>NC_086446.1:573172019-574542019 GCF_028390025.1 Pseudophryne corroboree
CGTTTTCTGTCTCGCTGTGTGTGTACTGGCTGTATTGCCATGTGTTATACGAGGTATGTGTGTGCACTGCTTGTCTAGCTGTGTGTTACATGTGTATATGCTGTCTCTCCGTGTTTACCCTGTCTCTCTCACTTGTGTGTGTGTGTGTGTGTGTGTGTGTGTGTGTTTACATACCCTCCAACATGACCCTCCCCACTAGGTACAAAATGCTCTGTTTCTGGACTTCCCTCTTAATTTATGATTGCCATCACCTGTGTTGAACTAGTTAAATAATAAGAAAGCTGTTTCTTCACAGGTGATGGCAATAATAAATTAAGAGGGAAGTCCAGAAACAGAGCATTTTGTACCTAGTGGGGCGGGTCATGTTGGAGGGTATGTGTGTGTTGTGTGTGTGCTCTGTGTTGAACGAGGTAAGTGTGCCCTGTCTGCCTCATTATGTGTGTACTTGATCCTTCTCTCTCATACAGTAATAGGGAGTGTATATATGTGGCTACTGACATTCGATATGCACTATGTGAACAAAAGTATTTGGACACCTGACCGTTACACCAACAGGGATTGTAATGACATTGTATTCAAATACATATACTTGAATATGGAGTTAGTCGCCTTTTGCAGCTGAGCTCTTCAGAATGACCCATTTTTTTTTATCACAAATGTTTGCAAATGGACACTGCATGGCTAGGTGCTTGATTTTCTACACCTGTGGCAATGGGCCTGATTGAATTCAATAATTAACAGGTGTGGCCAAATACTTTTGTTCATATATTGTATTTTTAATACGTTATAAAAAAGGCTTCATCCATATACTGTGTAATAAAGAAATGCAGAACTAAGCTTAACAAATACATTATTTTGGGTTTTTTACACCACAAATTGCAGTTACTCAATGCTATGTAATGATGAATCATCATTTGTGCCCAGTCACACGAGCAGTCATTTTACCTTTTAAAAAAAACATTTAGAAAGCATTTATTAAGGGGTCTCAAAGCTGCGTCGCACCATAGTGTACTTTACATAGTACTTACATGGTTGTTCTAGCTTGTGCCATACCGTACTATATGTGTCACTTCAGGAATTGGCATAGTTTGTGCCATTGTGTACATTATTCAGTGCTTACACTGGTATTTTCATAGATTGTGCCATAGTGTACTGTGTAATTTAAGTGCTACTTAAAACACATTGGCATAGGCGTTGGCATTTGAAGTGAATTCATGAAACGTAGGTTGTGTCTGTTTAGTTTAATTTATTATTAATGTAGCAGTATCCAATAATACTTATTAAGCTTTGACTCATTTAAAATGTCCATGTGTCCAAAGCCTTAGGGCACGGTTTCCAAACTGGGTGCACTTGCAGGGGTGATCAGGACCAAATCAAATTGTGTATGGTAAATGTGGTAGGCAAAACTATATTCTAGTGGCTGCCAATCATAAAGTATGTGGGCAAATAGAAGCGCAGTCCTATCCACCAGCACATAACTAAACCTAAGAGTGACGGGTAAGCAGATTACTTAATTTTAATACTTTCTCTAACGTCCTAGTGGATGCTGGGGACTCCGAAAGGACCATGGGGAATAGCGGCTCCGCAGCAGACTGGGCACAAAGTAAAAAGCTTTAGGACTACTTGGTGTGCACTGGCTCCTCCCCCTATGACCCTCCTCCAAGCCTCAGTTAAGATTTTGTGCCCGAACGAGAAGGGTGCAATCTAGGTGGCTCTCCTGAGCTGCTTAGAGTAAAAGTTTAAATAGGTTTTTTTATTTTCAGTGAGACCTGCTGGCAACAGGCTCACTGCATCGAGGGACTAAGGGGAGAAGAAGCGAACTCGCCTGCGTGCAGAGTGGATTGGGCTTCTTAGGCTACTGGACATTAGCTCCAGAGGGACGATCACAGGCCCAGCCATGGATGGGTCCCGGAGCCGCGCCGCCGTCCCCCTTACAGAACCAGAAGACTGAAGAGGTCCGGAAAATCGGCGGCAGAAGACGTCCTGTCTTCACTAAGGTAGCGCACAGCACCGCAGCTGTGCGCCATTGCTCTCAGCACACTTCACACTCCGGTCACTGAGGGTGCAGGGCGCTGGGGGGGGGGCGCCCTGAGACGCAATAAAAACACCTTTTTGGGCAAAAAATACATCACATATAGCTCCTGGGCTATATGGATGTATTTAACCCCTGCCTATTTTTACATAAAAAATCGGGAGAAAGGCCGCCGAAAAAGGGGCGGAGCCTATCTCCTCAGCACACTGGCGCCATTTTTTCCTCACAGCTCCGTTGGAGGAAGGCTCCCTGACTCTCCCCTGCAGTCCTGCACTACAGAAACAGGGTAAAACAAGAGAGGGGGGGCACTAAATTGGCATATAAATATATACAGCAGCTATATTAGGGAAAAACACTTATATAAGGTTATCCCTGTATGTATATATATATATATATATATATATATATATATATATATATATATATAGCGCTCTGGTGTGTGCTGGCAAACTCTCCCTCTGTCTCCCCAAAGGGCTAGTGGGGTCCTGTCCTCTATCAGAGCATTCCCTGTGTCTGTGCTGTGTCGGTACGCTGTGTCGACATGTATGAGGAGGAAAATGGTGTGGAGGCGGAGCAATTGCCTGTGTTAGTGATGTCACCCCCTAGGGAGTCGACACCTGACTGGATGGTCTTCTGGAAAGAATTACGTGATAGTGTCGGCACTTTACAAAAGACTGTTGACGACATGAGACAGCCGGCAAATCAGTTAATACCTGTACAGGCGTCTCAAACACCGTCAGGGGCTATAAAACGCCCGTTACCTCAGGTCGATACAGACACTGACACGGACACTGACTCCAGTGTCGACGGTGAGGAAACAAACGTATTTTCCAGTAGGGCCACACGTTATATGATCACGGCAATGAAGGAGGTTTTGAACATTTCTGATACTACAAGTACCACAAAAAAGGGTATTATGTGGGGTGTGAAAAAACTACCCGTAGTTTTTCCTGAATCAGATGAATTAAATGAGGTGTGTGATGAAGCGTGGGTTTCCCCCGATAAAAAAACTAATTTCTAAAAAATTATTGGCATTATACCCTTTCCCGCCAGAGGTTAGGACGCGTTGGGAAACACCCCCTAGAGTGGATAAGGCGCTCACACGCTTATCAAAACAAGTGGCGTTACCGTCTCCTGATACGGCCGCCCTCAAGGAACCAGCTGATAGGAAGCTGGAAAATATCCTAAAAAGTATATACACACATACTGGTATTATACTGCGACCAGCAATCGCCTCAGCCTGGATGTGCAGTGCTGGGGTGGCTTGGTCGGATTCCCTGACTGAAAATATTGATACCCTGGACAGGGACAATATATTATTGACTATAGAGCATTTAAAGGATGCATTTCTATATATGCGTGATGCACAGAGGGATATTTGCACTCTGGCATCAAGAGTAAGTGCGATGTCCATTTCTGCCAGAAGAGGGTTATGGACGCGACAGTGGTCAGGTGATGCGGATTCCAAACGGCATATGGAAGTATTGCCGTATAAAGGGGAGGAGTTATTTGGGGTCGGTCTATCGGACCTGGTGGCCACGGCAACGGCTGGGAAATCCACCTTTTTACCCCAAGTCACCTCACAGCAGAAAAAGATACCGTCTTTTCAGGCTCAGTCCTTTCGTCCCCATAAGGGCAAGCGGGCAAAAGGCCACTCATATCTGCCCCGGGACAGAGGAAGGGGAAAAAGACTGCAGCAGACAGCCTCTTCCCACGAACAGAAGCCCTCCCCCGCTTCTGCCAAGTCCTCAGCATTACGCTGGGGCCTTACAAGCGGACTCAGGCAAGACGGTGGAGGCCCGTCTCAAGAATTTCAGCGCGCAGTGGGCTCACTCGCAAGTGGACCCCTGGATCCTGCAGGTAGTATCTCAGGGGTACAAATTGGAATTCGAGACGTCTCCCCCTCGCCGGTTCCTGAAGTCTGCTTTACCATAGTCTCCCCCCGACAGGGAGGCGATATTGGAAGCCATTCACAAGCTGTATTCCCAGCAAGTGATAATCAAGGTACCCTTCCTACAACAGGGAAAGGGGTATTATTCCACGCTGTTTGTGGTACCGAAGCCGGACGGCTCGGTGAGACCCATTTTAAATCTGAAATCCTTGAACACTTACATAAAAAGGTTCAAGTTCAAGATGGAGTCACTCAGAGCAGTGATAGCGAACCTGGAAGAAGGGGACTATATGGTGTCTCTGGACATCAAGGATGCTTACCTCCATGTCCCAATTTGCCCTTCTCACCAAGGGTACCTCAGGTTTGTGGTACAGAACTGTCACTATCAGTTTCAGACGCTGCCATTTGGATTGTCCACGGCACCCCGGGTCTTTACCAAGGTAATGGCCGAAATGATGATTCTTCTTCGAAGAAAAGGCGTCTTAATTATCCCTTACTTGGACGATCTCCTGATAAGGGCAAGGTCCAGAGAACAGTTAGAGGTCGGAGTAGCACTATCTCAAGTAGTACTACGACAGCACGGATGGATTCTAAATATTCCAAAATCGCAGCTGATTCCGACGACACGTCTGCTGTTCCTAGGAATGATTCTGGACACAGTACAGAAAAAGGTGTTTCTCCCGGAAGAGAAAGCCAGGGAGTTATCCGACCTAGTCAGGAACCTCCTAAGACCAGACCAAGTGTCAGTACATCAATGCACAAGGGTCCTGGGAAAGATGGTGGCTTCTTACGAAGCGATTCCATTCGGCAGATTCCACGCAAGAACTTTTCAGTGGGATCTGCTGGACAAATGGTCCGGATCGCATCTTCAAATGCATCAGCGGATAACCCTGTCTCCAAGGACAAGGGTGTCTCTCCTGTGGTGGTTACAGAGTGCTCATCTCCTAGAGGGCCGCAGATTCGGCATTCAGGATTGGGTCCTGGTGACCACGGATGCCAGCCTGAGGGGCTGGGGAGCAGTCACACAGGGAAGAAATTTCCAGGGCTTGTGGTCAAGCATGGAAACGTCACTTCACATAAATATCCTGGAACTCAGGGCCATTTACAATGCCCTAAGTCAGGCAAGACCTCTGCTTCAGGGTCAGCCGGTGTTGATCCAGTCGGACAACATCACGGCAGTCGCCCACGTAAACAGACAGGGCGGCACAAGAAGCAGGAGGGCAATGACGGAAGTGGCAAGGATTCTTCGCTGGGCGGAAAATCATGTGATAGCACTGTCAGCAGTGTTCATTCCGGGAGTGGACAACTGGGAAGCAGACTTCCTCAGCAGACACGATCTTCACCCGGGGGAGTGGGGACTTCACCCAGAAGTCTTCCACATGATTGTGAACCGTTGGGAAAAACCAAAGGTGGACATGATGGCGTCCCGCCTCAACAAAAAACTGGACAGATATTGCGCCAGGTCAAGGGACCCTCAGGCAATAGCTGGGGACGCTCTGGTAACACCGTGGGTGTACCAGTCAGTGTATGTGTTCCCTCCTCTTCCTCTCATACCAAAAGTACTGAGAATCATAAGAAGGAGAGGAGTAAGGACTATACTCGTGGCTCCGGATTGGCCAAGAAGGACTTGGTACCCGGAAATTCAAGAGATGCTCACGGAAGACCCGTGGCCTCTACCTCTAAGAAAGGACCTGCTCCAGCAGGGACCATGTCTGTTCCAAGACTTACCGCGGCGGCGTTTGACGGCATGGCGGTTGAACGCCGGATCCTGAAGGAAAAAGGCATTCCGGATGAAGTCATCCCTACCCTGATCAAAGCCAGGAAGGATGTGACCGTACAATATTATCACCGTATTTGGCGAAAATATGTTGCGTGGTGCGAGGCCAGGAAGGCCCCTACAGAGGAATTTCAACTGGGTCGATTCCTGCATTTCCTGCAAACAGGACTGTCTATGGGCCTAAAATTAGGGTCCATTAAGGTTCAAATTTCGGCCCTGTCAATATTCTTCCAAAAAGAACTAGCTTCTGTTCCTGAAGTTCAGACGTTTGTCAAGGGAGTACTGCATATACAGCCTCCTTTTGTGCCTCCAGTGGCACCTTGGGATCTCAATGTAGTTTTGGGGTTCCTAAAATCACATTGGTTTGAACCACTCACCACTGTGGACTTAAAATATCTCACATGGAAAGTGGTAATGCTGTTAGCCCTGGCTTCGGCCAGGCGTGTTTCAGAATTGGCGGCTTTATCCTATAAAAGCCCTTACCTAATTTTTCATACGGACAGGGCAGAATTGAGGACTCGTCCTCAATTTCTCCCTAAGGTGGTTTCAGCATTTCACTTAAACCAGCCTATTGTGGTGCCTGCGGCTACTAGGGACTTGGAGGATTCCAAGTTACTGGACGTAGTCAGGGCCCTGAAAATATATGTTTCCAGGACGGCTGGAGTCAGAAAATCTGACTCGCTGTTTATCCTGTATGCACCCAACAAGCTGGGTGCTCCTGCTTCTAAGCAGACTATTGCTCGTTGGATTTGTAGTACAATTCAGCTTGCACATTCTGTGGCAGGCCTGCCACAGCCAAAATCTGTAAAAGCCCATTCCACAAGGAAAGTGGGCTCATCTTGGGCGGCTGCCCGAGGGGTCTCGGCTTTACAACTTTGCCGAGCAGCTACTTGGTCAGGGGCAAACACGTTTGCTAAATTCTCCAAATTTGATACCCTGGCTGAGGAGGACCTGGAGTTCTCTCATTCGGTGCTGCAGAGTCATCCGCACTCTCCCGCCCGTTTGGGAGCTTTGGTATAATCCCCAGCATCCACTTTCGGAGTCCCCAGCATCCACTAGGACGTTAGAGAAAATAAGAATTTACTTACCGATAATTCTATTTCTCATAGTCCGTAGTGGATGCTGGGCGCCCATCCCAAGTGCGGATTGTCTGCATTACTTGTACATAGTTATTGTTGCAAAAATCGGGTTATTGTTGTTGTGAGCCATCTTTTCAGAGGCTCCTTCTGTTATCATGCTGTTAACTGGGTTCAGATCACAAGTTGTACGGTGTGATTGGTGTGGCTGGTATGAGTCTTACCCGGGATTCAAAATCCTTCCTTATTGTGTACGCTCGTCCGGGCACAGTATCCTAACTGAGGCTTGGAGGAGGGTCATAGGGGGAGGAGCCAGTGCACACCAGGTAGTCCTAAAGCTTTTTACTTTGTGCCCAGTCTCCTGCGGAGCCGCTATTCCCCATGGTCCTTTCGGAGTCCACAGCATCCACTACGGACTATGAGAAATAGAATTATCGGTAAGTTAATTCTTATTTTTTTTTTATTTTTTCTCTTACGTCCTAGAGGATGCTGGGGTCCATTTTAGTACCATGGGGTATAGACGGTTCCGCAGGAGTCCTTGGCACTTTAAGAATTTTCAACAGTGTGAACTGGCTCCTCCCTCTATGCCCCTCCTCCAGACCTCAGTTTAGAAAATGTGCCCAGGAGACTGGATGCACACTAGTGGAGCTCTACAGAGGTCTGCTGAAAATAGTGTTAGGTTTTTTATTTTTCAGGGAAGATGCTGGCAACAGCTTCCCTGCTTCGTGGGACTTAGGGGGGGAAGCAGGAACCAACTTCTACATTAGTTAATGGTTCTGCTTCCGCTGACAGGACACCATTAGCTCCTGAAGGGTACTGAACACAGCCCAAGCCTGGGCAGCGTTCACTCCCACAGCACTGCCGCCACCCACTAACAGAGTCAGAAGGCTGGTGAGTATAATTACCGGAGTCCTGCAGAGAGGGGTCATCATTGGCGGCATACAGGTACAAGCGCAGCGGCGGGACGCTGCGCACCATGTCTCTCAGCACACGGGTGCAGAGCGTGCGCGCAGGGGAGGGCGCGGGCGTCGCACTCTGTGCGGCATGTTGTAAATCATTACTCTCACTGGCGAAATAGAGTACATCCAAGGTGTCCGTGGCTGTGTTACCCCGGGGCCAGTATAAATATTGTTCCTTGCTGAGGCTGAATCACGCCATTACAAGGGGGCGGGGCTTCTCCTCAGAGTGACCGGACCACTCACTGGGCACCATTTTCTCCTGCAGAACCGCCGCTGTGAGGCTCCTAAACACTGTTTCTCCTCAAGACTACACTGATACAAGTACCAAGGCCTTATAGAGGGGATAGGGAGTGTACATTACATTAGGTCTGCGGACCTAATATTGGTAAAGCGCTGTAATTGTGTAATACTTGCACAATTTACATATAGGGTGCAGTGTGTGGACTGGCAAATCCCTCTGTGTTTCTCTGACAGACATTAGTGTGAGTCTGTCCCCGATAGCTCTCCTGTGTGATAGGGGTGTGTGTACATGTGTGTAACATGTCAGACAACGGGGAGAGTTCTTCCCCGGAGGAACCCATTTTAGATGCACAAGAGGGTAATGTGGTGGCCCTTTCCTCTCAGAAGGAGCCGGAGTGGGTGAGAAAGTTGCAGAAGAATATGGCACAACTTGCAAAGAAATTCTCTGAGTCTGAACAACAAAGTATTGGAGGCAGTCTGTGGAGGATGCACGGTTTGCTGATCCCTCCATGTCATCCATTCGGGTCCCTTCCAGTTCCCAGAAAAGGTCTCTGGCCCAGATAATGCAAGGGGACACAGACACAGATTCTGACTCTGAGGTCGACACTGGGGATTTAAGAGGGGTTGACCCCAAACTAGCCAAAAGCATTCAATGTATGATTGTTGCTATTAAAGAGGTGTTGGAGTTTACTGAGACAACACCTGTTCCTGAGGAAAAGGATTATTTTAAACTGAATAAAAAGCAGGTAGTGACTTTTCCTCCTTCAAAGGATCTGAATACATTCTTTGAGGAATCCTGGTCTACCCCAGAAAATAAATTTACCATTCCTAGGAGGATACGTGTAGCGTACCCGTTCCCTGAGGAAGACAGGCGCAAATGGGAATCACCCCCAATGGTAGACACCTCAATTTCTAAGCTGTCTAAGAAAATTGGTTTGCTTGCCCTAGGGTCAGCTTCATTAAAGGATCCTGCTGACCGTAAATTAGAGGCAACCTTAAAGTCCATCTATACGGCTAACGGAACGTTACTCATGCCCACCATTGCTTGTGTGTGGGTGGGTAACGCTGTGGTAAAATGGTCAGACAACTTGCTAGTGAATATGAACACAGTTGACAAGGATGAGTTAGTCCTACTTCTCGGCCATATCAAAGATGCTGCAGGTTACTTATGCTGCTTTCAGATCGCAAATGCCGGATCCTACCCGGTAAGAGAAACGTGTCCTTACCGGGTGGGATCCGGCATTTGCTCTCCACTGCTGGCTTTCCAACGCGGCAATATACCGGGTCTGTTGCCATAGCAGCGGGGGTGCGCAGCGGGGGTGGAGGCGGCGCTGGGAGATGAGCTCATCTTCTGCGCCGCCTCTCCCTATTCTGTGAATGGGAGCCGTGTCGCATTGAAACGGCTCCCATTCACACTGCACCTGACCCGGTAATAACCCTTCTTTTTAACCGGGTTGAATTACCGGGTCAGGCGACCCGCTAATTCGGCAAAAGCGCTTTCACATCGCACACTGACCCGTTTCGACACGGCAATATGCCGTGTCGATACCGGGTTATTTGTGCGATGTGAAAGGGGTATTAGTTGAAGCTATGAAGGATGTTGGTTTGCTGGGTACAAGATCCTCCGCTATGGCGATTTCAGCCCGCAGGGCACTACGGATCCGCCAATGGAATGCTGATGCGGACTCAAAGAAGAATATTGAGGCGCTCCCTTATAATGGGGAGGCTCTCTTTGGAGACGAGCTGGACGCCATGATTTCAACGACTACATCAGGCAAGTCAGCATTTCTGCCTTCCGCAGCTGCTCCACCTAGGAAAGGGTATCATTCTCATACAATGCAGTCCTTTCGGCCCAACAAGTACAAAAAAGCAAAAGGTACCCCCTTCTTCACAGGAAGAGGTAGGAAACCTACAACACCATCAGGCTCGCAGGAGCAGAAGTCAACAGCTACTTCTGCTGAAACCACAGCATGACGCTGGGACTCCCCTGCGGGAGTGCGATCGGGTGGGGGCGTGTCTACTGTTCTTCAGCCAGGTCTGGGTTCACTCAGATCTGGATCCTTGGATATTACAGATAGTATCCCAAGGTTACAAGTTGGAATTTCAAGACCTTCCCCCATGCCGATTTTTCAAATCAGCCTTACCAGTTTCTGTTCCGGACAGAACAAAAGTACTGAACGCAATACAGAAATTATGTCAAGACGGAGTAATTTCCTTAGTTCTTGCACCACAACAGGAGAGAGGTTTTTATTCAAGCCTGTTTGTGGTTCCGAAGGTGGACGGCTCGGTCAGACAGATTTTAAACCTAAAATCTCTGAATCTTTATTGAAAAAGATTCAAATTCAAGATGGAGTCCCTAAGAGCGGTGATCTCCGGCTTGGAGGTAAAGGAATTTATTTGCATGTTCCCATTTACCCTCCACATCAAGGATACCTGAGGTTTTCTGTTCAGGACTGTCACTACCAGTTCCAAATATTGCCTTTCGGGCTCTCCACGGCTCCGAGAATATTCACCAAGGTGATGGCGGAGATGATGGTTCTCCTTCGCAAGAGAGGAGTCAACATAATTCCGTACTTTGGATCTCGCTTTTATCAGGAGATCGTCTGAGAGAAGTTAGTGCAGAACATTGCACTATCCCTGACTGCTTCAACAGCACGGTTGGATAATAAACCTTCCAAAATCGCAATTGGAATAGACAATGAGATTATCATTTCTGGGAATGATACTGGAGATCCAGAAGATGGTCAAACAGATTTTGAAACCAGCACGCATGTCGATTCATCAGTGCATCCGCCTGCTGGGGAAGATGGTGGCTGCTTACGAGGCTCTACAATATGGCGGATTCCATGCCACGGTGTTCAAGTGGGACCTACTGGACAAGTGGTCTGGATCGCATCTACACATCAGAGGATTATATTGTCGACGAAAGCCAGAATTTCGCCCCTGTGGTGGCTACAAAGTTCTCCCCTCCTGGAGGGACGCAGGTTCGGGATTCATGCCTGGATCCTGGTGACCACAGATGTAAGTCTCCGAGGTTGGGGAGCAGTCATGCAAGGGGAAAGCTTCCAAGGAAGATGGTCAAGTCAAGAAACACTTTTTCACATAAACGTTCTGGAGTTGAGAGCTGTGTACAACAGCCTTCATCGAGCGGCGCATCTTCTTCAAGATTGTCCCATACAGATCCAGTCAGACAATGTAACGGCAGTAGCTTACATAAACCGTCAGGGCGGAACGAAAAGCAGAGCAGCAATGGCAGAGGTGACAAAAATACTCCTCTGGGCAGAAAGACATGCAAGAGCTCTGTCGGCGATCTTCATTCCGGGAGTGGACAACTGGGAAGCGGACTTCCTCAGCAGACATGATCTCCATCCAGGAGAATGGGGCCTCCACCCAGAAGTCTTTGCAGAGGTAGCAAGTCGTTGGGGCGTTCATTAAGTAGACATGATGGCATCTCGTCTCAACAAGAAGCTGCAGAAATATTGTTCCAGGTTGAGAGACCCACAAGCAATAGCAGTGGATGCACTGGTGACCCAGTGGGTGTTCCAGTCAGTGTATGTGTTCCCTCCACTTCCACTAATGCCAAAAATTCTCAAGATCGTAAGAAGAACAAGGGTTCGGGCAATTCTCATTGCTCCAGACTGGCCATGGAGCGCTTGGTATCCAGATCTTCAGGAGTTACTGATAGAAGATCCTTGGCCTCTTCCTCTGCGCGAGGACCTGCTTCAGCAGGGGCCGTTGGTTTATCAAGACTTACCGCGGCTACGTTTGACGGCATGGCTGTTGAGCGCCAGATCCTAGCCTGAAAGGGTATTCCCAAGGAAGTAATTCCCACACTTATTCAGGCCAGGAAGGTAGTAACGCCCAAACTTTACCATCGTATTTGCAGAAAATATGTATCTTGGTGTGAATCCAAGAAGTCTCCTGCGGTGGAGTTTCAATTAGGGCATCTTCTCCTATTTCTACAGACTGGTGTGGATGCAGGCTTAAGATTACGGTCCATCAAGGTCCAACTTTCGGCCTTGTCCATTTTCTTTCAGAAACAGTTGTCTTCCCTTCCCGAGGTTTAGACGTTCGTGAAAGGGGTTCTGGGCATCCACCCTCCATTTGTGCCTCCTGCGGCACCATTGGAGTTCTTGGATGTCGTCAGAGCTTTGAGGACTTATGTTGCAAGAACGGCTCGGATAAGGAAAACTGAAGCTTTGTTTGTCCTCTGACCCCAACAAGATTGGGTGTCCTGCTTCTAAGCAGACTATTGCGTGCTGGGTCAGAGGTACGATTCAGCACGCTCATTCCACGGCAGGATTGCCGATACCGACTTCAGTAAAGGCCCACTCTACAAGGAAAGTGGGTTCTTCCTGGGCGGCTGCCCGGGGTGCCTCGCCGTTTCAGATTTGCTGAGCAGCTACTTGGTGAGGTGCAAACACGTTTGCTTAATTTTACAAGTTTGACACCTTGGCTGCTGACGACCTTCTGTTTGGTCAGTCAGTTCTGCAGGAACATTAGCACCTTCCCGCTCGTACTGGGAGCTTTGGTACATCCCCATGGTACTAAAATGGACCCCAGCATCCTCTAGGACGTAAGAGAAAATAGGATTTTAATATACCTACCGGTAAATCTTTTTCTCATAGTCTGTAGAGCATGGGTCTTCAACCTGTGGCCCTCCAGCTGCTCTGAAACTACACATCCCAGCATGCCCTGCCACAGTTTTGCTATTAAGGTTTGCTAAAACTGAAGCAGGGCATGCTGGTATGTGTAGTTCCACAGCAGCTGGAGGGCCGCAGGTTGAAGACCCATGCTGTAGAGGATGCTGGGCGCCCGACCAGTGCTCCTTTTTCCTGCATTGTTTTTGTCTTTTACACAGGTCCTCATGTGTTAAGCCGTTATACAGCCGTTGCTGTTACGTTAGTCATGCTCGTTGGTATGGTTTTTGTTGACTGCCATGTTGTGAGGCATGGTTTGTACGGTGTGAGCTGGTGTGAATCTCGCCACTAGCTTAATGTTAAATTCTTCTCTCGAAGTTGTTTGTCTCCTCGGGCACAGTTCCCATACCGAGGTCTGGAGGAGGGGCATAGAGGGAGGAGCCAGTTCACACTGTTGAAAAGTCTTAAAGTGCCGGAGGCTCCTACGGAATCGTCTATACCCCATGGTACTAAAATGGACCCCAGCATCCTCTACGGACTATGAGAAAAGGATTTACCGGTAGGTATATTAAAATCCTATTTATTTATTTTATTGCCTAATTTCTCAATAAGAAACTTTTATCTTAGGGGTGCGTGGACAATATACTGATACTCTAGGGCAGGCATTCCCAACCACGGTCCTCAAGGCACACCAACAGTGCAGGTTTTAGTGATATCCAGGCTGTAGCACAGATGGTTAAATCAAAATAACTGAGCTAATAATTAACTCACCTGTGCTGAAGCCTGGATATCACTAAAACCTGCACTGTAGGTGGTGTACCTATAATTATATACCCCTTTCACATCGCACAAATAACCCGGTATCGACACGGCATATTGCCGTGTCGAAACGGGTCAGTGTGCGATGTGAAAGCGCCTTTGCCGAATTAGCGGGTCGCCTGACCCGGTAATTCAACCCGGTTAAAAAGAAGGGTTATTACTGGGTTCAATACCGGGTCAGGTGCAGTGTGAATGGGAGCCGTTTCGATGCGACACGGCTCCCATTCACAGCATAGGGAGAGGCGGTGCAGGAGATGAGCTCATCTCCCAGCGCCGCCTCCACCCCCGACCCTGCTGCTGCTGCGCCCCCAGCTGCTATGGCAACCGACCCGGTATATTGCCGGGTCGGAAAGCCAGCAGAGGAGAGCAAATGCCGGATCCCACCCGGTAAGGACACGTTTCTCTTACCGGGTAGGATCCGGCATTTGCGATCTGAAAGCAGCATTACTATATCATGTTACGCTTTTAAATATTGTGAAGGCTTATGTTCTGCACATAAACAATTCCTACAGCATTTCACAGCATGTGTTGTAAATGATTATTTTGAAGCTTGTTTAGTTGTTGCACGTTTACATTTACTACGTTGTGTCAAAGATAATCATAAAGTTTTTAATGTGCCTCTCCACCCTCCACCACAGAGGCAACCTGCATAACTGAAATGTCAGTTCTGATGGCATGTTGGAAAGAGAATGCTTTCAGTGATACAGTTTGTTCTAAGGAGATCAAGATTTTCAATGATTGTGTTGCCCAAGCACAGGTAAATTTTCCTTACTTAATAAAATTAATTATTTATTATTATTATTATTATTATTATTATTATCTTGTATAGCCCAAGCTTATTCTGCTGCACTTCCGGTTTGGTGCAAAGAGTAATAAAACAAGCTTGGGTAATAACAGCCAAAGAGGTAAGAGGGCCTTTCACAGTCCTATACAAACACACTCCACACAAGATAATTCAGACCTGGTCGCTAGGGTGCGTTTTTTGCATCCCTGCGATCAGGTAGTTGCCACCTACAGTGGGAGGGGGAAATCGCTGAGTATGTGTGCGCTCGGATGTGTTAGAGAGACTGCAGAAACCAATTTTGTGCAGTCCCTGCGCAGTCCAGGACTTACTCATCCAGTGCAATAATCGTGGCCGGAGCTGACGTCAGAAACCCTCGCTCCAAACGCCTGTTCCCTTCTGCCTTTTTACGGACACTCCTCAAAAACGAACATCCCGGCGCTGCGGACTGTCACCCCTGCGCATTGCTGTGCATGCGCAGTTCAAACCCCTGATCGCCTGCTGTGCGAAAATACACTGTAGCGTTCAGGTCTGAATCGGCACTTATATTGCATACTATATAGTGAGTACACACGGTGCGATATAGGGCCTAATTCAGACTGGATCGCTGCAGCACGTCGTTGGCGGGGCGCAGTCCGGACAACGGAAGCATGCAGGGACCGTCGGGGCGGGCCACAGTGGCTGCGAAACATCTCACGCAGCCTCTGCGTCACAGGACACGATGAGTAGCAACCCGCCTGCGCGCAGGAGCTGCGCTGGCAGGAAGCTACTTATCAGGTACAAAAGCATCGCCGCTGTGCAATGCTTATGTATCTGTGTGGGGGGGGGGTAGCCCTGTGCTGGGTGACACCCCCCCCCCCCCTCCCCCCCCACCCTGCATGTCTGAGATACTTGATCGCAGATGTGCTAAGTTTAGCATATCTGCGATCAGATCTGAATCACCCCCATGGTGCAGTATATCGCACCCTAGCCAGGTAGTGTGCGATATAGTGCAGAAAATCGCGCTGTGTATATCCAAGTTCTGCATCATATAAATGTCATTCAACTCTACACTTGTGTCCACTCACATCCCAGCAACGTATATATACATTATAAAACACTTTAGAAATTAAATACAAAGAATTCTAAATGATCGTTTGTTACTTTCAATTTTACATTAAAGGCAAAATTTATTTTGATTTACGAGCCAGTAGCTGGCAGCCCTATTTGAACTTCGGACTGCGTTGCATCTGGAGTAGCCACTGCCAGTGTTGGTTGTCAAATTGCTATCAAAAATTTGTTTTGGTGTTATTACCAACTGTCATACATATTCATTGTTTTTCTCTATCGTCCTAGTGGATGCTGGGGTTCCTGAAAGGACCATGGGGAATAGCGGCTCCGCAGGAGACAGGGCACAAAAAGTAAAGCTTTAGGATCAGGTGGTGTGCACTGGCTCCTCCCCCTATGACCCTCCTCCAAGCCTGTTAGATTTTTGTGCCCGGCCGAGAAGGGTGCAATCTAGGTGGCTCTCCTAAAGAGCTGCTTAGAAAAGTTTAGCTTAGGTTTTTTATTTTACAGTGAGTCCTGCTGGCAACAGGATCACTGCAACGAGGGACTTAGGGGAGAAGAAGTGAACTCACCTGCGTGCAGGATGGATTGGCTTCTTTGGCTACTGGACATTAGCTCCAGAGGGACGATCACAGGTACAGCCTGGATGGTCACCGGAGCCTCGCCGCCGGCCCCCTTGCAGATGCTGAAACAAGAAGAAGGTCCAGAATCGGCGGCATGAAGACTCCTCAGTCTTCTTAAGGTAGCGCACAGCACTGCAGCTGTGCGCCATTTCCTCTCAGCACACTTCACACGGCAGTCACTGAGGGTGCAGGGCGCTGGGAGGGGGGCGCCCTGGGAGGCAATGAAAACCTATTTTTGGCTAAAAATACCTCACATATAGCCTCCGGGGGCTATATGGAGATATTTAACCCCTGCCAGAATCCGTTAAGAGCGGGAGACGAGGCCGCCGAAAAAGGGGCGGGGCCTATCTCCTCAGCACACAGCGCCATTTTCCCTCACAGAAAGGCTGGAGGGAAGGCTCCCAGGCTCTCCCCTGCACTGCACTACAGAAACAGGGTTAAAACAGAGAGGGGGGGCACTAATTTGGCGTTAGAAATATATAAAAAAGATGCTATAAGGGAAAACACTTATATAAGGTTGTCCCTATATAATTATAGCGTTTTTGGTGTGTGCTGGCAAACTCTCCCTCTGTCTCTCCAAAGGGCTAGTAGGTCCTGTCCTCTATCAGAGCATTCCCTGTGTGTGTGCTGTGTGTCGGTACGTGTGTGTCGACATGTATGAGGACGATGTTGGTGAGGAGGCGGAGCAATTGCCTGTAATGGTGATGTCACTCTATAGGGAGTCGACACCGGAATGGATGGCTTATTTAGGGAATTACGTGATAATGTCAACACGCGCCAAGGTCGGTTGACGACATGAGACGGCCGACAAACAATTAGTACCGGTCCAGACGTCTCAAAAACACCGTCAGGGGTTTTTAAAACGCCCGTTTACTTTAGTCGGTCGACACAGACACAGACAGGGACACTGAATCCAGTGTCGACGGTGAATAAACAAACGTATTCCTTATTAGGGCCACACGTTAAGGGCAATGAAGGAGGTGTTACATATTTCTGATACTACAAGTACCACAAAAGAGGGTATTATGTGGGATGTGAAAAAACTACCGTAGTTTTTCCTGAATCAGATAAATTAAATGAAGTGTGTGATGATGCGTGGGTTCCCCCCGATAGAAAATATGGGCGGTATACCCTTTCCAGCCAGAAGTTAGGGCGCGTTGGGAAACACCCCTTAGGGTGGATAAGGCGCTCACACGCTTATCAGAACAAGTGGCGGTACCGTCTATAGATAGGGCCGTCCTCAAGGAGCCAGCTGACAGGAGGCTGGAAAAATATCATAAAAAGTATATACACACATACTGGTGTTATACTGCGACCAGCGATCGCCTCAGCCTGGATGTGCAGAGCTGGGGTGGCTTGGTCGGATTCCCTGACTAAAAATATTGATACCCTTGACAGGGACAGTATTTTATTGACTATAGAGCATTTAAAGGATGTATTTCTATATATGCGAGATGCACAGAGGGATATTTGCACTCTGGCATCAAGAGTAAGTGCGATGTCCATATCTGCCAGAAGATGTTTATGGACACGACAGTGGTCAGGTGATGCAGATTCCAAACGGCACAAAGGTGTATTGCCGTATAAAGGAAGAGGAGTTATTTGGGGTCGGTCCATCGGACCTGGTGGCCACGGCAACTGCTGGAAAATCCACCGTTTTTACCCTAAGTCACATCTCTGCAGAAAAAGACACCGTCTTTTCAGCTTCAGTCCTTTCGTCCCTATAAGAGTCATATCTGCCCAGGGATAGAGGAAAGGGAAGAAGACTGCAGCAGGCAGCCCATTCCCAGGAACAGAAGCGTTCCACCGCTTCTGACAAGCTCTCAGCATGACGCTGAGACCGTACAGGACCCCTGGATCCTACAAGTAGTATCCCAGGGGTACAGTTTGGAATGTCGAGACGTTTCCCCTGCGCAGGCTCCTGAAGTCTGCTTTACCAAGGTCTCCCTCCGACAAGGAGGCAGTATGGGAAAAAATTCACGAGCTGTATTCCCAGCAGGTGATAATTAAATTACCCCTCCTACAACAAGAAAAGGGGGTATTATTCCACACTATATTGTGGTACTGAAGCCAGAAGGCTAGGTGAGACCTATTCTAAATCTAAAAAAATTTTGAACACTTACAAAGGTTCAAATCAAGATGGAGTCACTCAGAGCAGTGATAACGAACCGGGAAGAAGGGGACTATCTGGTGTCCCGAGACATCAGGGATGCTTACCTCCATGTCCCAAATTTGCCCTTATCACTAAGGGTACCTCAGGTTCGTGGTACAGAACTGTCACTATCAGTTTCAGACGCTGCCGTTTGGATTGTCTACGGCACCCCGGGTCTTTACCAAGGTAATGGCCGAAATGATGGTTCTTCTTCGAAGAAAAGGCGTCTTAATTATCCCTTACTTGGACGATCTCCTGATAAGGGCAAAGTCCAGGGAACAGTTGGAGGTCGGAGTAGCACTATCTCGGATACTGTTACAACAGCAGGGGTGGATTCTAAAGATTCCAAAATCGCAGCTGATCCCGACAACAAGTCTCCTGTGCTTAGGGATGATTCTGGACACAGTCCAGAAAAAGGTGTTTCTCCCGGAAGAGAAAGCCAGGGAGTTATCCGAGCTAGTCAGGAACCTCCTAAAATCAGTGCATCATTGCACAAGGGCCATGGTAAAAAAATGGTGACTTCCTTCGAAGCAATTCCAGTCGGCAGATTTCATGCAAGAACTTTTCAGTGGGATCTGCTGGACAAATGGTCCGGATCGCATCTTCAGATGCATCAGCGGATAACCCTATATCCAAGGACAAGGGTGTCTCTCCTGTGGTGGTTACAGAGTGCTCATCTTCTAGAGGGCCGCAGATTCGGCATTCAGTTTTGGATGTTGGTGACCACGGAGGCCAGCCCGAGAGGCTGGGGAGCAGTCACACAAGGAAAAAATTTCCAGGGAGTGTGATCAAGTCTGGAGATTTTTCTCCACATAAATATAGCTAAGGGTAAATTTATAATGCTCTAAGCTTAGCAAGACCTCTGCTTCAAGGTCAGCCGGTATTGATCCAGTGGGATAAAACATCACGGCAGTCGCCCACGTAAATAGACAGGGCGGCACAAGAAGCAGGAGGGCAGTGGCAAAAACTGCAAGGACTTTTCGCTGGGCGGAAAATCATGTGATAGCACTGTCAGCAGTGTTTCATTCCGGGAATGGAAACTGGGAAGCAGACTTCCTCAGTAGGCACGACCTCCACCCGGCAGAGTGGGAACTTCATGGGGAAGTTTTCCACATAATTGTAAACCGTTGGGAATTACCAAAGGTGGACATGATGGCGTCCCGTCTGAACAAAAAACGGGACAGGTATTGCGCCAGGTTAAGAGACCCTCAGGCAATAGCTGTGGACGTTCTGGTAACACCGTGGGTGTACCAGTCGGTGTATGTGTTCCATCCTCTGCTTTTCATACCTAAGGTACTGAGAATTATAAGACGTAGAGGAGTAAGAACTATACTCATGGCTCCGGATTGGCCAAGAAGGACTTGGTACCCGGAACTTCAAGAGATGCTCACAGAGGACTTATGGCCTCTGCCGCTAAGAAGGGACTTGTTTCAGCAAGTACCATGTCTGTTCCAAGACTTACCGCAGCTGCGTTTGACGGCATGGCGGTGGAACGCCGGATCCTAAGGGAAAAGGCATTCAGGAAGAGGTCATTCCTACCCTGGTCAAAGCCAGAAAGGAGGTGACCGCACAACATTATCACCACATGTGGCGAAAATATGTTGCGTGGTGTGAGGCCAGGAAGGCCCCACGAAGAAATTTCAACTCGGTCGATTCCTGCATTTCTTGCAAACAGGAGTGTCTATGAGCCTCAAATTGGGGTCCATTAAGGTTCAAATTTCGGCCCTGTCGATTTTTCTTCCAGAAAGAATTGGCTTCAGTTCCTGAAGTCCAGAAGTTTGTCAAGGGAGTATTGCATATACAACCCCCTTTTGTGCCTCCAGTGGCACTGTGGGATCTCAACGTAGTTCTGGGATTCCTCAAAACACATTGGTTTAAAACCAGTCAAATCTGTGGATTTGAAGCATCTCACATGAAAAGTGAACATGCTCTTGGACCTGGCCTGGACCAGGCGAGTGTCAAATTGGTGGTTTTTTTCTCAAAAAAGCCCATATCTGTTTGTCCATTCGGACAGGGCAGAGCTGCGGACTCGTCCCCAGTTCTCTCCCTAAGGTGGTGTC
This sequence comes from Pseudophryne corroboree, assembly GCF_028390025.1. Lineage (NCBI taxonomy): Eukaryota > Metazoa > Chordata > Amphibia > Anura > Myobatrachidae > Pseudophryne > Pseudophryne corroboree. Next base: position 573,192,117 of record NC_086446.1, read on the forward strand.
AGTGTTTCACCTGAACCAGCTTATTGTGGTGTCTTGCGCCTACTAGGGACTTGGAGGACTCCAAGTTGCTAGATGTGGTCAGGGCCCTGAAAATATAGGTTCCAGGACGGCTGGAGTCAGGAAAACTGACTTGCTGTTATCCTGTAAGCACCCAACAAACTGGGTGCTCTTGCTTTTAAGCAGACTTTGCTAGTTGGATGTGTAATACAATTCAGCTTGCACATTCTGTGGCAGGCCTGCCACAGCCAAAATATGTAAATGCCCATTCCACAAGGAAGGTGGGCTCATCTTGGGCGGCTGCCCGAGGGGTCTCGGCTTTACAACTTTGCCGAGCGGCTATTTAGTCAGGGGCAAACACGTTTGAAATCCTACAAATTTGATACCCTGGCTAAGGAGGACCTGGAGTTCTCTCATTCGGTGCTGCAGAGTCATCCGCACTCTCCCGCCCGTTTGGGAGCTTTGGTATAATCCCCATGGTCCTTTCAGGAACCCCAGCATCCACTAGGACGATAGAGAAAATAAGAATTTACTTACCGATAATTCTATTTCTCGGAGTCCGTAGTGGATGCTGGGCGCCCATCCCAAGTGCGGATTATCTGCATTACTTGTACATAGTTACAAAAATCGGGTTATTATTGTTGTGAGCCATCCTTTCAGAGGCTCCGCTGTTATCATACTGTTAACTGGGTTCAGATCACAGGTTGTACAGTGTGATTGGTGTGGCTGGTATGAGTCTTACCCGGGATTCATAAATCCTTCCTTATTGTGTACGCTCGTCCGGGCACAGTACCTAACTGAGGCTTGGAGGAGGGTCATAGGGGGAGGAGCCAGTGCACACCACCTGATCCTAAAGCTTTACTTTTTGTGCCCTGTCTCCTGCGGAGCCGCTATTCCCCATGGTCCTTTCAGGAACCCCAGCATCCACTACGGACTCCGAGAAATAGAATTATCGGTAAGTAAATTCTTATTTTTAAAGTCATAAAATAGCATTGCTGATTGTGCCAGTTTGCTAACCAGATAAGCAGAGTAAAGTGGTTTTGTATGAAATACTTTGTTTTATACGGCAGAGGTTCTCCAATGCTGTTCTCAAGGCATCCCAACGGTCCAGGTTTTAGGTATATCCATGGCCCAGCTCACATGGTTTAAAACCATTGGGGGTGCCTTGTGGTCCGCATTTGAGAACCTCTGGTATATGGTGTATATTTACAACCAGTGATAAAGCTTCCTAAATATTTAAAATATTAACAATTTTTTTTTTTTTTTTTTCAATATTGTATTTTCTGGCAGACTGCTCGATTGTTAGGCCAAACTGAAGATAAACCCTCAGGCTGGTTGGATCCACAGCAAGCTAACAAATTGCTTAAAAAGTTCCCAAATATCAAACATGAAATCTAGAAAACGACCTTGAATTGCAAGTTACTTTGAATTGTGGAAAACCTGGAACTTGCAGCACTGGAAGGCCCTGACCAGTGACATTTGGGCCCTGTGTGCCCTTCTTCATAAGGTGATGGATGAACATTGCGATGTTAAAAAAAAAAAAAAAAAAAAACCCAACTCTTTACAATGCAATTCTTATAGCTTGAATACATCTTGTTAATGTCTGAAGAGCCCTCATCTACCAAAATAAATTATTTTTATACATCTCTATTTTCAAAGTCATTAAGTCGTGGTATGCCAAACAAGGTAATTGAGAACCTGAGGAATACTCCATCCAGATGTACATTTTTATTAACATGAAGTACAGAGTAATAATTATCATGTCATTATTTCTCCTACGTCCTAGGGGATACTGTGAATCTATTTAGTACCATGGGGTATAGACTGGTCCACTTGGACCCATGGGCACTATAGAAGTTTGATAACGTGTGCTGGCTCCTCCCTCTATGCCCCTCCTACCAGGCTCAGTTTAGAAAATGTGCTTGAAGGAGCCGGTCACATCTCTGGAAGCTCCTGAAGAGCTTTCTGCATTTATTTTTAAAGTTTGTTATTTTCAGGCAGGACTGGATGACACCAGCCTGCCTGCTTCGTGGGACTTTGGGGGAGGCACCTGCCCCCACCCCACTAAGGGTTAATGATCCCGTTCCCCGCTGACAGGATGCTAGCTCCTGAGGGAACTATTTACAAGCACCACCACGGCGAGCGTACATTCCCGCAGCACGCCGCCACCCCTAACAGAGCCAGAAGAGTGCTGAGTACGAAGCCGGGTCGACGGCCATTATGGAGGCATGAGGGTACGGAGATGCACGGCTTCTACACGGGGTGGAATGAGTCTCCAGACTTTGTAGACTGTTGTGTACACAGTACTTAGAATGGCAATACAGGCTTTAAAGGGGGCTAACTCCATTTTATGCACTCGGACACACAAATCCAGTAAAAAGAAGAGTGGGAAGACCGCATGCTATTGAAGGGGCGGGGCTTCAGTATCAGCGGATCCAGCAGCTCACAGGCGCCATCTTGCCTTACTACAGCTACACAGACGCTGACTACAGGGACGCGCAACTCCTCCTGAAGCCTCCAGATTACCTCAGCGGTATCAGGGGGTGATAGCAAGGGGGGGCGCTATATACTAGTGTACTAAGTCCCTAATCTAGGTACTTAGGTGGTCGTTCCGAGTTGATAGCTCGCTAGCAGTTTTTAGCAGCTGTGCAAATGCTATGCCGCCTCCCACTGGGAGTGTATTTTAACTTGGCAGAATTGCGAACGAAAGGATCGCAGAGTGGCTACAAAGTTGTTTTTTGTGCAGTTTGAGTAGCTCAAAACCTACTCCTCGCTTGCGATCACTTCAGACTGTTCAGTTCCTGTTTTGACGTCACAAACACGCCCAGCCATGCCTGCGTTTTTCCTGGCACGTCTGCGTTTTTACGAACACTTCCTGAAAATGGTCAGTTGACACCCAGAAACGCCCACTTCATGTCAATCATTCTGCGGCCAGCAGTGCGACTGAAAAGCTTCGCTAGACCCTGTGTGAAACTACATTGGTCGTTGTAATAGTACGACGCGCGTGCGCATTGCGCCGCATGCGCAGAAGTGCCGTTTTTTAGCCTCATCGCTACACCGTGAACTTAGTCTGTGACCTGGCTAAGCTTGACTTGAGCGATAAGGGCGCCGTGTGCTGGTTCTATCCTCTCTCTGTGTCTCTATGGAAGGGCTTTTTGTGGGTTAATTGTGCATATAATCTTTTCCTGTATGTGTGCTGTCACTGCTGCAGTATGTCAGGCAAAAAGTGTGTTTCATGTAAGGCAGTGTTCCTCTTCTCCATGGGGTTCACATGGCTGGACTCCATTAGGGGGATGATTTCCACCATTTCTACTAAATTATCTCGTAATGAGAGAGACGCAATACTTAAAATAGTCTATGGCTGAGTTCATTCAAGAAGACAGTATTTTCCGAGAGCGCAGTAATAAAGACCATGCTGCCTGGATCCAATATATGGAGAGATAAACACCAATCCCCAATATATATGAAACAAATGGTAATATAGGATCCCTGGCGAACAACCTTCTTAGATGTAAAATGCTCTTAATAGTGCTAAAACAAGGAGCCACTGTGTATAATTTTAACACACAGAAATGACATTTATTGGAGCAATCAACAAAATTAAAAACATGAATACAATGTGCAAATATAGCAAGCTTTTGTGAGGTAGATGGGAGCTAGGTGCCTTGATGAAAGTGACTTGTGCTCAATTACACACACAAAAAAACAGTCTCTCACTGGGCCTGGTATGCAGGTGGCGGTTCATAGACGACATTTTTTGTATTTGGAGGGGCAGTGATCAGTCCTTGGAGCATTTTAAGGATGTTTTTAAATTCGAATCAATTTAACATTGTTGTAACTTTTACTCAAAGCACAAAGGAATTGGTATTCCTGGATTTAAAAATATACATTGAAAATATGGCCATTTTTACTCAAACACACCGTAAGCCCACGGATTTGAATGCCTACCTCCACATTGATAGTGAACACCACCAGAGATGGATGGGAAATATTCCTTTAGGCCAATTCAAACGCCTTAAGAGAAATTGCACTGATCCTGAAGTCCTAGGTTCGCAGGTAGAAGAAATGTCCAATAGATTTCTTGAAAAGGGTTATAATGTTTGGAAGTGGTGAAAATAGAGAGAGAAGATCTACTGGAAAAAAAAAAAAGAACATCATCATCATCAAGGGGACAACCCGTATCAATGGGCTTTCATCACCCTGTATGGTGGGAATCATAGGAAGATAGATAAAAATCTTCTTCAAGGATAATTGGAGAATATTACAGGGTGATCCTATCCTGAGTAACCACTTACCCTCCAAACCGGTGTTCATATATAAAAAATCAAGGATCATTTGGTTAAAAGTAGCCTTCAGGAAAATAATACGGTTAGAACTTGTAATAAAGGGTTTCATCTGTGTGGTTCATGCCTTATGTGTCGCACTACAACAAAAAAAGTTGTAGTAAGAAAAACTACTGAATTCTAAATCAAGGGGAAAGTCTACAAAATTAAGGACTTTATCACATGTCATTCCAGAAATGTAAGTGATTTGCTGGAATGTGGATGTGGCTATATATACCGTATATACTTGAGTATAAGCCGACTTTTTCAGCACTTTTTTTTTTTGTGCTGAAAAAGCCACCTCGGCTTATACTCGAGTGAGTCAGTGTGACAGGCAGAGCAGTGTGAAGGAGGGACACGGAGCGCACAGCGCGCGCCTCTCCTGTGTCCCTCCTGCATCTCCGGCGGCAGCGGCGGGTCTATTAAAGGAAGTACCCGTTCGTGACCTCTGATCACGAACCGACACTTCTTTTAATAGACCCGCCTCGGCCGCCGGAGATGCAGGAGGGACACGGGAGAGGCGCGCGCTGTGCGCTCCGTGTCCCTCCTTCAGAAGACAGCGCGGGATCGACGGAGGGGTAAGTAACAGGCACTGGGGGAGCATATTTGGCACTTGGGGATGGGGCATATATGGCAGCATGAGGGGGCATATCTGGCAGCATGAGGGGCATATGTGGCAGCATGAGGGCATATCGCACTGTGGGGCATATTTGGCAGCATGAGGGCATATCTGGCACTGTGGGGCATATTTGGCAGCATGAGGGCGTATCTGGCACTGTGGGGCATATTTGGCAGCATGAGGGCATATCTGGCACTGTGGGGCATATTTGGCAGCATGAGGGCATATCTGGCACTGTGGGGCATATCTGGCAGTATGAGGGCATATCTGGCACTGTGGGGGCATATCTGGCACAGAGGGCTGTGTACGGCTAGAGCTGCATTTCCCACCCTAGGCTTATACTCGAGTCAATAAGTTTTCCCAGGTTTTTGTGGTAGAATTAGGTGCCTCGGCTTATATTCGGGTCGATTTATACTCGAGTATATACGGTATATTGGAAAGACCTCTAGACCCTTTAAGACAAGGGTAGCTGAAAATGTGTATAATATCCGTAAGGGATTAGAAACCCATCCTCTGTCAGCATTTTAGGGCTACACATAAGAAATGTGAAGCACAAATTAAACGCTATTTGGGTATACAACAAATCAAATCCAATTGGAAGAGTAACAATGTGGAAACCCGTTTAGCACAAAGTGAGATGAGGTGGATCTACATGTTAGATACTCTGAAATCAAATGGATTGAATGTTGATTTTGAGTTAAAGTGGTTTTTATGAATTTTAATATAAAATTTAGCTGCTATTTTGAATTAAATCATTTTGTTTTAATCATGTCCATATTTTTGTATTTTTCATAATTATGTGCCCATGGAAATCACCTATGTGACAGTCGAGCCCCCATCCGGGTAATAAGGATGGACAGGTTGGGAATGTGCATTTTACATCTATGAAGGTTGTGCGCCAGGGATCCTATATTACCATTTGTTTCATATGGCTGAGTTCATGCAAAAAGACTCCGTACAGGCCAGCGTCTCAGTCCTCTACCATTTGTCCGCAAAAACGTAGGGGAGGGTACTCTGTCGCAGTGTGTAGAGGCTCTCATAGATTCTATCAGAGACGTCCTAAATATCCCTGATAAGGTGACAGAGGAGTGTGAGGAATCTTTCTTTAATATAAAGAAAAAATCCTCAGCCACTTTTCCTGTGTCAAAGAGTTGTTCGCTCGCTAGCAGTTTGTAGCAGTCGTGCAAATGCTAAGCCGCCGCCCTCTGGGAGTGTATTTTAGCTTAGCAGAAGTGAGAACGAAAGGATCGCAGAGCGGCTACAATTTTTTTTTTTTTTTTTTGCAGTTTGAGCAGCTCCAGACCTACTCGGCGCTTGCGATCACTTCAGACAATTTAGTTCCTGTTTTGACGTCACAAACACACACTGCGTTCACCCAGACACGCCTGCGTTTTTCCTGGCACGCCTGCGTTTTTTCGAACACTCTCTGAAAACGGTCAGTTGACACCCAGAAACGCCCTCTTCCTGTCAATAACTCTGCGGCCAGCAGTGTGACTGAATTGCTTCGCTAGACCTTGTGTGAAACTGCATCGGCCGTTGTGAAAGAACGTCGCACATGCGCAGAAGTCCCGCTTTTTTGCCTGAACGCTGCGCTGCGACCGAAAACAGCTTGCGAACAACTCGGAATGACCCCCTAAATACCCTGTATGAAGAACCGTGGGTTAATCCAGATAAGAAATTTCAAATTCCTAGGCGGTTATTATCTTTTCCTTTTCCTCCTAAGGATAGGGAAAAAAATGGGAAAATCCACCGATAGTAAAAATCCGATCTCGCGTAAAATAATATTACCTGTTCCTGGTGCAGACTCCCTAAAGGATACAGCTGATCGTAAGATTGAGACTACACTCAAATCTTTGTATACAGCTGCAGGGGTGGCCCAGAGACCCACTATAGAATGTGGGTGGATTACTTGAGCCATTGCTAAATGGTCTGGTAATTTAATTGGAGGGTTAGACACCTTTACCTCAAGGGGAAATTGTTTTACTCCTGCAACACATAAACAAGACTCTGCAAACTTTATGGTGGAAGCCATTAAAGAGAGGTTTGCTTAATGCACGCACTACAGCTATGGCAGTGTCGGCACGCAGGGGATTATGGCTACGTCAGTGGACTGCTGATGCGGACTACAAGAAAGGTGTGGAAGGCCTGCCTTTCACAGGTGAGGCCTTATTTGGCGATGAACTCGACAGATGGATCTCGCGAGCTACTGCTGGTATGTCCACTTACCTACCTTCTGCAGCTCTGCCAGCTAGGAAGGTCTACTCAGGAACCAATTTACTGCCCTTTCAGACTGCCAAGTTTAGGGGCAAGGTCGGAGGTTCTTCTGCCGCCGCCAGAGGTGCTAGAGGTAAACCACGCAAACCAGCGACTGCTGGTTCACAGGAACAGAGCTCAGGCTCTGCCTTCTTAAAACCTTCCGCATGACTGTAGACCGAGATGCCTGGGAGATAGGCAGGTGGGAGCCCAGCTAAAAATTCTTCAGTCACATCTGGACAAGATCTTGCCAGGATCCCTGCGTCATAGACCTTATATCCCAGGGCTACAGACTGGAGTTCAAGGATCTCCCACCTCACAGGCTCTTCAAATCAGGCTTACCAGTTTCACAAAAGGCAAGCATAACCTTACAGGATGCCATTCAGAAACTGTTGCAGACCCAGGTCATTGTTCCAGTTCCACCTCATCTACAAAACAAGGGTTACTATTCCTGCTTGTTTGTAGTACCGAAACTGGACGATTTGGTAAGACCGATTCTAAACCTCAAGTCATTGAACCCGTACTTACGAGTGTTCAAATTCAAGATTGAGTCTCTGAGAGCGGTGATCTCCGTTCTGGAAGAGGGGGAATTCCTAGTGTCTCTGGATATCAAGGTTGTGTACCTTCACGTTCCGATCAGGCCGCCTCATCAGGCTTATCTACAGTTTGCACTGCAGGACTGTCACTACCAGTTCTAGGCCCTGCCATTTGGTCTCTCCACGGCACCAAGGGTGTTTACCAAAGTGATGGCAGAGATGATGATGATGATCTTTTGATAAAGGCTGCATCCAGGGAGCAGTTGTTGGAGAACATTGGTCTCACTACCAGATTACTCCTGGATCATGGGTGGATTCTGAACCTACCAAAATCTCACCTAGAACCAACACAAAAAGCTTCATTTCCCGGGAATGATACTGGACACAGTCTCAGAAAGTGTTCCTTCCCTTGGAAAAAGGCAACCCGGATCTTAGTACATCTATGCATCCGCCTAAAATGGTGGCTTCTTTCGAAGCAATTCAGTACGGAAGGTTTCATGCGAGGCCCTTCCAGCTGGATCTGTTGGACATATGGTCCAGATCGCATATTCGCATGCACCAGAGGATTCCTGTTGCCGAAAGCCAGGATCTCCCTCCTGTGGTGGCTGCAAACTTCTCACCTACTTGAGGGTCGACTGTTCGGAATTCAGAATTGGATTCTTCTAACCACAGACGCAAGCCGCAGAGGTTACGGTGCAGTCACCCAGGGGGTACAGTTTCAAGGAAGATGGTCAAGTCAGGAAGTTGTCCTTCCAATAAACATCCTGGAACTCAGGGCTATCTACAACGCCCTTCTGCAGGCCTCATTTCTTCATAATCAGGCCCTTCAAATCCAGTTGGACTATGTGACGGCGGTAACGTACATAAATCGACAGGGCGGAACGAAAAGCAGAGGTGTCAAGAATTCTCCTCTGGGCAAGAAAAACACGCCGTGGCATTGTCGGCGATCTTCATTCCGGGAGTAGACAACTGGTAAGCATATTTCCTCAGCAGACACGACCTGCACCCAGGGGAATGGGGCCTCCACCTGGAGGTGTTCCAGTGGTTGACACGTCGGTGGGGGTATCCACAAATCGACATGATGGCCTCTCGACTCAACAAGAAGCTCAAGAGGTATTGTTCCAGGTTGAGGGACCCCCCAAGCTGTAGCGTTTGACACCCTGACAACTCCATGGGTCTACCAGTTGGTGTACTTGTTTCCTCCCATTCCTCTGATCCCAAGAATTCTCAAAAGAATAAAAATGGAAAGAGTTCAAGCAATCCTCATTGCTCTGGACTGGCTGCGAAGGGCCTGGTATGCAGATCTTCTTGAGATACTAATCGAAGATCCGTGGCCTCTGCCTCTTCGAGAGGATCTTCTGCAGCAAGGCCCGTCCGTTTATCAAGACTTACCATGGCTACGTTTGACTGTATGGAAGTTGAACGGCTGATTCTAGCCAGGAGAGGGATTCCTGACCAGGTCATCCCGAAACTGATCCAGGCCAGGAAGGGGTTAACGTCAAAGCATTACCATCGTATCTGGAAAAAAATTCTCTTGGTGTGAGAGCAGACATTATTCCACGGTGGAATTTCATCTGGGACGTTTCCTGCTTTTTCTGCAGTCGGGAGTTGACGTGGGCCTATGCCTAGGTTCCATAAAAGTTCAGATTTCAACCTTGTCTATTTTCTTTCAGAAACAATTGGCTTCTCTCCCTGAGGTGCAGACGTTCTTGAAAGGTGTTCTTCACATCCAACCTCCCTTTGTGCCTCCCACGGCACCTTGGGATCTCAATTTGGTTATGCTGTTTCCTCCACTCAGACTGGATTGAACCGTTACAGGAGGTAGACGTAAAGTATCTTACGTGGAAGACCGTCACGCTGTTGGCCTTTGCTTCGGCAAGGCGCACATTGGAGCTGGGGGCGTTGTCTCACAGGAGCCCCTACTTGATTTTCCATGAGGACAGAGCTGAACTCTGATCTCGTCAGCAATTCCTTCCTAAGGTGGTGTCGGTGTTTCACATCAACCAGCCAATTGTGGTCCCGGGTTGTTACTGACCCTTCCACTACTTCAAAGTCCTTAGACGTTGTAAGGGCTTTGAAGGTATATGTAAAGCGAACTGCTCGTCACAGGAAATCGGACTTGCTGTTCGTTCTCTGATGCCAACTAGATTGGGTGTCCTGCTTCAATGCAGTCATTTGCTCGCTGGATCAGGCTCACTATCCAGCATGCTTATTCCACAGCAGGCTTGCCGATTCCAAAATCTGTACAAGCTCACTCTACTAGGTCGGTGGGTTCCTCTTGGGCAGCAGCCCGGGGTGTCTCGGCATTACAGCTCTGCCGAGCAGCTACTTGGCCGGATTCGAACCACTCTCCCACCCAGTTTTGGAGCTTTGGTACTTGCCCATGGTACTAAATGGGTTCCCAGTATCCCCTAGGACGTAAGAGAAAATAGGATTTTAATTACCTACCGGTAAATCCTTTTCTTGTAGTCCGTAGGGGATACTGGGTTCTCGCCCCGTGCTTCGTTCTTCCTGCACGGTTAGTTGTTTAACTACTGTTTGGTTCAGCTGTTGCTGTTCTGGTTTTCAAGTTTGGTTAGCATGGTTTTCCTCTTGTTCTGGTTCGCAATCTCACCACTTTCCTTATCTATATCCTTCTCTCAAAGTATGTCCGTCTCCTCGGGCACAGTTTCCTGGACTGAGTCTGATAGGAGGGGCATAGAGGGAGGAGCAGCACACTTTATCAAACTTCTATAGTGCCCATGGCTCCAAGTGGACCCGTCTATACCCCATGGTACTAACTGGATTCCCAGTATCCCCTACGGACTACGAGAAAAGGATTTAACGGTAGGCAATTAAAATCCTATTGTCTGTATGGAATTTGGAGGGGATATCTTTTTATATATGAGATTAGGAGAGCCTTCATTAAGCAGCACTTAAGAGAAAAAAATACCACATTTAAATATGAGGATTTGTTGGTATGGGAAGATGACAGCTGAATCTCTGTGTGCAGGTTATAGTTGGGATTACAACTACAGATGTAAGAAAAAGTATGTGAACCCTTTGGAATTTCCTGGATTTGTGCATAAATTGGTCATAAAATGTGTTCTAATCTTCATCTAAGTAACAACAATAGACACACACAGTCTGCTGAAACTAATACCACACAAACAATTATATGTTCTCATGTTTTTATTGAACACACCATGTAAACCTTCACAGTGCAGGGTGGACAAAGTATGTGAACCCTAGGATTTAATAACTGGTTAACCCTCCTTTGGCAGCAATAACCTCAACCAAACGTTTCCTATAGTTGCATATCAGAACTGCACAACGGTCAGGGGGAATTTTGGACCATTCCTCTTTACAAAACTGTTTCAGTTCAGCAATATTCTTGGGTTGTTTGGTGTGAATCGCTCTCTTGAGGTCATGCCACAGCATCTCAATTGGGTTGAGGTCAGGACTGAGCCACTCCAGAAGGCGTATTTTCTTCTGTTGAAGCCATTCTGTTGATCTACTTCTGTGCTTTGGGTCGTTGTCCTGTTGCATCACCCATCTTCTGTTGAGCTTCAATTGGTGGACAGATGGCCTTAAGTTCTCCTGCAAAATGTCTTTATAAACTTGAATTTATTTTTCCGTCGATGAAAGCAATCTGTCCAGGCCCTGAGGCAGCAAAGCAGCCCCAAACCATGATGCCTCCTCCACCATACTTCACAGTTGGGATGAGGTTTTGATGTTGGTGCGCTGTGCCTTTTTTTTTCCTCCACACAGAGTGTTGTGTGTTCCTTCCAAACAACTCCACTTTTGGTTTCATCTGTCCACAGAATATTTTGCCAGTAGCGCTGTGGAACATTCAGGTGCTCTTTTGCAAACTTCAAACTTGCAGCAGTGTATTTTTTGGACAGCAGTGGTATCCTCCCATGAACTCCATTCTTTTCTCTAACGTCCTAAGTGGATGCTGGGGACTCCGTAAGGACCATGGGGATTAGCGGCTCCGCAGAGACTGGGCACAACTAAAGAAAGCTTTAGGACTACCTGGTGTGCACTGGCTCCTCCCACTAAGACCCTCCTCCAGACCTCAGTTAGATTCTTGTGCCTGGCTGAGCTGGATGCACACTAGGGGCTCTCCTGAGCTCCTAGAAAGAAAGTATATTTTAGGTTTTTTTATTTTACAGTGAGATCTGCTGGCAACAGACTCACTGCAGCGAGGGACTAAGGGGAGAAGAAGCGAACCTACCTAACTGGTGGTAGCTTGGGCTTCTTAGGCTACTGGACACCATTAGCTCCAGAGGGATCGACCGCATGGAACCGGCCATTGATGTTCGGTCCCGGAGCCACCCCGCCGGCCCCCTTACAGAGCCAGAAGCAAGAAGAGTCCGGAAAATCGGCGGCAGAAGACATCAGTCTTCACCAAGGTAGCGCACAGCACTGCAGCTGTGCGCCATTGCTCCTCATACACACTTCACACTCCGGTCACTGAGGGTGCAGGGCGCTGGGGGGAGGGTGCCCTGAGCAGCAATAAAATAAGATTTTACTTACCGATAAATCTATTTCTCGTAGTCCGTAGTGGATGCTGGGACTCCGTAAGGACCATGGGGAACAGCGGCTCCGCAGGAGACAGGGCACAAAATAAAAGCTTGAGATATCAGGTGGTGTGCACTGGCTCCTCCCCCTATGACCCTCCTCCAAGCCAGTTAGGATACTGTGCCCGGACGAGCGTACATAATAAGGAAGGATATTGAATCCCGGGTAAGACTCATACCAGCCACACCAATCACACCGTACAACTCGTGATCTGAACCCAGTTAACAGTATGATAAATTTTAAGGAGCCTCTGAAAGGATGGCTCAACAATAATAACCCGAATTTTTTGTAACAATAACTATATACAAGTATTGCAGACAATCCGCACTAGGGATGGGCGCCCAGCATCCACTACGGACTACGAGAAATAGATTTATCGGTAAGTAAAATATTTTCTCTAACGTCCTAAGTGGATGCTGGGACTCCGTAAGGACCATGGGGATTATACCAAAGCTCCCAAACGGGCGGGAGAGTGCGGATGACTCTGCAGCACCGAATGAGAGAACTCCAGGTCCTCCTCAGCCAGGGTATCAAATTTGTAGAATTTAGCAAACGTGTTTGCCCCTGACCAAGTAGCTGCTCGGCAAAGTTGTAAAGCCGAGACCCCTCGGGCAGCCGCCCAAGATGAGCCCACTTTCCTTGTGGAATGGGCTTTTACTGATTTTGGCTGTGGCAATCCTGCCACGGAATGTGCAAGCTGAATTGTACTACAAATCCAACGAGCAATCGTCTGCTTTGAAGCAGGAGCACCCAGCTTGTTGGGTGCATACAGGATAAACAGCGAGTCAGTTTTCCTGACTCCAGCCGTCCTGGAAACATATATTTTCAAGGCCCTGACAACGTCCAGCAACTTAGAGTCCTCTAAGTCCCTAGTAGCCGCAGGTACCACAATAGGTTGGTTCATGTGAAATGCAGAAACCACCTTAGGTAGAAATTGAGGACGAGTCCTCAATTCCGCCCTGTCAGAATGAAAATTTAGGTAAGGGCTTTTACATGATAAAGCCGCCAATTCTGACACACGCCTAGCTGAAGCCAAGGCCAACAGCATCGACACCTTCCACGTGAGATATTTTAAATCTACCGTAGACAATGGTTCAAACCAGTGTGATTTTAGAAATCTCAACACAACATTGAGATCCCAAGGTGCCACTGGAGGCACAAAAGGAGGCTGTATGTGCAGCACCCCTTTCACAAATGTCTGAACTTCAGGTACTGAAGCCAGTTCTTTCTGGAAGAATATCGACAGGGCCGAAATTTGAACCTTAATGGACCCTAATTTTAGGCCCATAGACAGTCCTGTTTGCAGGAAATGCAAGAAACGACCCAGTTGAAATTCCTGTGTAGGGTCCTTCTTGGCCTCACACCACGCAACATATTTACGCCAAATGCGGTGATAATGTTTTGCGGTTACTTCCTTTCTGGCTTTTACCAGAGTAGGGATGACTTCTTCTGGAATGCCCTTGTCCTTCAGGATCCGGCGTTCAACCGCCATGCCGTCAAACGCAGCCGCGGTAAGTCTTGGAACAGACCAGGCCCCTGCAGTAGCAGGTCCTGTCTTAGAGGTAGAGGCCACGGTTCGTCCGTGAGCATCTCTTGAAGTTCCGGGTACCAAGACCTTCTTGGCCAATCCGGAACCACGAGTATAGTTCTTACTCCTCTCCTTCTTATGATTCTCAATACTTTCGGTATGAGGGGCAGAGGAGGGAATACATACACTGACTGGTACACCCACGGCGTTACCAGAGCGTCCACTGCTATTGCCTGAGGGTCCCTTGACCTGGCGCAATATCTGTCCAGTTTTTTGTTTAGACGTGACGCCATCATGTCCACCTTTGGTCTTTCCCAACGGTTTACAATTTGGTGGAAGACTTCTGGGTGAAGTCCCCACTCTCCCGGGTGAAGGTCGTGTCTGCTGAGGAAGTTTGCTTCCCAGTTGTCCACTCCCGGAATGAACACTGCTGACAGTGCTATCACATGATTTTCCGCCCAGCGAAGAATCCTTGCAGTTTCTGCCATTGCCCTCCTGCTTCTCGTGCCGCCCTGTCTGTTTATGTGGGCGACTGACGTGATGTTGTCCGACTGGATCAACACCGCCTGACCCTGAAGCAGAGGTTTTGCTTGAATTAAGGCATTGTAAATGGCCCTTAGTTCTAGAATGTTTATATGAAGAGATGTTTCCATGCTTGACCACAAGCCCTGGAAATTCCTTCCCTGTGTGACTGCTCCCCAGCCTCTCAGGCTGGCATCCGTGGTTACCAGGATCCAATCCTGAATGCCAAATCTGCGGCCCTCTAGTAGATGAGCCCTCTGAAGCCACCACAGGAGAGACACCCTTGTCCTTGGCGACAGGGTTATCCGTTGATGCATCTGAAGATGCGATCCGGACCATTTTCCCAGTAGATCCCACTGAAAAGTTCTTGCATGGAATCTTCCGAATGGAATCGCTTCGTAAGAAGCCACCATTTTTCCCAGGACCCTTGTGCACTGATGCACTGAGACCTGTCCTGGTTTTAGGAGGTTCCTGACTAGCTCGGATAACTCCCTGGCCTTCTCCTCCGGGAGAAACACCTTCTTCTGGACTGTGTCCAGAATCATTCCTAAGAACAGTAGACGTGTCGTTGGAATCAGCTGCGATTTTGGAATATTTAGAATCCATCCGTGCTGACTTAGCACTACCTGAGATAGTGCCACTCCGACTTCTAACTGTTCCTTGGTTCTTGCCCTTATCAGGAGATCGTCCAAGTAAGGGATAATTAAGATGCCTTTTCTTCGTAGAAGAATCATCATTTCGGCCATTACCTTGGTAAAGACCCGAGGCGCCGTGGACAATCCAAACGGCAGCGTCTGAAACTGATAATGACAGTTTTGTACTACAAACCTGAGGTACCCTTGGTGAGAAGGATATATTGGGACGTGGAGATAAGCATCCTTGATGTCCAGCGACACCATATAGTCCCCCTCTTCCAGGTTCGCTATCACCGCTCTGAGTGACTCCATCTTGAATTTGAACCTTTTTATGTAAGTGTTCAAAGATTTTAGATTTAATATTGGTCTCACCGAGCCGTCCGGCTTCGGTACCACAAATAGTGTGGAATAATACCCCTTCCCCTGTTGTAAGAGGGGTACCTTGATTATCACCTGCTGGGAGTACAGCTTGTGAATGGCTTCCAGAACTGCCTCCCTGTCGGAGGGAGACTTTGGTAAAGCAGACTTCAGGAACCGATGAGGAGGAAACGCCTCGAATTCCAGTTTGTACCCCTGTGATACTACCTGTAGAATCCAGGGATCCACTTGCGAGTGAGCCCACTGCGCGTTGAAATTCTTGAGACGGGCCCCCACCGTGTCTGAGTCTGCTTGTAAAGCCCCAGCGTCATGCTGAAGACTTGGCAGAAGCAGGGGAGGGCTTCTGCTCCTGGGAAGCGGCTGCATGGTGCTGCCTTTTTCCTCTTCCTCTGCCCTTGGGCAGAAAAGAGTGACCTTTTGCTCGCTTGTACTTATGGGAACGAAAGGACTGAGTTTGAAAAGACTGTCTTTTTCTGTTGATGTGAAGTAACCTGGGGTAAAAAGGTGGATTTTCCAGCCGTTGCCGTGGCCACCAGGTCTGTTAGACCAGCCCCAAATAACTCCTCCCCCTTATACGGCAATACTTCCATGTGCCGTTTGGAATCTGCGTCCCCTGACCACTGTCTGGTCCATAATGCTCTTCTGGCAGAGATGGACATTGCGCTTACTCTTGATGCCAGGGTACAAATATCCCTCTGCGCATCACGCATATATAGCAATGCATCCTTTAAATGTTCTATAGTTAACAGAATATTGTCCCTATCCAGGGTATCAATATTCTCAGTCAGGGAATCCGCCCATGCGACTCCAGCACTGCACATCCAGGCTGATGCGATTGCTGGTCGCAGTATAACACCAGTATGTGTGTGTATATACTTTTCAGGATATTTTCCAGCCTCCTATCAGCTGGTTCTTTGAGGGTGGCCGTATCAGGGGACGGTAACGCTACTTGTTTAGATAAACGTGTGAGCGCCTTATCTACCCTAGGGGGTGTTTCCCACCGTGCCCTAACCTCTGGCGGGAAAGGGTATAGTGCTAATAACTTATTAGACATTAGCTGTTTTTTATCGGGGGAAACCCACGCTTTATCACACACCTCATTTATTTCCTCAGACTCAGGAAAAACTATTGGCAGTTTTTTCACACCCCACATAATACCCGCCTTTGAGGTATTTGTAGTGTCAGAAAGGTTCAATGCCTCTTTCATTGCCGTGATCATGTAACGTGTGGCCCTACTGGACATTACGTTTGTCTCGTCACCGTCGACACTAGATTCAGTATCTGTATCTGGATCCGTGTCGACCCACTGAGGTAGCGGCCGTTTTAGGGCCCCTGAGGGTGTCTGAGACGCCTGAACAGGCACTAATTGATTTGCCGGCTTTCTCATGTCGTCAACAGTTTTTTGTAAATTGCTGACATTATCACTTAATTGCTTAAACACAATCATCCAGTCAGGTGTCGACTCCCTAGGGGGTGACATCACTAACACAGGCAACTGCTCCGCCTCCACCTCATTTTCCTCCTCATACATGTCGACACACGCGTACCGACACACAGCACACACACCGGGAATGCTCTGATAGAGGACAGGACCCTACTTAGCCCTTTGGAGAGACAGAGGGAGAGTCTGCCAGCACACACCCAGCGCTATATATATACAGGGATAACCTTATATAAGTGTTAATCCCTTATAGCTGCTGTTAATCTAGTTATTTGCTGCCAAAATGCCCCCCCTTCTCTTTTTTACCCTGAATCAGATGCAGTACTGCAGGGGAGAATCAGGGAGCCGTCCTTCCAGCGGAGCTGTGAGGGAATAATGGCGCCAGTGTGCTGAGGAGATAGGCCCCGCCCCTTCACGACGTCCTTAACGCCCGCTTTTTTGTGTAAAATGGCAGGGGAAAAAATACATCCATATAGCCCTGAAGCTATATGTGATGTATTCCTTTTGCCAGCTAAGGTATATTTGTGTTATATTGCGTCTCAGGGCGCTCCCCCCCAGCGCCCTGCACCCTCAGTGACCGGAGTGTGAAGTGTGCTGAGAGCAATGGCGCACAGCTGCGGTGCTGTGCGCTACCTTAGTCTTGAAGACAGGATGTCTTCTGCCGCCGCTTTCACCGGACCTTCGTCTCTTCTGGCTCTGTAAGGGGGACGGCGGCGCGGCTCCGGTGACCCATCCAGGCTGAACCTGTGATCGTCCCTCTGGAGCTAACGTCCAGTAGCCTAAGAAGCCCAATCCACTCTGCACTCAGGTGAGTTCGCTTCTTCTCCCCTTAGTCCCACGATGCAGTGAGCCTGTTGCCAGCAGGACTCACTGAAAATAAAAAAAACCTAACTAAACTTTTATTCTAAGCAGCTCTGGAGAGCTACCTAGTTTGCACCCTTCTCGGCCGGGCACAAAAATCTAACTGGCTTGGAGGAGGGTCATAGGGGGAGGAGCCAGTGCACACCACCTGATATCTCAAGCTTTTATTTTGTGCCCTGTCTCCTGCGGAGCCGCTGTTCCCCATGGTCCTTACGGAGTCCCAGCATCCACTTAGGACGTTAGAGAAAAACACCTTGGCTGGCAAATATATCACAATATATAGCCCCAGAGGCTATATATGTGATAAATACCTCTGCCAGAATCCATAAAAAAGCGGGAGAAAAGTCAGCGAAAAAGGGGCGGAGCTATCTCCCTCAGCACACTGGCGCCATTTTCTCTTCACAGTGCAGCTGGAAGACAGCTCCCCAGGCTCTCCCCTGTAGTTTTCAGGCTCAAAGGGTTAAAAAGAGAGGGGGGCACTAAATTTAGGCGCAATATTGTTTATACAAGCAGCTATTGGGGGAAAAATCACTCAGTTATAGTGTTAATCCCTGCATTATATAGCGCTCTGGTGTGTGCTGGCATACTCCCTCTCTGTCTCCCCAAAGGACTTTGTGGGGTCCTGTCCTCAGTCAGAGCATTCCCTGTGTGTGTGCTGTGTGTCGGTACGGCTGTGCCGACATGTGGGATGAGGAAGGTTACGTGGAGGTGGAGCAGAGGCCGATAAATGGGATGTCGCCCCCTGTGGGGCCGACACCAGAATGGATGGATAGGTGGAAGTTATTAACCGACAATGTCAACTCCTTACATAGAAGGCTGGATGACGTAAAACAGCTGTGGGACAGCCGGCTTCTCAGCCCGCGCCTGCCCAGGCGTCTCAAAGGCCATCAGGGGCTCAAAAAAGCGCCCGTTACCTCAGATGGCAGACACAGATGTCGACACGGAGTCTGACTCCAGTGTCGACGAGGTTGAGACATATACACAATCCACTAGGAACATCCGTTACATGATCTCGGCAATGAAAAATGTGTTACGCATTTCTGACATGAACCCAAGTACCACATAAAAGGGGTTTTATTTTTGGGGAGAAAAAGCAGCCAGTGTTTTGTTCCCCCATCAGATGAATGAATGAAGTGTGTAAAGTAGCGTGGGTTCCCCCGATAAGAAACTGGTCATTTCTAAAAAGTTACTGATGGCGTACCCTTTCCCGCCAGAGGATAGGTCACGTTGGGAGATATCCCTTTAGGGTGGATAAGGCGCTCACACGTTTGTCAAAAAAGGTGGCACTGCTGTCTTAGGATACGGCCACCTTGAAGGAGCCTGCTGATAAAAAGCAGGAGGCTATCCTGAAGTCTGTATATACACACTCAGGTTATATACTGAGACCTGCAATTGCCTCAGCATAAATAGTGCTGCTGCAGCGTGGTCTGATACCCAGTCAGATAATATAAACTCTAAGACAGGGATTATAGTTTGCTAACATAGAGCATATTAAATACGTCGTCTTAGATATAAAGGAAGAGGGATATTTGCCGGCTGGCATCCAGAATTAATGCAATGTCCATTCTGCCAGGAGGGTATTAGAAACCCGGCAGTGGACAGGTGATGCTGCCTATAAAAGGCACATGGAGATTCAGCCTTTATAAGGGTGAGGAATTGTTTGGGGATGGTCTCTGGGACCTCGTATCCACAGCAACAGCTGGGAAGAAAAATTTTTACCTCAGGTTTCCTCACAGCCTAAGAAAGCACTGTATTTTCAGGTACAGTCCTTTCGGCTTCAGAAAAGCAAGCGGGTCAAAGGCGCTTCCTTTCTGCACAGAGACAAGGGAAGAAGGAAAAAGCTGCACCAGCAGCCAGTTCCCAGGATCAAAAATCTTCCCCCGCTTACTCTGAGTCCACCGCATGATGTTGGGGCTCCACAGGTGGAGACAGGTGCGGTAGGGGCGTGTCTCGGGAACTTCAGGGACCAGTGGGCTTGCCCACAGGTGGATCCCTAGGTTCTGCGATACAGGCTGGAGTTCGAGGCGACTCCCCCTAGCCGTTACCTCACATCAGCCTTGCCTGCTGCCCTCGGAGAAAGGTAGTACTGGCGGCAATTCACAAGCTGTACTTCCAGCAGGTGAAATCAAGGTACCCCTCCTTCAACAAGGCTGGGGTTACTATTCCAAAATGTTGTGGTACCGAAACCAGACGGTTCGGTGAGACCCATTCTAAAATTGAATGCCTTGAACACTTATATACGAGGGTTCAAGTTCAAAATGGAATCGCTCAGGGCGATTATTGCAAGCCTGGAGAATTTCATGGTATCACTGGACATCAAGGATGCTTACCTGCATGTCCCTATTTACCCTCTTCACCAGGAGTACCTCAAAATTGTGGTACAGGATTGTCATTACCAATTCCAGACGTTGCCGTTGGTCTGTCCCCGGCACAGAGGTATTTACCAAGGTAATGGCCGAAATAATTATCCCGTATTTGGACGATCTCCTTATAAAGGCGAGGTCCAGGGAGCAGTTGTTCGGCGGAGTAGCACTATTTCGGGAAGTGCTACAACAGCACGGCTGGATTCTGAATATTCCAAAGTCGCAGCTGGTTCCTACGACGCGTCTACTGTTCCTGGGTATGGTTCTGGACACAGAACAGGATAAAAAGGGTTTCTCCCGGAGGAGAAGTCCAAGGAGTTGTCGTCTCTCGACAGAGACCTCCTAATACGTATACAGGTGTCGGTGCATCAATGCACGCGAGCCCTGGGAAGGATGGTAGCTTCTTACGAAGAAATTCCATTCGCCAGGTCCCATGCAAGGATTTTCCAGTGGGATCTGTTGGACAAGTGGTCCGGGTCGCATCTTCAGATGCATCGGCGGATAACCGTGTCTCCAAGGGCCAGGGTGTCGCTGTTGTGGTGGCTGCAGAGTGCTCATCTTCTAGGGGGCCGCAGATTCGGCATACAGGACTGGGTCCTGGTGACCACGGATGCCAGCCTTCAAGGCTGGGGGGCAGTCACACAGGGAAGAAACTTCCAAGGCTATGGAAAAGTCAGGAGACTTCCCTACACATAAATATTCTGAAACTAAGGGCCATTTACAATGCCCTAAGTCAGGCTAGACCCTGCTTCAACACCGGCCGGTGCTGATCCAGTCAGACAACATCACGGCGGTCGCTCATGTAAACCGACAGGGCGGCACAAGAAGCAGGATGGCGATGGCAGAAGCCACAAGGATTCTCCGATGGGCGGAAAATCATGTGTTAGCACTGTCAGCAGTGTTCATTCCCGGAGTGGACAACTGAGAAGCAGACTTTCTCAGAAGACACGACCTCCACCCGGGAGAGTGGGGACTTCATCCAGAAGTTTTCCAAATGATTGTACACCGTTGGGAAAGGCCACAGGTGGACATGATGGCGTCCCGCCTCAACAAAAAGCTACAAAGATATTGCGCCAGGTCAAGGGACCCTCAGGCGATAGCTGTGGACGCTTTGGTAACACCGTGGGTGTACCAGTCGGTGTATGTGTTCCCTTCTCTGCCTCTCATACCCAGGGTAATGAGAATAATAAGAAGGAGAGGATTAAGAACTATACTCATTGTTCCGGGTTGGCCAAGAAGAGCTTGGTAACCAGAACTCCAAGAAATGATCTCAGAGGACCCATGGCCTCTGCCGCTTAGACAGGACCTGCTGCAGCAGGGGGCCTGTCTGTTCCAAGACGTACCGCGGCTGCGTTTGACGGCATGGCGGTTGAACGCCGGATCCTGAAGGGAAAGGGCATTCCGGAGGAAGTTATCCCTACGCTATTTAAAGCTAGGAAAGAAGTGAACGCAAACCATTATCACCGCATATGGTGGAAATATGTTGCGTGCTGTGAGGCCAGGAAGGCCCCAAAGGAGAAATTTCAGCTAGGTCGATTTCTGCACTTCCTACAGTCAGAGGTGACTATGGGCCTAAAATTGGGTTCCATGAAGGTCCAGATTTCGGCTCTATCGATTTTCTTCCAAAATAGAACTGGCTTCACTGCCTGAAGTTCGGATTTTTGTTAAGGGAGTGCTGCATAGTCAGCCCCCGTTTGTGCCTCCAGTGGCACCGTGGGATCTCAACGTAGTGTTGGATTTCCTGAAGTCGCATTGAGTTGAGCCACTTAAATCCGTGGAGCTACAATACCTCACGTGGAAAGTGGTCATGCTGTGGGCCTTGGCGTCGGCCAGGCGTGTATCAGAATTGGCGGTTTTGTCATGCAAAAGCCCTTATCTGTATTTTATATGGATAAGGCGGAATTGAGGACTCGTTCCCAATTCCTTCCAAAGGTGGTATCAGTTTTTCATGTGAACCAACCTATTGTGGTGCCTGCGGCTACTTGGGGCTTGGAGGATTCCAAGTTTTCTGGACGTAGTCAGGGCCCTGAAAAATATGTTTCCAGGACGGCTGGAGTCAGAAAGACTGACTCGCTATTTATCCTGTATGCTCCCAACAAGCTGGGTGCTCCAGCTTCTAAGCAGACTATTGCTCGCTGGATCTGTAGCACGATTCAACTTGCACATTCTGCGGCTGGACTGCCGCACCCTAAATCTGTAAAAGCCCATTCCACGAGGAAAGTGGGCTCTTCTTGGGCGGCTGCCCGAGGGGTCTCGGCTTTACAAATTTGCCGAGCTGTTACTTGGTCGGGGTCAAACACTCTTGCAAGAGTCTACAAGTTTGATACCCTGGCTGAGGAGGACCTAGAGTTTGCTCATTCGGTGCTGCAGAGTCATCCGCACTCTCCCGCCCGTTTGGGAGCTTTGGTATAATCCCCATGGTCCTTACGGAGTCCCCAGCATCCACTTAGGACGTTAGAGAAAATAAGATTTTACTCACCGGTAAATCTATTTCTCGTAGTCTGTAGTGGATGCTGGGCGCCCATCCCAAGTGCGGATTGTCTGCAATACTTGTATATAGTTATTGCCTAACTAACGGGTTATTGTTGAGCCATCTGTTGAGAGGCTCAGTTGTTATCATACTGTTAACTGGGTATAGTATCACGAGTTATACGGTGTGATTGGTGTGGCTGGTATGAGTCTTACCCGGGATTCAAAATCCTTCCTATTTGTGTCAGCTCTTCCGGGCACAGTATCCTAACTGAGGTCTGGAGGAGGTTCTTAGTGGGAGGAGCCAGTGCACACCAGGTAGACCTAAAGCTTTCTTTAGTTGTGCCCAGTCTCCTGCGGAGCCGCTAATCCCCATGGTCCTTACGGAGTCCCCAGCATCCACTACGGACTACGAGAAATAGATTTACCGGTGAGTAAAATCTTATTTTTTCAGTGTTTTACGTATGGTAGATTCGTCAACAGAGATGTTAGCATGTGCCAGAGATTTCTGTAAGTCTTTAGCTGACACTCTCTAGGATTCTTCTTCACCTCATTGAGCATTCTGCGCTGTGCTCTTGCAGTCATCTTTTTCAGGATGCCCACTTCTAGGGAGAGTAGCAACAGTGCTGAACTTTCTCCATTTATAGACAATTTGGCTTTCCGTGGACTGATGAACATCAAGGCTTTTAGAGATACTTTTGTAACCCTTTCCAGCTTTATGCCAGTCAACAATTCTTAATCATAGGTCTTCTGAGAGCTCTTTTCTGCGAGGCATGGTTTACATCAGGCAATGCTTCTTGAGAATTGCAAACTCAAAACTGATGTGTGGTTTTTTATAGGGCAGGGCATCTTTAACCAACACCTCCAATCTCATATCATTGATTGGACTCCAGGTTCGCTGACTCCTGACTCAAATTAGCTCTTGGAGAAGTCATTAGGCTAGGGGTTCACATACTTTGTCCACCCTGCACTGTGAATGTTTACATGGTGTGTTCAATAAAAACATGAGAACATATAATTTGTGTGGTATTAGTTTCAGCAGACTCCAAACACATTTTATGACCAATTTATGCACAAATCCAGGAAATTCCAAAGTGTTCACATACTTTCTCTGACGTCCTAAGTGGATGCTGGGACTCCGTAAGGACCATGGGGAATAGCGGCTCTGCAGGAGACTGGGCACAACTAAAGAAAGCTTTAGGACTACCTGGTGTGCACTGGCTCCTCCCACTGTGACCCTCCTCCAGACCTCAGTTAGAATCTTGTGCCCGGCTGAGCTGGATGCACACTAGGGGCTCTCCTGAGCTCCTAGAAAAGAAAGTATATGTTAGGTTTTTTATTTTCAGTGAGATCTGCTGGCAACAGACTCACTGCAGCGAGGGACTAAGGGGAGAAGAAGCGAACCTACCTAACTGGTGGTAGCTTGGGCTTCTTAGGCTACTGGACACCATTAGCTCCAGAGGGATCGACCACAGGACCCGACCTCGATGTTCGGTCCCGGAGCCGCGCCGCCGGCCCCCTTACAGAGCCAGAAGCATGAAGTATTCCGGAAAATCGGCGGCAGAAGACTTCTGTCTTCAACAAGGTAGCGCACAGCACTGCAGCTGTGCGCCATTGCTCCTCATGCACACCTCACACTCCGGTCACTGATGGGTGCAGGGCGCTGGGGGGGGGGGTGCCCTGAGGGCAATATAAGACACCTTGGCAGGCAAATCATCACAATATATAGTCAGGAAGGCTATATAGGTGTAAAAATACCCCTGCCAGAATTCCAGAAAAAGCGGGAGAAGTCCGCCGGAAAAGGGGCGGGGCTATCTCCCTCAGCACACTGGCGCAATTTTTTCTTCACAGTGCAGCTGGAAGACAGCTCCCCAGGCTCCCCCCTGTAGTTTTCAGGCTCAAAGGGTTAAAAAGAGAGGGGGGGGGCACTAAATTTAGGCGCAATATGTGTATACAAGCAGCTATTGGGGGAAAAATCACTCAGTTATAGTGTTAATCCCTGCATTATATAGCGCTCTGGTGTGTGCTGGCATACTCTCTCTCTGTCTCCCCAAAGGACTTTGTGGGGTCCTGTCCTCAGTCAGAGCATTCCCTGTGTGTGTGCGGTGTGTCGGTACGGCTGTGTCGACATGTTGGATGAGGAAGGTTTCGTGGAGGCGGAGCAGAGGCTGATAAATGGGATGTCGCCCCCTGTGGGGCCGACACCAGAGTGGATGGATAGGTGGAAGGTATTAACCGACAATGTCAACTCCTTACATAAAAGGCTGGATGACGTAACAGCTGTGGGACAGCCGGCTTCTACAGCCCGCGCCTGCCCAGGCGTCTCAAAGGCCATCAGGGGCTCAAAAAACGCCCGTTACCTCAGATGGCAGACACAGATGTCGACACGGAGTCTGACTCCAGTGTCGACGAGGTTGAGACATATACACAATCCACTAGGAACATCCGTTGCATGATCTCGGCAATGAAAAATGTGTTGCACATTTCTGACATGAACCCAAGTACCACATAAAAGGGGTTTTATGTTTGGGGAGAAAAAGCAGCCAGTGTTTTGTTCCCCCATCAGATGAGTGAATGAAGTGTGTAAAGAGCGTGGGTTCCCCCGATAAGAAACTGGTCATTTCTAAAAAGTTACTGCTGGCGTACCTTTTCCCGCCAGAGGATAGGTCACGTTGGGAGATATCCCCTAGGGTGGATAAGGCGCTCACATGTTTGTCAAAAAAGGTGGCGCTGCCGTCTTGGGATACGGCCACTTTGAAGGAGCCTGCTGATAAAAAGCAGGAGGCTATCCTGAAGTCTGTATATACACACTCAGGTACTATACTGAGACCTGCAATTGCCTCAGCATAAATAGTGCTGCTGCAGCGTGGTCTGATACCCTGTCAGATAATATTAATACCCTAGACAGGGATATTATTTTGCTGACATAGAGCATATTAAAGACGTAGTCTTATATATGAGGGATGCACAGAGGGATATTTGCCGGCTGGCATCCAGAATTAATGCAATGTCCATTCTACCAGGAGGGTATTAGAGACCCGGCAGTGGACAGGTGATGCTGCCTTTAAAAGGCACATGGAGATTCAGCCTTATAAGGGTGAGGAATTGTTTGGGGATGGTCTCTGGGTTCTCGTATCCACAGCAACAGCTGGGAAGAAAATTTTTTACCTCAGGTTTCCTCACAGCCTAAGAAAGCACCGTATTTTCAGGTACAGTCCTTTCGGCTTCAGAAAAGCAAGCGGGTCAAAGGCGCTTCCTTTCTGCACAGAGACAAGGGAAGAAGGAAAAAGCTGCACCAGACAGCCAGTTCCCAGGATCAAAAATCTTCCCCCGCTTCCTCTGAGTCCACCGCATGACGCTGGGGCTCCACAGGTGGAGACAGGTGCGGTGGGGGCGCGTCTTGGGAACTTCAGGGACCAGTGGGCTTGCCCACAGGTGGATCCCTAGGTTCTGCAAGTAGTATCACAGGGATACAAGCTGGAGTTCGAGGCGACTCCCCCTCGCCGTTACCTCACATCAGCCTTGCCTGCTGCCCTCGGAGAAAGGGAGGTAGTACTGGCGGCAATTCACAAGCTGTACTTCCAGCAGGTGAAATCAAGGTACCCCTCCTTCAACAAGGCCGGGGTTACTATTCCAAAATGTTTGTGGTACCGAAACCAGACGGTTCGGTGAGACCCATTCTAAAATTTAAATCCTTGAACACTTATATACGAAGGTTCAAGTTCAAAATGGAATCGCTCAGGGCGATTATTGCAAGCCTGGAGAATTTCATGGTATCACTGGACATCAAGGATGCTTACCTGCATGTCCCTATTTACCCTCCTCACCAGGAGTACCTCAAAATTGTGGTACAGGATTGTCATTACCAATTCCAGACATTGCCGTTGGTCTGTCCCCGGCACCGAGGGTATTTACCAAGGTAATGGCCGAAAAAATTATCCCGTACTTGGACGATCTCCTTATAAAGGCGAGGTCCAGGGAGCAGTTGTTCGTCGGAGTAGCACTATCTCGGGAAGTGCTACAACAGCACGGCTGGATTCTGAATATTCCAAAGTCGCAGCTGGTTCCTACGACGCGTCTACTGTTCCTGGGTATGGTTCTGGACACAGAACAGGATAAAAAGGGTTTCTCCCGGAGGAGAAGTCCAAGGAGTTGTCGTCTCTAGACAGAGACCTCCTAATACAAATACAGGTGTCGGTGCATCAATGCACGCGAGCCCTGGGAAAGATGGTAGCTTCTTACGAAGAAATTCCATTCGCCAGGTCCCATGCAAGGATCTTCCAGTGGGATCTGTTGGACAAGTGGTCCGGGTCGCATCTTCAGATGCATCGGCGGATAACCCTATCTCCAAGGGCCAGGGTGTCGCTGTTGTGGTGGCTGCAGAGTGCTCATCTTCTAGAGGGCCGCAGATTCGGCATACAAGACTGGGTCCTGGTGACCACGGATGCCAGCCTTCGAGGCTGGGGGGCAGTCACACAGGGAAGAAACTTCCAAGGACTATGGACAAGTCAGGAGACTTCCCTACACAAAAATATTCTGGAACAAAGGGCCGTTTACAATGCCCTAAGTCAGGCTAGACCCCTGCTTCAACACCGGCCGGTGCTGATCCAGTCAGACAACATCACGGCGGTCGCTCATGTAAACCGACAGGGCGGCACAAGAAGCAGGATGGCGATGGCAGAAGCCACAAGGATTCTCCGATGGGCGGAAAATCATGTGTTAGCACTGTCAGCAGTGTTCATTCCCGGAGTGGACAACTGGGAAGCAGACTTTCTCAGCAGACACGACCTCCACCCGGGAGAGTGGGGACTTCATCCAGAAGTCTTCCAAATGATTGTACACCGTTGGGAAAGGCCACAGGTGGACATGATGGCGTCCCGCCTCAACAAAAAGTTAAAAAGATATTGCGCCAGGTCAAGGGACCCTCAGGCGATAGCTGTGGACGCTCTGGTAACACCGTGGGTGTACCAGTCGGTGTATGTGTTCCCTTCTCTGCCTCTCATACCCAGGGTAATGAGAATAATAAGAAGGAGAGGAGTAAGAACTATACTCATTGTTCCGGATTGGCCAAGAAGAGCTTGGTACCCAGAACTCCAAGAAATGATCTCAGAGGACCCATGGCCTCTGCCGCTCAGACAGGACCTGCTGCAGCAGGGGCCCTGTCTGTTCCAAGACTTACCGCGGCTGGGTTGACGGCATGGCGGTTGAACGCCGGATCCTGAAGGAAAAGGGCATTCCGGAGGAAGTTATCCCTACGCTAATTAAAGCTAGGAAAGAAGTGAACGCAAACCATTATCACTGCATATGGCGGAAATATGTTGCGTGCTGTGAGGCCAGGAAGGCCCCAACGGAGGAATTTCAGCTAGGTCGATTTCTGCTCTTCCTACAGTCAGGGGTGACTATGGGCCTAAAATTGGGTTCCATTAAGGTCCAGATTTCGGCTCTATCGATTTTCTTCCAAAATAGAACTGACTTCACTGCCTGAAGTTCAGACTTTTGTTAAGGGAGTGCTGCATAGTCAGCCCCCGTTTGTGCCTCCAGTGGCATCGTGGGATCTCAACGTGGTGTTGGATTTCCTGAAGTCGCATTGGGTTGAGCCACTTAAATCCGTGGAGCTAAAATACCTCACGTGGAAAGTGGTCATGCTGTTGGCCTTGGCCAGGCGTGTATCAGAATTAGCGGCTTTATCATGCAAAAGCCCTTATCTAATTTTTTTATATGGATAGGGCGGAATTGAGGACTCATTCCCAATTCCTTCCTAAGGTGGTATCAGTTTTTCATGTGAACCAACCTATTGTGGTGCCTGCGGCTACTTGGGGCTTGGAGGATTCCAAGTTACTGGACGTAGTCAGGGCCCTGAAAAATATGTTTCCAGGACGGCTGGAGTCAGGAAAACTGACTCGCTATTTATCTTGTATGCACCCAACAAGCTGGGTGCTCCTGCTTCTAAGCAGACTATTGCTCGCTGGATCTGTAGCACGATTCAACTTGCACATTCTGCGGCTGGACTGCCGCACCCTAAATCTGTAAAAGCCCATTCTACGAGGAAAGTGGGCTCTTCTTGGGCGGCTGCCCGAGGGGTCTCGGCTTTACAAATTTGCCGAGCTGTTACTTGGTCGGGTTCAAAACACTTTTGCAAGAGTCAACAAGTTTGATACCCTGGCTGAGGAGGACCTAGAGTTTGCTCATTCGGTGCTGCAGAGTCATCCGCACTCTCCCGCCCGTTTGGGAGCTTTGGTATAATGCCCATGGTCCTTACGGAGTCCCAGCATCCACTTAGGACGTCAGAGAAAATAAGATTTTACTCACCGGTAAATCTATTTCTCGTAGTCCGTAGTGGATGCTGGGCGCCCATCCCAAGTGCGGATTGTCTGCAATACTTGTATATAGTTATTGCC
Organism: Pseudophryne corroboree; assembly: GCF_028390025.1. NCBI lineage: Eukaryota > Metazoa > Chordata > Amphibia > Anura > Myobatrachidae > Pseudophryne > Pseudophryne corroboree. Next base: position 573,221,002 of record NC_086446.1, read on the forward strand.
TAACTAAAGGGTTATTGTTGAGCCATTTGTTGAGAGGCTCAGTTATATTTCATACTGTTAACTGGGTATAGTATCACGAGTTATACGGTGTGATTGGTGTGGCTGGTATGAGTCTTACCCGGGATTCAAAATCCTTCCTTATTGTGTCAGCTCTTCCGGGTACAGTATCCTAACTGAGGTCTGGAGGAGGGTCATAGTGGGAGGAGCCAGTGCACACCAGGTAGTCCTAAAGCTTTCTTTAGTTGTGCCCAGTCTCCTGCGGAGCCGCTATTCCCCATGGTCCTTACGGAGTCCCAGCATCCACTACGGACTACGAGAAATAGATTTACCGGTGAGTAAAATCTTATTTTTACTTGCAACTGTATATTATCCTTTATATGGCGCACAAGGGATATGCAGCGCCCAATTACAGAGTGCATGATACTACTGAGATATACAGTTTTCTATTTCTCCTTAAACTACCCCTGGTGTTTTTCAAATTTTTCCTCAGTAATGTGATTTTTATATAGTGAGTATACATATACACTATTTATTTATTTTATTTATTTATTTTTTATTGCTCTTATTAAAGATCACCAATTACTTATACCCAACCATTCTGTAATCTGAACCCAAGTTGCCATTTACTGGTAACATCACTTACTCCTTGCGAGTTGAAGGACTGCATTCTCATGTGGCCAACTAAATGATTCCCTCAATTGCGTTAAACAGGTACTTTTAGAGAAAAATAGCAATTTTGTTTGTCTAGTGTCAACCTTAAAGGCCCCATACACTAGAGCGATAATGCCCGATTTGATCTGATTTCGGGCATTCGGCCCGATATATCTGCTGAAATTGGGCATTTTTTAGGTGTTTCCGATCCGATGCGCGTTCCCTTGAGCATCGCATCAGATCCTCCAGATTGAATGTGCTGCATATTCCATCAGGTCCGACCTGTGGGCATGGCTGGGATCACCCAGGATCACCCAAGATACATCGTATGCAAAAGGGCAGCATACGATGTATCTTGGGCGATCCTGCCCCCCGGGAGGCTGACTGGGTGATCGCCTGCGACATGCGGTCGCATAAGTGTATAGGGCTCTTTACACTTCTATAGAGCATAGCCACATACAAGCCACACTGTCTTGAACTCTCTTGAAATTCCTGCATTTTTTTCCATTTGGAGTAGATCAATTGTGTAGTAAGTCGGTGCACAAAATCTTTTTTTTATATTTGTTTTTTTTTTTTTTTTTTTTTTTATCATGCATGCTTATTAATTATTATGAACGGTTATAATCTGCCATCATTCTGGCAAGTAATTGCCAGTTATTAGATGCTACTAGATTTGGGTGCCAATAAGAATTTCTCTTACGTCCTAGAGGATGCTGGGGACTCCAAAAGGACCATGGGGTATAGACTGGATCCGCAGGAGCTTGGGCACACTAAAAAGACTTTGACTGGATGTGAACTGGCTCCTCCCTCTATGCCTCTCCTCCAGACCTCAGTTAGACTTTGTGCCCAGGAGTGACTGGACACACACTAGGGGAGCTCTACTAAGTTTCTCTAGAAAATACTTTTTTTAGGTTTTTTATTTTCAGGGAGACCTGCTGGCTACAGGCTCCCTGCATCGTGGGACTGAGGGGAGAGAAGTCAGACCTACTTCTACTTAGTTAAGGGCTCTGCTTCTTAGGCTACTGGACACCATTAGCTCCAGAGGGTTCGATCACTTGGTTCGCCTAGCTGCTTGTTCCCGGAGCCGCGCCGTCACCCCCCTCACAGAAGCCAGAAGAAAGAAGCCGGGTGAGTATGAGAAGATCCGAAGACATCAGACGGCAGAAGACTTCAGTAACGAGGTAGCAGCGCAGCGCTCCATGCTCCCACACACTTCACCAACGGCACTTGCGGGTGCAGGGCACTGGGGGGGGGAGCGCCCTGGGCAGCATGTTACTGGGGTCATTGTAAGCTGGCAGACAGGCATATTCGGTGCCCGGGCACCGTTTTTTATACCCCCGCCAGCATAGCGGATTTCAATTTTTGCGGGACTGAAGCGCGCCAGGAAGGGGCGGGGCTTAGCCGCACAGCTCACCAGCGCCATTTTCTCTCATTCACAGACGCTGCATGAGACGCTGGCCCGGGACCTCCAGGCTCCATTCAAGTAAAAGGGAGCAAAACGGGGGTGGGGGGGGGCACAGATAAATTGGTGCTTGTTTATAATTAAGGGCAGCGCTATCATCATATATTATATTGGTGTGATATATGGGCGCTGGGGTGTGAGCTGGCATACTCCCTCTGTGTTTCTCTCTCCGGGCTTCCCTGTGGGTCTGTCCCCTGGTTTGGGCAGTGTGTGTGTGTCGGTACTAAGTGTTGGCATGTCTGAGGCTGAGTGTTCCTCCCCGGAGGAGGTTACTGGGGGCGCAGAAAAGGGGCTGAAAATGGCTGTCGGCACAGCCGACACCTGATTTGGTTACTATGTTAAGTGCATTTAATGCAAATGTGGCCTCATTGTCAAAGAGGTTGGATAAATCTGAGTCTCAGACACAAATATGGAGGAAATCCATGGAGGATGCTTTGACTCAGGTGCAGACCCCTTCAGGGTCACAAAAATGTTCGTTTACCCAGATGGTAGATACGGATACCGACACGGATTCTGATTCCGATGTCTATTTCAATGAGGCTACTTTACACCCAAGGCTAGTTAAGAGTATTCAGTACATGATTGTGGCTATTAAAGATGTTTTACGTATCTCTGACGAACCTGCGGTGCAGGAAACAAGGATTTGTTTATTTAAAGGGAAAAGACCTGAAGTGAAGTTTCCCCCCTCTCATGAAATGAATGCTCTTTGTGAAAAGGCTTGGGAGTCACCAGATAAGAGATGGCAGATTCCCAAGAGAATTTTCATGGCGTATCCTTTCCCCTCTGATGACAGGGAAAAATTGGAGTAGTCTCCGAATGTCGACAAGGCTCTATCCCGTTTGTCTAAGAAGGTGGCGCTTCCGTTCCCTGACACGGCAGCTCTCAAGGATCCGGCGGATCGCAAGCTGGAAACGTCTTTGGGTGAGTAGTGCTATTGCTAAATGGGCTGATAATTTAGCTTCTGATATGGATACCCTTGATAAAGATAATATTCTTTTGACTCTTGGTTATATCAAGGACGCTGCAGATTACCTGAAGGATGCAGCGAGGGATGTTGGTCTCTTGGGATCAAGAGCCAATGCCATGGCGGTCTCGGCCAGGAGGGTGCTGTGGATCCATCAATGGAATACTGATGCCGACTCCAAGAAAAATATGGAAGCTCTTCCCTTCAAAGGTAGTGTCTTGTTTTGTGACGGCCTGGCTGACCTGGTGTCTACCGCGACTGCGGGTAAGTCATCTTTTCTTCCTTATGTTGCAACACAACAGAAAAAGGGCAGATGCAGTCCTTTCGACCCAATAAATACAAGCGAGGAAAAGGCTCGTCCTTCCTCGCTTCAAGGGGTAGAGGAAAGGGAAGGAAGTCGCCTGCAGTATCAGGCGCCCAGGACCAAAAGTCCTCCCCCGCCTCTACCAAGTCCACCGCATGACGCTGGGGCTCCCCTGCGGGAGTCCGGGCCGGTGGGGGGCCGTCTACGGATCTTCAGTCAGGTCTGGGTTCAATCAGGCCTGGATCCTTGGGTCCTAGACATAGTGTAGACATTTCAGGAGATGCCCCCTCACCGCTTTTTCATTTCGGTCTTGCCAGTGTCTCTTCCGGAAAGAGATGTGGTAAATGCTGCGATACAAAAGTTATGTCAACAGAAGGTCATTGTTCCCGTTCCCCCGTCCCAACGGGGGGAGGGGTTCTACTCGAGCCTCTTTGTCATACCGAATCCGGAAGGTTCGGTCAGACCGATTCTGAACCTAAAATCCCTCAATCCATACTTGAAAGTTTTCAAGTTCAAGATGGAATCTCTTCGAGCTGTGATCTCCAGCCTAGAAGGGGGGGGATTTTATGGCGTCAGTCGACCTAAAGGATGCCTACTTACACGTCCCGATATATCCTCCGCATCAGGCCTTCTTGAGATTTGCGGTGCAGGATTGTTATTACCAATTTCAGATGTTGCCGTTTGGGCTTTCCATGGGCCCGAGGATTTTCGCCAAGGTCATGGCAGAAATGATGGTTCTCCTTCGCAAGCAAGGGGTTACAATTATCCCGTACTTGGACGATCTCCTGATAAAGGCGAGGTCCAAGGAACAGTTGTTAAGAAATGTGGATCTGTCTCTGTTGGTTCTGCGACAACACGGTTGGGTTCTAAATTTGCCAAAGTCTCAGCTGATCCCGGCCACTCGGCTGCCCTTTCTGGGCATGATTCTAGACACGGAGTTACAGAGTGTTTCTTCCGGAAGACAAAGCTCTGGAAATGCAGACAATGGTCAGGGAGCTTCTGAGACCAACAAGTGTGTCGATTCATCAATGTACTCGGGTTCTGAGGAAGATGGTTGCGGCTTACGAAGCCATTCCGTTTGGCAGGTTTCATGCCCGGGTGTTTCAGTGGGATCTGCTGAACAAATGGTCCGGGTCTCACCTGCACATGCACCGGAAAATAAGTCTATCTTCCAGGGCCAGGATTTCTCTCCTGTGGTGGCTACACAGCTCTCACCTTCTAGAGGGACGCCGATTCGGAATCCAGGACTGGGTTCTGCTGACAACAGATGCAAGTCTCCGAGGCTGGGGTGCAGTCACGCAAGGAAGAAATTTCCAGGGAAAATGGTCAAACCAGGAATCTTGTCTCCACATAAATGTTCTCTTGTTAAGAGCCATTTACAACGGCCTGCTACAAGTAAAGAGCCTTCTTCAGGGTCGTCCTGTCCTGATCCAGTCGGACAACATAACAGCGGTGGCGTACGTAAACCGCCAAGGCGGAACAAGTAGCAGGGCGGCTATGGCGGAGGCCACAAGAATCATTCGCTGGGCGGAACAGCACGTGAGCGCTCTGTCAGCAGTCTTCCATCCGGGCGCGGACAACTGGGAAGCAGACTTCCGGATGGAGATCGTGTCTGCTGAGGGAGAGTGGGCTCTTCACCAAGAGGTATTTGCAGAAGTGACGGGGCGTTGGGGAATTCCTCTGATGGACATGATGGCGTCTCGCCTCAACAAGAAGCTTCCGAGGTATTGTTCCAGGTCAAGAGACCCCCAAGCCAGTGCAGTGGACGCCCTGGTAACTCTGTGGGTGTTTCAGTCGGTGTATGTGTTCCCTCCGCTTCCTCTCATTCCAAAGGTGCTGGGGATCATACAACGAACAAGGGTTCAGGTGATTCTCGTCGTTCCAGACTGGCCACGCAGGGCCTGGTATCCGGATCTTCAGGAACTGCTTGTGGAAGATCCTTGGCCGCTTCCTCTAAGAGAGGACTTGTTACTGCAGGGGCCCTGTGTGTTTCCGGACTTACCGCGGCTGCGTTTGACGGCGTGGAAGTTGAGCGCCAAATCTTAGCTCGAAAACGTATTCCTGGGGAGGTCATCCCCACTCTCCTTAAGGCTAGGAAGGAGGTTACGGCGAAACATTATCACCATATTTGGAGAAAATATGTTTCGTGGTGTGAAACCAAAACTGCTCCTGCGGAGGAATTTCACTTGGGTCGGTTTCTCCATTTTTTGCAGGCAGGCGTCGATGCAGGCCTGAAATTGGGTTCCATCAAAGTGCCGATTTCGGCTTTATCTATTTTCTTTCAAAAGGAATTGGCCGTCCCTCCGGAGGTTCAGACTTTTGTGAAGGGAGTGCTGCATATCCATCCTCCATTTGTGCCGCCTGTGGCGCCATGGGATCTTGAAGTGGTCTTGCAGTTTCTTATGTCTCACTGGTTTGAACCTTTGCGTAAGGTTGAGTTAAAGTTTCTCACTTTGAAGGTGGTCATGCTTTTGGCTCTGGCGTCTGCCAGGCGAGTGTAAGAGTTGGCGGCCTCATCTCACAAGAGTCCATATTTGATCTTCCATTCGGATAGAGCAGAATTGAGGACTCGTCAACAATTTCTGCCGAAGGTGGTTTCTTCGTTTCACATTAACCAACCTATTGTGGTGCCTGTGGCTACAGATGCTGTGGCGGTTCCAAAGTCTCTTGATGTTGTAAGAGCTTTGAAAATTTATGTTGCCAGAACGGCTCTTACCAGGAAAACAGAGGCTTTGTTTGTCCTGTATGCTGCCAACAAGATTGCAAATCCTGCTTCTAAGCAAACTATTGCACGCTGGATTTGTAATACGATTCAGCAAGCTCATTCTTCGGCTGGGCTACCGTTGCCGAAGTCAGTAAAGGCCCATTGTACCAGGAAAGTGGGCTCGTCTTGGGCGGCTGCCCGACGGGTCTCGGCACTTCAGCTTTGCCGAGCAGCTACGTGTCTGGTTCAAACACCTTTGCTAAGTTTTACAAGTTTGATACCCTGGCTGATGAGGACCTCATGTTTGCTCAATCGGTGCTGCAGAGTCGTCCGCACTCTCCCGCCCGTTCTGGAGCTTTGGTATAGACCCCATGGTCCTTTTGGAGTCCCCATCATCCTCTAGGACGTAAGAGAAAATAGGATTTTAGTACCTACCGGTAAATCCTTTTCTCTTAGTCCATAGAGGATGCTGGGCGCCCATCCCAGTGCGGACTGTTACTTGTAGTGTATTATTACTGGTTAAATTTGTTTACACGCTGGTTGTGTATTAGTTATATTCAGCTTGTTGCTGTTGTTAATTCATACTGTTATCTGGTTTCCTGATACTCCGGTTGTACGGTATGTTTGTGGTGTGGGCTGGTAGGTTTCTCGCCCTTAGTTTAATCAAAAATCCTTTCATCGAAATGTCCGTGTCTCCTGGGCACAGTTCCTATAACTGAAGTCTGGAGGAGGGGCATAGAGGGAGGAGCCAGTTCACACCCAGTTTAAGTCTTTTTAGTGTGCCCGAGACCCTGCGGATCCCGTCTATACCCCATGGTCCTTTTGGAGTCCCCAGCATCCTCTACGGACTAGGAGAAAAGGATTTACCGGTAGGTACTAAAATCCTATTATCCCCATGATAACAATATTAGGACATTTATTTTAATACATGTTCATAGCATTCTAAATACTAATTTCGAAAACACACAAATGTTTGCTGCCGACGGGCGCAAGAACTTAATTTTAGCTCGTTGCCCCCGGGAATAGTGAGCTGAAATGCGCATAAAGAGGCCCGTTTGAGTGCCCAAATGGACCTTTTCACACTCGCGCCCATTTGTTTAGTAGGGTTTAGGTGCCTAAACCTGTCTAATGGGCGCGATAAGTGTGGACAATTGATTATCGCCCCGCGATCTCTTCACTTTAGACAGAAGATTGGACGCGATAAAACAGTTGAATTCCCCCCAAGACCTCTCAAACAAAACTTTATATAAGAGATAATGGGGGTCTCTTTTTCGCACTGAGTAAGTGATGTGTGTGTATATATGTGTATGTAAAAAAAAAAAAAAAAAAAAAAAAAAATATATATATATATATATATATATATATATATATATATATATATATATATATATATATATATATATATATATATATATATATATATATAGCAAAACATTCCAAAAGCATGAGAATCCCTCCTCAGCAAAAAGAAAGAAACCAGCACACCAACAATAATCGATTCAAAAGTGCTCTATTTCAGCATGGCAACAGTCAGAATTTGAAAAAACATTATCTTCCAGTTAGGCTAACATGATACATCACATGTCCCTCTGGTAAGAAAGTCATGGTTTCATCAGCCCAACAGCTGTTTCGGTGTCACCACCTTCCTCAAGGGCATCCAAACTACTACTGAGCCAAACCCTGTCTTTTATCCTCAGTCAAACGCCCGTCAACAACCTCATAATCCCACTCACCTGTCCACAAAAAGTACCAACACCTGGGACCAGTCACGTTCACATCGCTCAAAACCGGAAGTTCCCGACTTGGAACGCAATCGGCCCGCGGTGGAACGCACTTCCTGTCCCGGCATACATCGCGGGAGCAACACACTTCCGCAAAATGCGGCCGGGCGCTCCCGCTAGCCAATCCACTGTGTGCACAGGAGTTCACCTAGGCAACCAAGGTAAACTAATTCTCCTCGTCATCCGAATTTAGCTCTGACGGTACTCTGGTAATCACCCACAGGTGCTCCCAGCATTTTCAAAGAACCTAATGTGACTGGGACTGAGATATGCCTGACAGGCGTCATTCCCGAGGACTCCTATGTCAAATCAATACAGGACCCAAAAATAATAACAAAACAACAAAAAAAACATATATATACATATCCTACAACATACAAAAATAAGGAAATAAAAAACACAATATTAAACATAATCAATAATCATAAAGCAGCCCTCAGAGACCATTCCTACTAATATCAACAAGGCAAGTGTGAACCACGGCAATAATATGATGATCTAATGAGAAGCACTCAAAAATTAATCATATTTATAAGAAGCAAGTAAACGTTAATTCCTCATTTAGACCAAGTGGTGAGACAGTCTTGAAATTATATATCAGTTCACATTCTTTCTGTAGCAGCCTTTTATGCCGATCACCCCCTCTCTTCCAAGGTTTGATCTGATCCAACGGCATAAATTTAAAGTCACGTAATGTGTGACCACAGGTCGCAAAATGCCTCGCTACAGGAGGTGTAGTTTGTTCAACCTTGGACATAGCTTTTTTAATTGAAGAACGATGCATAGCAATACGTTCTTTCAATCTCCGGATCGTTTTCCCAATATAGATTAGCTTGCATGGGCACAAAACCAGATACACGACATATTTGCTATCGCAGGTCATGTGATGCCTGAGGACAAATTTCTTTCCAGTTTGCGGATGGATAAAAGTATCGCCAGTAATCATATGCTGGCAATTAACACAGCCACTACACCCATAGGCTCCATTTTTCAAGGATAGCCAATTTGCTCTCAGGGTTCCTGGGCTAATGTCAGAAGATGTAATCATGTCCTTCAGGTTAGAACTTCTTTTATATGCAAAAAGCGGCTTATTTCTGCAAAAAGGACCCATAGTCTGATCTGACTGCAATATATGCCAATGCTGATAGATTGAGCTTCTTAAATGTTGGGATGAAATAGAAAATGTATTTGGAAAAATCATCCGGTCCAAGGCTGTTTTATCCTGAGATTTATTTAACAAAGAACTGCGATCTAATGTGAGGCATCTCTGAATAGCCTCCTCGATCTCCACTACAGGATAACCTCGTTCAATGAAATCGTTACCCATTTTCCACAAAGCATCTTTTAGTGTGGTCTTATCTGATGTTATTCTCACCACTCGGATCAATTGTGAGAACGGAAGTCCTTTTTTGAGTGGTCTAGGATGAAAGCTCTCACATAGTAATACCGTGTTCTTATCAGTCTGTTTCTTAAAAATTGCCGTATCAAACTTGCCATGATTAATAGAGACCGTAATGTCTAAAAAATCTATACTCTGAGGGCTGCTATTGTGCGTCAACTTGATGGTGCCTGCTTGCATGTTCAATTCATCAATAAAGTTGGACAGTGTACCACTGTCCCCTGTCCAAATTAAAAAAATATCATCGATAAAACGCACAAAAAAAGCATTGACATAGGAGTCCTCAGGAATGACGCCTGTCAGGCATATCTCAGTCCCAGTCACATTAGGTTCTTTGAAAATGCTGGGAGCACCTGTGGGTGATTACCAGAGTACCGTCAGAGCTAAATTCGGATGACGAGGAGAATTAGTTTACCTTGGTTGCCTAGGTGAACTCCTGTGCACACAGTGGATTGGCTAGCGGGAGCGCCCGGCCGCATTTTGCGGAAGTGTTGCTCCCGCGATGTATGCCGGGACAGGAAGTGCGTTCCACCGCGGGCCGATTGCGTTCCAAGTCGGGAACTTCCGGTTTTGAGCGATGTGAACGTGACTGGTCCCAGGTGTTGGTACTTTTTGTGGACAGGTGAGTGGGATTATGAGGTTGTTGACGGGCGTTTGACTGAGGATAAAAGACAGGGTTTGGCTCAGTAGTAGTTTGGATGCCCTTGAGGAAGGTGGTGACACCGAAACAGCTGTTGGGCTGATGAAACCATGACTTTCCTACCAGAGGGACATGTGATGTATCATGTTTAGCCTAACTGGAAGATAATGTTTTTTCAAATTCTGACTGCTGCCATGCTGAAATAGAGCACTTTTGAATCGATTATTGTTGGTGTGCTGGTTTCTTTCTTTTTGCTGAGGAGGGATTCTCATGCTTTTGGAATGTTTTGCTATACTTGTTATACGGAATTACAGCACCCGGACTTAACTATGCAAATGTGTGCGGCTTTTCTTGTTTGTTTTTTGTAATATTTTATGTGGAGCCAGCACCATCCTTTAAATCTATTTTTATAACCGAAAATTACTTTTTCATATATCTTTTTGTTTTTTCAATATGGATCTGGATGCCAGTGATTTGGCAGGGACCAAGAGGTTCCTTGAAAAGGACATATCTAAGATTTTATTTACTAATACGGATCAGTTAAAATTTGACACTGACAGTCCTGCAGAAATCTTTTCAGATTTATTAAAGATGCAAAAACGACTTGTGGAATTAAACTTACATGGACTTACGTTGTCCCAGTACCATAAAGACAAGTTAATTCCGCGGGGCTTCCGGATTAAGAATCAACCGACCATCGGAAGAAATAACAAAGATTTCTGCAAACAGTGGTGTCATATCCTTAATCAATGCAGCTTCGACTTGATGGTGCTTGTAATACAGCAGGTTAATACGGAGATTAATTTTCTTGAGAAGGAGATTAGTGCATGTGAAGCTTTGGGACTAGATTTACTTAAGTCTGATACGTCAACTGAGTGGTTATCTAGGTTAGAGAATAATATCAAAACATTTAAAACTGAGTTACTTACCTTTAAAAAGAATAAATATAAGCAGGTGAGAGATGACTATAAAGAACTTAGAGTATACCCTTGGGTATTTTTTCAAGGTGGGACTCGACAATGGCGTCCTAAACAATTTGGCAGAAAACGTTTTGAGCGGTCTTATACTGATATTGAGTCTCATACATCTGACTCGGATCAGTCTACCACCCAGAGTGCCCCTTTTTTAAGGGAGGCAGGTCTTGCACGTACCCGGAACAAAAAAGATCAGGGCGCTGCAGGAGGGGAAAACGGAAAGCAAACATCTCAAAAGGAAAACCCTTGGAAAAACAGGAGGAGATAAAGGTATATAACCTCTCTGATTATGCCCTTACTGAGATAGAATTGGGGGTTTTATCTAAGGGGCTCTCCTTTGTGCAAACATTTAGACAGAGCACTTTTGACTGTGAAGTGGAGTTGTATAAATTTCAGAGACAGCTTAAATTACGAGATTTTTTTAGCAAACATGGGACCAAGGATAAATCGGTCACTCCATTTCCAAGCAAAAGTACTTTTGAACCACCCTCCAGTAATCCAGCCATAGATGTATTTATAAAATTGGTGAAAAAGGATATAATACCCTTTATGAGAAAGCAAAAGCGTTCCTTTTCTAATACCACCATAGAGGAGCAAAAAGCTATTGAAAACCTTAAAACCAATACCTCTATTGTTGTGCGAGCAGCCGATAAAGGTGGAGGGGTGGTAGTTTTGAACAAGAGTGATTATGTAACTGAGGTATATAGACAGCTTGATGACCAAATATGTTACAAGAGATTACAATACGATCCCACGTTTGGTTACAAGAAAGAGATTGATGCTGCTATCTCCCTGGGGCTTGGCAATGGATGGATTGATGAGCCTACGGCAAAGTTTCTAACTCAAGAACATCCGATCATTCCCATCTTATATATATTGCCGAAGGTTCACAAGTCCCTGGCCAAGCCTCCAGGGAGGCCAATTATCTCCTCGAGGGGGTCACTGTGTCAAAGTTTATCGCAGTTTGTAGATTATTTTTTGCAGCCGGTAGTACGGTCCACACCGACAGTTTTAAAGGATACAACAGACTTTCTGCAGAGACTAGCTGCATTTGGTCCTCCACCTGACAAATGCTTGTTGGTCACATGTGATATTACGAGTCTCTATACCAATATTGGGCATGAGGAAGGTATTGATGCTATAAGAACATCTATCACTTCAAATGATGCATATACAGGTCCCCCCTGTGAATATTTAGTGCTGCTTTTGGATATGATCTTGCATAAAAATTATTTTATTTTTGAAAATTCTTTTTTTCTACAATTACGAGGGACGGCGATGGGGTCCAATGTGGCCCCATCGTACGCCAATTTATTTATGCATGAGTATGAAAAGAAACACATTTTGGGCAGCACTCTATATTCACAGTACATTGCTTTTTTTGTGCGTTTTATCGATGATATTTTTTTAATTTGGACAGGGGACAGTGGTACACTGTCCAACTTTATTGATGAATTGAACATGCAAGCAGGCACCATCAAGTTGATGCACAATAGCAGCCCTCAGAGTATAGATTTTTTAGACATTACGGTCTCTTAATCATGGCAAGTTTGATACGGCAATTTTTAAGAAACCGACTGATAAGAACACGGTATTACTATGTGAGAGCTTTCATCCTAGACCACTCAAAAAAGGACTTCCGTTCTCACAATTGATCCGAGTGGTGAGAATAACATCAGATAAGACCACACTAAAAGATGCTTTGTGGAAAATGGGTAACGATTTCATTGAACGAGGTTATCCTGTAGTGGAGATCGAGGAGGCTATTCAGAGATGCCTCACATTAGATCGCAGTTCTTTGTTAAATAAATCTCAGGATAAAACAGCCTTGGACCGGATGATTTTTCCAAATACATTTTCTATTTCATCCCAACATTTAAGAAGCTCAATCTATCAGCATTGGCATATATTGCAGTCAGATCAGACTATGGGTCCTTTTTGCAGAAATAAGCCGCTTTTTGCATATAAAAGAAGTTCTAACCTGAAGGACATGATTACATCTTCTGACATTAGCCCAGGAACCCTGAGAGCAAATTGGCTATCCTTGAAAAATGGAGCCTATGGGTGTAGTGGCTGTTAATTGCCAGCATATGATTACTGGCGATACTTTTATCCATCCGCAAACTGGAAAGAAATTTGTCCTCAGGCATCACATGACCTGCGATAGCAAATATGTCGTGTATCTGGTTTTGTGCCCATGCAAGCTAATCTATATTGGGAAAACGATCCGGAGATTGAAAGAACGTATTGCTATGCATCGTTCTTCAATTAAAAAAGCTATGTCCAAGGTTGAACAAACTACACCTCCTGTAGCGAGGCATTTTGCGACCTGTGGTCACACATTACGTGACTTTAAATTTATGCCGTTGGATCAGATCAAACCTTGGAAGAGAGGGGGTGATCGGCATAAAAGGCTGCTACAGAAAGAATGTGAACTGATATATAATTTCAAGACTGTCTCACCACTTGGTCTAAATGAGGAATTAACGTTTACTTGCTTCTTATAAATATGATTAATTTTTGAGTGCTTCTCATTAGATCATCATATTATTGCCGTGGTTCACACTTGCCTTGTTGATATTAGTAGGAATGGTCTCTGAGGGCTGCTTTATGATTATTGATTATGTTTAATATTGTGTTTTTTATTTCCTTATTTTTGTATGTTGTAGGATATGTATATATATGTTTTTTTTGTTGTTTTGTTATTATTTTTGGGTCCTGTATTGATTTGACATAGGAGTCCTCGGGAATGACGCCTGTCAGGCATATCTCAGTCCCAGTCACATTAGGTTCTTTAAAAATGCTGGGAGCACCTGTGGGTGATTACCAGAGTACCGTCAGAGCTAAATTCGGATGACGAGGAGAATTAGTTTACCTTGGTTGCCTAGGTGAACTCCTGTGCACACAGTGGATTGGCTAGCGGGAGCGCCCGGCCGCATTTTGCGGAAGTGTGTTGCTCCCGCGATGTATGCCGGGACAGGAAGTGCGTTCCACCGCGGGCCGATTGCGTTCCAAGTCGGGAACTTCCGGTTTTGAGCGATGTGAACGTGACTGGTCCCAGGTGTTGGTACTTTTTGTGGACAGGTGAGTGGGATTATGAGGTTGTTGATGGGCGTTTGACTGAGGATAAAAGACAGGGTTTGGCTCAGTAGTAGTTTGGATGCCCTTGAGGAAGGTGGTGACACCGAAACAGCTGTTGGGCTGATGAAACCATGACTTTCCTACCAGAGGGACATGTGATGTATCATGTTTAGCCTAACTGGAAGATAATGTTTTTTCAAATTCTGACTGTTGCCATGCTGAAATAGAGCACTTTTGAATCGATTATTGTTGGTGTGCTGGTTTCTTTCTTTTTGCTGAGGAGGGATTCTCATGCTTTTGGAATGTTTTGCTATACTTGTTATATGGAATTACAGCACCCGGACTTAACTATGCAAATGTGTGCGGCTTTTCTTGTTTGTTTTTTATATATATATATATATATTATAGCCACAGCATGCAGCACTCAACCATATATGTTGAAATACACTGATCTCTGGATTTCTGGCATATAAGAATGCTATATTGGATTATTTCAGGTGATTGAAAAATAGTTTATGCTTGCATAGGTTTAGAGTATGTTCCAAACTACTTGTGCCAAATACATTATATGATTTGTGGTCAATTATTACGTATTAGTGACTTTTACTTGTAAAAACATATGTAAATGCACAATATATGATAATAAACAAATGGTACTATGTATACTAGCACAGATGTGTCCTCTTACATACTTGCTGCAGGCATGCTAAACAGCCCTTGATGTTGTGCCATGCCGTGGCGGGATTTGGTAGCGACTAGCTTTTTCTTTTCTTTTTGCTTTTCTTTTTGCTTTTCTTTTTGCTTTTTCTTTTTTCTTTTTCTTTTTTCTTTTTCTTTTCTTTCTTTCTTTTTCACACGGCACTCACATTATGTGTAACACGACTAGTAGCGAGCAGAGTAAAGATGGAAGAGGACACATCTGCATATTACGCATGTACTCTTGTTATGGAACAGAAAAGATACTGGCTGCTTCCAATCTCTAAATGTAGGGTTAAATGCCAATCTGCGAGTAAAGGCTATATTATGTAGAAAATTCAGTAGAAGCCCATTGTACACATAGGGAACTGCGCTTTTACAAATGAAACTATCTGAATGCTGCTTGTTCTTTGTAGCAGACAATCCATCGTCTGCTGTGATGCCACCGATAATGAGGACACCCCAGCATGGGCAACACCCAGAAATAAAACGTTCTATCTATTCTGACTGGATGCAGTTAAAATAATGGCTGTTGGGATCCTGGCGTTCAGGATACCGACTCTGAAATCCCGCCAGCCAAAATCACGGCTCACCAGGGCTATACCCACTTGTGGGTGTCCACGAAACCCATAGAGTAGGAATAGATCCTGTGGCAGGGGAGGATTATATTGCTCTTATATTATGCTTATTTGAATGGAATATTTCTGATTTGTAGTATAAACCACCTCAATACTTGTGCATGTCTGCACTCTGTTCTGTTGAAGATTGTATTCTACTACAATTCATGCTAGGAAATTTGAATGAGCATAATAGTGACGAAGTATTAGGGAAGGTGGTGTGGGTTAGAACGCCATTGATGGAGGCAGTGCAGTAAACACTACAGCTTGTACACGCTCCAGTCAGTTTTGACACCCACAGGATCAGTCACAACTCTGTATTTCCATTTTACCTTTTCATAAAGTGCTTACAGTTCTTACACCTCAAACCTCGAAGAAACAGAAAGCTACAACACACACACACACGAAAAATAAGAAACTCCATCCAATGCTTAGTAAATGGACCCTTAGGGGTCTATTTACTAAGCCTAAAGGCCCGTACACACTGGCCGATATATCCGCCGTTCTCGTGAACGGACGATTTATCGCGGGTTCGTCGGCCAGTGTGTACGGCCGATACGTCTGTGAACTCCGTCATTTACAGACGTATCACGTCGGCCCACAGCACAGCCGACGGCCAATATATCTACCGATATATTGGCGCGTCGCTGTGTATGTACGGCGGTTGGCCGACCGCCCGTACACATGCGGCGGCCGGCGGTGATTGACCGCTGAACTGGTACACGCCCGCCCAGTTCATGACGTCCGTCCCCGACGGATCGGGCAGTGTGTATGCTCAACACACTGCCTGATCCGTCCATAGATATATCTGCAGATCAATTGCTCTGCAGATATATCTTCCAGTGTGTACCCACCTTTAGATGCAGGTAAAGTACCAACCAATCAACTCCCAACTGTCATGTCACAGGCTGGGTTTGAAAAATGACAGTTAGGAGCTGATTGACTGGTACTTTATTTCCGTCCACTTTATCTCCATGCAAAGCTTAGTAAATAGACCCCTAATCCTGGAGAAGTGAAAAAGTGGAAGGTGATAACAAACCAGCCAGTTACCTCCTAACTGTCATGTTACAGGCTGAGTTTGAAAAATGACAGTTAGGAGCTGATTGGCTGGTGTGTTATCACCTTCCACTTTATCACTTCTCCAGGCTTAATACATCTGCCCCAAGATATGCATATGCTCAGTGGGGCATCTGTGCATACTCGGATCTCACACCATCAGAGATGTACATAAACCATCAGGTTTGCATACAACTATGAGGGATCGGTATGAAATACCTCCAATCAAAATCCCGACACCAATTGACCGATGGTCAAAATCCCGACATGGTCAAAATACCGACATTTAAAATACCGACAAGGTCAAAATACCGACATATAAAATGCCGACAGGTCAAAATACCGACATGCGTTTTTGGTTGTTTTTTTTTGTGTATGTCGACATAAGTCAACATGGACACCATATAAAGTGTACCGCGTCCCCTCGCATGGCTCGCTATGCTTCGGGCACAGTGCCTCGCTGCGCTCTGTACACTATTATATTCCCCCTCCAGGTCCACTGGGATGGTAAAGTATGAACAAGTTGGTTTCAATAAAAAAAATCATGAAAAACTCATGTCGGTATTTTGACCTTGTCGGGATTTTGACCTTGTCGGGATTTTGACCGGCGGGATTTTGATTGGAGGTAAACTGACTGCATCCCAACTATGAATTAGGATCTTTGTCACAAAGATCTGCTGTTTATCACACTAATTGTAGCACTGTGGCAGTAGATGAAATGAAGCATGGTGATTTTACTGTTAACCCCATGCATTAAGTACGTCTGTGACTCAGTGGCGCCCTCCCAGATTCTAGCACCCTAGGCAGTTGCCTAATAGTAGAGCTGGCTCGGAGTACAGACATTCACCAATATATGGAAATGTGCAGCAGTAAATCTTATTCATCGTTGTACTCTGCCAACTTCCCACGTTTAATATCTTCAATGAAATCTGATCTTATCGCATGGAATAAGCTGTTCATTTCTTGGTTTGGCCGCATCGCGGCAGTCAAGATGAACCTTTTACCACGTTTGTTATACTTATGGCAAACCCTGCCTATTCACATCTCCGTTAAGATACTGAAGAATCTTCAACGAGATATATCTAACTTTATCTGGGCTGGGAAGAAACCGAGTGTCAAAATGCGGCTACTTCAACAACACCGCTCAGAGGGCGGTCTTGGTGTACCAGACCTTCTCCGCTACTATCGGGCCACACATCTAGCCTCTTGTGTTCTCTGGCATTCACCCCCGGCACAGAGAACGTGGACCTATCTGGAGGCGCAGGCTCTGCAGATGTTCTCACCCTCAAAACTGCTATGGTGCCCACCCCGTTCCCGCCCGAACTCTTCTCTTCTTTTGCCGACAGTGCGCTTCTCTTTGTCGATATGGGATTTTTGTACCCGCTTCTATCAACTCCGTTCTAACAACCCTTACTTAACTCCTTTGTGGAACAAAACCCAATTTCCACCAGGTAACAATCATTCTGCATTTTACCATTGGACTGCGCACAATATCCTCTCACTACAAGACATCGCCCCTCTTTCCTCATTTCCATCTTTCGCGGATTTACAATCCCGCTTCTCGCTCCCCCACTCAGTCTTCTATCAGTTTTTGCAAATTAGACACTTCTATGGAACCATCTCTAAACCCATCCACCCTATTATAGCCACCCCCCTGGAGATCTGGTGTCGTGGTTCTCATTCGACGAAGGGACTGCTCTCTCGCATTTACCGAGTGTTATTGTCGCACAATATCCCCCCTAAGGAGAGTCACGAATTGGCCTGGGAGAAAGAGGTGGGTGAGACTTTAACTATTGAAGATTGGGAGGAGATTAGACAAGAAATCACCAAAAATTCTATCTCAGTCCGAATTGCTGAGAATTCATACAAACTATACTACCGCTGGTACCTAGTTCCCTCTAGACTACAAACCATCTATCCCACGTCCTCAGGTGAATGCTGGAGATTATGCGGATGCCGCGGGACCCTGCTGCATGTTTGGTGGTCCTGTCCATCGATCCGACAATATTGGAGACTACTTCATAAATTGGTGTTGGATGTTACACATGTAACCGTCCCTGATTCGCCCCTCTATTCACTACTCTCCCGTCCCATTCCTGACACTCCACGACACCATCGTGCCTTAATCAAACATATATTAAATACGGCTAAATGTCAAATAGCGGCTAATTGGAAGTCCACTACCCCCCCTACTTTGATCGCTACTATAAATGCAATCTGGTTTACATATAGGCTGGAGCGAATTACTGCCACTCTCCGAGATTCTGCGGTGTCCTTTATCGAAACATGGACACCTTGGACCCTTTACTTTAATGCTGAACCACCATTGACAACTATTTAAATAAGTAACTATCTAATGCTCACTTATCTAACCTATACTATTCTCATGCCACAATCTACTTTTATACTTGGCTCTGACGGACCGACCTCCCTCACTCCCTTTTCCCAGTTCTCCATAACCCTCTCCCTCTTCTGCTCTTTCCTCTTTACCCTATACCCTCCTCCACGCTACACTTTGTTTCACCTTCTTCCCCCTTTTACTGTAAATGTTAATTGTAACAGTTTATGTAGCTAGTCGGTATGGAGGCTTGTTTGATACCCCCCCAATCGTCCCACCTGTTGTACGCCCCCCTCCATGCTGAACCATTATATTACTGTCATGCATGCCATTTTACTGTTTGCAAATGATCTACTTTCTTGTTTATATGCATATATAATCAATAAAACGTTTTCTCCAAAAAAAAAAAGAAATGTGCAGCAGTAGATACTGGGCCTGACTCTGAGTAACACACAATGGCAGTTTTCACGCAGTTGAGTGATTTGCAACTGCTCATAAGCAAAAATTTTGGAATACCTCTGCAGCACTTTCATTACCCTGAGTGTACACACAGAGGCACTGTTGTAATTGGGTCAGATGGTATCAGAAATGCTGCGTCAAAGTGATGGCCGTTCCTGGTCTGTGATTGGGAGGTGGCTAACAGTACATGCAAAAATGGTCTGTTCAGTGTTATGGGAGTGTAGTGGGTGTGTCAATGGTCATTATGATTCAAGCTGGATATGCAGGCACAGTGATTGCCATGGTGTTTGTTTATATAACTTTTGAGAACATTTGAAACTGAGCCACCTGTATGATATGCCTTGGAGTGCCCTGTCTGGGTGAAAATAAAAACGTGATGGTTATCTTTTGGATATGAGATGATTGAGTGCCCTTTTTAAACGTGTCCTATATATAATGCACTCATTTATATGTGAAATGCTCTTTCAACCACATTCATGCACTTGTTGTTCAGTTGCAATACCCTTTATTAAATAACACATTTCAATATACTGCCATACCCAAGATTCAAACCTATGGGGGGGTCATTCCGAGTTGTTCGCTCGTTGCCGATTTTTGCTATGCTGCGATTTGTTGCAAAATGCGCATGCGCAAGGCACGCAGGGCGCATGCGCTTAGTTATTTAACTAAAAACTTAGTAGATTTGCTGTGGATTCTGCGGCGCTTTTCAGTCGCTCTGCTGATCGGTGAATGATTGACATGAAAGGGGCGTTTCTGGGTGGTAACTGAGCGTTTTCCGGGAGTGTGCTAAAAAACGCAGGCGTGTCGGGGAAAAACGCGGGAGTGGCTGGCCGAACGCAGGGCGTGTTTGTGACGTCAAACCAGGAACTAAACGGACTGAGGTGATCACAATCTGTGAGTAGGTCTGGAGCTACTCAAACTGCAAAGAATTATTTAGTAGCAGTTTTGCTAATCTTTCGTTCGCAATTCTGCTTAGCTAAGTTACACTCCCAGAGGGCGGTGGCCTAGTGTGTGCAATGCTGCTAAAAGCAGCTAGCGAGCGAACAACTCGGAATGAGGGCCTATAACCTGTTGAATTCTAATCAAACACCCTACTCATTGAGCTAATTGACCCTGCATAGAAACTATGAACACTATATGAAGGTACTGGTACTTTGTAAAAAAAAATCATCAGCATTGCAATTGAGCAGATCTATGTAGTGTGCAGCCACACATCCAATCCCTTGCAGCCAGACACTACATAGATCTGCTCAGCCGTAATGCTGATCATTTTTTCACAAAGTACAAGGTAAGCTTCAAATAGTTAGAATTCTCTAGCTTAGAATTATCTACCTTTCTATACAAGAGCAGATAGCTCAATGAATAGATTGGCTGCAATGGGTTTGAGTCACAGGTATATCAGCATCTTGAAATGTAATAAAGGACAGTGTGACTAAATAAGAAAGTAATCTCAAGCTGAGTTCATGAATGTTTTATAGGTATTAGTGACAGAAGGGGTTACGGTAGTAGACAGGGGCCAACAGTGCCCCCCTACCCTGCAGCGCTATATGCGGTGCCCCCTCCGCACACATCTAGTTACGGCCCTGAGTGAAGACTGTGCAGGAGAAACTCTCGACAATGTTCAGGGTTACAAATGATACTAAGAAATTATGAAAAGCTAAGGATCCAGTAATCAGAAAATAAGAGCAGGAATAAAAACACACACAGGAACTACTGGTGTGAGAAGGCTAGAATGGTGGGGACCCCAAACAGTTTGTTTTCCTGGTCACCTAGCTAGCAGGTGCACAGGTGTGTTTCTAACTATCACATTTTAAAGATCCACAGGTGACCTGGAAAACAGGAACTGTTTGGGGTCCTCAGCTGTGGCGTAACTATAAATTATGCGTCCCCACTGCCCCCAAAAAGTTTCAGGCCCCACCCCCATCCCATGATACTTGCTTGTTTTCAGGGGATTCCCAGGCTGCCGCAAAGGCCGGTCTGTGGTCCCGTCGTGTCTGTCCTGCCCATGGTCAAGGGTTCTGCTCGTTTGGAAAATTCCATCCCCCCCTCCGGCTGCCGCCACTGGTCTGTGGTCCGGTCGTGCCTGCACCCATTAAAAATGTCCCTCCCAAAATGGGTGCCACCTCCTCTAGCATCTTAAATAACGGTCTCCTCTGAGGCAGTGCCCATTTTGGGAGGGACCTTTTCATTGGGGGCAGACACAACGTCACCACAGAGAATTTTCTCTAGATTCAGGCAATTGCATAACAATAGCCCCCTCGACCTCCTTTTGCCCACAAGAGACCCTGTACCTCCAAGCCACTGCAGGGGCTATTGTTATGCCACTGGTCCTGAGGACAGAGTTTGAGAACCACTGGGCTAGAAGCTCTGAATCCAGGTGACAATTACAACAAACGAACCTGCAACAAGTCTCTATTTAACAGGATTGTGATACGTTGGATCTGTCATAAAATTCCTCAGCTGCTTCTAGTATTGGGAGACAGTACAAGCAGCAGCCACTGGTGGTGGAAATGTAGATTACAAGGATGATAATGAAAATACATGGCCTATCTCTTCCTTTTGTAAGTTTTTGGATCAGGATACATAAGAGTCAGTTTAACTAGGAGAGAGGGAGCGGGTTGCCGTTGCAACGGCAGCTGAATTTGCCCCCCTTGCGACTGATCTTGATCTGGACTCGGACAGAAATCTGTGAGTCTTGTAGAACCGTAAGTGCAACATATAGCTGCATATACTTGTGGCTGTGCATACAGTGCAGCTAATTGAAATTACACCTTATAATGAAATATATAGATGATATATTAATATTGTTTATATATCCACATAGTGATTTCTTTTTCGATAAATAATTAATAAACCACAAACAGGATAGTTTTATATACATGAGAGAGAGGAAAGCCAGAACTGTCTAATTGTAGTTCCCTAGAGTAGAAAATAATTGTCAGACATAAAGTATAACTTTTATTATCTTGTTCAAGAAAATGAATATTTAAAAATTTAATTAAAGTGTATATTTTATCTTTTTATGTCTGACAATTATTATTTACTCTAGTGCACTACAAATAGGCAATCTGGCCTTTCCCCTCTCTCATGTATATTCACTTTTGAACTCTCAATATATGATGTACAGTATCTAATTATTAATATTAACAGGCACTTCCACTTTTTTATATATTGGATATTATTTTCTGGTGCGGATTCCTACCTTCTCTTTCTGATTATTTTTATAAACAAGATATGGGCCAGGATGTAATGAAGTTTGAATTCAGCGGCTAGCGGGCATTTTTTTTTTTAAAGAGGCAATCATTTACAAGGCATTTAGCCTTGTAAATGATTGCCTCTTTAATAAACATCTGAGTTCAGCTGGCATCACGCATGGCCGGTGAACTCAGACTTCATTACATCTTGCGCATAGGGGGTAATTCCAAGTTGATCGCAGCAGGAATTTAGTTAGCAATTGGGCAAAACCATGTGCACTGCAGGGGAGGCAGATTTAACATGTGCAGAGAGTGTTAGATTCGGGTGGGTTATTTTGTTTCTGTGCAGGGTAAATACTGGCTGCTTTATTTTTACACTGCAAATTAGATTGCAGATTGAACACACCCCACCCAAGTCTAACTCTCTCTGCACATGTTATATCTGCCTCCCCTGCAGTGCACATGGTTTTGCCAAATTGCTAACTAAATTCCTGCTGCGATCAACTTGGAATTACCCCCATAGTCATCAGTGCTTAGGATGGTTGCAGTGTCGGACTTGGGCATAAAGGGCCCACCAGGGAATGCAGTGGTAGGGGCTCAAGCTTCAGGGGTGTGGCCAGTCACCTGAGAATCTGTATACTGCCACCGCTGTACATACTCTTTCGGACCATTAGAGAGGACATGCAAAGTATAGGGTACCTTTATAATGGAGGGGACAAAGGTGTGTCCAGTTTGATTGGTAGGAGGATTAAGATTGTGTAGTTTCCATGCACACAAACCAAGCCCTCTAGTTCATCCATGGTACTGACCCTTAGAGGAAGGGGTGTAGGACTCGTACAGTGGGGCCCACCTGGGGTTTCATCGGTTTTCAGTATACACGCTGCAATTATCTGGCTGATGCATCAATATTGGGTGGATTGGCCAGATAATTGTAGCTTGTATGCCCAGCATTACACATGGAGAGGTGGAACAAAAGAGGGAAGGGCGACAGAAGTAAAGGCATGTTTTAACTAAGGCCCACTAATGATCATGGTTGCAGGTACTAGCCAGCCATGTAATCAATTGAAGTATTGCTATCCCAACCCCCCTCCCCCTTGTGCCTAACCTCCCCTGCCATAGCCTGACCCCAACCCTCCACTAGTGCCTATCCCTCCCCTGAGATACCCTACCCCTTGTGCCTAACCTCCCCTGCCATAGCCTGACCCTAATCCTCCACTAGTGCCTATTCCTCCCTCTTGTGCCTATCCCTCCCCTGACATACCCTACCCTCTACCCCTTGTGTCTAACCTCTCCTGCCATAGCCTGACCCTAAACCTCCACTAGTACCTATCCCTCCCCTCCCATAATCTAACCCTGTTACACCACCCCCCCCCCCCCCCTGGTCTCTTCAGAATGTCAATATTGTGAACATGGTGACATTCTGCAAATGCCAACAAGTTCAATGTTGACGTTTCAACAATGCTGACATAATGGCAAACATTATGAATGTCAACACTGTAAATGTCGACATGATCACCTAACATTTCATAGTCACCTCTGAAGCTAATAAGGCTTTCTTTATTGATTGCACCAGGTCCAGAAAAAGGGCCACATGAGCCTAGGGCTAGAAATGTTGAAAGGCCTATACTCAGTAGGTAAGGATCTGTAACCAGTGCTGTGTGGGTGTGGCCATAGTCACGTGACTGGGTACACCACCCACACGATCAGCCCAGCTGTCTCCCTAAATACATACAAATAGAAACATTTCAGAATTTTCTGAAAAAAATACAATTTATGATTTATGGCTGACTGTGACTGATAATATGCTGCCATGATAATGGGACTATTTTATGTGGAGGCCTGGAGCTTCAGCATTGTTAATCTGGCCTTTACAAAACACTGCTTTCTATGCCCAGTAAAACCCCCACTTCAGGTTAGCATTGCCCCTTTAAACATATGTATGAAAAATCCTAATTGTGCAAACAAAAAATAACAGCACACTTACCTTTCTCTTGGAGCTTGGGCAGCTCATCTTGCTGTGTATACTGCCCATGGTTGTACCCTAATCTCTCACCTCATCTAATACTATATAGACTTATATACACTAATATTCTTAAATACTCACTAAATATAATATATGCTGCCTAAAATTAACACTAAGTACATTTCTAGCGCAAACCTAACTACCACTTACAGTGTTATACCCAAACTCCAGCTCAAGATATTGCTTCCTGCTCTATGGGGTACCACGCAACATGATAAACTGTAGCGTTCTACCCTGGCTTACCACCCATTGTGTAATAATATACCTATTATGATGTCATCATAAAGACACCATACAGGCAAGTATTTATATGAAAACATATCAGACAGTTTAGGGGTAAGGAGGGCCAGAATAGCACGTCTTCCAAATGCCCCAATTCACAGATCTCGAAAGGGGCAACATTCCAACCAGAGTGGGTGGAGTCTTACAAATTTGGGAGGGCTTACTTTGTTCCAATTTCACATGTTTAAATGTTGAGAAGTGGAAAGGGCATTGCCGTGACCATGCATACGCATGTGCAGTCATTCGATTATCGGCTGCTGTGCGAAGTCCCACAACAGCGATCAGGTCTGAATTGGGCCCTTAATGTGAACTGTGGGTACTACAGTGTGTTTAACACATTTGTGGTGCTGGAAGTAATAACATTATACTTTTAAATGACATTGTCAGTATATTTTGTTGGCAGTAGTCAGAGAGGACAGAAAACCACATCACCGTCATTTAAGGGTCACAGAA
The DNA here is from genome assembly GCF_028390025.1 of Pseudophryne corroboree. Classification (NCBI taxonomy): domain Eukaryota; kingdom Metazoa; phylum Chordata; class Amphibia; order Anura; family Myobatrachidae; genus Pseudophryne; species Pseudophryne corroboree. The sequence goes on from NC_086446.1 coordinate 573,246,080, forward strand.
TCTGACCTCTGTACTTATTACAACTCATATGTAACACCTACGATTTACAGCAATCGAGAACTAACAATACTATAACAATAACAAATAATAAAATATTCCTTATTTTAGTCAGTCTTGGCCACAGACATCACCCAACATTTCGGCCTACAAACTTAGGACAAAACACTGCTTTTTATGCCCAGAAACCCCCACTCTCAGGTTAGCATCTCCCCTTTAAAAATACATAAAAACTCCTAATTGTGCAATTACTAGACACCAGCTCAAGATATCGCTTCCTGCTCTATGGGGTACCACGCAACATGAGGAACTGTAGTGTTCTGCCCTGGCTTACCACTCAGAGGCAGATTGAATTGTTTTGAGCATCTAAAAATCCAGTCTAAACGGGGACTTTTTACATGCTCAAACAGTTGTAAAAATGAATTTGTATTTGGGCGCCCATGCACATGTCGCGCCTAAACAGAGACAAAGTTTAGTCACCTAAAAAGGCAAAAAAAAATTTCCATACAAATATATCAGACATTTTAGGGCTAATAAGGGCAACATTAGCACATCTCCCAACTTCCCCAATTCACAAACCCCACAAGGGGCAACATTTTTACCAAAGTGGGTAGAGATTTACAGATTTGGGAGGGCTTATAGTAAAGTTAGGGCAGTACGGATGGTGTAATGGTTAGCATTACTTCCTCACAGCACTGAGGTCATGGGTTCGATTCCCACCGTGGCCCTAACTGTGTGGAGTTTGTATATTCTCCCCGTACTTGCATTGGTTTCCTCCGGGTGCTCCGGTTTCCTCCCAGAATCCAAAAATATACTGGTAGGCTAATTGGATCAAAACAAAATTAAACATAGTGTGTGTACATGTATAGATTGTAAGCTCCACTGGGGCAGGGACTGATGTGATTGGCCAAGTATTCTCTATTAAGCGCTGCGGAATATATGTGCACTATATAAATAACTGGTAATAATAATAATAATAATAATAATAATAAAGTTTGGGTAAGGGCCTGGCAATGCTGCTTCAACCTCCCAGGACATTCACTGTGCTTTCAAAAGTCTAGTGCAGGTACCTCTTCTGATCATGTATAGCCCTGTACTGACAGGGGCACATCTAGGCTTTCTTTCACTAGGGGAAAGACCTAGCCACCCTACACACACATCACCAGTGTGGGTGGCACTGTGGCATTTTTGAAGTGGGGTCTCTGTGTGGCATAATGTGAACTGTGGGACTTTTTTAAGGGGGGTGGGGGGGGGCATTAACAATTAATCCTGCGCCCTCCCCTAGTCCTGAAAACCTATTTCTAGTCCCGACTCATCCACTTTCCATTCCCATCTCCTGTAGCCCTGTAACATGTTACCTGTTGGACAATGGTCTAAAATAATTAATTAATAAATAAATACAAAAGCCCTTCCAGTAATTGTCTGATTTTTCATCCAGACCAATCAATTACTGGCCCAAATGAATTTTGAAAAATCATTTTGGGGGCAACACGGACTATTTTAGTTAAAAATGGTCAACAAAGCCACCTGTCTGGCTAACGGGTTTGGTATGATTTACCGCCGCACGGGATGCTGAATATCAGTATACCGACATCGGCATCCTGAGTGGTAAATGCCGGCGGGGGCGAGCGCAACGAAGCCACTCGCGGGCTCGCTGTACCCGCCACAGGTTCTATTCTCCCACTATGGGTGTCTTGAACACCCATAGAGAGGGAATCACCTATCTCGCCGGTATACCAGCGGCTGTATGGTGCCCCCGTTGGGATTCCGGCTGTCACAATACCGACGCCAGGATCCTAACCGCATACCTTGCTATCTTCAGGTTGCAGACAACAGTAAATTGTCTACTACAAATCAAGCACATTTGAATAAAAGTGAAAATACAAATCATTAAGCTAAATGAGACAACATTGCGCTAATGGTGTGTTGAATTGGAAATAGAATAGTGGCATATCAAATTAGGTTTTGTTTAAAGACGTCACAATGCTTCACATATATTGGAATACTAAAGCAGTCACATCATATGCATAAGACTAGGCATGTGAAATACATATAAGATGCAACAAATAATGATTCATGCATAAAAAAAACAGTTGTTAGAGTAGGTATATGGCTTAAAAGTAAAGTCTATGGTCAAAACAGGAACTGTTCCATTGAAAATAACCTCAAATGTCCACAATGCAAGGTAGATTCGCTGGTGTTATGCTGTGGTAATGCTGTGTTCTCAAGGGTGTTTTTCCACATATTTAACATGTTGTTTAATGTTTTGTTTGTTTTTATTTTATGCTTATTGTCCCACCATATGCATCTTATGTGCTTCAACGCAGTTAAAAAATGGCATCCACCTTAATGGAAGTGTATTGTACATACAAAAAGAAAATTTGAGTTAAAGAAGCCTCAGCAAAAACACCATGTAGTTGTGCTACATATAGTGCCAGATTCAGAAATGGTCGCTATTTGCATCACTGCTGTGTCTTGCAGCGATGTGCATATATGTTAGTGATGCAGGAGAACGGAGAAGTCTCTGCACAAAAGACATCTCCTGCCGGCTTCACCGATCCGAGTGCTGTGTCATCACTGAAGTGACCATTGGTCTAGATGGCTACAGCATCGGCCATCTGAGTAAGCGTAAGCTTAGTTGGAATGGTCCTTGCAGCTCTGTAGCGATGGACAGTAAATCGGCATCAGAAGATGCAGACACTGCCCCCGCCACTCCCACAAAATAGGGACAACAGACTCTGTTTCTGGGATGTTGGCCATGCCCTCATCGCTACAGTCTGTCAATCAAGCTGTGGCTTAAGGGGCAACTCTGAATCAGGCCCATGATCTCTCCTGATAAGTGGCAAATCCCTACATTATGTATTCCCAAAGAAAAACAGATCTGCCTATGGCAGTAGAAGGGAATTTTCACATAAGGATTAGATAGGAACTGAAAAATATACAACAAAATAGAATACTCCTCCTAATGTGCCCCCCCCCCCCCACACACACACACACAAACCAAAACCATTCAGTGCCATTTAATATATTGTAATGTCATTGAGTTTCTGAAAGTTATATGAAGATGCTGTATTGCAGCACCCAGAAAATCACATCATAAGGGGAAGTGGTTCATCCTAAATCTAAACTGCATGAAGCATAGAGTGGAATTAGTCGTTTACAGTTAACCATACATCATGGGCGCGACTAGGGAGGGGGGGAGGGGGGGTGTCACTAAGGGGGCATGTGCCCCGTGTGCAGAATCTGAGAGGGAGCACAGATGGGTTCTCTGCCTTCCCTCCTTCCTCTCAGCCCTAAGGGACTACCTTCTGCCAGCTCCAAGAACCCTCACTGCAGGTACCAGCATCACCAATGAAACTCCCCCATCTCTGGCAAATAGAACGCTAATGAATGGGGCAGAGGTGGTGACCATGGCCGCTCACACACTCCTGTGCCTGTGTAAGCGATGTCTGCCCCCAGGCCGTTCCCCAGCGCCTCCCACTTCCCACACGCAGCTCCACCAGAGGAGGACAGGTTCCTACGGGGCTATCTACTGCTGGGTCCTAGAACCCTTGTTGCAGGTCCCTGCTCCACAGTACCACCAATGTGGATGCCTGGGAAACCAAACCTTCCCCCCCCCAGGCGACTATATCACTTATGAATGGGGCTGGGGTGGTTGTTGACACTCACCTGTGCCTGTGTAAACTATGTCTGCCCCTGGCCCTGTACCTCAGGGTCTCCCACTTCCTGCACGGCAGCTCCACCAGAGAAGGACAAGGCGAGAAGAAGCAGCAGCAGCCAATAATTAGTGTGGGCACTGGGGCGAGTTGTCTATATGCCAGGACAGCTGCTAAAGTGTGGTCCTAGGTCCCAACTTGCATGCAGGGCTTTGTAGTCCTACAGCAGTTGAAGTCCCCCCATCCCCCCCCCCCAACAAGTGTGTGATACAGTGATTGCATGGCTTATATCGGGTATATAACACCAGCCACTCCTCTTTGCAGCCAGGATAACTCACATTGTGTGTGTGTCTGTCCCCCCCAGAATGTTGGTACTCCTCCTCTGTAATTAGTCCTAGGCCCTGACTGGCAGACTGGGTTTTGTATTCCTACAGCAGTTGGCCAGTCAGAGTCTCCCACAATACTGTATCTGAGGTGCATATTAATTTTCTTGTGTTCCTATCCATTTTCCTAGGGAATGTGTGCTGGATGCACCCTAACGGTGCTGGTTGTCACTTTGCCAACTGTTTATTAGTGTGTTTTTGACACAGTTCCAAAGTGTGTGTGTGTGTGTGCGCACGCATGGGGGGGGGGGGGGGGAACACAAAATTAATGCCTTGCCCCGGGTGCCAAAAATCCTAGTTTCGGCTCTGCATACATGTTAATTGGCCGTCTGTGCCATGACCTTGGACATTAAACAGTATGCACTAATTAGCAGCTCACAGTTTATATGAAACTGATCTATTCTTGCATATCCTGCACAGGCAGTGATATACTGTACATACACTGCTGCCTCTTCTAATCCAGGGATTAGGCTCATGAGCTTTCAGGACTTGTTACATTCGGACCCTGGCAGACTTGGGTGTGGTATAGAACAGTGGTACTCAACTGCGGTCCTCAAGTACCCCCAACAGTTCATGTTTTCTCTGACGTCCTAGTGGATGCTGGGGACTCCGTAAGGACCATGGGGAATAGCGGCTCCGCAGGAGACTGGGCACAGCTAAGAAAGATTTAGGACTACCTGGTGTGCACTGGCTCCTCCCACTATGACCCTCCTCCAGACCTCAGTTAGAATCCTGTGCCCGGCTGAGCTGGATGCACACTAGGGGTTCTCCTGAGCTCCTAGAGAGTATATTTTAGTTTTTTTATTTTACAGTGAGATCTGCTGGCAACAGACTCACTGCAGCGAGGGACTAAGGGGAGAAGAAGCGAACCTACCTAACTGGTGGTAGCTTGGGCTTCTTAGGCTACTGGACACCATTAGCTCCAGAGGGATCGACTGCATGGAACCGGCCATTGATGTTCGGTCCCAGAGCCGCGCCGCCGGCCCCCTTACAGAGCCAGAAGCAAGAAGAGTCCGGAAAATCGGCGGCAGAAGACATCAGTCTTCACCAAGGTAGCGCACAGCACTGCAGCTGTGCGCCATTGCTCCTCATGCACACTTCACACTCCGGTCACTGAGGGTGCAGGGCGCTGGGGGGGGGGGCGCCCTGAGCAGCAATAAAAACACCTTGGCTGGCAAATATATCACAATATATAGCCCCAGAGGCTATATATGTGATAAATACCCCTGCCTGAATCCATAAAAAAGCGGGAGAAAAGTCCCCGAAAAAGGGGCGGAGCTATCTCCCTCAGCACACTGGCGCCATTTTCTCTTCACAGTGCAGCTGGAAGACAGCTCCCCAGGCTCTCCCCTGTAGTTTTCAGGCTCAAAGGGTTAAAAAGAGAGGGGGGGCACTAAATTTAGGCGCAATATTGTTTATACAAGCAGCTATTGGGGGAAAAATCACTCAGTTATAGTGTTAATCCCTGCATTATATAGCGCTCTGGTGTGTGCTGGCATACTCTCTCTCTCTGTCTCCCCAAAGGACTTTGTGGGGTCCTGTCCTCAGTCAGAGCATTCCCTGTGTGTGTGCTGTGTGTCGGTACGGCTGTGTCGACATGTGGGATGAGGAAGGTTACGTGGAGGTGGAGCAGAGGCCGATAAATGGGATGTCGTCCCCTGTGGGGCCGACACCAGAGTGGATGGATAGGTGGAAGGTATTAACCGACAATATCAACTCCTTACAAGGCTGGATGACGTAAAACAGCTGTGGGACAGCCGGCTTCTCAGCCCACGCCTGCCCAGGCGTCTCAAAGGCCATCAGGGGCTCAAAAAAGCGCCCGTTACCTCAGATGGCAGACACAGATGTCGACAAGGAGTCTGACTCGTGTCGACCAGGTTGAGACATATACACAATCCACTAGGAACATCCGTTACATGATCTCGGCAATGAAAAATGTGTTACGCATTTCTGACATGAACCCAAGTACCACATAAAAGGGGTTTTATTTTTGGGGAGAAAAAGCAGCCAGTGTTTTGTTCCCCCATCAGATGAATGAATGAAGTGTGTAAAGTAGCGTGGGTTCCCCCAATAAGAAACTGGTAATTTCTAAAAAGTTACTGATGGCGTACCCTTTCCCACCAGAGGATAGGTCACGTTGGGAGATATCCCTTAGGGTGGATAAGGCGCTCACACGTTTGTCAAAAAAGGTGGCACTGCCGTCTTAGGATACGGCCACCTTGAAGGAGCCTGCTGATAAAAAGCAGGAGGCTATCCTGAAGTCTGTATATACACACTCAGGTTATATACTGAGACCTGCAATTGCCTCAGCATAAATAGTGCTGCTGCAGCGTGGTCTGATACCCTGTCAGATAATATTAATACTCTAAGACAGGGATAATAGTTTGCTAACATAGAGCATATTAAAGACGTCGTCTTATATATAAAGGATGCACAGAGGGATATTTGCCGGCTGGCATCCAGAATTAATACAATGTCCATTCTGCCAGGAGGGTATTAGAAACCCGGCAGTGGACAGGTGATGCTGCCTATAAAAGGCACATGGAGATTCTGCCTTATAAGGGTGAGGAATTGTTTGGGGATGGTCTCTGGGACCTCGTATCCACAGCAACAGCTGGGAAGAAAAAATGTTTACCTCAGGTTTCCTCACAGCCTAAGAAAGCACCGTATTTTCAGGTACAGTCCTTTCGGCTTCAGAAAGCAAGCGGGTCAAAGGCGCTTCCTTTCTGCACAGAGACAAGGGAAGAAGGAAAAAGCTGCACCAGCAGCCAGTTCCCAGGATCAAAAATCTTCCCCTGCTTCCTCTGAGTCCACCGCATGACGTTGGGGTTCCACAGGTGAAGACAGGTGCGGTAGGGGCGCGTCTCGGGAACTTCAGGGACCAGTGGGTTTGCCCACAGGTGGATCCCTAGGTTCTGCAAATAGTATCACAGGGATACAGGCTGGAGTTCGAGGCGACTCCTCCTCGCCGTTACCTCACATCAGCCTTGCCTGCTGCCCTCGGAGAAAGGTAGTACTGGCGGCAATTCACAAGCTGTACTTCCAGCAGGCGAAATCAAGGTACCCCTCCTTCAACAAGGCCGGGGTTACTATTCCAAAATGTTGTGGTACCGAAACCAGACGGTTCGGTGAGACCCATTCTAAAATTGAAAGCCTTGAACACTTATATACGAAGGTTCAAGTTCGAAATGGAATCGCTCAGGGCGATTATTGCAAGCCTGGAGAATTTCATGGTATCACTGGAAATCAAGGATGCTTACCTGCATGTCCCTATTTACCCTCTTCACCAGGAGTACCTCAAAATTGTGGTACAGGATTGTCATTACCAATTCCAGACGTTGCCGTTGGTCTGTCCCCGGCACCGAGGTATTTACCAAGGTAATGGCCGAAATAATTATCCCGTACTTGGACGATCTCCTTATAAAGACGAGGTCCAGGGAGCAGTTGTTCGTCGGAGTAGCACTATCTCGGGAAGTGCTACAACAGCACGGCTGGATTCTGAATATTCCAAAGTCGCAGCTGGTTCCTACGACGCGTCTACTGTTCCTGAGTATGGTTCTGGACACAGAACAGGATAAAAAGGGTTTCTCCCGGAGGAGAAGTCCAAGGAGTTGTCGTCTCTAGACAGAGACCTCCTAATACGTATACAGGTGTCGGTGCATCAATGCACGCGAGCCCTGGGAAGGATGGTAGCTTCTTACGAAGAAATTCCATTCGCCAGGTCCCATGCAAGGATTTTCCAGTGGGATCTGTTGGACATGTGGTCCGGGTCGCATCTTCAGATGCATCGGCGGATAACCGTGTCTCCAAGGGCCAGGGTGTCGCTGTTGTGGTGGCTGCAGAGTGCTCATCTTCTAGAGGGCCGCAGATTCGGCATACAGGACTGGGTCCTGGTGACCACGGATGCCAGCCTTCGGGGCTGGGGGGCAGTCACACAGGGAAGAAACTTCCAAGGCTATGGAAACGTCAGGAGACTTCCCTACACATAAATATTCTGGAACTAAGGGCCATTTACAATGCCCTAAGTCAGGCTAGACCCCTGCTTCAACAGCGGCCGGTGCTGATCCAGTCAGACAACATCACGGTGGTCGCTCATGTAAACGACAGGGCGGCACAAGAAGCAGGATGGCGATGGCAGAAGCCACAAGGATTCTCCGATGGGCGGAAAATCATGTGTTAGCACTGTCAGCAGTGTTCATTCCTGGAGTGGACAACTGAGAAGCAGACTTTCTCAGAAGACACGACCTCCACCCGGGAGAGTGGGGACTTCATCCAGAAGTCTTCCAAATGATTGTACACCGTTGGGAAAGGCCACAGGTGGACATGATGGCGTCCCGCCTCAACTAAAAGTTACAAAGATATTGCGCCAGGTCAAGGACCCTCAGGCGATAGCTGTGGACGCTCTGGTAACACCGTGGGTGTACCAGTCGGTGTATGTGTTCCCTTCTCTGCCTCTCTTACCCAGGGTAATGAGAATAATAAGAAGGAGAGGAGTAAGAACTATACTCATTGTTCCGGGTTGGCCAAGAAGAGCTTGGTAACCAGAACTCCAAGAAATGATCTCAGAGGACCCATGGCCTCTGCCGCTCAGACAGGACCTGCTGCAGCAGGGGGCCTGTCTGTTCCAAGACGTACCGCGGCTGCGTTAGACGGCATGGCGGTTGAACGCCGGATCCTGAAGGAAAAGGGAATTCCGGAGGAAGTTATCCCTACGCTATTTAAAGCTAGGAAAGAAGTGAACGCTAACCATTATCACCGCATATGGCGGAAATATGTTGCGTACTGTGAGGCCAGGAAGGCCCCAACGGAGAAATTTCAGATAGGTCGATTTCTGCACTTCCTACAGTCAGAGATGACTATGGGCCTACGATTGGGTTCCATTAAGGTCCAGATTTCGGCTCTATCGAGTTTCTTCCAAAATGGAACTGGCTTCACTGCCTGAAGTTCAGACTTTTGTTAAGGGAGTGCTGCATAGTCAGCCCCCGTTTGTGCCTCCAGTGGCACCGTGGGATCTCAACGTGGTGTTGGATTTCCTGAAGTCGCATTGGGTTGAGCCACTTAAATCCGTGGAGCTATAATACCTCACGTGGAAAGTGGTCATTCTGTTGGCCTTGGCGTCGGCCAGGCGTGTATCAGAATTGGCGGTTTTGTCATACAAAAGCCCTTATCTGTATTTTATATGGGAAAGGCGGAATTGAGGACTCGTTCCCAATTCCTTCCTAAGGTGGTATCAGTTTTTCATGTGAACCAACCTATTGTGGTGCCTGGAGGATTCCAAGTTATTGGACGTAGTCAGGGCCCTGAAAAGTATATGTTTCCAGGACGGCTGGAGTCGGGAAAACTGACTCGCTATTTATCCTGTATGCACCCAACAAGCTGGGTGCTCCTGCTTCTAAGCAGACGATTGCTCGCTGGATCTGTAGCACGATTCAACTTGCACATTCTGCAGCTGGACTGCCGCACCCTAAATCTGTAAAAGCCCATTCCACGAGGAAAGTGGGCTCTTCTTGGGCGGCTGCCCGAGGGGTCTCGGCTTTACAACTTTGCCGAGCTGCTACTTGGTCAGGGGCAAACACGTTTGCAAAATTCTACAAATTTGATACCCTGGCTGAGGAGGACCTTGAGTTCTCTCATTCGGTGCTGCAGAGTCATCCGCACTCTCCCGCCCGTTTGGGAGCTTTGGTATAATCCCCATGGTCCTTACGGAGTCCCCAGCATCCACTAGGACGTCAGAGAAAATAAGATTTTACTCACCGGTAAATCTATTTCTCGTAGTCCGTAGTGGATGCTGGGCGCCCGTCCCAAGTGCGGACTGTCTGCAATACTTGTATATAGTTATTGTTAACTAAACGGGTTATTGTTGAGCCATCTGTTGAGAGGCTCTGTTATGTTCATACTGTTAACTGGGTATCATACGAGTTATACGGTGTGATTGGTGTGGCTGGTTTGAGTCTTACCCGGGATTCAAAATCCTTCCTTATTGTGTCAGCTCTTCCGGGCACAGTATCCTAACTGAGGTCTGGAGGAGGGGCATAGTGGGAGGAGCCAGTGCACACCAGGTAGTCCTAAATCTTTCTTAGCTGTGCCCAGTCTCCTGCGGAGCCGCTATTCCCCATGGTCCTTACGGAGTCCCCAGCATCCACTACGGACTACGAGAAATAGATTTACCGGTGAGTAAAATCTTATTTTCCAGGTCTCCTCACAGGATTGCAAGTGAAATAATTTGCTCCACCTGTGGGTCTTTTAAAATGTGTCAGTGAGTAATGAATACACCTGTGCCCCAGCTAGGTGACCTGGAAAACATAAACTGTTGGGGGTACTTGAGGACTGAGGTTGAGAAACACTGGTATAGAAGATATGCAGAGTCTAGGTAGACAGTCATTAGGTTGACCCCATATGGTCTGCATGCATTAGGTTGACAGAGTCAAAAGGTTGAAAGAGACAAAAGGTAGACAGTGGGTAAGATCGTCAGGATGAAAAGATTGACATGATAATGGTCAACACGTTTGTTTTTTTGGGGGGTGATATTATCTATGTCTCATTATATGCAGTGTCGGACTGGGGCATGAAGGGCCCACTGGTGAAAATGCAGCAGTAGGGGCCCATTCTTATAGGCTTGGTTAACCATTAGTGCATGGTCTGGGCCCCTTCATAAAAATATCTAGAGTAAATACTGCTAGTGCATGCATGCTAAAGTACCGGATTAATAACAGCAATTCACTGTAACAAATACACTGTAGTACTATGCAGCATAATGTAACATATGCATAATTGAATAATTCAGGTGTACAATCTGGAGGATTCCAAAGGTGGAGTGGGGCCCCATACAGACCACCTTAACAGACAGCAACCAATCTTTCATTAGATATGAGTATGGGAGAACAGTAATGCTATTTTCCAGTGATGATAAAACCTGAAATCATGAGAATACATGAGATGAGTATAAGGGGCCCTATACACTAGCCGATCCGCCGCAGAGCTGCCCGACGGCGGATACGGCCGACGAGCGACCCGGCGGCGGGGGGGGGCAGTGACGGGGGGAGTGAAGTTTCTTCACTCCCCCCGTCACGCGGCTGCATTGAAGTGCAGTCAAATATGGACGAGATCGTCCATATTGGCCTGCATGCACAGCCGACGGGAGACCAGCGATGAACGAGCGCGGGGACACGCATCGTTCATCGCTGGAGCCTCCACACTGAAAGATATGAACGAGTTCTCGTTCATTTATGAACGAGATCGTTCATATCTTTCCAAAAATCGGCCAGTGTGTAGGGCCTATAAGACTTAGATAATTTATTTTACACTATATTACTATACTTCTTTCTTGACCCCTTTTCTTCACCAACTCAGACCCTGATTTCATTATCAGAAGGGACAGGTGGATTGGAAATCTGTTTACAAAAATGGCAAATAGCTAAGACATGCTTAGCCGTGAAGATTAATCAATTATAAAAACAAAACAGAAAACAGAAACTGGCATAATGATAAATCTGAATCTTTATTAATTGTTTAATACCATTTTAATCACCCTTAGTACATCCTCCACCCTCCACCCATGTTGTAAATTAAGGGTCCCACACCCACCCAAAATACAACCATTTCTGCTGCGGGGTACACTGGGCTCCACAAGGATAGACATTGGGGTGTAGAGTAGGATCTTAATCCGAAGCACCAACAGGCTCAAAAGCTTTGACCTTCTTCCCAAGATGCATAGCCCCGCCTCCGTGCACAGGAGCTCAGTTTGTAGTTGGTGCTTGCAGTGCAAGCATGTAACAGGAAGAGCTGCTCACAGCAGCTCTATAAAAGCTTTTTCTGAGGAAAAAAGAAGACTACAAGGGCTGCAGCAGAGGCACAGATTGGATGTAGACATTGCCTGCTGCAGCTCCATCTCTACCCCAACGCATAGTTGCCGACATTCTGGCTGCTCTCTGCGGGAGAGAGCAGCCAGGTTGGCTCAGAGGGCGGGCAGGGGAGGCTGTGATGAAGAGGAGGGGGTGGACCGGAGGCGGGACGGGGGCGGAGCAAGGGTGTGGTCACAATGACACCCACTTTAAGCCACGCCCCCGCTCTGTAATGCCGCGATCCCCGGCATTACACTGCAGGGGGCGTGGCTATGATGACGCGATTCTGCAAGAATCGCGTCATCGACTGCCCGGACCGCCCACTTTACACACTAAGTGGGCGGACGGGCAGGGGGGACCCGCAAATCAGGAGACTTGCCTGCTCTTCCGTGGGGCCGGGAGGGTCACCCGATTTTCGGGAGCCTCCCGGCCATTCCGGGAGAGTAGGCAAGTATGCCCCAACGGCACTGTACACTCCCGTGCCCTGGTTGCCGGGTAACTACAGCAGGAGGCTCCGGTTTTCTTCCAAGTTAGTCACACACGGCTGGGGCTCTCCGGGATCGTGTGGCCGCACTTCGGGAGGAGGTAAGTGGGTCCCGCTCACGGGATTCGCACTTTATCGCGATCCGGCGGTGGACACTGTGGCAGTACAGGCGATCCCACTAGATCACCAGGGCATGGGTGCAGGTCAGGTTTTCTCTCTAAACCTTTTTTACAAGTAGCCCACAGTACCCGGTGGTTTTGCCAGCAGAGGGGATAAGGCTTAGACCTGGAGCCCCTCCCCCAGCCCCAGGGCGCCATTTCCCACAAATGTTCCCGCCCTGGAGCTGCATATCTGTCTCTCCCTCACTCCCTGGCAGTGTCTGCGGCGCCATTATCCCTCAGCTCACTGTTCCTGGGAATGCTTGGGCAAATCCTCCTGTGTAAAGCCGCCTGGTTGTCAGTGCTGTGACTTTACAAGACACAAGTATTCTGTCTGCCTTTTTTAGTCAGTGTTAGTTAAGAAAGAGTGCACTTAGTCAGGGTTTCCTAGTAAAATTACCCTGTGATATACATCCAGTTCTTACTGTGTACTGTTATATCTATTGTTATATAGCTGTGTAAGCAGTGCAGTATTATTGTTAGTTATAACCTCTGCATTGTACAGACTGTGACTATTTGTGTGTGCATTTGATAGCTGAGTGGTGTCCATTTCGTGTCTTTCACTCAACCTGCTATCCTTATATTCTATAACCTGAGGGGGCTTGGTGCGTCAGGTTTTATCTAATATAGGATTTTCACAAAGATATACTGTATTACTATTTTTCTCTGTAATTTAGTCACCATATCTCTCCTTTATCTCTGCTGGTGCTGACTACACTGCACAGGGGTTTGGGCTAGAGGTATTGTGCTGCTGACAAATTGTACTGTGTTACCTGATACTGCACGTTATATCATGTCTGCTTCTGAGGGTAACGGTTCTGGGGCTGAACACACTGCCGATGTTGGTGAAGCCGCAGATACCTATGAGGAGAATATAGCAGCTTTGGGCTCTGGTTCTAGGGGCTCCTTGCCCCCCAGTGGGACGGTGGCAACGGGGGCAAATAATGACCCGCCGTGGGCCGCTTTTTTCCACGCTTCTGCATACGCTAGTTAATAAACTAACACCCCCTATGGGAACCCCAATGCCGGTACAACCATTTGTGGTCCCTGCAGCTAACCCGCAGTGGGCAGACAATTTATCTGCTCAAATAAAGACGTTGAACCAGTCCCTGACTACTAAAAAGTCTGACCGTCGCTCGCCTACATCCAAGGGGTCCTCTAAGCGAGCGCTTGTCTCCTCACAATCCACTGCTGTCACTGACACCTCGTCGGATGAAGACGGCACTTACACTGACCCCACAGGTTCTGACTCAGATACGGCTGATGGGGAGGGGGGTTCACATGTGAATGTTCCTGATCTTTTGGAGGCTATTAAGTTAATTTTACAGATTACGGATGATCCCGAGCCATCCGTTCCTCCTAAGAAACCAGATAGGTTCAAGCGTCAGAAGGTGATTAAACAAGTTTTACCTCACTCTGACCACCTAATTGATATACGTCAGGAACCCTGGGAAAACCCGGGTACGAAGTTTGTGCCTCAAAAGAAGATGCTGGCTCGCTATCCCCTCGCGCCGGAGCTGTTTAAAAATTGGGAAACGCCTCCTCCAGTGGACTCACATGTGGCTAGGATGGTGGTTTCCTCAGCTCTACCGGTCACCACCGTCACGTCTCTAAAAGAGCCTACGGATAAACGTGTGGAGGGTTGTCTGAAAGCGATTTACACCCTCACGGGTGCTGCACAAAGGCCCACTATTGCAGCTACTTGGGCTGCAGAGGCCATTGAAGCATGGGCCTTGGAGCTAGATGCTGAAACCTCCTCTGACCATGCTAGACAATGCTTGTCTTATATTGTCACAGCTTCTCGTTATATTAAAGAGGCGGCTTCTGATGCCGGTATCCTGGCAGCCAAGGCCTCTACTACGTCAGTCCTGGCTCGCCGGATATTGTGGCTGAGATCCTGGTCTGTGGATCTGGACTCTAGAAAAACCCTGGAGGTACTCCCTTTTAAGGGAGATATTCTGTTTGGGGAGGATTTAAATAAGATTGTGGCTGACTTGGCTACTGCCAAAACTGCCTGTCTGCCAAGTACTGCTCCTTCTGTGTCGAAGGCTAAAGGTACTTCCTTTCGCCCCTTTCGTCCTTCAGGTAAAGCAAAAGGTCAGGCGTACAACAAGCCCGCACTTCCAAACCTGGTAAGCCTAAGCCCAAAAGAGCCTGGGCGGCCCGTCAGCCAGCTTCCAAGACAGGTAAGCCTGCCGCATGACGGGGCGGGCCTCCCTCTGGGGGATCCCAGGGTGGGGGGCTGGCTTCTAGGGTATACCCAGGAATGGTTGAAGACCACTTCAGATGCCTGGGTACGGGAAGTCGTCACGCCATAGCCTTCAAAAACCGACCCCCTCATCTATTTTGCCAGACAGATGTCCCGTTGGACAAGACAAAGGCAAACACTCTACATTCGGTGGTACAGACCCTCCTGGATACAGGAGTCGTAGTACAGGTGCCTCTTGCGCAGAGGGGCCGGGGGTACTATTCTTTGCTGTTTCTAGTCCCGAAACCGAATGTGTCCTCCTGGCCCATTCTCAACCTCAAGGCATTGAACAGGTTTGTGAAGGTTTCCAGGTTCCGGATGGAAACTCTTCGCTCTGTAGTTCTGGCCTTGGAACCTGGGGACTTCATGGTCTCCCTGGATATACAGGATGCTTACCTTGCATATTCCTATAGCAGTGTCTCATCAGCAATACCTGAGATTTGCGATTGGCAACTGCCATTACCAGTTTTGGCCGTTACCTTTTGGTTTAACAACGGCTCCGCGAGTCTTTATAAAAGTCATGGTGGTGATGACGGTGGTACTCCGCCGTCAAGGGGTCAGGATACTGCCGTATTTGGACGACTTGTTAATCCTGGCAAATTCCCCAGAGCTTCTCCTGCGTCATCTAGATGTGACGGTCCGGTTTCTGCAAGCCCACGGGTGGCTCATCAACTGGAAGAAGTCATCCCTGATCCTTGCTCAGAACATGGTGCATCTGGGAGCACTATTGGACACTCACAACCAGCGGTTGTTCCTGTCTCAGGAGAAAGTCCTGAAACTTCAGGACAGGATTCGTTGCTTCCTATCTTGTCCGCAAGTGTCGATACATTCGGCGATGCAGGTGCTGGGCCTCATGGTGTCAGCATTCGACATGGTGGAGTACGCTCAATTTCACTCTTGCCCTGTCCAGAGGCTGATTCTAGCCAAATGGGACGGCCTGCCTCACCGGATCAGGTCTCAAATGATCTCATTGACTCCGGAGGTCCGTCTGTCGCTGCTCTGGTGGCTCCGGGACCAACAACCGACTGGGTCCTGTTGACGACAGATGCCAGTCTAAGAGGTTGGGGTGCGGTGCTGGAGCAACACTCCCTTCAGGGGCGGTGGACCAGGGAGGAGTCCCCCCTCTCGATCAATATTCTGGAGTTGCTTGCGGTCTTCAATGCCTTGAACCTAGCCCAGCATTTAATTCAGAACCGTCCTGTTCAAGTACAGTCGGACAACGCCACCACTGTGGCTTACATAAATCATCAAGGCGGCACTCAAAGCCGCCTAGCAGTGAAGGAAGTCTCACGGATTCTACGTTGGGCGGAACGCCATCTACCGGCCATATCGGCAATATTTATTCCGGGAGTCCTGAATTGGGAAGCGGACTTTCTCAGTCGTCAGGACGTGCATGCCGGCGAGTGGGGCCTCCATCCAGAAGTGTTTCAACTCCCAGTGGAAAGGTGGGGCCTTCCACACGTAGATCTGATGGCGTCTCGACACAATCACAAGGTTCCGGTCTTCGGAGCAAGGACAGGGGATCCTCAAGCAGGGCCGGTGCAAGGTTTCTCAGCACCCTAGGCAAATCGACAGCAACCTCCCCCCACCCCTACTCAGCAAAATACCAAGCCCCTCAGGTGATAATGTGCGGACACGGCATCTTTTACAAGGTGTAATGATTAGGGAGGTGTGTGTATGTGTGTATATATATATATATATATATATATATATATATACATACATACATACATACATACATACATACATACATACATACAGGCAGGGCTCCGGCACAGCCACTAAAAAGAGTTGTACACTGGGTGCCCTCACAAATAAATCAATACAAATATTATATATAGATAGAGATAAGAGATAGAGAGAGGAGAGAGAGATACTGTATATACACAACCACACTTTAATGTAGCACTGACCGTGGTTGCCTTTCTGTTCAGACTGATGCTGTGGCTACAGATAAGGGATGTCACCCTTGAAGACCCACTTGTGCATGGGGCAGTGGTTTTTCCGGCCTTGGACTCCCTGTTGCCGCCGCTGGTCAGAGCTGGCTGTGAGGGGGACAGATCAGCCGACGGTTAGGAAAGCCCTTTCCTGCCTGGGTGAAGGTGCCGCCCCCGTGCTCCTCCTCGAGCTCCATCAGCTCCTAACAGGGGTAGAGTCAGGGTAAGATGACTGATGCCAGCATAGAGAGATCTCTGCTGCACTGGATCGCTGCCTCATTGTGCCAGAATCATGTTCCTCAGACTCACTCACCCTCTTCACTCTCCTCTGGGCATGTCCTGGCTCCTCTCACTGTGAGTGTGACGTTATTCGCACAGCACACGGAGTACTGACTGCTTGCCGGGACTCAGCCAGCCCAGTGCACGGAAAATTTTGGTGGAGCTTGCGGTCCACCAGAAATTAGAACTCCCTCCAATGCATCATGATTCAATACTGTCAGAGGACCCCACTTGGACCAGCTGGGTCTTAAGCAGCCGCTTGGGTTACCTAACAGTAAATCCGCTAATGGGGAGCAGTCAGGGGCATAGGGAGCAATCAGGGGTGTATTGGGAGCCTAGGAAGCAGTTGGGTGTATCGGGGGCATAGGGAGCAGTCAGGGGTGTATCAGCGGCCTAGGAGGCAGTCAGGGGTATATTAGGAGCATAGGAAGCTGTCAGGGGTATATTAGGAGCATAGGGAGCAGGGGATTAGGGGGCAGTCAGGGACGTAGGGAGCAGTTAGGGGCATATGGAGCTGTCAGGGGTATATTAGGAGCATAGGGAGCAGGGGAATAGGGGGCAGTTAGGGGCATAGGGAGCAGTCAGAGGTATATTAGGAGCATAGGGGGCAGGGTATAAGGAGCAATCGGGGTATATTAGGAGCATAGGGAGCAGGAGAATAGGGAGCAGTCAGGGGGTATATTAGGAGCATAGGGAGCAGTCAGGGGGTATATTAGGAGCATAGGGAGCAGGAGAATAGGGAGCAGTCAGGGGGTATATTAGGAGCATAGGGAGCAGTCAGGGGTGTATTGGGAGCCTAGGAAGCAGTCGGGTGTATCGGGGGCATAGGGAGCAGTCAGGGGTGTATCAGCGGCCTAGGAGGCAGTCAGGGGTATATTAGGAGCATAGGAAGCTGTCAGGGGTATATTAGGAGCATAGGAAGCTGTCAGGGGTATATTAGGAGCATAGGGAGCAGGGGATTAGGGGGCAGTCAGGGACGTAGGGAGCTGTCAGGGGTATATTAGGAGCATAGGGAGCAGGGGAATAGGGGGCAGTTAGGGGCATAGGGAGCAGTCAGAGGTATATTAGGAGCATAGGGGGCAGGGTATAAGGAGCAATCGGGGTATATTAGGAGCATAGGAAGCAGTCAGGGGCATAGGGAGCAGTCAGGGGGTATATTAGGAGCATAGGGAGCAGGAGAATAGGGAGCAGTCAGGGGGTATATTAGGAGCATAGGGAGCAGTCAGGGGGTATATTAGGAGCATAGGGAGCAGGAGAATAGGGAGCAGTCAGGGGGTATATTAGGAGCATAGGGAGCAGGAGAATAGGGAGCAGTCAGGGGGTATATTAGGAGCATAGGGAGCAGTCAGGGGGTATATTAGGAGCATAGGGAGCAGGAGAATAGGGAGCAGTCAGGGGGTATATTAGGAGCATAGGGAGCAGTAAGGGGTGTATTGGGAGCCTAGGAAGCAGTCGGGTGTATCGGGGGCATATGGAGCAGTCAGGGGTGTATCAGCGGCCTAGGAGGCAGTCAGGGGTATATTAGGAGCATAGGAAGCTGTCAGGGGTATATTAGGAGCATAGGAAGCTGTCAGGGGTATATTAGGAGCATAGGGAGCTGTCAGGGGTATATTAGGAGCATAGGGAGCAGGGGATTAGGGGGCAGTCAGGGACGTAGGGAGCAGTTAGGGGCATAAGGAGCTGTCAGGGGTATATTAGGAGCATAGGGAGCAGGGGATTAGGGGGCAGTCAGGGATGTAGGGAGCAGTTAGGGGCATAGGGAGCTGTCAGGGGTATATTAGGAGCATAGGGAGCAGGGGAATAGGGGGCAGTTAGGGGCATAGGGAGCAGTCAGAGGTATATTAGGAGCATAGGGGGCAGGGGCATAGGGAGCAATCGGGGTATATTAGGAGCATAGGAAGCAGTCAGGGGCATAGGGAGCAGTCAGGGGGTATATTAGGAGCATAGGGAGCAGGAGAATAGGGAGCAGTCAGGGGCATAGGGAGCAGTCAGGGGGTATATTAGGAGCATAGGGAGCAGGAGAATAGGGAGCAGTCAGGGGGTATATTAGGAGCATAGGGAGCAGTCAGGGGCATAGGGAGCAGTCAGGGGGTATATTAGGAGCATAAGGAGCAGGGGAATAGGGAGCAGTCAGGGGCATAGGGATCAGTCAAATGTGCAGCATAATGTACGGAATGGGGCTGTACAAGAGACTTGCTGTGAGTGTACTGTACATCAGGCAAATAGAGACAGTGAGAGTGACCGACCTGAAGTAGTAGTAGCAGCAGCAGCGACAGTTCCAATGTCCCCGGCCTCCTGTGTCCAATGCTCTGGCTCCTGGAATGTTCACTTCACTGTCTGTGGCAGCACCTGTGAAGTGCGGAATTACTGACTTCTGCTGCCAACCTCAGATTATTGGGAATGGAGCCTGAGGAGCTTTGGCAGAGTGGCGGCCGGCCGCTTGTCCCTGGGGAGGGGTCAGCAAGCCACCTGCAAGTGCACGGTAAGCTCAGCCGGCCCCGTCAATGTGCCCTGGAGCTGGCTTATAGGCAGGAGGAGGGGGGGGGGGAATCTAGTAACACGATGCAGGGGGGGGGGAGGTAACATGCGGAAGCCGAATTGCGCGCGGGGGGGGGGGATCTAGTAGCAAGATGCAGGGCATGCTAAATGCTGGAGCCGAATTGCGGGGGGGGGGATCTAGTAGTAAGATGCAGCGGGGTAGGCAACATGCGGGATCCGAACTGCGGGGGGGGGGGGGGGGGGTCTGATCTAGTAATAAGATGCAGGAGGGGAGGCAACATGTGGGATCCAAATTGCGGGGGGGGGGGGGGATTTAATAATAAGATGCAGGAGTGGGGGTAGGCAACAAATTGCGGGGGGAAGAGGAACAGCAAGTAACCAGATGCAGGAGGGAGGGGGGCGCGAGGGGAGCCGAATAGCCGTGGGGGGGAGCAGATGACAAGATGCAGGAGGCGGGGGGGGGGGGGGTGGAAGGCAGCGGGGGGGGAGGGGAGATGAATAGCCGTGGGGGGAGCACGTGACGGGAGGCAGCAGGAATGGTGATCAGATGCGGGATCTCATGGAGAGGGGGGAGCGATGACAAGTTGCAGGAGCCGATCGTTGGGGGGGGGAGCGTCGGAGCTGGTAAAAAGAGCGGAGCGGCCGAGTGGGTAACTGCTTACGGAGGAGTTTGGCTGAGCTGAAGCGTTCTCTCTTTGATTCACTGTGCGGTGCCGCCCTCCAGTGGTCGCCGCCCATAGGCAGCTGCCTAAAGCTGCCTAGTGGTAGCGCCGGCCCTGTCCTCAAGCAGCATTCGTGGATGCGCTGGCGGTACCGTGGAGGTTTTGGCTGCCGTACTTGTTCCCTCCGGTGGCACTCCTGCCCAGGGTAATTCGGAAGTTCAAGCAAGAAAAAGGAATTCTGCTTCTCATAGCTCCAGCGTGGCCCAGACGGCACTGGTTCTCAGACCTGCAAGGCCTATCGTCAGAGCGTCCAATTCTACTTCCACAATGCCCAGACCTCCTCGTTCAGGGCCCCTGTGTCTACCAGGACCTAGCCTGGCTGTCTTTGACGGCGTGGCTCTTGAAGCTTCCGTCTCAAGAGCTAAAGGGTTTGCTGAGGCGGTCATTCAGACTATGTTGCGGGCCCGGAAACCGGTTTCGGCTCGGATTTACTATAGGGTCTGGCATTCTTACTTTGTTTGGTGCGCATCTAACGATTATGACGCTTCCAAGTTCAGTATAGCCAAGTTGTTGGCTTTTCTTCAGCAGGGCCTGGACTTAGGCCTGCGTCTGGCCTCCCTCAAGGTTCAAATATCTGCCTTGTCGGTGTGGTTTCAGAGAAAAATTGCGACCTTACCTGATGTGCATACCTTTACTCAGGGCATGTTTCGTATCCAACCTCCCTATGTCCCGCCTGTGGCTCCTTGGGACTTGTCGGTGGTTTTGGAGGCGTTACAAGAGTCTCCGTTTGAACCTCTTGGTTCAGCTGACCGTAAGTGGCTTTCCCTTAAGGTGGTGTTTCTGCTGGCTATTGCTTCAGCTAGAAGAGTGTCGGATTTGGATGCCTTGTCCTGTAGTTCCCCATATCCGATATTTCACCGTGACCGGGCGGTACTTAGGACTCGTCTTGGCTATCTACCTAAGGTGGTTTCTTCGTTCCACCTTAATCAGGAGATTGTAGTTCCAGCACTTGTTTCTCCTGATCTGTCTCCCAAAGAGCGGTCTTTGGATGTGGTACGGGCTCTCCGTATCTATCTGAAGAGAACTGCTCCTATTAGGAAATCTGATTCTCTTTTTGTTGTGTTTGGGTTTCACAAACGGGGCTGGCCTGCTCACAAGCAAACTCTGGACAGATGGATTAGAATGGTGATTGCACATGCTTATGTGAAGGCTGGTCTCTCTGCTCCTGATCACATTACGGCCCATTCTACTCTGTCTGTTGGACCTTCTTGGGCGGCCCGCCGTGGTGCAACCCTTGAACAATTGTGCATGGCGGCTACGTGGTCCTCAGTGAACACGTTCATTAGTTTCTATGCCTTCGATACCGCCGCTTCCAAGGATGCTTCCTTTGGACGCTGGGTTTTTGTGCCCGCTACAGTGCGTCCCCTCCCATAAGGAACTGCTTTAGGACATCCCCAATGTCTATCCTTGTGGAGCCCAGTGTACCCCGCAGCAGAAAACGAGTTTTATGGTAAGAACTTACCTTTGTTAAAACTCTTTCTGCGAGGTACACTGGGCTCCACAAGGCACCCACCCTGACGCACTTAGCTTCTTTGGGTTGGTATGGCATTAGCCGCTGACACTTCTCCTGTCGGGAGAGTGTGGTGTTTGTGGCAACTGGCAGTTGTTGTCTCTTTTACTTGCTACTGCATTGGGCTGGTTAACAAAACTGAGCTCCTGTGCACAGAGGCGGGGTGATATAGGAGGCGGCGCTATGCATCTTGGGAAGAAGGTCAAAGCTTTTGAGCCTGTTGGTGCTTCGGATCAAGATCCTACTCTACACCCCAATGTCTATCCTTGTGGAGCCCAGTGTACCTCGCAGAAAGAGTTTTAACAAAGGTACGTTCTTACCATAAAACTTGTTTTTATGAAGCCATGCTTGACTCCAACAGGAGGACTTAGTACCTGATTCAGACCCAGAAGCAGTGGCTCTTCGGTCATAACTGTGTTTTTAGATATGCACAGGAGCCACACTGCAGATGTTAGATTGATAGACTGCAGCTGTTTGAGGGTTGGCCAGAGGCATTGCAGAAATCACAGGCATGTCAGCCCCATTTTCTGGGCGTGTCTTAGCCAGCGACTGCAACCTAATATGCAGGTTCATTGGCTATGGAAGAGTAGTTTTGCCAGTCATCCTGAGTAACCTGAGGGTTCCGGGCCAGCCGATGTTCACACTGTGGATCTGATGCTGTGTCTATGGATCAGAAAAGCTGGAAGTGGGCATCTTTTTACACAAGACGTCTACTGCAAACTTTGCATATATTCGCACAGCTACTGCATACATAACACAGCCACAGTGGCATCATTTGTGTCCCCCTCTGAATCCGGAGGCAGTTGATAAACAGTTAAAAGACAGCCATTAGGTCGACACCATATGGTCCACAGTCAAGTCTGACAGGGTCAAAAGGTCAACAATCAAAAGTCCAACATGGTTAAAAGTCCAACAGACAAAAGGTTGACAGGGTCAAAAGGTCAACACATGTTTTTATGGATTTTTCTTGCTATTGCAACTTTTTTTTCCCCATTTATTATCCATGTCACAAACTATTACCCTTAGTAACCTTGTGGAGAATGAAGTGGGGCAGAGCGAGCCACCGAGCACCAAGAGTGGCGAGTGAACGAATTTCAACAACAGTGGGAAAAAAATGTTTAAAAACACGAAATAACACCCAAAATGTTTTGGGTTTTTTTCTGACGACATTTTGTCCCTGTCGAACTTTTGACCATCGGACTTTTGACCGTGTCGGACTTGGACTATATGGTGTCGACTTAATGACTGTCTATCTTTTAACTGTCTAACTTGTATACCACACCCCTCAGTATCAGGCCCTTAATCTGTCCAATTCACTTCACTAGATCTCCACTGAGCACTATTCAAGATGTACAATATGATATTCCCTTGTAAACCGTCAAGAGCTGTAAATGAGAGGGGGGGCCGGGGGGGGGGGGTGTATTTGCCTCCCTATTCCTTACCCTCCCCATGGTGCCTAACCCTAAATCTTGGTACCTACTATGCAATATTATGGACAAAGTATCATTATGAGGCGAGTCGTAACGATAAATTGTTCACATCGCATAGTATGTATGCACTGTGTCGTTGACAATGCGTGCTTCCAAGCGCCATCAATGACATTTCTAGGCAGCTAAACATGCTCTGCAATCTGTTAATATAGTTAGCGGGACCATGCCGTTGAATGGAGCACCGGCTGGCGCTAACGATATGTCGCTCCCGGCATCGGCTAGTGTGTATGCACTAGCCGATGCCTAGTACCGGAGTGAGCAATGTCGGGCTGGGTACACACCGCATAGTGTGTACCCAGCATTATCTCCGCCTGCAGCCTAACCCTAACCATGGGCATCCTCACACTGTCAATATTCACATTTCAACAGTTCAGATGTCGACACTGAACGTGTCGACAGTTTAAAGAAGTCAACCTGTTGCCTATTGAGAGTTTGAACCATGTCAACGTTCTTATGTCGACATTGTGGTGTCAACCATATGAATGTCGAAATGGTTACTATCGACCATTCGACCGGATACCCACAGAAGATTTTCTGGTACAGTATGCAGCACTACAGCAATTACCATGTCAGAAACTTCAAGGTATGGAAGTTTTCTCTTACGTCCTAGAGGATGCTGGGTACTCTGTAAGGACCATGGGGTATAGACGGGCTCCGCAGGAGACATGGGCACTATAAAGAACTTTAGTATGGGTGTGCACTGGCTCCTCCCTCTATGCCTCTCCTCCAGACCTCAGTTAGATCCTGTGCCCAGAGGAGACTGGGTGCATTACAGGGGAGCTCTCCTGAGTTTCTTTGAAAAAGGAATTTTGTTTTTTATTTTCAGGGAGCACTGCTGGCAACAGGCTCCCTGCATCATGGGACTGAGGAGAGAGAAGCAGACCTACTTAAGTGATAGACTGCTTCTTAGGCTACTGGACACCATTAGCTCCAGAGGGAGTCGGAACGCGGGTCTCCCCCCGCCGTTCGTCCCAGAGCCGCGCCGCCGTCCTCCTCGCAGAGCCGGAAGATAGAAGCCGGGTGAGTATAAGAAGAAAAGAAGACTTCAAGGCGGCAGAAGACTTCGGATCTTCACTGCCATTGCTCCCACACACACTACACACACTAGCGGGCACTGATGAGTGCAGGGCGCAGGGGGGTGCCCTGGGCAGCAATAAAACCTCTATCTAGCATAGACACTGCAGAGGCAGTAATTCTTTATATCCCCCGCCAGTTTGAAATATTTTGAGCGGGACCGAAGCCCGCTGCCGGAGGGGGCGGAACTTGGTCCCTCAGCACTAACCAGTGCCATTTTCTCCACAGAGATCTGCAGAGAAGCTGGCTCCCCGGTCTCTCCCCTGCTGAGCACGGTGACACGGGGCTAAAAAGAGGAGGGGGGGGGGGGGGCACTTGTAAGACGCAGTGAGTGTATTACACAGTAATCTAATATAAAATCGCTGTTATCTGGGACATTATTTTCCAGTGTCAGTTGGCGCTGGGTGTGTGCTGGCATACTCTCTCTCTGTCTCTCCAAAGGGCATTATTGGGGAACTGTCTCCTTATAACTATATCCCTGTGTGTGTGGGGGTGTCGGTACGAGTGTGTCGGCATGTCTGATGCGGAAGGCTCAGCTAAGGAGGAGGTGGAGCAGATGATTGTGGTGTCGCCGTCGGCAACGCCGACTCATGATTAGATGGTCATGTGGAATGTTTTAAATGCAAATGTGACCTTATTACATAAGAGATTGGACAAAGCAGAGTCCAGGGAAAGAGCAGGGAGTCAATCCACGGCTTCGGCTGGGTCACCGGGCCCTTCTGAGTCTCAAAAACGTCCCCTATCCCAGATAGCAGACACTGATACCGACACAGACTCTGACTCCAGTGTCGACTACGATGAAGTAAGGTTGCACCCGAGGATGGCAAAAAGTATTCATTATATGATTATTGCAATAAAAGAGGTTTTGCATATCACAGATGACCCCTCGGTCCCTGACACGAGGGTGCGCATGTATAAGGAAAAGAAACCTGAGGTAACCTTTCCCCCATCCCATGAACTTAACGAGTTATTTGAAAAGGCTTGGGAAACTTCTGATAAAAAACTGCAGATTCCCAAGAGGATTCTTATGGCATATACTTTCCCTGCACGGGACAGGGTACGTTGGGAATCCCCACCCAGGGTGGACAAGGCTTTAACGCGCCTGTCCAAGAAAGTGGCGCTACTGTCTCCGGACACGGCAGCCTTCAAAGATCCTGCTGATCGCAGGCAGGAAACTACTTTAAAGTCTATTTATGCGCATGCAGGTGCTTTGCTCAGACCGGCAATAGCATCAGCATGGGTGTGTAGTGCAGTTGCAGCTTGGACAGATACCTTGCAGCTGACCTTGATACCCTAGATAGGGATACCATTTTATTAACCTTAGGCCACATTAAAGACGCAGTCTTATATATGAGGGATGCTCAAAGAGACGTTGGGCTGCTGGGGTCGAGAGCCAACGCCATGGTGGTTTCTGCTAGGCGCGCCCTGTGGACTCGCCCATGGACGGGTGATGCCGACTCAAAGAAACATATGGAGGTTTTGCCATACAAAAGTGAAGTTTTATTTGGGGAAGGTCTCGCGGACCTGGTTGCCACAGCTACCACGGGTAAATCTACCTTTTTGCCTTTTGTTCCCCCACAGCAAAAGAAAACTCCACAGTATCAGATGCAGTCCTTTCGGTCGCGTAAGTCCAGAAGAGGTCGGTGCTCATCTTTCCTCGCCAGAGGTAAGGGTAGAGGGAAAAGAATGCCTGCTACGGCTAGTTCCCAGGAGCAGAAGTCCTCCCCGACTTCTACTAAATCCACCGCATGACGCTGGGGCTCCACTGAGGGAGTCCGCTCCGGTGGGGGCACGTCTTCGACTCTTCAGCCAGGTCTGGGTTCTGTCAGACGTGGATCCTTGGGCGATGGATATTGTATCCCAAGGCTACAAACTGGAATTCGAAGAGGTGCCCCCTCGACGATTTTTCAAGTCGGCCATGCCAGCTTCTCCCCCAGAGAGGGAAGTAGTGTTTGCTGCAATTCAAAAGCTGTATCAACAGCAAATGATTGTCAAGGTTCCCCTAGTCCAACAGGGGAAAGGGTACTATTCGACCCTGTTCGTGGTCCCGAAGCCGGATGGTTCGGTCAGACCCATTTTAAATCTAAAATCCCTAAACCTGTACTTGAGAAAGTTCAAATTCAAGATGGAATCGCTCCGGGCTGTGATCTCCAGTCTGGAAGGGGGGATTTCTCTGGCTGGGTCCACAGGATTATCCACAGGATAACATTGGGATATTGTCGAGCGACAGCGAAAATGGCACCAACACGGTCACAAGCTTTCTGGCCTCCCAGGATGCATTGGGGCCTCCACTATATAGTCCCGCCCACTGACTCAGTCAGATCAGTTTTTTGCTTGGTGCGGCAGGAAGCCGCATGGTCACAGGGCTGCTGTGAAAGCAGCCTCAAGTTTTCATTACTTTATTTTTATAGACTTACTATATTTTTAGAGCAACTTCTCTTAACAGCGTCTTAAACGCATATTAGAAAGAGTCGCTCCAACAACTCCCCACCGGGTCGCAACAACGCTTACCTCCGTGGTACAGTGCTGTCTCGACGGGCGTCTGTGTCGGATGTTCTAGCAGGTCCATCAGACGTTACCAGGCTGTGGCCGGAGCATGGGGAGACGGTGAGTCTATGGACTTCCTCTTACTAGAGGGCTCAGGACACAGCTACACTGATTTGGTGGAGACTACAAACAGTGTGTTGATGCGCCGAACATCTCGAGTGTGACAGCGCTACGCTCCGGGGATCATAGGCGCCAGGACTAGGTAGAGGCCGTGATCCTGGGAGTTTAAGTCAACAGGGGGTTTCAGACGCTCTCCTGGCCGTCCCTCCTCCGAGTTCATGGCCAGTTCCCGCGTGTCTCTCGTTTCATGAACTGAATGACCTCACTTCCGGCTCAGACGCTACCACGTGGGTACTCGGTCGCAGCTTAGACGCTGCGGTTGTGTACACTGGATATAAACCCGCCCAGACCGAGTCGCAGGCCTTTAGCGTCTGCATGCACGTGGAGTCGCTCCGTGTCCGTTGGTGAGCGTCCGTGTCCGATATCGGTTACCAAGAGCGGCAGTGTACACCAGTAGCGTCTGAATCCACTCAGCGTCTTACGAGCGTCTTTGCTTGGATATGGAAGTGTGGTGAGTCTCCCTGTATCCCGCTCTCTGGAGGCAGGGTATACAGTACTAAAAATTCCTTTCTACTCCTTAGTATGCATTGTTAATTTTTAGTACCTATTGCATATGAGACCTGTATATTACTGTGTTTTCTGCATGTTACGTTGAAAAAAGAACCAGTTAAACAGAAGTACAATTTTCCTACTTATGTTTAAGTTATTATGGAGGTTGTATTCTCATATGACAATGTCTAATGCTTTATGTGACTGACTGCTAGTATGTGTGCTGACTTTTCTGTGTAATGTCAGTCCTGTTCTGACCCTCAAATCAGGTGCACTGTGGTCAGATTGATTTTACCTCTATATACTGATTATAGGGTGTTTTTCAGTCACAAAATTGTGTAGTCAATATCAGATAAAATGTTTGTGAGCGGCAAAAGTGATGAGGAGAATTTGTCAAGCACTCCCATAGCCCTAACATGCTTATCTTGTAAGTCAGGGGTAATTGATATGAATCAATTGGTCACTTATGAGGGTTTGTGTGCAAACCGTTTCGCTTTTCAGCGAAGTAAAAAACAGGAGTTAGTTCAGCCTCCAGTAGAGCCACCATGGAATATGTTCGCAAAGACTCTGTCTTCAATAGCGGACAGGTTAGCTCCGGTAGCACCACCTCAAGGGTTAGGTTACACTATGAACCCATACATGCAGCTCCCTTCCTATGGTTTGGTTCCAGTAGCTTCTACAAGCAACCAAGGGGCAGGTAAGACTAAGACAGATACGTCTGTATGGCAGACTACACAAGATGATACATCGGATGATGATGCGGAAACAATAGAGTCAACTCCGTATGATGATCCGTCGCAGAGCTTTAGTTCAGATGATGTAGCTGAACTCATTAATGCAGTGAAGGCTGTGCTTTCTCTGGAAGAACCAGCCAAGACAGCGTTAAAAGCAAAAGCACCTGTATTCAAACGAACAAAGTCAGTGAAGGCTGAATTTCCAGCGTCAGATGAGTTGACGGAAATGATGGATGAGTCTTGGGCAGCGCTCCGTAAAAAGTATAAGATTCCTAAGAGATGGGATTCTTATTATCCATTTCCTGCTGGAGATTGTTCGAAGAGAGAAGTTCCTCCAAAAGTAGATGCACATGTTCTGCGACTCGTGCATAAATCTGCTTTACCACTGTCATCTACCTCTTTGAATTATGTCACAGACAGAAGGGTAGAGAGCCTATTGAAAAATATTTTTTCTCTTGTAGGTGCAGAGGTAAGACATGCTATGGCTTCAGCCTGGGTAGCAAAGGCAATGGGCGAATGGATAGAGGAACTAGAGAATGACATCCCCTCTCCTACTAGGGAGCAAGAGGATCGTCTTTGCCGTTTAAGACAATCTGCCCAGTATTTAGAAGAAGCAGCTATTGATGTTGGCACTGTTGCTTCTAAAGCTTCAGCCCTGGCAGTAGTCACTCGCAGAGCAGTTTGGCTACGGACCTGGAAGGCAGATGCGGAGTCCAAGAAAGAATTGGAAGCATTGCCTTTCGTGGGTAATATATTATTTGGAAAACCCTTATCGGATATCCTAGAGTCAGAGGCTGAATCAAAAAAGGTCAGATTTCCGGCTACCTATAACCCTAAGTCCAAGGGTTTAAAATTTCGCTCATTTCGCTGGCAAAGCGAAAGCTAAAGAGGAGCCTAAACAACCCCAGTTTAAATCCAGGGGTAGGAAGCAGTGGGCTAGCAAAAAGCCAGCTTCCAAACCTGAACAGAGACCCTCAGCCTGAAGAGACGGGCCTCCGCCTGGAGGATTCCAGGGTTGGGGGCCGACTCCTGCAATTTGCACACATATGGCAACAGTCCACAACAGATGCCTGGGTGCAGAAGGTAGTATCTCAGGGGTATGGGTTCCCATTCAGGAGGCAGCCTCCTCAAAGATTTTTTTGCACCAGCCGGTCTCGTATAGAGTTGAAGGCCAGTGCCCTGCAAGAAGCAGTCCAAAAATTACTGCAGTCAGGGGTGATTGTCCCAGTACCTCCATCACAAAAGGGACAGGGGTATTACTCCAATCTGTTTCTAATCCAGAAACCAAATGGGTCATATCGACCAATTCTAAATCTGAAGATGTTGAACAACTACATATGGATCCCGAAGTTCCACATGGAGACGTTACGCTCCATAATGTTGGCTATGGAATCGGGGGACTATATGGTATCTCTGGATGTACGGGATGCTTACCTGCATGTACCTATAGCACTATCACATCAGTGTTACCTCAGGTTTGCCATCCTCGGAACACTTCCAGTTCCAAGCTCTGCCCTTCGGGCTAGCTACAGCACCCAGGGTGTTTACCAAGATCATGGTGGTTATGGCAGCTTGTCTGCGCAAGCAAGGGATAAGAATATTCCCATACCTAGACGACCTATTAATCTTAGCACAGTCGCAAGATTTACTGTTGAGCCATCTCCAACAGACGATAGTTTGTTTACAGAGACACTGGTGGCTCATAAATTGGGAGAAGTCGTCCCTGAATCTGTCACAGCGGATGGTTCATTTGGGAGCCATATTGGATTCAGACCTACAGAGAGTTCTCTTACCAGAGAAAAAAATAGTCAAGGTGCAGGTCATGGCTCAGGAAGCGTTGCAAGCCCAGACAATGTCAGTCCATGCAGCAATGCGACTGTTGGGTCTGATGGTATCAACGTTCGACATGGTGGAATATGCGCAATTCCACTCCAGACCGTTGCAGCATCTCATTTTGACCAAATGGAACGGAAATCATCAAACGATAAAAAAGCAGATGATAAAGATTCCAGTAAATGTAAAAAGGTCTCTAGCATGGTGGCTACAGACAGACCATTTAAACAAGGGGAGACCCTTTTGGATAAAAGAGTGGCAAGTCCTGACGACAGATGCCAGCCTGCAAGGCTGGGGGGCGGTACTCGGAAGCCTGTGGTTCCAGGGAAAATGGACTGCAAGGGAAAGTCGCCTGCCGATAAATCTGTTAGAAATAAGAGCCATTTAGGGGGGCGTGGCTTGGATCGGAATGGAGTAGCAGTGTGCAGCTCTAGCTCTCCATAATAATCCTGTTCAATTATCCGTTTTCCCCTAACCCGTGACTCCTGAAATCTGCCTGCAGGCGTGGGAAGGTGTGCTGCCCCTGCTGTCATCCGCGCTGGCCGGGAGCGTGAAGCGGCTCCTTGTATCAGACCCCTCCAGTGTGCTGGCCCGGCTCCCTGCCTCTCTGCGTGCCGGAGCTTGAGAGAAGAGAAGACACGCGGCGGCGCTTCTGACGGCGGCCCTGCAGTGGTCCCCCAGCTGGGGATCGGAGACGGAGGAGATCCTGACCGTCGGCCGGGAGCAGCGGTGCCTGCCAGAAGACCCAGCGGGCGGGTGAGTGCGGGGAGGAAAGCCCGCGAAGCCGCCATCTTCTTTTCTTTTTTTTCTACCCTCCTTATGTGAAGCCTGTCTCCCAGCGCCATCTAGTGGTGCAGCGCAGTGAGCTGAGCTGTGGCTGGGGCTACCTCTCTATCTCCCTCCTGGGCTTAATAAATGCTCAAAAGTGTGGTGCCCCAACAAAAAAAAACAACAACAAAAAATAATAAAAAATAAAATAAGAAAATACTACTCCCCCTACATTCATTGAGGAGTTCCTGAAAAGCCAGAAGGAGGAAGGGAATAGAGGGCAATAATAGGGAAGGAAGAAGCACAGTCCCTATATGCTCCCTGCAAGCCTGCAATAACCACGTAGTTTTGCTCTTGTGCTGAACCAGCTGGGCTCCTATTCTCTGCATACAACCTATTCTGCGGTGTGCTCATAAACCTGCTCTACTTTGCTACATTATTGTTTATCATATCTGCCCGATCCAAGCGGCTCCAGTACCTGTGCTGACCTGATACTGCTTGGGGACTTTTTTGCTGTAATATCCTTGGGGTCCTGACTTCGCATCCAGTGCTGCAATGGTGAAAGGAGGTCAGAGCGCGGCGAACGCCGCTGCAAAACTGGAGAAATTTGCTAGGTCGCAACAGGCATCTCATTCGGCAAAGCAAGGTGACACTGACCCATCCCCGCCTGCGGCTGAGGTCGCTGCCCCAGACCCCACTGAACAGGTTCAGTCTACCCAGCAAATACTACAGGCCATTTTTGCGTCTGAGCAGAGGGTCACGGACAAGATTGGGCAAGTCCAGGCGGACGTCTCTCTCCTAAGACAGGATCTACAAAAAATCCGGGAAAGAGTGGGTGAAACTGAGCATCGGATATCGGCTCTGGAAGACACTACATCACCCTTACAATTGAAAGTGGCCGATTTGTCTACCCAGGTGATATCTATGCAGAGTAAAATGTCCGATATCGAGGGGAGACTACGGCGCAACAACGTTCGGTTTGTTGGGCTCCCTGAGAGGGCAGAGGGCACCTCCCCGGAATCCTTTCTGGAAAATTGGCTCATTAAATTATTTGGCAAAGAAGCATTTACCTCTCAATTCGCGGTGGAACGAGCGCACAGGCTCCCGCCTAGACCGCCACCACCCGGGGCTCCGGCTAGAACATTTATTGCTCGTTTCCTACACTTTAAGGACCGTGACGCTATACTCCGCATGGCCCGGACTCAGGGCCCTATCCAACTAGATGGACATAATATATCCGTTTTCCCTGACTTTGCCCTGGAGGTGCAAAAGAGTAGATCACAGTTTCTGCATGTTAAGCGTCAACTCCGTGACCGCAATATACAATACTCTATGTTGTTCCCGGCCAAACTGAGGGTGGTGTCCGATAACACCACTCATTTCTTCTCCACTCCTCAAGATGCTGCTGCATGGTTGGAACGACAGCCTCGTCCTCCTCGTTGATGTATTAGCATACACTGTTGATTTGTTACTTTCTTATTGCTGGCTAAGCCTAACTGTTTCAAATTATGTTACGCTAGTCATGCTGTGAATATATATGCAATGTACTAGGGGGGTAATGCTGAGCAGCCTAATGTTGATATTGATCTTTGTCTCGTTTTTATACGTTGGGGTACGCTGCTAGATATGTTTTTCCTTTTTTTTTTTTTTTCTTCAGGGTTAGGGTACTACTTCTACTGGTACTCTGTGGAGAGTTTATGCCGAAGATAGTGTAGGGGCATTTCTTTGGGATCTTAGTTAGGCCCCTATCCCTTAGCTTAGTTACTTTGGTGGGAGTTATGGGATCCAGGTATACCTTATGTTCGCAAGGTGATACAGGGTGGGTGTTGGGGGGGTTAGTTTGTTTTTTTTCATGCCATCAACTTTTGCCTATGTGTGTGTTCTGCTACACTGCGTTATTAGGTGATACAGGGTGGGTGCGGGGGGGGGGTTAGTTTATTTTTTTCCAAGCCATCACTTTTTAGCTCTGTGCGTATTTTGCAAAGACGCGTATTTTCTGCATTATGTTGCTTTGTGCTCTTATGCCTCCAGGAACGTAGGGGGACTGGTTATTCCTGTCCCTATGTACTGTTGGCTCAACGTTGCTATGCTGCGATGCCAGGCTCTGCTATATGTCTCTTTAACCTATCCTGTTATCCCTCTCCGTTATGATTTCTATGTCTACTGTTTCTGAAGGGCTCCGTCTGCTCAGCTGGAACGTTCGGGGATTGAATGAAAAAATCAAAAGATCGTTAGTCCTGACTCAGGTTAAAAAATATCAGGCAGACATAATTTGTCTTTCTGAAACACATTTGCATGGAGGTA
Source organism: Pseudophryne corroboree (assembly GCF_028390025.1). Lineage (NCBI taxonomy): Eukaryota > Metazoa > Chordata > Amphibia > Anura > Myobatrachidae > Pseudophryne > Pseudophryne corroboree. The sequence goes on from NC_086446.1 coordinate 573,279,153, forward strand.
GAGTGTTGGCGCTTAGAAAGCCCTGGGTCAGTCACGCGTATCATTCCACCTTCTCTAGCAATGCAAGAGGCGTTTCTGTAATGATTAAAAAGTCCGTACAATTTCATATGGATGAATGTGAAACTGACCAATATGGCAGATACGTCTTCCTACGAGCCCATGTTAACAGCCGACTGTTTAATATATTAGCAGTATATGTCCCCCCGCCATATAACAATGAGGTCCTCCGGCACGCTGCCCGTTTTCTGGCCCGGTCCCCTGCTACCCCTGTGATATGTCTGGGAGATTTTAACAATGTCATGGACGGTGGCATGGACAGGTGGAGGGAGTCGGTTGCGTCTTCCCCTCCCCTGGCGTCCCCTACCTCATTCGCAAGACTGGTGGGGGAAATGGGGCTGGTGGATATATGGAGATGTCGAAATCCCGCGGCCACTCAGTTCTCCTGTCAGTCCGCTACCCATCACGCTTTTTCTCGTATTGATTTGGTGTTGGTTTCCCATGGTTTGTCCCCGGACGTGCTGGCGGTGGATTATCTCCCTAGGGGCATATCGGATCATTCTCCTGTTTTGGTCACAGTTAATATAGGTTGGGAGCGGGGAGCAAAAATGTGGAAGCTTAATCCCTTTTGGTTGACTCTGCTGGGGAAGGGTGAGGATCTGATGGCCGCCTGGGAAGGGTTCCAGGAAGATAATTCACTATACAGTGTTCTGACAATGAAGCATGATGCCTTTAAGGCGTTTCTGCGGGGCTCCTTTATAAAGCGGATCTCTGAAGTTAAAGCGTTCAGTAAAAGGGAGGAGATGCGGTTGGAATATTTGTGCCAGCAGTTGGAATCTCAATATCTTAATACCCATTTGCGGTCTGATGAATTGTTGTGGAAGAATGCGCAGAGTGAGTGGTCGGATTGTTTATTTGAGAAATCCAGGCGTAGACTCCTTTTTGCGGGACATGAGCAGTATTTTCGGGCTGAGATGAATGGCAGCTATTTGGCCTTTTTGGCCCGGTCTGATTCCCCTAGAACAGTAATTCAGTGTGTGAAAAACTCTGCTGGCCAAATGTGTTACTCTGGATCAAAGGTGGCGGAGACTTTCCGTAGTTATTATTCCTCGCTCTACGCCTCCCGAGCCGGTTACTCTGATGATCAGCTGGGGGATTTTTTGGCTCAGTTGACCTTGCCATGCTTGTCCCGGGAGGACTCTGGGGCTCTGGATGCACCTATCACGGTGGAGGAGGTGGAGGCTGCGATCCTGTCTCTCCCGGCGTCTAAGGCACCGGGATCAGATGGACTTCCGGGCGAGGTCTATAAAAAATACATTACTTTTTTTGCCCCCTATCTCCTACAACTGTTTGAACTACTCTTAAAGGGTGGGGCCCTCCCGCGCTCTATGGCCGAGGCCAATATAATTGTCCTGCTGAAACCAGGGAAAGACCCCCTGCTCCCCGAGTCCTATCGACCCATTTCCCTCCTCAACACTGATGTAAAAATATTGGCAAAAATCTTGGCATCTCGATTGAATTTGGTAATTACAACGATAATTCATCCAGACCAGACGGGCTTTATGCCGGGTAAGTCCACGGCCCAAAATTTACGTAGATTGTTCTGTCATCTCCAGAGAAATGATGTGGGGGGATCAGACGCGGTGGTGGTGTCCCTTGATGCGGCCAAAGCGTTCGACTCCGTGGAGTGGAGGTACCTGTGGGGGGTGCTGGAGAAATTTGCCTTTGGTCCTCGTTTTATTGGCTTTATCCAATTATTGTATTCCTTACCTGTGGCTCGTGTGACGGCCAATGGTTTCACGTCTGAGCTTTTTGCACTGGAGAGGGGCACTCGACAGGGCTGCCCCCTGTCTCCTGCACTGTTTGCGATGGCCGTGGAGCCGTTGGCCGCCCTGCTGCGAGGTGATGGCGGAGTCAGGGGAGTTGAAATTGGGGGTCATGTGGATGTGGTGGCGCTATACGCGGATGACATGCTACTCTTCCTGCAGGACTCTGATGACTCCCTACGAACAGCATTACAAGTAGTGGAGAATTTTGGTATCTTTTCCGGTCTGCTAATTAACTGGGACAAGTCCCACATTTTTCCTGTCTCTGGCCTTCTTCCCGAAAACACACAGGGGGCGTATCCTTTGCAATGGACACTGCGATTCAAATATCTAGGCATCTGGATTACTCCTATGGCGCGTAGCTATATGGCCCAAAATATAGACCCCATACTAGCGACATTTAAAGAAAAGGCACATAGCTGGAAAAAATTACCGCTGTCTGTCCTGGGTAGGGTCAATTTATTTAAAATGGTGATGCAGCCAAAGTTTCTCTATGCTCTACAGAATTCCCCGGTCTACCTTCCCAAGAAGATCTTTACTGTTATTGAGGGAGTTTTATCCTCATTTATATGGAGTGGCAGGCAGGCGAGGGTCTCTATAAGAACGATGTGCAGATCTCAGGTGTCTGGCGGAGCAAGCCTCCCAGATCTCAGACTATACTATGTGGCCACTCAGTTGGCCCATCTGAGTGAATGGACTGGGGACTCTCTGGGGGATACGATGAGGGGGTTTCTGGCTGAGCGGACGGAGTGCTCTCCTGCTTTCTCTCTCTCTCCTCTTCAACTTCTCCTTTCTGGTCTCTCAACGTCTGGCATGCCTCCCTTGTTGCGTCAAGCCTTGCTTATCTGGCGTTATGCGCACACTTTGTATGACTGGGAGGGACATGATACCTGTACTCCATTGTGGTTCAATAGTGCATACCCTGAGCTATATGAGATGTCGCTAGATAACATATGGATTGCTAGGGGAGTCGTGGCACTGGGTCAGCTATACCACGGTGGAGTGCTGAAGTCATTTCAGCAACTAAAGATCGAATTTGATGTGCCTAACACAGCTATGTTCCGATACTTTCGGCTTAGACATGCTGTACAGACCCAATTCCCTCACGGCCCGCCATCGATGGCTGACTCACCTGTTAAGACGCTGCTTGCTTCAATGAGCCGGAGGGGGAAGGTGTCTACCATATATGCTGCTTTAAATAACAATAGCTATCCCGATCTATTAAACAATCTCCGTACTAAATGGGAGACTGATTTAGGGCAATTGTCCCAAGAGCAGTGGCTTCAGATTATGAGTTCACTTAAATACACTACACCATGTATAAGGTATAAGCAGGTTTTTTTCTACATTCTACACAGGTCCTACCGCACTCCGGTTAGTATGCGGAGGGCTGGTCTTAGGGAAGATTCTAACTGCCCCAGGTGTCAGGCAGCTGATGCCGGATTTTGGCACTTATTGTGGGACTGCCCTGAGATTTCCCTTTTCTGGCATAGAGTTTGGTGTGACGTAGTCATGACAGCACCGTCCCTTCCTACATTAGATCCTGGCATATGTTTATATGGGCTAGATTTGGAGGAGACGCATTCTGTTTTGCTGTACAAATATGTCCTGTGTCTCACAACGCTAGCTAAGGTGGTTATTGCTAGGGTCTGGTTCTCTGCCGATATACCTAGGGTGGAGCACTGGAGGGCGTTGGTGAACGAGGTAATTCGCCATGAGAAACATATGTATAAAATACGGGGTTCCACCTCTCGATTTACGGAGATATGGGGCCGCTGGGGTGGCGCAGGGCTGGGCGAACAAGTATTAAGCACATGAGCGACAATGTAAAACTGTGGATACTCCTCGTCATGGATACATATATGTAACTATATATGATAAGAAATAACACGCACACCAAAATGTGATTGAAAAAAATCAGTTTATTGATGGCAACTGTTAAAGTTATAGTTAAATTTCAATGTTGATGTTTTGTTTTGTTTGTTTGTGACATAAAACTCAATAAAAATTACTTGATTTAAAAAAAAGAAATAAGAGCCATTTACTTGGCCCTAGTTCAGGCAAAGGACAATCTACAAGGAAGACCAGTCCAGATCCGCTCAGACAATGCGACGGCAGTAGCATACCTCAATCATCAAGGAGGAACTCACAGCAAGAGTCTGATGGAGGAAGTAACTCCCATTCTAAAATGGGCGGAACTCCATCTCCCGGCATTGTCAGCAGTATTTGTCCCGGGTGTACTAAATTGGGAAGCTAATTTTCTCAGTCGGCACACCATTCAGGAAATCGAATGGGCACTACACCCAGAAGTGTTTCAGACACTGGTGAACAGATGGGGTCTACCGGAGATAGACCTTATGGCGTCTCGTCTAAACAACAAAGTTCCGAGGTACGGATCAAGAACAAGGGACCCAGGAGCGGTCCTGGTAGACGCACTGTCAGTAGAATGGAGGTTTCAGCTGGCATATCTGTTCCCTCCAATATCTCTGTTACCCAGAGTAGTGAGAAAGATAAAACAGGCAAAAGGAGCAATCATTCTAATAGCTCCAGCTTGGCCAAGAAGGCATTGGTACACAGATCTGTTGAGAATGTCCGTGGAAGCACCAATACTGCTCCCTCAACGTCCGGATCTGTTAATGCAGGGTCCTTGTTGTCACAGTCATCTGGATCGCCTGTCTTTGACGGCGTGGCTGTTGAAACCTCTATCTTAGAGGCTAAAGGATTTTCAAAGCAAGTAATCCAAACCATGCTTAGAGCAAGAAAGCCTTCTTCGGCCCGTGTGTATCATAGAATATGGCAAGCCTATATTCATTGGTGTTCTGGAAAAAATTACAATCCGAGATCCTTTAAAGTAGCTAAAATTTTGGATTTCCTGCAGGCAGGATTGGATAAAGGGTTGAAGGTTGCTTCCTTGAGGGTGCATGTCTCAGCATTGACTGTATGGTTTCAGCAGAAGATTGCTGACCTACAGGATGTACGTACGTTTTTCCAAGGAGTAGTACATATTCAACCTCCATTTGTTCCTCCTGCAGCTCCCTGGGATTTGAATTTAGTTCTTAAATTTCTCCAGGGTCCTTTGCTTGGGTGGTCTTCTGTTTGCCGGCGGTCGGGCTCCCGGCGCTCAGTATACCGGCGCCGGGAGCCCGACAGCCGGCATACCGACACTTATTTTCCCTCGTGGGGGTCCACGACCCCCATAGAGGGAGAATAAAATAGTGTGGCGCGCGTAGCGCGCCACCGTGCCCGTAGCGTGGCGAGCGCAGCGAGCCCGCAAGGGGCTCATTTGCGCTCGCCAAGCTGTCGGTAAGCCGGCGGTCGGGCTCCCGGCGCCGGGATGCTGGTCGCCGGGAGCCCGACCGCCGGCCAGCCGTAGTGAACCCCTTTGCTTGAACCACTTGAGAGAGCAGATCTTAAGTGGTTAACGGTTAAAGTTCTTTTTTTACTGGCAATGGCATCAGCCAGAAGAGTGTCAGATTTGGGAGCATTATCATGTAAGTCTCCTTTCCTAAGTTTTTTTTCCAGACAGAGTAGTTCTCAGAACGAGATCTAGCTATCTTCCAAAGGTGGTATCAAAATTTCACCTGAATGAAGAGATTATAGTCCCCGCTTTTCAGATATCGGGACTATCTGCGGGAGAAGCGTCGCTGGACGTGGTCCGGGCTTTAAAAATCTACATAGATCGTACTAGTGCCATCAGGAAAACAGATTCCCTCTTCATCCTCTACGGATTCCATAGAAGAGGATGGCCTGCTAGTAAACAGATGCTGGCGAGATGGCTCCGAATGGTAATATCAGAAGCTTATTCTCATGCAGATCTCCCTATTCCGGCTAATGTCTCTGCACACTCTACACGTAAGGTAGGTCCTTCTTGGGCAGCACAACAGGGTGCATCAGCAGAACAGATATGTAGGGCAGCCACATGGTCTTCCATAAACACATTCATCAGACATTATGCCTTGGATACTTTTGCCTCTCATGACGCAGACTTCGGGCGAAAGGTCCTCCTGTGCAATCAGGAGCGTCCCCACCACTAAAATGGCTTTGGGAATCCCAATGTTATCCTGTGGATAATCCTGTGGACCCAGCCAGAGAAATGAACGTTATGGTAAGAACTTACCGTTGATAACGTGATTTCTCTTATGTCCACAGGGATCCCACCCTGACGCATCTGATTTGAGGATCTAGACAATCACTAAACCTCTTCCTTCTTGTATGGAAGGGTGTGCATGTGTGTTCTTATCGCCTGTACAGGTCTCTACCTAATGTTCCTGCCTAAAATCGCTGTGGAAAGAACTGATCTGACTGAGTCAGTGGGCGGGACTATATAGTGGAGGCCCCAATGCATCCTGGGAGGCCAGAAAGCTCGTGACCGTGTTGGTGCCATTTTCGCTGTCGCTCGACAATATCCCAATGTTATCCTGTGGATACCTGTGGACATAAGAGAAATCAAGTTATCAACGGTAAGTTCTTACCATAACGTTAATTTTATGGTGTCACTCGACATAAAGGATGCATACCTTCATGTCCCCATATATCCTCCTCATCAGGCGTACCTCAGATTCGCTGTACAGGACTGTCATTACCAGTTTCGGACGTTGCCGTTTGGGCTTTCCACGGCCCCGAGGATTTTCACCAAGGTGATGGCGGAGATGATGGTGCTCCTGCGCAGGCAGGGAGTCACAATTATCCCATACTTGGACGATCTCCTGATAAAAGCAAGATCGAGAGATCAATTGCAGGAGAGCGTGTCGCTCTCCCTGAGAGTGCTACAACAACACGGTTGGATTCTCAATCTGCCAAAGTCACAATTGATTCCAACGACTCGACTATCATTCCTAGGCATGATTCTGGACACGGAACAGAAGAGGGTTTTTCTCCCGGTGGAAAAAGCCCAGGACCTCCAGAACATGGTCAGAGACTTGCTAAAACCAAAAAGAGTGTCTGTTCATCAATGCACTCGAGTTCTGGGGAAAATGGTGGCAGCCTACGAGGCCATCCCCTTCGGCAGGTTTCATGCAAGGACGTTTCAGTGGGACCTCCTGGACAAGTGGTCCGGGTCCCATCTACTAATACATCAGAAAATAAGCCTGTCCCCCCGGGCCAGGGTGTCTCTCCTGTGGTGGCTGCAAAGTGCTCACCTTCTAGAGGGTCGCAGGTTCGGCATTCTGGACTGGGTTCTGGTGACCACGGACGCGAGCCTCCAAGGATGGGGAGCAGTCACACAAGGAAGAAATTTTCAGGGGCTATGGTCAAGCCAGGAGGCTTGTCTGCACATCAACGTACTGGAATTGAGGGCCATATACAACGGCCTACGACAAGCGGAGGATCTTCTTCGCGACCTACCGGTTCTGATTCAATCAGACAACGTCACAGCCGTGGCTCATGTAAACCGCCAAGGCGGGACAAAGAGCAGAGTGGAAATGGCGGAAGCCACCAGGATTCTTCTCTGGGCGGAAAATCACGTAAGCGCTCTGTCAGCGGTCTTCATTCCGGGAGTGGACAACTGGGAAGCAGACTTCCTCAGCAGACATCCAGGAGAGTGGGGATTTCATCAAGAAGTTTTTACAGAGATCACAAGTCTTTGGGGAATTCCTCACATAGACATGATGTTGTCACGCCTCAACAAGAAGCTTCGGAGGTATTGTGCCAGGTCAAGGGACCCTCAGGCAGTAGCGGTGGATGCCTTGGTGACACCTTGGGTGTTCAGTCGGTCTATGTGTTCCCCCCTCTTCCTCTCATCTCAAAAATATTGAGAATCATAAGACAAAAAAGGGTGAAAACAATACTCATTGTTCCAGATTGGCCTCGAAGGGCCTGGTATTCAGATCTTCAGGAGATGCTCACAGAAGATCCATGGTCTCTTCCTCTCAGGGAGGACTTGTTACAACAGGGGCCCTGCGTGTTCCAAGACTTACTGCGGTTACGTTTGACGGCATGGCGGTTGAACACCAAATCCTAGCTGGGAAAGGTATTCCGGAGGAAGTCATCCCTACTCTGATAAAGGCTAGGAAGGAGGTGACTGCAAAACATTATCACCGTATCTGGAGGAAGTATGTTTCTTGGTGTGAAGCCAAGAATGCTCCTACGGAAGATTTCCATCTGGGCCGTTTTCTCCACTTTCTACAGACAGGAGTGGATATGGGCCTAAAATTAGGCTCCATTAAGGTACAGATTTCGGCCCTATCTATTTTCTTTCAGAAGGAATTGGCTTCTCTCCCAGAAGTCCAGACTTTTGCAAAGGGAGTACTGCACATCCAGCCTCCTTTTGTGCCCCCAGTGGCACCTTGGGACCTTAACGTGGTGTTACGGTTCCTGAAGTCTCACTGGTTTGAACCTCTTCAAACGGTTGAATTGAAATTTCTCACTTGGAAGGTGGTCATGTTGTTGGCCTTGGCATCTGCAAGGCGGGTGTCCGAATTGGCGGCCTTGTCTCACAAGAGCCCCTATTTGACCTTCCATGTGGATAGAGCAGAGTTGAGGACTCGTCCTCAATTTTTGCCTAAGGTGGTTTCTTCATTTCATATGAACCAACCTATTGTGGTGCCTGTGGCTACGAGTGACTTGGAGGATTCCAAGTCCCTGGATGTAGTCAGGGCCTTAAAAATCTATGTAGCCAGGACGGCTCAAGTTAGGAAAACAGAAGCACCGTTTGTCCTGTATGCAGCCAACAAAGTTGGCGCTCCTGCTTCGAAGCAGACTATTGCTCGCTGGATCTGTAACACGATTCAGCAGGCTCATTCTACGGCAGGATTGCCGTTAACAAATTCGGTAAAGGCCCATTCCACTAGGAAGGTGGCCTCTTCTTGGGCGGCTGCCCGAGGCGTCTCGGCTTTACAGCTTTGCCGAGCAGCTACCTGGTCAGGTTCAAACACTTTTGCAAAGTTCTATAAGTTTGATACCCTGGCTGATGAGGACCTTGCGTTTGCTCAGTCGGTGCTGCAGAGTCGTCCGCACTCTCCCGCCCGGTCTTGAGCTTTGGTATAAACCCCATGGTCCTTACAGAGTCCCCAGCATCCTCTAGGACGTAAGAGAAAATAAGATTTTAAACCTACCGGTAAATCTATTTCTCCTAGTCCGTAGAGTGCCCAGTGCGGACAAAATCTGCAAGACTTGTATATAGTTGTTGCTTACATAAGGGTTATGTTACAGTTGAGATCAGTCTTTGGCTGATACTGTTTTGTGTTCATACTGTTAACTGGTTGCGTATATTCCAGTTTATACGGTGTGGATGGTGTGGGCTGGTGTGAATCTTGTCCATCTCCTCTGGGCGCAGTTTCTCTAACTGAGGTCTGGAGGAGGGGCATAGAAAGAGGAGCCAGTGCACACCCATTCTAAAGTTCTTTATAGTGCCCATGTCTCCTGCGGAGACCGTCTATACCCCATGGTCCTTATGGAGTCCCCAGCATCCTCTACGGACTAGGAGAAAAAGATTTACCGGTAGGTTTTAAAATCTTATTTTTACGTGTAGATTTATAGTGATCAACTTTAATCTTTACTCTCATGCTGGAAGAGTACAGATGCGTTCTCATACACCTATCCTTTTTGTACCATATGCTGCACGACGCCTGGTGCGATTCCTGTGTTGTGTACTTTCTTCAATTTTGCTTTTTTGTCATAAACTTTGCTACTTTTTCTACAGTATTGCATCAAAGTTTGCATATATAAGGGCATATTTATTTACATTTCTTTACAAAAAAAAGTACACCCTTTTCACATACAGTAACTTTAGTTTCACTCAAATGTACTTTTTCATGAAAAACAGCTCCAAATCCTTTCATTCGCATTTTTTTAGTAATCAGATAGCATTCCCCATACTAACAGGAAATGCGATCTGGGCACATTTACTAAAAAAAATTAAAATGCGACAAAACCCCCAGAAATGAGCCCTGTGATAATTACACCAGCTTCAGCTGGCATAATCACAGGGATCATTGTGATATCCCTACTTCTGCACAGCTTTCTCTGCCCCCCATACTTATCAGTGCCAGGGGACGGGGATCGGTGCTCAGGTGAGGATTGCCCGTCATCGAGTCCTCCTATGCACTACTGTGACCCCTGGTGCATGGGGTCCTCCGGTCATCTGGAAAGTGATGCTGCACAATGCAGTCCTGGCTCCTGGGACTGGTAAGTATAATTACCGGGGGGAAGTCTCGGCTAAGGGAGGGGTAGTTACGATGAGAGTGGGTATCTGGCAGCAGCGGTAGCGGCACATGCGCATCAGGAACTCAGGGTATTTTTTCAGAAAAATACCCCAATAATGTTGTGGAGGGCATTCGAAGGGACAGAGCTTTCTTGTAAGTTCTGTCACTGCATGCCATTGTTTATACATCCATGCAATGTATACCAGTAGAGGGTAGCACACAGTAAGATTTTGTTCTAGATGTCATTCTTTTTAGCAGTCAGTCTCATACTAAGCCTGTGGAATTTTAATCGAGAGGAGTGTTGATCTTTGATAGTTTAAAAAAAAAGATCGATGTCCATGTCTGATAGTTTGTGTTCTTTTTAAATGGTTCTGGAGGCAGGATGTATTTGTCACAAACCAGGGTCTTATGCCCCCCATACACTTGTGCAATACCCCACGACGAGACATCGCGGGCCATCACACCGGCAGTTCAGGTGCAATGAAATCGCACCTGAACTGCCAAAGTGATTACCATGTGATCATGCGATAGATCGCATGGTGATCACGTGATGGACACATCACCGCCGAGTGGGATCGGCCACTGGCTGCCCCCGGTGGGTGCCCATAGCACATTGCAGTGCGATATATTGCATGTGTTAACAAAAACACATGCGATCGCATTGCGATGTGAAAAATATTAAGTGCAGCACATAAGACCATGCATCGCAATGGCCGGCGTGCCCGCGTATCGCGTTGCATGGTGCACAATATGTGCATACAATCATGCGATTGATTGCACAGATGCGATCGAAATTGCATGATTATATGCCATATCCTATAAGTGTATGGGACCCATTAGTCTTTCACTCCCTGTACAGTGCTGCCATATTCAAATGGGTTGCGCTGTTCCTCGTCTGTCACGGCGTTCCTGATCATTGTTGTTGAGCCGGCTCCATAGGCACAACCATGTTGTTGCCAGTGCAGGTGAACACATCTTCCAATCAGATCCTGCTGCTGCGCTCACATGACTCATGCTTCCAATAGCAGATAATTGCTCCCTTTTTAAAACTGCACCTGCGGCTCAGTCCTTGCCAGAACAACTCCTTAGTGTGTTCCTCTCAGAGGTCAGTTATGCTGTGTTATTACCTGCACTCAGCGCTTTTGCATCCATACTGTTTCAGCGCTCCTGTGGCCAGTACCGCTACCACCTGTCTGCCTTCAGCACTTCCGCTGTCAGCCTGTGCCAATGCTTTTGCTTACTATCCTGTTGCTCCACCTGCTCCCTGTACTGTTATCACCAACAGGTGCCATTACTCCTGATACTAGCTGCACCCAGCACTGCAGTCTCCAGAGTTTCAGCATTGTTATATAAACATTCCAGTCACCAGCCTGCATTTAGTGCCCAGCAGTGAGTCTATTACCATTTTTTCCATTTCATCTGCTTATTGCAAGTCCCTGCAAGATGCCTCTCTACTTATTATGTCGGTACTCACCATCTCAGCAGGTATACATTGGACCCTTTTGAGATAGCCTCACACCATTGAGGATAGTGAGCAGTACTTTTGGTTCATTACTTGGTTGCTGAGGTCTGTGACGAATTATTTGTGGTTGAGCCAGTTCTGGGACATGTTTCTAGATTAGGAGAATTATCTCAATTGCCCAGATTAAGTTCCTGGGAAGTGCACTCCTAACCAAGTTCCAGTCTCGTTACAGTTTGCCGAGTTATACCAGTTCAGCTCTCTGAGTTCCTAGCTAAGGATTTATCATTCAGGCCTGAAGCTGAGTTTCTTTTACTAGGTTCCAGGGACTGGCTGTTGAGTTGCACTTCCCTGGTTCAGGAACTATCTTGGCCAGAGTCTTTGCTACTTGTTGGTCTATACTGGTTCATGTGCAGGAGTTATATACAACCTCCAAAGTTCCTGGGGGGTAATTCAGACCTGATCGCAGATGTGCTAAATTTAGGACATCTCTGATCAGTTTCTCTGACATGCGGGGGGGGACATCCAGCACAGGGCTAGTCCGCCCCGCATGTCAGGCCCTACCCCCTCTGCCCCGGTACAAAAGCATTGCACAGTAGCAATGCTTTTGTACCTGACAAGTAGCTACCTGCGAGCGCTGCTCCTGTGCGCTGGCAGGAGGCTAACTGCCGCGTCCTGGGTCGCAGCGGCTGCCTGCGTGTGACATCACGCAGGCTCCGCGGCCTGCACCCCCCAATGGTCCAGACACGCCCCACGTTATCTGGACCGTGCCCCGCCAATGGCATTCTAACGCCGTTGGGATGCCCCCTCCTGCCCCGTGATCACCTTTGTCTGTCAATCAGGCAGAGGCGATCGCACCAGTGAGATGCTTTCGCATCTCGCTGGCTGCGCATGCGCAGTGCACCTGCCACGCAAGCACACTGCGCATAGTAATTCAGACTGCGATCGCTGCAGCGATGCGGTCTGAATTACCCCCTTGAAATCCTTGTCAGTCCAGCCTCAGGGTCCTGACTCTATCCTAAGACCGTGACAGTATTGGTAGAATCAATACAAAAATCGTGATATGGAAGCAGCGATAAATTTACCTGTTCATCAGCGTCTCTTGCTCTACTGCGTATGCTTCAGCTTTTATTTATTTTTTATTGCATATACGTTATTTTATGGTCCATGCTATCTCTGCATGTTTTAAATAATACTGAGTTCCGTAAAGATTTACATTATTGACCATCACTTTCTGTATTAAATGCAGACGAGGTGATCCCAAATCCTTCAAAAGCTCAATACGGAACCGCTGTTTCCCCCAGCACCCTGAATGATAGCAGTAACCAGATTTAAATCCCATACAATATCTTAGAATTCAGAGATCTTTGTTACATACATCTGCACAAATGTATGTGTAAGCCCCCAAGCCGCATCAAGGCCCCTCTGTATATATATATATATTGGGGGTCCCTAGCTAGGTGCAGGGTGTAGCACCCCAAAAAAAACCCAGCATAAGCCAGACAGCCCAGGGCAGCATACCAGTGAAAAAACTATAATGTTAATAGATTAGTGTTTAAGAAGCTGAAGCTATAGAGACAGTGATACAAAAATCAGATGTAATTGAAATAAGAAATAGTATTAAAGAAATTAGTATGTGATAAGTGTTAATGTAAGGGTATGCCACACTAAAGCCATCCAGCTCTGCCAATCCAGGGGCACCACAACCCCAATCTGGATCTATGTTTAACCAGCAAAGGAGCCACATGATAATGGCTCCCTGCTAGAATATATCTAAGCTAAGAGCTACACACCTTGGAGCAACCCCATAATGCTCCATATTGGCATCTCAGGACATGCATCTCCTTTTAATGCAGTGGTCTGGGAACAGGGGTAATTTACCCCAAAAGGGGTAAACATTTAATTCCTGGGGGTAATGGATGGTCGCGCTGCCGAGACACAGCCCTATCCAGCATCGGCTGGCTCGCGATATGACGTGCTGATGTCACACCATGCTCCCTCCTGCCCGCCCTGTGCTGTGTTCCTGGCCACGGTGTGACTGCTGACGTCACACCACGCTCCCTCATGCCCGTCCGTCCTCCTGCGCTGTCCTCCCGCTCGCGGCCCGCCAACCCACACACAGAACTTGAAATGTTCTGTGGCTGACCACTGACGGAGTTCCGCAGGATCAGACAGTGGCCCACATAACAGTGGGAAATTCCCACTGACATTACTGAGGTGAGGATGTGACTGTCTCCTAAATGTCGTGTCTCGCCCCCATCCATCTTTCTTACATTCATTCTGGTGTTTTGGGGAGAAAGTGTTAATTAACCCATTAATTGTCAAAAAATAATTATATAAACAGTATCTCAGAAATGCCATATAAAGTGATAACCAGTATATATGCACAATAATATATGATTTCCTTCCTTTCAAATCAAGGGGGTAACGTCATCGTATCTAAATTTTATTTTGGGGTAAAAGGTAAAAAAAAGTTCCCTGACCCCTGTCCTAATTCAAGCTCCTCTATGCCTCTCACAACAAGCAAATATAGTGGTAGCAAATATAGGGGTATTTCTACGCAAGAAAAAAAAACGCATTTCTCTTACGTCCTAGAGGATGCTGGGGACTCCGTAAGGACCATGGGGATAGACGGGCTCCGCAAGAGACATGGGCACTTTAAGAAAGACTTTAGGTATGGGTGTGCACTGGCTCCTCCCTCTATGCCCCTCCTCCAGACCTCAGTTTACTACTGTGCCCAGAGGAGACTGGGTGCATTACAGGGAGCTCTCCTGAGTTTCCTGTCAGAAAGTATTTTGTTAGGTTTTTTATTTTCAGGGAGCCTGCTGGCAACAGACTCCCTGCATCGAGGGACTGAGGGGAGAGAAGCAGACCTACTTCTGTGAGTTTCAAGGCTCTGCTTCTTAGGCTACTGGACACCATTAGCTCCAGAGGGATCGGTACGCAGGTCTCACCCTCGCCGTCCGTCCCAGAGCCGCGCCGCCGTCCTCCTCACAGAGCCGGAAGATTGAAGCCGGGTGAGTATGAGAAGAAAAGAAGACTTCAAAGGCGGCAGAAGACTTCATGATCTTCACTGAGGTAGCGCACAGCGGTGAAGCTGTGCGCCATTGCTCCCATACACCTCACACACTGCAGTCACTGTAAGGGTGCAGGGCGCAGGGGGGGCGCCCTGGGCAGCATATGAACCTCTCTTTGGCAAAAAAAAAAAAAAATATATATATATATATACACATACATACAGCTGGGCACTGTATATATAAAGAGCCCCCGCTAGTTTTTTAGTATATTTGAGCGGGACAGAAGTCCGCTGCCGAGGGGGCGGGGCTTCTCCCTCAGAACTCACCAGCGCCATTTTCTCCACAGCACAGCGCTGAGAGGAAGCTCCCTGGACTCTCCCCTGCTTATCCACGGTGAAAGAGGGTTTTGAAGAAGGGGGGCACATAATTTGGCGCAATTATACATGTACAAACAGCGCTACTGGGTAAACATATTTATATAGTGTTTTTTCCTGGGTCATATAGCGCTGGGGTGTGTGCTGGCATACTCTCTCTCTGTCTCTCCAAAGGGCCTTGTGGGGGAACTGTCTTCAGATAAGAGGATTTCCTGAGTGTGTGGTGTGTCGGTATGTGTGTGTCGACATGTCTGAGGTAGAAGGCTTTCAGGGGGAGGAGGAGGAGAGAATGAGTGTGGTGTTTCCGTCGACACCTGACTGGATGGATATGTGGAAGGTTTTAAGTGCTAATGTAAATTTATTGCACAAAAGATTAGACAAAGCTGAAGCTAGGGAACAGCCAGGGAGTCAACCCATGTCTGTCCCTATGTCGCAGGGACCTTCGGGGGGTCTCAAAAGCGCCCACTATCCCAAATTGTAGACACAGATACCGACACGGATTCTGACTCCAGTGTCGACTACGATAATGCAAAATTACAGCCAAAAGTGGCTAAATGTATTCGATATATGATCATTGCAATAAAAGATGTTTTGCATATCACAGAGGAACCCCCTGTCCCTGACACGAGGGTACACATGTATACGGGGAAGAAACCTAAGGTAACCTTTCCCCCCTCACATGAGTTGAATGAATTATGTTAAAAACTTGGGAATCTCCAGACAAAAAACTGCGGATTCCCAAAAGGATTCTTATGGCGTATCCTTTCCCGCCAACGGACAGGATACGGTGGGAATCCTCCCCTAAGGTGGATAAGGCATTAACACGCTTATCCAAAAAGGTAGCGCTGCCATCCCAAGATACGGCTACCCTCAGGGACCCCGCTGATCGCAAGCAGGAGGTTATCCTGAAGTCCATTTACACACATTCTGGTACCTTACTCAGACCGGCGATTGCGTCGGCCTGGGTTTGTAGCGCGGTAGCGGCATGGACAGATACCTTATCAGCGGCTATTGAGACCCTAGATAAGAATACCATTTTATTGACCCTAGGGCATATAAAAGATGCGGTCTTATATATGAGAGATGCTCAAAGAGACATTAGTCTACTGGGTTCTAGGATCAATGCGATGTCCATTTCTGCTAGACGAGTCCTATGGACCCGGCAATGGACAGGTGATGCTGACTCAAAGAGGCATATGGAGGTTTTACCTTACAAGGGTGAGGAATTGTTTGGGGAAGGTCTCTCGGACCTGGTCTCCACGGCTACAGCGGGTAAATCAAATTTTCTACCTTATATTCCCTCACAGCCTAAGAAAGCACCACATTATCAAATGCAGTCCTTTCGATTACAAAGAAACAAGAAAGTACGAGGTGCGTCCTTTCTTGCCAGAGGTAAGGGCAGAGGAAAAAAGCTGCACAACACAGCTAGTTCCCAGGAACAGAAGTCCTCCCCGGCCTCTACAAAATCCACCGCATGACGCTGGGGTTCCTCTACAGGAGTCCGCCCCAGTGGGGGCACGTCTTCGAATTTTCAGCCACATCTGGGTTCACTCACAGGTGGATCCCTGGGCAATAGAAATTGTTTCCCAGGGTTACAAGCTGGAATTCGAAGAGGTTCCTCCTCGCCGGTTTTTCAAATCGGCCCTACCAGCTTCTCCCCTGGAAAGGGAGATAGTGTTAAATGCAATTCACAAATTGTATCTTCAACAGGTGGTGGTCAAGGTTCCCCTGTTTCAACAAGGGAGGGGATATTACTCAACCTTATTTGTGGTCCCGAAACCGGACGGTTCGGTCAGACCCATTTTAAATTTAAAATCCCTGAACCTATACTTGAAGAGGTTCAAGTTCAAGATGGAATCGCTCAGAGCGGTCATCGCCAGCCTAGAAGTGGGGAATTTTATGGTATCTCTGGACATAAAGGATGCATACCTTCATGTTCCCATTTAGCCACCTCATCAGGCGTACCTAATATTTGCGGTACAGGATTGTCATTACCAATTTCAGACGTTGCCGTTTGGGCTTTCCACGGCCCCGAGGATTTTCACCAAGGTAATGGCGGAAATGATGGTGCTCCTGCGCAAGTACGGTGTCACAATTATCCCGTACTTGGACGATCTCCTCATAAAAGCGAGATCAAGAGAGCAGTTACTGAACAGCGTGTCACTTTCCCTGAAGGTGTTACAGCAACACGGCTGGATTCTCAACATCCCGAAGTCGCAGTTGGTTCCTACGACTCGTCTGACTTTCTTGGGCATGATTCTGGATACAGACCAGAAAAAGGTTTATCTTCCGATAGAAAAAGCTCAGGAACTCATGACTCTAGTCAGGAACTTTTTGAAGCCAAAACAGGTGTCAGTGCATCACTGCACTCGAGTCCTGGGAAAGATGGTGGCATCATACGAAGCCATTCCCTTCGGCAGGTTCCATGCGAGGACTTTCCAAATGTATAGTTTGGAGGAGAGAAAGGGAGACATGATAGAAACTTTCAAATATATCAAGGGTATTAACAAAGTTCAGGAGGGAAACATTCTTCAAAGGAAGAGAAGTATTAGAACTCGAGGAAATACACTGAGACTGGAGGGGGGGAGGTTCAGGGGAAATTTAAGGAAAAATTACTTCACAGAAAGGGTAGTGGATAAGTGGAATAGTCTCCCATCAGAGGTGGTAGAGGCTAAGACTGTAGAGCAATTTAAACATGCTTGGGATAGGCATATGAATATCCTTACAAAGAATTAAGGTTCAAAAAGGGTTGAGATTACCTAAAGGATAAAAAAAAAGGGGCAGACTAGATGGGCCAAGTGGTTCTTATCTGCCGTCAAATTCTATGTTTCTATGACCTATTGGACAAATGGTCCGGGTCGCATCTACAAATGCATTGGTTGATCACCCTGTCCCCCAGAGCCAGGGTATCTCTCCTGTGGTGGCTGCAGAGTGCTCACCTTCTAGAAGGCCGCAGGTTCGGCATTCAGGACTGGATCCTGGTGACCACGGACACGAGCCTCCGAGGTTGGGGAGCAGTCACGCAGGGAAGAAACTTCCAAGGTCTTTGGTCCAGTCAAGAGACTTGTCTTCACATCAACATCCTGGAACTGAGGGCCATATACAACGCCCTACGTCAAGCGGAGACCATACTGCGCGACCGACCAGTTCTGATCAAGTCATACAACATCACCGCAGTGGCTCATGTAAACCGCCAAGGCGGCACAAGGAGCAGAGTGGCAATGGCGGAAGCCGCCAGGATTCTTCGCTGGGCGGAAAATCATGTAAGCGCACTGTCAGCAGTGTTCATTCCAGGAGTGGACAACTGGGAAGCAGACTTTCTCAGCAGACACGACCTGCATCCAGTAGAGTGGGGACTTCATCAGGAAGTCTTCGCACAGATTGCAAGTCAGTGGGAACTGCCCCAGATAGACATGATGGCCTCAACAAAAAGCTACAGAGTGTTATGAACCACAGGTAGTGGTTTATTCCTATTTTATGTTTATAAGTGTTCTTGCAGGCCAGGATTTCCTGTTGCTTTGTTTAAGAATACTCTTGTTTGCTGCCGGTGGTGAGTTTGTGTAATTGCAGCTTGTTCCCATGTGTTCAGCCTCACCTGGCTGCTAATTGCATCTTGTCAGTTTGGAGTCATGCAACAGGGCAGCTGCATGACAATTAATTAGGCCTCTCTGTTATATGCTGGCTGAGTGCAATTCACAGACGCTGGTGATATTTCTAGGTTTCCAGTCTTCCAGAGTGTTTGAGTTCTGAGCTTGTTCCTGCCAGTTCCTGAGCTCCTGTCTAGCAGTGTCTGTCTAGCTGCTTCCTGTGTCAGTCCCTGTGTCGATTCCTGTGTCTGATCCCGTGTCCTGCCGTGAAGCATTCCTGTCCAGAAGTCCTGTGGCTTTGCCTATGCCTGGTCGAGTTTCTGGCTTCTTGGTGTCCACCGGTCTGTCGTTTGGGATTCTGCCTGTCCTCCAGTTCTGAGAGTCTGTGTCGGCAGCATTGGGGGTTCCTGTCCGTTTGCCAGTATTGGTACCGGTTCCGTGAGTAGCGGCTCTGCCGCGTCCGTCGGCCTTGGCCGCTGTATTCCTTGGTTATATCTGTCACTGGTGTTTTGCAGAGGGTTCTGCTTATGCTGTCACCGCCGACACACAAAAGTATTGTGTCGGCGTGTGGACAGCATTTCCTTTGTTGTTCTTTTCCTTGGGCGGCAGCCGCACATACATTTATTTTTTAAGCTAGTCAGTAGCCCCTGGCTTTGGTTGTTTCAGTTAGAGGGCCCCTTGTTATTACCCTGTCTCAGTTCACTCTTTGTCTCTCCTTAAGACCTGAGGGGGCATCGGAGTTGGGCAGACTTAATCCGCCCTTCAAACGCGGCTGCCATGGGCCCAAGAAACCATAGTCTCGCAAGAGTGAATTGACAGCACGGGTAAAACAACGGAGGTAGGGTGCCAGGGGCTATTCCCATTCCGTTTCCCTTTCCCAGCATTACGTCCTGGTGCTCTGGACTCTCTTTATAACATCTCCCTTGTTCTGAGCACCAGAAACCTAACATTATCACCAGCCGTACCACAAAAAAGAAATAAAACTTTTTTCTTTTTTGGCCCAGTCCAGTGTCTAGTCTAGAATCCAGTCCGGTGTTTAGAATCCAGTCCGGTGTTTAGAATCCAGTCCGGTGTTTAGAATCCACTCCGGTGTTTAGAAATCCAGTCCTGTCTAGAACTCAGTGTGCAGAATCCAGTCCGGTATTTAAAAAAAAAAAAACAGTTTTGTTTTGTCTAGTTTAAAAATTCAGTCTTGCCTTGTCTAGTCTTGCCTTGTCTAGTCTTGCCTTGTCTTGTCTAGTTTTAAATCCTCCTATGTCTACTATGCAAGCCCTGCAGGCATCTCTCTCAGCCCTGAACTCTGCTTTCAGTGCTTTGAGACCTGAGCGACTAGAAGTTTTGCAGCAATCCTTAAAGCAACTGCAAGACCTTCTGACTAAAATCTTGCTCATTTTGCCAGAAGTCGTTGAGAGTACATCTATCCCTAAAGAGACTCTTGTTCACAGTATGGTGACAAGAGAATCCTCTGGTTTAATTGAAGAGAAAAGGTTTAAAAGTTTTCTGCGGCCCAGGCTCTCAGAAGAGGAGCGTCTGCGTCGCAGAAACTTAAACTTATGCCTATATTGTGGGGGTTTAGGCCACTATCTGCAGACCTGTGAGTTGCGCAAGCCAAAGTGTGGTGACAAGTCTTGCCCTCTGGCCAAGTTGAGTCAGGATACAAGACCTACTCCTGTCTCTACTGTGGCAGAGGTACTTGTCACACAACCCACACTAAAAAGCTCTCTGTCCTATAATTGGGGTCCTTGGGCAAGGGAGCCCCATTATAGATTCAGGAATCAAAAGAGAATGTTTCTCTCCTCTCTTGATTTTCCTGTTCAAGCAGAGTTGCACACCCCTGGAGTGGTGCCCGTTGCCCAGGGTCCTGGAGTGGTGCCCGTTGCCCAGGGTCCTGGAGTGGTGCCCGTTGCCCAGGGTCCTGGAGTGGTGCCCGTTGCCCAGGGTCCTGGATCGGTACCCGATGCCCAGAGTGCTGGATCGGTACCCGATGCCCAGAGTGCTGGATCGGTACCCGATGCCCAGAGTGCTGGATCGGTACCCGATGCCCAGAGTGCTGGATCGGTACCCGATGCCCTAGCTTATAGAGGGACATCAAATATTATAGCTCAGGTTTCCATACCAGAAGGGGTCTCAGAAGCTGTTACCCCAGGTAGGGACTTGAAAAGCGCAACCCCAGAAAGGGTATCTAAAACCATAGTTCTAGAAGGGTACTCGAGAAGCAAAACCCCAGAAGGGATCTTTGAAGTAATATCCCCAAGTGGGGTCTCGAGAGACGCAGCCTCAAAGAAGGGTCAAGAGGTCGCTTCCCCAGGAAAGAACTTAAGAGGCATAGCATTTGTGGAGGTTCTGAAGGTTATAGCTTCAGCAAAAGTCCCGGAAGTCATAGTCCCGGGAGAAGTTTCGATAATTATCGACTCAGAGAGGGAGGCCAATGGCTCGGTCCCAGTGAGGGAGGGCCGATGGCTCGGTCCCAGTGGGGGAGGCCGACGGCTCGGTCCCAGTAAAAGAATCCGAGGTGCTGACCCCAGCGGGGTTCCCGGAGGCCACTGCCCCAGCGGGGTTCCCGGAGGCCACTGCCCCAGCGGGGTTCCCGGAGGCCACTGCCCCGGGTGGGGTTCAGAAAGTCACTGCCCCGGGTGGGGTTCAGAAAGTCACTGCCCCGGGTGGGATTCAGAAAGTCACTGCCCCGGGTGGGATTCAGAAAGTCACTGCCCCAGGTGGGGTTCAGAAAGTCTCAGCCTCGAGTAAGGTCAATAGTGACTCAGCCTCGAGTAAGGTCAATAGTGACCAGGTCCTAGCAAAGCACTCTAGTCAGTCAGATGGGAATGAAGCAGATCCTGACTCTGTTGATATCTCAACATCTATAATCTTTGATGGGGACTTAGTCCAATTTCTGGCGCTTTACAAACACTATTACATCATTATGTTGTCTAGACCATTTCTGGGCATCACTTCAGAGAACCTTGTGCTCTATCTGATTTATTCTTTTAGAGGAGAGCCTAATGAAAGCTGAAGATCCCATTCTTCAGGATCCCCCAGCATTCAGTGATGCAGTTATTAAAAGATATGGTTCCAAAGAAATTGGTTCAGGTTCCTGTAGGTCACTCATCTTATCTGCTGAGAGTTCACCGTATACTGTAGACTCGGTACAAGAGTCTCAGCCTGTTGTTTTGACTGCAGGATGTGCTTTTCTGTCTTCTTCTAATAGTAGTACTTTGCCTGAAAGTTCAGCTCCCAAGGGTAAGAGACCTATCTCTGATTTGAACGCAGCCTTGCTGGGTGGTACCATCAGTTCAGACAATGTTTGGGGAATTACCTTGGTCAGACCTAAAGAGCTTTGTAAAAAGAAGAAGAAGAAAAATAATTTTTGACTCTTGCCTTGATATAAAAAAAAAAATATATATTTTTTTTCCCTTGTCTCGTGTCCAGTGGCCACCGTCAAGGGGAGGGCACTGTTACAAGCTGTTGTTACAGCTTGTTTCTGTTTTCATGTCTGTTAGACCAGTGTGTCAGGTTTTTTTTTTTTGTATCCCTTGTGTTGGATAGTCTGAATTTTGGGGTCCTTTGACCCCTCCTCAAGGGGGGGGGGGTAATGTTATGAGCCACGGCTGTGGCTCATTTCCATTTTGCATTTTGGTTATGTATTTTATGTTATACTTCTGTTTATGTTCCCCGTGGGTGTCATGGGGTGCTCGGATCTCACCCTTAAGGAGAGGATACTGTTATGAACCACAGGTAGTGGATTATTCCTATTTTATGTTTATAAGTTGTCTTGCAGGCCAGGATTTCCCGTTGCTCTGTTTAAGAATACTCTTGTTTGCTGCCGGTGGTGAGTCTGTGTAATTGCAGCTTGTTCCCATGTCTTCAGCCTCACCTGGCTGCTAATTGCATCTTGTCAGTTTGGAGTCATGCAACAGGGCAGCTGCATGACATAATTAATTAGGCCTCTCTATTATATGCTGGCTGAGTGCAATTCACAGACGCTGGTGATATTTCTAGGTTTCCAGTCTTCCAGAGTGTTTGAGTTCTGAGCTTGTTCCTGCCAGTTCCTGAGCTCCTGTCTAGCAGTGTCTGTCTAGCTGCTTCCTGTGTCAGTCCCTGTGTCGATTCCTGTGTCTGATCCCGTGTCCTGCCGTGAAGCATTCCTGTCCAGAAGTCCTGTGGCTTTGCCTATGCCTGGTCGAGTTTCTGGCTTCTTGGTGTCCACCGGTCTGTCGTTTGGGATTCTGCCTGTCCTCCAGTTCTGAGAGTCTGTGTCGGCAGCATTGGGGGTTCCTGTCCGTTTGCCAGTATTGGTACCGGTTCCGTGAGTAGCGGCTCTGCCGCGTCCGTCGGCCTTGGCCGCTGTATTCCTTGGTTATATCTGTCACTGGTGTTTTACAGAGGGTTCTGCTTATGCTGTCACCGCCGATACACAAAAGTATTGTGTCGGCGTGTGGACAGCATTTCCTTTGTTGTTCTTTTCCTTGGGCGGCAGCCGCACATACATTTAGTTTTTAGGCTAGTCAGTAGCCCCTGGCTTTGGTTGTTTCAGTTAGAGGGCCCCTTGTTATTACCCTGTCTCAGTTCACTCTTTGTCTCTCCTTAAGACCTGAGGGGGCATCGGAGTTGGGCAGACTTAATCCGCCCTTCAAACGCGGCTGCCATGGGCCCAATAAACCATAGTCTCGCAAGAGTGAATTGACAGCACGGGTAAAACAACAGAGGTAGGGTGCCAGGGGCTATTCCCATTCCGTTTCCCTTTCCCAGCATTACGTCCTGGTGCTCTGGACTCTCTTTATAACATCTCCCTTGTTCTGAGCACCAGGAACCTAACACAGAGGTATTGTGCCAGATCAAAAGACCCTCAGGCGGTAGCTGTAGATGCCCTAGTGACACCGTGGGTGTTCCAATCACTCTATGTGTTTCCTCCTCTTCCTCTCGTAACCAAGGTGTTGAGAATAATAAGAAAAAGAGGAGTGAGAACAATTCTCATCGTTCCAGATTGGCCACGAAGAACCTGGTATCCGGATCTGCTGGAAATGCTCACAGAAGATCCGTGGCCTCTTCTTCTACGACAGGACCTGTTGCAACAGGGGCCCTGTCTGTTCCAAGACTTACCGCGGCTGCGTTTGACGGCATGGCGGTTGAACGCAGGATCCTAGCGGAAAAAGGCATTCTGGATGAGGTCATTCCTACGCTGATAAAGGCTAGGAAGGACGTGACAGCTAAACATTATCACCGTATATGGCGAAAATATATTTCTTGGTGTGAGGCCAGGAATGCTCCTACGGAAGAATTCCATCTGGGCCGTTTCCTTCACTTCCTACAGACTGGAGAGAATTTGGGCCTAAAATTAGGCTCCATTAAGGTTCAGATTTCGGCCTTATCCATTTTCTTTCAAAAAGAATTGGCTTGTCTCCCAGAAATACAGACTTTTGTGAAGGGAGTGTTGCATAGTCAGCCTCCTTTTATACCTCCGGTGGCGCCTTGGGACCTTAACGTGGTGTTGAGTTTCCTTAAGTCGCACTGGTTTGAACCACTCCAAACGGTGGAGTTAACATGACAAAGTGAGATATTTTATTAGCCTTGGCGTCGGCTAGGCGAGTGTCGGAATTGGCGGCTTTGTCTCATAAAAGCCCCTATCTGCTTTTCCATATGGATAGAGCGAAATTGCGGACCCGTCCTCAATTCTTGCCTAAGGTGGTGTCATCTTTTCATATGAACCAACCTATTGTGGTGCCTGTGGCTACGCGAGACTTGGAGGATTCCGAGTCCCTTGATGTAGTCAGGACTTTGAAAATTTACGTGGCCAGAACGGCTAGAGTCAGAAAAACAGAAGCACTGTTTGTCTTATATGCAGCCAACAAGGTTGGCGCCCCTGCTTCAAAGCAGACTATTGCTCGCTGGATCTGTAACACGATTCAGCAGGCGCATTCTACGGCTGGATTGCCGTTACCGAAATCGGTCAAGGCCCATTCCACTAGGAAGGTGGGCTCGTCTCGGGCGGCTGCCCGAGGGGTCTCGGCACTACAACTATGCCGAGCTGCTACTTGGTCGTGTTCAAACACCTTTGCAAAGTTCTATAAGTTTGATACCCTGGCTGAGGAGGACCTCCTGTTTGCTCAATCGGTGCTGCAGAGTCATCCGCACTCTCCCGCCCGTTTGGGAGCTTTGGTATAATCCCCATGGTCCTTACGGAGTCCCCAGCATCCTCTAGGACGTAAGAGAAAATAAGATTTTAAACCTACTGGTAAATCTTTTTCTCGTAGTCTGTAGAGGATGCTGGGCGCCCGTCCCAAGTGCGGACTACTTCTGCAAGACTTGTATATAGTTTTGCTTACATAAGGGTTATGTTATAGTTTTCATCGGTCTTGGACTGATGTTATGTTGTTTTCATACTGTTAACTGGTTAGTATATCACAAGTTATACGGTGTGATTGGTGTGGCTTGTATGAATCTTGCCCTTGGATTAACAAAAATCCTTTCCTCGTACTGTCCGTCTCCTCTGGGTACAGTTTCTCTAACTGAGGTCTGGAGGAGGGGCATAGAGGGAGGAGCCAGTGCACACCCATACCTAAAGTCTTTCTTAAAGTACCCATGTCTCCTGCGGAGCACGTCTATCTCCATGGTCCTTACGGAGTCCCCAGCATCCTCTACGGACTGCGAGAAAAAGATTTACCGGTAGGTTTAAAATCTAATTTTTGTTTCCCCCAGCACCCTGAAAGACAGCAGTAGCCAGATTTAAACCCATACAATAACTTAGAATTCAGAGATCTTGGTTACATATATCTGCACAAATGTATGTGTAAGCCCCCAAGCCACGTCAAGGCCTCTCTATATATATATTGGGAGTCCCTACCGCTATATCTAGGTGCAGGGTGTGGCACCCAAAAAAAATCAGCATAAGCCAGACAGCCCAGGGCAGCATACCAGAATACCTTCAATATATATATATACAGATAGGCCTTGACGCGGCTTGGGGGCTTACACATACATTTGCGCACATATATGTAACCAAGATCTCTGAATTCTAAGATATTGTATGGGATTTAAATCTGGTTACTGCTATCATTCAGTGTGCTGGGGGAAACAAAATGTGTTTTTTTCCCCTTGCTTAGAAATACCCCTCCCTTTCAAGCACCTGAATGATATCACTAAGCTAATTGAGCATCTACCACTATATTTGCTTATTAAAGGCTAGGCCTAGGCTTTATAAAAGGTATAACCCCACCCAGGGATACATTTACTAAAGCATACCTCCCAACTGTCCCGATTTTCGCGGGACAGTCCCGTTTTTTGGGGACTGTCCCGCTGTCCCACCCGCGGGCCACAGTGTCCCGCGGTGGGGGGATCAGTTGGGAGGCTCTGTCAATCGCTGCTCTGCTTAGCAGAGCAGCGGTGAATAGACGCTGTGCGCATGCGCACAGCGTCTATTCAGTGGAGTCAGAGGGAGAGGGAGCATGCCAGCGGCTCACAGAGCGCTGGGCATGCCCCCTCAGTGACGAAAACGGGGCGTGGCTCGCGATCGCGGGTCCTCCCGTGAAGCCACGCCCCTTTCCACAGGCCACACCCCCTTCGCCGCGCAAGTGTCCCGCTCCACAATTAAAGTAAGTTGGGAGGTATGCTAAAGCTTCTAAAAATGGCAAGTGGTGCCCATAGCAACCAATCAGGTCCTGTCTATCATTTTCTAGGAACGCAATATAGAAATGATAGCCAGAATCTGATTAATTGCTATGGACAACATCACTACTTTTAATTTTTAGAAACTTTAGTAAATGTACCCCCCAGTGTGAGGAAGCAGTGAAGTTATCGCATACTGCTACAAAAATTATCCCCTTCCGCACATGTGCCAGAATCCCATCCTGACCCTGTCTTTTTATGTTCATGGATCAGCAATTAATTTAATATTTTAGAATGAAATCAATGTTACTTGTGAACACTGTCCTTTTAATGTTGGTAACAAGACTGAAACTAGACAGGCTGAACAAAGAGAAGGAGAAACTGCATGTTAAATAAAAATACCGAAGGCGTAAATTCTTGTAGTATTGCAAAAGAAAAACATTGTCACGCCTAGTTACACTTCTGTTCACTTATTTCAGCAAGCAGTTTGTGTTTGTCAGAGTAGCCTACAGACCTTTGCACCGTGCCAGTGTAATACTTGATTACAATTTTAAATCATATACCGAGAAAACTAATACCCCTTTCACACTGCACAAATAACCCGATATCGACTTGGTATATTGCTGGGTCGACACGGGTCGCTGTGCTGTGTGAAAGGGGCCATGGATAAATTCCCGGATTGCCAGACTCGGTAATTCAACCCGGGTTATAAGAAGGGTTATTCCCGATTAATTACCGGGTCATGCCCAGTGTAAACGAGTTACCCTGGTCAATGTGACCCGCCGACCCCCATACCTGTTCACTGTATAGGGAGAAACGACACAGAGATGATGTCATTTCGCAGTGCCGCCTCTGCCCCCGCCACCACCCCCGTATGGCAACCCGGCATCGGGATTGCAGTGTGTAGGGTCCAATTCTGGGTCCCATTGAAGGACCCGTTTCCAATTCCCAGGTGGGACTCAGCTTTGTAATCTGAAAGCAGTGTAAGGCACTGGAATACTTCTTGTATGCCACAATGTCCACATTTGCAGAACTGCAGTACAAGATGCACTGGAGATATGGATGTACCTGCCGCAGGATCAAATGACCTGAAAATGGATATTAATTTCTGGGTTTGTGTTCCCTGATTTAATATTTACAGTTAGCATTATTATGAAAAACTGTGAAACTGTGTTTAATGAATTTAGCCAATTAGCTATGAACCAGGCAGTTGAAAACGCAGAATGCTGAATTTAATTTTACATACGTTTAGTGACAGAATTGGATCAGTTACAGTGGAATTTTATTCTTCCCACTCCAAAGATAATTACAAGTGTCAGATGGCATGCATCTGCTTGGATGGGTGGCACAGAAGTATTTAGGAAATGACAATGCTGCTAAGTATTTGTCCTTCGCCAAGGAATAAGCAGGATGCTCACATTATTGAACTTAGTTTACTTTAAATGACTATAATTAAAACCGCTATTAAAAATGTATACAGCACCTAAATCCTGTAATGATCCAGAGTTAGGGGCTGTTATAATAAAGGAGGGTGTGGTAGATGGGTTGAAGTGAAAAGTAAGGGTGGGACAGGGAAAAGAGGAGGTGGTTGTCAGACCTACACAGTTGCTGAGTGGGTGGAGATGAGAGCTGAGATCCTGGTACAGCAGTCACCCTGCTGCGCTGCTAGCCTGTACTTGTCTGTTACCTCTGTCAGTGGGTGATGATGGGTCCAGCACTGTGTGAGAACCAGCAGTAATACACGATTCTGCAGTAGTATAATACCCTATAGTTCAACACCAGCAAGTGCTGCAGATTTGTGTCCAGGACTTAAATGAGGAGCAGCCAGCTGACCCTGATAAAGGGAAGAGTCAGAGGAGAGAGCAGCTGCATCCCAGGGCTTGTTAGCCACAATGAGACCTGTGGGCTTACATGGAGTGCTAGTCATTCTCACGTGCAGCTGCTTCATATCTGGAGACATACAGGTAAGGATCCATAACAAAGACTCATCTCTTCATAAGTCACAAGCTGTTCAGTGTTATCAGTGTGTCAGACTTTGTCCTACTAATGACCATGTAATCTGTCCTGTGTTGCACTAATACGTTCATTCATTTCCTAATGCAGAACAACAGTATAGAGCAAGTGCTGTATTTGTATTGTGTGTGTGTTTTTTTTTTTTTCCAATGACACACAACGTGATGTAAATCAGACTCGTGCTGCAATAATCTGTTCTCTGGCTTCTCAAGGCAGCAGCACTGCAGTATCTGCAAAAAGTATGACTGTCTATATTATCTATAGTCCTATGGAGTATGCTACAGACCAGAACATTTCCATTAAGACCTTGCAGGGGAAATCTCTGCAGTGGACCAGTATGTGTATAGTTAAAATGAATGTACGAAGGCCTTAGCATCCTAGTGTATATCTATATCTCTGTCTATCATACTATACAATGCTGGCTAATTGCGCATTCTTTATATGCTCTTTTGCTTGCGGATATTATCGGAAGTGCACGTGTCAGGGATTGGGATGAATATGGGCTGGGTTTGAGTTATCTATGGAATCTGCATCTGTAAATTCCCCAGTCCTGTCATCCTGATTCATTCTATCCCTCTGCGTCTATTATAGCACCCCGCAGAATGAATGTTGGGTACAGTATATGTAGGGTTGGCACACATGTGTTATAGGAAATAGGGTCCTCCTTCCATTTATTTATATATATATATATATATATATATATATATATAATATAGCAACTGCTTGTATAAGGTGATAACAATTGCACTAAACCATTTGCTCCTAAATGTGCTTATCCTTCCAAAAGATTTTGCAGAAAACACCATCTCTGGGTGCAAATCCGGAGTTAGCGGTCAGGCCGCACCTAGGCACAGTGATATTGGCTGCCACCCCCAAGCACGATGATATCGTCCGCCGAACATCCAAACCCCCATCCCCATTTCACCCGACCAGCCTGTCCGTCCGTCCGTCCTCTATCCACTGCTGCTCTGATGCGACAGCAGGAGGGGAGAATGCCATGCTGCACCGCTGCTCTTGATGTGGGGGGTGGACTGCTGTTCCGCTGTTCTGGTGGGGTGGGGGGGGGGGGAACTGTCATGCCACTCTTCTAATGTGGGGGAGGATATGCTGTGGTGCCCCAGTGATACGGAGGAGGGGGGGGGGGACACTGCTGTGCCGCTCCACTGATGCAGGGGAAGGGGCAGGGCCGGTTGTAGACCTTGTAGACCAGGGCAAACGTTTCCTTTGGTGACCCCTCCCACTGAAAACAGAGACAGAGTGTGCTGAAGGTCCTTTGTCACCAATCCGGGGCACCCAGCAAGTGTTCTGAGGGAGCCCAGGGTGCCATGGCACACAGTTTGAGAACTACTGCCTTACACACATTTATACCAGGTAGAGACGCTTATACACATTGCGCCAGTAGAGCCTCTTATACACATTGCGCCAGGTCAAGCCCGTTATACACACTGTGCCAGGTGAGAGAGTGTGTGTGTGTGTCACTCACCACCATCTGCGCCGGCTCCCATCCCTCTGCTCCCGGCTCTTCCAACGACAAGTGAGTAGCTGCAGGAGGGATGCAAGCAGCGGAAGGCTGGCGGGGGAGGGATGCAAACAGCAGGAGGCTGGCGAGGGGGATGCGGGCAGCGTAAATAGCGCTGCCTGGTAGGGTGATTACCCGCCCTGCTAGTCATGCTGCACTTGGAACCGCCACCAGCTGGGAGGAAGACTGCTGTGCTGCTCCTCTGGTTTGGGGGGTGCTGCTGTGCCGCCCCATCAGGTGCCGCCCATAGGCACATGCCTCACGGGCCTAGTAGTAAATCCGGCATTGTCTGGGTGGCACCTTTTGCAACTGGACATGTCCTTGAGGCCAGCAGTGCTGATTCCTCTACTATTATTACATATTATTAGAGCATTATGTAACACTTGCAAATGCAGTTTTCATTTATTGTTTCAAATGTATTTTCTTTGAACAATTTTCCTTTGTACTACAGTACATATTGTATAATGAATGGTGCAGTTTTGCTGTTAGAGGCCATCATACCTGCTCCTTTCTAGTAATGTATGTATAGAAAACATAAATATGGATACAATAAACTTACTTTAAAATAAGGAATATTTTTACCATTTTAGGGAAGGAAAAACTGAAGATTTTATAGCTATGTTCTAAGTATATTAACCCCTTCCTCAGGGATTTAGTGCACAGAATAGGCTCTACATGTATGACAGTTATTTAAAACATGTTGGGCTCGTGTTTTTATGGGATGTTGTATTTATAGTATACCCTGTAATGAAAACATGTAAGTTCATACCTTGACTGCCATAAGTTCCCAGATTTCTATTCTGCGCTGTCTCCAGCCCAAGGTTACTATAGACAGGGTTTATAGACACAACTGTAGCATACTTCACATAGGAGACACAACTATATGATAGCACATGGGCACAGTCTGCTTGTTGACTTTACATTTCATAAAGAGATCTGTACTAAAATGACCCTCTTCTTGTGATAGATGGCGAGGGTTGGGTAAGGAGGAAAGTCCAGCACTGTCACTCTCTAAGGGCCTATTTATCAAATGATAAATCTACAAAATTCACTGCATGAAATTGTAAATCTTAACACATATTAGTGGGAGATGGGCTACTGATAAGAGCCCGTCCCAGTGAAGAGAATGGAAGCAGAGAGATCGCTCATACTATTGTTCTGCTTCCTGGTTCGGGGCCTCTGTGCGTACTGCACATGGGCGGTGGTCAGCCAGATCATGCATCACTGAGGGCCGACTGAGATAGATCTGGTGGATGCCACTGAGCAAACATTGGCGCTATACTAGCTCATTGACAACGGTGGCCAAGCTCTAGAAGCTTTGTAATTCGGAGCTTGGTAAATCTGACTTGTGGATGGAAATTGAACGATATCTGCTACAGTCTCTCCTTGTTAAATCTAGGCAATGCTTCATATTTGAAAAAAAGGGGTGGAATGAGACCGCGCTAAATTTGATGGATACAACAAGTGGTATAAATAAAAACACAATTTATTCCTAAAATAGATGCAATAGGTAACAATTAAGAACTAGGTACATATAGGACAAATATATGTCAAAGACAATTGGTATATGATCTAAAATTCATAAGACACTTCAATAGGGTTACCCAATACGCCAGGAGGTAATGTTTGAAAGTTGAAAGTTATGAGGTGACCGTTCCGGATTGTTTTCCCCTACAAGTCTACAGTCCAGCATAAACAACAGTCTCAAGCTGATTGCAGCGAAACGCGTCAGGTGTACCAGGGACCCCCGCCAGGAGCTGTTCTGAAGGAGGACCGAACCATCCCCCAAACTTCGTCCAGACGATCCATCCAAACTCTGAGACTGTAACAGCTATAGCCGCACAAAAGGACTGTGTCAACCGTAATGCATGAGGAGCCCTCCACAAAAAAGAATCTGGAGCACACTACCCTCTAACGGTAAACTGCCTATCTATTGGCTACTGCTTATCTCTGAGACTGTTGTTTATGCTGGACTGTAGACTTGTAGGGGAAAACAATCCGGAACGGTCACCTCATAACTTTCAACTTTCAAACATTACCTCCTGGCGTATTGGGTAACCCTATCGAAGTGTCTTATGAATTTTAGATCATATACCAATTGTCTTTGACATATATTTGTCCTATATGTACCTAGTTCTTAATTGTTACCTATTGCATCTATTTTAGGAATAAATTGTGTTTTTATTTACATCACTTGTTGTATCCATCAAATTTAGCGCGGTCTCATTCCACCCCTTTTTTTCTGTACTGTAAACGGGAGTGACTTCCCCTATTCAGAGACTGCTGCTTGGTGAAGCATCTCCTATCTAAAGCGCCCGAGCACCCTAGGGTATCCATTTCTTTGAATGCTTCATATTTGCAGGTAACTCGTTGAAAACAATTACTTTCTCTAACGTCCTAGTGGATGCTGGGGACTCCGAAAGGACCATGGGGAATAGCGGCTCCGCAGGAGACTGGGCACAAAAGTAAAAAGCTTTAGGACTACCTGGTGTGCACTGGCTCCTCCCCCTATGACCCTCCTCCAGCCTCAGTTAAGATTTTGTGCCCGAACGAGAAGGGTGCAATCTAGGTGGCTCTCCTGAGCTGTTTAGAGTAAAAGTTTAAATAGGTTTTTTTATTTTCAGTGAGACCTGCTGGCAACAGGCTCACTGCATCGAGGGACTAAGGGGAGAAGAAGCGAACTCACCTGCGTGCAGAGTGGATTGGGCTTCTTAGGCTACTGGACATTAGCTCCAGAGGGACGATCACAGGCCCAGCCATGGATGGGTCCCGGAGCCGCGCCGCCGTCCCCCTTACAGAGCCAGAAGACTGAAGAGGTCCGGAAAATCGGCGGCAGAAGACGTCCTGTCTTCACTAAGGTAGCGCACAGCACCGCAGCTGTGCGCCATTGCTCTCAGCACACTTCACACTCCGGTCACTGAGGGTGCAGGGCGCTGGGGGGGGGGGGGCGCCCTGAGACGCAATAAAAACACCTTTTTTGGCAAAAAATACATCACATATAGCTCCTGGGCTATATGGATGTATTTAACCCCTGCCTATTTTTACATAAAAAAGCGGGAGAAAGGCTCCGCCCCTTTTTCGGCGGCCTATCTCCTCAGCACACTGGCGCCATTTTTTCCTCACAGCTCCGTTGGAGGAAGGCTCCCTGACTCTCCCCTGCAGTCCTGCACTACAGAAACAGGGTAAAACAAGAGAGGGGGGGCACTAAATTGGCATATAAATATATACAGCAGCTTTATTAGGGAAAAACACTTATATAAGGTTATCCCTGTATATATATAGCGCTCTGGTGTGTGCTGGCAAACTCTCCCTCTGTCTCCCCAAAGGGCTAGTGGGGTCCTGTCCTCTATCAGAGCATTCCCTGTGTGTGTGCTGTGTGTCGGTACGTTGTGTCGACATGTATGAGGAGGAAAATGGTGTGGAGGCGGAGCAATTGCCTGTGTTAGTGATGTCACCCCCTAGGGAGTCGACACCTGACTGGATGGTCTTATGGAAAGAATTACG
The DNA here is from genome assembly GCF_028390025.1 of Pseudophryne corroboree. Lineage (NCBI taxonomy): Eukaryota > Metazoa > Chordata > Amphibia > Anura > Myobatrachidae > Pseudophryne > Pseudophryne corroboree. The sequence continues at coordinate 573,312,189 of NC_086446.1, forward strand.
TGATAGTGTCAGCACTTTACAAAAGACTGTTGACGACATGAGACAGCCGGCAAATCAGTTAATACCTGTACAGGCGTCTCAAACACCGTCAGGGGCTCTAAAGCGCCCGTTACCTCAGGTCGATACAGACACAGACTCCAGTGTCGACGGTGAGGAAACAAACGTATTTTCCAGTAGGGCCACACGTTACATGATCACGGCAATGAAGGAGGTTTTGAACATTTCTGATACTACAAGTACCACAAAAAAGGGTATTATGTGGGGTGTGAAAAAACTACCCGTAGTTTTTCCCGAATCAGATGAATTAAATGAGGTGTGTGATGAAGCGTGGGTTTCCCCCGATAAAAAACTGCTAATTTCTAAAAAGTTATTGGCATTATACCCTTTCCCGCCAGAGGTTAGGGCGCGTTGGGAAACACCCCCTAGCGTAGATAAGGCGCTCACACGCTTATCAAAACAAGTGGCGTTACCGTCCCCTGATACGGCCGCCCTCAAGGAACCAGCTGATAGGAAGCTGGAAAATATCCTTAAAAGTATATACACACATACTGGTATTATACTGCGACCAGCAATCGCCTCAGCCTGGATGTGCAGTGCTGGGGTGGCTTGGTCGGATTCCCTGACTGAAAATATTGATACCCTGGACAGGGACAATATATTATTGACTATAGAGCATTTAAAGGATGCATTTCTATATATGCGAGATGCACAGAGGGATATTTGCACTCTGGCATCAAGAGTAAGTGCGATGTCCATTTCTGCCAGAAGAGGATTATGGACGCGACAGTGGTCAGGGGATGCGGATTCCAAACGGCATATGGAAGTATTGCCGTATAAAGGGGAGGAGTTATTTGGGGTCGGTCTATCGGACCTGGTGGCCACGGCAACGGCTGGAAAATCCACCTTTTTACCCCAAGTCACCTCGCAGCAGAAAAAGATACCGTCTTTTCAGGCTCAGTCCTTTCGTCCCCATAAGGACAAGCGGGCAAAAGGCCACTCATATCTGCCCCGGGGCAGAGGAAGGGGAAAAAGACTGCAGCAGACAGCCTCTTCCCACGAACAGAAGCCCTCCCCTGCTTCTGCCAAGTCCTCAGCATGACGCTGGGGCCTTACAAGCGGACTCAGGCACGGTGGGGGCCCGTCTCAAGAATTTCAGCGCGCAGTGGGCTCACTCGCAACTTCGCAAGTGGACCCCTGGATCCTGCAGGTAGTATCTCAGGGGTACAAATTGGAATTCGAGACGTCTCCCCCTCGCCGGTTCCTGAAGTCTGCTTTACCAACGTCTCCCCCCGACAGGGAGGCGATATTGGAAGCCATTCACAAGCTGTATTCCCAGCAGGTGATAATCAAGGTACCCCTCCTACAACAGGGAAAGGGGTATTATTCCACGCTGTTTGTGGTACCGAAGCCGGACGGCTCGGTGAGACCCATTTTAAATCTGAAATCCTTGAACACTTACATAAGAAGGTTCAAGTTCAAGATGGAGTCACTCAGAGCAGTGATAGCGAACCTGGAAGAAAGGGACTATATGGTGTCTCTGGACATCAAGGATGCTTACCTCCATGTCCCAATTTGCCCTTCTCACCAAGGGTACCTCAGTTTTGTGGTACAGAACTGTCACTATCAGTTTCAGACGCTGCCGTTTGGATTGTCCACGGCACCCCGGGTCTTTACCAAGGTAATGGCCGAAATGATGATTCTTCTTCGAAGAAAAGGCGTCTTAATTATCCCTTACTTGGACGATCTCCTGATAAGGGCAAGGTCCAGAGAACAGTTAGAGGTCGGAGTAGCACTATCTCAAGTAGTACTACGACAGCACGGATGGATTCTAAATATTCCAAAATCGCAGCTGATTCCGACGACACGTCTGCTGTTCCTAGGGATGATTCTGGACACAGTACAGAAAAAGGTGTTTCTCCCGGAGGAGAAAGCCAAGGAGTTATCCGACCTAGTCAGGAACCTCCTAAGACCAGGCCAAGTGTCAGTACATCAATTGATAAAACTAAATATTTATCTTATATAATACCCTTTATGAGGTCTAAGAACACAGTACGCTAACTACGTATGAAGTACCGTAAGGGTACGCACGTTGCGTAACAATCGCTTAGCCGTGGTCGAGACGCTCAAGCGTTACGTTCGCTCACGGCCAAGAGATCACTGGCAGGCACTCTATTGGCTGCCGACTACCGTAATGATTCGCTATAGCGATGCGACCGCTCGAGACCACGAAGAGATCACCAGCGGCACACACGCTCACAATGTAAAACCTTTATATCTAAACCATAAACAGTGTATTATGCAGTAAACCCTTTGTGTAGTGATATGGTGTAAATGCAACACAGTATAACCTTACTAGCTTAAAAGCAGTTTGAGCGTCACCGACGCTCTGAGAATACTTAACTCTATAAGAAATACACAGATACCTAGGCTTAGGGTCCAACGCCTAATATATATATATATTTGAATGATATACTTGCAAAAGAATTAATACAAATACAAATCATACACTACAATATAACATAGACTACCTAACCAGATAACTACACAGTAAATACAATACAATTAAGTTTAAGAGAAAAATGAGAGAAAGAGAAGAGAGAGAAAGATATGGCCCATAATAACAAGAGAGAAACAGTATGATTACGGAGAAAAACTTACGCACAAAGGAAACGATCGCATGCGCCTCTGGACATCCAGCTCCCGATTTTCAGCAATGATAACCGTTGAAGAGTGAGAGCTGGATGTGATCGGCCTTTCTATTTATGCCCCACACACAATGCAATTCAATGGTCCCTACAATCTCATTGTTCATTGGACACAGGAATTCGGCTTCGCATTATAACAAAAGGTCATAGGTTGATTCATACAGGTGGGCTGTGACTATTTCCAACAGCTCAGGTGGGAGGGAAACTGGGTTTCCCGCCGCATGGGTAATAAAGTGCAAATAAAGTAAATGTTCATAAACTTCTTATGTCCATAACTATTCGCACGAGCGATTGATCTGCTTCAAACCAACACCGGAATATTTCTAATTAAATATTCTTCCGATGGATACTAAACACCACTGTATTACTCCTGTCTGACCCTTCGTATCAAACAAAGAGGGATTTCTCTGTTCATGAACATTCTATATTAACCAAACTTTCAGAATCTATCAAAGGGACCATGATCTACAAAATACATTATATAATGAAAATATGTAACGATTGAGTCGCACGCTACGATCACATAAACTCTACCGTAAATACGCATACCGTGCGCCTGCGGGTGCCCGCGACTGTGAGTATGCGCACGTACGGGAGAGCGTACGCATGCGCAGCACGGACCTGTGTGAGGTGCAAATATGGTAGTGTGCATAGAGATATTTTTCTGACTTTGACAGTCCACCCTTTGGCAGTCAATAATAACTGCCACCTTCTAAAACATTTCAAAAGAGAAAAATATATGTCAGGGGTTAATACATTTACATGGTTGGGTAGGGCAGGAGAGGATAAGGTAGGAAAAGGGTATGACCTAGTGATATAGCAGAAGCATGTGTGTATGAATCCGTGCTTGGGGGTCATGTATCATCGTGCCGTACGTGTTTTAAATCAAGCTTCGAGGTATTGCGAAGTATACATTTGAATTCCTTCTTATCCCGTGGTACGGGTCTGTGGATGGGCTGTCAAACTTTACCGAGCTCTTTTCGGATTTTGAACAAAATGGGGAGCACATTTTAGTTGATGATACATGAATGGGGGAATATGTGATTGCTGATATCTGTGCCTGTATTCCCTATACTATGTGTGTAATTACCTGAGGGTTGTAGAAATGAAGAAAAGACATAATTACGGTAAATGCGGTGGTATTCTATGTCAGGTAAATGTACATTCGTCGATTGAGGTCTTGTTTGGTGTCTGTTGAATGCAGTCTTCTTTGTGCTTTTGCTCATAAGGTGCGAGCAAAGCTGTCAATGTCCATAGATTTACAAAAGTGTTGGGCTAGCGTAATTTTAAAATTTCTAGGGAAACTGGGGATCCATGGCATAGTTCATCAAAATCTGTGTATCAGGTTGTCAAAACTTCTTCTTTAATCCCTCTGTTGTCTGTATATCGGCTCATCAAATTCCTCGTCCAGGTGGGTCTTTTTACCTTGGAGGAAACGGAAAAACAGGTGAAAGAAACGGACCGTAGAAATCGCATTTTCATCACATCATTGTTTCTACATTTGGGTCATAAATCAAGTCCATTGGAATTACAGTTTCCTCACTCCTTAAACTCATTACCCTAGTACGATGATTGCACTTCATTAAAGCCTGACCGCATCTAAATATCAATCCAATCGATATGACAACACCTAAGATACATAGGAGAAACTTCCCAACATCCATTATGACTCCTTGAGCCCAGTCTCCTAAACCAGAAAACCAATTTCGCGGGTTCAACCATGACACCCAACCAGTCAGCTCATTACCTACAGCAGCAAGAGTGAGATTGTGTCTCCTGCGAAATTCCCACTTCAATTGGAGAATATCGTCCATCTTTTGGTCTATGACCTCGACCGGATCCTCGGTGCTATTCGTAATATATGTGCAACATTTCACGCCGTATTGTGTTGCCAGTGTGACACAATATCCGCCTGTCACTGCTGTGAGGTAATTGAGAACCATTCTATGCTGTACCAGTTCTGTTTTGTAAGCTTGAAGTTCCCTTCCAGTATACCTAAACGTGTCATCATACATTTCAGTGATATTATCTAACAAATTTGCGAGCGCCGATATGTATTTATAATTCAGCACTCCTCTAGCGGTGCGGGTGAAATCTAACGCGATTAAGAATTGAATCCCGGTGGATTCACTTATCAGATCAGAGGCCGGATGCTCTGTCTTCTCTATCAGGTGCCTTTTAACAACGTGCTCGTAATGGGTGTGAGTATAAGGAGCTTGGGCACCACGGTGTATGTCTTTCATTTTGTCATGTGATACAGTCATTACTTCAGGCAGTACTTTTCCAATATAACACAATCCTTCAGAGTTTGGGGCAAGCCACTTGTACGCCTTTCTCCCGCATATGAAATATGCATCATCGGGGAGAACATATGGGACGGAGTAGGACATAACCATATTACACACCTTCCATGTGAAATCTCCTAACCCTAATTCTTCCATCTGCTTAGTACACGTATCTGGTTGTATGATATGTGCACAGTATCCTGGTGATACCTCTCCAACTCTAGTAATCCTATTTCCTAAGGTATACCTATACCGGAAAGATTTTCCTCTACTGGATATGTGGCGTACAAGCTCTGTATCTGTAGGCATTCTATCTGCTCTATGCGAAAAGGTCATGGTTTGGTTACTCCATGACACTTCCCAATTTCCCGGCTTTCGGGGATTGGAGATGTTGAAACATAATAGGGACCTATCCACATGGTATTGGTGGAGCTTCAAACTAGGAGGACTGGAGATATTAAACCTTCTGTCCACCGGTCTCCCACCACTTAACTCAAGTACCTCCCCTATCGTTAAAGGAAATGGTACTAGCCCTGATTTGCTATGACCTTGAGGTACTTGAGAGCATACCCAACAATCTGTTTTATTTAACACACTACCCACTAAGGAGTGATAGTCACTCAATGGATGCCGGTCCATATGGATATTAAAACTGGATTGGCATTTCTTTATGCACCCATCCTCAATGACATTGTTACAAAGCCGACAGATACAGTTTTCTTCAGCTAACAATCCTTCACAATTCCTTCTATGGTCAATGCTATCGGATCGTTTTCTGATACTCTCCTTTGCTTGTTGATTATGTTGTTCTCGGAAAACTACGCCTCCATCTCTGTCATCAGAACCCATTCCAGAACCTCTCTCGAACTCCATGGTACTCTCGCCGGAACAGACTGCTCTGGTCAACATCATGGTCAACAGGAAAATCCGGATCACAGTCTCTTGAGGCAAGTCCATCTTAGGAGGAGACGAAGAAGAATGAGAAGGGGGGAAAAATAATTTGAGGGAGAGGGGATGGGAAGTGGAGAAAAACAATAAAAGGGAACAGGGGATCGACAACTGCTTTTGATCTTGTGGTTCTCGATGCTCAGGTGCCGCCTTAGTCCTCCTGGAACAGACACTCTAGTGATACAACCTCTACCGTCTGTTCCTTATCACAGGACTTCTCTGGATCAACGACCTTCTTACAGTGGGACGAATGAACCCAAGTCTCTCTCTCAGCAACCTTCAATGCTGTAGTGCTAGTCAATAAGACCTGGTATGGTCCTTCTCATCTGTCAATAAGGCAACCTGAGCGTAGAAAATTCCGTATCATTACATAATCCCCAGGTTCAATGTCATGACAATTACTATCTGGTAAATCAGGAATCACTAACTTCAGATTATCATTTTGATTCCTTAACTGTTTACTCATGTTAATCAAGTATTTTACAGTCACTTCATTGTTACACTTCAAATCATCCTGAGGGTTAATCATAACATGCGGTTGTCGACCAAACAAGATTTCAAAGGGAGACAGATTAAGAGGGGACCTGGGAGTGGTTCTGATGCTGTACAGTACAATGGGTAAAGCTTCTGGCCATGTCAATCCTGTCTCTGCCATCACTTTACTCAGTTTATTTTTAATAGTGCTGTTCACTCTTTCCACTTTCGCACTCGCCTGTGGACGGTATGGAGTGTGCAGCTTGCTATCAATTCCCATCAATTTACACATTCCTTGAAAGACATCACCTGTAAAATGGGTACCCCTATCACTTTCGATAATTCTAGGGATACCATATCTACATACAAATTCCTGCACAATTTTCTTAGCAGTAAACATAGCGGTATTTGTGGCCGCCGGAAATGCTTCGACCCAATTTGAGAAAACATCTATACAAACAAGTACATATTTCAAATTTCGACAAGGGGGTAATTGAATGAAGTCAATCTGTATTACCTGGAAAGGGCCGCCGGCACGTGGGATATGGGATGGTTCTGTAGGTATTGCCTTTCCAATATTCTTTCTCAAACAGGTAAGGCATGACATGGCTCTTTTACTCGCATGAGAGGAGAATCCTGGGGCGCACCAATATGCTCTTACCAACTTGCACATCCCTTCCTTGCCTAGATGAGTCAGCCCGTGAGCTGCTTCAGCCAAACATGGAAGATATGCTCTGGGGGCCACTGGTTTACCATGTCCATCCGTCCAGAGTCCTGAGGACTCCTGGCCATATCCCTTTGCCTTCCAGACTGCCTTTTCCTGTGTGGAACACAAATTTTGCATCTCACACAACTTCTGTGTGTTGATGGTATTAAATACCATCAGTTGTGTGGTGTCTGTCTGTCTGGGGGTAGCAGCTGCTAATTTAGCAGCTTCGTCTGCTCGGCTGTTACCAAGTGATACTGGGTCTTGGCTATATGTATGTGCTTTACATTTGATAACAGCCACTCTGTCGGGTTCCTGTATCGCTGTTAGAAGCCTTTTTATGTGAGCTGCATGCGCTACCGGTGTACCAGCTGCCGTCATGAAATTTCTGAGGCGCCATAGGGCTCCGAAATCATGGACTACCCCGAATGCGTATCTAGAATCGGTGTAGATATTGGCTGATTTTCCCTTAGCCAATTCACATGCTCTGGTTAGGGCGACCAGTTCAGCAACCTGGGCTGAGTGAGGTGGGTCTAGCGGTTCCGCTTCTATGGTGCCTTGGTCATCTACGACTGCGTATCCAGTACACAAGTCTCCCGAGTCTGACTGTCTATGACAACTACCGTCCGTGTAGAACGTAAGTTCTGCATCTTCCAGTGGGTTGTCACTGATGTCAGGCCTTGCGGTAAAATTTTGGGTCAAATATTCCATACAATCATGAGTGTCTTCCTTTGTATTAAATCCTCCTTCCCCACCACTCTCATCCTCCACCCTTTGTGCCTGTCCAGGCACACCTGGGAGATATGTTGCAGGATTTAATGCACTGCATCTCCTTATGGTGATGTTTACGGGGGCCATTAGTGCCAATTCCCATCTTGTAAACCGCGCTGATGAGACGTGTCTGGTTTGGGCAGAATTTAACAAGGCTGACACTGCATGTGGTGTATGAATTGTGAGGTTGTGACCTAGCACGACGTCTTCGCTTTTCGTTACTAGCAATGCTATCGCAGCAACGCTTCGCAAGCATGTGGGGAGGGATCGCGCTACCGTATCTAGCTGAGCGCTGTAATATGCTACCGGCCTGCTGGCATCACCGTGCTTTTGGGTTAGTACGCCTGCCGCGCAACCAGCACTTTCTGTTCCGTATAGTTCAAAGGGTTTCCCATAGTCCGGCATACCTAATGCTGGTGCCTGCGTTAGGCACTGTTTAAGTCTCTCAAATGCTGCCTCAGACTCGTCTGTATGCGAAATCCGATCAGGTTTGTTTGAGGAGACCATTTCCTGCAAAGGTAACGCTAAAATGGAAAACCCTGGGATCCAATTACGGCAATACCCACACATTCCTAAAAATGTTCTGATCTGCTGCTGGGTTTGTGGCAGAGTCATGTCTCTAATTGCTTGAATTCTATCAGCGGTCAGGTGTCTCAGTCCTTGTGTTAAACAGTGTCCCAAATATTTTACCTTAGTTTGGCATAATTGCAACTTGTCTTTGGAAACCTTGTGTCCTGTGTCTGAAAGATTAAACAGGAGCTGTTTCGTATCCTTCAGGGATGCCTCCAATGAATCAGAACACAGTAGTAGATCATCCACGTACTGTATTAATACTGATCCACTCACTGGTTGGAAAGACTGTAAACAATCATGCAAAGCCTGAGAAAATATACTTGGGCTATCTATGAATCCTTGTGGTAATCGAGTCCATGTGTATTGGACTCCTCTGTATGTAAATGCAAACAAATATTGACTGTCAGGGTGTAGAGGTACCGAAAAGAAAGCGGAGCAGAGGTCAATAACAGTGAAAAATTTCGCAGTGGGAGGGATTTGCATTAGGATGACAGCTGGATTTGGCACTACGGGGAACTGACTCTCAACTATTTTGTTAATCCCCCTTAGATCCTGCACTAGCCTGTAACCCCTCCCCCCACTCTTTTTCACAGGGAAGATGGGACTATTAGCAGTGCTGGACGTTCTTACCAGAATGCCCTGTTGTAGCAAGCGCTCTATTACTGGGTAAACTCCTAACTCCACCTCTGGCTTCAGAGGGTACTGTGGGATTTTTGGAGCTATCCTACCATCTTTTACTTGTACAACTACCGGAGCTACGTTTGCCATTAATCCAGTGTCCTGTCCATCTTTTGTCCAAAGTGACTCTGGTATCTGAGATGTCATTTCTTCTACTTGGGAGGGAGTCCTATTTGTCATAATGGTATGTGACATTAATTTTGACGGGGAGTCTAACATGTCTCGTACTTCCTGAGCGTGATTCTCAGGTATGTCCAAGAATACACCTTCAGGAGTACAATAAATGACGCACCCCATTTTACACAATAAGTCTCTACCCAGGAGATTGGTCGGTGCCGATGCAGCCAGCAAAAAGGAATGCTTGGTATGTAACGGCCCTACTGTAATCTCGGCTGGTTTGCTAACAGGGTAGTGCTGGACTACTCCCGTTACCCCTATGTCTGGAATTGTCTTACCAGTGGTTCTCATGCCCACTGTCGAATTTATCACTGATTTGGCCGCCCCTGTGTCTACAAGAAAGTTTAATGATTTACCAGCTACATTGATTGCAATTTCTGGTTCACTTCCAAGACTTGCAATCAATTTTACTGGCTGCAGATTACAGGTATGGCCACACCCCTATTGGGTATGGTGACCTCCCTGAATCCCGCTGGCAGCAACTACTTGTGAGGGAGTTAGCTGGGAACTACCAGAGGTTTGCCAATCTCTGTTTGGGGGGTATCTTTTTGTTTCCCCTGCATGTGGCTCATAACTCCGTTTCTGCGGACCTTGCTCCCAATGTCGTGTGTCGTGTCGTTGTCTAGGGGGTTGATAAGATTTTTGTACATTTCTCGATCTACAGTCTCGTGCAAAGTGTCCCTGTCTGTGACAAAAATAACATGTTACCACATTTGACTTACCCACAGGGTTTGGTGATGTTAACACAGGCTGTTTTGTGGTCAGGGCCTGTATACTTACTGCCATCAACTTATCACTTTGTTGTTCCCTGTGTCTGGTGATGTTCCTATCGTGATCAATAGCAGCCTCTCTCAAAGTAGCCACAGACAGACCTCGCCAACATGGTTGTGTGGTCTGTACCCTAGTCTTTAATGATTATTTTAAACCATCCATCAGTACCGATACTGCTACTTCTCGATGGTTTATGTTTGTTTTAATGTCCTCTATGCCTGTGTATTTTGCCATTTCTGATAATGCTCTGTGAAAATACTCTGCAGCTGTCTCTGACTCCTTCTGTTTAATAGAGAATATCTTGTTCCATCTGACTACCGCTGGGAAATACTCTTTTAACTGTAAGTTTATTCTTTTTACATTATCTTTGTTGTACACATCTGTAAGAGGTACATCCTGATCTAATCCGCAATCAGCTAAAAATTGAGTTGCGTCAACATTGGAGGGTAAACATGCTCTCAGCAATATCTGCCAGTCTTTATTGTTGGGCTCTACAGTGTTACCTAAGTCTCTGATGTATTTTTGACTGGCAACTAAGTCTTTTCTAGGGTCAGGGAATTCAGACACTATGGTCCTTAATTCCATTCTGGAAAATGGGCTATACATGGCAATGTTCCTCACAGGGGTGACTCCTGATGTGTCAGTTTTCCCATTTGGAACAGCTATTACCCTAACAGGAGTAACTCTAACAACATCACTCTGTGTGGGTTCTACAGCCTGTGGTGAAATGGCTTCAGCATAGTGTATGGTGCCGTACTTACCTGTAGATACGACCTCACCTATCCCTCCGCTAGGGGCCCTTGTTACTAATCTCGTGGGTGGAGCTGTGCCTACTGTGGTCTCTGCTATGGTGGCTGCTAGAGAGAGCGCTGAAATTGTTGCCGATTCATCTTCTTGATCACACTCCTGAGGAAAGTTCAAAACAGGGTACAACTTGCACGGGTTAATACTTGCATTGGTTAATTGGTTAACATTATCTTTAACATTTACACAGTTGCTAAGTGTTTGTGTGTTACACCTTAGTGCGTCATTCTCCGCAACCAATTTCTCTCCCGATATATATGGTGGCGGTGGGGCCGTGGCTATCAGTTTTCTGATTGAGCCAGATCCCGCCGCCTGAGCCAATCCTCTCTGTATGTCACCCTCCTGTTGCCACAACTGCAAATAATCATAATGCTTGATTCGTCTCTTTGCTGATTTAATGAGACATATCCTTCTCCTTAAATTCGTTAACACTTCTGTGCTGAAGCTACCTACTCTTGGGAATTTCTCCCCGTCATGTACTGTCATTCTCTCCCATTCATCACATAAAGCTTCTGTGTGACTTCCGTATTTCTCACACATTACATACCTTGCCGACCCAATTGGTCGGTTCACTGAATCAACCCGAACCGAGGTTGATCGCCCCCTACCTGAACAAGTGGCCCCCATAGTTCGAAGGTGTTGCTTTATTCAACCAACCCTTACGCAAACCAAATGTCCAAAATAGGCTGACGGTGGCGGTTTACCGAGTACCCCACTCACTCGCCCACGCCGACCAATACGACCTGATCACACCGATATGGTGCTGGCGTACTCGACCTAGGGCCCCTGCGACCTGAGCCTCTATTTACTGGAACCTGTGAGGGTGATCCGAAGAACACTTACTCTTTCCAGTAACTATTGGTTGCTGGATAGTTCCTGAGTGAGCAGCGAACTTCCCTTAAAATAAAAAAAAATTACACAAATCACGTTAGAATGTACAAATAGCGTTTATGACCTTCGTACACAAATAGTACCGGTCAGGTTTACTAATGTACACAATTACGTGCGGTACAGTCGTTCAGCACATAAGCAACTAATCTTATGTACGGAGCGACCAGTGGAATCGAAAATTGCGGCTGCGAATTCCTTCAGCAAGAGCTTGTATGGCCTATATGGGTGTTGCACCAACCCTTTCTTGGTGTTGTGCCTGTGGACTGTATAGCGGACTTCCTTGTCTGCTGTACCTGAACCTGTTGGTCTGCTATGACCTCCTGGTCTGTTACAGTATGACCTCCTGGTCTGCTACACTCTAATGCTCAAATTGTATATTTAACCAGGGATGCCTCCCTAGCCACCATGTACATCACTTACACGCATGTACCTCACGAGAACTCGACTTTTCTTGTGGTTCAACCTGTAAAATTGTATACAACACACTCACTCACCACATGTACACTTTTGTTTCTATTTCTATTTCTGCGCAGAAATTTCTCTTTAGACCAGTTGTGTTACAAATTAGGAGAAGGATCTATTAATTTAAATTTCGAATTTAAAATAAATTTGTGCGATTTATCGCCTGGCGTTATTTACCGCGTGGCGCTACTTATCGCGTTGAGAGGAGAGAAAAAAAAACTTGTGATTTGAGTTACGTGGGCGTACCCGTACGCTCCGTTGCGTAATATACGCTGCGTGCGTCGGCCCTTGGATTGCGTACGCAAGTCTCAGTCTTTTGTTAGAGACACGTGTACGCAAAGCAAAGATCCACCGTAACACAATTTATACGTTTATCAATGTAGATGATCCTTTATCATCTACCACGCACCACACTGACTTCGCCTTATCTCCCAGGCAAAACTGTGTGTTTGTCTATACTTTAACTATATTACCTTTACTCTTAAACTATGAAATAGTGACAAATCTTTCTTAGCACGTTTATCAACTATAAAACTGGCAAACAGAAGAGTGACATACGAAAATACACAAATGAAAAAGAAATGCAGATATATATGTGCGTGCGTGTGTACGCAAGACAGAGAAAAAAAATAAACAGTTTTAAAAAGACACTATTGTTTTGTTCTTACCTCCGGTTCCCGGATTCCTTCAGCACCCTTTACTAAGAGAAGCAGACGCTTATCCAAACAGCACTACGAGGAATATGATCTCCCGCCCTTTGCTGCTGGATAATGTCTGCTGAAATTACCTAGTGTAGATATGTGAAGGACAGGACGAGCCCGCAATTGATAAAACTAAATATTTATCTTATATAATACCCTTTATGAGGTCTAAGAACACTGTACGCTAACTACGTATGAAGTACCGTAAGGGTACGCACGTTGCGTAACAATCGCTTAGCCGTGGTCGAGACGCTCAAGCGTTACGTTCGCTCACGGCCAAGAGATCACTGGCAGGCACTCTATTGGCTGCCGACTACCGTAATGATTCGCTATAGCGATGCGACCGCTCGAGACCACGAAGAGATCACCAGCGGCACACACGCTCACAATGTAAAACCTTTATATCTAAACCATAAACAGTGTATTATGCAGTAAACCCTTTGTGTAGTGATATGGTGTAAATGCAACACAGTATAACCTTACTAGCTTAAAAGCAGTTTGAGCGTCACCGACGCTCTGAGAATACTTAACTCTATAAGAAATACACAGATACCTAGGCTTAGGGTCCAACGCCTAATATATATATATATTTGAATGATATACTTGCAAAAGAATTAATACAAATACAAATCATACACTACAATATAACATAGACTACCTAACCAGATAACTACACAGTAAATACAATACAATTAAGTTTAAGAGAAAAATGAGAGAAAGAGAAGAGAGAGAAAGATATGGCCCATAATAACAAGAGAGAAACAGTATGATTACGGAGAAAAACTTACGCACAAAGGAAACGATCGCATGCGCCTCTGGACATCCAGCTCCCGATTTTCAGCAATGATAACCGTTGAAGAGTGAGAGCTGGATGTGATCGGCCTTTCTATTTATGCCCCACACACAATGCAATTCAATGGTCCCTACAATCTCATTGTTCATTGGACACAGGAATTCGGCTTCGCATTATAACAAAAGGTCATAGGTTGATTCATACAGGTGGGCTGTGACTATTTCCAACAGCTCAGGTGGGAGGGAAACTGGGTTTCCCGCCGCATGGGTAATAAAGTGCAAATAAAGTAAATGTTCATAAACTTCTTATGTCCATAACTATTCGCACGAGCGATTGATCTGCTTCAAACCAACACCGGAATATTTCTAATTAAATATTCTTCCGATGGATACTAAACACCACTGTATTACTTCTGTCTGACCCTTCGTATCAAACAAAGAGGGATTTCTCTGTTCATGAACATTCTATATTAACCAAACTTTCAGAATCTATCAAAGGGACCATGATCTACAAAATACATTATATAATGAAAATATGTAACGATTGAGTCGCACGCTACGATCACATAAACTCTACCGTAAATACGCATACCGTGCGCCTGCGGGTGCCCGCGACTGTGAGTATGCGCACGTACGGGAGAGCGTACGCATGCGCAGCACGGACCTGTGTGAGGTGCAAATATGGTAGTGTGCATAGAGATATTTTTCTGACTTTGACACAATGCACAAGGGTCCTGGGAAAGATGGTGGCTTCTTACGAAGCGATTCCATTCGGCAGATTCCACGCAAGAACTTTTCAGTGGGATCTGCTGGACAAATGGTCCGGATCGCATCTTCAAATGCATCAGCGGATAATCCTGTCTCCAAGGACAAGGGTGTCTCTCCTGTGGTGGTTACAGAGTGCTCATCTCCTAGAAGGCCGCAGATTCGGCATTCAGGATTGGGTCCTGGTGACCACAGATGCCAGCCTGAGAGGCTGGGGAGCAGTCACACAGGGAAGAAATTTCCAGGGCTTGTGGTCAAGCATGGAAACGTCACTTCACATAAATATCCTGGAACTAAGGGCCATTTACAATGCCCTAAGTCAGGCAAGACCTCTGCTTCAGGGTCAGCCGGTGTTGATCCAGTCGGACAACATAACGGCAGTCGCCCACGTAAACAGACAGGGCGGCACAAGAAGCAGGAGGGCAATGATGGAAGTGGCAAGGATTCTTCGCTGGGCGGAGAATCATGTGATAGCACTGTCAGCAGTGTTCATTCCGGGAGTGGACAACTGGGAAGCAGACTTCCTCAGCAGACACGATCTTCACCCGGGGGAGTGGGGACTTCACCCGGAAGTCTTCCACATGATTGTGAACCGTTGGGAAAAACCAAAGGTGGACATGATGGCGTCCCGCCTCAACAAAAAACTGGACAGATATTGCGCCAGGTCAAGGGACCCTCAGGCAATAGCTGTGGACGCTCTGGTAACACCGTGGGTGTACCAGTCAGTGTATGTGTTCCCTCCTCTTCCTCTCATACCAAAAGTACTGAGAATCATAAGAAGGAGAGGAGTAAAGACTATACTCGTGGCTCCGGATTGGCCAAGAAGGACTTGGTACCCGGAAATTCAAGAGATGCTCACGGAAGACCCGTGGCCTCTACCTCTAAGAAAGGACCCTGGCTGAGGAGGACCTGGAGTTCTCTCATTCGGTGCTGCAGAGTCATCCGCACTCTCCCGCCCGTTTGGGAGCTATGGTATAATCCCCATGGTCCTTTCGGAGTCCCCAGCATCCACTAGGACGTTAGAGAAAATAAGAATTTACTTACCGATAATTCAATTTCTCATAGTCCGTAGTGGATGCTGGGCGCCCATCCCAAGTGCGGATTGTCTGCATTACTTGTACATAGTTATTGTTACAAAAATCGGGTTATTGTTCTTGTGAGCCATCTTTTCGGAGGCTCCTTCTGTTATCATGCTGTTAACTGGGTTCAGATCACAAGTTGTACGGTGTGATTGGTGGGGCTGGTATGAGTCTTACCCGGGATTCAAAATCCTTCCTTATTGTGTACGCTCGTCCGGGCACAGTATCCTAACTGAGGCTTGGAGGAGGGTCATAGGGGGAGGAGCCAGTGCACACCAGGTAGTCCTAAAGCTTTTTACTTTTGTGCCCAGTCTCCTGCTGAGCCGCTATTCCCCATGGTCCTTTCGGAGTCCCCAGCATCCACTACGGACTATGAGAAATAGAATTATCGGTAAGTAAATTCTTATTTTTTATAAATATGCCCTAAGGAGGAGATGTACTAAGCCTTTGCGAGTAATAAAGTGGAGAGAGATAAGTACCAGCCAATCAGCTCCTAACTGCCATGTTACAGGCTGTTTGAAAAATGACAGGAGCTGGTTGGTTGGTACTTGATCTCTCCAAGGCTTAGTACATCTGCACCTTATTGATGGTTGAGAACTGAATCCGTTCAGGTCTTCATGGCAATATTCATAAAACTAGAAGAGAACAATGGCAACCATAAATGTTTTCTAATAATTATTATGGGCTGTAACTGAAACAGAGTGCAGCACACCATGCAAGGTTTCCAAGACTGGCATGTTTATCAAAGGGCAAAAAATCCTACGCTGGTGAAATCAGGTGTTTTCGTAGGCAATAGGGCTTGCTCTATACATCAAGGTTCTACCGCCAGCATGAGCATTGCCACATTCCTCCAACTGTCCCGATTTTTGAGGACCATTCCGCAATAAGGACGTTGGTCGGGGGTTCTAAGGTGTCCCCACAGTGAGTGAAATAAAAAATTGGATTTTTCTTTAACCCTTACATTGCAGAAAACAAGATTGGCTTTCACATGCACCTTAAAACTACAGAGGACCTCTTTTCTTTCACAATGAGAAGGTTTTTATCCGAGAGGGTCACCTTGTTATTCGGCATATTTAAGGTTTCCCTTGGATGGATAAGACAGGGATGCCCTTTTTGAGTATTGGTTCGATCATAGACCCAATTCCAGAATGTGGATTCAACACACATACACATGCACCCCCCCCCCCTTCCTCTCTATTTGCAGATTGCATATTTCATGTGCAGAGAGCGTTAGATTTGGGTGGGGTGTGTTCAAACTGAAATCTAAATTTCAATTCGGATATTAAGCAGCCAGTATTTACCATGCACAGAAACAATATAACCCACTCAAATCTAACTTTGTACATACATGTTACATGTTTCCCGCCTACAGTGCAACATGAATTTGCCCAACTGCTAACTTTTTGGGTTCACTAACAAACCTGAATAACCCCCTTCATTTTGGTTTCTACGGAATACATATGTGTTACCGGTGGCAGGGATCCCAGCTGTCATGATCCTGACAGGGGGATCCTGGCCACCAGTACGCCGGCAGCGGGGCAAATGGGCACGGTGGCTTGCTGCACTCGCCAGAGGTTGCAGTCTCCCTCTATGGGTGTCGTGGACACCCATAGAGAGAGAAAAGCATATGGCGCCGGTATTCCAGTGAGGTCATTTCACCACCTGTTGGGATTCCGGCGGCATTTTGACCGACGGGATCCCGACAGGTGGACTCGTGATTGCCTCCTGGTTTCTACCCATGGCGATGACGAAAGCTGTACTTTAGTACCATGGGGGTATAGAGCGGGTCCATTGGAGCCTGGCTCTTACACACACTAAAGATTTTTAATGTGTGTGCTGGCTCCTCCCCTCTATGCCCCTCCTACCAGACTCAGTCTAGGAAACTGTGCCCGAGAAGATGGACATACCATGAGAGAAGAAAACAGATACAACAGCAGTGAGGCACTAAGCCTAAACAAAACCAGAACCGAAAAAGGAGGGCGCTAACCAGAACAGAGGATGGCAACACCAACCTAACCAGAATAGCAGAGCTACCCCAACAACAGAAGAGGACCGCAATGGAGGGCCAACCAAACACTTTTCAAGGTAACCAGGAAATCGAAGCACTGAAGGGGGCGCCCAGTATCCACTACGGACTAGGAGAAAAGGAATTACTGGTAGGTATTAAATTCCTATTTTCTCTTACGTCCTAGTGGGGAACTGTACTTTAGTACCATAGAGAAGTCCCAAAGCTCCCAAACGTGTGGGAGAGTGCAGATACCCCTGCAAAACCTCCTGACCAAACTGAAGGTCATTCCTGGCCAAGGTATCGAACCTATAGAACTTCACAAAAGTGTTCGAACCAGACCAAGTAGCAGCTCGGCACAATTGTAAGGCTGATACGCCCAGGCAGCCACCCAGGAAGAGCCCACAGATCTCATTGAGTGGGCCTGAATAGACGTCGGCAAAGGCAGAGCCGCCGAAGTATAGGCTTGTTGAATGGTCAACCTGAGCCACCGAGCAATAGATTGGTCGTCCGGCTTCTAAGCAATCTTGGTGGTGGCATAAAGGACAAACAGCGAATCAGATTTCCGATGACGAGCCGTCCTTTTGACATAAATGTTCATAGCCCTCACCACATCCAAGGACTCTGGGCCAACGGAAGCGTCGGACAACACCGGAACTACAGTGGGTTGATTCACGTGAAAAGCTGACGCCACTTTCGGCAAAAACAGGGCGAAACTCAAGACCCGGCCTCAATCTTCATGAAAAATCAAATATGGGCTCTTACACAAGACCCCCAATTCAGAGACACGTCTGGCAGACGCCAATGCTAGTAACATCACAGTCTTCCAGGTAAGACATTTTTGTTCCACCCTATGTAAGGGTTCAAACCAGTCCGACTGAAGGAAGGACAAAACCACATTCAGATCCCACGGAGCCGTGGGAGGTACAAAAGGGGGTTGCATATGAAGAACTCCTTTCAGGAATGTCTGTACTTCCGGCAATAGAGCAAGTTGCTTCTGAAAGAAAATAGAGAGCGCAGAAATCTGCACCTTGATGGAGCCTAAACGTAGGCCCAGATCCACTCCCGCTTTCAGGAAAAGTAAAAAACAACCAATTCTAAATTCCACGGGAGAAACCTTTCTACTTTCGCACCAGGAAACATACTTTTTCCAGATACGATGATAATGTTTTGACGTAATAATCTTTCTGGCCTGGACCATAGTGGAGATAACCCTGGAGGGAAAACCTTTCCTGGCTAGAATCTCCCTCTCAACGTCCAAGCCATCAAACGTAGACACGGTAAGTCTGGATAGATGAACGGACCTTGCTGAAGAAGATCCTTTCAAAGTGGCAGAGGCCAGGGATCCTCCAGAGCCATGATTAGGAGGACCGAGTACCACACCCATCAAGGCCAATCCGTGGCAATTAGAATTGCTTGAACGCCTTCCCTTAGTCTTTTTAGAACCCTTGGGATCAGCAGTATTGGAGGGAACAGGTATACAAACGGGTACATCCACGATGTCAGTGCATCCAATGCTACAGCCTGCAGGTCCCTCATCCTGGAACAGTAACTGCGTAGCTTCTTGTTGAGACGAGAAGCCATCAGATCTATCCGCTGACATCCCCACTGGCGAATCAACTGTTGAAACACCTTAGGATGTAGGCTCCATTCCCCTGAATGGAGGTCATGTCGGCTGAGGAGGTCTGTTTCCCAGAAGTTTGACACTTCTCGCATTACCGCCCTGCTTCTTGTTCCTCCCTGTCGATTTATGTACGCTGCTGCTGTGGTATCCGATTGAACCTGGATCGCTTGATCCCTCAGGAGATGGGAAGCTTGCAGAAGGGCATCGTAAATTGCTCTGAGTTCCAGGATGTTTATCGGCAGGGTAGATTCCTGACTTGACCATGTCCCCTGGAACTGGGCCCCTTGGGTCACAGCCTGCCAACCCCAGAGGCTGGCATCCGTTGTCAGTAGAATCCACGAGTGGTTATTGAAATTCCTGCCTTCTACCAGGTGAGGAACATGTAGCCACCATAATAGAGAAATCCATGCTTTTGGAGATAAGGTCACTTCCTGCTGCATGTGAAGGTGAGACCCTGACCATTTGTCCAGTAGATCCAGCTGAAATGGCCGGGCATGAAACCTGCCATATTGGATTGCCTCGTCAGCAGCTACCATCCTGCCCAGCAAGCGTATGCAAAGATGTATTGATACCCTGCAAGGACGTAGCACTGAGCGGACCATAGCTTGGATAGTCAAGGCCTTGTCCATTGGAAGAAACACCTTTTGAGACACCGTATCCAGTATCATTCCCTGGAACTGAAGTCGTTGGGCCGGTTCCTGGTGAAATTTCTGAAAATTTAGGATCCACCCATGATCCGTAAGTAGGCGAGTCGTCAGATTGATGCTGTGCAGTAGACGATCCCTGGACATAGCCTTTATCAAGAGATCGTCCAAGTAGGGGACAGTGTTGACTCCCATCATGCGCAGTTGCAGTATCCTCTCCACCATGACCTTGGTGAGACCCTTGGATCTGCGGAGAGGCCAAAGGGTAAGGCCTGAAACTGGAAATGGTTGTCCAATATGGCGAACCTTTGGTAAGCCTGATGATGTGGCCACATGGGAATGTGTAGGTAAGCATCCTTAACATCTAGAGATACCAGGAATTTCCCCTCCTCCAGAACGGACACCATTGCCCGCAGGGATTCCATCTTGAATTTGAACACCCATAGATACGGGTTTAGGGGGTCATTCTGACCTGATCGCATGCAGCAGTTTATCGCAGCGGCGTGATCGGGTCAGAACTGCAAATGTGCGCCGGCGCTGCACTACGATCGCTTCTGCCTGATTGACAGGCAGAGGCGGTCGCTGGGTGGGGGGGCGGAACGGCGGTGTTTGACCGCCGTTTTGTGGGCACGGTCCGGCCAATGCAGGCGGGGCCGAACCATGCGCGCGCGGGGGGGGGGCGCAGCGGCTGCGTGATGTCACACGCAGCCACTGCGGGCTAGGGAGCGACGAGTAGCTTCCGGCCACCATGCTAAAGCTGCGCTGGCTGGGAGCTACTCCTAAAGTGCTTTTGCACTTCTGGGGGGGGGGAGGGAGGGAGGCATGGACATGCGGGGCGGGATAGCCCAGTGCTGGGCGTCCCCCCGCATATCTATGGACATGATCGTAGTGATAATGCTGATTTATCCTTAGGAATGCAAGCTATACCTTAAACACACCTTAAATTCACTTTACCATGGAGCCGCTGTACTTAATACACTCTCTACGTACTTTGTACGCTATTAGCGTACAAAGTCCCGTACTGTGCACGGACTTAGCGTACAAAGTACTCACAGCGCGTACACACCAAGAGATACACTTTTCAAACCTTTTACAGCAATGCAATGCAATGATAATACACTTTAAACCTTAGCAGGGCAATGAAGACACGACACCAGATTGTAATTAAACCGCTGGGTTCCGAAACCACAGTGTATTATGGCTGAAAGGGGGTTACAATACAGATAATACAATACAATATAACAGAGTAAATGGCTACATTCAATGGTACATACGTGAGTGGATTCGCTTGCGCTACCCGGTCCTGTCCTCCGTCATCTGATAGATAACGTTGTGAGTCTTGTGTCTGACCAGGCCTGCTGTAGGCTCTCTTTATACACTTCATCCAAAACATAACACAATGGATACTGTAATCTCTTTGTCCATTGGACACAGGGATGGTCATTTACAGTACAGGAGAGGTCATAGGTCGGTTTGAATAGGTAGGCGATGTCTTTTCCAACTGCTCTTGTGGGTGGTCTCCTCTGGATTCCCGCCGCATACATAATGTACAGTAAATACAGTTTATATCTATATTCTGCTCCTGCACATAACTATCCGCAGGAACATGCGATCTTTCTCAAACCAACACCGGAATGTTACCCTTAAAATCCCTACAGCTGGATACCAAACACCACCTTATAACCTTGTTCTGTCCCCTCCTATCCTGTAAAGGTGAATCCCTTTGTTCTGTTACCATTTAAACTGCTGTTACTTTCTGATGTGGTGCAAGGAGACTATGGGGGTAATTCCAAGTTGATCGCAGCAGGAAATTTTTTAGCAATTGGGCAAAACCATGTGCACTGCAGGGGGGGCAGATATAACATTTGCAGAGAGAGTTAGATTTGGGTGTGGTGTGTTCAATCTGCAATCTAATTTGCAGTGTAAAAATAAAGCAGCCAGTATTGACCCTGCACAGAGATAAAATAACCCACCCAAATCTAACTCTCTCTGCAAATGTTATATCTGCCACACCTGCAGTGCACATGGGCCCTCATTCCGAGTTGTTCGCTCGGTAATTTTCTTCGCATCGCAGCGATTTTCCGCTAATTGCGCATGCGCAATGTTCGCACTGCGACTGCGCCAAGTAAATTTGCTAAGAAGTTTGGTATTTTACTCACGGCATTACGAGATTTTTTTCTTCGTTCTGGAGATCGGAGTGTGATTGACAGGAAGTGGGTGTTTCTGGGCGGAAACTGGCCGTTTTATGGGAGTGTGTGAAAAAACGCTACCGTTTCTGGGAAAAACGCGGGAGTGGCTGGAGAAACGGAGGAGTGTCTGGGCGAACGCTGGGTGTGTTTGTGACGACAAACCAGGAACGACAAGCACTGAACTGATCGCACTGGAAGAGTAAGTCTCGAGCTACTCAGAAACTGCACAGAGAAGTCTTTTCGCAATATTGCAAATCTTTCGTTCGCAATTTTGATAAGCTAAGATTCACTCCCAGTAGGCGACAACTTAGCGTGTGCAAAGCTGCTAAAAGCAGCTTGCGAGCGAACAACTCGGAATGACCACCATGGTTTTGACCAATTGCTAACTTTCTTGCTGCTGCGATCAACTCAGAATTACCTCCTATGTGTACATTGTGCACTATTTGGATTAAATATGTAATGTGTTTTGATAGCCTTCCATGCGTTCACAAACTCTACTGTAAATACTCATACCACGCGCTAATGCGCAGGACCGTGGGAGCGACCATACGCAAATTGTGGATATGCACACGCACAGGAGAACAAGTACACGCGTGGAGGCCATCTGTGTGTAGTTTGTACGTGATGTGTGTAATGCAATATTTTTCGACTTTGACAGTTGCCCTGCAAAATTTTGCAGGGCTATGATCAACTCTGAATGACCCCCTTAGAGACTACAGGTTCAAGATGGGTCGCACCGAACCGTTTGGTTTTGAAACGACATAAAGACTGGAGTAAAAACCCCTGTTGCGTAACGGAGGAGGTACTAGGACCACCACTCCCATCTGCAAAAGTTTTTAAATAGCCTCTTGCAAGGTAACTTTTGCTGGTAGGCCCGACTTGAATAATCTGTGAGGAGGAAGTGCTTGAATTTCCATCTGGTATCCTTGGGAAATGAGGTCCCTCACTCAAGGATCCCGGCTGGACTTCGCCCACACGTGGGCGAAGTGTTGAAGGCAAGCACCTACCTGAAAGTCGCCTTGCTGCTGGGGCCAACCGTCATGCGGAAGGTTTAGTGGCAGGGGATCTCATGGTCTAGTCCAGGGATGCAGCAGCTGCAGGTTTACGGGACTTACCACGAGATCATCTAGGAGTAGTGGAGACCCCTCGGCCCCTGCCTCTAAAACTTGCCACACAAAAGTACTGCAAGGAGGATCTGGAGTAAGAACGTCTGGCAGGTGGCGCAGCCAACGGCAGATAGATAGACTTACCCGCTGTTGCCTGAGAGAACCATTTATTTAACTCCTCTCCAAACAAGGCATCATCTGTAAAGGGGAGATTTTCTACACCTTTTTTGGAATCCGCGTCCGCTGACCATTGACGTAACCACAGAGTTCTGCGGGCCTAAACCGCCATTGCAGTAGTGCGGCCATTTATCTTACATAATTCCGTTATAGCTTCGCTCATAAAATTTGCAGCATCCTGTATGTGTTGCAGCAGAGTAATGACCTCATCCTGGGGCAGAGTGTCTAATCCATTAATAATATTATCAGACCACTTGACTACTGCCCTTGAAATCCACCCACAAACTATTGTGGGGCGCTGTGCTACGCCCACTGCCGTGAGAGTGGTGTCAAGTTTACGGTCAGCAGGGTCTGTTAAGGAGATAGCCCATGGTACCGGCAGTACCAATTTCCAGTACACAGACATATCGACTGATGGGGAGGGGGGGGGGGGGGAGGGAAAATGTAGATAAAAACCTCTGAGGAGTTTTGAATTTTGTCAGGGATCACCCATGCCTCCCTGGCCAGGGAGTTTAATTCCTTAGACACCGGAAACATGGCAGAGGTCTTGGGTTTAACATTAAAGTACAACTCTTCATCTGGTTCTGCCTCCTGATCAGGTATGTGAAGAACCTCTCTTGCAGCATAAATGAGGGCATCCACCCCGGGGGACAGAGAGTCATCAATTCTCATCGTCATCCTCAATCATCCTCATCATCCTCCTCAATCATCCTCATCAGGCAGTGAGCATTTATGTGAAACCAATGGAGGGGGCTGAGAAGCCTTTCTGGTAGCTGCTGCTCTAGCCATACAATCAACAGACAGTTTTAACAATTGTCTCTCCTTCTTAGCTGCAGCTAGTTCTGAATTTACATTGTCCAATCATGCTCTTAAAAATATCTAACCAGTCAGGTGCCCGTGAACTGTGTCCCTGTGGAGATAAGGAGCACTGTGCACACATGAGGGACCCCTCAGAAGGGGTAGAGTTACAAGCAGTACACATAACCATGTCAACAGACATATTGAACACAATGATAATGCAGCGAAAATCCACTGAAAACACCTCGACACAGACCCTAGAGAGCCCCTGGAGTGACACAGAGAAACGGAGACCAGCACACAAAACACAGCAGCGCAGTGGGTAAAAGTATGTGTATCACCTTACTTATGTGTAGTGGCACTACCGCTGATATGCTCCCTCTTTGCTATGACCCCCTGGTACCAGTACAGAGTCTGTAACAGCGTGGGTCCGTGGAGGACCAGTGTGCATGCAGCCTGGTGATCCGCAGCAGCAAGAAATGGCGCCTTCCCGCCTCTGGTCCTGCTCTCCGGGAAGCCCCGCCCCTGTAATGGCGCTTGGTCCCACTTAGTTTTTTTTATACTGGCTGAAGTAATCTACACAGTAAACGCAATGCCTACTGACAGTGAGCACCCTGTGGAGCGTAAAGCCCTGCTGAGCTAGTGTAGTCTGCGGCGGGCACCGCAGCTCATGGCCCGTGACCACCGAGTGACATGCCGCCAAACTACACTGGGGACCCGCTAACCGGGACCTCGGTGTTAACACTCACCGCACCTATCGATCTTCGGCATCTGTTAGAGGGTAGCGGCTAGCTGCTGGCGTGGGCACACAGTGTGGTGTGTGAAACAGCACCTCAGGAGCTCAGTGTCCTGTCAGCTGGGATTACGAACCATTAACCCTCAGGAGGTTGGTTTGGTCCCCCCTCTAAGTCCCATGAAGCAGGTAGACTGGTTGCCAACCAGTACCACCTAAAAATAAATAACTAAAATAAAGGAAACTCTGCAGCTCCAGAGAAATGCACCCGGCTCCTTGGGCACATTTTTCTAAACTGAGTCTGGTAGGAGGGGCATAGAGGGGAGGAGCCAGCACACACATACGCACACTAAAGGTTTTTAAAGTGCCATGCTCCAGTGGACCTGATCTATACCCCCATGGTACTAAAGTATAGTTCCCCAGTATCCACTAGGATGTAACAGAAAGAATGTTTTGGGTTGTTTTTTTTTAATTGAAATTGAGCTGCTAACTCTACTTAGCATGCAGTTGGAATCCGGTCTTTAGGTCGACAAGACTTAGGTTGACACTGTCTAGGTCGACCACCATTGGTCGACAGTAAGTAGGTCGACATGGTTTTTAGGTCGACATGACAAAAGGTCAACATGAGTTTTTCACTTTTTTTTGTGAACTTTTTTCATACTTTACGATCCATTTGGACTACAATTGGGAACGGTAACCTGTGCCGAGTGCAGCGGTAGCGGAGCGCGGCACCTTGCCCGAAGCAAGGCGATGGGACACGGAGCACTAATTGGGGTTCCCGGTTACTCTACGAAGAAAACGACACCAAAAACTATTTTAAAAACTCACGTCGACCTTTGTTACATGTCGACCTAGAGTCCCTGTCTACCTAGAAACTATGTCGACTTACTTACTATCGACCAATAGTGGTCGGCCTAGACTAGACTTAGGTCGACAATGTCTATGTAACATACCACACCCCATGCAGTTAGCCTTTCAAAGATCACAAAAAACAAAATGCTAAAATAATTCAAATTCGCACATGTGAGAACCAGCTTGAATACTGTTTAGCTTGTGTGTGCGTGTGTATGTATGTAATTATATATATATGTATGTATGTATGTATGTATGTATGTATGTATGTAGTTCTTTCACATTTAAACCAACTCGAACATATTCAGCTTTATTGAATTTGGTTCTTGAACTAGTATCAATTCAATGAGTAAGTTCCATATTGAGCAAGAGGAGATGGCACTTATCATCATAATACAAGATGCAGGAGATCATGGACGATTTTTGGATACAAAATCAGTAAGCGCTTCCATAGAAATGAATGACACAAAGGAAATGATTAACTAAGGTATTTCACTACCAGATAATCATCAATACAGAAAAGCAGATAGAAAATTGCTCTACGTTGCCATGGTTACCAGACCTGACCTCATTACATCAGAAGGGCCTTGAAGCCAAGCTAAATGGAGTGGAATATAGTGAATAGGACTATACAGTGGTGCATGAAAGTTTGTGAACCCTTCAGAATTTTCTATATTTCTGTTGAAATGTGGTCTCAAACTACCTCAGATTTTCATACAAGTCCTAAAAGTAGATAAAGAGAACCAAATCAAACAAATGAGACCAAGAAATCAGACGTGCTCTTTTATTTTTATTTTTTATTGAGGAAAATGACCCAATATAACAGTTCTGTGAGTGGCAAAAGTATGTGAACCTTTAGGCGTAGCATATATTTTGAAGGAACCATTAGTCAGGTATTTTCAATCTATATCTATGGGATGACAATCAGGTGTGAGTGGACAACCTGTCTTTTTAAAAGAACAGGGACCTATTAAATTTCTGATGTTCACAACACGTTTGTGGAAGTTTTACCATGCCCTGAACAAAGGAGATGTATGAGCACCAGCTTTAAAGAGTTTGGTCTCCACGAATCAACAGTCAGAAAGATTGTGTACAAATGGAGGAAAGCTCCAGACCATTATTACCCTTCCCAGGAGTTGTCAACTAACAAAGATCACACCAAGAGCAAGGCGTCTAATAGTTTGCAAGGTCACAAAGGAACCCAAAATAATCTCTAAGCAACTGAAGGCTTTTCTCACATTCGCTAATGTTAATGTTCATGAGTCCACCATTAGGAGGACACTAAACAACAATGGTGTACATAGCAGGATTGCAAGGAGAAAGCTGCTGCTCTCCAAAAAGAACATTGCTGCCCATCTGCAGTTTGCTAAAGATCACCTGGACAAACCAGAAGGCTACTGAGAAGGCTATTGAAAGAATGTTTTTTGGACAGATGAGTCCAAAATAGAGCTTTTTGGTTTTAATGAGGAGTTATGTTTGGAGAAAGGAGAACACCGCATTCCAGCATAAAAAAACTCATACCAGCTGTTAAATACAGTGTTGGTGGTATCTTGGTTCGGGCCTGTTTTGTTGCATCTGGCCCAGGACGATTTGCCATCATTGATGGGACAATGAACTCTGAATTATACCAGAATATTCTAAGAGAAAATATCTGTCCATGAGCTCCATCTCAAGAGAACGTGGGTCATGCAGCAAGACAACAACCCAAAGCACAAAAGTAATTCCGCCACAGAATGGTTAAAGAAGAATACATTTAAAGTTTTTGAATGGCCAAGTAAAAGTCTTTACCTTTATTCCAATCAAATTGATGTGGCAGGACCTGAAGCAAGCAGTTCATGTGGGGAAACCCACCAACATAATAGAGTTGAAGCTGTTTTGTATGGCGTAATGGGGTAAAGTTCCTCCAAGCCGATGTTCAGGACTAATCGACAATTACTGGAAATGTTTAGATGCAATTATTGCTGCACAAGGGGGTCATACTAGATATGAAAGCAAAGGTTCACATACTTTTGCCACACACAGATACCTGATATCGAACTATTTTCCACATTTGGTTCTCTTTATGTACTTTTAGGACTTGC
Organism: Pseudophryne corroboree; assembly: GCF_028390025.1. Taxonomy (NCBI): domain Eukaryota; kingdom Metazoa; phylum Chordata; class Amphibia; order Anura; family Myobatrachidae; genus Pseudophryne; species Pseudophryne corroboree. The sequence goes on from NC_086446.1 coordinate 573,339,980, forward strand.
GTGAAAATCTGTAGTTTTAGGCCAAATTTCAGAAGAAATATAGAAAATTCTGAAGGATTCACACACCACAAGCTATTTAAAGGAAACTATAAACGTTCAACTAAGGCTTCCAGCAATTCCAATCTGACACGTGGATGCAGTTTGGGCTACTGACAGAAAGACCTCCAACAGCTGCTTATTTGACCAGTCAGTTGGACTAGTAGAAAAGCAATCATCTAAATTGGGTTCTACATTCTGAGTGAATTCAGTTGCGAGTAAAGGGTCCAAATTATCGTTGCCACAGTGGTTAAATGCAACTGCACTGCATCTCTCGCTCATCCGGCCAAATCCTGAATTCAAAAGTGATGACCGGCCTATGGGGTAGCGAGCAGTTTTGTGTGAGTTTCAGTTGCCATAAAGTGCAGCTGTTACCGCAATGATTCGGATGGACGGATGTCTTTGCCTGCAATTGAATTCCTCCAGAATGTATTGTTGCAGCACAAGTCAATATGTGATATGGTTGAGGCCACTGGTAGCTGACCTGAAAAAAAAGAAAAATATTTGACAATCAAGCATATTGATGTGAAGTATCCTTTCATGAGAGTTCTACAAGACTGTCAAACAAAGGGCATGATTGCAGACAATGGCCCAAATGTATAAAGCCTTAAAAAGTGATAAAGTGAAGACAGATAAAGGGCGGTATTCAAATGATATATCACGCCCAATCTCCTTTCTAAAGTGATCCCCATTATCACGCATATCGCGCCCATAGTAATCAGGTGTAGTTGCGTAAAGGGTTAGGGCACCTCGCTACTCCGATGGTAGCGAGATGAAATGATACCATGCCCATCGGCAGAAACAGAATGGGTGTGAAAGAATTGAATACCTCCCAAAGAGTGATAAAGTACCACCCAATCAACTTCCTATCTGCCATGTCACAGGCTGTTTGAAAAATGGCATTTAGGAGCTGATTGGCTGGTCATTTACCACTCTATTCATCTCCACTTAATCACTTTTTAAGGCTTAATAAATTTGGGCCAGTGTCTCTACCTGGTGAAAGACATTACAAGCTATCAAAGAAATGGTTTAGTGAACGAAGACTAGATTGTTAAAAAGGGGAGTTTGATTTCTATTAAGGGGTAAATTTACTGAAGGTTCTAAAAATTAAAAGAGGTGATGTTGCCCATAGCAGCCAATCAGATTCTGTCTGTCACTTTCTAGGATGCAATAGAGAAATGATAGACAGAATCTGGTTCCTATAGGAAACATCGCCACTCTTCATTTTTTAGAACCTTTTAGTAAATTTACCACTAAGATTCATACCTTAAGGTACAGTAGGAGGCACTTTATGTTAAGCTGTCACTATGTAGTCTTTCTTTGTTGTGATAGTTTATTCAGTTATATAATCTTGTTGTTCCTCCCATGTTTTAGTCAAAATAAAGTTTACCCCACAGTTTTTCCCTGCATGTTTCACGCTTGAAAAAATGTAACCTTTTTCTGCAACACATCTAACTCACTCACATAGGGAGTGTGCATGTAGAATGAGCTAGTTACGCACCGAGCGACCCAGTGGTAAATCGAAATATCCTTTTCGCCATGAACACTGCACGATTCGCTGTACAATGGAGCGATGTATCGTTACATGTTGCATGTAACTACACCGCGGTAGGCTGGGGAAATGTCCCATATGACGTGCAGAACATCAGATTGGATGATGCAATGAACAACGGATCAGAGGTACACTGTATGTGATATGTACGATATATCATTCCGATCCACATGGGAATAATATATTGTATGATATATCTTCCAGTGTGTACCCAGCTTTACACTTCATCTCTGCAAGCTATTTACATACTGCAACCAGGTAAAGGGATGGATTAGATGACCTGCCTTCTCATTCTAAAAGAAAATTTTAGAACCACCTCTGATCCAGAACTACATTAAAGCAATAATTCCACATAGAGGGCTAAATGTAAAAACCTGCGAGCTTTCAGAGATGCGGGACTTTGGGCCTTATTCAGGTTGGATCGCAAAAGTTGCGAAACGCAATCCAGTCGATTATCGAATGACTGCGCATACGCGGCCATGAATAGCATTTATTTATGCAAACGCATTGTGTTTTGACGCAATCGCATTTTGATTGTCAGGAAGCCAGCGTTTAGGGGAGGAAATATGGCAGTTTGTGGGTGTGTTTGTAAAAACGCAGGCGTGGCAACAAACCAAGGAAAAGTAGTATGTGCAGACATTCTTTTTCTAGCCTGCCTCATTCCTTTATGGGATTGATGCTCTAAAATAAAGCTTTCACAGAAGGGAGAACTTTTTTTTTTTATCAAAAGATATAAAATGCGCCTGAAAAGTATTCCTTCCTGAGCGACGTAGTTTCATTTATCGCTAAGTTTGTATGCCACCGCCGACGAGTGATGCGCGGCCCCGCGGGTCATTAACAACCCTCGCTGTCGGCCGTGCATGCAGTTCAATTTGGACTGTCGTCCGTAAACTGCTTACCCGGCCGCGGTGTGACGTCACTGAGCAATATGGTTTGCATATCACTCAGTGTGTACGCGCTGTCGCCGACTGCCCCGGCTCAGGAGGGGAGACACTAGGCGAGGTCGCTCATAGAGCACATCGCATAGTGTGTACCCACCTTCATACACTCAGCTAAAAATAAAATGTGTATGAAGATCATATACATATAAAATATATATATATATATATATATATATATATATATATATATATATATATATCTCTCCACAGGTGGTCCGGCTCTCCGTGTTCAAATATTACCAGCCCGGGTGCCCCCACACCTCTTGCAATGTAAATAGTCTCCACGTGCGGCACTCCTGGGCACAAAGTATTCGACTCTTATATAGGCATATAGGGTAACGTTTCAGTGCCCCCTTCTTTTATTATATCGGCACTTTCATCAGACAAACATGAAAGTGCCGATATAATAAAAGAAGGGGGCACTGAAACGTTACCCTATATGCCTATATAAGAGTCGAATACTTTGTGCCCAGGAGTGCCGCACGTGGAGACTATATACATATATATATAATCTCTCTCTATATATGTATATATATCTATATATAGATAATGTATCTCTATTATAGAACCGTGAATGATGACTTGCTGACCTCTAAGTTCCACTTATTTGCTAGTTAAAATGTACTGAAATATTGCTTTACTCTTACTGAAGTATATGTTCTGCTAATTCCTAGGATGTCGTAAATTCCCTGCAAGTACAGAAACAGCTGCTTACTACAGGTAAGGACATGAATGATCCCTAAGTCACTGATTTCATACGTTTGCATCTGCTCTAGCCATGGTTTATAATTATATATATCACTCCTATGCATTTAGTCAGAATGGGGACCCACACACGATACAATTATCGCATGCTGTTTGATCTTTTTAGTTCAAATAGCACCGTCTGTATTGTCCATTGCGATGCAGTGCGCGCTCCCATCAGCACACATAGTACATTGTAGTGTATTCAAAATCGGATGTAGTTCAAACAGCATACCCCACTTAGTCCAAATCGCATAGCAAAGATTGTATAGGCTCAAATCTCACCTAGCACAAATCTCACCTAGCACAAACCGCACTGTGTGTGGGCCCCCTAAGTTTTAATAAAAAGTGGCCAAAAAATTTTTTTGTAGTAGATGTACAATATTTTTTTGTTTTATTATTCTGTATTTTCATATGTTCTGCTAGAATGTGCAATGGTATAAAGGCAGCAAACATAGCTTATACTTGTGTACCAGATATGCATAGTCAGTCCAGTCTTAAGTACTGTATTAGATGTGATGTCCTAATATGAAGTTTGATGTATGTTGAGAATGGAGCAAGGGTCCAAGGGCTAGATTTGCTAAGCGGTGGCTTTTGAAATCTGCAGACTCTAGGTTGTTTTGACCACATTTACTAACATTGCATTAAGGTACACAACATGCAGTAAATTATATAATTGCCTGTAACAGTCCAGCAATGAACTTCTTTCTCCTCTTACTGCTCGGCCTGCTTGAAACAGAGCGAGTGTGTATTTCCTTATTACACTCATCTGTTCATGTGAGCTATAAGCATGGGCGTGCGCAGAACATTTTATTAGGAGGTGCATGATTGGAGTGGCATGCCTAGCACCACCCACTGGGCATGTCTTGCACCGTATATTAGCAAGATGAGGGAGACAAGTATGTAACCTGCATACGGATTACAAGTCCATATATATATATATATATATATATATATATATATATATATATATATATATATATATATATATATATATATATATATATTACACACACACACACATATACTATGTATAACTGGCGTCCCTTTCACATTATAGCACACAGTATGAGCCAAAATTCACATTACAGCACACGGTATGAGCCAAAATTCACATTATAGCACACGGTATGAGACAAAATTCACACAATAGCACACGGTAAGAGCCGAAATTCACATTATAGCACACGGTAAGAGCCGAAATTCACATTATAGCACACGGTAAGAGCCGAAATTCACATAGCACACGGTATGAGCCGAAATTCACGTTATAGCACACGGTATAAGCCGAAATTCACATTAAAGTACATAGAATGAGCCAAAATTCACATTATAACACACAGAATAAGCCGAAATACATATTATAGCACACGGAATAAGCCAAAATTCACATTATAGTACATAGAATGAGCCGAAATTCACATTATTGCACACAGAATGAGCTGAAATTCAAATTATGACACATGAATAAGACGAAATTCAGGGAGCGTGACAGCAGGGACATAGGGACAGCGAGAGTGACAGAAGGGACAGGGAGAGTGACACAGACAGGGAGAGTGACAGCAGGGACATAGGGACAGGGAGAGTGACAGAAGGGACAAGGAGAGTGACAGAGAGAGGGACAGCAAGGGCATACAGTAGGGACTAGGGAGAGAGTAAAGCGGCAGGGCAAGATTACCTATTTAGCAGTGGCAGTGCTGAGGATGCTGTGATCTGTGGTGGATGAGTAGGCTGTCTGCATGGTGCAGAGAAGGACTAAGGGCAGTGGCGGTGTACTGGAGGAGACAGAGGGCGGCGGTGCATGGAGGAGGAGGCTGTGGTTGGCGGCACTGCGGCTCCTATGAGCGCTGCGCAACTATATCAAATCTGCCGCTGACTGCAGTCAACCAGGAGCGGCATATCAGGAGCCGGCCTAGGACTATTATTCATAATGTGAGTGTTCAGACTTGATGACCACTCACTCACTGTGTGCACCAGGGAAAAGAGAGGGATTCAGGCCAGCCAAGGGGTGGGGGGATAAAATTCTGTATAAAAAGATAAAGGGTTATTACCTTATGCTATCTATCTATCTATCTATCTATCTATCTATCTATCTATCTATCTATCTATCTATCTATCTATCTATCTATCTATCAGCAAAAGGTAATAACCCTTTATTTTTTTTATACAGAATTTTATCCCCCCACCCCTTGGCTGGCCTGAATCCCTCTCTTTTCCCTGGTGCACACAGTGAGTGAGTGGTCATCAAGTCTAAACACTCACATTATGAATAATAGTCCTAGGCCGGCTCCAGTCTACGCCTGTGTTTTGCTGTTGAAAATGGCAGAGCAGGGCACACATGAGTGCAGAGCCGGCCCTAACCAATATGATGCCCTAGGCAAGATTCTGGTTGGTGCCCCCTAGCACCACCGCTAGTTCCGCCTCTGACCCTGCACCCCTTTCCCAGCACCATCACCCCCCACCCATAGCAGTCCTTTTTTTGTTTTCCTACCCCCTGTAATTTAAATAAGAACAGTGTGCACATTCAGCGCACAGCCCAAAAAGGTATGTGTTTTTGCTGGCAAGGGGCATGGCCACACAATAGTACCCCCAATTCAACTTATGCCTCACAGTAGTGCAACTTTATTCACAATTTATCATATGATAGTGTCTCTTATTCACATTACATCACACAGTAGTACCAATTAACCTTATATACGTTACTTCTCACAGTAGTGCCCCTCATTCACATAACATCATACTGAATTGCTCCTTATTCACATTACACCACACCATATTGCTCTTTATTCTCATTACACCACACCATATTGCTCCTTATTCACATTACACCACACCATATTGCTCTTTATTCTCATTACACCACACCATATTGCTCCTTATTCACATTACACCACACCATATTGCTCTTTATTCACATTAGACCACACAGTAGTGCCCTTTCTATACGTTACGCCACACAGTAGAAGACCTTATACACATAATGCCACACATTGGTAATGCATTTATACACATAATACCACACAGTAATGCCCCTACACATATGACACACATTATTAATGTCCTTATAAACATAGTGCGCCTTACACATTATGCCAACCCTTATTAATGCCCTTATACACATAATTTCCCTTACACATATGCCACACATTATTAATGCCCTTATACACATAATGAAACACATAGTGCCCCTTACACATAGGTTACACATTATTAATGCCCTTATACACATAATGACACATATAGTTCCTGGCGTGATTCAACTGGCAGCTCTGCTAACATCAGGTGTCTATTTTTTATGAAAATGCATCTTATTTGCATTGCTATGTGGCTAGGATGCACAAGCAGCTTCTGCTGATTAAAATGATATGCAGCATGCCTATACATTGTGTGCAACTGTGGCTGTATCTGCATACGAAATGCTGCACACAGAATATAGGCATACTGCATATCATTTTAATCAGCAGAAGCTGCTTGTGCCCCTAGGAATACCAGATGCCCTAGGCAATTGCCTAGTTTGCCTATGCTTAAGGCCGGCTCTGCATGAGTGACTGGAGAGACTGACTGAGCACGGGCGTAAAGTACTACAGCGCAGGGAGGCCGGGGAGGGCGCGCGGTGTGACATCAGTATGTCACATCGTGAGGCAGACAGTCGGATCATGACGGCGGGTGGGCTGGGCTGTGCGGCCAGCCACCCACCCACAACGTAGCTGACAGCTGTGAGTCTAAGCGGTGGAGTGGGAGGAGGTGACCGTGTGACAGCCCAGGTAGCGATGCAGGTCATCCGTTCATCACGATCAGTGTGCTGCTGTAGTAGCACTGCTACAACAGCAGCACACAAACAGCAATGATCGGATCGCAGGCATGATGTGCGGGGGGTGCCGGACATTAGGGGGTGCCTGTGCGCACCAGGCACCCCCCGTGCGCACACCTATGGCTATAAGTGAAGAGAGTGCAGCCAGCAGTGCCAGAGAAAGGGACAGGTACACTGTACTTAGGGGTCCACTGGCAGCTCACAAATTGCCATTTTCTCCGGTAGGGTCCACAGGTTATCCACAGGGTAACAATGGGATATGATGAAGCAACAGTGGATTTGCACCAATCTGTCAAAGCTTTCCGGCCTCCCAGCATGCAACGGGCCCGTCCATATATCCCCGCCTCCTGGCTCAGGCAAATCAGTTTTTTTGTTTGGTGCGGCAGGATCCAGACCATGGTCAGAGGGCTGCTGATTTTTAGCAGCCGTAAGCTTTCTTATTTTATTTTAATAGTCTTACTATTTTTTCTGAGCAATTTTTCTAATCGCTTCTTATACGTACTTTAGAAAGAGTCGCTCCAACAACTCTCCGCCGGGTTGCGACAACGCTTACCCACGAGTACAGTGCTGTTTCGGCAGGCGTCTGTGTCGGATATACTAGAAGGTCCAGCAGACGTTATGAGGCTGTGGCCGGAGCACGGGGAGAAGGTAAAGCATTGGTTCCGCTTATAAGGGGAATACGGACACAGCCGCACTGTTTTGGGAGGAGACTACCAAACAGTCGCTGACGCGGCTGCCACCTCGGGTGCACCAGCGCTAGGCCTTAGGGATCATAGGCTCCAGGAATAGTATGAGGCCGCGATCCCTAGGGTTGATGTCAGCAGGGGGGAGTCAGACGCTCTCCTGGTCTCCCCTCCCCCCGGTTCATGACCAGTTTCCTCTGAGTCTCCCGCCATGAACTGTTTCCCGCTTCCGTCTCAGACGCTGTACTCAAAGGGGACCCAGTCGCAGCATAGGCGGCTGTGTGACTAGTGCGTCTGTTTTCACTGAGCGTCTGTGTTCACTATAGGTTTTTGGAGCGGCAGTGTACACTAGTAGTGTCTGGATCCATTCAGCGTTCGTTAACGTATTGATCGGACCTGGAAGCGAGGTGAGTCTCCCTGTATCCCACTCTACGGAGTACGGGTAATACAGCATTAAGTCCAGTGTCTGACTGGGGCATGAAGGTCCCACCGGGGAAATGCAGTGGTAGGGGCCCATTCTTAGAGGCTTGGCAAACCATTAGTGCATGGTCTGGGCCCCTTGATAAATAATATATATAGTAAATACTGCTAGTGCATGCATGATGAAGTACCAGATTAATAACAGCAATGCACTGTAGAAAATACACCATAGCCCTGTGCAGTATAATGTAACCTATTCATAATGTATAATTGAGAGGGTGGGCCCCCAGGCAGTGGGGCCCACTGGTGGTTTCCCCTGTACCCCTATGGGCCAGTCCGAGACTGACTAAGGTGGTCATTCCGAGTTGATCGCAGCCAGCAACTTTTTGCTGCTGCTGCGATCAACTTGTACACGCCTATGGGGGAGTGTATTTTATCTTAGCAGGGCTGCGATCGCTTGTGCAGCCCTGCTAAGCTAAAAAAAAATGTCAAGCAAAATAAGACCAGCCCTGGACATAATTACCCTGTGCAACGATTCCTGCAATGCTGGAGCCGGCTTTGACGTCAGACATCCACCCTCCGTTCTCCTGGACACGCCTGCGTTTTCCTCACCACTCCCCGAAAATGGCAGCCAACGGTCCGGATCCGCCCTGGAATGCCTTCTTCCTGTCAATTTTCTTTGCGGTCGGCTCTGCGACCACTTCCTTCATTAGCCACGGCGTAACCCTGCGACCCCTGTCGCCAGACATCGTGCACGTGCACTGCGGCCGCCGTGCATGCGCATTCCGTACCCGTTCGCACCGCAGCGATAAACCGCTGCGTGCGAACGGGTCGGAATGACCCCCTAAGTCTCTATCTACCTTTTTGAGTATGAATAGTTAGATAAGTGCCTATTGCATATGAGTCTGTATACATTTACTGTTGTCTCTTTCTCAATGCGTCTGAATACGGTAGATCTGTTTAAACATGATTCAGTAATATATTCTCCTACATACTTGAAATCAGGGCCGGTTCTGCGGATTTGCGCGCCCCGGGCAGCAATGGGGGGCGTGGCTTTGTGCAGGGGGCGTGGTCATTTACGCCCCCTGTACAGACTGGAATGTGCCCCCCCGCTGCCGCTGGCCGCTGTGAAGCCCTTCGTGGAGAGGTCCTTTAATGGCGGTGCGCGATGACTTCATCGCGCACCGCACAGCAAAGGACTTCTCCACGAAGGGAAACTCTAGTTTCCCTTCATAGCGGCCAGCGGCAGCGGGGGGCACAGCAGCGGATCTTGCCCTGGTGCGGCGCCCTCCGGATGGCGCCGGCGCCCTCCGGAAGGCGGCACCCCGTGCAAAAGTCCTGCTTGCCCGTGGCAAGATCCGCTACCGCTTGAAATGTAGTTGTAGTTGATGATGTGCTCATATTGCTTATTACACTAATGTATAACATATGACTGACTGCTAGTGTGATTGCTTACTTTAGTATATTCTGTCAGTTTTGTTCTATTCCGATCCTCAATGCTGGTGCATGGGTAGGGTCGGATTGTATGTCACTTTAAAAAGCTTATAGTGATTACAGTCACAGATTGTGTAGTACACTGTGGAAGTGTTGATTATTTATCATGTCTAAGAGCGGCAAAGGTGAGGTAGATACACTCACAGCAACACCAACACTCATATCATGTTTGTCTTGCAAAGCTGTGTTATTCTCCCAGGATCTGGTTCAGGATGGTTTGTGTGCAAATTATTTTAGCTTTCACCAGGGGTTCTTGAAAAATACAAGGCAGGTTCAGGTGCATGCGGGGGGGATTTTTCAATAGCATCTAGAGAGCAAAAATCCCATATAGCACATATAAAACAGGCTGCAATGTTCTTGGAAGAAGCAGCATTGGATATGGGTACTATTGCCTCTAGGGCATCATCTTCAACAATAGTTGCTCGCGGAGCAGTTTGGCTACGTACGTGGAAGCTGATTCAGAAACTAAGAAGGTTTTGAAATCTTTGCCCTTTTCTGGAGATATTCTCTATGGTAAAGAATTGACAGATATTTTGGAGTCAGAAGCAGACTCCAAGAAGGTCAAGTTTCCTCCCACATACAATTTCAAACCTAAAGCTCTGGCTTTTCTGCACTTTCGGTCTCAAGGAAAAGCTAAAGGTAAAAGTGATAGCAGGCAGTCCCAATACAACAAGTCTGGTAGGACTAAAAAGCATTGGGCTACCAGAGGACCGGTTTGTAAAACAGTCAAGGGTTCAGGACTTGCTACACAGTCAAAAGGTATCCATTCACGCAGCAATGCGTGTGATGTGGTTGATGGTGTCAACAGTCGACATGGTGGAGTATGCACAATTCCACTCGAGGTCTCTGCAGCATCTGATTCTTGCCAAATGGAATGGGGTTTTTTTTTTTTTTTTTATTGAAGCCCGAGGTGCGGTGCTTCATCACCCAGTGTCTGTGACCAAACGTGCTGGGGGCGAAGGTTCTTGGACCCTCTCCCGGAGGAGAAGGGCCCCGTTACTCCTCTAACCCTCAGAGCCAAAAGGCCCTGAGGGAAAAAAGGGACTGTGGGTCCCCCTTTGCCGAAGCGCAGGGGGACCCTCGGATGTCCCCAGGGTTAGCCGAAGCGTCCCCCTGGGGACCGATTTCTGCGTCTGGTCCTCCCCCCGTGGGGAGGACCTCAGCAACTTTAGAGGAGAGGGCGGCCCATAAGGGTCTCACCTTAACCCCAACAAAAAACGTGACCGTGACACACTACAAACTACAAAAAACGAATAAAAGTGCTAAAGTTTGTGCAAGTGCGGGTGCAAGTGCAAAAACTCATATGTGGGCATAAATAAATAAATAAGCCCCAGCCAGAAGGCCGGGGGGGGGGGGGTAAAAAATTATCCTTGCCCTAGCCAAAAGGCCAGGGCAAAGGATGTGGTGCTCCAGAAGTTGGGAAGAAGTGACTGTGCAAGTGCTCCTAAAGTGCAAAGGTTTAGGGCCAGTGCAAGTTAAGGCACCCTTGGGGTTTTCACCCCAAGGGCACATGTCACCTCGGGCTTCTAAGCTGCTCTTGGCCTCTCAGCCAGACCAAGCTTCGTACTGCTCCTATCCCAGGGTCAACCCCCAGTAAGAGTGGGTACTAGACCAGGCTGTTCCTAAACAACATAGGGGTTGCTTTAGGCCCCCAGAAGATAGGAATACTCAGCCCGGTTTTTCTCCACTCTCCACCAGGGGCCCGCCACACCCCGGTCAGATACTCCACAGGGTGTTTCTCCATTCCACATCTAGGAACCTCTCACGCTCCTAGTGTAAGAACAGGTACTCCACCCTGTGTTTCTCTACAGTAGATACTTCGCCAGGCCGCTACTCCCCCACGAGGAAAAGGGATAACTGGCCCGGTTTTTCTCCACTGATAAGAACAGATACTACACTTGATCTTAGCCAAAAGGCCGAGAAGCGATGGAATGGGTTGCATCAGACGATCAAAAAACACAGACTATGGTTCTTACAATAGAAGTAAGAAGGTCATTAGCCTGGTGTCTACAGACATCCCATCTGGACAAGGGGAGACCCTTTTGGATATCAGATTGGGAAATTGATTTGAGGATCCTTTTGCTCACTAACATCTTAGGGCTTTCTATGATGCTCCTGCCTTGAGTTTTGGAACACAACTGATTTGCCTGAGCCAGGATGCGGGGATATATGGACGGGCCCTTTGCATGCTGGGAGGCCGGAAAGCTTTGACCGATTGGTGCAAATCCGCTGTCGCTTCATCATATCCCATTGTTATCCTGTGCACTTAGAAGAAATACTGTTATCAACGGTAAGTTTTTACCAGAACGTGTATATATAGTCAAGGTTGATGGGGCCGTGGCATAGGCAGGGGAAATTGACTACACAGACTTCAGATGTAGTAGGTATGGGCCCAAGTACTGGGAGGGGGCATATTCAAATCCAGGCAGGCCTGGTCACACCCCCTAAAAAACAGAGGATGCAGGTGGCTACACGGGGGGACCCCTCCCCCCTCAGGAGCTGCTGAAAAGGGAGACAAAGTCCCTCTTAGTTGTTGACCAGGACCCGGGCTCCTCCAACCACCCCAGGCAAAGGCAATTAGCACCTGCTCCCCCATATCCCCCTCTGCCTCTCTTGGTATTGGGGAGAAGCACAAGTCCAAGATTAGTGTCTTTTCAAAGCTCATTCCTAGATATAGGGGATGTACTAACTAAGCCATGGAGAGTGATAAAGTACCAGCCAATCCGTTCCTGACTGCCATGTTACATGCAGTGTTGACAGTCAGGAGCTGATTGGTTGATACGTTATCTCTTTCTACTTTATCACTCTCCAAGGCTTAGTACATCTACTACTCCCCCCCCCCTCCGCCCATGCTGGCTAAATCCAAAATAGTCTTTAATCTTTTTTTTTTTCCTCACAGGTATGCTAACATTTGACATGTTTATTTAAGAACAGGAAAACAGCAACTTACAGTTGACGACAATATAGGACACGTACAGGTTGTGGCGCCATATAAATAAAGGATAATAATAATAATTAAGGGATGTGGCGTTTTCCACAACTTGCAGAAATAGCCTTCAAAGGCTCAGGTGCTAAATAAACACATTTACAAAAAAATAAAATGTTTATTCAAAAACAAGCAACTTGCTTATTTTATCTCTTCCTTTTGTTTACATTTTACTTAAAGTGCAAAAAGAAAGAAATCTATTCTGAAACGGTGTCAAGGTTAAGTTTTAATTTGCTTTTAATAAAACAAAGTGTCCGGTTGGCTTCCATATGGTCCTGCAATTAAACATTGCTAGCGTACACTGTTTATTGCGGTCTTAGAAAGAAAGGCTGCTTAACAAACTTCACCAGGTTAGCCACAAGCTGAAAGTCAACTGTAAATCCTTCACTACATTGTATACATTAACAGTTACACTATCTCTCTAGCCTTCTTGGTCTTATGGGAGAAAAACACAGGCTAAAGACATATCTCATGTATGCGTTATTTGAAAAGGAACATCCTATATAGCTGTGTGACAGTATTGGTCTGTGGGGTTTAATACAGTAGTAGGATTCAGACAATGAATGCTGTAAGCAAGCAGTTCCTAAACGGAGTCCTAAAGACACCCTAACAGTTCAGGTTTTAAGGATATCCATGCTTAAGCACACGTGACTTAATTAGTACAGATTTACTTTGCTTTGATTAAAAATTATGTTGTTGTTATTATTTTCTCCTACGTCCTAGAGGATGCTGGGGACTCCAAAAGGACCATGGGGTATAGACGGGATCCGCAGGAGACATGGGCACTTTAAGACTTTAATGGGCGTAAACTGGCTCCTCCCTCTATGCCCCTCCTCCAGACCTCAGTTAGATTCTGTGCCCAGAGGAGACTGGTCACACACTAGGGGAGCTCTACAGAGTTTCTCTAAAAAAAGACTTTTGTTAGGTTTATTATTTTCAGGGAGCACTGCTGGCAACAGGCTCCATGCTTCGTGGGACTGAGGGGAGAGAAGCAGACCTACTTCTGTGAGTTCAAAGGCTCTGCTTCTTAGGCTACTGGACACCATTAGCTCCAGAGGGTATGATCACTTGGTATAGCGTAGCTGTTCGTTCCCGTAGCCGTGCCGCCGTCCCCCTCACAGAGCCTGAAGTAAGAAGCCGGGTGAGTAGCAGAAGCAAGAAGACTTCAGAGGCGGCAGAAGACTTCAGTTCTTCCTTGAGGTACCGCGCAGCGCACCACTGCTCCCACACACACAAGGCACTACATGGGTGCAGGGCGCAGGGGGGGCGCCCTGGGCAGCAATAAATCCTCTGACTGAGACTGGCAAGTTGGTATACAGTGCAAAGGCACTGTATACAGACCCCTGCCAGTATAAAGAAAAGCGGGACACAAGCGTGCCATTGAGGGGGCGGGGCTTCGTCCTCCAGCTCTAACCAGCGCCATTTTATCTCCACAGCTTGCTGCAGAGACGCTGCTCCTGGACCTTCACTGCTGTCACAAGTAACAGGGTGCAAAAAACAAGGTGGGGCGCAGCAATTTGGTGTTGATTACTATTATATAAAAGCGCTTATAGGTCTGGGGCATTATTTAATTCTTTCAGACCGGTGAGGCGCTGGGTGTGAGCTGGCAAACTCCCTCTCTGTCTCTCTGAAGGGCCTTACTGTGGGTATGTCCCCTATAGCCCAGTGTGTTTGTGGGTGTCGGTACGCGTGTGTCGACATGTCTGAGGCTGAGTGCTCTTCCCAGGAGGAGGCTGTGGTGGGGGCTGAACAGAATGAGGGAGTGACTCCGTCGGCACCGCCGACTGCTGATTGGGTAGAGATGTGGAAGGTTTTAAATACAAGTGTGGATTTGTTGCACAAGAGGTTGGACAAATCTGAGACTCAGAACCAAGCATGGAGACCATAGGAGAGGTTTTGTCACAATGTCAGACCCCCTCAGGGTCCAAAAAACGTTCATTTACCCAGATAACAGACACAGATACCGACACGGATTCCGACTCCAGTGTCGACTATAATGATGCCAAGTTACATCCTAAGGTGGCTAAGAGTATTCAGTACATGATTGTGGCAATAAAAGAAGTGTTACATATCACAGAAGACCCCACTGTCCCTGAGACAAGGGTCTGTATGTTTAAGGGAAAGAAACCTGAGGTAACGTTTCCTCCCTCTCATGAACTGAACGCTCTTTTTGAAAAAGCTTGGGAATCTCCTGACAAGAGACTACTGATTCCAATGAGGATTTCTATGGCATATCCATTTCCCTCGGTGGATAGGTTACAGTGGGAATCCTCCCCTATGGTGGACAAAGCCCTGGCGCGTTTGTCCAAGAAGGTGGCGCTACCGTCCCCGGACACGGCAGCACTTAAAGATCCTGCCGATCGTAAGCAGGAAACTACCTTGAAGTCTATTTATGTCACTACGGGTAAGCTGCTCAGGCCGGCCGTGGCATTGGCATAGGTGAGTAGCGCTATTGAAAAGTGGGCAGATAACTTGTCATCTGAAATAGACACCCTGGATAGGGAAAGCGTGCTTTTGACGCTGGGTCACATCAGGGACGCTGCAATCTATCTAAAGGACGCTGCGAGAGATATTGGCCTCTTGGCTTCCAGGGCCAATGCCATGGCAATCTCGGCTAGGAGGGCGTTGTGGACGCATCAATGGAATGGTGATGCTGATTCTAAAAAGGGTATGGAGGCTCTGCCCTTCAAAGGTGAAGTTTTGTTTGGTGAAGGCCTCTCGGACCTGGTTTCTGCAGCTACCGCTGGTAAGTCGTCCTTTTTGCCTTTTGTCCCTCCACAGCAAAAGAAAACCCCTCAATACCAGATGCAGTCCTTTCGGTCTCATAAATTCAGGAAAGGACCAGGGTCCTCTTTCCTTGCTGCTAAAGGTAAGGAAAAAGATCGACGGCTGTGGCAAGCTCCCAGGAGCAGAAGTCCTCCCCGGCTTCTGCCAAATCCACCGCATGACGCTGGGGCTCCGCTGCGGGAGTCCACACCGGCGGGGGAGCGTCTTCAGCTCTTCAGTCAGGTCTGGGTTCACTCGGGCCTGGATCCTTGGGTGCTGGAAATTGTGACCCAAGGATACAAACTGGAGATTCAAGACGTGCCTCTGCACCGATTTTTCAAATCTGCCTTGCCAGCTTCTCTTCCAGAAACAGAGGTAGTGTGTGCGGCAATACAAAAGCTGTGTCGGCAGCAAGTCATTGTCACTGTACCCCCGTTACAGCGGGGGGAAGGGTTTATTCAACCCTGTTCGTGGTCCCGAAACCGGATGGTTCTGAACTTAAAGTCCCTTAATCTGTATTTAAAAAGATTCAAATTCAAGATGGAATCTCTCAGAGCAGTGATCTCCAGTCTGGAGGGGGGGGGGGATTTTATGGTATCAGTCGACAAAGGATGCTTACCTACATGTCCTCATTTATCCTCCACATAAGGCGTACCTGAGGTTCGCTGTTCAGGATTGTCACTACCAATTTCAGACGTTGCTGTTTGGTCTTTCCACGGCCCCGAGGATTTTCACCATGGTAATGGCGGAAATGATGGTACGCCTGCGCAAGCAAGGGGTCACAATTATCCCGTACTTGGATGATCTCCTGATAAAGGCGAGATCACAGGAGCAGTTGCTGAAAAAACATTGCGCTCTCCCTGACAGTTCTGCAACCACATGGCTGGCTCCTAAATTTGCCAAAGTCGCAGTTGATTCCAACAACACGGCTGTCGTTTTTGGGCATGATTCTGGACACGGAACTACAGAGAATTTTTCTCCCGTTGGAAAAAGCTCTGGAAATCCAGAACATGGTCAAGAAGCTTCTGAAACCGGCAAGAGTGTCGATTCATCAATGCACTCTAGTGCTGGGGAAAATGGTGGCGGCCTACGAGGCCATTCCGTTTGACAGGTTCCATGCAAGAACTTTTCAGTGGAACCTGTTGAACAAGTGGTCCGGGTCCCATCTACACATGCACCAGGGCCAGGATTTCTCTCCTGTGGTGGCTCCAACTTTCTCACCTTCTAGAGGATCGCAGGTTCGGGATACAAGATTGGATCTTGGTGACCACGGATGCGAGTCCCCGAATTTGGGGAGCAGTCACCCAGGGAGTAAGTTTCCAGGGAAAATGGTCAAGCCAAGAAGCTTGCCTACACATAAACATTCTGGAATTAAGGGCCATCTACAACGGCCTTCTACAAGAGGAACATTTGCTGCGCGGCCTACCCGTCCTGATTCAGTCGGACAACATAACAGCGGTGGCGCACATAAACCGCCAAGGCGGAACAAGGAGCAGAGCGGCGATGGCGGAGGCCACAAAGATTCTTCGCTGGGCGGATAAACATGCAAGCGCTCTGTCAGCGGTCTTCATTCCAGGCGTGGACAACTGGGAAGCAGACTTCCTCAGCAGACACGATCTCCATCCAGGAGAGTGGTGTCTTCATCAAGAGGTCTTTGCAGAAGTAACAGGTCGTTGGGGAATTCCTCAAATAGACATGATGGCGTCTCGCCTCAACAAGAAGCTTCAGACGTATTGTTCCAGGTCGAGGGACCCTCAGGCAGTAGCTGTGGACGCTCTAGTGACACCGTGGGTGTTTCAGTCGGTCTATGTGTTCCCTCCACTTCCTCTCATCCCAGAGGTGATAAGGATCATAAGAAGAACAAGAGTTCAGGCGATACTCGTTGTTCCAGATTGGCCACGGAGGGCCTGGTATCCGGATCTTCAGGAATTACTCATAGGAGATCCCTGTCCTATTCCTCTAAGAGAGGATCTATTACAGCAGGGGCCGTGTGTGTTCCAAGACTTACCGCGGTTGCGTTTGACAGCATGGCGGTTGAACGCCAAATCCTAGCTCGAAAGGGTATTCCAGGAGAGGTTATACCCACTCTGCTGAAAGCTAGAAAGGAGGTAACGGCGAAGCATTACCACCGTATTTGGAGAAAATATGTGTCTTGGTGCGAATCCAAGAAGGCGCCTACGGAAGAATTTCAGCTGGGTCGTTTTCTCCATTTTTTGCAAGCTGGTGTGCAAGCCTTAAGTTAGGCTCCATTAAAGTGCAGATCTCGGCCTTATCTATTTTCTTTCAAAAGGAATTGGCCTAGCTTCCAGAAGTACAGACTTTCGTGAAGGGCGTGCTGCACATCCAGCCTCCATTTGTGCCCCCAGTGGCACCATGGGACCTTAACGTAGTGTTACAGTTCCTTAAGTCACATTGGTTTGAACCTTTACAAAAGGTTGAGTTGAAATTTCGCACTTGGAAAGTGGTCATGCTATTGGCTTTGGCGTCCGCAAGGCGGGTGTCAGAGTTGACGGCTTTGTCTCACAAAAGCCCCTACTTGGTTTTCCATGTAGATAGCGCGGAGTTGAGGACTCGTCAATAATTTCTCCCAAAGGTGGTTTCTTCGTTTCACATGAACCAACCTATTGTGGTACCTGTGGCTACTGAAGCCTTGGCTAAGTCAAAGTCTCTTGATGTGGTCAGAGCTTTGAAAATGTATGTAGCCAGAACGGCTCGTATTAGGAAAACAGAGGCGCTGTTTGTCCTGTATGCTTCCAACAAGGTTGGGGCTCCTGCTTCTAAGCAAACTATTGCGCGCTGGATCTGTAATACGATTCAGCATGCTCATTTTACGGCTGGATTGCCGTTACCGAAATCCAGGGCCGGTTCTAACGCTTTTTGCGCCCCAGGTGGGAAATGGGGGCGTGGCTTCATACAGGGGGCATGGTCAGTTACGCCCTGATAATGTCAAATATTACCTTAAAACATAAAGTTATACCGCTAGACTCACTATTACCGTGGAGCCGCTATGGCCGCTAGACTTATTACACACACTACGTACTAAGTACGCTATTTGCGTACTGAGTACCGCATGGATACGCACTTAGCGTATCAGACGCTGTGCCGTGGGCGCGACGCACGAGCGGCACGTACGCACACGGATTCATGCTTCGTACTAAGCACGCTATTGGCGTACTGAGTACCGTATTGATACGCTCTTAGCGTATCAGACGCCGTGCCGTGGGTGCAACATACACGCGGCGCGGACGCACGCAGAGTGATATACAGTAAACCTTAAGTAATGAAACAGTGTAAGGATGTGCTTATACTTTAAACCTTAGCAGCCTAGTACTGCAACGATGTGATACCTTAAAACCTTAACAATGCTTATACACCTTACTCCGATTAAGACGCTAATAAAGCCCTTTGCAGGAAAGTGAAAACACAACACCGGTTTGTGGTAAACCGCAGTGGATTATTCAGAGAAAAGGGGTAAACAGATACAAGTTATACACTACAGGCTAACAAGGAAATCTAAACAGAATAATGGCTACAGAGAATATACATACGCGGGGAATCGTTCGCAAGCGCGTCCTGGACCAGTCCTCAGCTATCAGGGAGAAAGCCTTCAGAGTCTTGTGTCCTGGCCAGGCAACAGTGGTCTTTTTATACACAACATACATTCACAATACAATGGTCACTGTAATCTCATTGTTCATTGGACACAGGGATGTGTCTCTACATTACAGCAAAGGTCATAGGTGGATTTGAACAGGTAGGCGATGTCCTTTCCCAACTGCTCTGGTGGGAGGTATCCTCTGGATTCCCGCCGCATGTGTAATTTACAGCAAATACAGTTAATGTTCATAATCTACTTCTGTACATAACTATACGCAGGAGCAAGCGATCTTTTCCTAGCTAACACCGGAATGTTACTCTTAAAATACCCTACAGCTGGATACTAGACATCACCTGCCAACCTTTATCTGACCCTTCCTATCATGCAAAGACTAATCTCTCTGTCCATGCACTGTTTAAACTAACATTACTCGCTGACACGATCTAAGGGAACTATATCTACAAAATGCACTATTTGGGTTAAATATGCTATGTTCGAGTCGCACGCTACACGCTCACAAACTCCGCCGTAAATACACATATCATGCGCACGAGTCGCCGGAGCGTCTCTTACGCAACTTGCTGATATGTGTACGCACGGGGGACCGGGTGCACGAGCAGCGTGCATGTGCATGAGGGGTTAGTACAAGGGATATGTATTACAATATTTTTCGACTTTGACAGCCCCCTGTTCTGTAGAGTAGCGCCGCTGAAATGCTTTGCCGTTGCGCGATGACGTCATCGCGCACCGCACAGTAAAGGTCCTCTCCACGAAGGGAAACTAGACGCTACGCGTCTAGTTCCCTTCACAGCGGGCAGCAGGGGGCAGTAGCGGATCTTGCCATGGCGCGGGCGCCACCCCGGGCAAAAGTCCTGCTTGCCCATGGCAAGATCCGCTACTGCCGAAATCAGTGAAGGCCCATTCCACTAGGAGGGTGGGCTCGTCTTGGGCGGCTGCCCGGGGTGTCTCGGCGTTACAACTTTTTCGAGCAGCTACTTGGTCGGGTTCAAACCCTTTTGCAAAATTCTACAAGTTTGATACCCTGGCTGATGAGGACCTCATGTTTGCTCAATCGGTGCTGCAGAGTCATCAGCGCTCTCCCGCCCGGTCTGGAGCTTTGGTATAAACCCCATGGTCTTTTTGGAGTCCCCAGCACCCTCTAGGACGTAGGAGAAAATAGGATTTTGATACCTACCGGTAAATCCTTTTCTCTTAGTCCGTAGAGGATGCTGGGCGCCCGTCCCAGTGCGGACACTATCTGCAGTACTTGTTAATGGTTATTGCTTTTGTTACACAAAGGTTGTGTTTCGGTTAAGGTCAGCCTGTTGCTGATCTCTTTGGTTCACGCTGTTACCTGGTTTTAGTTAAATGCCATGTTGTACGGTGTGTTGTGGTGTGAGCTGGTATGTATCTCACCCTTAGTTTAACAAAATCCTTTTCCTCGAAATGTCCGTCTCATCTGGGCACAGTTCCTATAACTGAGGTCTGGAGGAGGGGCATAGAGGGAGGAGCCAGTTCACGCCCATTAAAGTCTTAAAGTGCCCACGTCTCCTGCGGATCCCGTCTATACCCCATGGTCCTTTTGGAGTCCCCAGCATCCTCTACGGACTAAGAGAAAAGGATTTACTGGTAGGTATTAAAATCCTATTATTATTATTATTATTATTATTATTATTATTATTATTATTATTATCCTTTAAAAATGGACTGCTAGGTTGCCTTGAGAACAGAACTTGGAAACCACTGCCTTTAAAATCAAGACCCTGCTGTTCTATATTTTACTGTTTAGTTAGTGTAACCATTTACTACATTTGCAGGTTACAGCCTTTGTTCTGATGGTGTTGATTCTCTGGGTTACTACAATGGGTCCATTTCAGTGACTGAGTCTGGATCTGATTGCCTAAACTGGGCAGAGTTTCCTGACTATATTGAGCAGTACCCAGGACGAGGACTTGGGTCCCACAACTACTGCAGGACCCCTGATGGAGGAATGACGCCTTGGTGTTTTTTCCGGCAACAATCTGGAGTAATTAGCTGGGCTCACTGCGACTGCAGCCAGGGTACTGTCTATCTGAAATAAATGTGTTTGGGGAAGTCCCATAAGTATTATATGTGTGTAGTGTACTTTTGGCATGAAGTAACTTGTTGGTACATGGGTGTTAACATGGGGTATGGGTCATTAGGTCGACAAGACTTAGGTCGACAGTCATTAGGTTGACCACTATTGGTCGACATGAACAAGGTCGACCTGGAAAAAGGTCGACAGGAGTTTTTTTTAAACTTTTTTAGGTGTCGTTTCCTTTGTAAAGTGACGGGGAACCCCAATTAGTGCACCGTGTCCCCTCGCATTGCGAGCGAACTTCGGGCAGGTTACCGTTCCAGATTGTAGTCCACGTGGATTGTAAAGTATGAAAAAGTAAAAAAAAAAAATTGTGAAAAACTCATGTCAACCTTTTTCCAGGTCGACCTAATGACTGTTGACCTAATGACCGTAAGCCGTTAACATGCACTTGTCACATACCATGCCTTCCAACAGTTTTTATTTACGTGTCCTGGTGGTCTGCACCTTTGTCTAGGTTTAGTGAGTTGGGCTATCATGCACAGCAGAGGCAATTCTGTTTTCTAGGGAGCGGGTTTGGGTGCAGCCTAGTGCTTCTAAAGCGGTAGTTAAGGTACCAATGATGTATCACAGTCTTGCACTGTGTGATTACTCCCTCAAATCCATCTTCTCCCAATTCTGGAGGTAGGCAGTGCAGGGATGGAACTGGGCATTATTCGGCTGCATGGCAAAACTTGGTTAAGGACCTTTCAATACTGTTCTAGCCTCTCTGGCACATATACTACTCTCATAAGATTACATTGGGCCCTCTTCTGAGACTACAGCATATCCCCCACTACCCTGGCTTGGATTGGAGACAGCCAGTTTGTGCATGATAATACAGCCTATATGCTTCTTTAGGGAACGATTGAGCTCAGTGAGGCACAGCAGTGTTGTATGTAACTTTCATACCAGCAAACCGTGGCAAACGCAGGATCTCTAGAGGGGGGTTTCCAAATGAAGTCTACAATCTCCTCTCCCACTCTGCCGAATATTAGAGCAAGTGTGGGAGTGTGGGGGAGTGGCAGAAGAACCTAGTAACGACCCTGGACATTAATGTAAACATTGGTCTTTTTATATACTGGATACTGTATAGAATAAAGTATTACAGGTAGAGTATCTCTTATCCAAAATGCTTGGGACCAGAAGTATTTTGGATATTGGATTTTTCCGTATTTTGGAATAATTGCATACCATAATAAGATATCATGGTGGTGGGACCTAAGTCTAAGCACAGAATGCATTTATTTTTCATATACACCTTATACACACAGACTGAAGGTAATTTTCGCCGATATTTTTAAAAACTTTGTGCATTAAACAAAGTGTGTGTACGTTCACCAATTCATTTATGTTTCATTTACACCTTATACACACAGCCTGAAGGTCATTTAATACAATATTTTTAATAATTTTGTGTAATAAACAGTTTGTGTACATTGAGCCATCAGAAAAAAAAGGTCTCGCTATCTCACCCTCACTCAAAAAATTCCGTATTTCAGAATATTCCGTATTTGGATATGGGATACTCAACCTGTAATATCTAACACTATAGGTGGTCTCTAACTATACATGGTCTCTAGTAGAGGCTGTATCAAACATTTAAATAATATAAATAAGTGGTCAGGAAAAGGTTAAACATACCATAATAAATTAATATAAAAACATAATAGAAGCAATACTGCACTTTCTAAGCACACATTCTCCCACCTCATGATAAGGCTCCTGTCTCTACTACCTAGTAGCGACTCTCTGGTCCAGTGCACTGATTGAGGATCCGCTCACAGCAATCTTTCTAGGAGAAGCTGCTACTATTCAACATGTGCAATAGCTCTGTCCCTTAAACTGCATAATGTGGCTTCAGCTCTTGTAACTGTATTACAGTATATACCATTGCTATTGTCATAATATGAGGCACTTGCCAAGAGAAGGGGGGTTTCTGTGCAACCGGAAACCCCCCCCCTGCGTTTGCCTATGGCAAATTTAAACATGGGTTGTTGGCACATGAGCGCACATAACCCGTGTTCCTGTGCGGTGTGAAAGTACCAGGGGCAATATACTGTGTGTATATGATTGCATATTCAACCCGGCTCGCTGTGCGGTGTGAACGGAAGCTTGGTCAGTGCAACCCGTTTCCCGTTCACAGTGTGTGTACGGGCTGCGCTTGGAGATCATGTGATCTCTCAGCACCGCCCACGCTGCGTCACCGCCGATGTCACCAACCCGGCATATTGTGAAAGAGGGTATTAAGACGGGTCACACACTGGGAGCTCCCGTGTCAGGCTCCCGGGTTCAACCCGCCTCAGACATTATGAAAGTGGTATAAGTGACCCGCCTCCCTCAGTGGTATGGGTCTGTGTGATGGAGAAATATTTTTTTTTTCTTTATCAGAACTGTTTGTTTATCACAGTTAGAAATGTACGTTGTTAATCACAGGTGCTGTGCGTGTGCTGGATGACCGATCTTCCCACAGTGGTGGAGTAGAGCTCTATTTAAATGGTATTTGGGGAACCATATGTGGTGATCACTGGACTGACTGGGATGCAAGCGTTGTCTGCAGACAGCTCGGAATCAGGTTAGTGCGGGGCACTGCTGACTTTGATTCTAGATTAAGGAAAAGGGGGGAAGGAGATTCTCTGCACTAGACTTTCATCAATTTGTTTTTACTTATATTAAACTAATATGATTCCCCAATTTTACTATTACAAATTAATTCTTGATATTATCTGGGGGTGCTGCCATAGACAATGAGGTAGAAGACAAGTACTAGAAAGGAAAGGATTGTCTCTTTGTTGGCGCACTTGAAAGAAAGAGGTGAGTTTATTAAATGTAACTTTTAATTTCATATAGTAAAAATGCCTGAGATGTGAAAAATTACAGGACACCAATTACAAATATTACACTGAATAAAAATAAATTAAATTAAATTCTCCTATGTGTCTTTATTGTATTCATATCGTTTTTTAATTCTTGAGTGTGTGCAAAAGTTTTTCACGAAACCAACCATAAATTGTTTACTACTTGTTTATGTCTACTTTAATTTATTTTTATTCAGTGTAATATTTGTAATTGGTGTCCTGTAATTTTTCACATCTCAGGCATTTTTACTATATGAAATTAAAAGTTACATTTAATAAACTCACCTCTTTCTTTCAAGTGCGCCAACAAAGAGACAATCCTTTCCTTTCTAGCACTGCTGACTTTGGCCTGACTTGTACTGTAGAAATAGACGGCTTGCTCATGCATAAAAGCTATAATGATGGACCTAATTAAGGAAGTGCACCAGATTGCAGTGCAGATGCCTTGGATTTGCTTCCTATATCTTTATAGCACCTTCCATCATGTTTGACGTGTATACCTACTGTCACTTTCTGTTTCCTTTTGGGGGTGGTGAGGGGGGGGCACTTCCACATAAATTTGAGAATGTGGAAAAACCTGAACTGGCACACTGTCACATAAGGACATTTATATGCAACTTTTGTTTGTTTTAAACTGTTTTATTTACCTTGGCAATGTGCCCCCAGAAATGTGCTTCTCCCTCTAAGTGACAATGGAAAGTGCACAATACTTCTTAATTAAAAAATTGGATTAAGCCCAAAGTTCACCAGCTCTGAGCTAGTGCAAAACTAAAGCCCCATGGAGAGTACAGAAATAAATGCCCCTAAATATGCACATTTCCACATATCAGTAACATTGCTCTGCAATTTTTGTACTGCTCTGCTAAACTGACAACAAGAAATAGCCTCACTTTGCCCAACTACCCCCATTGACGAGTTACCCATGTACTGTAAGTACTGACACAAGATGTGTATGTGTTCACATTGAAATCCTGCCATCCTGTCATCCGTCCCGACCGCAGCATGCTGCTATCGGATCCGGCGGTGGCGGGACTGCAGCACATGTGTGGGTGCCTGCATAGGCGCCCATGTGCATTCTCCTTGCGGCCAAACGGGTCCCGCTGAATGGAACCCGCTTGGCCACTGTTTGTGGCCCTAGCCTGAGAAACAAGTATTCAGTACATACGTGTTCAGTGTAAGCATTGGATGGGACATGGTCTCCTCAAAACAGCACATGCTACAGATGTGTCCTCATACATCTTTGCTGCAGTCACGCCAAATAGCCCTTCTTGGCATGCCAGGTTACATGAGAATCTTCGCGTGTCGGGCTTCTTGTTTGCTTTATTGGCCTGAAAATGCATAATATTCTCAAAGCAGTGCAGGACGCACAAGGAGACTGTGCTGATTAATTTGATATGACACTTGTATATCTGTGTGCGACTGAGACTCTGAATCTGTACATGAAGTGCTACAATGTAGCAGCTGCAGCTTTTTTCCAATTCAAGACGTCTGACGTAAGCAGAGTTGCACAGGACCTGGCGGCTCGCTCACGCCAGTCATCTCTTGCTGCATGGTGTATTGAGGCTGGATGTATGAGGACACATCTGTATGTAATTGTCCATCCCGTGTTTGCTCTGAGTGCATGATGTTATTGCTGGTGAATTATCTGCAGAAGTCAATGTAGCTTCTCTTCAGTGATAGTTGAATTGTGTCCGCCAATCGGTGAAAACATTCGTATACCGACAGTAAAGCTGAATGCTTCCTTGCATCTAATATACACGGGCAGCTTTAAGGTTGCTGACCATACATTCATGCTGTTCAACACTGAGGGTGCTATCAAGGCCCAGAGAATGATTAAGGAAACTTAATACTACAGGGCGGTTTGCAGAGTATAAAAAAAACACCATTAGTGTGATATACCTTATTGCCTGTACGAGGCCTTAGTCACTGTGCTATATTATCTTAGTCATACAGTCAAATGTGTTCTATGCTTATGTTTAAATATGCATACAGTATTTCCTCTCCTTATTACTGCAGTGAAATTGGCACAGCCAGACAGATCTCAGATTATGGTTCATGGATGACCCCTGTACACCTGCAGTCTGCCAACTGCAGAGGGGACGAGAAGGCCGTACTACACTGCAGGTACAGCCAGGGAAAAGTTTGCAGCAACAGACTGATAGCTGCTGTCACCTGCTCTCCTCCTGAAGGTAAATCTTTATGTCTGGTGTATGTTTACTGAAACTTATCCAGCACATTCTAGTTCATGCGGATCTTCAGACTGCAGTTCTGAAACATTTGTCACCCTCTTGTAAAGCAATTTCCTAGGATCACAGAATGCCACTACCCATAAGCTCTTATTTTTCCTTCTATGAAGAGCAGGTTTAAAGCCGCCCCTCCGGCTGGTGGGAGGACAGGAGCAGTTTGAGGGGCGCATTGAGGTGTTTTTCAATGGCCATTGGGGAACGATTTGTGATGATCACTGGGACAACAGAGATGCTGAAGTCATCTGCAGGCAACTAGGCTTTAGGTGAGCTCAACAATCTGACTTGTTTTATCCCATGTATCGTAGATGATAATCATACTGCATACTGACTTCTGTAGCATGAGGTTTATTCATATTTTTGGTTTGGATTCTGACCTGGGCAATGGGAGTAAAGTACAAAACTGATCACCTCATTTTTAATTTTCTTGTTCATTTGTCACCAATTTTTAAGGCACTTTTGTCCATTTTTCTAATTTCCCATAGACCGCCAAAGACGTGAGAGGAGTACACACTTATACAACACTAAAGTGAGCAGGATTAGAGAAAGAGTAGTATTAAATAGAGCAGACCTTACAGGGAAAACACGAGACAGATGTTTTGTGTTGCAATCTACGAAGGATATATACTAAGGATAGGCCCTCGACCACCTCTCTGTATACATGTGCAGCACAGCGCCATGGGGATTACACTGGAGACTCTGCAACTTGTGTCGTGTATATATATATATAAAAATGATGGTTTTGTCCCAGCATTTATACAACGTGTAACTTTAATGCATATTTCAGTGGCACGCCTAGGGCCTGGGTGTGGGCACACTATGGACAAGGCATTGGCCCCATCTTGCTGGATGAAGTAGAGTGTTTAGGAAACGAGACCTCCTTAGACTTCTGCCAGAAGAATGAATGGGAACATCACAACTGTGACCACATTGAAGATGCTGGCGTTTCCTGCAATCCCTTCAGAGGTAAATTAGTTATATTTTGAAGGGGAATTGTCCTTGTTAAATAAGAAATGGATTGATGGGTACTGCTCATGAGCTAATTTGATTTAAACAATAAAATAAAATGTGTCCCCCCTGTAGATGGCGCCGTGAGACTATCTGGAGGTCACAATGCAGGTGAAGGACGGGTTGAAGTCTATTACAATGGAGATTGGGGAACTGTGTGTGATGATGATTGGACAGAACTGAATACCCAGGTGGTCTGCAGGCAGCTGGGCTATAGGTATTTAATTTCAAGTTGATTTTTCATAACTGTGAGCTTGGGAGTATACTATCTCCTTCCATGGGGGGAGATGTATTAATATGTCCATTATATTTGCATTATGAGACCTCCTTATCGCAGCTATGCAGAATGTCTTAGCACAACAATACTGTATATTAAAAAGAGATTCCTGGAAAGATTTAATGGAAACTAACCCTTCTGGTAATCTCTTTCCCGACTGTATTGCATCAGCGCAATGCACACATAATGGATCCTGGGTGGTGGCTTTATGCATGCATGAGATGTAAAAACCCTGAAAGATCTCTTTATGCGTGAAATGTGTATGTGCGCGGCTGTTGGACGCAGCTGCAGGAACTGTAATTAAGCATAGCGCATCCTCAATAAGTGGACATCACACATTGCCACTATGGCGGCTTTATGAGAATCCAAAGGCGCTGCTAGAGATCTTGGTGCATCTTGGTCGACTCAGGGCTGTAAGTGACCAAACTACTTAGCCAGACTGCAGTAATCAATGTGACATGCAGCATCTGTACATCTCTGCGAATGAGTCTGAATCTGTATACGAAGTGCTACGATACAGCAGCCGCGGCTCTTTCTCATGCCCAGTTCATGAAGTTGTGCTTTATCTGTGATTTTGCACATCTATCAAACTGGGGGGGCAGATGTACTAAGCCTTGCAAAGTGATAAAGTGGGGAGAGAGAAACTACTAACTAATCCACTCACTCCCTGTAATATGACAGTTAGTAACTGATTGGCTGGTACTTTAGCTCTCTCCACTATCACTCTTCAAGGCTTAGTACATCACAGCCCAGCATCTCTAGTAAATAAGAAGTCTATTTATCACCATCCACATCTGATGATGCGGATGACAGGTGATAATCTCAACTAAACTCACACTGCGATAATTGAGTACATCGTATGGATGTATCAATTATCGCATGCAAGGACAGAGCTTGCGGTCAAGCTCTGTCCCTGCGATGCCTCTTTGCAGCATCAACGGAGGATTTTTCGTAAAAAAATAAATAAGAGTGTGTGGGAAGGGAGCTTTGGCACAGAACCTATAAAAACCAACTCCTCCCATCTCCAGCCTGACTAGTAGATTACTTCAGTTAACGTTTAGCAAAGCCGGAAGAGGCAGACAGAATACAACCAATATACCAGACAAAAATACGGGAGGGATCTCAGCGTCCCCCATATGGAATCAGAGAAAGAGATTTTATGGTAAGTAAACAAAAATCCCTTTTTCTCTGACGTCCTAGTGGATGCTGGGAACTCCGTAAGGACCATGGGGAATAGCGGCTCCGCAGGAGACTGGGCACAAAAGTAAAGCTTTAGGACTACCTGGTGTGCACTGGCTCCTCCCCCTATGACCCTCCTCCAAGCCTCAGTTAGATTTTTGTGCCCGACCGAAAAGGGTGCACACTAGGGGCTCTCCTGAGCTCTTAGTGAAAGTTTAGTTTTAGGTTTTTATTTTTTATTTTCAGTGAGACCTGCTGGCAACAGGCTCACTGCATCGAGGGACTAAGGGGAGAAGAAGCGAACTCACCTGCGTGCAGAGTGGATTGGGCTTCTTAGGCTACTGGACACCATTAGCTCCAGAGGGACCGAACACAGGCCCAGCCTCGGAGTCCGGTCCCAGAGCCGCGCCGCCGGCCCCCTTACAGAGCCAGAAGCAAGAAGAGGTCCGGAAAATCGGCGGCAGAAGACATCCTGTCTTCACCAAGGTAGCGCACAGCACTGCAGCTGTGCGCCATTGCTCCTCAGCACACTTCACACTCCGGTCACTGAGGGTGCAGGGCGCTAGGGGGGGGCGCCCTGAGCAGCAATAGAAACACCTTGGCTGGCGAAAATACATCACATATAGCCAGGGCTATATGGATGAATTTTAACCCCTGCCAGATTCCACATAAAAGCGGGAGAAAAGGCCGCCGAGAAGGGGGCGGAGCCTATCTCCTCAGCACACAGGCGCCATTTTCCTTCACAGCTCCGCTGAAAGGACGTCTCCCTGACTCTCCCCTGCAGTCCTGCACTACAGAAACAGGGTAAAAAAGAGAGGGGGGCACTAATTGGCGTAATAATTACAAATAGCAGCTATAAGGGGGAAAAACACTTATTTAAGGTTATCCCTGTATATATATAGCGCTCTGGTGTGTGCTGGCATACTCTCCCTCTGTCTCCCCAAAGGGCTAGTGGGGTCCTGTCCTCTGTCAGAGCATTCCCTGTGTGTGTGCTGTGTGTCGGTACGTTGTGTCGACATGTATGAGGAGGAAAATGATGTGGAGGCGGGGCAATTGCCTATAATAGAGATGTCACCCCCTAGGGAGTCGACACCTGAGTGGATGATCTTATGGAAGGAATTACGTGACAGTGTCAGCTCTTTGCAAAAAACAGTTGACGACATAAGACAGCCGGCTACTCAGCTTGTGCCTGTCCAGGCGTCTCAAAAGCCATCAGGGGCTCTAAAATGCCCGTTACCTCAGATGGTAGATACAGACGTCGACACGGATACTGACTCCAGTGTCGACGGGGAAGAGACAAACGTGACTTCCAGTAGGGCCACACGTTACATGATTGAGGCAATGAAAAATGTTTTACATATTTCTGATAATACTAATACCACTAAAAAGGGTATTATGTTCGGTGAGAAAAAACTACCTGTAGTTTTTCCTGAATCTGAGGAATTAAATGAGGTGTGTGATGAAGCGTGGGTTTCCCCCGATAAAAAACTGATAATTCCTAAAAAATTATTGGCATTATATCCTTTCCCGCCAGAGATTAGGGCGCGTTGGGAAACACCCCCTAGGGTGGATAAAGCACTCACACGCTTATCAAAACAGGTGGCTCTACCCTCTCCTGAGACGGCCGCCCTTAAGGATCCTGCTGATAGAAAGCAGGAAGGTATCCTAAAATGTATTTACACACATACTGGTGTTATACTGCGACCGGCAATCGCCTCAGCCTGGATGTGCAGTGCTGGTTTGGCTTGGTCGGATTCCCTGACTGAAAATATTGATACCCTAGACAGGGACAGTATATTACTGACTATAGAGCATTTAAAAGATGCATTTCTATATATGCGTGATGCACAGCGGGATATTTGCCGACTGGCATCAAGAGTAAGTGCGCTGTCCATTTCTGCCAGAAGAGGGTTATGGACGCGACAGTGGTCAGGTGATGCGGATTCCAAACGGCATATGGAAGTATTGCCTTATAAAGGGGAGGAGTTATTTGGGGTAGGTCTGTCAGATCTGGTGGCCACGGCAACAGCTGGGAAATCCACATTTTTACCCCAGGTCGCCTCTCAACATAAGAAGACGCCGTATTATCAGGCGCAGTCCTTTCGTCCCCATAAGGGCAAGCGAGCGAAAGGCTCCTCATTTCTGCCCCGGGGCAGAGGAAGGGGAAAAAGGCTGCAACAGACAGCAAATCCCCAAGAACAGAAGCCCTCTCCCGCTTCTGCCAAGTCCTCAGCATGACGCTGGGGCTTTACAAGCGGACTTAGGCACGGTGGGGGCACGTCTCAAGATTTTCAGCGCGCAGTGGGCTCACTCGCAGGTAGACCCCTGGGTCCTTCAGGTGGTATCTCAGGGGTACAAATTGGAATTCGAGACACCTCCCCCTCGCCGGTTCCTAAAGTCTGCTTTACCGACGTCTCCCTCCGACAGGGAGGCGGTATTGGAGGCCATTCACAAGCTGTATTCTCAGCAGGTGATAATCAAGGTACCCCTCCTGCAACAGGGCAAGGGGTATTATTCAACGCTGTTTGTGGTACCGAAGCCGGACGGCTCGGTGAGACCTATTTTAAATCTGAAATCTTTGAACACTTACATACAAAGGTTCAAGTTCAAGATGGAGTCACTCAGAGCAGTGATCGCGAACCTGGAAGAAGGGGACTATATGGTGTCTCTGGACATCAAGGATGCTTACCTCCATGTCCCAATTTACCCTTCTCACCAAGGGTACCTCAGGTTTGTGGTACAGAACTGTCACTATCAGTTTCAGACGCTGCCGTTTGGATTGTCCACGGCACCCCGGGTCTTTACCAAGGTAATGGCCGAAATTATGATACTTCTTCGAAGAGAAGGCGTCTTAATTATCCCTTACTTGGACGATCTCCTGATAAGGGCAAGATCCAAGGAACGGTTAGTAGTCGGAGTAGCACTATCTCAAGTAGTGTTACGACAGCACGGGTGGATTCTAAATATCCCAAAATCACAGCTGATTCCGACGACACGTCTGCTGTTCCTAGGGATGATTCTGGACACAGTCCAGAAAAAGGTGTTTCTTCCGGAAGAAAAAGCCAGGGAGTTATCCGAGTTAGTCAGAAACCTCCTGAAACCAGACCGGGTCTCAGTGCATCAATGCACAAGGGTCCTGGGAA
Source organism: Pseudophryne corroboree (assembly GCF_028390025.1). Lineage (NCBI taxonomy): Eukaryota > Metazoa > Chordata > Amphibia > Anura > Myobatrachidae > Pseudophryne > Pseudophryne corroboree. The sequence continues at coordinate 573,371,817 of NC_086446.1, forward strand.
AAATGGTGGCTTCCTACGAAGCGATTCCATTCGGCAGATTCCACGCAAGAACATTTCAGTGGGATCTGCTGGACAAATGGTCCGGATCGCATCTTCACATGCATCAGCGGATAACCCTGTCCCCAAGGACAAGAGTGTCTCTCCTGTGGTGGTTGCAGAGTGCTCATCTTCTAGAGGGCCGCAGATTCGGCATTCAGGACTGGATCCTGGTGACCACGGATGCCAGCCTGAGAGGCTGGGGAGCAGTCACACAGGCAAGAAATTTCCAGGGCTTGTGGTCAAGCCTGGAAACGTCACTTCACATAAATATCCTGGAACTAAGGGCCATTTACAATGCTCTAAGCCAAGCAAGACCTCTGCTTCAGGGTCAGCCGGTGTTGATCCAGTCGGACAACATCACGGCAGTCGCCCACGTAAACAGACAGGGCGGCACGAGAAGCAGGAGGGCAATGGCAGAAGCTGCAAGGATTCTTCGCTGGGCGGAAAATCATGTGATAGCACTGTCAGCAGTGTTCATTCCGGGAGTGGACAACTGGGAAGCAGACTTCCTCAGCAGACACGACCTCCACCCGGGAGAGTGGGGACTTCATCCAGAAGTCTTCCACATGATTGTAAACCGTTGGGAAAAACCAAAGGTGGACATGATGGCGTCCCGCCTCAACAAAAAACTAGACAGGTATTGCGCCAGGTCAAGGGACCCTCAGGCAATAGCTGTGGACGCTCTGGTAACACCGTGGGTGTACCAGTCAGTGTATGTGTTCCCTCCTCTGCCTCTCATACTCAAGGTACTGATAATCATAAGAAGGAGAGGAGTAAGGACTATACTCGTGGCTCCGGATTGGCCAAGAAGGACTTGGTACCCGGAACTTCAAGAGATGCTCACAGAGGAACCGTGGCCTCTACCTCTAAGAAGGGATCTGCTCCAGCAGGGACCCTGTCTGTTCCAAGACTTACCGCGGCTGCGTTTGACGGCATGGCGGTTGAACACCGGATCCTGAAGGAAAAAGGCATTCCGGATGAAGTCATCCCTACCCTGGTCAAAGCCAGGAAGGATGTAACCGCACAACATTATCACCGTATTTGGCGTAAATATGTTGCGTGGTGCGAGGCCAGGAAGGCCCCTACAGAGGAATTTCAACTGGGTCGTTTCCTGCATTTCCTGCAAACAGGACTGTCTATGGGCCTAAAATTAGGGTCAATTAAGGTTCAAATTTCGGCCCTGTCAATTTTCTTCCAGAAAGAACTGGCTTCAGTTCCTGAAGTTCAGACGTTTGTCAAGGGGGTACTGCATATACAACCTCCTTTTGTGCCTCCAGTGGCACCTTGGGATCTCAATGTAGTTTTGGGGTTCCTAAAATCACATTGGTTTGAACCACTCACCACTGTGGACTTAAAATATCTCACATGGAAAGTGGTAATGCTGTTGGCCCTGGCTTCAGCCAGGCGTGTCTCAGAATTGGCGGCTTTATCCTATAAAAGCCCTTACCTAATTTTTCATTCGGACAGGGCAGAATTGAGGACTCGTCCTCAATTTCTCCCTAAGGTGGTTTCGGCGTTTCACCTGAACCAGCCTATTGTGGTACCTGCGGCTACTAGGGACTTGGAGGACTCCAAGTTGCTGGACGTAGTCAGGGCCCTGAAAATATATGTTTCCAGGACGGCTGGAGTCAGGAAATCTGACTCGCTGTTTATCCTGTATGCACCCAACAAGCTGGGTGCTCCTGCTTCTAAGCAGACTATTGCTCGCTGGATTTGTAGTACAATTCAGCTTGCACATTCTGTGGCAGGCCTGCCACAGCCAAAATCTGTGAAAGCCCATTCCACAAGGAAGGTGGGCTCATCTTGGGCGGCTGCCCGAGGGGTCTCGGCGTTACAACGTTGCCGAGCAGCTACTTGGTCAGGGGCAAACACGTTTGCTAAATTCTACAAATTTGATACCCTGGCTGAGGAGGACCTGGAGTTCTCTCATTCGGTGCTGCAGAGTCATCCGCACTCTCCCGCCCGTTTGGGAGCTTTGGTATAATCCCCATGGTCCTTACGGAGTTCCCAGCATCCACTAGGACGTCAGAGAAAATAAGAATTTACTTACCGATAATTCTATTTCTCGTAGTCCGTAGTGGATGCTGGGCGCCCATCCCAAGTGCGGATTGTCTGCAATACTTGTACATAGTTATTGTTACAAAAATCGGGTTATTATTGTTGTGAGCCATCTTTCCAGAGGCTCCTCTGTTATCATGCTGTTAACTGGGTTCAGATCACAGGTTATACGGTGTGATTGGTGTGGCTGGTATGAGTCTTACCCGGGATTCAAAATCCTTCCTTATTGTGTACGCTCGTCCGGGCACAGTATCCTAACTGAGGCTTGGAGGAGGGTCATAGGGGGAGGAGCCAGTGCACACCAGGTAGTCCTAAAGCTTTACTTTTGTGCCCAGTCTCCTGCGGAGCCGCTATTCCCCATGGTCCTTACGGAGTTCCCAGCATCCACTACGGACTACGAGAAATAGAATTATCTGTAAGTAAATTCTTATTTTCTCTTTCATCCGTCTGGGGAACGCTGCTTCTGTACTGATGGGATTTCCCAAAGCAAGCTAAATAGAGGAGGGAGAACCCAACAGAGGTAGTTTCCAAACCAAAAGGATGAAAACGGTAAAACTTGGTGAAAGTATGCACGGAAGACCAAGTTGCCGCTCTACACAACTGCTCAACTGAAACACCACCGCGAACAGCCCAGGAGGCTCCAACAGCCCTAGTCGAATGAGCCCTCAATGAGTCAGGAACAGGTAATGCCGAAGAAACATAGGCCTGCCGAATAGCAGAAGTAACCCAACACGCCACCGTGTTTTTAGAAGCCAGACAGCCACGTTTGGGCGCATGAACCAAAACCAACAAGGTATCCATACGACAAATAAACTCCGTACAGGACAAATAAATGCGTAAGGCTCGAACAACATCCAATAATGCCAAATGACAATTCTTTCCAGAAGACTCTGGAACAAACGCTGGAAGCACTATGTCCTGATTCATATGGAAAGCCGACACAACTTTTGGTAAGCAGGAAGGCTTTGTACGTAAGACCACTCGATCGTCGTGAAAAACCAACAAAGGTGGTCTGCAAGAAAGCGCCGCTAACTCAGAAACACGCCTGGCTGAAGCAATGGCTAAAAGAAAAACCACATTCACAGTAAGAAAACGTAATTCAACAGTTTCTAGTGGCTCAAACGGAGGCTTCTGGAGAGCCTGAAGAACCAAATTTAAATCCCAGGGTGGAACCAGTGCCAGATTAAGGTCCACATGGGCCTGGAGCTGAAATTTCTGAAGGGCCTATTGTGTGCCTTGACAGGAGGTGTGACAAGTGCTGCAGTGGCGGTGGTCTAAATTGGGGGTGTGGCCTGTGCCATGGGTGTGGCATGGAGGTCATAGCTTGTGCCTACCTTCAACTACTTAACAGTGCTCGTCGAAATGGGAATATTTAAGTGAGGATTTGGGAAATGAAATGGGAGTACTGTAGCACGTGCCAAAAAAGGGGGGAAGACCACTGAAAGTGTGTCCTTAGAAGTATATGCATCAGTGTGCCCCCTCCCCTCCTAGCCTGTATATCCGTCAGTGTGCCCCCTCCTCTCCCAGTCTGTAAATGCATCAGCGTGCCCCCCCCCCCCCCCCCTCTCCTAGCCTGTATATGCTGTATGGATTCAGTTTGGATCCCAATGGTCATAAGATCAATGCAGGAATCCCGATATATATATACACATATACAGGTATGTCAAAAAAGAGGAACTCCTCCTTCATTTACATCCTTCAAGATGCTCACTCAAAAATGCCAACACAGTCCAAATGCAACCACAGAACAGATTCAATGAAGGGGGCACTCTCCAAAAGTTGCTTTACAGAAAATTACATATTTAATTTATCAACTTGTCTTTATCACCACTCATTAAAAGAAACTGCAAGCTTCTGAGATCCAATAATTATGGCAAATGCATAATACCAATATGCAAATCAATGCCATCTCATCCTTATACTTAGATTAGTTCATCAACCTCGGTCCCTCCTGGGCCACTAGAGACATGCACCAGAATGTTAATCAGCCATGCATCAGAAGTCCGTAAAACAACAACTTACCCACAGAACACCACTTAAGCCATCTCAATAAAATAAAATCATACACCGGCAGCCGGGGGTCCGTGCCTGCATTCCATTGCACTGCACATGCTCACCAGCACTTCCTATATCCTATGGGAACGTCATGCGTTCCACCTGAGAGTTCCACCGTAATGCGTATGCTCACCCACACTTCCGGTGTTACACTCCTTGGTGCGTTCCAGCGCCATTGCGCCTCCTCACTATACATATCTAATAATTGTTAGACTCACACCCGGCTGCTCAGAGAGTAAAGGTGGGTACCAGGGCCGTCTTAACAGCAGTGCAGGTCCCTGGGCACAGCAAAGCACTGGGCCCCCTACCCATCCTCCAGCGGTAGGAGTGGGGGATGCTATCAGTGGCTGCTTTGATGTCCCGTGGGCAGTAGGGGGTGTTCTATCTTCCACTCAGCATGTAGGACCTGGAGCAGTAATTTCTGTTAATTACTCCTTTACTGCACAGATGGGGCTAAACTGTAGAACGGGGCATTGGGCTGAATGTTGAAGCCCAGGTACATGACTTCCAGGGTGATAGGGGGTGTTTAATACGTAGGGGAGGGGTGGATAGTGGAGTGGGCTTAATATTTATCATGTTCTGGTGGGAGGGCAGCTTGCTTGACTGCAGATATCTCAAGTTTCTGAAAATATATTTCTTAGCTTGGAATGGGATAAAAACCTAGAGAGTCTCACCTTTCAGGAGGTTCTGGGGACCTGGGGATCAGAGCTCAGGAGCCAAAGCAATTCACCAACGAAAATCTAAAACTGCATATTAGGCATGTGGAGCTGGAGCAGGGACCAGCTGCTTGAAGGCTGATATCTCTGGTTCTGGGCATAGTAGAGACAAGCTGCCAGTGTCCACCAAAAGTGGAGAGTCCTAGCTTTTGGATTATACCCTCAGAAAAACTCTAAGTCAGACAGAACCCCAGATAGCTGGCTGGGAAGAGCAATTAACAGGCTTGGAGGGGACCACTGCTTTCAAGTCGGATATCTCTGGTTCCCCAGGGCCGATTTTCAAAAATCTGGTACCCCTGGAAAGAGGGGACCCTCAGCTATCAGCCTAAGGCCCTTATACTCCTGGGGCCCTTGGGCAAGAGCCTATTGAGCCCATACGAAAATACGGCCCTGGTGGGTACACACTAGTAGATATATCTGCAGATCAATTGATCGTCAGATATATCTATGGACAGATCGGGCAGTCTGTTGAGCATACACACTGCCCAATCCGTCGGGGACTGACGTCATGAACTGGGCGGGCGTGTACACACGCCCGCCCAGTTCAGCTGTCAATCACCGCCGGCCGCCGGTGAAGAGAACGGCCGATATATCGACCAGTGTGTACGGGCCTTTAGAAACACTGTAAAGTGCAGTGTGCATAATACAATAAGTGTAAACATATACAATCTGCAGGATATAGTTAAAATGCCGCCGCACAGAATCCCGGCGGCCAAAATACTGACGCTGGACCCCCAAATGGCGGCATAATGCCAGCATCAAAATCCTGAAGGAGGTCGGGATCCCGTCGTCAAAATCCCAAATGAGCTCAGGATCCCGGCATCAAAATCCCGAACATACTTTTAGCGGACACGATAGCATCCTACAGCGGGGGGGGGTGTTAACTTTAGCTATTAGAAGGGGGGTTAGGGTGCATGAATGGGTAGGGTATGGATAGGTACCGGGGAAGGTAGGGTTAGAGTTAGGTACCAGCAGGGAGGGTTAGGCACCAGCGGGGAGGGTTAGGCACCAGCGGGGAGGGTTAGGCACCAGTAAGGGTCAGGGTAGGGGCCAGGGGAGGGTTAAAGTACTTTCTGGGGGGCTGTCGGGATTCTGACTCCCGGCATCCTGTCCAACGGTATATCATACCGAATCCCAATCTGCTGCCCAACTATATGTCACTAATAGACCCTACACATTAGGCGATTTCACTGAAAGATATGAATTATATCGTTCATATCTTTCAGTGTGGAGGCAGCAACGATGAACATATTAGCGTCCATATTAGCATGCATTAGCATGAATCTCGTCCATATTTGCATGCATTGCTGTGCAGCCGGGTGACGGGGGAGTGAAGAAACTTCACTCCCCCCATCACTCCCCCCTCCCGCTGCCAGGTTGCCAGTCGGCAGTATCGGCCGTCATGCACCTCAGCAGCATATTGCCTAATGTGTAGGGCCCATAACGCAAAATGACATAACCGAAAAAATAAAAAATAAATATTATATAAATAACAAGCTACTTGGTCGGGATTCACATAAAAATCTCATCACAGAAAGCATCTATAATTAATGTTCTTGTTTAACCCCCTCGGGGCGATCGTATCTAATTCGAAAATATATATATATGTGGAGAGGTTGGGTTTGAAATGCTGGCGGTCAGAATACCGATCGCGGCATTCCAATAGTGAGAATCCCGATGGGCAAGGTAAGTATACCTAACCCTCTGTTCCCGCAGTCTTAACCTCCCCAGCAGGGCCGGTTCCGGGGCTTCTGGCGCCCCGGGTAGCATTCGGGGGCGTGGCTTCGTACAGGGGGCGTGGTCATTTACGCCCCCTGTACAGACTGAAATGATGTGCGGTGCGCGATGACGTCATCGCGCACTGCACAGTAAAGGACCTCTCCACGAAGGGAAACTAGACGTGTACGCGTCTAGTTTCCCTTCCCAGCGGCAGCGGGGGGGGGGCAGCGGGGGGGGGGGGCAGCGGCCAGCGGCAGCAGGGGGACAGCGGGCAGCACACAGCAGCAGCGGATCTTGCCCTGGTGCGGCACCCTCCGGAAGGCGCTCTGCGCCCTCCGGAAGGCGGCGCCCCGGGCAAAAGTCCTGCTTGCCCGTGGCAAGATCCGCTACTGCTCCCCAGCCCCGAGCCTAACCCTAACCCTGCGTGGTAATGCCTATACTTGACCCCCATTCCCACAGCTTAAACCTAACCCCCCACCCCTTCCTGCAGCCAAACTCTAACACTCCCCCTACAGCCTAAACCTAACCTCCCCAACAACCCCCCCCCCCCCCATCCGGCTTACATTTCCGGCAGTCTGGCAGTCAGTCATTCGTGATCCCTGCTGTCGGGATGCTGGCGTCGGGATTGTGATCCCAGTTAGGATGCCGGCCCCAGCGTTTTAAGCAGTGTCGGGATTCCTGCATCTGTGTTGCGAATGTTGGGGTCCCAACGAATCCCGGGGAGTTGAGCAACAGAGTGTAGGATGGGATGAAGTGGAAGAGGAAGGGATTATATATTTCTGTAAATACATACATACATAATAAACAGATTTATTTTTTCTTGTAACCTTTATCTCCCCCCACAATCCACTTACCTGGTTTCTGCACCTTATAGAAGCAGCCAGGATCACATAGTGGAGGGAAAAGAGATCAGGAGGAGGCACTGGGCTGGCAGAGAATTAGGGAGGAGACTGGAGGATGGATAGGAGGGACTAGCCTGGAAAGGAGCTCAGAGCATTGGTGGCTGGTCCCAGGGGAGTGGCCAGCTACAGTATTAGCTGTCCATCTAATTTCTGGAAAGCAGCAGCAGCAGAGTGATAACAGTGAGAGGCTACAGCTGCAGAACGGTACCACATATCCAGCCACAGCTGCAGCCTCTGTACAGCCCCAATGCCAGCAGCAGCAGCTGTAGTGGCACTAGCACAAGGCAAAATACAGCCTGGATGCCTGCGATCAGGGTGACTCCGCCCCCGACCGAAACCCCGCCCCCCCGGCCACGGCCGCCGGGAGCACACTAAACTAATTCATTTGTACTAGCGGGGGGCAGCTGGCATCATGCCCCCGAGGCCAGCCCACCACTGTTTGCGATGCCCATGCAGTGCCGCCTCCTCCAGCAGAAAAGGGGAGGATCTAAGAGAAGCACCTCCTCCTCATCCGGCCGGGCCGTCTTCATCAGCGGCACTTTAGTCTGGGAGGGGGAGGAGCTGTAAGTAGAGAGTTGAGAGTCTCCTCCTCCACCCATCAATGCTGGGTAGTCGCGTCACTGACAAAGCAGCAGCGCCGTCCACTACTGGTCGGGAGGAGGTGCTCGAGGGGACAGCGGCTCCTCCTCCCGTTCCAGACGGGATTTCAATGCATATTTACGGACTAGGACACAGTGACTTTCAGCAGGTGATGTACTGGCGGTGACTGCAACAAATGAGTCACTGACTCATTGTAATGCCAGCAGTTATGAGGCTTCACTGCTGCGGGCTGTGGGCCTATTTTCAATGGGGGGCCTGGAGCTGCAGCTCCATCCGCCCCATTGTTAATCCGGCCCTGGGTGGAACCAGAGGAACAAACGGAGGTTGAATCCTGAGCACACCTTGACGGAATGTATGGACCTCCAGAACGAGAGCCAATCTTTTTTTTGAAAAAGTACAGACAAAGCCGAAACTTGACCCTTAAGGGAAGACAAACGAAGTCTTTTAGTCAGACCATCCTGAAGGAAGGACAACAAACGAGGTAAACGATAGAGGTGCGGTGACAACCCACGCCTTTCACACCAAGCAATGTAGATACGCCATACTCTGTGATAAATACGAGAGGTGACTGGTTTCCTAGCCTGAAGCATAGTTTTTACCACTGGTCGAGATAACCACTTTGCCCTTAAAATGCTGGATTCCAGAACCATGCCGTCAAAGCCAGACAATTTAAATTGTGGTGGTGACCAGGACCCTGTAGAAGTAGATCGGCTCGCAGAGGTGGACTAAAGGGTTCCCTGGTCACCATGCTGCGGAGAAGAGAGTACCACGGATGACGAGGCCAGTCTGGCGCTACAAGAATGACCGGGAGATATCTACAATAGAAGACCAAAACAAAAAACTGCAACAAACGAGCGCCTAATCATCAAAATAAAAAGTGAAAACCAATACGTGTTTCATAGAATTAAATAATCACAATTTTATGTTCCCGATAGTCTGCGCTTGCCGGAATACTATGTGTAGTATTGTGGTGATAGCATAGAAAAAGAACAAACGGCTGCGCTGAATATCAGGAACGAAACATAATGTACAGAGAGCCAACGTAAAAAATAACAATGTTTATTAATAAAACATATAAAAAGATTAATTATCAAATAACCGGTGAATAATATATATAAATATATATAAGAACAATCACTAGATGTGAACTAGTGGTATATTGTAATAACTCAGCTTATTGGGGTGAAAAGTTCCGTGATTCACTTGTTAGATAGTTGATAAATACCAGGTGTGTTGGTAGGATCCTAATAAATTAAAAGTCCCTCAGTTGAAATTGATATTCAATACCTTTCCAAAATGGGCTGGTAAGAGCCGAGCGTCCTCGGCTTCAATGTCCTGCAATGCCCATATACGCTGTGCAGCGGAAAGGAATGGACCGTCTCTCTCACAACCCGGTCGTGGCGGCGTGTGCGCTGAAGCCGCTGATGTCGGATGCTGTAGACGGAGGGTGCAGCGGGGACCAAGGAACACCTGGAAGATTTCACCTGAGCTGAGTGTGGATAGTGGCGGGTCCTGACGCGTTTCGTCACGTTCACGTGACTTTCTCAAAGAAAGAAACGCGTCAGGACCCGCCACTATCCACACTCAGCTCAGGTGAAATCTTCCAGGTGTTCCTTGGTCCCCGCTGCACCCTCCGTCTACAGCATCCGACATCAGCGGCTTCAGCGCACACGCCGCCACGACCGGGTTGTGAGAGAGACGGTCCATTCCTTTCCGCTGCACAGCGTATATGGGCATTGCAGGACATTGAAGCCGAGGACGCTCGGCTCTTACCAGCCCATTTTGGAAAGGTATTGAATATCAATTTCAACTGAGGGACTTTTAATTTATTAGGATCCTACCAACACACCTGGTATTTATCAACTATCTAACAAGTGAATCACGGAACTTTTCACCCCAATAAGCTGAGTTATTACAATATACCACTAGTTCACATCTAGTGATTGTTCTTATATATATTTATATATATTATTCACCGGTTATTTGATAATTAATCTTTTTATATGTTTTATTAATAAACATTGTTATTTTTTACGTTGGCTCTCTGTACATTATGTTTCGTTCCTGATATTCAGCGCAGCCGTTTGTTCTTTTTTTAAGAATGACCGGGAGACCTTATCTCCGAATGCGTTGAAGTAGGCGCGGTATCCAGGGGAATGGCGGGAGCACATATCCCATTCGAAAATGCCACAGAGCTGTCAATGCATCGATCAGCGTTGCTTGAGGATCCTGAGTTCATGAACCTTACCGGTGTAGCTTTCGGTTGAGACGAGACGCCATGAGGTCGATGTGTGGTGTTCCCCACAGAGACACGAGGGCCAGAAAGACTTCTTGATGAAGTTCCCATTCTCCCAGATTTATCGTGTGACGGCTTATGAAATCTGCCTCCCAGTTGTCCATGCCTGGAATGTGAACTGTGGAGATAGTCGGAATCCACCGTTCCGCCCACTGGAGAATATGGGCGACCTCCTTCATGGCTCTCCAGCTGCGAGTCTCGCCTTGTTTGTTTACGTAAGCCACAGCCATGGCATTGTCTGAATGCGTACCGGATGAGCTTGGACACTAGTTTGTACCTGAATCGGAGCATAACAAATTGCTCTCAACTCCAAAATGTTGATTGGTAACTTCGATTTTTGACTGTTCCAGAGTCCCTGGAAGTGTTGAGATTGAAACACTGCCCCCCAACCGAGTAGGCTGGCATCCGTGGTGATCATCATCCAAGACCAAACAGTGGACGGTGCCCCCTTGGTTAAATTGGGACTGTGAAGCCACCAATGGAGAGACTGCCGAGTCTGAGCCGACAGTTGGCACAATTGCAAGTCCAGATGTGGGCCCGTTTGATTCCAAGAGCCCAAAATCTGAGTCTGCAGGGGCCGAGCATGGAATCTGGCTTACGGTACCACTTCAAAGGTTGCCACCATCTTGCCCAACACCTGCATACATCGGAGAACTGAGACCCTCGGCAATTGTAACAGGGAGCGGATTCTGGATTGCAGGTCCTGAAGTTTGTCTTGAGGTAGAAAAACCTTCTGACTTCTCGTGTCGAATAGGAGACCTAGAAAAACCATCTCCTGAGAGGGGATCAAGGAAGATTTCCAGAAATTAACAATCCATCTGAATGATTGATTGTAGAGTGTCCATGGTGAGTTGCAGGTGTTGTTGAAGTTCCTGTGATGGAGCTTTCAGCAACAAATCGTCCAGGTAAGGAGTAATGTTAACCCTCTGACATCTGAGGATCGCCACTTCATGACCCAATATTTTTGTAAATACTCGAGGGGCCGTGGATAGACCGAAGAAGCTGGAAATGCCAAGGACCAATTGCGAACCTCAAAAGATGTTGATGACCTGACCAAATGGGAACATGGAGGTATGAGTCCTTTATGTCTATAGATGCCAAATATTCCTCCGGTTCCATGGCAGCGATTATTGAACGAATCAATTCCATCTTGAATTTGTGAACAGAGAGAAATGAATTCAGGCATTTTAGATTTAAAATGGGTCGAAATGAACGTCTGGTTTGTTTACGAGAAAAAGACTGGAGTAAAAGCCCTGACCCCGTTGTAGTTTGGGAACTGAAAGAATTACTCCATTGTGCAAAAGTGTGAAAGTTGCCTGAATCAGTGCTTGTCGTTTGGAGGGATCGCATGGGAGAGGAGTGAGGAAAAAACGATCTGGGACAGGCTCCTCGAGATCCAAAATGTAACCTCGGGTTATGACCACCGTCACCCACCGATCCGGTTATGACAAGAGCCACACTTCTTTGAACTGTAGTAACCATGCCCCCACCATCAAGGATACCACCGGAGACCTCCCTGTGTCATGCGGTAGGCTTCTCGGCAGGCTTGACTGCCGGTTTGCGAGGTGCCTGTGATCCTTTACCACGGTATGCACCTCTGCGTGGAAATCTTGAAAAGGCTCGAAAGGACTGGAAACTGCCCCTGCCTTGAGTACGAAAAGACCGAAATTAGTTGGTTTAGTTGGTTTCGGCTTTTGAGGAGCAACTGGAAGAAACAGGCTCTTGCCACTCGTGGTATTAGAGATAATCTTCATAAGTTCTGGACAAAAGAGGAATTCTCCTTCAAACAGAACGGCTGTCAATGTCTGTTTGGACTCAGAGTCAGCATTCCAAACACGAAGCCAGAGTGAACACCTCGCTGTAACCGCTAGAGCAGAAACACGTGATTGTAGCGAGGCCGAGTCCAACAAGGCCTCACCAACATAAGTGAGAGCCTCCGAAATCTGCTCAGCTAATTGAATAGCCTCCAATGGGTCATCAGACTGCATCCCCGATACCACTCGCGCTAACCAGTCATCCACGGCTTTAAGGACCCAGGCGCAAGGGAGGACTGGACGCAGAGAAATACCTGATAAGGTACACATGGATTTAAGAATCGCCTCAATCTTCCTATCTGTTGGATCTTTTAACGTCACTGATTGTACCGAAGGAATTACTGTAGCCTTCGCCAGGTGAAAATAGGAGCATCCACCTTCGGAGCCGTTTACCAGAATTTGGTGTTCTCCTCTGCAAAAGGATATAGAAACCTTAATTTTTTTAGGAGCCTGAAAGCGTGAATCCGACTTAAGCCAAGGTTCTTTCAAGGTATATGCAAAATGTTTATATGAAGGAAAGACAGCTACTTGACTCTTCTGTCATTTGAAAAAGGCTGTCAAAGTCTTCGCCTCTACCGTATCTTGAAGATTAAGAGTTTGACTTATGGCTTCGATCAATAACCTGACACCTGAACTTGTAGACAATTCTTCTTCTTCTTTCCAAGCGGAAGTATCCTCCCACTCAGAATCCAGTTCACCCTCTTCCAAAGGAGTGACCGAATCTAACTCCTCACCTGGAAAGGTGATAGCGGGCAGTGGATGCTGTCGTTTAGTGGCCGTTGAGCCCGAATTAGTCACAATTTTGTTAATAGACTGCGCTATATCCGAAAGACATTTGCCCATATGTCTTGCCCAAGGTGGTTCCTCAGCAGATTGACTTGAATCATTACCTGATTGGGACTGACGCAAATCCACAATAGCATTGGCCATGTTTTTGTCCCACAGAGGAATAGACTGATCTGTAGACCCACCAGACTGCTCAACGACAGGTGCTCCAGAGCATGCAGTGCAGAGAGAACCTGGTTCCGTGCTACCCTTAGAAAGTTTGGATCCGCACTGAGAACAGGCAAAGTAAACAGCAGAGACTGCCTTCCCATTAGCAGATTTGTCCGGCTTATTGGCCATACTGCTGTATTAAAGTATCACAAGTGTCCTAAGAAGGAAGCACTCAGTAGTGACTAAACTAAAAACCCTCTGTAATATGAAAAATGGGGGAGAGGTGGGGACTAGTATACTAACAGAGGAAATTAGGTAGCCCCCTACTGTAATATGAAAGGTAGTAACAGTAATACAGTATACTTGCAGTAAGCTTATTTCCGCCTGACAGGGTGAGAAGTTGAAGCCCCCTGATATGTGTTTGTGTGATCCGGAGTGCAGCATCCCCCGCAGTGTGCTTCAGCATGGAGAAAATGACGCCCGTAGAAGAAACCCGCCCCCACAGACTGAGGTGGGCGGTGCAGTAACATCCTCTGAGCGGAAGACAAAGGCGGGAAGCCGTGCTTCCCCTTCTGTTACCGCCGTGGCTGTACGGTCCCCTTCAGGAAGGGAAACTAAGAGCCGACCGGTGCTCTAGGTATGCGGAAGTAGCGTCCTGCCTATCTCTCAGTAACAGTGTCCGGGGAACTATCTGACCGCTTCTGACAGATAGCGGTCAGTGCCTCCCCCGCCATGCACGCTGTATACCATCCACAAACACCAGTCACAGCGTGCGCTGCATACACAGAGCCGCATACTTCTCACAGTCCGCCTATACATACACACAATCTTATGGGGCGAGAACTAAAAGCCCAGCACTGCTATACAGGTTGTGGCTGCCGGCATCCTACCTGAATTTTGCCTCCTCGGATTACCAGTTCGGATACAGGGAGCCCCAGTGACCATAGTGTACTGTAGAGAGCTAACTAACTACTCCCCACTCAAAATATACCTGTCACCTGTAAACAGGGACTTAGGATATGTCCAAAAAAATTAAATCAAACCAAGAAAACCTAACTAAAATCTTTATTAAGGAACTGTGCCTGCACTCTCCAGGCACAAAACTTAAACTGAGGTAATCTACTAGTCAGGCTGGAGATGGGAGGGGTTAGAGGGGGGAGGAGTTGGTTTTTATAGGTTCTGTGCCGAAGCTCCCTTCCCACACACTCTAACCCCATCAGTACAGATGCAGCGTCCCCCAGATGGATGAAAGAGAAATGACAATTTAAAGGGTTTAGAGCAGTTTTTCATGAAAACTGCTCCAAATGCCCTTTAATACATTCAGGTGATACTAAAATAATTTGAAAAGGGTGTGAAAACACCCTTTTTCACATTATTTTAGTAAAAATAATGTTAATAAATAGGCCCGTAAGGCTCTACGTTGCACCACTTGGGGCAGCTCAGTCATGGCGGGGTGACTTGCGCCGTATATCGTATTGAGGCTTAGTGTATGAGGACACCTCTTAATATAATTTGACTATATACCATTTCTTCTTGTGACTAATTCTTGCCATTGCCTAATCTGTAGCTCAGTGACAATCTTGGTGATTGCTTATTTAGTTCCTGTAGAGGACTGATGTGCTAAAAACTGATCTCTTACTGTTTGCAGTGGTGCTTACACTTTGGCATCAAAGACTGAGTTTGGACCCGGCGATGGATTGATTTTTCTGGACGATGTGGCTTGCAAAGGCACTGAGCGCTCTCTTATGAACTGCTCACATAGTAACTGGGGTCAACATGACTGCTCTCACTCTGAGGATGTTGGGATTCGCTGCTCGAACGACAGCAATGACATTGTTGAAATTCCCTCTGGTAATAGCCTAGGTAATAACCTAGACTTATCTTGGTTAATTTTAAATATTCAGTGCAATAACATTTGGACCCAACCAGGTACAGTATATAATGGGACCGGTATGTAATACCAGTGGCCGGGATCCCGGCCGTCAGTATACTGACAGTGGAATCCTGGCCACCAGGATGTCAGCAACGGGGTGAGCGCTAGCAAGCCCCTTGCGGGCTCGCCAAGCTGCGGGCACAGTGTCTCGCTGCGCTTGCCGCAGGTTATATTCTCCCTCTATGGGTGTCGTGGACACCCATAAAGGGAGAAAACCCTGTGGCAACGGGATTGCGGCGTTGACATTTCAGCACTAGTCGAGATCCCGCTGTCGGTATACTGACGGCCGGGATCCTGACTAGTGGTATTGGAACCGCTTCCCTATATAACATTAGTATTGCAGTATGCAGATATACTCCCAAGGCAGCATGCATTTATTTTATTGAGGGAACAAAGTTGTTACCAGAAGTGTGCTCATTTACTAACATTGGATTAAATCAGTGCAACCAATTCGATCAGCAACTCATAAAAACTGGTGATTGGTTACTGTGATTTGGTGCATTTGTGGCATGGGCATAATTTTCCCGCTGACTTGCATAAGGACTGTAGTCATTTACTTGTGCTCTAGTAAATCCAAATAAATCAGCCAATGATAACCAGCCGGCTACTGATACCAGTCATTATCCTATTGCTCCAGACCTCCAGCTGTATGTTCGTCTGAGTACAGGTCTAACTCAGTTATGTGAACATGCTGTTACTTACTGTACTCTGCCAGTCCAGGTATAATTAATTGTGAATATGATATGACCAAATATGAATTTAGACAATGCATATGCATTTTTCTCTGACGTCCTAGTGGATGCTGGGTACTCCGTAAGGACCATGGGGTATAGACGGGCTCCGCAGGAGACTGGGCACTCTTAAAAGAAAGATTAGGTACTATATCTGGTGTGCACTGGCTCCTCCCTCTATGCCCCTCCTCCAGACCTCAGTTAGTATCTGTGCCCGGCCAGAGCTGGATGCACCCTAGGGGCTCTCCTGAGCTTCCTAGAAAAGAAAGTATTTGTTAGGTTTTTTATTTTCAGTGAGATCTGCTGGCAACAGACTCACTGCTACGTGGGACTGAGGGGAGAGAAGCGAACCTACCTGCTTGCAGCTAGCTTGGGCTTCTAAGGCTACTGGACACCATTAGCTCCAGAGGGATTGAACACAGGCCTAGTCCTCGGTCGTCCGGTCCCGGAGCCGCGCCGCCGTCCCCCTTGCAGAGCCAGAAGAACTAAGAGAAGTTGAAAATCGGCGGCTGAAGACTCCGGTCTTCATTAAGGTAGCGCACAGCACTGCAGCTGTGCGCCATTGCTCCCTTAGCACACCACACACTCCGGTCACTGATGGGTGCAGGGCGCTGGGCGGGGGGCGCCCTGGGCAGCAATTAGATTACCTTACTTGGCGAAAAGCACATAATACAGTCTGATAAACTGTATATGTGCATTAACCCCCGCCATTAAAGTACATAAAAGGACAGAAGCCCGCCGATGAGGGGGCCGGGCCTTCTTCCTCAGCACACCGGCGCCATTTTCTCTTCACAGCTCAGCTGGAAGGAAGCTCCCCAGGCTCTCCCCTGCAGTATCCTGGTACACAAAGGGTAAAAAAGAGAGGGGGGGCACATAAATTTAGGCGCAAAAACTGTGTATATAAGCTGCTATAGGGGAAAAATCACTCAGTATAGTGTACATCCCTGTATTATATAGCGCTGTGGTGTGTGCTGGCATACTCTCTCTCTGTCTCTCCAAAGGGCCTGGTGGGGGAACTGTCTTCAAATAGAGCATCCCCTGTGTGTGTGGTGTGTCGGTACGCGTGTGTCGACATGTCTGATGTAAAAGGCTCCTCTAAGGAGGTGATAGAGCGGATATGTGTGTGGGAGGGTGTCTCCGTCGACAACGCCGACACCTGTTTGGATATGAGGTAAAATTATTGCACAAAAGGTTAGGGAACAGAAAGGAAATCTACCCTGGTCTGTCCCTATGTCACAGAGTCCTTCAGAGTCTCTCTATGTTCACTATCCAAAATAACAAAGTATCGACACGGAGTTTAACTCCACTGTCGACTACGATAATGCAAAGTTACAGCCAAGAGGGCTAAAAGATATTCAATATATGATTATTGGAATAAAAGATGATTTGCATATCACTGATGACTCATCTGTCCCTGACACGAGAGTAAACATGTTAAGGAAAGAATGCTGAGGTAAATTTCCCTCCTCTCATGAGGAAAAAGAGCGGGAATCTCCAGACAAGAGACGGCAGCTTCCCACAAGAGAATTCTCAGGCTGTATCCTTTCCCCACTAGGGCCAGGATGTGTTGAGAATCTTCCCCTTGGGTGTCCTGTTTGCACTAGCTATTCTCAGGGATCCTGCAGATAGCGTGCACATTCTAGTATACTACCCAGACCGGCGATTGTGTCGGCATGGGTTTATAGCGCTGTGGCAGCGTGGACAGGTACCTTATCAGCAGAGATTAAGACCCTAGTATGCATATAAATATTTTAAAATGCTGTCTTAAGTGATAGATATATAATTATAAAGCATGCCCAAAGGGACATGAGTATACTGGGTCCTAGAGACAAAAGCTATGTCGATTTCTGCTTGACGTGTTCTGTAGAATATACATTGGACAGATGATGCCGACTTAAGAGGCATATGGAAGGCTGAGGATTGTGTGGAGAAAGGTTCACGGGCCTGGTCTCCACAGCTATAGCTGGTAATTCTGATATTTTGCCTTTTATTCCTGCACAGCCTAGGAAAGCACGACATTATTAAATGCAGCTTTTCGAATAAAGAAACAAGAAAGTCTGAGGTGTGTCCTTTCTTGTCAGAGCCGAGGGCAGAGGAAAGAAGCTGTACAACACAGCTAGTCCCCAGGAACAGAAGTCCTCCCCGGCCTCTACAAAAATCCACCGCATGTCGCTGGGGCTCCACAGGCGGAGCTAGGCCCGGTGGGGACACGCCTTCGTAAGTTCAGCCACAAGTGGGTTCACTCCCTGTTAGATCCCTGGGCAATAGAAATTGTATCGCAGAGATACAGGCTGGACTGTGAGAAGATGCCCCCCTCACCGAGGACCCGGCGGGCTTCCCCCCAAGAGAGGGAGCCAGTGTTAACTGCAATTCGTAAATTGTATCTTCAACAGGTGGTGGTCAAGGGTCCCCTCCTTCAACAAGAGGGTGTTATTATTCGACCATGTTATAATCCCGAAACCAGACGGTTCGGTTAGACCCATATTGTATTAAAATCCCTGAACATATACCTGAAAAGGTTCAGGTTCAAGATGAAATCGCTAAGAGCGGTCATTGCAAGCCTGAAATGAATCGGGACATAAGGGATGCATACCTTCGTGTCCCCACTCATCAGGCGTACCTCAGAATTGCGGTACGGGATTGTCATTACCAATTTCACCAAGGTAATGGCGGATATGATGGTGCTCCTGCGGAAGCAAGGTGTCACTATTATCACATACTTGGATGATCTCCTCATAAAAGCGAGATCAAGAGAGCAGTTGCTGGACAGCGTATCACCTTCTCTGGAAGTGAAACGGCAACACGACTGGATTCTATATATTCCGAAGTCGCAGTTGGTTCCTACAGCTCATCTGCCTCGCCTAGGCATGATCCTAGACACAGACCAGAAGAGGGTTTATCTCCCGATAGAGAGAGCTCAGGAGCTCATGACACTGGTCAGGAATCCATTGAAAACCAAAACAGGTGTCAGTGCATCACTGCACTCGAGTCCTGGGAAGGATGATGGCATCATACGAGGCCATCCCCTTTGGCTGGTTCCATGCAAGGACAATGGAACTTACTGGACAAGTGGTCCGGATCACATCTTCAGATGCATCGGTTAATCACCCTATCCCCCAGGGCCAGGTTGTCTCTCCTGTGGTGGCTGCGGAGTGCTCACCTTCTCGAGGGCCGCAGATTCGGCATTCAGGACTGGGTCCTGGTGACCATGGATGCAAGCCTCCGAGGGTGGGGAGCAGTTACACAGGGAAGAAAATTCCAAGGTTTGTGGTCAAGCCAACAGACTTGCCTTCACATCAATATCCTAGAACTAAGGGCCATATACAACGCCCTAAGTCAAGCGGAGTTCCTGCTTTGCGACCAACCGGTTCTGATCCAGTCAGACCGCAGGGGCTCATGTAAACCGCCAGGGCGGCACAAGGAGCAGGGTGGCGAGGGTAGAAGCCACCAGAATTCTTCGCTGGGCGGAGAATCAAGCGCACTGTCGGCAGTGTTCATTCCGGGAGTGGACACGACCTCCACCCGGGAAAGTGGTGACTTCATCAGGAAGTCTTCACGCAGTTTTGCAAATTGATGGAAACTGCCTCAGGTGGACTACATGGCGTCCCACCTCAATAAAAAGATAAAAAAGGTTTTACGCTGGGTCAAGGGACTCTCAGGCGATAGCTGTTGTCGCACTAGTAACACCGTGGGTGTTCCAGTCGGTCTATATATTCCCTCCTCTTCCTCTCAGACCCAAGGGCTGAGAATTGTAATAAACGGAGGAGTGTGAACAATATTCTTTGCTCCGGATTGGCCAAGAAGGACTCGGTACCCGGAACTGCAAGAAATGCTCTCAGAGGACCCATGGCCTCTGCCTCTCAGTCAGGACATGTTGCAACAGGGACCCTGTCTGATCCAAGACTTACCGCGGCTGCGTTGGACGGCATGGCGGTTGAACGCCGGATCCTAGCGGAAAAGGGCATTCCGGATGCAGTTATTCCTACGCTGATAAAGGCTAGGAAAGACGTGACAGCAAGACTTTTTCACTGTATATGGCGAAAATAGGTTGCTTGGTGTGTGGCCGGGAAGGCCCTACAGAGGAATTCCAGGGGGGTCGATTCCTGCACTTCCTACAGTCAGGAGTGACTATGGGCCTAAAATTAGGATCCATAAAGGCCAAGATTTCGTCCCTATCCCTTTTTCTCTCAAAAAGAACTGGCTTCACTGCCTGAAGTTCGGACGTTGTTACAGGGGTGCTGCATATTCAGCCCCTTTTGTGCCTCCAGTGGCACCTTGGGATCTTAACGTGTGTTGGATTCCTAAAATCCCACTGGTTTGAGCCACTTAAGACCGTGGAGCTAAAATATCTCACGTGGAAAGTGGTCATGCTTTTGGCCTTAGCTTGGACTAGGCGTGTGTCAGAATTGGCGGCTTTGTCATGTAAAAGCCCATATCTGATCTTCCATATGGAAAGGGCAGAATGGAGGACTCGTCCCCAATTTCTCCCTAAGGTGGTATCATCGTTTCATTTGAACCAACCTATTGTGGTGCCTGCGGCTACTAGGGACTTGGAGGATTCCAAGTTGCTGGACGTAGTCCGGGCCCTGAAACTTTGTTTCCAGGATGGCTAGAGTCAGAAAAACTGACTCGCTATTTATCCTGCATGCACCCAACAAGCTGGGTGCTCCTGCTTCAAAGCAGACTATTGCTCGCTGGATCTGTAGCACGATTCAGCTTGCACATTCTGCGGCTGGACTGCTGCATCCTAAATTAGTAAAAGCCCATTCCACGAGGAAGGTGGGCTCTTCTTGGGCGGCTGCCCGAGGG
Organism: Pseudophryne corroboree; assembly: GCF_028390025.1. Taxonomy (NCBI): domain Eukaryota; kingdom Metazoa; phylum Chordata; class Amphibia; order Anura; family Myobatrachidae; genus Pseudophryne; species Pseudophryne corroboree. The sequence goes on from NC_086446.1 coordinate 573,392,425, forward strand.
GTCTCGGCTTTATAACTTTGCCGAGCTGCTACTTGGTCGGGTTCAAACACTTTTGCAAAATTCTACAAGTTTGATACCCTGGCTGAGGAGGACCTTGCCTTTGCTCATTCGGTGCTGCAGAGTCATCCGCACTCTCCGGCCCGTTTGGGAGCTTTGGTATAATCCCCATGGTCCTTACGGAGTACCCAGCATCCACTAGGACGTCAGAGAAAATAAGAATTTACTCACCGGTAATTCTATTTCTCGTAGTCCGTAGTGGATGCTTGGAGCCCGTCCCAAGTGTGGACTCTCTGCAATACATGTATATAGTTATTGCTTAACTAAAGGGTTATTGTATAAGCCATCTGTTGAGAGAGGCTCAGTTATTGTTCATACTGTTAACTGGGTACAGTTATCACGAGTTCTACGGTGTGATTGGTGTGGCTGGTATGAGTCTTACCCTGGATTCCAAATCCTTTCCTAGTAATGTCAGCTCTTCCGGGCACAGTTTCCCTAACTGAGGTCTGGAGGAGGGGCATAGAGGGAGGAGCCAGTGCACACCAGATATAGTACCTAATCTTTCTTTTAAGAGTGCCCAGTCTCCTGCGGAGCCCGTCTATACTCCATGGTCCTTACGGAGTACCCAGCATCCACTACGGACTACGAGAAATAGAATTACCGGTGAGTAAATTCTTATTTTTATTGTGCAGGCACACTACAGAAATTTGTAGTGATCATGCAGGACCCATTCTGCACATGTGCAGAACGGTACAGAAATGTGTATTTTATACAAGCAAAAAACACATATATCTAACATAGGGCCAGATTCTGATTTGTACGGTATTGCACATCTGCAAAGAAGCAGATGTGAAATACTGTACAACTAAAATTCAAATGCAGCAGGAGGCATCTGTGGGAGATTGCAGATGCATGCAGAAGGTGTTTGAGTGTTACGCCCAAACACGCAGCATCGTATCACCGTCGTGACCACTAAAGCTTACGTAGGGACAGATGCATCATCGCTTGGAAAGTGATAAAATGGAGAGTGGAAAAAGTATCAGCCAATCAGCTCCTAACTGACATTTTTCAAACACAGCATGTGACATGGCAGTTAGGAGCTGATTGGCTGGTACTTTTTCACTCTCCATTTTATCACTTTCCAAGCGATGGTGCATCTAGCCGTCAGACTGGACGTCTGAACTGGTCAGCCAGTTCCAGGAAGTCTGCCACCGACAACGCAGACCCTGGGCTCTGCACGCTTACAAAATGGGAGCTACTTGCCCTTTTTGTTGAACGGTCTGTTGCCTTCCCCCAAATGCTGCAGCATGTCATGCTATTAAGGTGGGGGCTGCGAGCGATCATGCAGGACCCATTCTGTACATTTGTAGAACTGGTCCTGCACATGTGCAGTTACTCAACCATCTGGTTTGCGTACAAATCTGAATCTGGCCCATAGTGACTATATCACTAGCGATATATACCTTATTTTAAAGATATCCGCTTCATTTTATGACCGAATAAAACATAAAGAATATTGAGTGAGTTATACATATTGTAGGAAATCTATGTAATATACATTATAAGTATACATGTTAGTTCTAAATTTACGTGGTTGCTTCTTGATGATTTCAGGGCCTCTGATACGGCTGATGGATGGGGAAAGCACCAAGGAAGGCAGAGTGGAAATATTCCTGAATGGAGACTGGGGCAGCGTGTGTGATGATGGATGGACAGACAGTGATGCGGTTGTTGTTTGCAGGCAGCTTGGACACAGGTTTGAACGAATTTAAGTGATGCATTAGTGTGATAATTCAGTTAGACCACTGTGTCTGCTGAATTGTTACAATAAAGTTGGATAGTTTCCATATAAAACCCACTAACGGGCCAAATTATTTCCATGCGCTGACTTACTCAGTTATTTGCCCATTTTAAGTAATTTACTTGTGCTTTAGCAAAGACATAATTTACTTTGAATTTGCTGTTTCTTAACAATCTATTCTGACAATTTATTCCCACGTTTCTTAGCCATGTCAAATATGCTTACATTTCAACTGATTGACTGACTGTATGCCATTTATATTTATTTAGCAAGCATAAAGTATTGGCTTCTGGAAGTGAGAGCTTTTTCTGACCTAAATATCTGAATAGAACATTGGGCCTAACTCCATGTTTTGTACGCAAATGCAATTGTGATTTTCCAGGCTACGGAGCTGCTAATGTCAGCAAGTGAAGCTGCTGCCCAGAAATAAAGAGACGCCCACTAAAGCCATCACAACCTCCTTCAAAATTGCATACACATTCGCAGCCTACACGCAAAAAGAGGCACATCGGGCATAAGGGTTGGTCTATGGCTGCACAGACTGGCCACAGCAGTAGTTACTCAGACGCCATGTTTTTGCACGTATGAACTCACAGCTATCAGCAGATACATGCCATGACGCGCTTGCATTTTCCAAACCACTCCCCATTTCCAAACGCCCACTTCCTGTCAGTCACTTTTCCTTTAAATCCTCATTGCGAGCGAGATCGCAGCAGCCCCCTCTTCCCCGAAGCCTAGCCTAACCCTCCTCCTGCAGTCTAAATCTAACTGCCCCCGCGGCTTACCTCTTTGTCGGCCTGGCAAACACTCGTTCGGGATTCTGGCATCTGTATTTTGACTGCAGGAATCCAGTCTATACAGCTGCATCTGAATGTCTTGATCTGGCACTGTTTGAGGAAGTTGAATCGATCATGACAGGTGCCTGATGCCTCCATGTATCCAGTGGGCAACATCTCAACTTCTAAAAACACGCACTTTAGTAAATATACCCCTATGCATGCACTGTTGTTATTTCGGATGACATAGTGCTAAATGTTTGTAAATACTTGCCAACTGCATTGCCAGCTAATTGATTAATAAGTAAATAAGGTGTAAAATGTGTTCCTGTTATATTTAGGGGTCCTGCAAAAGCAAGAACTATGGCTTATTTTGGAGAAGGGCAAGGACCAATACATCTGGATAATGTAGAATGTAATGGTACAGAAAACACCCTAGCGGAATGCAAGAAACAGGACAGTGGAATACACAACTGCTGGCACAGTGAAGATGCAGGTGTTATATGCGACTATGTAGAGAAGAAAGTCAGCGCACTGAAGGGTATACAGTTTTTTTGTAGCATATTACATTTTTAATTGCAGATGGTTAGTATTTGCAACATGCACAAGCAGCTTGACTATATTGATATTACAAATGTGTAGACTCATACCGAATACCTTTTACATAATTAGACTTTTAAATTTTCTTAAGTTTCTCTGACGTCCTAGTGGATGTTGGGAACTCCGTAAGGACCATGGGGAATAGACGGGCTCCGCAGGAGACTGGGCACTCTAAAGAAAAGATTAGGTACTATCTGGTGTGCACTGGCTCCTCCCTCTATGCCCCTCCTCCAGACCTCAGTTAGAATCTGTGCCCGGCCAGAGCTGGGTGCTCCTAGTGGGCTCTCCTGAGCTTGCTAGAAAGAAAGTATATGTTAGGTTTTTTATTTTCAGTGAGATCTGCTGGCAACAGACTCACTGCTACGTGGGACTAAGGGGAGAGAAGCAAACCTACCTGCTTGCAGCTAGCTTGTGCTTCTAGGCTACTGGACACCATTAGCTCCAGAGGGTTCGAACACAGGCACCTGTCCTCGATCGTCCGTTCCCGGAGCCGCGCCGCCGTCCCCCTCGCAGAGCCAGAAGAACAGAAGCTTGAAGACGACGAAATCGGCGGCAGAAGACTCCTGTCTTCATTTAAGGTAGCGCACAGCACTGCAGCTGTGCGCCATTGCTCCCAGCACACTTACACACTCCGGTCACTGTAGGGTGCAGGGCGCTGGGGGGGCGCCCTGGGCAGCAATTGAAGTACCTTTTGGCAATAAAAATACATATATACAGTCTGGCACTGTATATATGTAAAACCCCCCGCCATTTTTTACACAGAAAGCGGGACAGAAGCCTGCCACTGAGGTGGCGGAGCCTTCTTCCTCAGCACACCAGCGCCATTTTCTCTTCACAGCTCCGCTGGAAGCAGCTCCCCAGGCTCTCCCCTGCAGTATCCAGGTACAAGAAGGGTAAAAAAGAGAGGGGGGGGCACATAAATTTAGGCGCAAATAAAACATATAAGGCAGCTATTGGGTAATCACTTATTATAAGTGAAAATCCCTGTGTTATATAGCGCTGTGGTGTGTGCTGGCATACTCTCTCTCTGTCTCCCCAAAGGACTTTGTGGGGTCCTGTCCTCAGTCTGAGCATTCCCTGTGTGTGTGCGGTGTGTCGGTATGGCTGTGTCGACATGTTTGAGGAGGGTTACGTGGAGGCGGAGCAAGGGCAGATAAGTGTGGTGTCGCCCCCGTCGGGGCCGACACCTGATTGGATGGGTATGTGGAGGTCTTAAACGACAATGTAAGCTCCTTACATAAAAGGTTTGATGACGTTGCAGCCTTGGGACAGCCGGGGTCTCAGCCCGCGCCTGCCCAGGCGACTCAGAAACCGTCAGGGGCTCATAAACGCCCTCTATCTCAGATGGTTGACACAGATGTCGACACGGAGTCCGACTCAAGTGTCGACGATGATGAGGCACATTTACAGTCTAAAATGACCAAGGCCATCCGATACATGATTATTGCAATGAAAGATGTATTACACATTTCTGAGATTAACCCTGTTAATACCAAGAGGGTTTATATGTTTGGGGAGAAAAAGCAGCCAGTGACTTTTCCCCCATCTGATGAATTAAATGAATTATGTGAAGAAGCGTGGAGTTCCCCTGATAAGAAACTAGTGATTTCTAAGAGGTTACTGATGGCGTACCCTTTCCCGTCAACGGACAGGTTACGTTGGGAAACATCCCCTAGGGTGGACAAGGCGCTGACACGCTTATCTAAAAAGTTGGCCCTGCCGTCTCAGGATACGGCCGCCCTAAAGGAGCCTGCGGATAGAAAGCAGGAAGCTATCCTGAAGTCAGTGTATACACACTCTGGTACTCTACTGAGACCTGCTATTGCTTCAGCCTGGATGTGTAGTGCTGTAGCAGCATGGACAGATAATCTGTCAGACGACATAGATTCCCTCAACAGGGATACTGTTTTGCTAACCCTGGGCCATATAAAAGACGTCGTCTTATATATGCGGGATGCTCAGAGGGACATTTGCCTGCTGGGCTCTAGAATTAATGCTATGTCCATTTCTGCCAGGAGGGTCTTATGGACTCGGCAATGGACAGGAGATGCTGATTCTAAAAAACACATGGAGGTTTTGCCTTATAAGGGTGTGGAATTGTTTGGGGACGGTCTATCGGACCTCGTGTCCACAGCGACAGCTGGAAAGTCTACTTTCTTGCCTCAGGCTTCCTCACAGCCTAAGAAAGCACCGTATTATCAAATGCAGTCCTTTCGTTCTCAGAAAGGCAAGAGGGTCAGGGGCGCATTTCTTGCCAGAGGCAGGGGTAGAGGTAAGAAGCTGCACCATGCAGCCAGTTCCCAGGAACAAAAGTCCTCCCCTGCTTCCACTAAGTCCACCGCATGACGTTGGGGCTCCACAGGCGGAGCCAGGTGCAGTGGGGGCGCGTCTCCGAAACTTCAGCAACCAGTGGGTTCGCTCACAGGTGGATCTCTGGGCTGTACAAATTGTATCTCATGGATACAAGCTGGAATTCGGAGCGACTCCGCCCCCCGCCGTTACCTCAAATCAGCCTTGCCAGCTTCCCTCATGGAAAGGGAGGTAGTACTGGCGGCAATTCACAAGCTGTACCTCCAGCAAGTGATTATCAGGGTCCCCCTCCTTCAACAGGGAAGGGGTTACTATTCCACAATGTTTGTGGTACCGAAACCGGGCGGTTCGGTGAGACCCATTCTGAATTTAAAATCCTTGAACACTTATATAAAGAAATTCAAGTTCAAAATGGAATCGCTCAGAGCGGTTATTGCAAGCCTGGAAGAGGGGGATTTTATGGTGTCGCTGGACATCAAGGATGCTTACTTGCATGTCCCCATTTACCCACTTCACCAGGAGTACCTCAGGTTTGTGGTACAGGACTGTCATTACCAGTTCCAGACGTTGCCGTTTGGCCTGTCCACGGCACCGAGGATATTTACCAAGGTAATGGCCGAAATGATGATACTCCTTCGGAAGAAGGGAGTTATAGTTATCCCGTACTTGGACGATCTCCTCATAAAGGCGAGGTCCAGAGAGCAGTTGTTGATCAGCGTAGCACTCTCTCAGGAAGTGTTGCAACAGCACGGCTGGATTCTGAATGTTCCAAAGTCGCAGCTGATTCCTACGACGCGTCTGCTTTTCCTGGGCATGATTCTGGACACAGAACAGAAGAAGGTGTTTCTCCCGGTGGAGAAGGCCCAGGAATTAGCATCTCTGGTCAGGGACCTCCTGAAACCAAAACAGGTATCGGTGCATCACTGCACGCGAGTCCTGGGAAAGATGGTGGCTTCATACGAAGCCATTCCCTTCGGCAGGTTCCATGCAAGGATCTTTCAGTGGGATCTGTTGGACAAGTGGTCCGGATCGCATCTTCAGATGCATCGGCTGATCACCCTGTCCCCAAGGGCCAGGGTGTTTCTTCTGTGGTGGCTGCAGAGTGCTCACCTTCTCGAAGGCCGTAGGTTCGGCATACAGGACTGGGTCCTGGTGACCACGGATGCAAGCCCCCGAGGATGGGGGGCAGTCACTCAGGGAAAAAACTTCCAAGGGCTGTGGTCAAGTCTGGAGACTTCTCTACACATAAATATACTGGAACTAAGGGCCATTTACAACGCCCTGAGTCAAGCAGAGCCCCTGCTTCGAAACCGGCCAGTGCTGATTCAGTCAGACAACATCACGGCGGTCGCCCATGTAAACCGCCAGGGCGGCACAAGAAGCAGGATGGCAATGGCGGAAGCCACAAAGATTCTTCGGTGGGCGGAGAATCACGTGCAAGCACTGTCAGCAGTGTTCATTCCGGGAGTGGACAACTGGGAAGCAGACTTCCTCAGCAGACACTACCTCCACCCGGGAGAGTGGGGACTTCATCAAGATGTCTTCACACAGATTGCAAAGCGATGGGAACTGCCACAGGTGGACATGATGGCGTCCCGCCTCAACAAAAGGCTAAAAAGATATTGCGCCAGGTCAAGGGACCCTCAGGCGATAGCTGTGGACGCCCTATTGACACCGTGGGTGTACCAGTCGGTATATGTGTTTCCTCCTCTTCCTCTCATACCCAAGGTACTGAGAATAGTAAGAAAGAGAGGAATAAGAACAATACTCATTGTTCCGGATTGGCCAAGAAGGACTTGGTACCCGGAACTGCAAGAAATGCGCACAGAGGACCCATGGCCTCTGCCTCTCAGACAGGACCTGCTGCAACAAGGGCCCTGTCTGTTCCAAGACTTACCGCGGCTGCGTTTGACGGCATGGCGGTTGAACGCCGGATCCTAGCGGAAAAAGGCATTCCGGATGAAGTTATTCCTACGCTGATAAAGGCTAGGAAGAACGTGACAGCAAAGCATTATCACCGTATATGGCGAAAATATGTTGCTTGGTGTGAGGCCAGGACGGCCCCTACAGAGGAATTCCAGCTGGGTCGATTCCTGCACTTCCTACAGTCAGGGGTGACTATGGGTCTAAAATTGGGGTCCATAAAGGTCCAGATTTCGGCCCTATCCATTTTCTTTCAAAAAGAACTGGCTTCACTGCCTGAGGTTCAGACGTTTGTTAAGGGAGTGCTGCATATTCAGCCCCCTTTTGTGCCACCAGTGGCACCCTGGGATCTTAACGTTGTGTTGGATTTCCTGAAATCCCACTGGTTTGAGCCACTTAAGACCGTGGAACTAAAGTATCTCACGTGGAAAGTGGTCATGCTGCTGGCCTTAGCATCGGCTAGGCGTGTGTCGGAATTGGCGGCTTTGTCATGTAAAAGCCCATATCTGATCTTCCATATGGACAGGGCAGAATTGAGGACTCGTCCCCAATTTCTCCCAAAGGTGGTATCATCGTTTCATTTGAACCAACCTATTGTGGTGCCTGCGGCTACTCGGGACTTGGAGGACTCCAAGTTGCTGGACGTAGTCAGGGCTTTAAAAATATATGTTTCCAGAACGGCTGGAGTCAGGAAGACTGACTCGCTGTTTATCCTGCATGCACTCAACAAGCTGGGTGCTCCTGCTTCAAAGCAAACTATTGCTCGCTGGATCTGTAGCACGATTCAGCTGGCTCATTCTGCGGCTGGATTGCCGCATCCAAAATCAGTAAAAGCCCATTCCACAAGGAAGGCGGCTCTTCTTGGGCGGCTGCCCGAGGGGTCTCGGCTTTACAGCTTTGCCGAGCGGCTACTTGGTCGGGTTCGAACACCTTTGCAAAGTTCTACAAGTTTGATACCCTGGCTGAGGAGGACCTTGTGTTTGCTCATTCGGTGCTGCAGAGTCATCCGCACTCTCCCGCCCGTTTGGGAGCTTTGGTATAATCCCCATGGTCCTTACGGAGTTCCCAGCATCCACTAGGACGTCAGAGAAAATAAGAATTTACTCACCGGTAATTCTATTTCTCGTAGTCCGTAGTGGATGCTGGGCGCCCGTCCCAAGTGCGGACTTTCTGCAATACGTGTATATAGTTATTGCTTAGATAAGGGTTATTGTTATGAGCCATCCGTTGAGTGAGGCTCAGTTGTTGTTCATACTGTTAACTGGGTAAGGTTATCACAAGTTGTACGGTGTGATTGGTGTGGCTGGTATGAGTCTTACCCTGGATTCCAAAAATCCTTTCCTTGTAATGTCAGCTCTTCCGGGCACAGTTTCCCTAACTGAGGTCTGGAGGAGGGGCATAGAGGGAGGAGCCAGTGCACACCAGATAGTACCTAATCTTTTCTTTAGAGTGCCCAGTCTCCTGCGGAGCCCGTCTATTCCCCATGGTCCTTACGGAGTTCCCAGCATCCACTACGGACTAAGAGAAATAGAATTACCGGTGAATAAATTCTTATTTTTGTTTTCATGCCTACTAAACAAGTTGGAGCTTAAAAGGGTATGGTTCGTTGGGACCACTCAACTTAGGTCGACAGTCATTAGGTTGACCACTGAAAGTCGACATGCATTAGGTCGACAGGGACACTAGGTCGACATGTACTAGGTCGACAGGTCAAAAGGTCGACATGGGTTTTTGGACCTTTTTTTGTGTCGTTTTCTTCATACGGTGACGGGGAACCCCAATTAGTGCACCGTGTCCGCTCGCATGGCTTGTTTCGCTCGCCATGCTTCGGGCAAGGTGCCTCCCTCTGCTACCACGGAGCTCGGCACAGATTACTGTTCCCATTTGTAGTCCACGTGGATCGGAAAGTATGAAAGTCCAAAAATGAAAAAAAAATATGTGAAAAAACTCGTGTCAACCTTTTGACCTGTCGACCTAATGCATGTCGACCTAATGACTGTCAACCTAAGGTGTTTCGACCGAACGACCGTATCCCGCTTAAAATTACCATACAGTAGATATAATGTTTATAGAGCAAGGCTCAACAAATGTTTGTGAATTTGGGAGCCAGCTTAAAAATTTGGGAGCCAGTCCATCATCTGTGACCAAAATCTGTAAAAAAAAAAAAAAAATATGCATAAACCATCACACATGCCCCTTCAGTGCCCCTCAGCCTCCCCACATGCCTCTTCAATGGACATCCGATTCTGCCACATGCCCATGTGTCCCAGTATATATTATGCCACACTATGCCCTAAGTTCACATTACGCCACGCACTATGGACCAAATTCGTATTTTGACACACACTGGGCGGGATGTACTAATGCTTACCTCCAGTTTTTCCCATTTACCGCAGAGACTATTTAACATAGAGAGATATGTACTAAACCTCGGGCACTGAGATGCCCTTCAGTTATTACCGTACTGCTGGGTGGCCGAGCTGGGCGGGGGGACAGCCAGATTCAGGAGCAGCATGCTGGAGAGCGGCAGCCGAGGGTGCGGGCTGTACATACCTGAGGCAGCTGGATATACAGTACAACAGTGCTGAGAGCCTCTGGAACCCACACCATCAGAGCTACAGTACTCCGGTAGAGGAAACTGATCCCCCGAACCGTGCGTCGCAGAAGCTGCAGCCACTTGTTGCCGGTCACCTGCTCTTGCTGCTCCTGGCTGTCCCCCCGCCCGGCTCGGCCACTCAGCAGTGCGGTGAGAAGGGCATATCAGTGCCCGAGGTTTAGTACATATCTCTCTGTGTTAAATAGCCTCTGCGGTAAATGGGAAAAACCATGGCGGTAAGCATTAGTACATCCCGCCTACTGTCCCAAATCCACTGAAGCCTATTCACAACACTGCAGACAGCATAGACATGTTCCAGGAACTAATAAAGCACTCTGAAGAGCACTAACAATGGTTTATCTGTCTCTAGTACTGACTAGCAACAGGGGTAGCCAACATGTGGCCTGCTAGTTGCTGTGGAACTACACATATAAGCATGCACTGCAACAATTGGGGTGCTATGGCATGCTGGGAAGTGTAGTTCCACATAAACTGGAAATGCGACAAGTTGACTACTTCTGGTCTAGCACATAAGCGGCCCATTTATCAATGAGTGATGAAACTCGTGAATGATAAAACTTGTTGCGTATGAGAAATGGTGCTTCAGCCAATCTGCTCCCAACTGTCATTTTTCAAACACCTGTCCATTAGGAACGGATTTTCTGGAACACCATTTATCATACACATTGGGGCAGATGTAGTAAGCCTGGAGGAGTGATAAAGCAGTGATAAGTGGAAGGTGACCATGCACCAGCTAGTCAGCTCCTAACTGTCATTTTTCAAACCCGTAATGATTGGTTGGTGCGTCATCACCTTGTACTTATCACTGCTTTATCACTTCTCTAGGCTTCATACATCTGCCCCTATGAGTTTTATCACTCGTTGTTAACGGAGTTCCCTAGTCCTTAGCATATATTGAGATTACACTTTGGGATAGCTCGATGGCAGGTCATAGTACAAAGGTGGCGGGTGGTAGATGGTCCATGTAACCCCCTCCACAATAGGATGTATGACAGTAGAAAGGGGCATATTGGGGAGCACATATGAATCCAGTGGGGGGGAGGGGGGAGTTATTGGTGAGTATCAAATATACAAACCCCTGTACTGATATCAATAACCAACACACAGGGCACCCAATAAAAGATTGTTCCTCTACCAAGCTGCAATATCTCCCAGCTGCCAACCTGCAGCGGAACTAATGGCAGGCTCCCCAACACCACCATAGGGACTTTCCACTCATAGTCAATGCATCAGGCTAAGGAAACCTGTAGGGGGAACTACAAATCCTACCATTCACTGTAAGAGCTCCAGAATGAAGTTATAGGCCTATTCCCCATGGGAGCTAAAATGGGTATAGGGCACTGAGCATCTGAGTTCTCATCCTCCCCATTCTGCTTAGGTTACCCATCAAAGTTGACACCACAGGTATGAGGCGGAGGAGCCGCAGCACCCCTTGCGCTATCCTGCAGCCAGTTCTCCTGCAGGCAGGTGAAGTAGTTCACACTGCACAGAGAACTCCTCTAGGTCTTAGGGCCTCTCATGAAGAACCTCTATCATGTAGCCCTGCAACAACTTTGTCAGGCCAGACAGGATTTTGATTCTGCTCATCCGATGTGGGGCTCTGTCCCCTCTAGTGGGCACTCACAGCAGACAGCATGGCCCTGGAGAGGCAGGCAGGGTGTATAACGGCCAAGACTCAACCATGCAAGAGGTCAGTGAAGACTATCTTGTCTGGTACTGTGGCACGGATCGCAGAAAATGTTAATGATGGTGACCGGAGTAATGTGTCACAACACACAGTGCATTGATCCCTGCAGCATATGGTGTTTATGAGAATGCATAATCGCAGACCAGTCAAGAGGCCCCTAGCTAACCCCTGTTCATTTTACGTTTATATTTCTATTTTGACAATTTATTCTTTAATATATTATATATATTATATGTGGACAATGTAAGACCCCAAACTGCATTCTGCAACCACTCTCCACATACATCTCCTCCCCTAACTATTGGTACGGTAAGGGGATGTTCTCCTGGGGTCCCTAAGAATTCCTATGACACAGCCTGTCAGAGCGAATTGTCCCTGCTGTAATGACTCTCTTCTGTATTCTCGAACCTGGGAAGAGGGCTCAGGGCCAAAAATAAAATGGGATGGATTTTCTTTTTGACAACTGTGCAACCATGACAACTTCCCCGGCCACACTAATCACAAGAAAAGTATCTGTGTGACTCGGTCTAAGGTCAGCCATTGTTTCTTCCCAGATCCTGTCCAATGACTTCAGCATAGGGAAGGAACTTCCACTCATTTGTGAGTCCTGTAAGAGTTCCGGCAGATGTGACACTATTCGGACAATCCACTTTTATCATAAGTGTTTTATTAATGCATTATGTCAGAATGTATTTAATGATTGATGTTATGGTTAGTGTCACATCAGGGCTGTAATGTGTCATGTCTCTAGGTTTTACAATTGCCTCTCAGACCCAAAGGTTGTCTGGCATATTTTTTGAAGTGAACGGAAGAAACAAAGTGGCTCATCCTTAAAAACGGTTTTAGGTAAAGCACATAGAATCTGATAAATGGAAGGGCAAAAAAGCTCTTTTCTTGGACTAAATGTCTTTTTTAGGCAGAAAAAGGCTTGTTTTTGCTTTGCTCTATATAGGGTTACTGCCAGTGATAGCCTGCGTTGTCAGATATACAGGCAGTGCTGTCTGCACTACTGCTAGGTGCACGTACAGCAGCTCTACTTTCAGAAGCAGTTCAGTGTAAAGCAGGACATACCTCCAGATTGTCCCTGCTGTCAGGGAAAAAGTCCTGACTTTGTGGCACATTCAACCAAATTAGGACTGCAAACGGCCCCGCTCTCTCCTACCTGTGTTTGCAGTTTACTAACCGATGCTGCACATGTCTTATGCTGACCTGCTGCTGCAGAACTGGAATGTTGGGACCCTGTTTGGAAATAGGATAGGCGCCTGAAATATGGAAAGCATTGCAATGAATCTTCTAGGCGCCTTTCACTAACCAGCCCAACATTAATTCACTAGCACCCATGTTTAATATGGTCTCTCGTCCTGCAACTAGCACATTAATTTGTTAAAAAATGTGAACGCTATTAATTTATTTTCCCCAAACAGTCACAACTTTAAATTAATAGTCTACACCTTCCAGAAATCATTGTTTTCTATCTCAAACAGCCCTGACATTAAAATAAATAACTAAATAAAAATATAATAATAATATATATTCCTATAAATAACCCTCCTTCTCCCCACCTTAATATAATAAGCACTGTGAAGCTGTCCCTATATTTCTCTGACGTCCTAGTGGATGCTGGGAACTCCGTAAGGACCATGGGGAATAGCGGGCTCCGAATGAGGCTGGGCACTCTAGAAAGATTTATGACTACCTGGTGTGCACTGGCTCCTCCCACTATGACCCTCCTCCAAGCCTCAGTTAGATTTTGTACCCGGACGAGGTTGGATGCACACTAGGGGCTCTCCTGAGCCTTTAGAAAGAAAGTATAGAAATTAGGTTTTTTATTTTCAGTGAGACCTGCTGGCAACAGGCTCACTGCAGCGAGGGACTAAGGGGAGAAGAAGCGAACCTGCCTGCTTGCAGCCAGCTTGGGCTTCTTAGGCTACTGGACACCATTAGCTCCAGAGGGATCGACCGCAGGCCCAGCCTTGGTGTTCGGTCCCGGAGCCGCGCCGCCGTCCCCCTTACAGAGCCAGAAGCAAGAAGAGGTCCGGAAAATCGGCGGCAGAAGACATCAGTCTTCACCAAGGTAGCGCACAGCACTGCAGCTGTGCGCCATTGCTCCTCACACACACTTCACACTCCGGTCACTGAGGGTGCAGGGCGCTGGGGGGGGGCGCCCTGAGAAGCAATAATAACACCTTGGCTGGCAAAAATACCACAATATATAGCCCCAGAGGCTATATATGTGGAAAATACCCCTGCCAGAATATAGGAAAAAGCGTGAGAATAGTCCGCGGAAAAGGGGCGGAGCTATCTCCTGCAGCACACTGTCGCCATTTTCCCTCACAGCTCCGCTGGAAGGAAGCTCCCTGGCTCTCCCCTGCAGTCTACACTACAGAAAAGGGTAAAAAAGAGAGGGGGGGCATTAAATTTAGTCGCATTATACATTTATATAGAAAAAGCAGCTATAGGGGACATAACTCAGTTAGTCCCTGCATTATATAGCGCTCTGGTGTGTGCTGGCATACTCTCACTCTGTCCCCCCAAAGGGCTTTTATGGGTCCTGTCCTCTGTTGGAGCATTCCCTGTGTGTGTGCGGTGTGTCGATACGGCTGTGTCGACATGTTTGATGAGGATAATGATGTGGAGACGGAGCAGATGCCTTTAGAAGGGATGTCACCCCCTGCGGGGCAGACACCTGAGTGGATGAGCTTATGGAAAGAAATGAGTGCACGTATAGACTCCTTACATAAGAAATTTGACGACATGCCAAATGTGGGACAGCCGACTTCTCAGCTCGTGCCTGTCCAGGCGTCTCAAAGGTCATCAGGGGCTCTGAAACGCCCGCCACCTCAGACCGCAGACCCAGATGTCGACACTGATACTGACACCAGTGTCGACGACGATGAGTCTAACCTGATGCCCACTAAGGCCATTCACTGCATGATTGAGGCAATGAAAGAGGTGTTACACATTTCTGATATAACTACAGGTACCACTAAAAAGGGTATTATGTTTGGGGAGAAAAAACTACCCGTAGTTTTTCCCCCATCAGATGAATTAAATGAAGTGTGTGAAGAAGCGTGGGCTTTCCCTGATAAAAAATTGGTAATTCCTAAGAAGGTACCAATGGCGTTCCCTTTCCCGCCAGAGGATAGGTCACGTTGGGAAACACCTCCTAGGGTGGATAAAGCGCTCACACGTTTGTCTAAAAAGGTGGCACTACCGTCTCCGGATACGGCCGCCCTCAAGGAACCTGCTGATAGAAAGCAGGAGGCGATCCTGAAGTCTGTATATACACACTCAGGCATTATACTTAGACCAGCTATTGCGTCAGCATGGATGTGCAGTGCTGCCGCCGCGTGGTCAGATAAACTGTCAGAAAATATTGACACACTAGACAGAGACACGATCCTGCTAACCATAGACCATATCAAAGACTCAGTCTTATATATGAGAGATGCACAGAGGGAAATCTGCCGGCTGGCATCTAAAGTAAGTGCATTGTCCATTTCTGCTAGGAGAGGCTTATGGACTCGCCAGTGGACAGGAGATGCAGATTCTAAAAGGCACATGGAAGTTTTGCCTTATAAGGGTGAGGAATTATTTGGGGATGGTCTCTCGGACCTAGTTTCCACAGCAACGTCTGGGAAGTCAGCATTTTTACTCCATGTCCCCTCACAGCCTAAGAAGGCGCCGTTTTATCAGGTTCAGTCCTTTCGGACCCAGAAAAACAAGCGTGGAAAAGGCGGGTCTTTTCTGTCCAGAGGCAGAGGTAGGGGAAAAAGACTGCAACAAACAGCAGGTTCCCAGGAGCAAAAGTCCTCCCCCGCTTTTTCTTCCAAGTCCGCCGCATGACGGTGGGGCTCCACAGGCGGAGCCAGGTACGGTGGGGGGCCGCCTCAAGAATTTCAGCGATCAGTGGGCTCGCTCACAGGTGGATCTCTGGATCCTTCAAATAGTATCTCAGGGGTACAAACTGGAATTCGAGGCGTCTCCACCCCACCGGTTCCTAAAATCTGCCTTGCCGATTGCTCCCTCAGACAGGGAGGCGGTGCTAGCGGCAATTCACAAGCTGTATTCCCAGCAGGTGATAATCAAGGTACCCCTACTTCAACAAGGCCGGGGTTACTATTCCACACTATTTGTGGTGCCGAAACCGGACGGTTCGGTGAGACCCATTTTAAATTTGAAATCCTTGAACACATACATAAAAAAATTCAAGTTCAAGATGGAATCGCTCAGGGCGGTTATTGCAAGCCTGGACGAGGGGGATTACATGGTATCCCTGGACATCAAGGATGCTTACTTGCATGTCCCCATTTACCATCCTCACCAGGAGTACCTCAGATTTGTGGTACAGGATTGCCATTACCAATTCCAGACGCTGCCGTTTGGACTGTCCACGGCACCGAGGGTATTTACCAAGGTTATGGCGGAAATGATGATACTCCTTCGAAAAAAGGGAGTTTTAATTATCCCGTACTTGGACGATCTCCTAATAAAGGCGAGATCCAAGGAACAGTTGTTGGTGGGAGTAGCACTATCTCAGGAAGTGCTGCACCAGCACGGCTGGATTCTGAATATCCCAAAGTCACAGCTGGTTCCGACGACACGGCTACTGTTCCTGGGTATGATCCTGGATACAGTCCAGAAAAAAGTGTTTCTCCCGGAGGAGAAAGCCAGGGAGTTGTCATCTCTAGTCAGAGACCTCCTGAAACCAAAACAGGTATCGGTGCATCACTGCACGCGGGTCCTGGGAAAGATGGTAGCTTCTTACGAAGCAATTCCCTTCGGCAGGTTCCATGCCAGAATCTTTCAGTGGGACCTATTGGACAAATGGTCCGGATTGCATCTTCAGATGCATCGCTTAATAACCCTGTCTCCAAGAACCAGGGTGTCTCTACTGTGGTGGCTGCAGAGTGCCCATCTTCTGGAGGGCCGCAGGTTCGGCATACAGGACTGGGTCCTGGTGACCACGGATGCCAGCCTTCGAGGCTGGGGGGCAGTCACACGGGGAAGAAACTTCCAAGGACTATGGTCGAGTCAGGAGACTTCCCTTCACATAAATATTCTGGAACTAAGGGCCATTTACAATGCCCTAAGTCAAGCAAAATCCCTGCTCCTACACCAGCCGGTGCTGATCCAGTCAGACAACATCACGGCAGTCACCCATGTAAATCGACAGGGAGGCACAAGAAGCAGGATGGCAATGGCAGAAGCCACAAGAATTCTCCGATGGGCGGAGAATCATGTACTAGCACTGTCAGCAGTGTTCATTCCGGGAGTGGACAACTGGGAAGCAGACTTCCTCAGCAGACACGACCTCCACCCGGGAGAGTGGGGACTTCATCCAGAAGTCTTCCAGATGCTGGTAAACCGTTGGGAAAAACCACAGGTGGACATGATGGCGTCCCGCCTCAACAAAAAGTTAAAAAGATATTGCGCCAGGTCAAGGGACCCTCAGGCGATAGCTGTGGACGCTCTAGTGACACCGTGGGTGTACCAGTCGGTTTATGTGTTCCCTCCTCTGCCTCTCATACCAAAGGTATTGAGAATAATAAGAAAGCGAGGAGTAAACACAATTCTCGTGGTTCCGGATTGGCCAAGACGAGCGTGGTACCCGGAACTTCAAGAGATGATCTCAGAGGACCCGTGGCCTCTGCCGCTCAGACAGGACCTGCTACAGCAGGGGCCCTGTCTGTTCCAAGACTTACCGCGGCTGCGTTTGACGGCATGGCGGTTGAACGCCGGATCCTGAAGGAAAAGGGTATTCCGGAAGAAGTCATTCCTACGCTTATTAAAGCCAGGAAAGATGTTACGGCAAAGCATTATCACCGCATATGGCGGAAATATGTTGCATGGTGCGAGGCCAAAAAGGCCCCAACAGAGGAATTTCAACTAGGTCGATTTCTGCATTTCCTGCAAGCAGGAGTGAATATGGGCCTAAAACTAGGCTCCATTAAAGTACAGATCTCGGCTCTGTCGATTTTCTTTCAAAAAGAACTAGCTTCAGTACCTGAAGTTCAGACATTTGTGAAAGGAGTGCTGCATATTCAGCCCCCGTTTGTGCCTCCTGTGGCACCTTGGGATCTCAACGTGGTGTTGAGTTTCTTAAAATCACATTGGTTTGAGCCACTAAAAACCGTGGATCTAAAATATCTCACGTGGAAAGTGGTCATGTTATTGGCCTTGGCTTCAGCCAGGCGAGTGTCAGAATTGGCGGCTTTATCATGTAAAAGCCCTTATCTGATTTTCCATATGGATAGGGCAGAATTGAGGACTCGTCCCCAGTTTCTCCCTAAGGTGGTGTCAGCGTTTCACCTGAACCAGCCTATTGTGGTGCCTGCGGCTACTAGGGATTTGGAGGACTCCAAGTTGCTAGACGTTGTCAGGGCCCTGAAAATATATGTTTCCAGGACGGCTGGAGTCAGAAAATCTGACTCGCTGTTTATCCTGTATGCACCCAACAAGCTGGGTGCTCCTGCTTCTAAGCAGACTATTGCTCGCTGGATTTGTAGTACAATTCAGCTTGCACATTCTGTGGCAGGCCTGCCACAGCCAAAATCTGTAAATGCCCATTCCACAAGGAAGGTGGGCTCATCTTGGGCGGCTGCCCGAGGGGTCTCGACTTTACAACTTTGCCGAGTAGCTACTTGGTCAGGGGCAAACACGTTTGCAAAATTCTACAAATTTGATACCCTGGCTGAGGAGGACCTGGAGTTCTCTCATTCGGTGCTGCAGAGTCATCCGCACTCTCCCGCCCGTTTGGGAGCTTTGGTATAATCCCCATGGTCCTTACGGAGTTCCCAGCATCCACTAGGACGTCAGAGAAAATAAGAATTTACTCACCGGTAATTCTATTTCTCGTAGTCCGTAGTGGATGCTGGGCGCCCATCCCAAGTGCGGATTGTCTGCAATACTTGTAAATAGTTATTGCTAACTAAAGGGTTATTGTTGAGCCATCTGTTGAGAGGCTCAGTTGTTTTCATACTGTCAAACTGGATATAGTATCACGAGTTATACGGTGTGATTGGTGTGGCTGGTATGAGTCTTACCCGGGATTCAAAATCCTTCCTTATTATGTCAGCTCGTCCGGGCACAGTGTCCTAACTGAGGCTTGGAGGAGGGTCATAGTGGGAGGAGCCAGTGCACACCAGGTAGTCATAAATCTTTCTAGAGTGCCCAGCCTCCTTCGGAGCCCGCTATTCCCCATGGTCCTTACGGAGTTCCCAGCATCCACTACGGACTACGAGAAATAGAATTACCGGTGAGTAAATTCTTATTTAAATAGCCCTCACCCACCTACCGTTAAATGATTAACTTTCAACACACCATTAAATTTATAGCCCGGTCCCCACCCATTACATTAAATGATTTACCATACCACATCAATAAATATCCCAGCCACCGACCCAGATTACATTAAGGGGGTATTCAATTAAAGCCGATCTGTTTTCAGAAAGTGAAAACTTCCGGATATCGCGATTAATGACCGATGGTATCCTGTTACAGGCCGTATTCATCATCCGAAAATGAACCCGTGAACGTGCGAAAACACAGGATCCCATGTGTTATTGTGGCTCCACCAGCCGCTTTTCGTGGATTATGCTTCGGGTGCCTGAGGCACCTGAAGCATAATCCGTGATAAGAGCGCCGCCGCATCGGGGATAATAGGATAGGTAATTGACAGCGGATAATTGGATACCCCCTAAATGTTTAATATCCGTTACACCAATAAAGTAATAGCCCAGACCCTCACCCCTATTAGATTTAATAATTTCTCTCCACCACACTATTAAGAAAATAAATGGCCCAGCCCCCAATACCATTATATTTAATTATTAGTGCCTACCACACACAAATAAATGCCCCAGACCCCACACCCATTACATGTAATTCTTACCTCCACCACCCTAATAAATAAATGACTCAGCCCTCACCACCATTACATTTATATTTTGGCCCCACCACAATAAGGAATAAGTAAATGGCCCAGACCTCACCCCAGTAACATTAAGAGGCTCCCTCGCTGCTACACTCTTTCTTATTTCATCCAGCGTTGCAGCAGAGGAGACCACAGAGCTGTAACTGCAGGCCACCATAGAGTTCCAGGTGAAGGAGCCTGAGTGGCAGTGAGTGGATGTGCACCCTAGAAGACATAGCTCAGGTGGCACCAGGGCAGGTCAGGACAGCACTACACCACAGCCAGTGGAAGTTGCTGTAATTAAAGTCTGTGGCCACAGCCATGATGAAATATGATGCTTATATTCATTTTTATGCGCCAGCCCCTGTTCATATGTGACTAAAGCAAACACACAGACTGCACATAGGCGGCCGCATGAAATGTTATACGGTCAACTGTATGCCGGCCCAAAACACTGAGGGTCCTCAGACCCCATTGCCCTGCTTAGACCTCCCATCTGAAAGCCCTTCAGAGCAGAAGGTACAGTTTTAAAAAAGTAGTTAGGTAGTGCTCAGATTGGCTAATTATTGACCCAGTCCCTACTTTTTGAACAAGCTTTTACAGAGATGGACAGGATTTGGCTGAGCTAAAATAATCTGTGCTGCTGTTAACATACTGTACCATTGAATTAATTGACTACAGGTTCTTCTAGCCTCGCCCACTTACTAATATCCATTGATGGATTAGTGTAAAATGCATTCTGATCCTTGCGAAAGGCATCTAAAAAGGACATACAATGAGATTTATGTGTCCATTTATTAATATCTCTCTTTATTAGATGGGTCATCTGCCAAGTGTGGTGTTAGTCTAACACTGCGGCGAAAGAAGAGAATTGTCGGTGGAACCAAATCAATAAGGTATTAAGCTAAAACCTCTTTGCTGAGTAGGTGCTTTGTTACAAGTAATGGAAAATGTGAATATCTCAGTCCCCTTGCTTTGTCCGCCAACTTAAAACATCTGTATACGTTTATTTAATACTAGAAGCACTTATGCGAGTGATCTAAATAGCTCTGAATTCACACCAAACATGGTCAAAAATAAGACCCACTGGATAGCTGGGAGATGTTTGTGGTTGAACTATATTTATTTATTTTTTTCAGGCTTTTTTGTTTAATTACGTTTAATTTTGGGGCACGTCATTTTACAACGTACTATATTTCCAGATAATAAAGAGATTTTTTTTGTTTTGTTTTTTATTTGATCACATTGTTAAAACAATATGACATTTTAAGCCTCAGAGGTGGCTTAGGGCCCAATGCAGGGTTTGAATGTAAAACACGCAATTGCATGTATATGCTGACTGGCACAGACTTTGAGAATGACGACAATCAACATCTATGTGTAACTGTATGTGAGTTGTATTAAGTGTGATCTCATGTTATTAAGCATATCCTCATGCAGTTGTGATGTCAGTTATATTTCTCTTGATGATGACTGCTTTTAATGTAGTGAAACGATACTGCCCAAGTGTTCTCAGCGCCAGCTGTGCTAGTAACAGCAATTTTAGGAGAGGGTACTACATTACAGCCATAGGTATGCTGAATGCCAGTCCTAACGTACAGCTATGGGTATGCTGAATGACAGTGCTACACTACAGCCATCGGTATCCGCAGCGCTTCTAGAGAGGAGGAGGCCTAGGTGCAGATTCCGTCTAGGCCCCCTCCTCTCTAGCCGACAGCGCTCTAGACTTTGGTCACTGGGGGACCCTAGCGCTGTCCCAGAGTCTAGTGTACATGCGCAGATCTCCGGGAAAATGGCCGCCACGCCAATTACCGGAGATTTGCTTAGAGATGCTGCTACCGGCGGGGGACTCCAGAAAGGTGAGTATTTAAAAAATGGGTGCAGGCTGTGCAGTGTGGGCCTCCCGTGGACCCCAAGGGTCCGTGTGCACCGCACACGTTGTAAATATGCATGGGATCAGTATGCTGAATGCCAATGTTACAGTACAGCCATTGGTATACTGAATGCCAATGCTACCGTACAGGCATCGGTATGCTGAATGCCAGGGCGTGCTGTCACTTGTAATTGTACGTGTCATTGCATCCTCTGTTAGCCATAGGTTTGCTGGTATTCTTAGAGTGGTGCCCTTAGTAATTCAACTCTGTCATTCTTACAAGGGGACCCAAACCTTTTAGTTTCCCTGTTAAACCATTTTCAGACATAGCCAAAAACCTGGGAATTTGCCGGGACACGCCTAGTTGATCTAGGTCATGCTTATGTCTGCAAGGACCAAAGCAGAATTGTAGGTCCGCACCAATGGTATTAAATATCTTGTAATAATTAATAGACCAGTATACGAACTGTTGAAAAAAATATAAAACAGTATTTCATTGGTGCTGCTCCCAAATGTTTTTGTAGATTAGACTAGAATTGGGTTAAAGAGAGAGACATTAATATTACTCCTAATTCATCAATACATATAATAAGAGTGTAGTTTTGTCTCTCTCTTTAACTCAATTAGGTCTGCAAGGATCAGACCCGGTTGACAGTCCCGGGTCCGCGACCCTGCAATCGGCCAGGGTTATTCCAAGGACTTGCAACCTGGGTCCATGCCCTGGCTTGTGTCTGAATGCCGAGAGGAGGTGATTGGCTGTTCAGGGCTGCCTAAGGCTGTTACAGATGACCTCATCAGCAGAGGACGACAGAGTTTGGAGAAAGGCAGGGGAGACATGGCTTATGTGTGAAAAAAAACACGTGTTCAAGCCAGCTTGCGGCACAGCTTGAATGGGTAAGCCGACAGTGACGTCACCAACCTGGTATATTGCCGGTTCAGGACGCCTGTCTGAAAGGGGTCTGGCCGAGTCACACCCGGGAAGGAGACGTGTATAAATCCTGGGTGTGACTCTGCGTTAGCAATCTGAAAGGGGTATTATTAGCCTTGAAAGGGGTTCCAGTGACCAAAATGTTTTTGCTGGTATTTATTTTACTGGAAACTTTAGATGATATTTTATATTTTGTTTCTCTTCATGATAAATAGAACAGAAGTGAAGGACAATGTGATTAGTAGCTGTGATATCTCCCCATAGGGGCGGATGGCCGTGGCAGGCCTCACTGAGGCTGAAGGGATTTCACAAAGAATCTCGTCTACTATGTGGAGCAACCCTGATCAGCAGCTGCTGGGCTCTGACAGCCGCTCACTGCTTTAAGAGGTTAGTCAGGTGTTGCAGACATGCACCCAAATCACAAGCGAGCATTCAATTAACATTTATATACTGTATGAATATATACACATACACACCTACCATGCACAATCGCTGCAGTGCTGTGACATTTACACAGAGACAGACGACTGGTAAACCATTTAATGAGGAGGGTAAAATAGGAGTAAATGTTAAATGCACTAAGGTACATTGCATACCTCTGAACAATTCGCATTTCACTGGTCGGGATTTTAGAGAACTGTTAGGGCTAAATCCAGTTAGTAGGTTCAATGTTGCCCTTTGAAACATCTTGCATGGGATGGGGGGGATGGATAGATATAGAGATGGGAGTGGACATTGGGGGTCATTCCGACTCGTTCGCAAGCAGCGGTTTTTCGCTGCGGTGTGAACGGGTCTGGAATGCGCGATGTGCGCATTGCGCACGCGTGTCATTGCCCGGTGACGGGGGTTGCCGGGCTACGACGCTGGTTACGAAGAAAGCGGTCGCAGCGGCGCCCGCAAGAGGATTGACAGAAGGAAGGCATTCCGGGGCGTCACCTGTCCGTTGGCGCCCGTTTTTGGGGAATGGTAAGGAAAACGCAGGCGTATCCAGGAGAACGGAGGGCCGATGTCTGATGTCAAAGCCAGCCCCATCATCGCTGAGATCGTCGCACAGGGTAAGTATGTCCAGGGCTGGTCTTCTTTTACACAAAACTTTTTTAGCTTAGCAGGGCTGCACAAGCGTTCGCAGCCCTGCTAAGCTAAAATACACTCCCCCATAGGCGGGGATTAGTTGATTGCACCAGCAGCAAAAAGTTGCTGGCTGCGATCAACTCGGAATGACCACCATTGTCCTAGCTCAACTCTAAACTGTAATGCGAAAACTAATAAAGGCATCTGACATATGCTGGGTCACCCGTTGCTGCTCCACCTTGTCCCACCCCCACTCTGTTCTGCTCCACTCCCTATGTCTGCTGCTAAGTACCACTCTCTCTCTTCCCACCGCCTTTCTGTACTGCCCTGCCCTTGCTTTGCCACCTGTTTGCTCCTCAGTCCTGCTCTGCAACCACCACCTCCCAGTCTGTCCCATCTCCTTCCTCTCGCAGCTGTATATACACCTCCCGGCATTTGAGCCTCCTCTACTAATAGGGTCTGTACAGTCTCTCTATAAATGGGAACTGTTGGAGGGGCGTAGTGCCCCAGCTCTCACTATGCATGCATATAGGAGCCAGGACAGATCTTACAGCAGTATTAATATATAGATAAAGCTGACCAGCATTTGTGCTATATTAACAGTATTTTCCCTGCATGCAAGCAAGAATTCATTTGCACCCCTTACATCACAACACTGTTTGCCCAGGTGCAATTTGTACCCTCTATCTGGATTTGCTCGTAACTAAATGAGTAGAGGTTTGCGGACAGTAGATGTTATACAGAATTACTTTCTGTAATGCTATCTGCACCTCATTGAATTAGCCCCTTAGATGTTACAAATGGGGAGGGAATGGCTTTTCTTGAACGTTCGTTTTGGCCAGTGGATTGGATGCAGGGTGAAACAGGTTTTAGTTTTCCTGTAGTTGCTCCAGCTCGACACCTACAGATGTGTCGTCCTTCACCCGTTTGTGCCACATGGTGCAAGACACATGGCACGACTTAGACTCTCCACCACGGGTAGCAATTCTCTGACTTCATGCCTACATCTTAATTTAGCATCTTTGTCATCGTAGCTGCATCCAAAGTTACTTATACTGTACGACCAAATCAGGTAAGCGATTATCTGCAGTCTACGCATGCGTCTAAGTCGACCATGATCTTGCGACGCCCGGCTGCAGGAAAAATGTATTTGCAAAGTGATTGACAGTCAGGGACCATTTGGGGGAGGTAAAGGGAGAGTGGCAGCAAAAACGCAGGTGTGTAACAAACATTTTGGGGGCTTGCTTCTGCAGTCCACACAGTTACAATGGCTTTTGGCTTACTTACTGTGGCCAGGCTGCGCAACCATATAGGGCGTCTCAGAACGACCATAATTGACTGCTCTGCCATGGATGCGCTGCTGGGATTTGCAAAGCTGCCGGTGGGCTTCTCAATACAGATGTAGGCAGCAGCGACATTTGCATATTTTTGCACAGCAGCTACACACGTATTCGCAGCTGGAAATGCATTTACAGATGTATCCAGGCTCATCATTACCGCAATGCATACACACGTGTATCTACGCATCGTGGCAATGACTAGCTGCGCCTATTCACACCCGCGTATGCTTTGCTGTTGCAAATATATGCACACCGGCGTGCGAATGAATTGGGGCAATCTAGATGCAATTGCATCTAGGCGCAGCCACAACGAGTGTGGCTACATCTGTAAGTACATCTCCGATCAGACCCATAGTGTACTGTGTGCTTAGGATTCGGATTTGGAGTTAATAACACGGCTCACTCGAATTTGACACATATGAAACTACAAGACTTGAATAGCTTCATTAGTGTTCCTTTACACATGATACAATGTATTTCAGGTAATGTTTCATTGTTATGGGAGATGTATCAAGCCTTCTAAAGAGCAGAGAATCTGATTGGTGGCTATGAGCACTTGGTTGCCACTTCACTCCTTTAAGAGGCTTGATGCATCTCCCCCGTATGTGCATAAAGAGACCTTGCCTCTTCCCTTTAGGTTTGGAGACCGAGCACACAGATACTCTCTCAGAGTCGGCGATTACCACACCAGTGTAGAGGATGATTTTGAGCGCGAGCTTCCAGTACAGAGGATCGTTGTACACAAGAAGTACCACTCTAGTAGCAATGACAATGACATCGCACTGATCAGAGTGCAGGGAAAGGATGGTCATTGCTTGGCATTCAGTTACCATGTCCTGCCCATCTGCCTGCCAGAGAGGAAGGAGAAGTCTGTGTACCAGAAACCATGCTTTATTTCTGGATGGGGAGACACAGGTATTTCTGATCTGAACATAAATGTGTCATGTATGGTGTCTATATAATGATTGACGTTGGCCAATTGGCCCTATATAATAACATAGGCCCTCATTCCGAGATGTTCGTTCGCTAGCTGCTTTTAGCAGCATTGCAAACGCTAGGCCGCCGCCCTCTGGGAGTGTATCTTAGCTTAGCAGAATAGCGAACGAAAGAGTAGCAGAATTGCTACTAAATATTTTCTTGCAGTTTCTGAGTAGCTCCAGACCTACTCCTAGATTGCGATCAGCTCGGTCCGTTTAGTTCCTGGTTTGACGTCACAATCACGCCCTGCGTTCGGCCAGCCACTCCCCCGTTTCTCCAGACACTCTCGCGTTTTTGCCCGACACGTCTGTGTTTTTTAGCACACTCCCGGAAAACGCTCAGTTACCACCCAGAAACGCCCCTTTCCTGTCAATCACTCACCGATCAGCAGTGCGACTGAAAAGCGCCGCACGAACAACAGCAAAACTGCTAAGGTTTTAGTTAAATAACTAAGCGCATGCGCCCTGCGTACCATGCGCATGCGCATTTAGCAACAAATCGCAGCTTTGCGAAAAACGGCAACGAGCGAACAACTCTGAATGACCACAATGGTTAGCATGAGAAACAACACAGTGCCCAATAATAGTCCAAGTGAAAGATGTTGAATTTTATGAGACATGTTGAAAAATCTAGATGGACTGCTAGGGGTCGGAGTGGGCAGTACTTTCCAGCAAACTGAACCACAAAGGTATTTTAAAATATTTTACTATTGGTTTTATCTTGGCAGTTAACTGTATATTCTAAAAACTTAAAATGCGTAATAGCTCAACATTTTTCATGTAGACCACAGGTTATCAAAAGCAGTCCTCAAGGAACCCCAACGATCTAGGTTTTAGGTATATCCATGGCTCAGCACAGATGTTTAATCAAATTGACTGAGATGCTAATTAAGTCACCTGTCCCCAAGCATGTATAAACTTTAAACTTAAAACCTGGACCGCTGGGGTGCCTAGTGGACCGCATTTAAGAACGTCTGATTTTAGACAATTTTTTAAAAAATTTTAATGCTGCTAATACCGCTTCCGGGTCCCACCCAGGAATTGGAAACTGGTCCTTCCCTGGTGGGACCTGGCATTGGACCCTTACACACAGTGGCGGATCTTGCCACGGGCAAGCGGTGCTTTTGCCCGGGGCGCCGCCGCCATCCGGAGGGCGCCGCCGCCATCCGGAGGGCGCCGGCGCCATCCGGAGGGCGCCGCACCAGGGCAAGATCCGCCACTGTGCCCCGCTGTGCCCCCCCGCTTTGAAGGGAACCAGACGCGTAGCGTCTAGTTTCCCTTCATTGAGAGGACCATAGTTGTGCGGTGCGCGATGACGTCATCGCGCACCGCACAGCAAAGGTCCTCTCCATGAAGGGAAACTAGACGCTACGGTCTAGTTTCCCTTCATGTAGAGGACCTTAGCTGTGCGGTGCGCGATGACGTCATCGCGCACTGCATAGCATAGTGGCACAGACACTAGGGGTCATAATTGACCTCTAGTGTCTATGCTGTTCTATGGGAGAGACGTAATAACGTCTCTCCCATAGATCGAGGAGAGGAGAGAAGAAGAGCGGCGCCCCCGGCGGAGGAGGTCTGCAGCGGTCTGGATCAGGAACGGTGATGGTAAGTATACTTTTTTTTTATTGAATTTTTTCTTTCAGCGTCGCTACAGGGGGCATAAATGGGGGCGTAACTGACCACGCCCCCATTTGAAGCCACGCCCCTATACTTTGCCCGGGGCGCCACAAGGCCAAGAACCGGCCCTGCTTACACATTGCTTCCCAACCAGGCGCTGCTTCTCCCTATGCAGTGAACGGGTCCAGGGCTGCATCAACCCGGCAACCCGTTCACACTGCACCTGACCCTGTATTTAACCTGGGAATAACACTGCTTTATTCCCGAGTTGAATTACCGGGTCAGGCTACCTGAGAATTCATGATGGCCCCTTTCACACCGCACAGCGACCCGGGTTATTTTTGAGGTGTGAAAGGTTTATTAACTATCAGAAAAACAGGTAATGATTAAAATTGTACTCATTAAGGGAAATTCATATGTTATCGCCCACAATCTTCCGTCTAAAGTGACTGGCGTTCGCAGGGGTCGATAAACAATTGATGTCCCCTGTCGCGCTGATTGCGCCCATTAGTGTTGGGTTTAACCACTTGACTAAACTAATGGGCGCGATCGGGAAAAGTGCTGTTTGGGCGGATCACTTTTCACACATTTCAGCTTGCCACCCCCTGGCGTGTGTGAGCTGAAATGTAGATGCCGGCAGCCGATCGCGCCCGAACGGAGCTACATTAGAATAGCTCAGTTCTACGCCATCTGGTGCCTACCGGCCAGAAAAAAACATTTGAATTCCACCCATTGTGTAGCAATATCTTATCGTTCAAATACAGCACTATGTTTAGAAGACCGAGAGAGACCAACAGCAAGGAGAGATACCCAAAGTAGGAGATACTGACACCTGGAGCACCAATAGGGAATTACAGAGGAGGCATAAAGGCCCAGGGCAGTCATACATACAGTACCAACAGACAGGGCCACTGAGAGGGTGGGGAGCAGGAACTAATTACCCAGGCCCAGCAGTGGCCACAGTCCCCTGCTTCCTCCCCTCTTACCTGACAGCTGCTGTGTGCTGGGCTGCAGTTAGGCCAGGGAGGCTGCTGCCGCTGAGTAGCGGTATAACTCTCTACCTGTGCAGGTGGGAGAGGAGCAATCACACGGATTGCGACTGTCTGAATTTTTCCCCTGGCTGAGGGTCTCAAGGCACCTCCTGCTCGTCATGCAGCTCTTCTTCACAACTACACAAAATACTCACAGCACTGTTGTCATGATTTTAATTCCTAGTCATGGCCCATTTGTATGGAGTTTATATGTTCTCCATGAACATACAAGTTTGTGTGGGTTTCTTTCAGGTGCTCCAGTTTCCTCCCACACTCAAAAAAAAAAAAAAAAAAAAAAAAAGCATAATGGTAAGTTAGTTGGCTTGAGACAAATAAATAACTGCAGTGTGCAATGTATTATATGTGTCCATATAATAGTGAATATAACCTCCACTGTATAAATAAATATTAATAAATAAAATGCATTGGAATACATAGACAGGTAAATGAAAATACATCACACTGCACATAAATGGGAACATGTGAACTGTCCGCCCGATTACCCATGCGAAGTGTAACTCCAGCTTTTTCTGGCGTTACCCTATAGAAGCCTATGAGCTTCCTTCTGCATCCCGCACGCCTCCGCCTCCCAGCACCGCTCACTCCAGCCCCCTCACCTGTGTACTGACACCATCCCGGTGTGCTCCCAGATCCCCCAACATCCTCCTCTCCCAACAACATAGCCAGTTGTCCTTCCAGGTGCAGGGAGGAGGAGCCCAAGACTCCCTGCATACGTCACTTCATGGGGCTAGAAGGTGGAGGAGCCACGCACACACCCTCTCACCTGGTGGCACAGGCTTCACAAGGGGCGCTCTTATCACATGTTAGTACATGACTCGGCCAGACCCCTTTCAGACAGGCGCCCCGACTCGGCAATATACCAGGTTGGTGATATCACCATCGGCTTATCCATTCAAGCTGTGCCGCAAGCTAGGTTGAACACGTGTTTTTTTTCACACATAAGCCATGTCTGCCCTGCCTTTTTCCAAACTCTGTCGTCCTCCGCTGATGAGGTCATCTGTAACAGCCTTAGGCAGCCCTGAACAGCCAATCTCCTCCTCTTGGCATTCAGACATAAGCCAGGGCATGGACCCAGGTTGCGTGTCCTTGGAATAACTGACCAGTTGCAGGGTCGCAGGCACAGGACCGTCAACCGGGTCTGATCCTTGCAGACCTAATTGGGTTAAAGAGAGGGAGACAAAACTACACTCTTATTATATGTATTGATGAATTAGGAGTAATATTAATGTCTCTCTCTTTAACCCAATTGTAGTCTAATCTACAAAAACATTTGGGAGCAGCACCAATGAAATACTGTTTTATATTTTTTTTCAACAGTTTGTATACTGGTCTATTAATTATTACAAGATATTTAATACGGTTGGTGTGGACCTATAATTCTGCTTTGGTCCTTGCAGACATAAGCATGACCCAGATCGACTAGGCGTGTCCCGGCAAAAAAAGTCAACATCATCCCTTATTCGGACGATTTGTTAATAAAGGCTCTGCACTGCTTCGGACACACCTGCAACTGACAACGGACAACCTTCAATCCTTCGGATGGCTGGTAAATATTCCCAAGTCCAGTCTACTTCCGTCCCAGAGGATGATGTTCTTGGTCTGCTCTTTGATACCTCGTGTTAGAGGGTCTTCCTCAGGTAAAAGTGCAGGATCTCCAGTTCAGGGTGTGCATTCTTTTACAACTACCAAGGGTGTCAGTGTTCTGGTGCATACAGCTGCTTGGCAAGACGGTGGTGTCCTTCAAAGCAATCCTGTTTTTGCGGGTCCACGCCAGGACACTTCAGTCTGAGATACTTCTGGACAGACTCAAAGTTGGACAGAGAACTACTTTGTCTGTTCAAACACTTTAATATCTTCAGTGGTGGTCCATTCTCCATCTGGACTTGGAGCATAGTTACCACAGATGCCAGTCTGAGAGGTTGGGGTACTGTCTTCCAACATCAACATCTTCAAGGACTATGGTTGCTTCCGATCAGTATCCTTGAACATTGGGCCATTTGCAACGCATGAACTCAAATTCAGGGCTTGCTTCAGAGTCATCCAGCAACCAGCCGGACAACACACCCACCATGGCCTAAATCAACAAGCAAAGGATAACTCCCAGTTGGAGAGCAATGCAAGAGGTATCTCACATCCTTAGATGAGTGGAGCTTTGGGTCCCGGCAGTATCAGCCGTATTAAATTACAGAGTAGAAAACTGGGAAGCAAACTTCCTAATTCATCACATGGTTCATCCAGGGGAATGGTAACTCAATCAGGAGGTATACCTGACTTTAGTCTCCAGGTGGGGTAAGCCCTACATCAACATCATGGCGTCTCACCTCAACAAGAAACGTCCTCCGATATGGAGCCATGATTCCGTGAGTGCTTCAGAGTATTCGACAGGAGGTCATCCTTATTGCTCCGGATTGGTCACGTCAACACTGGTATGCTCCGCTTCAGAGCATGGACTCCTTACCATCTGCCTCTACGGCCAGATCTTCTTCTTCAAGGTCCCTGTCATCACCCAAATTTAACTCAGCTGGCTATGACTGAAGAGCTCTTGAAATCAGCATCTTAAGAGGAAAAGGCTTGTCCAGATCGGTAGGCCGTACTATTCTCCTGGGTCACAAACCGGTTACATCAAGGATTTATCACCAGGTCTGGCGATTTAACATCTCTTGGTGTGAATGTAAAAAACTTTCTGCTGGGATTTTTCATCTTTCGTGCCTCTTGGCTTTTCGCCAGGACTTTTCACCAGTCTAAAGGACTCTCTCTTCTCTTCTCTTTTCTTCTTCTGCAGGACAGGTTTCTGCTTTATCCACTCTTTGACAGAGAAGGCTGGCAAATATTCCGGATGTTCAGTGTTTTCTGCAGGGAGTTCTGTATATACAGCCTCCTTATGTACCTCCTGTCCCTCCTTGGAACTTTTAATTTAGTTCTCATGACGCTTCAAACGCCTCCTTTTGAGCCTCTGGAGTCAAAAGACAGGCATTTTCTTACATTGAAGATGGTGTTCTCCTGGCAATCCTATCTGCTCGGAGGGTCTCTGAGTTGTCTGCTTTGTCTTGCAAACCCCTTTTGATCATTTTTCATTCAGACAATGTGATTTTGCAGACAAAACCTTCCTTTCTACCTAAGGTAGTGCCCGCATTCCATCTCAATCACGACATCGTCCAGCTTTTTCTCCAGACTCCTCTTCTCCAGATTCATCATCTCTGGTTTTGCTGGATGTAATCCATGCCTTTAAAAATGTATCTATCATGCAAAGCTGCTTTTTGATGTACGGAGAATCTTTTGGTGCTTATCGATGCTCCCAGGAGGGTTGGCCAGCCTCTAAGGACAGCATTGCTCGTTAGGTCACATCGGCCATTCGGCAGGCTTAAGGGTCTTCAGGTTTGTTTGTTCCTGCTCCACTGCAAGCTCATTCGACTTTGGCTGTTGGGGCTTCTTGGGCAGTTTGCCGTGGTACCTTAGTGGAACAGTTGTGTAGGGCTGTGGCCTGCTCGCCTGGGCACATGTTAACAAAATTTTATTCTCCCTCTATTCACCCTTAGAAGGAGAATAAATCCTGTGGTGAGCCACCGTGCCAGCAAGGGGCTTGCTAGCTCTAGCCCCCCTGCCGGCATACCCGTGGCTGGAATCCTGCTGTCTGTATACTGACGGCCGGGATCCCGCCTGTCGGTTTTATGTACTGATCCTGCTTTGGGAATTCCCAGAGGTAATGAACAACACAGCATCCCCCAGATGGATGAAAGAGGAAAATCTCTTCCTCAGAGTCTATCTTGGGGATGCTCCGATCACTCCGTTATTTGTTGGCATTTTTGTTGCCATATGTATTAAATAGATATATTGGCATTGTTTGGTTGGCTCTGTGTGTTGTTGTTTTTGTTTGTTTTTGCTTTCTTTTTGTCCGTTTTGTTTATTCAAGGTTGTGTCCTTGTTTTATTCCTCCATGCGGCTTTGCTAGACGTAGACTGAGGTACTGCTGGAGGTGGGAGGGGTTAGAGGGGGGGGGGGGGGGGAGTCAGCTTTTAGTGTTCTTGTGCCTAACCTCCATAGCTCACACTCTAACCCAAAGGGTAATGAATAACGCAGCGTCCCCCAGATGGACTCTGAGGTAGAGATTTTACAGTGAGTAAAAAATCCTATAATTGTTTCATTTTTTTTTTTTAAAGAATTACCTTAGAGGCAGATGTACGAAGACTTGGCGAGAGAAAAACTACCAACCAATCAGATCCTAAATGTTATTTTTCAAACACTGTAACATGGCAGTCAGGAGCTGATTGGGTGATACTTTTTCTCGGTACACTTTATCACTCTCCAAGACTTCATACATCTGCCCCTGAATACCTTTTAAAAGTCGAGGAAGGTAAAAAATACATATTTTTAATTTCAGAAAATGTTACATAATAATATGCTTTAAAGCTTAATTCTTAATCTTTACTTGTGAGAGCGTCCTGTATAAAATATAACATTCTTAATATAATTCTGTTATCATAGGAACTTCCTATTCCAAGACACTTCTTCAGGGCACAGTTCCGATTCTTCCCAAAGAAAACTGTATTCTACGCTACAAAGGGAAATTTACAAGCCGCATGATTTGTGCTGGGAATCTGTCTGAAGACAATCGAGTGGACAGCTGCCAGGGAGACAGCGGAGGCCCTCTCATGTGCCAAAACGCAAGCGGTCAATGGGTTATTGTAGGAATAACTTCTTGGGGTTATGGGTGTGGGCGAAAGGGCTATCCTGGAGTGTATACCAAGGTAAACAGGTTCACCCCTTGGATCAAAAGAGTTACAAAGCTGAAATAAGAGCAAAGCAAAAATACCCGTTCCATTCATAGTAAGTTGTATGACCCATATGGAAAAAGGTCAGAACTTTAGCATGAGATTCATCACCAAGCTGTAGGCGCCCCACAACACACCTTAAATTTCATTTATGGGTCTATACTGTATGGGGAAATACCTTCTGTTGATGTTGAGCCTTTGTTGGTGTAAAAATGTACTGCTTCACTTGCACTTTGCCTGAACAGGGTTCTCTGAGGGCTAAACAGGTTTCTCTGAGGGCTGTCTGATCGAACTGGCAAAAGGGTAATTTAGCCAAACGGTTCTACCAGTACACTTCTACCTAATGGAGCTTTGGTGGAAAAGTGCTTCTACTATATCTCCGCTAAATGGTGACCTTGGCAGATAAGTAAACCCTTGTGTCAAGTGGGTAGCTTGACAAAAGTTTATAGATCAAGTAGAAACAAAAAAGAATTACCATGCTTAATAACTAATATTAATTATAACAGAAAGTACTAACATTAGCTGAAATTCTACATGTGAACTCAACCAGGGTTTACAAATGGTGATAAACTTTTCTTGACACACATTCCAGGTCATAACCACGCAACAGCCTCAAAAGGTACAGGGTTCTCTAGTCAATATGAGCACTGAAAACAGGCAAATACAGTGACCGGTTAGAGGGTCAATTTGTTTACAAAAAAAACATCTTGTACTTTTTGTAAAAGATGATGTAATTTCACTGACTCTTTACGGAGAGCAAAATGAGGGGCCCATTTATCAAACTCATTGCGTATGATAAATGGTGCTCCAGCCAATCAGCTCCCAACTTTCATTTTTCAAACACCTGATACTTAGGAGCTGAACACATGACAGTTGGGAGCTGATTGCATTTATCAAACGCAACAAGTTTTATGATTCACAACGAGTTTTATCACTCATTGATAAATGAGCCCCTAAATGTGAAGCTATTTATTTTTGTTTGTTATTATCTAAATAGGTGTCTGCTTTGCATTAACCGATCATCTAAACATAATGGGGTCTATGCACTAAGCCTTGGAGAGAGCTAAAGCGGATACTGAGGGGTCTATTTACTAAGCCTTGGCCTTGGACGGAGAGAAGGTGGACGGAGATAAAGTACCAGCCAATCCGCTTCTAACCACCATGTCACATGCTGTGTTTGAAAAATGGCAGTTAGGAGCTCATTGGCTGGTACTTTATCTCCGTCCACTCCAAGGCTTAGTACATAAACCTCAGTGTTATTTTACCTGATGCATAAATTACACTAATGTAGAAGGGGAGGAAAGGATTTACATTTGCTTTATTCAACTTTTATTCAGACTGTCTATCCCACAATTATCAAAGCACAACTAAGGCCAATGTATGGCTCTTTACACAGCTTTAATAAGGGGATGGCCCTAAAGAGACTGTACTCTCCCAACCAAAGGAAATTTAGGTAAACAAGGTCTCTCCCATGAGAAGTTGTATGAGGCCCTAACCGGAGAACTAACATTAGCCATAGCAGTACATAGCCTATTCCAGCCCCAAAGCCTAGCCGTAAGCTTTATTCTTATCTGTAACCCTACAATATATATACAGTATATCATATCCATTCATTTACCTATCACAGTAATAAATAATAATAAACTGCACCAGAACACTCTCTAATCTGCATTATTGGGAGGACGATATGAAAATATGGGACATGGCTGCTCTTCTCCCCTTATGTGCTGTAGTGTAGTATAGTATAGTATAGTATAGTATAGGATCATTCATATAGGGTTTGTCCATAGGCTGAAAAGGCAAAATGACTGCAAGTCCTGGTAGGAGGTGGAGCAACGAGCTGTAACACACAGGCTCCGTTATACAGATACAGGCTCACTGGTACATGTTGTTATACACCATAATTCCCATTTAATCCTAGGTATGCAGTTTTGTTTGCCTCATCACTGACCATTTCAGGCACATGTGCTACCTTATGCTTCTCTGGGGATAGCTGTGTGTAAGAATGGTTCAGCTGAGACACAGCCAAGTGGGCACAGACACCATCCCTCTCATAGTTGTGCATAAAATCATCTTCTCTTTGTGTACAGCAGCTAAGCCTGGTTATATATTGGAATACAATCGATAACAACCAAGTATGATGAAACTTGGTGCCTCTTTTTTTTTTTTCTTTACTTTTTTTTTTAAACAAAAAAACAAAGCTGGTAATATGCTCTTGAAAAACACTAATTTCCGTATTGTGTTCTAGTGGTGTTTCAGTATTGTATTGTGGCTTTGATAGCATGGAAGCACATCTCTGATTCAGGGCCCTCGTCTAGCAAATCACAGTGGCCAGCTCTATTGGAAGCGATGGCTGCGGAATGCTGGGGAAGCGGTTGGAGTGCCAGCACCTCGCGGTCGCAACATCACATTTTATTTTCTGTACACCTCTATGGACTGCGAAGTAATATGTGTCATGTTGGGGGTACCATAATTCTCGTGAAGCAGATCGTAGAGAATTTATTCTACCCCCATAGATTGGGAGGTGTTGGGGAAAAGTAAATGATACAGTGGTAATATGACAACGCCTCCAAACAGTTTTATTGTTGAAGCTTATTTTATTAATAAGAAGATCTATTAAAATATTTGCTTTTATCTCCAGTTTGGAACTGTATAGAAATTATTTATTATTTAATTTAATGGGTCAATTAAATATGATTGTTATTATGATTCGGCAGTATTCAGATTTAATTTAATTTTTTTTTTTTTAGGGTCTTTGATTTTGCCTTCATAGTGGGCGCTATATACACTGGCTGCTCCTAGTGCAGGACAAACTGTCATTATTTTAAATGAACTTTTTTGTCTTCTTTGTGCAGTTATCTATACAGATATATATGTAGGATATTTTGTTTTTTTACATTGTGAACTAATAGATACTAGTTTAATTACAAATAATCAGCTTAAAGTCTACCAAACAAGTGCAATTATTTCACTTTGTATTGTATCTCATGTTCATGTAATAAAAGCCATGTTCAGTAAAAGGGTCAGTGTTGCGTACCATTATATTTCAGTTCCCTGGCCCTCATTCTGAGTCTGACGCATCTGCGCACGCGTCACCATTCAACCACGCATTCTGCTTACTACCTGATGCTGACGCATAGTTGCCTACTTTATAAAAAGCATTTCAGGGAGATCCGTAGAGGGGTGTGCCGTGACCGTTTTCAGGGTGGCTGTGTGACACACAGCTGCTCTGATTAAAAAATGGCAGCTGACCGCCTGACAGCGCAGCCGGGCTGCGCTGTCAGGGGTCAACCTTGATTTGATGCATCCGCAATCTAATTGCAGACACCTGCTGGGCGGCCTTGCCCTGTGTTGGGCGGCCCCCAGCATGTGAGGTGATGGACGCAAATGTGGATGCGTATGCAGCAATCTGCGTCCATCTTTGAATCAGGTCCCATATTTGAAAATTAATTTAGCCATAGGAATCATTGTACCTTGTAACCTATGGCATTGGTTTATTTTTTTCCAAATATATAACAGCTACATAATGGGTGTAAGGTGCCAGCAGGGAGAGTGCTATACTCGTCAGGGAGTTGGGGAGATTCCTATTTCAGGAAGTCTCCCTGACATTAAGGTAGGGTTGGCAAGTATGTGCTGACACCAGTATCTACCTAGTTGGAAAGTATGTGCTGATGCAAGAATCCACCTGTCTAGAGCAGTGGTTCTCAACCTCGGTCCTCAAGTACTTCCAACAGTTCATTTTTTCCAGGTCTCTTCACAGGATTGCAAGTGAAATAATTTTCTCCACCCAGTGCCGTAACTAGACATTTTAGCGCTGTGTGCAAGAAATGGCAACGGCGCGCCCCCTCCCCCCCCAATTATGCAAAATAGGGGCAGTGCGCGCTGTAGACGCGTGGGGGGCGTGGCTTCATATGGAGAGGGTGTGGCCACACAATAATACCAATTCAGATTACAGTGCACAGTGGTCTCCATTATTCAAATTACGCCACACAGTAGCGCCACTTTTACACCTTACGGCAGAGTCCACTTTTTCCACATTACGGCAGACAGCGTCCCCTTTTTACACATTACGGCAGACAGCGTCCCCCTTTTTCCACATTACGGCAGACAGCGTCCCCTTTTTACACATTACGGCAGAGTCCACCTTTTACACTTTACGGCAGACAGTGTCCACTTTTTACACATTACGGCAGACAGCGTCCCCTTTTTTACACATTACGGCAGACAGCGTCCACTTTTTACACATCACGGCAGACAGCGTCCCCTTTTTACACATTACGGCAGACAGCGTCCCCCTTTTTACACATCACGGCAGACAGCGTCCCCCTTTTTACACATCACGGCAGACAGCGTCCCCTTTTTACACATTACGGCAGACAGCGTCCTCCTTTTTACACATCACGGCAGACAGCGTCCACTTTTTACACTTTACGGAAGAGTCCACATTTTACACTTTACGGCAGACAGCGTCCCCTTTTTACACATTACGGCAGACAGCGCCCCCCTTTTTACACATCACGGCAGACAGCGTCCACTATTTATACATCACGTCAGACAGCGTCCACTTTTTATACATCACGGCAGACAGCGTCCACTTTTTACACATTACGGCAGACAGCGTCCCCTTTTTACACATCTACATATACATACACATATATATATATATATATATATATATATATATATATATATATATATATATATATACACATATATATATATATATATATATATATATATATATATATATATATAGAACAGTGTTTCTCCACATAACAGTGGAGAAAGATAGCACTCTCCAGACTTGTTATAGTATACGTAATAAAGTCGTTTATTCAAAACACTTGGTTCCATGTAATCTTCATGTCACCAACAAGGTATACACAGAAAAGGGCTCACCAATGTCAGATCCTGGTTCCTGCTTTGATGCTGACACTGTTGCTGCTGTTTTCTTGACTTTGCATTGATTGACTGGCAAATACCTTGAGAAAGGTCCGAATACAGGACCGAAACTTTGGTGAGCCCTTTTCTGTGTATACCTTGTTGGTGACATGAAGATTACATGGAACCAAGTGTTTTGAATAAATGACTTTATTACGTATACTATAACAAGTCTGGAGAGTGCTATCTTTCTCCACTGTTATGTGGAGAAACACTGTACTGTACTATGAGTTTGACCCACTGAGTGGATCAGACTTTGATTTGGCACCCCAGCCGTTACCTGTGTTGGGTGAGAGTGTGGGACTTCCCGTATATATATATATATATATATATATATATATATATATATATATATATATATATATATATATATATATAAGCACAGCAGAAGTGATTCATTCTCTATACAGCCCTATGCAGTGCCGCCCGCGTCCACCCCAGCCTGTAAACTGTAATACTGCAGCCCTGTCTCTTTTTCTCTTACATCCTAGAGGATGCTGGGGACTCCGTAAGGACCATGGGCTATAGACGGGCTCCGCAGGAGATGTGGGCACTATAAAGAACTTTAGAATGGGTGTGCACTGGCTCCTCCCTCTATGCCCCTCCTCCAGACCCCAGTTAGATCCTGTGCCCAGAGGAGATTGGGTGCATTACAGGGGAGCTCTCCTGAGTTTCTCTGATAAAGAATTTTGTTAGTTTTTTTATTTTCAGGGGGCACTGCTGGCAACAGGCTCCCTGCATCGTGGGACTGAGGAGAGAGAAGCAGACCTACTTAAGTGATAGGCTCTGCTTCTTAGGCTACTGGACACCATTAGCTCCAGAAGGAGTCGGAACGCAGGTCTCCCCTCGCTGTTCGTCCCAGAGCCGCGCTGCCGTCCTCCTCGCAGAGCCGGAAGATAGAAGCCGGGTGAGTATATGAAGAAAAGAAGACTTCAAGGCGGCAGAAGACTTCAGATCTTCACTGAGGTAAGGGCGCGCCATTGCTCCCACACACTACACACACTAGCGGGCACTGATGGGTGCAGGGCGCAGGGGGGGCGCCCTGGGCAGCAATAAAAACCTCTAAATCTGGCATTATAAGGTTAGACACTGCGGAGGCAGTAATTCTATAAATCCCCCGCCAGTTTTGTGATACTTTGAGCGGGACCGAAACCCGCCGCTGGAGGGAGCGGAGCTTGGTCCCTCAGCACTAACCAGCGCCATTTTCTCCACAGAGATTGCAGGGAAGCTGGCTCCCCGGTCTCTCCCCTGCTGAACACGGTGACACAGGGCTGAAAATAGGAGGGGGGGCACTTGTAAGGCGCAGTGAGTGTATTAACACAGTGATTAAGATAAAAGCGCTATTATCTGGGAGATTATTTTCCAGTGTCAGTTGGCGCTGGGTGTGTGCTGGCATACTCTCTGTCTGTCTCTCCAAAGGGCCTTATTGGGGAACTGTCTCCGTATAACTATATCCCTGTGTGTGTGGGGGTGTCGGTACGAGTGTGTCGGCATGTCTGATGCGGAAGGCTCAGCTAAGGAGGAGGTGGAGCAGATGATTGTGGTGTCTCCGTCGGCAACGCCGACTCATGATTGGATGGACATGTGGAATGTTTTAAATGCAAATGTGACCTTATTACATAAGAGATTGGACAAAGCAGAGTCCAGACAAAAAGCTGGGAGTCAATCCACCGCTTCGACTGGGTCACCGGGCCCTTCTGGGTCTCAAAAACGTCCCCTATACCAAATGGCAGACACTGATACCGACACGGATTGTGACTCCAGTGTCGACTACGATGATGCGAAGTTACACCCAAGGGTGGCCAAAAGTATTCATTATATGATTATTGCAATAAAAGATGTTTTGCATATCACAGATGACCCCTCGGTCCCTGACACGAGGGTGCGCATGTATAAGGAAAAGAAACCTGAGGTAACCTTTCCCCCATCCCATGAGCTTAACGAGTTATTTGAAAAAGCTTGGGAAACTCCAGATAAAAAACTGCAGATTCCCAAAAGGATTCTTATGGCGTATCCTTTCCCTGCACAGGACAGGGTACGTTGGGAATCCTCACCCAGGGTGGACAAGGCTTTAACACGCCTGTCCAAGAAGGTGGCGCTACCGTCTCCGGACACGGCAGCCCTCAAGGATCCTGCTGATCGCAGGTGCTTTGCTCAGACCGGCAATAGCATCGGCATGGGTGTGTAGTGCAGTTGCAGCTTGGACAGATACCTTGTCAGCTGACCTTGATACCCTAGACAGGGATACCATTTTATTGACCTTAGGCCACATTAAAGACGCAGTCTTATATATGAGGGACGCTCAAAGAGACGTTGGGCTGCTAGGTTCGAGAGCCAACGCCATGGCGATTTCTGCTAGGCGAGTCCTGTGGACCCGCCAATGGACGGGTGATGCCGACTCAAAGAAGCATATGGAGGTTTTGCCATACAAAGGTGAAGTTTTATTTGGGGAAGGTCTTGCGGACCTGGTTGCCACAGCTACCGCAGGTAAATCTACCTTTTTGCCTTTTGTTCCCCCACAGCAAAAGAAAACTCCACAGTATCAGATGCAGTCCTTTCGGTCGCATAAGTCCAGAAGAGGTCGGGGGCTCATCTTTCCTCACCAGAGGTAAGGGTAGAGGAAAGAGAGCACCTGTTCCAGCTAGTTCCCAGGAGCAGAAGTCTTCCCCGGCTTCTACTACATCCACCGCATGACGCTGGGGCTCCACTGAGGGAGTCCGCACCGGTGGGGGCACGTCTTCGACTCTTCAGCCAGGTCTGGGTTCTGTCAGACGTGGATCCATGGGCGATGGATATTGTATCCCAAGGCTACAAACTGGAATTCGAAGAGGTGCCCCCTCGCCGATTTTTCAAGTCGGCCTTGCCAGCTTCTTCCCCAGAGAGGGAAGTAGTGTTAGCTGCAATTCAAAAGCTGTGTCAACAGCAAGTGATTGTCAAGGTTCCCCTAGTCCAACAGGGGAAAGGGTACTATTCGACCCTGTTCGTGGTCCCGAAGCCGGATGGTTTGGTCAGACCCATTTTAAATCTAAAATCCCTAAACCTGTACTTGAAAAAGTTCAAATTCAAGATGGAATCGCTCCGGGCTGTGATTTCCAGTCTGGAAGGGGGGGATTTTATGGTGTCACACGACATAAAGGATGCATACCTTCATGTCCCCATATATCCTCCTCATCAGGCGTACCTGAGATTCGCTGTGCAGGACTGTCATTACCAGTTTCAGACGTTGCCGTTTGGGCTTTCCACGGCCCCGAGGATTTTCACCAAGGTGATGGCAGAGATGATGGTACACCTGCGCAGACAGGGAGTCACAATTATCCCATACTTGGACGATCTCCTGATAAAAGCAAGATCGAGAGATCAATTGCAGAAGAGCGTGTCGCTCTCCCTGAGAGTGCTACAACAACACGGTTGGATTCTCAATCTGCCAAAGTCACCATTGATTCCAACAACTCGACTATCATTCCTAGGCATGATTCTGGACAC
Source organism: Pseudophryne corroboree (assembly GCF_028390025.1). NCBI lineage: Eukaryota > Metazoa > Chordata > Amphibia > Anura > Myobatrachidae > Pseudophryne > Pseudophryne corroboree. The sequence continues at coordinate 573,434,102 of NC_086446.1, forward strand.
GGAACAAAAGAGGGTTTTTCTCCCGATGGAAAAAGCCCATGACCTCCAGAACATGGTCAGAGACTTGCTAAAATCAAAAAGAGTGTCTGTTCATCAATGCACTCGAGTTCTGGGGAAAATGGTGGCAGCCTACGAGGCCATCCCCTTCGGCAGGTTTCATGCAAGGACGTTTCAGTGGGACCTCCTGGACAAGTGGTCCGGGTCCCATCTACTAATACATCAGTATCACTGACCTGATTTGGGAGTGTTGTGGACTCGGGGCTTCTTCCGATGACCGGGAAGAGGAACCGCTACTGGGTCGCAGTAGAGATGGCCGGATGTAGGTCTTCCTCATGCAGGATTAAGACGGCAGGCAGGAAGCACGGAAGAATACTTGAAGGTTTCCTGAAAGACAAGACTTGTACAGATACTGAATGCTGAAGCACAGAGGTGCTGGAGGCACAGGTATTGAGGCACAGTAATGCTGAGTGCTGAGGCACTGTGGTGTTGGAGGCACTGAGGTGCTGGAGGTACAGGTACTGAGACACGGATGTGCCTGAGGCACTGTGGTACTGGAGGCACTGAGGTGCTGGAGGCACAGAGGTGCGTAGGGGCGCGTGAGCGCTTGGAAGCACGTAGGTCCTTGGAGGCACGGAAGTGCTTGGAGGCACGGAGGTGCTTGGAGGCACGGAGGCGCAGACACAGAGACCGCAGGAACGTGGGAGCTCTGGAAAACACAGCTTCTATGGCAGAATCGATGATACTCAGGCACTGGATCTCTGCCCGGCGTCTGGTTTTGAATTCCCCGCCCTTGCCTGATTGGCGGAGCAGGCAGGTGACGTCGGTCCTGCTCCGCCTCCCTGACCCCACTCACGATGGCGGCGCCCTCGCTCCGGGAAGCCGCCGAAAGAACGCGCCGACCCGCCGTCGGGACCGGAGACCGCCGGGGGAAGAGAGGCGCCGGGCAGACCAGGTCACCCGCAGGGACAAGCGCGGCCGCCGTTGCCTGCGGTGAGTGAAAGTACCCCCTCCTCCAGGAGTGGCCCCTGGACACTTTCCGGGCTTAGTTGGATGTCTGGAGTGGAAGATCCGAACCAGTCGGGGAGCCGTTACTTCAGTAGCATTAATCTAACTTCTCTCCTCAGGACCATAACCTTTCCAGTCTACCAAGTACTGTAATTTTTTATGAAGATAACGATAGTCAAGAATAGCTTTGATTTCAAACTCCGTTCCAGCTTCAGTCACTACAGACGTTGGCCTAGGGGATGCTGAATGGAACTGATTCAGAATGAGGGGACGGAGGAGAGAAACATGAAAGGTGTTAGGTATTCGAAGGTGGAAGGCAAACCCAGTTTACAGACCACAGTATTTAAGACTTGTAGCACAGGGTAAGGGACCGATGAACCTTGGAGCAAACTTCATGGTGGGCACCTTCAACCGGAGATTACGTGTGGACAGCCATACCCTGTCATCAACTTTGTATTGAGGAGCGGCTCGCCGTTTCTTATCTGCGAAGAACTTGTACCGGACTGAAACCTTCTTAAGATTAGCATGAACCTTACTCCAAATTTGTCCGAAGTGTCGTAGAGTGGACGTTACAGCTGGAACCTCTTCTATCGGAAGGCTTGGAAATTCTGGAACACGTGGATGGAACCCGTAGTTGACGAAGAATGGAGATTCCCCAGTGGAAGAATGAAACGAATGGTTATGGTCAAACTCTGCCCAAGGCAACAACTCCACCCAGTTGTCCTGTGAAGGGGAGAGATACAAACGAAGGAAAGTCTCTAGATCTTGATTGACTCGTTCCGTTTGACCATTCGTTTGGGGATGATAAGCGGACGAAAACTTAAGTTTAATCTGTAGAGTTGAACAGAGGGCTTTCCAAAACCTGGCGGTGAACTGTACCCCACGGTCAGAAACTATTTCTTGTGGCAACCCATGCAACCGAAAATGTTCTTTGATGAACAGTAGAGCCAGTTTCGGAGCTGTCGGAAGACCAGTCAAAGGCACGAAGTGTGCCATCTTTGAAAAACGGTCAACGATTACCCAAACGGTGTTGCAACCCTTGGAACAGGGCAAGTCAGTGATGAAGTCCATGGAAATGTGAGTCCAGGGTCTCACAGGAATAGGTAAAGGACGAAGTAACCCTGCAGGAGGCAGACGAGGAGATTTATGTTGTGTACACTGTGGACAAGAATTAACGTAATCTTGTACATCCTTCCTCATGGTGTTCCACCAGTAAGACCTTTGCAGAAACTTGTACATCTGCTGGGCACCGGGATGACCGGAAAACTTGGAGTTATGGACCCACTGTAGTATTCTTGGCCGGAATCTAGCTGGTACGGACATTCTTCCAGGAGGAGGAGCTGGAGTAGTTAAAGCAGCAGAGACAGAAACTGGATTTAGAATTAAACCCCGCTCAGGAGATTCATCCTCGTCTGTGGAAACTTGTGAACGGGATAGCGCATCTGCTTTAATATTGAGAGTCCCGGCCCGGTACTTGATAACAAAAGAAAATCGAGAAAAGAAAAGTGCCCATCTCGCTTGGCGAGGATTCAAGCATTGTGCGGATTTGATGTACAGCAAATTTTTGTGATCCGTGTAAATGGTAAACACATGTTTAGCCCCTTCCAAAAGGTATCTCCACTCTTCCAAGGCGGATTTAATTGCCAAAAGTTCCTGGTCTCCAATAGTGTAATTTCGTTCGGCCGGAGAGAATTTACGAGAGTGGAAGCCACACGGATGTAATTTCTTATCAGAGGAGTACTGAGAGAGAACGGCCCCAACCCCGACTGAAGATGCATCAACCTCTAGGAAGAAAGGTTCATCGAAATTTGGTTGTTGGAGAACTGGAGCCGTCATGAAAGCTAACTTTAAGTGGGAAAATGCCTCAATGGCTTCGGGAGGCCACAAACTTGGATTAGAACCCTTTCTTGTCAGGGCAGTAATGGGCGCAACAATGGTGGAGAAACCTCTAATGAATTTCCTGTAGTAATTCGCAAAGCCCAGGAACCTTTGTATTGCTTTCAAAGAAAGAGGCTGAGTCCAGTCACGAATGGCAGAAAGCTTTTCCGGATCCATGCGAAGCTCCGTCCCTGAGATGATATAACCGAGGAACGGAATTGATGTTACTTCAAAGGTACATTTGGAAAGCTTAGCATAGAGGTGATTCTCTCGTAAACGGTGGAGCACTTCTTTGACTTGAGTCCTGTGTTCAACAAGATTCTTGGAAAAGATCAGTATGTCGTCCAAATATACCACAACACTCTGATATAACATGTCACGAAAGATTTCGTTGACGAATCCCTGGAAAACAGCAGGAGCATTACTGAGACCAACGGCATCACCAAGTATTCGTAATGCCCATCTCGGGTATTGAAGGCAGTCTTCCATTCATCCCCTTCTCGGATGCGTATAAGATTATAAGCTCCCCTCAAGTCGAGTTTGGAGAAAACGCGGGCACCACGAACCCTATCAAATAACTCTGTGATTAGTGGCAAGGGGTATTTATTCTTGATAGTAATATCGTTTAAGCCGCGGTAGTCGATGCATGGTCTCAACCCCCCATCCTCCTTCTTCACGAAAAAGAAGCCCGCTCCAGCAGGGGAGGAAGAGAGGCGAATAAATCCCTTGAGCAGATTGGACTTAATATACTCCGACATAGCTTGAGTCTCGGGAAGTGACAGAGGATATGTGCGACCACGAGGTGGCATCTTCCCTGGGACAAGGTCAATAGGGCAGTCCCAAGGCCTATGAGGTGGTAACAGATCAGCTGCTTGTTCCGAAAATACATCTTTGTACCCTTGATACGCCTCCGGAATATGCTCTTCATCCGTCTTGGAGGAGACACGGAGCGGCAAACAGGAGTGAGACAATTAGCGTGACAAAAGGAACTCCAGGACAGAATTTGTGAAGACTTCCAGTCAATGTGGGGATTATGAATTTTTAGCCAAGGCATTCCAAGGACCAGATCATGGTGCATTTCTGGGATTACCAAGAGTTCCTGACCTTCCTGATGTAGAGCCCTGACCTGCATCTTAACTGGCCCCGTGCGCCACATTATGAGACCCTTGGAAATTCTAGTCCCGTTGATAGCCATCAATGAAATTGGCCGCTCGATAGGCCGTAACTTTAAACCCATGCTTTGGGCACAGGAGGAAGAAACGAAGTTCCCCGCAGCCCCGGAATCCAACAGGGCTTCACAAGACTTGGAGGCTGAATCGGTGACTAGAGTCACAGGAAGCAAACAGTCCGAAATTGGAGAAGCTTTTGTCGTAACCCCCAGCTTGACTCCTCTGGAACATGCTAGGCCTGCCCGTTTCCCGGACGGGATTTACAAAATTTAAGAAAGTGATCTGCGGCTCCACAGTAAAGGCAGAGTTTACCCTCACGACGACGCTGTCGTTCTTCCGGAGACAGTCGGGATCGGTTAATTTGCATGGGCTCGTCCGAGCTAGGCAAGGCCACCGGTCTAGGAGTAGGATTCCGGAACCTGGAACGATCTGAACGGCTACGTTCTCTTCCACGCTCCTGCATCCGAAGATCCACCTTGACGCAAAGGGAAATCAACTCTTCTAATGGATCCGGCAGATCCCTTGTAACCAGCTCATCTTTCAGCCGGTCGGAGAGACCATTCCAGAAGGCAGCTCTCAGGGCATCATTATTCCAGCGTAGTTCAGAGGCAATGGTCTGGAAATGAACCACGTACTGACCCACGGAACGGGAGCCCTGACGAACACGGAGCAAGTCGGAAGAAGCAGTGGTCATCCTGCCGGGTTCGTCGAAGATTCTTCGAAAGGACGTGATGAAGTTGGTTTAATTGGAAACCACGGGATCAGATCGTTCCCATAATGGAGACACCCAATCCAAGGCAGACCCTTCCAGCAGAGAAATAATATATGCTACCTTGGGCCGGTCTGTAGGAAAGTTGTGTGCAAGTAGCTCGAAATGTACCTCGCATTGGTTTAAGAAACCGCGACAATTTTTAGGATTCCCATTATAGCGGGACGGAGTAGGCAGCTGAAGGCGCGGGGTGATACCGGCCGATGGTTGGACATTGCTGGCAACGGCAACTGGTGCAACTACTGGAACAGGTGCCGGAATTACAGAGGCTAGAGACGCCTGAATCTGATCTAGACGCCCGGACAACTGCTGGAGGTACTGCATCACATGACCTTGTGCCGCTTCCTGACTTTGTACTCGGGAAGCCAGGTTCTGGATGGCACTTAAGTCCGTGTTCCGATTCCCCGGGTCCATGGGGCCTGAGTATACTATCACTGACCTGATTTGGGAGTGTTGTGGACTCGGGGCTTCTTCCGATGACCGGGAAGAGGAACCGCTACTGGGTCGCAGTAGAGATGGCCGGATGTAGGTCTTCCTCATGCAGGATTAAGACGGCAGGCAGGAAGCACGGAAGAATACTTGAAGGTTTCCTGAAAGACCAGACTTGTAGAGATACTGAATGCTGAGGCACAGAGGTGTTGGAGGCACAGGTATTGAGGCACAGTAATGCTGAGTGCTGGAGGCACTGAGGTGCTGGAGGCACTGAGGTGCTGGAGGTACAGGTACTGAGACACGGATGTGCCGGAGGCACAGTGGTGCTGAGGCACTGTGGTACTGGAGGCACTGAGGTGCGTGGGGGCGCGTGAGCGCTTGGAAGCACGTAGGTCCTTGGAGGCACGGAGGTGCTTGGAGGCACGGAAGTGCTTGGAGGCACAGAGGTGCTTGGAGGCACGGAGGTGCTTGGAGGCACGGAGATGCTTGGAGGCACGGAGATGCAGACACAGAGACCGCAGGAACGTGGGAGCTCTGGAAATCACAGCTTCTATGGCAGAATCGATGATACTCAGGCACCGGATCTCTGCCCGGCGCCTGGTTTTGAATTCCCCGCCTCCCTGACCCCACTCACGATGGCGGCGCCCTCGCTCCGGGAAGCCGCCGGAGGAACGCGCCGACCCGCCGCCGGGACCGGAGACCGCCGGGGGAAGAGAGGTGCCGGGCAGACCAGGTCACCCGCAGGGACAAGCGCGGCCGCCGTTGCCTGCGGTGAGTGACAATCAGAAGATAAGCCTGTCCCCCCGGGCCAGGGTGTCTCTCCTGTGGTGGCTGCAAAGTGCTCACCTTCTAGAGGGTCGCAGGTTCGGCATTCAAGACTGGGTTCTGGTGACCACGGACGCGAGCCTCTGAGGATTGGGAGCAGTCACACAAGGAAGAAATTTTCAGGGGCTATAGTCAAGCCAGGAGGCTTGTCTACACATCAACGTACTGGAATTGAGGGCCATATACAACGGCCTACGACAAGCGAAGAATCTTCTTTGCGACCTACCGGTTCTGATTCAATCAGACAACGTCACAGCCGTGGCTCATGTGAACCGCCAAGGTGGGACAAGGAGCAGAGTGGCAATGGCGGAAGCCACCAGGATTCTTCACTGGGCGGAAAATCATGTAAGCGCTCTGTCAGCGGTCTTCATTCCGGGAGTGGACAACTGGGAAGCAGACTTCCTCAGCAGACACGATCTCCATCCAGGAGAGTGGGGACTTCATCAAGATGTTTTTACAGAGATAACAAGTCTTTGGGGGAATTCCTCACATAGACATGATGGCGTCACGCCTCAACAAGAATTCAGATCTTCGGGAGATGCTCACAGAAGATCCATGGCCTCTTCCTCTCAGGGAGGACCTGTTACAACAGGGGCCCTGCGTTTTCCAAGACTTACCGCGGTTACGTTTGCCGGCATGGCGGTTGAACACCGAATCCTAGCCGGAAAAGGTATTCCGGAGGAAGTCATCCCTACTCTGATAAAGGCTAGGAAGGAGGTGACGGCAAGACATTATCACCGTATCTGGAGGAAATATGTTTCTTGGTGTGAAGCCAAGAATGCTCCTGCGGAAGATTTCCATCTGGGCCGTTTTCTCCACTTTCTACAGACAGGAGCGGATATGGGCCTAAAATTATGCTCCATTAAGGTACAGATTTCGTCCCTGTCTATTTTCTTTCAGAAGGAATTGGCTTCTCTCCCAGAAGTCCAGACTTTTGTACAGGGAGTGCTGCACATCCAGCCTCCTTTTGTGCCCCCAGTGGCACCTTGGGACCTTAACGTGGTGTTACGGTTCCTGAAGTCTCACTGGTTTGAACCTCTTCAAATGGTTGAATTAAAATTTCTCACTTGGGAGGTGGTCATGTTGTTGGCCTTGGCATCTACAAGGCGAGTGTCCGAAATGGCGGCCTTGTCTCACAAGAGCCCCTATTTGACCTTCCATGTGGATAGAGCAGAGTTGAGGACTCGTCCTCAATTTTTGCCTAAGGTGGTTTCTTCATTTCATATGAACCAACCTATTGTGGTGCCTGTGGCTACGGGTGAGTTGGAGGATTCCAAGTCCCTGGATGTAGTCAGGGCCTTAAAAATCTATGTAGCCAGGACGGCTCGGGTTAGGAAAACAGAAGCACTGTTTGTCCTGTATGCAGCCAACAATGTTGGCGCTCCTGCTTCGAAGCAGACTATTGCTCGCTGGATCTGTAACACGATTCAGCAGGCTCATTCTATGGCAGGATTGGCGTTAACAAATTCGGTAAAGGCCCATTCCACTAGGAAGGTGGCCTCTTCTTGGGCGGCTGCCCGAGGCGTCTCGGCTTTGCCGAGCAGCTACCTGGTCAGGTTCAAACACTTTTGCAAAGTTCTATAAGTTTGATACCCTGGCTGATGAGGACCTTGCGTTTGCTCAGTCGGTGCTGCAGAGTCGTCCGCACTCTCCCGCCCGGTCTGGAGCTTTGGTATAAACCCCATGGTCCTTACGGAGTCCCCAGCATCCTCTAGGACGTAAGAGAAAATAAGATTTTAAACCTACCAGTAAATCTTTTTCTCCTAGTCCGTAGAGGATGCTGGGCGCCCGTCCCAGTGCGGAAACTCTGCAAGGCTTGTATATAGTTGTTGCTTCCATAAGGGTTATGTTACAGTTGAGATCAGTCTTTAGCTGATACTGTTTTTTGTTCATACTGTTAACTGGTTGCGTATATTCCAGGTTATACGGTGTGGATGGTGTGGGCTGGTATGAATCTTGCCCTTAGATTAACAAAATCCTTTCCTCGTATTGTCCATCTCCTCCTGGCACAGTTTCCCTAACTGAGGTCTGGAGGAGGGGCATAGAGGGAGGAGCCAGTGCACACCCATTCTAAAGTTCTTTATAGTGCCCATATCTCCTGCGGAGCCCGTCTATACCCCATGGTCCTTACGGAGTCCCCAGCATCCTCTACGGACTAGGAGAAAAAGATTTACCGGTAGGTTTAAAATCTTATTTTTTTATCTCACCTCTTCCTGCCTCTTCGTCTTCTGTAGAGTTTGGGCAGCTCCTGCTGCCGCTGCCTCCGTGGATCTCCTCCGCCCGGCTCCCGCACGCACAGTCCCCGTTTTGGCGCTGACGATGCTACAGGCAGGGCTGCCATCAGAAATTGTGGGGCCCGGTACTGACAAAATAGGCAGGGCCCCCTTCCCCTCCTGGAATATGCGGAAATAGGAGAGGGTAAGGTATAGGGGCAGGCGCAAGAGAGAGAAGAGGAATAGGGGCAGACTGAATAGGGGGAGACAGGAGATAGAAAGAAATGGACAGATGGGGAACAGAGGAGATGTGGAGAGAAAGGAGGAATAGGGGAAAACGGGAGGGAGAGAGGATATATAGGGCAAATTGTCATCGGAGGAATAGGGCAGACGAGAGAGAGGAGGAAATGGGGGAGATTACCCCTCAGTATCACCCAGAGACCACCAAATTATGTCCAAGTGCCCCCCCCCCCCCCCCCCCCGTATGCCACACAGAGCCCTTCATATTAATTATGACCCAGTGGCCAGTGCCCCTAGTATGCCACACAGAAGCTCCCCCCATATTCTGTCAGAGTGCACCCCCAGTATGCCACATGGAGTTTCCCCATATAAATATTGTCCCAATGAGCCCACCTCCCAGGGACAAATGCAGGATTTTCTGAGGAAGGTTTCTATATACTGCACATATAATAGTCAACTGACCAGCACATTACAAAATAATCACACACACACACACACATATCGGGCTGCTGCTGGGCACTCTGCGATGCATTAATTAGGCTCCACCCACTCGCGGAAAATGCCGCAAATTGCGGGTCTATGTGACGGGGAGGGGCCAAAATTACGTGAATGTGATAGAAGCATATCATATTAGCCTCTCACCCCCCTCACCATAGACCTGCTACATGACAGTATTATGCGCGAGGGGAGGGGCGTAGATCAAGTAGCCGCGGGCAGCTAGTTTAAAAAGCATCGACCTGTTGGGAAGGAGGGGGTGTTTCTGATTACTCAGAAACCTCCCCCTTCGTACGCTAGTGTCTTAGGTTACACCAAACTGTACCGTCAGCGCCAGGACATGTCGTATGAACCGGGGATCTGGAACCACAGGGACCAAGGCCTATCCAGTGCCCGGACCCTGAAGAAAAGCAGTAATACCGAGGTCTCGGAAGATATGTCCGGGAGAAAGCCAGTGTAGTGTGGACCAGCTGCAGGAGCACAGGATCACAGCATTACGCTGAGGAAGGGTATGCTACAGCATGCATTCAGCAGCAGCGCCGCAGCTGCCCTATCCCCGTTCACAGTATTTGGTGAGCCTGTGTGGGGGCCCTGCCATTAATCCTGCACTGGCGGGCCCTCTCTCTGTCTGGGCCCAGGACTGCAGTACCCTCCAGATGGCGGCCCTGGCTGCAGGCACTGGGGGAGAGGGAGGGGGCGCACAGCCGCACAGTGAAAGGAGAGGGACGGCTCTGAGCAGCGCCACCACCAATTAGTGCGCTGGTGCGGCTCCCTCCTCCCCCTCCCTCCAAGTCCTTCTCTCCTGCCTCCGGCGCTGCTGCTCCTCTCTGGCGGCTTGTAATGAGTCTGTTTGACTCATTACAATGCCACTGAGTAAATTAACGGTGATGCGGCCAGTTGCGCCCCCAGAGCGACTGCGCTGTGTGCCAGGCACACCTGGCACACACGTAGTTACGCCTCTGGCTCCACCTATGAGTCTTTTATAATGTGTCAGTGAGTAATGAGCACACCTGTTCAACTGATAGGTGACCTGGAAAACATGAACTACAGTATTGGGGGTACTTGAGGACCGAGGTTGAGAACCACTGTAGTAGAGTTTCTTTCCATCTTAATGTGAAAGGCAGGGTCGCTGCTGTCTGTCGCAGTCACGTCCATCATGTTTAGTATCTGACTTACACCCTCCACGTGCTGGGTGCAAGAGATGTCTGAAACAAATGTCCCATCTTCATCAGCAGCCACAAACGTGCACAGAAGTCTGCCTGCACTCTGTGACACTCTCACAATATGGATCAGCGCCGTGCGATTGCACATAAGCCATCCAGACATGTCCAATTCACACAAACAGTGGTCAGACATCTGACGGCTCAGACTGTCTATTTCAATCTCTGCCTGTTTGTGTGTGCATGGTATGACACATGCACTGTCTGCAGATCCCCATGGGATCTGTCTGCATTTGGGGCCCCATTCAGGCCTGATTGCTGTTGTGCGAATTTGCAAGGTGGCCGATTATCGATCTGCTGTGCATGTGTATGGATCGTAGTGCACACACGCGAGGCCAAACTGCGAAATAATCCAGCAACTTTCTCCTGCAGGGTCCACAGGTTATCCACAGGATAAATATTGGGATATGAGGTAGCGACAGCGGATTGGCACCAACGATCAAAGCTTTCGGCCTCCCAGAATGCAACGAGCCAGTCCCCTATATCCCCGCCTCCTGGCTCAGGCAATTCAGTTTTTTGTTTGGTGCGGCAGGAGCCGAACCATGGTCAATGGACTGCTGGTTTTTAGCATCCATAAGCTTGTTTGCAGAGACACGGTTGACTCATAAATTGGGCAAAGTCGTCGCTGGTTCCATCACAACGGATGACTCTACTTGGGAGCTGTGTTGGATTCGAGTCTTCAGAGAGTAATTTTACCTCTGAACAAAATATCAAAAATTCAGTCGAGGATCCAGGAGCTGCTACACAGTCGAAGGGTATCCATTCACGCAGCAATGCGTGTGATGGGATCTATAGTGTTGACATTCGACATGGTGGAGTATGCTCAATTCCATTCGAGGGCCTATACAACGTCTGGTCCTTTCCAGATGGAATGAGTTACATCAGACAATGAAAACACAGACTATGGTCCTTCCTCTGGAAGTAAGGAGGTCATTAGCCTGGTGGCTACAGACATCCCATCTGGACAAAGGGAGACTCTTTTGGATATTAGATTGGGAAGTTCTGACAATGGATGGCAGTCTTCAGGGCTGGGGAGCAGTGTCAGGAAGAAGTTGCTTTCAGGGGCAGTAAACCAAGGAAGAAAGTTGCCTGCCAATAAATATATTGGAACTTTGGGCCATATATATTGCACTCATTCAGGCAAAGGACATCCTCCAGGGGAAACCAGTTCAAATTCGCTCAGACAATGCAACGGCAGTAGTGTACCTCAATCATCAGGGAGGAACTCGCAGCCAAAAAGCAATGAAGGAGGTAAGCCACACGTTAAGGTGGGCAGAGCTTCATCATCTAGGCTTGTCCGCAGTATTCATTCCGGGAGTCCTAAACTGGGAAGCGGATTTTCTCAGTTGGCATGCCATTCATGAAAATGAATAGGCTTTACATCCCGAGGTCTTCCAGACTCTGGTAGACAAGTGGGGGTTAGATAGATCTCATGGCGTCCCGTCAGAAAAACAAACTTCCCACATACGGGTCAAGAACAAAGGATCCCATAGCGACCTTTGCGGATGCCCTGTCAGTGAGATGGAACTTTCATCTGGCCTATGTGCTTCCACCGATCGCCCTGTTCACCAGGGTGATGCGAAAGGTAAAACAAGGAAAGGGCACCGTGATACCAATAGCTCCATCTTGGCCCAGACGACATTGGTACACAGATCCGCAGGGGCTGTCGATTGATGTTCTATTCCTACTCCCTCAACGTCCAGATCTACTGTTCCAGGGTCCTTGCTATTACAAGCATCTGGATCGACCATCTTTGATGGCGTGGCTTTTGAGACTTCCATCCTGAAAGCAAGAGGATTTTCACAACGGGTAATGCAAAAAATGCTCAGAGCAAGGAAACCATCCTCAGCTCGCATTTATCACCGAATATGGCAAGCCTATATTCAGTGGTGTGGTGACAGGAAATTTGACCCTAGGTCTTTCAGAGTTTCCAGAGTCTTAGCATTCCTTCAGGCAGGAATGGACAAAGGTCTATGGGTGGCTTCCTTGAGAGTGCAGGTGTCAGCATCGATTGTATGTTTTGAAAAGAAAATTGCTAACCTACAGGATGTTCGCACTTTCTTCCAGGGAATGCTTCACATCCAACCTACCTTTGTTCCTCCTGCAGTGCCTTGGGATTTACGTTTAGTCCTAAAGGTGCTTCAAGTTGCTTCATTTGAACCACTAAAGCAAGTGGATCTTAAATGGCTGAGAGCTGAAGTTCTCTTTCTTCTGGCTATTGCTTCAGCTAGTAGAGTTTCAGACTTAGGGGCATTGTTATGTTGCCCTCCTTTTCTAATTTTTCATCCAGATAGAGCGGTTTTCAGAACCAAATCTGGGTATCTTCCTAAGGTGGTATCTGAATTTCACCTTAACAAAGAAATTGTAGTCCCGGCCTTCCAAGGGCCGGACCTTTCTGCAGGAGATGCATCGTTGGACATAGTCCATGCCTTAAGGATCTATGTGGAGCGTACCAGTGCCATCAGAAAGACAGATACTCTTTGTTCTCTACGGATTTCACAAGAGAGGATGGCCTGCTGACAAGCAGACACTGGCAAGGTGGCTTCGGATGACTATTTCAGAAGCATATTCTCAAGCTGATCTCCCTATTCCGGCTAATGTCTCTGCCCTCTCTACTCATAAGGAAGGTCCATCATGGGCAGCACAACGTGGTGCTTCAGCTGAACAGATATGTAAGGCAGCCACAGGGTCTTCTATTAACACATTCATTAGACATTATGCCTTTGATACCTTTGCCTCTCAGGACGCTGAATTCTGGCGAAGGATTCTCCTGTCCAATCAGGAGGGTCCCCACCACTAATTTTGCTTTGGGACATCCCAATGTTTATCCTGTGGATAACCTGTAGACCCTGCAGGAGAAATAATAGTTATGGTACTTACTGTTGATAACGCTATTTCTCCTAAGTCCACAGTATCCACAGGGATCCCACCCTGACGCACCTGATTTGAGGATCCTTTCACCTACTAACCTCTTCCTTCTTGTATGGAAGGGTGTGCATGTGTGTTCTTCTCGCCTGATTAGGGCTCTATATGATGCTCCTGCCGTGAGCTTTGGAAAACAGCTGAATTGCCTGAGCCAGTAGGTGGGGATATAGGGAACTGACTGGCCCGTTGCATTCTGGGAGGCCAAAAGCTTTGTTCGTTGGTGCCAATCCGCTGTCGCTACCTCATATCCCAATGTTTATCCTGTGGATACTGTGGACTTTGGAGAAATAGAGTTATCAACAGTAAGTCTACCATAACTATTATTATTATTTGATCGCAAGCGGATTGACAGGAAGCCGGCATTTGTGGGTGGTAACTGGCCATTTTCTATGAGTGCCAGGAAAAACGCAGGCATTCCCAAGCGTTTTCAGGGAGGGTATGTGATGTCAGCTCCGGCCCCGATCAGCCTGATTCTATTGCACTGTAAGAGTAGGTCCTTGGCTACGCACAGACTGGAAAAATAATTTGAAAGTAAGTGAGTTGCAAACGGATTTTCAGCTGACCGTTGTTCGCAGGGATGTTCTCAAGGCGTACGCAGACTTGCACGGGCCGGGTTTTCACTCTGGACGGCGACTATCTGATTGCAAACCTCTGCAAATTCATGGAGGAGCGATCAGGTCTGAATTACACCCTTGGACTCGAAATGAGTCCCTATGGGAAAAAGATCAAAGGTGTCTGGTAAAATTCAAACTGAAACTTGGGACAGAGAAGAAGACTGTATTTTTATTGATCTACATTAAAATTACAAGATGTCATCTCTTAGTTCACAGGTCATCAATATCACATCAGTACAATCAGTGTGTGTGCATAAAATAGTAACTGGAAAAATACTCAATACCCAAGCACTTACAGTCTGATAAGTATTCCATTCTTCTATATCCATATGATATTACTCCAATCTGTATCTATAGATGGATATCTACCTGCTATATGACTATAATAATGTGTTTGTATTTTTATTTGACACATCTCAGAGTTACTCTTATAAGGAGGACACTCTTTAGGTGTAACAGCACTGCAGATAGAAATTGTTTTGATATCTACTTAAGGGTTTCTAACCTAGCTCACTACAAATGGCTGTTGTACAGTTGACTAGTATTTAAAATGCCTATGATACTGGTAGCTATACTATATTGACAAGATAATTTTATCACATATTACTAACTGATTATATACCTACAACCTATCGGCACTCCTCTGTATACCCATAGACACCATTTGTCATAGCTAGAGTTATAGTAGACTTACCATGGTTAACTTTGTTTCTCTGAGGTCCACAGTATCCACAGGATATACATTGGGTTGTTAATGGTGTTAGAGGATCAGCACCAAATGTTTAAAGCTTTTGGACTCCCAGGAAGTTCTGGTCCAGCCTCCTTATAACCCCACCTCCTGGCCCATGAAGTCAGTTTGTCACAAAGCTTAAGGCAGGAGCAGAATTATATCGAGGATGAAGACCTAGTCAGATGAGAAAAACATACACGCACTTCTATGCCAGAGGAAGGGAAATAATTAGTAAGTGTAAAGAGTCTCAAATCAAGTGCGTTAGGGTGGGTTCCCTGTGGATACTGTCGACCTCTGAGAAACAGTTAACCATGGTAAGTCTACCATAACTCTAGTTTTCTCCATCGGGGTCCACAGTAGATCCACTGGATATACATTGGGATGTCCCAAAGCAGTATTTAAGGGAGGGAACGCTCCTGATTTGACAGGAGAATCCCACACCCAAACGCAGCATCCTGAGAGGCAGAGGTATCAAAGAAATAATGTCTGATAAACATGTTTATGGAAGACCATGTGGCTGCCTTACAGAGTTGCTCAGCTGAGGCACCAAGATGCGCTGCCCATGAAGGACCTCCTGAACGGGTAGAATGGGCAGAGACATTATCTGGGATGAGGAGATTGGCTCAAGAATATGTTTCTACGATAGTCATCCAAAGCCATCTAATCAATGTTTGCTCTTGTGAAATCCCTATAAGACAAAGAGAGTGTCTGTCTATTCTTCTGATGGCACTGGTACAATCCTAAGAGCACAAACTACGTCCAATGTTGCATCTCCCACAGAAACATCCGGCAATTTGAAGGCCGGAACTATTATTTCTTCATTAAGATGGAATTTTGAGACCACCTTAGGAAGATATCCAGACTTGGGGGTAATTTTACTAAGATGGGAGTTCTATTTAAGATGGGATGTTTTCCCATAGCAACCAATCATATTCTACTTCTCATTTATCTAGCACCATCTAGAAGATTATACCTGGAATCTGATTGGTTGCTATGGGCAACACCCCATCTTAAATAGAACTCCCATCTTAATAAATTTACCCCTTGGTTTGGAGAACCGCTCTGTCCGGATGGAATATCAGAAATGGAGAGCGACACGATAGTCGCTCTAGATCTGACACTCTTCTAGCTGATCTAGGGTATCTGGTACCCTAGATCTGATACTCTTCTAGCTGAAGCAATTGCTAGTGGAAAGAGAACTTTTGCTGTCAACCATTTGAGGTCCACCTTTTTCAAAGGTTCAAATGGAGCACCCTGAAGTTCTTTGAGGACTATTCCCAGGTCCCAAGGTGCAGTTGGAAGTACAAATGGAGGCTGAATGTGAAGCATTCCTTGGAAAAAAGTGTGAACATCGTGTAGATTTGCAATCTTCTTTTGGAACCATATGGTCAGTGCTGACACTTGTACCTTCAGGGAGGTTAGGCGAGGACCTCGGTCCATTGCAGCTTGAAGGAATGTTAAGACTCTTGAAACTCTGAAAGACCTTGGCTCATACTTTCTAATGGAACACCATTGAAAATAGGCATGCCATATTTGGTAATAGATACGAGCTGAGGATGGTTTCCTTGCTATAAGCATCACTTGAATTACCGCCTGTGAAAAACACTTAGCTTTTAGGATGGATGTTTCAAGTGCAACGTCGTCAAAGACAGCTGATCCAGGTGTGCGTAGAGACGGGGACCCTGAGTCAGTAGATCTGGTCATTGAGGCAGAAGGAACGGAATAGCCTCTGTAGATCTGTGTACCAATTTCGTCTGGGCCACGCCGGAGCTATTGATATCACGGCAGCCCCTTCCTTCTTGAATTTCCGAATCACCCTGGGCAACCAAACGATTGTTGGGAAGACGTGCCAGCTGGATTTCCATTTTACTGACTGCGCATCCACGAAGATTGCTTCGGTATCCCTTGTTCGTGACCCATATACTAGTACCTTGTTCTGTCATGAAGCCATAAGGTCCACTTCCGACAGTCCCTATTATTTGTTTACCAGAATCTGAAAGACTATTGGGTGCAGAGCCCATTCGCCGGCCTGAATGTCCTGCCGGCTGAAGAAGTCTGCTTCCCAATATTATACTCCTGGTATGAATATTGCTGATATGGCTGGGTGATAAAGTTCCTCCCACTTTAATGTGCGGCTTACTTTCTTCATTGCCATCTGACTGTGAGTGCCTCCCTGATGGTTGAGGTACGCTACTGCAGTTGCATTGTCCGATTGAATCTGAATCGGTTTTCCCTGAAGCATGGATGAGGGCCATATAGACAGCCTGAAGTTCCAGGACATTGATTGGCAGACAACTCTCTTCCCTGGTCCAATGGCCTTGGAGAGAACTGACTTGTTATGGCTCCCCAGCCTCTGAGGCTGGAAAATGTTGTCAGCAGCTCCCAGTCTGGAACCCAAAAGTGTCAACCTTTATTTAAGTGAGACGTCTGTAGCCACCAGGCTAATGAGTGACGTACTTCCTGCAGAAGTGTCATTGTCTTGTGTTTTTATCGTCGTCTGGTGTCCTTTCCATCTGGAGAGAACCAGATGTTGAAGAGGTCTTGAGTGGAACTGGCCATATTCTACCATGTCGAATCCCGAGACCATTGATCCTATTATCTTCATTGCTGCACATATGGTTATTCTCCAACTTTGTAGTAATCTGCAGATTCTCATCTGTATCTTGGATATTTTGTCCAGAGGTAGATTTTCTGTAGACTGGTATCCCATACAACCCCTAGGTGTATCATCCTTTGAGATGGAACTAGGGAGGATTTTGTCCAATTTATGAGCCAGCAGTGATCCTGTAGGCAAGCTATTGTCACCTGTTGATGGTAGAGGAGGGTTTCCTGAGATTGTGCCAGGAATAATAGGTCGTCCAAGTAGGGGAAAATCCTTATTCCCTGATGACGCAAGTGAGTTGCCATCACCACCATAATTTTGGTAAACACCCTTGGACTGTAGCTAGTCCAAAGGGTAGGGCCTGAAACTGAAAATGTTGCTGGAGGATTGCGAAACTGAGATAACACTGATGGGAGAGTACTATTGGTACATGAAGGTAAGCATCTTGAATATCTAAAGACACCATGAAATCCCCCATCTCTATTGCCAGAATAATAGTCCGTAGTGTTTCCATATGGAATCGCGGCACCCAAATGTATTTGTTCAATACTTTGAGATTGAGAATGGGCCGGTATGACCCATTTGGTTTCTCTACCAGGAACAGGGTAGAATAAAACCTCTTTGTGCTAAGGGCACCGGTACTATCACACCTGACTATAGCAATTTCTGTATTGCCTCTTGTAGATCCCTGGCCTTTGTTGCCACTAAGCTGGTATAAAAGAATTGATTTGGAGGGTGCTTCTTGATGGAGAAGGCGTACCCCTGAGACACCACTTCTTGCACCCAGGCATCTGCTGTGGACTGTTGCCATTTTTGCTTATGGCTGCAAAAACACAACCACGCCGTCTACAGTGGTTCCAAACAAAAAACTGACTTCCTTGGCCAGGAGGCGGGGTTATAAGGAGGTTGGACTGGAACTTCCTTGGAGTCCAAAAGCTTTAACCATTTGGTGACGATCCTTTAAAGCCACTAACAAACCAATGTATATCCTGTGGATCTAGTGTGGACCCCAATGGAGAAATATTTTTATTTTACAGAATTGTTTCTGTCTCCGTGGTATTCATTTACTTGGCATTTTCAGAGGGACTCTCATTGAGTGGTGCTCTCCCCATCCCCTGCGCTGGTATATCCAAAAGCGCTGTGAGTGAAAGTTCCCATACTAAAGTGGATCCCTACTATTTTGTCTATCACTTACTCATCTCTGACCAACCCCATGTTCTCTCACCCCCTTGTTCACTGTCATCATTGACACACGCGGGGCAGTAGATACAGGGGATAGGCCAAATGAGTCTCTGCAATAGGTGTTTTTCATTCTATGAATGCTTAGAACCCTTCTCTGTTATTTAACTATAGATACTTGGACTCACATTATTTTTCTAAGTGATAAGTACTTAATGTTTTCTGGACACTGGTGAATATTTTATTTATATTAATAGGCGTTGCTCTTTATCTGGTGTCTAGAGTCATCTATCGAGAGTAATAAGGGGCGAGTCACATTATTATGACCAATAGCTAATAGCCAGAGTACTAGCCATGTGCAGCACGGACAGCAGCTAGACGGGCTGAGAGTGACTCAATAAGGTGCTGGTAGGTTGACACGGGTACATTTTGACAGTGAGTTGCTCCACTGTAGTGTGTCGGTCGGCCCTCACGCACCTTTGTTGCTGACATTCACATCTGGCATCAATGGCACATGATGCTCCGCAATTTCCACGTCGCTGTTTGTGCAATGGTGCCATTTGTACAGTCACGATACACCTTCACCATAGCAGCACACCAACAGTTCACAAACTGCGCTGTTTCAGAAATACTGCCACCCTTGCCCCGAAAGACGATAATCATCCCCTTTTGCAACTCTGATAAATCGCCCTTTTACCCATCACCGCAAAGAGTGATATGTGTGTAGATGGCCTATTGCACACCTTGTATACCCACCTGGCCAACGCTCGACACTTACCGTATATACTCGAGTATAAGCCGACTTTTTCAGCACTTTTTTTTGTGCTGAAAAAGCCCCCTCGGCTTATACTCGAGTCAGTGCAGTGGCAGTGCAGTGGGAAGGAGGGACATGGAGGGCACAGCGCGCGCCTCTCCTGTGTCTCTCCGGCGGGCAGCGGCGGGTCTATTAAAGGAAGTACCCGTTCGTGAGCTCTGATTGGCTCACGAACCGGCACTTCATTTAACAGACCCGCCGGAGACACAGGAGGGACACAGGAGAGGCGCGCGCTGTGCCCTCCGTGTCCCTCCTTCACAAGACAACGTGGGAGCGGCGGAGGGTAAGTTATACCAGGCACTGGGGGAGCATATTTGTCACTTGGGGGGGGGTGGGGGTGGGGGGGGGCATATGTGGCACTGAGGGGGCATGCATATCTGGCAGTATGAGGGCATATCTGGCACTGTGGGGGCATATCTGGCACTATGAGGGCATATCTGGCACTGTGGGGGAATATCTGGCAGTATGGGGGCATATCTGGCACTATGGGGGCATATCTGGCAGTGTGAGGGCATATCTGGAACTGTGGGGGCATATCTGGCAGTTTGAGGGCATATCTGGCACTGTGGGGGCATATCTGACACTATGAGGGCATATCTGGCACTGTGGGGGCATATCTGGCAGTATGAGTGCTGTGTACGGCTAGAGCTGCATTTCCCACCCTAGGCTTATACTCTAGTCAATAAGCTATCCCAGGTTTTTGTGGTAAAATTAGGTGCCTCGGCTTATATTCGGGTCGACTTATACACGAGTATATACGGTAATAGGCTACGCACTGCCTACGTCAAATGTAGGAGGTGGTTATAATAATGTGACTCGACTGTGTATTTTAGCTTATATACAAGCAACCATTATGTCCTTGTTCTGTTTTTACAATTTTATGTATTCTCAGCAAACCTAGCCATTACTAATATGTGACTAACAGTATAAAATCTTCTATCCAAATATTGGAAATAAGAAACATCACTGGTTGATACATATTTTGAATTTATGAACTCTTGAATATAATGTTTGTTTTGCTTTTTTATTCTAACTGGTAACTTATTTACTCTGGTTTAGTTTTATTATGAGTATTTTTCCAGTTACTATTTTATGCATACACTGATTGTACTGATATGTGATGTTGATGACCTGTGAACTAAGAGATGATAGGGGGTATCCTATTATCCACGATCCGTTTTCACCAGTCAGGATATCACGATTAATGACCGATGGTCATTATCGCTGTATCCTATTACAGGCCATTTTCATCGGACAAAAACGGACCTGCAATCGCACGATAACACATGGGATCGGGGATAGTGGCTGCAGGAGGCACCGAAGCATAAACAGCGACGAGTGACGGCATCAGGGGGAGGAGCACGCCACATCGGGGGTAATAGGATAG
Source organism: Pseudophryne corroboree (assembly GCF_028390025.1). Taxonomy (NCBI): domain Eukaryota; kingdom Metazoa; phylum Chordata; class Amphibia; order Anura; family Myobatrachidae; genus Pseudophryne; species Pseudophryne corroboree. The sequence continues at coordinate 573,454,599 of NC_086446.1, forward strand.
CCCCTGGCAAAACAATTACCCGCGGTCAATGACTTGTAATTTTAATGTCTAGGAATAACAAAAACCTAATTTTTAACAAAGTGCCCAGCAAATAGTCTTCTTCTCTGTCCCAAGTTTCTATGCACTACATTTACTCTTGGGAACACCACCAACTAAGTCATTCTCTACCCAAATCTATTGAAAATGCTCTATAATTATGTTGGTAAGCTTACTCATACTATATAATATATGATCTGAGATATACCTGACAACACATCTCTGCGGAATCCCCACTTTTTAAAATTCAGACTGATCCATGAAAATACTCTGCCCAACACTGCCCTCTAATGCCAAAACCACCGTCATAATGTTCTATGCCCCAATAATTATTTAAATTGATGCAGCATCCTATTATGCAGTCAGAATTATACATATTCCACCCATGTACAAGTCAACATGGAATCATGATGAATACCTCAAAATGTATCTTGGCATATGTGAATATCATTATAGGACACGGTTAAGAAGTTGTTAATGTAGTGTTTTCATTTTATTTTTTACAATAGTCACTAAAGTTAAAAATACGTTTGTGAACCCCTTTGAATCAGCTGCATTAATTCCATAGTTTAACCTAAAACATGATCTGATATTCATTTACTTCTAAGTTAAAATTAAGTTAATATAGCACTTACAATAAAAAATAAAAATTCACTATAATCATAAATGCAAAAACATAACTTTTCCAAATGTTAATGTCTGTTTGTCCTTGAGAATTTTCTGTTTACTTTTGCTAACTTCTTACATTATCCACTGACTTTCCTGTGACCTACTTGCATAATCTGTGATCATAGTGATGTTTCAGTGCATCAAACTATGACACTGATTAACTACTATTGCCAATCAAGGGCGGGATTTAATAAAGTCCTAGTTTCGCGGCCAAGCGGGATGCTGCCCAAATTCTAAAGTTTTTTTTAAAATGGGCAATCATATGGAAAGTATGGTTTAGCCTTGTGCATGTTTGCCCCCTTAAAAAAAAACTTCCGAGTTCAGCCGACATCCCGCACAGCCACCAAACTCTGACTTCAGTACATCCTGGTCCATATTGGAGCGATTTTGGGGTACCTTTGTGGTGCTGATTCCAAATATGTTTTGTTAGATTGACTCTAATTTTTGAAAAACATGGACGAGAAACTAGAAAATACAATAGACTTCCAAATTAGCTGTCACAACTGAGGGCCTGAGCTGACGGGAGGCAGCCTCAGTTGTAGGGGCTGAGATGTACCGGAACCTGGGAGGTTGTATCAGACCCCTGGACATGTAAGTAACATGAATAATAACTGCCCGAAGGCGTGACCACGACAACTTGGATAAAAGTCAATGATGTTTATCATGACAACTCCGCAACACAGCAGCAGTAAAAGAAAACGTAAAAGTCAGCAAAGAATAAATACAGTTCCTGGGTACTACAGGATGGCAGGAGCCACAGGGCACTGGTAGTGTGAGATAGTTCTTATGATCTTCTAGATGGAAAGTCCTTACCAGGCCCGACTGTAGCAATGGAGATAACCCAGGATTGTGCCAGCTGGTGTTCCAGGAAAAGCTGGGTTGCTGAAGATAAAACAGCTGCTGTGGATACTGGCTGGAACCAGACTGTTGTTAGCACGGAGTGGATACTGGCTGGAACCAGTTAAATAATAAATGAACTTGGGAGCGATGAAATATGAACTGAAATGTAGAACTTGAGAGCGGAGAAATAATAATACCGGTGGAGAGTGGTAAAGTGTAGAAAGGACACCGGCCCTTTAAGGGAAGCTGTACTCTGCTGGAAGCTGAGCTGGAAGCAGGTAATGTTGTAGCTGGAAACAGATGAATCCACAATGGATTGGAGAGTCAGGCTACACCGCAGGTGGAATGCTGGTGCGGGTCTCTATGGTGGAAGTCTTGAGACAGGAGCTGGAACCTGGAAGACAATCACAGGAGAGAGACAAACAGGAACTAGGTTTGACAACCAAAGCACTGACGCCTTCCTTGCTCAGGCACAGTGTATTTATACCTGCAGCAAGGAAGGCATTGGCTAGGCAATTATGCAAATTATCAATACTGAGAACAGATTGGTGGAAATGATCAGCTGACAGAATCCAAGATGGCTGCGCCCATGCAGACACTTGGAGGGAAGTTTGGTTTGTAATCCATGTGGTAATGAAAACAGTAATGGCGGCGCTGGCCACCGGAGACAGGAGGCGCCAGGCTGACAGATGCACATCCAACCACGCGGACACAGCGGAGGCCGCGGCTGACGTAATCGCCACTCAGACACTCTGCATGCAGAAGTTCAGGGACGACGGCGGAGGCCGCGGGAGACGCCATGCCAGGTGTAATATGGCGTTTACTGTGACAGCGTCCCAGAGTGACAGGAGAGGATACAGGAATGTACACATCAGGATAACAGATGGGATCCGGTCCTGGAGCGCTGAGCCAGCCTTAGGAGGCATCTGATGGGTAAGAAATGGCGTCCAGATACCCGGATCGTGACATTAGCAACTGACAGTAGCCAATCACTTGTACATGGAGGGGGGAATATCCTAGAATGATCGCAGAGTGAGCACCTAGAATATTCGCTTGTATCATCTTCTCGAATGTTCCAGGACTGTATATTCCCATATGCACGTGTTATGGCTAAGTTCCCTAATAATTGAGGGTAACCATTGTCTCAACTAGAGCCAATTCGTAAAAAAATTTTTTTGAAGTGAGTGGCCCCAAAATACTCTAAATTCATTCAAAAATCCTTGGCAACTAAGCAACCTTTTTTGGGGGGGGCTGTGTTCTTTGTGACTGAGCATGACTTGTAAGTGCACGCACCGAATGAATCACTATGAAGCAGCTTTGGTGCAAAATAGATGATTCTGTTTTGTGACCGCTGCATTTTGTGTGTTTATTTTTACTTATAATTACAACAATTAAAAATCCCAGTGAGAAAATAGAAGGAGCAGGTGAGCAAAGTGTCCTAACATTGGTCAAAGGTGCAAATCTGCTGTAACGCCAAAGTAATCGGCCAACCATTTCCCTTCATTGCCTAACTTGCAGTAGGACTAAAACCTACTTGCAGGTTGGTTGCCATGTTTGTAGAAGAGATGTGCACCTTTTAAGTAATGTAATAATCCTCGAGTTCACACATTAGCATTCTTTCTCTTACGTCCTAGAGGATGCTGGGGTCCACATTAGTACCGTGGGGTATAGACGGGTCCACCAGGAGCCATTGGCACTTTAAGAGTTTGAGAGTGTGGGCTGGCTCCTCCCTTTTTGCTCCTCCTACCAGACTTAGTTTAGAAAATGTGCCCAGAGGAACTGGTCACAGCTAGGGGAGCTCCATAGGAGTTTCTTTAGTTTTATTTTTTTGAATAGAGTTTAGGCACAGGGAGGCTGCTGGCAACAGCCTCCCTGATTCGTGGGACTAAGGGGGGGAGTAGTGTCCGCCCTGAGTGGTGCGAGCCACTATCTCCGCTGACAGGACACTGAGCTCCTGAGGGGACAGATCGATCGCCGCCACAGGGGATCGCTCACCCCAGCAGCATGCCGCCAACCCACTTACAGAGCCAGAAGACGTCGGTGGCGAGTTAGTCACCGGCCCCCTGACAAGTGGGGAGCCGGTGTGAAGATGGCGGCAACAGGGTAGGGAGCGCAGTACTAACTGCGCTCCGGGGCTCAGCGGTACATGGTGCGGCGCTGTGAGGGGGGCCCTGAGCCAGGCCTACACCCTAAACTGGTCACACAGCCTGTCGGAGACCCCGGATCACTGCCAGCAATTCACCTCAGGCCAGTATAAAAATTCAAATATGAGCGGAGCCAGCGCCATGGAAGGTGGCGGAGCTTCTCCTCAGAGCGGACCCAGCAGCGTTCAGCACCATCTTTCCTGCATGCAGATGCTGACAGGGGAGAGCTGTCCCTCCACATCGACTCCAGCTGCCTTGTAACGGTACCAGGGGGTTGTAGAAAGGGGGGGGGGGAGGGGGAGGCTGTGATTTAGACTGTGCAACCTATTAAGGTACACAGTTGGCGCTGGTAAGGGGTATCCTTATCTCCCATGGCGCTGTGTGTGTGTTTTCTCCAAAAAATGTGTCTCTGTTGTCATTCTCAGTGGGGAAACTCTGCCATTTCCCTGTGTGTGTGTGTGTGGGGGGGGGGGGGGGGGGTGCTTGCTGTTTCACATAAGCCATGTCTAGGGATTCTGTGTCATATGCTGCGGAAGATATGTCATCTCAGGATGATCCCATTCCATGTAATCAGGATTGCTCTGGTTTAGCACAAATTCCATTAAGAGAACCGCAGTGGTTAACCTCTATCCAGAGTATGATTTCTCAGATTTCTACTAGAGTAGCACAAAATGAAAAATGCAACTCAGGTTTTACAGACCTCTATGGCTGTTTGGTCTGGCTCGGCACCTTCAGGGCCCCCTGGCACTCACTCTCAAAAACGTGCTCTTGCCCAGATTATGCAAGACGACACAGACACCATCTCTGACACGGTAGACGGTGATGGGGAAGTGCTGAGGGGGGCGGCATCGCTTGCAAAAGGGGTGCAGTTAATGATTGAAGCCATTAGAGATGTGTTAAATATTGTTGACACAATGGCCCTCATTCCGAGTTGTTCGCTCGTTGCCGATTTTCTCTATTTTGCGATTAGTCGCTTACTGCGCATGCGCAATGTTCGCAGAGCGCATGCGCTTAGTTATTTTACTCAACAGTTAGGTATTTTACTCACGGCATTACGAGGAATTTTCTTCGTTCTGGTGATCGGAGTGTGATTGACAGGAAGTGGGTGTTTCTGGGCGGAAACTGACCGTTTTATGGGTGTGTGTGAAAAAACGCTGCCGTTTCTGGGAAAAACGCGGGAGTGGCTGGAGAAACGGGGGAGTGTCTGGGCGAACGCTGGGCGTGTGTGTGACGTCAAACCAGGAACGAAACTGACTGAACTGATCGCAGTGGCAGAGTAAGTGTCGAGCTACTCAGAAACTGCTAAGAAATTTCTATTCGCAATATTGAGAATCTTTCGTTCGCAATTCTGCTAAGCTAAGATTCACTCCCAGTAGGCGGCGGCTTAGCGTGTGCAATGCTGCTGAAAGCAGCTTGCGACCGAACAACTCGGAATGAGGGCCAATACCTGAGCAGGTTGAGGAGGCTTACTTCACCGATACTAAGAAAGCCTCGCTAACCTTTCCTGCGTCTAAAGAATTAAATGCTATATTCGAAAAATCCTGGGAAAACCCAGAGAAAAAATTCCAGATCCCCAGAAAGGTTCTGGTTGCATTCTCCTTCTCTGAGGATAGAAAGAAATGGGAAACCACCCATAGTTGACGCATCGGTATCCAGATTGTCAAAAAGGGTGGTTTTACCTGTGCCGGGATCTGCCGTGTTGAAAGAACCGGCTGATCGCAAAATTGACACTATGCTCAAATCCATATACACGGCTTCAGGGGCGATATTACGGCCTACGATTGCCTGTGCATGGATATCTAAAGCTATAGTAAAGTGGTCTGGCACGTTACTTGAGGAATTGGATACAATGGATAAATGTGACGTTGAATTGTTCTTATGTAACATACAGGATTCTGCGGGACTTACGGTGGAATCCATGAAGGACCTGGAATCGATGGCTGCTGGGATATCTTCCATGTCAGTTTCAGCTTGTAGAGGACTCTGGCTGCACCAATGGTCTGCCGACACGGAATTCAGGAAAGGCGTGGAGAACCTACCCTACACAGGTCAGGACCTATTTGGGGAAGCGCTAGATGTGTGGATCTCCACAGCAACGGCAGGTAAGTCACCTTTTCATCCTTCAGCTGCGCCTGCCACGAAAAAAAACCCTTTTCTTCAGCTACGTCACAGTCCTTTCGGACTCCTAAATCGAGAACAAAACAGCCGCATAACACATTCTTTAGAGGAGGGCGGGCAAAATCAAAAAAACCTGCTGCTGCAGGCTCCCAGGACCAGAAGCCTGCTTCTGGTACATCAAAATCCTCAGCATGACGGGGGACCGCACGGCCTGGAGGAAGGACCGGTGGGGGCGAGGCTCAGAAGGTTCAGTCACGTTTGGGTGACGTCGGGCCTGGACCCCTGGGTGCAAGATATTGTGTCCCAGGGGTACAGGCTGGAATTTCAGGAGCTCCCACCTCACCGATTCTTCAAATCAGGCTTGCCAGCTTTGCTGCCAGACAGGGCTATCCTACAGGAAACCATCCAAAAATTAGCAGGGTCACAGGTCATTGTCCCAGTTCACCCTCATATGCACAACAAGGGTTACTGTTCAAACCTTTTCGTGGTACCAAAACTGGATGGGTCGGTCAGACCAATTTTGAATTTGAAATCGTTAAACCCCTATCTGAGGGAGTTCAAATTCAAAATGGAATCTCTGAGAGCGGTGCTCTCAGGTCTGAAGTAGGGGGAGTTTCTGGTATCCCTGGATATTGTTGGTTCATCAGTGCATTTGCCTTCTGGGGAAGATGGTGGCCTCATACGAGGCTCTACAGTACGGAAGATTCCATGCTCGACCCTTCCAACTGGATCTCTTGGACAAATGGTCGGGGTCTCATCTGCACATGCACCAGAGGATACGTCTGTCGCCAAAGGAAAGGATTTCGCTCTTCTGGTGGCTGCAAATGCCTCACCTTCTGGAGGGCCGCAGGTTCGGAATTCAGAACTGGATCCTTCTGACCACGGATGCAAGTCTCAGGGGTTGGGGAGCGGTTACCCAGGGGGAAACCTTCCATGGTCAAATCAGGAAGCCATTCTTCCAATAAATATTCTGGAATTAAGAGCCGTGTACAACGGTCTTCTCCAAGCGGCTCATCTTCTACAAGATTGGGCCATTCAAATACAGTCAGACAATGTAACGGCGGTGGCCTACATAAACCGACAGGGAGGAACAAAGAGCAGAGCTGCAATGTCAGAGGTGACAAGAATCCTACTCTGGGCAGAAAGGCACGCGTTGGCGCTGTCAGCGATCCTCCTTCCGGGCGTGGACAACTGGGAAGCAGACTTCCTCAGCAGACAGGGGGATGGGGGCTCCATCCGGAGGTGTTCACAGACGTGACCTGTCGTTGGGGCGTGCCTCAAATATACATGATGGCTTCACGTCTCAACAAGAATCTTCGGAGATACTGTTCCAGGTCCAGAGACCCACAAGCAGTGGCGGTGGATGCCCTGGTAACTCCATGGGTGTTCCAGTCAGTGTATGTGTTCCCTCCACTTCCACTCATTCCAAGAATCCTAAAGCTCATAAAGAGAACAAGGGTTTGGGTAATTCTCATTGCTCCGGACTGGCCAAGGCGAGCTTGATACGCGGATCTTCTGGATCTACTGCTGAAAGAACCGTGGCCTCTTCCTCATCGTGAGGACCTTCTGCAACAGGGGCCGTTCGCTTATCAGGACTTACCGCGGCTACGTTTGACGGCATGGCGGTTGAACGCCAGATCTTAGCCCATAAGGGTATTCCGAGCAAGGTTATTCATACCCTGATACAGGCTAGGAAAGGGGTAACGTCTAAACATTACCATCGCATTTGGAAAAAATATGTGTCTTGGTGTCAATCCAAGAAGTCTCCTGCGGTGGAGTTTAAATTAGGATGTCTTCTCCTATTTCTGCAGGCGGGTGTGGATGCTGGCTTGAGATTGGGGTCTATCAAGGTCCAAATTGTGAATCCAAGAAATTTCCTACGGGCTTTTGGATTTCTCCTCATCCTGCAAGCAGGTGTGGATATGGGTCTGCGTTTGGGATCCATCAAGGTCCAGATTTCGGCCTTATCTATTTTTTTTCCAGAAACAATTGGCTTCCCTCCCTGAGGTTCAGACCTTTTTGAAAGGGGTTCTGCACATCCCTTTGTGGTGCCGACGGCACCCTGGGATCTTGACGTGGTGTTGCAGTTCCTGCAATCGGATTGGTTTGAGCCTCTACAGGAGGTTGAGGTCAAGTTTCTCACGTGAAAGGCTGTCACTTTGCTGGCCTTAGCTTCTGCTCGACGTGTGTCGGAGTTGGGGGCTTTATCCTGTAAAAGCCCCTATTTAATCTTCCATGAAGATAGAGCTGAGCTCAGGATGCGTCAGCAGTTTCTTCCAAAGGTTGTGTCGGCTTTTCATATCAACCAACCTATTGTGGTGCCAATGGCTACCGGCTACTCAATTACATCAAAGTCCTTGGACGTTTAACTTTGTTCTTGGTTAAGTACTGCCTTTGTTACTTGGTTAAGTAATGTTTCAGCTTTTGCTGAGTTTCAAGCTCGTTAGCTTGGTTTGCCTTGTATGTGTGAGCTGGTATGAATCTCGCCACTATCTGTGTATAATCCTTCTCTCGAAGATGTCCGTCTCCTCGGGCACAGTTTCTAGACTGAGTCTGGTAGGAGGGGCATAGGGGGAGGAGCCAGCCCACACTCGCAAAACTCTTGGTGGACCCGTCTATACCCCATGGTACTAATGTGGACCCCAGCATCCTCTACGGGCTACAAGAAAAGGATTTACTGGTAGGTAATTCAAATCCTATTTTTTAGATCAAGACAACAGTGCAAAGCATTAAGTGGTTGTTTAAGATAATGAGAGTAAATCCATTAAAAAGTTTCATTATAAATGTAAATTACTCAACATGGAGACCATTATTAGGAGGGATTCATGGAGATTCCTCTACACAACCTTAATTACGCAGTCATAAACAGTTTACGATAGGTAGGATTAGAGACTAGGATTAGGTTTAATCCTATGGTGGAAGAGCCAATAACACAGAAACAGTTATGTCTATTTATTAAACAGTATTATGTGAGTTGCTTATCCTATACATTAAAGCTGCATACACACTAGATGATGTCGCTCTATGAGCGACGTCATCTAGTGTTTACTCTCCCGGGCCGGGTGGGGTGTACTGTACACACTGAGCGATATGACCGTTCATAACGCTTAGTGACGTCACGCAGCAGCCGGCCGTGCGTGCAGCTCCTGGGCGACAGCTCAGATTGAGCAAGCATGCACTTGCGACACGAGGAGCATTAACAACACACAGTGGCGCGCACCAGCCGTCGACGCTGGCATACACAGAAAGTGAGCAACTTTATCGGCAAGTGAGTATGCATCTTAAATTTTATTGCAGGTACTGTAGTAAAAATACAATATTTTGTGGTCTTTTCTTGTTTGATAGTGTATATTGCAAATTATCAAAGGGACTTCCAGCATGCCCGATTTAGGAATGTAATGTAACAGATTTTCTCTTACGTCCTAGAGGATGCTGGGGTCCATTTTAGTACCATGGGGTATAGATGGTTCTGCAGGAGCCTTCGGCACTTTAAGACTTCAACAGTATGAACTGGCTCCTCCCTCTATGTCCCTCCTCCAGACCTCAGTTTAGAAAATGTGCCCAGGAGACTGGATGCACACTAGTGGAGCTTTACAGAGCTTTGCTGGAAAAAGACTTTCTTAGGTTTTTTATTTTACTGGGAACCAACTTCTCAATTAGTTAATGGTTCTGCTTCCGCTGACAGGACACCATTAGCTCCTGATGGGTACTGAACACAGCCCAAGCCTGGCCAGCGTTCACTCCCACAGCACTGCCGCCACCCCCTAACAGAGCCAGAAGTCAGAAGGCTGGTGAGTATATTACCGGAGTCCTGCAGAGAGGGGATCCTCCGGTCATCGTTGGCGGCATACAGGTACACGAGCAGTGCACTCCATGTCTCTCAGAACAAGGGTGCAGGGCGCGGGGTGGGGCGCTCTGAGGGCATGTTTTAAAACCTTACTCTCACTGGCAAAAAGGGTACATACATGTACAGCCGCTGATGTGCCATCCCCAGCCAGTATAAATATTACATTGCTGAGGCTAAAGGGCCCGGCATCTCCTCAGACTTGCCAGAACACTCACTGGGTGCCAATTTCTCCTGCAGAAACTCCAGTGTGAAGCTCCTGAACGCTGTTTCTCCTCATGACAACGCTGATACAAGTACAGGGTGTTATAGAAGGGGCAGAGAGTGTTCATTATAATTAGGTCTGTGGGCCTATTATTGGTATATGCGCTGTAAGTGGGTAATATTTCCACAATTCACAATAAGGCGCAGTGTGTGGACTGGCAAATCCCTCTGTATCTCTCTGACAGACTTTAGTGTGGGTCTGTCCCCAATAGCTCCCGTGTGTGTGTGTGTGTGTGTGTGTGTGTGTGTGTGTGTGTGTACAAGTGTGTAACATGGCAGACATTGGGGAGGGTTCTTCCCAGGAAGAATCCATTTTAGATGCACAAGAGGGTAATGTGGTGGCCCTTCCCTCTCAGAAGGAGCCGGAGTGGGTGAGAATGTTGCAAAAGAATATGTCAATGCTTGCAAAGAAATTCTCTGAGTCTGAACAACAGACAAAGTATTGGAGACAGTCTGTGGAGGATGCACTGTTTACTGACCCCTCCATATCATCCACTCGGGTCCCATCCAGTTCCCAGAAAAGGTCTCTGGCCCAGATAATGCAAGGGGACACAGACACAGATTCCGACTCTGACGTCGACACTGGGGATTTGAGGGGTAGACCCCAAATTAGCCAAAAGCATACAATGTATGATAGTTGCTATAAAGGAAGTGTTGGAGTTTCCTGAAACAACACTGGTCCCAGAGGAAAAGGATTATTTTAAATTAAATAAAAAGCAGGTTGTGACTTTTCCTCCTTCAAAGGATTTGAATGCGTTCTTTGAAGGATCCTGGGCTAACCCTGAGAAGAAATTTACCCTTCCCAGAAGGATACATGTAGTGTACCCTTTCCCTGAGGAAGACAGGCACAAATGGGAGACACCCCCAATGATGGACACCTCAGTTTCTTGGCTGTCTTAGAAAATAGTTTTGCCTGCCCCTGGTTCAGCCTCTTTAAAAGATCCAGCTGACCGTAAATTAGAAACAACCCTAAAATCCATATATACGGGCCTCCGCTATGGCGATTTCAGCCCACAGGGCGCTCTGGATCCGCCAATGGAATGCTGATGTGGAATCAAAAACGAACATTGAGGCGCTTCCTTACAATGGAGAAGCCCTCTTTGGAGACAAGCTGGATGCCATGATTTCAACAACTACATCAGGCAAGTCAGCATTTCTGCCTTCCGCAGCTGCTCCACCTAGGAAAGGATTTCATTCTCATACGATGCAATCCTTTCGGCCGAACAAGTCCAAAAAGGCAAAGGGTACCCCCTTCTTCGCAGGAAGAAGGCGAGGAAGAGGTAAAAAATATACAACACCATCAGACTCGCAGGAGCAGAAGTCAACAGCTACTTCTGCTAAAACCTCAGCATGACGCTGGGGCTCCCCTGCGGGAGTACGATCGGGTGGGGGCTCGTCTACTTTCAGCCGGGTCTGGGTTCACTCAGATCTGGATCCTTGGGTATTGCAGATAGTATCCCAAGGGTACAAATTGGAATTTCAGGACCTTCCCCATGCCGATTTTTCAAATCAGCCTTACCAGCTTCTGTTCAGGACAGAGCAAAAGTGCTGAACGCAATACAGAAATTATGTCAAGACAACGTAATTTCCTTAGTTCCTGTGTCACAACAGGAAAAAGTGTTTTATTCAAGCCTGTTTGTAGTGCCGAAATCGGATGGCTCGGTCAGACCGATTTTAAACCTAAAGACTCTGAACCTTTATTTGAAAAGGTTGAAATTCAAGATGGAATCCCTGAGAGCGGTGATCTCCAGCTTGGAGGAAAAGGAATTTTCTGGTATCGATGGACATTAAAGATGCTTATTTACATGTTCCCATCTATCCTCCGCATTAGGTATACCTGAGGTTTGCGGTGCAGGACTGCCACTACCAGTTCCAAACATTGCCTTTCGGGCTCTCCACGGCTCCGACAATATTCACCAAGGTGATGGCGGAGATGATGGTTCTTCTTCGCAAGAGAGGAGTCAGTCATCCCATACTTGGACGATCTCCTCATAAAAGCGAGATCCAGGGAGAAACTAGTGCAGAACACTGCACTTTCCCTGACGGTGCTTCAACAGCACGGTTGGATCATAAACCTTCCAAAATCACAATTGGAAACCACAATGAGGTTATCATTTCTGGGAATAATATTGGACACGGAAGCACAGAAAGTATTCCTACTGGTGGAAAAGGCTATGGAGATCCAGAGGATGGTCAAACAAGTTTTAAAACCAGCACGCGTATCGATTCATCAGTGCATCCGCCTGCTGGGGAAGATGGTAGCGGCCTATGAGGCTCTACAATTTGGCCGATTCCACGCCAGGGTGTTCCAATGGGACCTACTGGTCAAGTGGTCCGGATCGCACCTACACATGCACCGGAGGATAATCCTGTCAACAAAAGCCAGTATTTCACTCTTGTGGTGGCTTCAAAGTTCTCACCTCCTGGAGGGACGCAGGTTCGGGATTCATGCCTGGATCCTGGTGACCACAGATGCAAGCCTCCGAGGTTGGAGAGCAGTCACGCAAGGGGAAAGCTTCCAAAGACGATGGTCAAGTCAAGAAGTACTCCTTCACATAAACTTTATGGAATTGAGAGCGGTGTACAACAGCCTTCATCAAGCGGCACACCTTCTTCGAGGTCGTCCCATACAGATCCAGTCAGATAATGTAACAGCAGTAGCTTACATAAACAGCCAGGGTGGAACAAAAAAACAGAGCGCCAATGGCAGAAGTGACAAAGATACTCCTCTGGGCAGAAAGACATGCAAAAGCTCTGTCGGCAATTTTCATTCCAGGAGTGGACAACTGGGAAGCAGACTTCCTCAGCAGACACGATCTCTATCCAGGAGAATGGGGCCTCCACCCAGAAGTCTTTGCAGAGGTAGCAGATCGTTGGGGCATTCCTCAAGTAGATATGATAGCATCACATCTCAACAAGAAGCTTCAGAAATATTGTTCCAGGTCGAGAGACCCACAAGCAATAGCAATGGATACACTGGTGACCCAGTGGGTGTTTCAGTCGGTGTATCTGTTCCCTCCACTTCCACTAATACCAAAAGTTCTCAAGATCATCAGAAGAACAAGGGTTCGAGCAATTCTCATTGCTCCAGACTGGCCAAGGAGGGCTTGGTATCCAGATCTTCAGGAGTTATTACTGGAAGATCCTCAGCCTCTTCCTCTTCACGAGGACCTGCTTCAGCAGGGGCCGTTTGTTTATCAAGATTTACCGCGGCTGCATTTGACGGCATGGCTGTTGAGCGCCAGATCCTAGCCCATAAGGGTATTCCCAATGAAGTAATTCCCACACTTATTCTGGCCAGGAAAGGGGTAACGTCTAAACATTACCATCGTATTTGGAGAAAATATGTATCTTGGTGTGAATCCAAGAAGTCTCCTGCGGTGGAGTTTAAATTAGGACGTCTTCTCCGATTTCTGCAGGCGGGTGTGGATGATGGCTTGAGATTGGGGTCTATCAAGGTCCAAATTTCTGCCTTGTCCATTTTCTTTCAGTAACAGTTGGCTTCCCTTCCTGAGGTCCAGACGTTCATGAAGGGGGTTCTGCGCATCCAACCTCCCTTTGTGCCTCCTGCGGCGCCATGGGATCTTAATGTGGTGTTGCAGTTCCTTAAATAGGACTGGTTTGAGCCTCTACAAGAGGTAAAGTTGAAGTTTCTCACTTGGAAAGTGGTCATGCTGTTGGCCTTGGCCTCGGCCTCAGGCAGACGAGTGTCTGAATTAGGGGCTCTGTCACACAAGAGTACTTATTTGATTTTTCATGAAGATAGAGCTAAACTGCGGATGCGTCAGCATTTTCTTCCAAAGGTTATTTATTTCCATATCAACCAACCTGTGGTGGTGCCAGTAGCTTCTGACACCTCAGCCGTTTCAAAGTCCTTGGATGTCGTCAGAGCGTTGAGGACTTATGTTGCAAGAACGGCTTGGATAAGGAAAACATAATCTTTTTTTGTCCTCTATGACCCCAACAAGATTGGGGGTCCTGCTTCTAAGCAGACTATTGCGCGCTGGATCAGAGGTACCATTCAGCACACTTATTCCACGGCAGGATTGCCGTTACCGAGTTCGGTAAAGGCCCACTCTACAAGGAAAGTGGGTTCTTCCTGGGCGGCTGCCCGGGGTGTCTCGGCGTTGCACATTTGCCGAGCAGCTACTTGGTCAGGGGCAAACACGTTTGCTAAGTTTTACAGGTTTGACACCTTGGCTGCTGACGACCTTCAGTTTGGTCAGTCAGTTCTGCAGGAACATTAGCACTTTCCCGCCCGTACTGGGAGCTTTGGTACATCCCCATGGTACTAAAATGGACCCCAGCATCCTCTAGGATGTAAGAGAAAATAGGATTTTAATTACCTACTGGTAAATCCTTTTCTCGTAGTCCGTAGAGGATGCTGGGCGCCCGCCCAGTGCTCATTTTTCCTGCAAATTACGTTTTGTCTTTTTACACAGGTTCTCATGTGTTAAGATGTTTTACAGCAGTTGCTGTTATGTTATGCATGCACGTTAGCATGGGTTATGTTGAAGGCCATGTTAGGTGTCATGTTTTGTAAGGTGTGAGCTGGTGTGAATCTCGCCACTAGTTTTATGTAACACTCTTCTCTCGAAGTTGTCCGTCTCCTCGGGCACAGTTCCTATACTGAGGTCTGGAGGAGGGGCATAGAGGGAGGAGCAAGTTCACACTGTTGAAAAGTCTTAAAGTGCCGAAGGCTCCTGCGGAACCGTCTATACCCCATGGTACTAAAATGGACCCCAGCATCCTCTACGTACTACGAGAAAAGGATTTACCGGTAGGTAATTAAAATCCTATTTTCTTCCCCCTGTCTTAGAATGATTGCCCAGATTCTTTAGTGCACATTAGCTATGTCTTCCAATGTAACCCTTTTTCAGGCACCGATTTTTCCCTTTTCATCATTTTGGGAGACATTTACTAAGCAGTGATAAAAGTGGAGAAGTGAGCCAGTGGAGAAGTTGCCCATGGCAACCAATCAGCATTGGCGTAACATTTATGCATACTATAACAGTATACAGAGCAGCTGATTGGTTGACATGGGCAACTTCTCCACTGCTCACTTCACCACTTTTATCACTGCTTAGTAAATGTCCCCCTAAATCATGTTATTCAGTATCCATTTAATTTCATGCGAAGCAAAGAAAATATTTGGGAGCTGTCAATACATCTTCATATAGTTCACTACGTTGAGAACATTTTCTAGGTTTATTATAAAGATTAAGGAAGTATTTAATTTAGCTTGTAGGGAGATAATGGAGAGAAATAAAGCATTAACCAAACCGCACCTAACTCTCACTTTTCAAACACAGCCTGTAAAATAAGAGTTAAAAGCTGATTGGTTAGTGATTTATATCTCTCCACTTTCTCTCTCCATGTTTTGCTAAATATCCCAATAGGTGATAACTATTTTTGCAGATCACTGACAATTTTGTGACTAGGTAGGGTCAAAGCAATTACTGTTAGCTTACATCACTTCTCCATAGTATATGTTCATCATGTCAATATTTATAATGTCAACATGGGACCTCATTCAGGTACAGTTGGATGTACGCCCTGATGCACAAAGTAATTTGCGCATGCATAGGACCTGTTCTGTGAATGTGCAAACAGTCTCCGTTTCTGAAAACGGAGGCGTATTGCCGCCGTTTAGGGGGAGGGAAGAGGCCAGGGTTTTCCTTTCCCATTTTTCTTTTTTTTTTTAGTCTCCTCACATAAAATCATACTGTATCTCTTCATTGTACCTTTGGTCCTGCTAACCCCTTTAAAAGCCCATCTCCCCGCTACACCTCTTCCCACCTCCTCTCACTGAACTCCCTAATTTCTTGCCCTCTCCCCTGTGCCCTCCGGAATGCCAGGTCTGTCTATAACATACTGGCCACTACCCATACACTCTTAATTTTCAAGTCACTGAACCCTTTAGTTGGTCTGATTCTTGAATCTATCTGACACCAATTCTTCTGCTGACCTCAAATCTCTCACAGACCTCATCCTGGGGGTCAACAAGGTGGTGGTGGTGTGAAGGTTTTTTCCCCTATACTGTTCCTACCAATTTTCATTCCAAGAACCCTCTCTATCATGCTCTTCATTTGAGGTTCATAACATTAGCTTCTTCCCCTTTAACCTTTTTGCAGCAGTAATCTATCCCCTGGCTGTGTCTCCAAAATCCTAGATAATGTTGCCGCCTAGCTCCCACACTTCTCTTCTGACCTTCCCTCTCCTTGTGTGTTTAATGTTATCTTTTACACTGACTCCTTCACCTCGCCTTACATCAACTTTTGGTCTCTCAATAGACCTCTTTGCCCACCCACTTGAGCGGGCACTTTATTCTATTTTAACCTACTAATGTTATATCTCTGATTTCACCAATTCCCTCTCTGTGATCAGCCTGCTGTCACTTACCACTTCATTACTTCTCCCTTCCAAGGCTACTTGGGAGGGAATTGACCGTGATATTTTCTCCCACTTGACTTACTTCTGTCCCCTGTTGCCACCCTTTACTGTCCTGACCATGTTGTTTCCCATAATATCACCCTAACATCTGTATGATTCTTTTGCCATGACTGTCATTGCTATCGATTGCCGGTCCATGTTTCAACTCTGGCATTCCATATGCACCAGACACCAGCAAATGTGTTCTCGGATCCCCGAGCTATACCATTGGAAACTGAGCTCCGATGCTGATGACCTCTGACTTTAAATTCATGCTCCTCTCCTACAGCTGTGCTCTTTTCATGTCCAAACAATCTTATTTAAATACTTTTTTCCCCCAGTCCTCTAACCCTCAACATCTCTTGCTACCTTCTTCTCCCTCTTATGTGCCACTTCACATGCAAAATGTAATCTATCGGGGCACTGCCCCCCATCAGGCTCCTCCACCAACCTGACTTCCATCTCTCCAGTTCCTGGTGATGAAGTTAGTGCCCTTAAGAGTGAGCTCATCTTCTTCCCTACCTCCCGAGTTCCTTTTTTTCCACTATCTATAGATAACCTCACCATCTTTTCTGTAAAACAAGTCTGTTCCCTAGGAGTTGTCCTTGACTCTGCACTTTCCATTAAACACCACATTCAGGTCCTCCCATTCTTCTCACTTCCACCTTGTTAATATCTCATGGATTGGTCCCTTTCCTACCCTCTGCCAGGCAGTATCCTGGCTCCTGTTCCCTACAGAGGCCAATTCAAACTCCTCATCATCACCTTGTCCTCGCCTAATCCTGTCCCCATACATCTGACCTCAGCTCGCTCTCCTTTCCCACTCACCCACTTTGTTGCGCTGACTGCTACCTCTCTTGTCAACTGATAATCTCATTGCACTACCAGGGGGCGTTACCGTGCCTCCCATATTTTGGTCACATGCCCCTCTAGTACCTGGGCCTGTCCCCGCACTATCCAAGCGATACGGATATGACTATATTAATTTTTTAAAAGGTGTCTTATTGTTTCTCTCTTGTTTTCTTTACACAGTCTGCGTCTGGAATGTGTTATGAATAAATCCTAACCTTGCATTTACCATGTAAAATACATTTAAATACAGGGGCAAATAGGAAATTATCCACATCAAGGACATCCAAACTCTTGGTGTGCCGTATTAAGAAAATGTTTTGTGCAGAGGGCCACAAAATATTTTCTCAGTTTCTCCCCAGCAATTACAGATGTGTCCACAAACATCTAGCCTCCCCACATGTTAAACAGCCCTTCTAGTCATGCCAGTGACCTGGTAGCGCTGAGCGGCTTTTCATGTGACTTGTTCCATAACGCACAAGCAGCTTATGCTGATTAAAATATGCGGCATGCCTATATTCTGTGTTGGACCACAGCTGTATCTGCATATGAAATGCTATACTATAGTACAGTGGGGTAAATTTACTAAGGTGGGAGTTTTTTTTAGAACTGGTGATGTTGCCCAAAGCAACAAATCAGATTCTATTATCTTCGAGAAGCAACAAGATAAATATTGAGTAGAATTTGATTGGTTGCTATGAGCAACATCACCAGTTCTAAAAAAAACTCACACCTTAGTAAATTTACCCCAGTGTTTTTCTAGGAAACAATTTAAGGTAGCATTTCGTATACAGATACAGCCGCACACAGAATATAGGTATAAAGCAGATCATTTTAATCAGCAGAGTCTGCTTGTACGTACACACACAATGCAACGGGACCCGACATCGGCATGTGCATATACACTTGCCGTTGACGGGTGCCCTCGACCCTGCAGACAACCCGTGGAGTGTGCATCATGCAACATATCGTCTGTACACACTAGACCAGGCATTCCCAACCGCGGTCCTCAAGGCACACCAACAGTGCAGGTTTTCGTGATATCCAGGCTTGAACACAGGTGACTTAATTAGTACCTTAGTTATTTTGATTTAACCATCTGTGCTGAAGCCTGGATATCACTAAAACCTGCACTGTTGGTGTGCCTTGAGGACCGTGGTTGGGAATGCCCGCACTAGACGGTATTGCTCTCAACCAGCTCATATCGGCCGGATCGTACACGATATCGCCTAGTGTGTATACGTACCCTTATTTACATAGCAATGCAAAGAAGATGCATTTTCAGCAAGAAAAGATGCCTGACGTTAATGACCTGTCAGCTCACTCACGCTAGGCATCTACCGCTGTCTGGCGTATTGAAGCAAGGTGTATGAAGACACATCTGTAAGTAAGGGTATTTTTGCTGAGTAAATCGTATTCTAAAAAGCACTAAAACTAATCAAATATTTTTAAATAAATGTATTTTGAATGATTTTAGATTTTGAATTGTGATTACTGCGATAATAGGCATAATATGCCACACAGCATTGTTTCCAATTGCTAATATGGCTATGGCTTACAGTGGTGATCCCAATTGATAATATGCCACACCATAATACCCCCAATATTTATTTTATTCATGTTTTTTTTTTTTTTGTATAGGGCAGCAAATTCCATTGCGTTTTACAATTGGACACAATTCTAATACAAAACTGGGTAATAACATACAGTCATAGAGGTAGGAGGGCCCTGCTCGCAAGCTTACAATCTATAGGGAAATAGCATCTATCCTTGTGTATCAATGCCTATCTATTGCATAGTTGTCCACCGGATTGCAAAGGTTCTAGGTGGGCTGCATGATATCACATCACAGCAATGATGAACCGGGGTCAGGAGGAAGGGAAAGTGTAGAAAGAGAAAACATGTGGAGGATATGTGTGGATTGTACAGTGGGGATATAATTGGATAGGAAAGCTTATGAAGTTTGAGAGAGCGGTTCTGGAATGTGATAATCTAGCCTGAAGAGGAGAGTTTTTATTGAAAGCTTGTAGGTTGTTAAACCATAATATCCCGAAGGGGCGTGGCTTGGACGCTGTCCTGACTGGTCACGTTGAGCTGGAGCTCCTGGCTATAAGAGCTTTTATATACCCAAAATCTCCCTATATCAGCCTCTGCTGGCTCCTGATCCCCCCCACAGTGACCTGCTGCCTGCTGTGGGCTTCCCGGAGAGACCTCCCATGCCGCTGAGAGCTGATCTCCGCAGCTCCGAGTTCGGGGACTACGCATCCTCCAGAGGCCGGGGCCTCGAGTTTGGGGACAGCCCGGCGCCGAGCTACGGGACCCACTCGCGGCCGCGGCGGGACCCGGCAGACCTCCTGTGGGCGCACAACACTTACCCTGACCGGCGGAGACCCTCCCCAGACCCTCAGGTACCTACAGAGATCCGACAGCTCCCTCCCTGTGCGTGCAAAAGCCAGTTTGGCCTGTTAACTCTGGCGGCGGCCATCTTGGATTCCTTCTAACAGCTCCTGAGATTACAAGCAGCATAATCCAGAGCTACTACATAGCTGCTCTGTGACGTCCTCTTAGCCCACACATCCTGCATGCTGTACATCTGTAAGCACCCTCTACCTATTGAAGACATATAATAAGCTGCTGGCTGCAGCCACTGCAATACGCTCTGCTATTTAACTGTGCCCTACCATACTAATCTGTCACTACTCTCAGCCCTGCCTGGAGTCTTCCTACCATCATTACCGAGCTTGAAGCAGCCCTCGTCTCTATACTCATACAGCCCGGCAAGATGTGACCCCTAATATGTGCTATCTCCGCCCAGAGTCTTACCGTTTAACATGGGAATACGTCTGAAAATCAGCATCCTGTCTACTTTATAACACATCAGCCTAGAGGGATCCAGCTGCTGCATTATCCTCAGAACATTTATTTTTCTCAATTCTTTTTTTCCCCTCTATCTCACTATTGCACCTAAAAAAGCAAAGGGCACGCTACCTCCTCAGGTATCTCTCCCGATTCGGAAACAAAATCAGGCGTCCCCGCCGCCTCGAAGAGTGTCGGCCCCCTCCACGAAAAGTCCGAACGCATCCGATCTGACCAGCTCGCTCTCAGTGTCGGGCGTAGACCCGAGCTCTGACGCTCCCCTTACCATGAAGACCCTTTGCCAAGTCTTGTCGGCCTTCAAATCGGACTTAACTCGCGACCTAACAGCTGCTATACGGGAAGTTAAGGAGGAGCTGACAGCCATTGGCGATAGAACCGACACTCTAGAGCGTAAACTGGAAGAATTGGTGACGTCACATAATGAGCTCATCACAGCTCACGACCAACAACAAAACGAGTTGGACATGGTTAAAAACAAAATGGCAGATATGGAGGACCGTTCCAGACGGAACAATATTAAAATACGTGGAATACCCGATTCGGTTGATAACTCCGATCTGACGAAATATGCGATGGCCCTGTTCCGTAAACTGCTACCTGAAGCATCCGATGCGGAGCTGCTCATTGACAGAATTCATCGTCTTCCTAAACCTCGGTTCCTCTCCAGCTCCTTACCTAGAGATACATTACTCCGGGTGCACTTCTTCACCATTAAGGAACGTATTCTCCAAGCTACTCGAGATGCAGAGAACTCTGATACCCTAGGAGGCTTGCAACTGTTTCCGGACTTTTCCGCAATCACCCTTTCTAAAAGACGCAGTTTAGCCCCGATTACCACCGCCCTCCGGGCCCAAGATATCCGTTATAGGTGGGGCTTTCCAGTGAAGCTGATTGTATTTTATGACAGCTCTACGTTTATTATATCAGAACTGGAAGCCGGAGTGAAGCTGCTCGAGGACTGGGATATCTCGGTGAAACTACCATCCTCTCATGAGAGACGTCCTCCTCCTCGCTCGGAATGGTCCACTGAGTGATTACATTACGTAATTAATGTTTTGTTCTAACATGCCTTTTCATATTTCGTTAGAGTTATCGTCTATATTATATTCTGTCTATGGTAGCCCTTACGGCTCTCGAACCCCTCTAGGTGAGATACACCGTATTCCCACTAATTCATATAGCGCGTACTCCTCTACTTAAGTGTGGACGTTCAGCTCTCGCCCCAGTTTACCTGTTTACCTGTTTACTGGCCTATCTTTCTAGAATTCGCTAATTGCAGCAGACGGAGGTCTTCCCGCTAGCAAGATACGCCAGGTCATTTTGTGATGTATTTGTGTTTTTCTGATGTGTATTTATACCCCACGTACCACATATGTTTAGATGGAGATGTGCAGTTATTTCCCTTATATATTAGCTGTCTGTTTTCTTAATGACTCTGGGCGGATTGAAGAGTCCACCTGCCCCTCGTTTCTCTACTGCATCCATATTTCCCCTGCAGTAGCTATGCAGACCCGATGTACTGGGTCGATTTACTTTTCTTTCCCTTTTGTTTTACTATGTCTACGCATAATCCCCCGTTTCCGTGATTTTTGTGTCCCCCCCCCCCCCATCCGGATGGGATGCCGTCACTTGCATGATATTCTAACTGAATAAGTATGGTTGGTATTCTCTCATTGAACGTTAAGGGCTTAAACTCCCCCAACAAACGTAGATTAGCTCTATCCTCCTTCCATAAGTATAAAGCCGATATAGTTGCCCTACAAGAAACTCACTTTTCCTCACATAACCCCCCTGTATTGAAAGATCATAGGTTCACTACTGGTTATTTCGCTATCATAGGTTCACTACTGGTTATTTCGCTAACGGACCCTTTAAAAGAAACGGAGTAGCTCTGCTGTTTAGAAATGGTGTCCCCTTTAATCTCCACTCACAAATTGCAGATAAAGCAGGCCGGTACTTAATTCTCACGGGTATTTTGGAGGGTAAATCCGTCACAATAGTATCTCTATACGCACCTAACTCGAATCAAGTGGCCTTTATTCGGAAGCTATGCTTGCTTATCCAGAAGGTCCGGGTCGGCTCCCTAATTCTCCTAGGAGACTTTAACTTAGTACTAGACCCCAAACTGGATAAATCGTCCCAGCCCTCTTCAACTACACCTAAAACTCGCTCTGGCCCTTCACTAGCGCTGCGTAATGTGTTTGCGGAATTTGACTTATATGACATTTGGCGAATCCGCAACCCCTCAGGTAGAGACTACACGTTCTTTTCACCAGTTCACAATTCATACTCACGAATTGACCTCGTGTTGTGCGATAAGTGGACCTTGCAGGAGTCTGGTGGGGTGGATATCCTACCTATCACCTGGTCCGACCATGCTCCGTTATTCTGGAAGTGGCACATTGGACCTGCCCCCGCCCCCCCCAGACCATGGCGACTATCTCCCCATTTGCTACATGACGCGTTGGCCAAAAAGATTATCTCAGACAGCTTATCCCTGTATACAGATACCAATTCCCCTTCGGACACATCTTTACCAAACTACTGGTGTGCGTTAAAAGCGGTTGTCCGCGGCTCTGCTATTCAGGCTGGAGCTACGCTTAAAAAGCAAGCCAAAAGACTCCAACTAGACTTGGAACAAAGACTTAAAATAGCTGAAGACAAGAATAAGATGCGCCCCACCCGACTTTTACGTAAGGAACTTGCTGACATCCGCAGCCAACTACAAAAACTCTTGGTTTTTGGAACCCAAATAGCTCTCAATAGACTACGACAGAAATTCTATTTAGTAGGTAACAGACCCGGTAAAATGCTAGCCCGCAGACTTCGTGCCCAACAAGCTCGTAACAGAATTAAATTCATCCTTTCCTCCACAGGCTCTAAGCTTGCTAACCCCTTAGATATTGCTAACCAATTCGCAGACTATTATACTAAACTGTATAACTTGCATTCTGACCCCCTTACATTCCAGCCTACCCCTGACTCTATTCAAGCGTTCCTTTCTTCTATCAATCTCCCTACCCTAACCCATGATCAGCTAGACGCCTTAAATGCTCCTTGGACCGTAACAGAGGTCGAATCCACGATTAAATCTCTCCCTAAGGATAAAGCCCCTGGCCCCGATGGGTTTATTAACGACTTCTATGCTTCCTTTGCAGACCGTCTCTCCCCCACTTTGACCGCTCTGTTTAATGAGATAACTAATACTGGTACCTTCCCTAAAGAAATGCTGGAGGCTCAGGTAGTAGCTATCCCCAAGCCTGGGAAAGACCCTGCCCACTGTCACAACTACAGACCAATTGCATTACTTAACAGCGATGTCAAGCTATATGCTAAATTGATAGCATCCTGACTTAGTGTTTATTTACCGCTGTTGATTCACCCCGATCAAGTTGGATTTGTACCTGGCAGACAGGCCTCTGACAATACCCGCAGAGTTTTTAACCTGATAGATAGGGCCCCTGGCACAGAGGGATTCTTATTACTCTCATTGGATGCTGAGAAGGCGTTTGACAGACTGAATTGGCTATATATGCGTACTGTTTTGGTTAAATTTGGCTTCTCGGCCCAGATTCTGGCGTCAATCTTAGCATTATATACCTTACCGTCAGCAAGAGTTTTTAGTAATGGATTCTTGTCGGACGCCTTACCAATCACTAATGGTACCCGCCAGGGCTGCCCTCTCTCACCTTTGATATATGCTCTTGGTATTGAACCCCTGGCAGCTAAAATTAGAGCAGATGCTGCATTCCCCGGCCTGACCCATGGCGGACTCTCCCATAAATTGTGTCTCTTTGCCGACGACGTTCTCCTCTTCGTATCTCAACCCTCCTCTTCTCTCCCGCAACTACATTCCATATTACACGACTTCAGTGAGGCATCATACTACAAACTGAATACAACTAAAACCGATGCTTTACCTGTCCAATTACCCGATACACTCACGGCCGCTTTACGTTCTCAATATCCATACAACTGGAAACTCAACTCACTTACATACCTCGGGATACATATCCCCCCTACCTCCTCGGCTGTGTTCGATTTAAATCTCCCCCCCCTGATACTCACTCTCCAGACCCTGACATCCTCGTGGTTGCTGTATGAGATATCCTGGCTGGGACGTTTATCTGCCTTTAAAATGTCCTTATTACCCAAACTCATGTATTTATTTCGCACTATACCTTATTCTTTCCCCAAACCATATCTCGATAAATGCAAAGTTGTTCTGACGAGATACCTATGGAAATCGCACCCCCCAAAACTGGCACATGCTAGAATGATTCTTCCCCGACACAGAGGAGGCCTCGCATTGCCTGACCTAAGTATGTATCAGGAAGCATGTGTGCTTGCCCAACTGAAATCTTGGAACATATCCAATCCCGCACCCCTCTGGGCTCACATTGAGGAGGTCGGGTGCATAGGATACCCCTTAGCAGATTTGCTGTGGACTCCTAAGGTCCTCCGTCCCAATGGTTTGAATGTTCTTCCCTCTACGGCTTCTTCTTTACGAATATGGGATAATTTGATGAGTAAACTTCCTGGCATTACTACCCCCTACATGACCCTTTCACTTAAAGCAGTGAGTAAGTTAATTCCCACCTTACATATCTCTACGTGGACTGCTTGTAATATTCATACCCTTGGAGACTTATTAGATGGAACTACCTTCCTTTCATTCGCCCAATTGCACGATAAATTCTCCCTCCCAAGTGCTGAACTGTTTCACTACTTTCAGATCAGACACTGGTTCCAAAGTCTACCCACAGTACAAACTCCCCCCAGCTCTCTGGCTCAGTCTATCCGATCCCGCATGGTATTATCTTCATCAACTAAAGATATAACTTATTGGTACAACACACTCATCTCATTAGTCCCATACCAAAAGTCTAATGCTCAGAGGCGCTGGGAGGGGGACTTGGGTATTCTCATAGCAGAGTCACAATGGGAGAAATTATACCGTTTAACATTTTGCATGTCTCGCTGTTTAAATCATTCAGAAATGCATGTTAAACTACTGAATAGATTATACCTGACCCCAGACAGACTGCACACCTTCTGGCCTTCCTGCTCACCACTATGTTGGAGAAATTGCGGAGAGATAGGGCATGTATACCATATTTTCTGGTCATGTCCCCTTCTCCAAACTTTCTGGGCAGAAGTATTTACGCTAATAAAGTTCTAGGCCTATCTTTAAGCCCATCCCCAGATCTGGCTCTCCTACATCTGTATCCCCTGGAGGTATCATCCTCCCAGAGGTACCTGTTGGGACACATCTGTATAGCGGCAAGGGCAACCCTGGCCCAAGCCTGGAAGCAGGTGGCGGTCCCCCCTGTTCTAAAGGTGTTTCATAAAGTTAATTTCCATTATACTATGGAAACCGAATGTATGCCTTATTCCTCTTCTGCTGCCTCTCCCATGGTGAAATGGTTCCATTGGCATGAATACGTCACGGAGGGGGAAGGCTCTACCCTCATATCACACCCGGGGATGTCGTCCCCTTTACAATTCAGCCTGAATGAGGAATCTTCTGCGTCCTGAGTGCTCTATCTCCCATACTTTCCCCTCTGGTTTTTACTAGATATTACATTTATAATGTTATCAACCGATTCCCACCGGATTCTAGAGACGGAGTAGAGAAACCATATTGAATTAGCTATGCACATTTCAAACTGTTAACATGTCTAGGATACCTGTATACCTACTTAGTGTTATGCTATCTGTTCTATATGTATGTTGCATTTTATTGACGTGTACATCCCTCCCCACCCTGTTCTTTTTTCTGTACCCCCTCCTTTTTTCTTCCCTGTTTGCATTCAATATAAAATTCAATAAAAACTATTGATGTTAAACCATAATATCCCACACAGTAATGCCCCTAGCTGGTAATATTCCACACTGAGCCCTTTCAGTCATGCTCCTTTATATGCCGGCCTCAGACCCCTGCAGTCATGCCTCAGTCCTCTGAGCCCCCTCATGTCCTTAAATGACAGCTCAGATCCCTACTACTTTCTAAATATGCCAGCTCATGTCCTTATATGCCAGTACAGAGCTCCCCTTAGGTGCTAGCCCAGAGCCCCCTTCACAGGTGCCAGCCAAGATAAGCCCCTTCCATAGGTGACAGGAGTCTGGACAGAGATATCCGGAGTTCAAGAGGTTCCCTGGATGGGGGCTGGACACAAGCAGGGGGTGGGCTACGTTTGGCCATCACTGATTACTGCTATTCTGCCAGGTACCTATTGCAGATATCAAATAATATATGGATTAAAATTGGTGCAATTTTAGCAGGAGTGGGTCTGTAATTCCTGACTCCCCTTCAATCTGAAAAAAAAGGCATTTGCAGAAGATAACAATGAGCCAGAATCTTTTGCGAATGTGCCATATTTCTAGAATACTCTTCTTCTGAGGTCCTCAGAAATCTCCTTTGTTTGTGGCATGATACACTTCCACAAACGTGTTGTGAACATCAGACTTTGATAGATCCCTGTTTTTAAAAAAAAGAAAGGTTGTCCACTCACCTGATATATGTATCAGCCTAAAGGTTCACATACTTTTGCGACTCATGGATATGTAATCAGGGCCGTAACTAGGGGGGAGGAGCTAAGGGGGCATGCGCCCCGGGTGCAGGAATTGAGGGGGTGCTGAGGTGAGCTGTTGGTGCTGTGTTTTTAAGCAGGCTATGATCCCGGCTGCTGCCTGGCCAGCACCAACCGATAATAAGCTGCCGCCTACACACCATTGAGAAGACACGCTGTAGTGTAGTGATGTAGTTCAGCATGTAGGGGTTGTTGTACGAGTGATGTAATGCAGTGGATATGGGAATGTGGTGCAGTGATATAGTGCAATGTATGGGGACACACAGGGGGGCATGTTTTGGAACACGCTGCTGGGGGGGCATGAGACGCCTAGGGCATTTGGGGCACATAGGGGAATATTGTCCAATAGTATCCCCTTTTTTTCAAATTTTTTGACAATATGATTATTTTAGTCTGACAGTGTTTGTTTGTATGTTTTTTTTTTCTGGGGTGGGGTGGGGTGGGGTGAGTGGCAAATTACCGCCTTGCCCGGTGACGAAAATCCTAGTTTCGGCCCTGATGTAATATTGGATCATTTTCCACAATAAAAAAAATGAGCATGTCTAATTTTTTTTCTCATTTGTTTGATTTGGTTCTCTTTATCTACTTTTAGGACTTGTGTGACAATCTTAAGTAGTTTTATGCCAAATTTCATCAGAAATATAGAAATTTCTGAAGGGTTCACAAACTTTCAAGCACCACTGTATGTAACATACAGTATGTGTTGGCTGCAGGTCCCCAAGGATCAGCAGCACTGCATCTATCACAGTTTCCGCTGCACCTGGGATGCAGCATTCGGCTTCATTCTCCTTCAAAGCCCGCCCCCAAACTCCTGTTAAACCTAGCCAATGGGAGTCTGGGGGTAGGCTAAGAAGGAGAGTGATGCCTAATTCTGAGTTCCGGGTGCTGCACAGCGCCCGTGATAGACACACAGGGTCGTTTCTAGGGCCAGACGAGCCAGCGTCTGCAGCAGTATTTGTCTACACCGCATAGAACATTGAAGACAATAATCCAGCCAAAAATGCACGCTGCCTTAGAGGAGACAGATGCTAGAGGTCCTACTGGGAGGCGCACTTTTTTTACTGTTCACACTGGGAGCCAAATTGTCTAGAGATGACACTGTAGACACAACTTTGCCAATCCCCAGGGACCTGCAGCCAGCACATGTGACATACATCTCTTCAAGTATGTTTATATGTGCTAAGTGGCCTCCACCCCTGCACTATGTAGTCGGCATGGCAGCTGCCACTGCTCTTGCCTGGCACATCCTGTCTGTGCCTTTGTCGTGGTCTGCATGAGCTGCATTTTCTGTACTCACCCAATGCTTGCATGCACTCCTTCTCTGCATGTATGTTTAAATGTGCTGAGCGGCCCCCCAACCCTGCACTATGTAGTCAGCTGCTGCTGCTCTTGCCTGGCACATACAGTACTGTCTGTTCCTTTGTCGTGGTCTGCATGAGTTGCATCGGCCAATGCTTGCATGCACCTCTTCCACGTTATACCTAGGTGAGGACTAAGAGACGCATAATGCATCCAAATAAAGGTGAAAGTAGAATTGTTTGTGCAAATACAGGAGCTGATTCTGAGTCAGGCGCAAAGTGGCTGTGCTTCCATGGTGCAGCGGAAGCTTGATTTCCTACATGATGCTGATGAAAACTTCCATATTCTAATGTGAGGATCCTTGCACCTTCAAGCAGGAAACTGCTCTGCTCACTAGCTTTCCATCAGCTGCAATTATCATGATTAGTATCTGCAATTGCACCAGCCCCAAGCTAGGGTTAGGGCAACCATCGGGGGAGGGGGGGGGGGGGGGGGGGATGCTGTGGGTACTGGTGTCCTGGGCCCTTACAGAGAGGGGGGCCCACCCCTGGCTCCTACTGCCAATACCTGTAGAGCTGCACCAGTCTGTGAAACAACATCAGGCTGACCCGCAGGGAGAACTTCTTAAAACAAGCCTTCCCTGCGCATCAGCTCTCTGAGAACCATTCCTGTAGGTCCACAACACTCCACCTATATGTAACATCACAATGTATGACATCACATAAGGGGTGGAGCATTGCAGCAGAATTTTTTTGGAAGGGAGGAGCCCTGTCTATTTTATCAGTCCCAGGCCCCATCATTTCTGATGGCAGCCCTGGCGGGATGCGGTCAAGATGCCGCCGGCCGGAATCCCGGCGGTCGAAATACCGACGCCGGAATCCCGACCGCCACAATCCCGACATAATCTCCCTCCGTGGGTGTCCACGACACCCATAGAGGGAGAATATAATAGTGTGCCGAGCGTGGCGAGCGAAGCGAGCCTGCAAGGGGCTGCGTTCCGCTCGCCACCCCTGTCGGGATTGTGTGGTCGGGATTCCGGTCGGCGGCATTTAGTACTGATCCCGCCCTGGCTAGGGGTAAGTAATCCCTTCTCCATACGCATGACTCCGTATAGCACGGAACTCCCAAAATACAACTAGGCACATCTATGCGATCGCGGTATCGCTGCCCAGATAGCGCTTCGAAATGCCCATTTTACGCAAAGACAGATCTGGCCAAGATCCATCCACTGAGAATAGGACAAAATGCATAAATCTGTATCTGCAAATGTGCTGTATGCTAAAACCTGTTATTTTTGTTGTGGAAATAGATCCGCCTGATGGAGAATCTGCCCCACAGAGAGCATGAAAATAAATAAAAAACACCACTCAAGGACAAGATGCTTAAAATCAGATCTCCATCACCCCTGTGAGCATAATGATTTATTTCCATGCCATTGCTGCTATATTCACGTTTGGAGAAAAATAAAAAAAAATAAACCATGTAGTGAAAATGAGATGTGAAAGAGATATCTCAGCAATGATTACACGACCCCAATCTCTCCACAAGACAGCAGAAAGACACTCTAGTCTAGTCCTCCTCGTACCATAGAGTGTAACATGAGTTCCAGGCGGTCGCTGCCTTTCCTATGTTTACACCTCCATACCGGCTCTCGCTGGTGAAGGAAGGCGGAAGCAGGAGGTCGGAAGCGGGGATCAGCTGATCTGGCTGTCCCCAGGTAGTGCCGGGGAGAGAAGAAGCCGAAATCTGCAGCGGAGGGAGGATTAGTCCCTGGATTGATGGAGCTGCTGACTCGGAGCGTTGTCTGACTATGTGCACCTGAAAGGGGAGGAGCACACAGGCCCCGGTGTACCTGTCCCAGCCACACGGGGGCAGTCACCTTACTGCAGGGGACAGCAGCAGGGGGTCTTTTGTTTAGGGAGAAGCATCTGACAACAATTCTGCTTTGGGGATCCCGAGACATCCCCTCCAGCCCTGGCCGGTGCTGCATCCTCCTGCCTGTGTACACCAGTGTCTAGCCAGAGGGGGGGGGAACAAAAGGCAGAGAACAAAGAGAGGACTAGGGGAGAGCTTCCTCCAACCTGGAAGCAGCCTCCAACCTGGATATCACAGGGCCCTGGTAGGACAGATCACCCCTTCCCAGGACATTAAGCAGTCTGGACCCCAGGAAGCAGAAAGGGAACAGGTCATAGATGGACAAATAGTTATCCCCTATAACAAGACATTTATGTAAAGCAAACCTGCCAGGAGAGGAGCATTCCCAGGTCAGTGGATGCTCAAATTCAGACTGTGAGAACAGGAGTAATCCCTCTGCAGTAACACAGTGAACCGCTGGAATTGAAACCTCTGCAGAATAATCCCCCCCACCAACACCACCACCACCAAAGTGGCAGTGTCCTTTTTCTTTTTAATAAGATCTGATATTTCCATCTATTATATTTTCTTTTTGTTCTGATGGACACATCTGGTTAAGTGGAATTATACAAAGTTATCAGAATTCTTGCCGTGGGAAAGTTTGGTGTTAATGCCGACACGCTGAATGGAGATTGGAATTTAGATGATATTTTAACCATCATTTTTCACGCCAGTTACAATAATAGAATTTGGATACTAAAGTATGCGGCCTTTAGGGTATATTGACACAAACTCTGGGAAATGTAACTTATTCTGGCTAGTGTCTTGTGTTTCATCTTGTAAAGGTTCTATTATTGGATAATTGATATATTTTTCATATGAATCAGAAACGGATGGGCATAAAAGCAGAGTAGATTTAGCAGTATATTTTTATTGGAAAAGGAGTAGTTATTACAAAAAGCACAACAAATTGTAATAGTTATGTTTTGGGGAGAGTTGGTGAAGTAAGCCGGCGCTTGGATTTTACATCAAAACTTTTTTTCTCTTACTCAAGCAAGAATTTGTTGAAGAAAAGCATTTTTTTTTTTTTTTTTTTAGATACATTCATCAAACATAAGACTAGTTGAATATATTAATTATCTTGGTGTAACACACTTGGTTCCTGTTAAGTGTCCACAAGTTACTCCTGATTTAAACCCTTAGATGTGATGGAGCTCATGTTTGCAGAGTGGGAGGATGGGGAAAGGTTTTCCTTTGAAGATTCGGATCGTTTTGAGGAGGACTCTTTATGTTCCTTCATCTCAGAGGCAGAAAGTCTCTGCCAGAATTGGAGAGGATGGCGCAAACAATCAGCAGGACCCAATTCTCCCACAGTGAAAATGAAAGGTGAGCCCTTGTCACAGCCTTAATACAAGTGGAGTATTGAATATGTATATTAGATGCAGTGTTTAATGAATGGCTGTCACTCTTGTTCTAGATTTTTTTTTGGTAGTAATAACGGGTTGTTATGCAAAGTTGTTAACAGTATACTTTGTTAAACGGTCTATTTAAAAATTAAATTGGTTGATTTTGTTTTTGGAGCTTGACATCTGTCAGTGTGACACTGAAGTATTCTACACCAAGATTATAGAGTATGTGTAATATGCATTATGATTGTGTTCTGCTGTAACTCTTGTCTGGGTTGGTTCTAAATCTGAGTGGGAGAAGGGACCTTCTGACGTCACTAGGGTAGGAGACACGTCACCAGGGGGAGGAGCTACGGCCGAACAGAGTGCCCGAAAAGTACCCTCGCGGGCTCGCTTAGCTCGCCACGCTTCGGGCTCGGTGGCTCGCTCCGCTTCGCTCGCCACCTGATTACTAAAGGTAATAGTTGGTGGCGTGGATAGTAGAGGAACTATCCCGCTGGCCTAGCTCCTCCCCCTTGTGTCGTGGCTCCTCCCACTGATGTAAAATGTCCCTTAGGCCACTTGAATCTATCATCTACCCTCTTGTCTGTCTTAGTAGTTTTGCTGTCATGTACCAAACATTAATTCTGCTCCATATATTGGTGTTTTATATGTGTTTGAGCATATACAGTAAGTATACCTATTTCTGCAGTTATTATTGGAACAGTCATTTTCGGTGTTGTCTCACTGTGTTTTATCATTTCAGTACTATCTAATTCCCTGTGGATACTTAACTAGGTTTTTTTTTTCTTTCAAATTAAAAATATTTTCTGTGACATTCGTTTTTAAGCTGATAATCTTTTGCGTGCTACTATGTACAGCATAAATATGTGTCTAATTTTCTTCTCCCAAAAAGCTATTTTAATTTTTTTTATTTTAAACTGGTTACTTAGCATTAAAATGGTAAGTGGCTTCCTCAGGGGTAGGGGCAGACTAGATGGACCAAGAGGTTCTTATCTGCCATCAAATTACACCATAACTAGACCACAGCTGGACTGTAATAGTTTGCGATTTGGCAAAGGTGCAGATTTTACTGCTGTTTTACCATGGCCTGTATACCAGCCTGGTTCTGCCTTTAACAAATTCCGCTACAGAGTGACTGGGTATTAAGGGGCACTATAGAAACATAGAATTTGTCGGCAGATAAAAACCACTTGGCCCATCTAGTCTGCCCCCTTTTTTTTTAATGTTATTTTTATCTCTAACCTTATTTGATCCTTATTTCTTTGTAAGGATATCCTTATGTCTATCCCATGCATGTTTAAATTGCTCTACCACCTCTGATGGGAGGCTATTCCACTTGTCCACTACCCTTTCTGTGAAATAATTTTTCCGCAAATTTCCCCTGAACCTCCCCCCCTCCAGTCTCAGTGCATGTCCTCGTGTCCTATTGCTTCTCTTCATTTGGAGAATGTTTCCCTCCTGGACTTTGTTAAAACCCTTGATATATTTGAAAGTTTCTATCATGTCCCCCCTTTCCCTTCTCTGCTCCAAACTATACATATTGAGATTTCTTAGTCTTTCTGGGTATGTTTTGTGATGTAGGCCATGCACCATTTTAGTTGCCCTCCTTTGTACAGTTTCTAATGTATTAATATCCTTTTGAAGATATGGCCTCCAGAACTGAATACAGTATTCTAGATGAGGCCGTACCAATGACCTATACAGTGGCATTATTACTTCTTTCTTTCTGCTGCTGATTCCTCTCCCAATGCAGCCAAGCATCTGACTAGCCTTCCTCATTGCCTTGTTACATTGCTTACCTGCCTTTAAGTCATCTGAAATAGTGACTCCTAGATCCGTTTCCTCCTCAGTAGTTTCCAGTATAGTGCCATTAATACTGTATTTAGCTTTAGGATTTTTGAGACCCAAGTGCATGATTTTGCATTTTTTGGCATTAAACTGTAATTGCCAGACTTGACCATTTCTCTAGTCTACCTAGATCCTCAATCATTTGTTTTACCCCACCTGGTGTGTCTACCCTGTTGCATACCTTTTGTGTCATCTGCAAAAAGGCATACTTTCCCTTTAATGCCATTTGCAATGTCACCAATAAAGATATTAAAAAGCACTGGTCCAAGTACAGATCCCTGGGGTACTCCACTGGTAACATTTCCCTCCTGTGAATGCACTCCATTTACCACAACTCTCTGTTTTCTATCCTTCAACCAAGATCTTATCCATTCAATAATCCTAATATCCAATCCCAAACTTTCAAGTTTATTTAGCAGTCTGCAATGTGGAACTGTGTCAAAAGCCTTACTAAAGTCTAGATAAGCTATATCCATGGCTCCACCTTTATCCATCACTTTAGTCACACAATCAAAAAAGTCAATAAGATTTGTTTGACATGATCTCCCCCAAGTGAATCCATGCTGTTTGAGATCCAGTAAATTGCCGGATTTGAGATAATCTACAACTCTTTCTTTTAAGAGTGTTTCCATCAATTTCCCTACTACTGATGTAAGACTCACTGGTCTGTAGTTGTTTGCCTCTTCCTTGCTTCCACTTTTGTGCAGTGGGACTACTATGCCGGAGTAGCAACTAAGGCCAACAGGCTCTCTGTTACAGCGGTCTTAGAAGCAGCTCAATAAAGCAGCGCTCAACAAGCTTTCGATGAATGAAGATTACAGAATTTTGCACAATTTAAGTGCAACAGAAAGGTATCCTTGATCCCTAGAAATTCTATGCTCTAGGTATCAAAGAAAGGCAGTCCTAATTTAAGATCCAGATGAAACCGTGGTAAACTGTACAGTTAGCTGATGTAATTAATGATTAACTCCCCAATGTATGTCTGAACACCAACAAACTCTGTTGTGCATGAAAACATTGTATTCCCTGTAAAGAAGGAACATTTAATTTATAGATGCTATGAGGAGTAATCTTATCTCACCGAAAGAAAGTACAAATGTATTGTGCCCAGTGGTTGAGAGTATGAAAAGGTTGTTGTTGTTTTTTTTTTTTTTATGTTTTTTTTTTTTTTTTTGTAATTTAGGGATCATGCCAGAAAGACTGGAAAACCTTGTAACAAATGTAGTGATACACCATGGCCCTCATTCCGAGTTGTTCGCTCGCAAGGCGAATGTAGCAGAGTTACACACGCTAAGCCGCCGCCTACTGGGAGTGAATCTTAGCTTCTTAAAATTGCGACCGACGTACGCGCAATATTGCGATTACAAACGAGTTAGCAGTTTCAGAGTAGCTCCAGACTTACTCTGCCTGTGCGATCATTTCAGTGCTTGTCGTTCCTGGTTGACGTCACAAACACACCCAGCGTTCGCCCAGGCACTCCCACCGTTTCTCCGGCCACTCCTGCGTTTTTTCCGGAAACGGTAGCGTTTTCAGCCACACGCCCCTGAAACGCCGTGTTTCCGCCCAGTAACACCCATTTCCTGTCAATCACATTACGATCGCCGGAGCGAAGAAAAAGCCGTGAGTAAAAATACTTTCATCATAGTAAAGTTACTTGGCGCAGTC
Organism: Pseudophryne corroboree; assembly: GCF_028390025.1. Classification (NCBI taxonomy): domain Eukaryota; kingdom Metazoa; phylum Chordata; class Amphibia; order Anura; family Myobatrachidae; genus Pseudophryne; species Pseudophryne corroboree. The sequence continues at coordinate 573,489,340 of NC_086446.1, forward strand.
GCAGTGCGAACATTGCGCATGCGTACTAAGCGGATTTTCACTGCGATGCGATGAAAAATACCGAGCGAACAACTCTGAATGAGGGCCCATGTCTCAAAATCTGCCCTCCTTACTGATTAGGTGCAGGGTGCTAGAATGAACACTAGTTTAGGTACTGTTTGTGCTCTTTCCACTATTTGGTACATACAGACGGGTCCATGTTTATCTTGACCTTTAATAGGATTAACTGAGACTGGGCAGTCGGATTTAATCCCCTGCTGTAACAATTTAATCCCCTGCTGTAATGACTTAATCCCCTGCTGTATTGTTCTCTGTATTGTATTGCAGATGAGAACAATAGATGAAGGGTTTATGTTAATAAACCATGTTGTGCCTAGGCGCAGAAAACTAGCCAATATAACCGTGGACCCATCTGTACGTGTATGCTGGGGTCTCAAGAAAGTTGTGCAGAAATGCCCCCAACAGTTAATAGCTGTTGGTTAATTACATCATAAGGTTTAGTGTGGGGATTGTTATGTTATAACCACATAACCTATTCACCAGGTAGCTCGCCTCACCCTCCTTGCCATCTCAATCTCACTTCCTTCCTGCCCCCAAGTCCCCATTGATTTGCTCAAACCTCATATCATCCGTCTCCCCCCTACCTTTACACTGTAAGCTTCTAGGAGCAGGGTCCTCCGTCCTGTTCTCTCAGCCCCATTCCCTTGCACTTCTATTACAGTCCTCACCTTTGCACAGGCCGTTTTTCCAGAATGCCACCCGCTTGTAGCTGCTCATCTCTTCCAGCGGCTCTTAACCTGGTAGTGTTGCCATAGCTATTGGTAACAGGATCCTACCTTTGCCTCTCACCTTGCTTACCAGATGTATTGTGTACTGATATATGTGGTGCTAATTGTGTTCTGTTGGCTACTGTAATGTTATGTTGCCTTATGTATGGCGTTACAGACCACTTGTGGGGTCATATAAATAATGTAAAATAATAATGATGATATGGGAGTTTTTTCTATTGGTCCCCCCCCCCCCCAGCCCAAATAGTGCTTTCCTACATTGTAATTGGAAGTTACACCAGTGGTTTCCATCTGGGTGCTGTAGGGCACTTGCAGGGGTGCCATGAGTTGGTGGTCCAGGACCAAATCACATTTTGGCTGCCATTCGTAAACTGTGTGGACAAACAGAATCATAACCCTGTCTACCACTATATAATTGAACCTAAGGCTGACATATGAACACAATTTACATAATTTTAGATTTTATTTCTGAATTTCTCAATAAGACACTTTTTTGCCCTAGCTGTGCAGTGAAATCACTATATATACAGTATTTGCTGGCGTATAAGACTACTTTTGTTGCCCTGAAAAACATGCCTCCAAGTGGGGGGGTCGTCTTATACGCCGGGTGCACTTCAGTTGGGATAGACATAGCTGCCATAGTGGCCTTCCGATACTCGCCCGGTGCCCATAGTGGCCTCCCGATGCCCGCCCACCTCATTCTACTCACCATCTAGTATCGCGCGATATCCAGTGCGGCCGCGGCGGGTCACTAGTGCCAATTACAGGGAGATGCAGGGACTGGCCGGAGGCGCTGCAGTCGCGTTGTGGCCGTACAATGGTGACAATGACAGGTACTGTAATGGCACTAATACTAATACTAATGGCACTCATGTGAAACCGGTAACACTAAATGCACACAGGGGTATACTTTTATACATTTTACAACTTTCTCCTCGCCCCCTCCCCCCTTCTTATGCATACCTTGATAAATACTCCCTATCCAAATCTCTTATCAGGTCATAATATACAGTATGTCACATCTGATGTTCTTTTACGTTTTATTTGGTGTGTGGAAGGGGGTAGTCTTATACGGCGAGTATATAACAAACTCTATATTTTGAGTGGAAATGTTGGGGATCGTCTTATACGCCGGCAAATACGGGTAGTTGCAGACACCTTGTGGCACCATTTAAATAAATATTTATGTAAAAATGTATATGAAAGTCATTTTCCGACTTACCACTGCGCTGTATTGAATAGCCCCGGGAGCTAATTCCCGGCGCTATTCAACTGTCATCGAATTGATCCGAGCCCAAAGGTTTATAAGGAGTGATTGAAAATACATTTTGTTGTCATTATTGTTGCACAACATTCACAAGCAGTGTGTGTAAGTAATGGTTTTGTGATCAGTCCATGTTTAATTTTTTTGCTCACCAGCCTGAGCCTTAAATCTCATTTCTGTTAAACGGACTGTGGTTTATTCCTGCTGTTTTGTAATGTATTCCAATTGTGAATTTAATTTGTAAGCACAGTATTCAACAAAAAGCCATTTTCTTACTGGATTTAACGTAAGAATCTGGTGCTTTGTCAGCCAGAAAACACATAAGCATTTTGTGTCTTCATTAGAACACATAGGGGTATATGCAATTGCGGTCGAATTCCCGAAATTGTCGAAAAACGGGACTTTTTCGCCCCAAAAAATAAATCGACAATGCAATTCAGTACTTTCCGTCAAAAAAGCGGACTTTCAAAATTCGACTTTTTGAAATCGACATTTGTCAAATTTGACATTTCTGCAATGGTACAAATGCAGCAATTCTCCAAAAGTATATTCAATTGAAGTTTGGAAATTCGACAACAGTGCTTTTAGACAGTAAATTCGTCATTTTCAATCCGCCACACTTTGGTGGGGGAATCTAATAAAAAAAATTTAAAACATGTTTTTTTTTGGTGATTTTTTTATTGGTAATAGCATATCTATTTATTTTAGAAGGGATTAGGTAATTGGTTTGTCTATTTTGGAGGCACAAGTATTATTTATATATTTTTAAAAATATTATTATTATATTTTTTTAATTTTTTTAAATGGAATGGTAAAATCCCGGAAAAAAAAAGGCGTGGGGTCCCCCCTCCAAAGCATAACCAGCCTCGGGCTCTTCGAGCTGGTCCTGGTTCTAAAAATCCGGGGGAAAAAATGTCATGGGATCCCCCGTATTTTTAAAACCAGCACCGGGCTCTGCGCCTGGTGCTGGTGCAAAAAATACGGGGGACAAAAAGAGTAGGGGTCCCCCGTATTTTTTACACCAGCATTTTCCCCCCCGGATTTTTAGAACCAGGACCGCCTCGAAGAGCTTGAGGCTGGTTATGCTTTGAAGGGGGACCCAACGCAATGTTTTTTCGGGTTTTTTCCCGGTTTTTTTAAAAAATCGGAACAAAATCCGTCAAATCGGCCGTTTTTCGTCAGCGGGACTGTCGAATCCGTTTTTAATTGAATATGGTCAATTTCGGCACCCACTTGCCGAAATTAGACGGTCGAATTGTGTCGAATTAAAAAACGGCCGAAAAATTGCCGCGATTCGTCGCTAATTGCATATACCCCATATTCCTTTCTTCAGTTTACATTGTAATGAAAAACTCAGGAGCTGCTGGACGTTATGCTGTGTTTGTAAAGTGCTCTAGCAATAAGCCATAAAGTTGATGATTGCGTAGCCCTTTCTGTACTTTTGGTAAATGGGTATGTTCCTCGTCACCAATAATGTCCCAGAGCTGCAATGGTATATTGTGTCCCTCCACACTTTCACTATGCAAACTTTGATTGTCCTAATTCTATGGGGCATTTGTAATAGGGTCGTCCCAGTTTGCTGGAGGTGTGGGTTTTGCGCGTTCATGTGCCAAAAACCCGTGTTCAGGTGTGCTTGTGTGAAAGGGGTATAAAAAAGGTGCCAATTCCAAAGATATCTTTTGTCTTTCATATTGTTTGAAAAATTGCTTAAGGTGCATACACACTGGGCCCAGCGTGTATGTACAGCGATCATCGCTGGACTGAAAAGCGCTCGGTGCATACACACTGAGTGCTTTCCCCCCCTGTCCAGCGGGGGTGAGCGGTTTTCCACAGCAGGACGCTATGGAAAGCCGTTCACCTCGCCGCTCATCTGCTGGTAATACCAGTAGATGAACGGCGGGCGCCAGCGATGAAGCGGGAGCGCGCATCAGCGTTTGGACATACACACTGGGCGGCTTTGAGCTGAAAGCAGCTCAACACACCAAAAGTGACCTGCTCTCAGCTCAAAATCGCCCAGTGTGTATGGGCCTTTCATGTGTACACTTGATTTCGTTTGTCAGGGCTCTGGGAAGTTCAAGGGAAATTGCTCATCTTACACATTGTTCATCTTTCACATTGGTCATGTCTTCTAGTGTGTATGGGCCTTGACTCTCTAGGCACATGTTATATCTGCCCCACCTGCAGTCAACATGGTTTTGCCCAACTGCTAACGAATTTGCTGCTGCGATCAGATCTGAATTAACCCCTAGATCTGTAACCTGTGCCTGTTGCAGAACAATGTGCAAAGCTGGCTACCTCTAATAACTGATTGACCGCATTCTCAGCGTTGGGATTTCATACCCATCCCCATTCAAGTGACTTGTGTCTCTCTCTCTCTCTCAAAGTCCGATATTTGACGTGAAATGCAGGCAGATTGGCGATTGCCCAGAGAGCACAGGATCTGTGTGCATTATAAATCAGCCTGCAATATGGTCAATGTTCTATTCTTTACTTATGTGTACAAGATCTTGACTTGGCACAGTGAGTACTTCTAACCACTGTTTGAAGGACTGCATGTTCAGTGTAAAAGGCAAGTAAAGCTTTTTGTTTTACACAAGTACAGTAAAGTATACAAAGCTCAGAAATGGTTAAATATGGTCTTAGAACTTTTTTCAAAGACCCTTGTTTTGGTAAGTTGGAGATGAGAAAAAACAGCAATATTCTGCTGCTGGTCCTGTTCCAGCTCTCAGGGATTGGTGACTCATGATCTGGAGAAGGCTATATCCCTAGGTGACCTCTCTCCTGAACCTCCCCAGGAATTCCCTAGCACTGTAGTGTGGCTTGCTGTGCATTGCAATTCATTTAATTTTTGGCAGTGCAAATGCTACGCCTTGGAAATAAACAGTCTGGATATGTTATTTGGCAGGAAATCTCATGAAGTCTACAAAATGTTTCTCCCTTCCTCCACATACTATTTTTTGGTGTTTGTTTGGTATACTGACATTGCAACCCTTTTTTAAACTATGTGCATTTTAAACATGTTATAAATATATGAAGCATATGTTCTGCATACAAATTTGCGTTTCTATGCTTTTTATTGTTTCAAGGGTTATTGGTTAATAAAGTGGAGTAAACACACTGCTCGTCTTGAACATACATTAGGTGGGCTCATCTGCTCTTTTGACCTCCAATATTATCTCTATGCTGATAATACTCAGATCTTCCTTTCCTCCCCTGACATTACCCCCGATCTCCCCACTTGTATCTTCAACTGTCTCTCTGCTGTCTCTTCCTGGATGTAAAGGGGGGTACTCACGGAGCGATATTCTAAAAAATCTGACCAGATTGCTTAGAATATAAGCCTGATCGCTCCGTGTGTAGCCCTAACAGCGATAGCGATGCGCAGCCCCGCGCATCGTTATCGCAGCTGCTAGGTGAAGTGAGCGCCCCCCCCGTCTCCCCCCGCACACTCAGCACACATCGTGCTGTGCTGAGCGGCGGGAGAGATGTGTGCTGAGCGGTTCGCCCAGCACACAACTCTCCCCGCATCGGCCCATCTATATGGGCCTTAACAGTACTTTCTAAAACTTAACTGGTCATACTGAACTGATAATCTTCCTACCCTCCCGCAAAACCTCCCCTACCACAATTTCATTATCTATGGACATCACTAAAGGCCCATACACACTAGAAGACTTGAAGGATGTGGAAGATGAACAATTTGGAATATGAGCGATTTTCCCTTGATCTCTCTGACAAACGATATTGAGTGTATACACTGAGTGATTGTACAAACTATCTGAATGATCTGCTCTGCTGGGATTGAAGGGATGCATAAATGAATGACTATCTGCTTCAAAAGAGTGCAGATCGTTCGCCGTGTACACATTGGACGATTTAAACAATAGATTAACCTTCGTTAACGCTAAGATCGCTGGTAAAAATCTTTTAGTGTGTATGGGCCTTTACATCTCCTCTAGCCCCCACATTCGCTGTCTTTGAGTTAACCTTGATTCCTCCCTTTCCTTTAAACTTTCAGTAACTTTTTTTAGTCCTGCCGTTTTAATCTCAAAAATATTTTATAGGATCAGACCCTTTCTTATCCTGGATGCTACAAAGACGCTCATCCACTCACTGGTCATCTCCAGATTGGACTACTGTAACCACCTCCTATCTGGCCTCCCTTACGCTCACCTCTCTCCACTCAGTTCTTTCCTCAATGCTGCCGACCGGCTCATCTTCCTCTTCAAACATACGACATCTGCCTAGCCCCTCCTACAAAGCTCTACACTCCCTCTTCAGAACACAATTCAAGTTTCTCGTACTCCCAAAGCCCTCACCCAATCCTCTCCCATTTACATATCTGACCTTATCTCCCTTCACAAACCCAAATGAACGCATCCTCTCCTGCCAACTGATTGCTTTTTCAGACTCCCGTGCTGCTCCCTGTTTCCGGAGTCCTCTCCATTTCAGACTTTCCACCTCTTTATAAAACTTCAAAAGTGCTCTTAAGACCCACTTCTTTATCAAAGCCATCCATCTCTTACTGCCCCATGCTTAATTTCTACCCTACCTGTGTAACCCCTGTCTATCTGCCCCTTCCATATGGAATGCAAGCTCTCACGAGCAGGGCCCTCTTCTTTCATGTGCTTTTCCTTCCCTTACTTATGCTATTGTCTACTACTCCATATTCCATAGAATTGCACCTAACCCTGGGTTTCTACCACCATATTTATTTATTTATTTATTTATTAGCAGTTTCTTATATAGCGCAGCATATTCCGTTGCGCTTTACAATTAGAACAACGGTTATAGAACAAAACTGGACAAAGACAGACAGAGGTAGGAAGACCGTGCTCGCAAGCTTACAATTTATAGGGAAATAGGCATTGATACACAAGGATAGATGCTACCTGTTGCATAATGGTCCACCAGATTGCTAGGTTCTTAATGGGTTGTATGGTATGATCACCCAGCAATGTTGGAAGACAAAATGTGAGGTTATGTGGACTGTACAGAGAGGATGTAACTGGATAGGGACAGCATTGAAGGTTATGTGGGTTGGTCTGGAATTTTGTAGGCTTGTCTGAAGAGATGAGTTTTCAGGGAACTTTTAACGGTTTGGAGACTAGAGTAGAGTCTTATTGTGCGTGGGAGGGCATTCCACAGAGTTGGTGAAGCCCAAGTAAAGTCCTGTAATTTTGAGTGTGAACAGGTAATACATGTGGATGAGAGACGCAGATCTTGTGCAGAGCGGAGATATTTTGAGATGAGTGAGGAGATGTATGATGGCGAAGTTTGGTTAATAGCCTTGTATGTAAGTAACAGTATTTTATATTTAACACGGTAGAATACCGGTAACCATTGAAGGGACTGACAGAGCGGATCAGCAGACGAAGAACGTCTAGTGAGGAAGATTAGCCTCGCAGCTGCATTTAAACTGGATAGTAGTGGTGAGAGCCTATGTTTGGGAAGACCAGTAAGGAGATTATTACAATAATCAATGCGGGAGATGATGAGTGCATGGATTAGAGTTTTTGCAGTGTCTTGTGTAAGATAAGGGCGTATTTTGGATATGTTTTTAAGGTGCATGTAACATAATTTAGAGACAGATTGAATGTGTGGAACAAAGGACAGTTCAGAGTCAAGGGTGACACCTAGGCAGCGAGCTTGTGGGGTAGGGTGGTTAGTTGCATTGTCAACAGTTATGGAGATATCAGGTTGGTAACTACTCTTGGCTGGTGGGAAACTAATTAATTCTGTTTTGGAAATGTTGAGTTTGAGGTGGCGAGATGACATCCAAGATGAAACGGCAGACAGGCATCCAGTGACACGAGCCCATACAGATGGTGATAAATCTGGGGAGGATAGGTAGATTTGAGTATCATCAGCATACAAATGATACTGAAATCCGAAGGAGCTGATTAGTTTACCAAGAGATGAGGTATAGATTGAGAACAGCAGAGGACCTAAGTCTGAGCCTTGCGGTACTCCAACTGATAGAGGTAAAGAAGAGGAGGTAGAATCAGAGAAGTGAACACTGAAAGAGTGATTATTTGATTGGTATGACCATTGATGCAGCAATGTTTATAAACCATGTACTTGTCCTACATTATCTTGTACTGTAAGTCACTGTTTTCTTCTGCTCATTTGTTAATGTACTTTGTTAGGCGCTGCTGAACCCTTGTGGTGCCATATATAAATAAAGGATGATTATAATATATGCATATTTAAAACTTTAAAAACAAAATAAGAAAAATCTCTAGTGTTATATAGCAGTCTCTTGAGCCTTCTGCAGTATTGACAAGATCCCTGGTCACTCCATTGCCTAGTGTCGAACATAGTATAGTTTATTACTCTGATTGTGACATATCTGGGGGCACAATCTAGAGACTATAGCAAGGATTTTTTCATTTGAACTTGAATGAAGACCATAATGTAAAGTTCTACATTAGCTTTGTGGTCTGTTAATTACCTTTTAATTGAACATACAGTCTGAATTGTTATTTAGATCAATTTGTTTTGGTTACACATGAAATGTGTCCTACTGGCTTGCTAAATTATTTAACATGCACTGTAAGTTCTGTTTTTTTAACACTAATGCAAGTGGTGAAAAAATCTGAAAATGAAATAAAATAGGTCTAAATAGTGGATTAAGTTCCATCCCCGAAACAAACAGAATCAATTAAATAATGCAACCAATCAATAATTGTGTGCCATTCTATAGATCTGATCATCTGATATATTGTCCTTGCATAATGTACAGAAAGAGACTACTCTGGGTACATGCTGGGAGAGTGTCCTCCTTAACACCGCGGGTGGTGCCTGTAGTTAGACCACCCAACTGTACCTCACGGTTTGTGTGTTTTAAATATTCAGGTCCCAGCAGACGCAGGTTTGTGCTTGAAGTGTGATGCATAGGAGGCAGGTGAAGCGTTACACAAACACAGATGCTGGAAATACTTTGCTTCAGGTCATCTTCTGTGGGGAATAAATTACTGGAACACATTGACTCTCCAAAGGTAATCGCTTGTCACAACACAGAATCATAATAAATCATCTTTGGTAATAGTCACGTTTCCCCAAATCTGCAGTGTCTTTTAAATGGTCTGGGGTTTTTACCATTGACTATCTCCAGTTCTCCAGACAACACTTATATCTGCACTCTGTTTTTGACTTTAACATATTAAGATTAACATTCTAATTGTTCTTCATGAATCTGGCACATTCTTTGCCATTATACCGAACTCCCAAGTCTACTTTCAGCATGGAACCTCTCTTGTTCCTATACTCCTACACTTGAACTGGAACTCAGACTTGCAGAACTTAATATATAATGGCACTTTGGTAAAGGGGGTGATATACCTACTACCAGGAGAGTTCTAAAAAGCCCATCTTCTGTCCAGTGGAAGACTCATGCACACAGATGCCTTATATTACAGTCACAGAGGAGCACTACTGAACAGTTTAGAATGAATGGAACAGTAGGGCAGCCATAAGCCATTTTTAAATGCATTTTAGAATATTTTAATCATGGTGTTCAAAATTTGCTGAAATAAACCCTGGATGACCTTAAGTCCCAACCATTCCAGACATTGGTTCTTATGCTCGTACAGGACATTAGCATCGCATACACTGCTTAAGGAATCAGTTCAGTTAATGAGCGTTTTCTCCTTCCTCTGAGGTTTGGTTTCTGTAGGTCAAACTGTTATTTAACTAGACCTTGGTTCATAAACCTCTTTCACTACTAAGCTGTCTAAATACAATTAACTTTTAATGCTGCTGAGATGATTATATCTATAGATTTACCATAAGGAAGGGATAGGAAAAGGTAATGTCCACTTCGAGGTGGGTTTCCACCAATCGTTTCCCTCCACCAACTATTCCCTGTAGATATCTACCCCCAATCATTGCTAAGAAAACCACAAGGCAGAATACCAACTGGGATTCCCCTCGAGTGGGAATACTGGGCTGCGGTTGGGATTCCAACCGCTGCGATTGTACCGGCGTCTGTCTTCTGAACGCCGGGATCCCGACAGCTGGTATATTAACTGCATCCCAATTTAAATGATGCATTTATATGGCTAACTTGTATGTTGCATATAACAGTTAAAAACCGTTTGGAGTTGCCACAATACTTAATCCAGTACCAAACACATTGGCCAGTTATATTGTAGCAGTTTTGAGCCAAGTGGTAAACCGAAAGGTGTTGTGTGCAGCAGAGAAACTCTGGTAAAAAAAAACAGTCTGTCTCAACGCTAATGAAGATTAAAATGCAGGTTTAACCAAAAATGGAAGCTGTCACCACTGAAGCTTGTAGTTTGTTGTAGTATCCAATCCTAGTCCTCCATGCATGGTTCCGGTATGAATGGTCGACCATGTTATGGTCGACAGTCATAAGGTCGACCACTATTGGTCGACATTGACATGGTCGACATGGACACATGGTCGACATTGACACATGGTCGACACATGAAAAGGTCGACACAAGTTTTTTTTCCTTTTTTGGTGTAGTTTTTTGCGTAAAGTGACTGGGAACCCCAATTAGTGCACCGCGTCCCCTCGCATGGCTCGCTTCGCTCGCCATGCTTCGGGCATGGTGCCTTCGCTCCGCTACCGCTTTGCTCGGCACAGATTACCGTTCCAATCGTAGTCCATGTGGATCGTAAAGTATGGAAAAGTTCCCCAAAAGAAAAAAAAGTAAAAAAACTCATGTCGACCATTTTCATGTGTCGACCATGTGTCCATGTCGACCATGTCAATGTCGACCAATAGTAGTCGACCTAATGACTCGACCATAACATGGTCGACCATGTGAACGGATACCTCCATGCATCAGTGCCGGTTTTGCAGCTTGGATTGGAAGCCAGATGTAATTATGCTAGTAAAACACAAACAAGAATTACTAACTGTGCGTAGGGATAGCAGCCTAACAAGTTCAACTCTCCTAGAAGGTATCCAACTTCCTCCCTTCACCAAAGTGCACAACAATATAAAAGTTGGAGGGGAACTTAGCAGCGTTTTCTTTCAGACGTTTTTTGAGTCCAATCAACTCCACGTTATTAGTCTTCTATTACAGGTGATACACCATGAAACAAAATACAAATGGAGTGACATAGTGAAGCACAGTTTTTAATCATTAATATAACGCATGAATAAAAAGCTTTCAATTAATGATAAATGAACGAATGTGCAGTAGATTAAAAGTTGCAATAAGTTGTAAAATGACAGGAGTCCAAAAACTAATGTGGGCAGAGAATAATTACCAGATGGATAAGAACTGCGGCCAAACAGTTCTTATAAGGCTTGAAAAACATAAAGGGAAGGACCCAATCGTCTCATAAATCCTTGGCGCAGCTGGAACAAAAGCCGATCACTGGTCACATCAAGCTTGGACCTCCTGTACTGGCACCAATGCGTTTCCACCGCTAGCTGGGGTCTTTGTCAAGGTGAAGGTGGAGATGTAATTATCCTGCCTTTTTTTAAAAAAAGCCGCCCTGATATGTGGAGAAACGCGTTAAGCAGACAGGTTCTGGAACTTTGCTGGCCAACGATCCATCCATTTCTGTGCACCTGGAGATTTCCCGTCCTGTACACATCATTGTGCGCGCTTTGGCTCTTTTCTCCATTGCCACCACAGTACGAGCTGTTACCCTTCACCAGCTGCTGATAATTACATCTGGCTTCCAATCCAAGCTGCGATACTGACCCCGATGCACAGAGGCCTGGGATTGGATGCTACTAAAATGCCCTCTTCCCCTAACAAATCCAGTTTAAGCTACTTAACCTTGCATTCAAAGCACCACACCCCCCCCCCATGCTTGTTACCCCCTTTCACTCCCACGACCAAGACTTCTCCCGTGCTGAACTTCTCCTCTGAAACACCCCCCCCCCCAAATAATAATTAACAGCCTGCAGGGCTACACATTTGCCCTGAAAAAACTGTCTTCATCATAGCCTACCGACTTTCCCTTTTTTTATTTTTTAATACTTTTGTATTGAATTTTCAAGTAAATGGAGTACAGTCAAAGATTCAAACACAATGCACATATTCAATTATCAAGCAAGAGAGAGAAACTATGAGAAAAAAAAACATAAAAGAAACCGTAACAGTTAACGAGACACACACAGGAAGTATAAAGGAGGTTATGGAAGCTATAAAGAGGAGGAGGAGGGGGGGGGAGGAGAGATGCATATGTCTGGTTGCTTGTATATTAGATCAATACGTTGGCTACAAAGAGCATAAGATAGTAGTCCTTGAAAAACAAGGAAGATAGGGTATCAATATATCACTTACAATCCTAATATATATGTGTATGTTGTCGTCCTCAGTTTGTTACCAAAGCTGTAAAGTCCAATGAGGAATAAACACACTATAGAAGAAATAGGACAACACAATAGTATCGAATGTATGAGGTGAGGTATTCCAGATTAGTCCTATATAGTTGGGTAGGACAAAGCTCTGTACCAGTCCTGAGTGCCAAAGAAACGTGTAATCGTGTGTTGAGAGTCATCGTCCAGGAAGCGTATATAGAAGTCCCATTTTATTGTGGTAGATTTCGTGGACATGGATTCATTTAATAACATGGAACGTATGTCGAAATATAGAAACTGAAGAAATCTTGATTTCAGTTCTTGGAGTGTATGTGCAGATTTCTTGATCCAGTGAATTAAGATTAATTTTTTGGCTAGTGTCAAAATTATAACAATGAGAGGAATAAATGGGATGGAAGAGGTCACAAATTCCAGTTGTCATGTCAAAATAGGCTTCAGGTGAAGGTATCAAGGATACATTAAGAATGGTATTTAAAAAAACAAACTGTACTTGACCAAAATCTGCGAACCTTAGAGAATTCCCAAATACAATGATAATACTTAGCATTAGACATGAAACATTTTGTACTTTTCCCACAAACAATAGAAATCATGTATTTGCGCTGGGCGGGAGAGATGTAGGCCCTTTGTAAAACCTATGGTGGGACTCTTGAAGGTAGGCCGATTTGTAAATGTTTAGAATACTTACAATATCTCTCAAGAATAACCTCAGATGGGCATGGTAGATTCAGGATATCTGTAATGCAGTTTGTAAAAAATTGCTGTGAGTATAGGGGAAGATTGACCTTCGATACTGTCAAGGAAGGATATAAATGTTTTTTAATTTAGACACCTTGGTGGCTCTAATTTGCAACAGTTTGAGAATGATATGGGAGTCATTAGTCAAGGGAGAGAAGATTGGAAGTGACTGTATATGATGTCTCACTTGAAGGTAGAAGTAAAAATGTTTATTAGGGAGTGAATATTTTTGCTGAAGGTCAGTAAAAGAGATAACACAACCTCCTGGATCGAAAACTTTATTCACAAGAGCTATTCCTTTACGTCTCCAGACTTGAAAAGAAGGGTTATAGAAGGAGGGAGAGAAGTCTGGATTGCCCCAAAGGCTAAGGTAAGGGGAGAATCAAAAATAGCTTTCATTTTTTGTTTAAGCTTACCCAATTAATATAGGTATCATGAAAAATAATATTAGAGAATATGTCTTTCGGAATGGCTGAAGATTTAAGGTGCAGCAGTGCTGATGGGGGAGTAGGGAGCAAAAACTGCTTGATCTAGCACTACGTCAGTGTAGGGGGATTTTTTCAACAGCCAATCCCCTGCGTATCTAAAAATACAGTTATGGATTAGGATTTAAAATCCGGAATGCTAACACCTCCCTGTGGCATGTGGAGCATAAATTTAGAGATCTCAATCCTAGGGCGTTGCCCTTTCCATAAGAAAGTTGAAATGGAGGAATTAATAGTGAATAGGTCTCTATTGGTTAGAGCAGGCCTGGCCAACCTGTGGCTCTCCAGCTGTTGTAAAACTACAAGTCCCATCATGCCTTGCCACAGTTTTGGTATTAGGGAATGCTAAAACTGTGGCAGGGCATGCTGGGATGTGTAGTTTCACTACATCTGGAGAGCCACAGGTTGGCCAGGCCTGGGTTAGAGCAATAAGTAGCATCTGGATAGCATTAAATATTTTCAGAAAGATCACCGTCTTTACTAGAGATGAGTGGGTTCGGTTTTACTCGGATTTACTCTAATCTCCTTATTGGCTCTCGCATGTCACGTGTTTTGGCTAGCCAATAAGAAAAATCCGGAAAATCTGATTTTGCGATAATTCTGGCGTTAAGAACCGAGTAAATCTGAAGCCACTCCTCTCTAGTCTTTACAGCTGTTGCTCTACCCAATAGAGAAAGAGGAAGAGTGTTCCAAAATAACATTAATGTTGATATCTTCTGTATGATAGGGGAAAAATTAGCCTTGTACATATTTTCTACTTTATTGGTAATGTAAACCCCTAGATACTTAATTTGAGAGGTGTTAATTTTAAAGCTTGAAAAGACTGGGGAATAAGGAAGATCTATAGAATATTTGCCTATCGGTAATATTTCAGATTTTTCTGTGTTGATTTCATATCCAGACTCCTTACCGAATTTATCAATCAATGACATGATAGTGGGGATTGAAGTTAAAGGATCAGTAACCAAAAGCAACATGTCATCTACAAATAGGGAGACTTTTAGTTCATGTGTAGAAATTTGTATTCCCTAAAAACCTGACGAATTATGAAGCAAAATAGCAAGAGGTTCTGTGGCAGTGGCAAATAAGAGAGGCGACAAGGGGCATCCTTGCCGAGTACCTCCATATAAAGGAAAGTATTCAGAATCTGGGCCATTACAGATAATCTGAGAGACAGGATTACTGTATACCAATTTAATATAAGATAAGGGCCATAGTATAGTATAAATGGGGCCAATGGACAGGGTCGGAGGCCTTTTCTGCGTCTAGAGGCATAATCACGCCTGGGGGGGAAGATTCAGAGAAGTTTTGAAGATGTTGGATAGCCGAAATAACTTTTCTCACATTCAGGACCGAGTCTCTGCCGGAAATAAATCCGGTTTGATCCGGGTGAATAATTATAGGTAATACTACCTTAAGTCTGTCGACCAGAACCTTTAGAAGTATCTTGTAGTCCAAGTCTAAAAGTGATATCGGCCTATAAGATCCAGGCAAAGTTAAGTCTCGCCCGGGTTTAGGCAAGATCTTTAATATATGCCTTGTTAAAGTACGGAGGGGTTAAACCAGACTCCAATATATGGTTGAAGGCACTAACCAGGGAATCCAGAATGTGAGAAAACATTAATTTGTAAAAGCTTCCTCCAATCCCATCTGGACCGGGAGCTTTACCTTGTTTCAGTGATTTAATAGTTTTTGAAACTTCATCAGACGTGATAGGGCTAATCAGGTCTCTCCATTTCAGTTGTGATTTTTGGGAAAGTAATATTAGACCAAAGTGAGTTTTGTTTGGGAGAAGATGCCTCGATATTAGCAGAGTCTAGAGGTTTGGAGGAGTATAAGGCAGCATAAAAGTCTTTCATGACATTCGCAATTTGTTTGAGAAAGTGAGCGATCCATCTTGGGCATTTAAGAGTGTGAACTACTGCAGAAGGTCTGGTACCATTTTAGAATGTTAATAAGGAGCTTGCCAGTTTTATTCCCGAATCGGTGGTAACGATACTTGACATTGTATAAATATTTATTCCCTCTGTTATGGAGGTATCCCATTGTAGAAGTCGAAATATCCGGGCCAACAATCCTAATAATGCGCCTGGAGCGATTTTCAGTTTCCTCCATTCTATTGATTATATTGTAGTTTTCCTTTTCAAGTCTTTTGACTTTACATTGTACATCAGCCAAGTTATGGGCTGTAGAGCCAATTCTTTTTTTCAGCAGTAGAAACGCGCATCTTTAACTCCTGCATCTGTGAGGTAATGTCACCGCCTTGGTGAGTAGCGGTCCCACAGTGGCCGTAATGGCGTCCACTAGATCCCCATATGTGAGCGAGGTGTCTCATTGCCGTTGAGGGGAGGCGTTATCCGTGTCCCGGGAGTCTGCAGCAGACTTCTTGGATGCAGGGGAGACAGCGTGTGCTTCCGTGTCCGGTGTCATGACAGGGTCCGCTCCTCTCTATACCTGCCGCAGCGCTTGCTGCTGCGAGCACGGCGGCTGCAAGGAAGTAATGTATTTATCCATCCTTGGATATGCGGCTGTCGGGGAGTCTGAAGGGGGGTGGAATGGAGGCTAAAAGCAGCCGTGTAAAGTTGTAAAAAGTCCGGGAGCGGAGGTGTGAGGCAGAGCTGCTCACTCCCTGAACCAGAAGTCCGCCTTTCCTCACAATCTTAACTCATGCCCACTGTCATTATTGCTTCCCAGTTTCTCCTATCAGTTTACTACCACTAGCCTCGAATGTAAGCTCTATTGTACCTGTATCTTATTTCTATTTGTCCCCAGAGTGCCCCCACTCACTCAGCAGCTCTGACCCTGTCTGTCTGCCCGCCCTTCCGGGCACTGTGTCACTGACTGCTGTTTTGTTTGTCTGAACTTGATTTACTTGTTTGTGTGTTGTTATTCCCCTGTTCTGGGCTATTTCGCTAGTGCCAGCTTCACTCTGCCACCTGAAAATAGTTACTTCCTTTAAAAAGTAGTAGCACATTTCAGAATATTATTATTTTTTTCTCTTTTTAAATCCATATCATAATCATATTATGGAACTGTACACCTCATAAAGGGCAGTGCAAGAATTGACTGCAATTCTGCATTACAAATTGTCGCAGGTACTGTATGTAACAGTGATGATAGGTACTAGACTCAACAGCTCGTAGCAGCATGAGCCTAGCAAAATCCTCAGCAAGGTCATGCCCAGATTATGACACGCTTGCTGCAGTCCTTCTGGCTCCATACGGATGCTTCCTTTTCCATCACAGTATTTTCATTTCCTGTAATTACCGTTAGACATATGGGGATTTCCAACAACAGCAGGAGTATCCCAAAAGCATACTACATTTACTAACAGACATGAAGCTGGTTAGGGTGGGGTTTATAAATCTGTTGTGTCCTCAAGAAAGAGTTTGGCTGGGGTACCCCTTGTAGGTGAAACAAGTTAAAAGTTAGAGATACTGGGGGATCTGTTTTTAAGATTGGTTGGTACTTTATCTATCCAATCGGCTCCTGTCACTTTACAGGCTGTGTTTGAAAAAATGACATACGTTGATTGATTGGTACATTATCTCTCTCCAAGCCTTGATACATAGACCCCACTGTTTCTAAGTATCTGATTTTAAAAGGAATCAAGCAATTAAACACATTTGATTTTTTTTAATGATAATGGCTGTAAATACCAGTAGCCGAGACTGTCCTGATAAAGGAACACAAGTACTTAAGGGGGGTACTCACGGAGCGATATTCTAAGCAATCTGACTTGATTGCTTAGAATTTGAGCATTATCGCTCCGTGTGTACCCCCTACAGCGATAGCGATGCTCAGCCCCGCGCATCGCTATCGCTGGTGCTAGATTGACCTGCCGTGCAGGCCAATCTAGCGGGTTGCTCACTTTACCTGCTGGGTGAAATGAGTGGCCCCCCCGTCTCCCCCCGCACGCTCAGCACAGATCGCGCTGTGCTGAACGGCGGGAGAGATGTGTGCTGAGCGGTTCGCTCAGCACACATCTCTCCCGTATCGGCCCGTCTATATGGGCCTTTACTGTCATATGTTTAGCCTAAGATTAAATAACTGCAACCTGAGTGCTGTATAGATTATTGTTCTCTGGTCAGGCAAGCTACTGTTATCACAGCTCAAACTGGCCTATGGAAAATACAAGTGAGCGTCAGTGTGAGCCAAATAGACTGCAAGCGCCTGATTGTTTTTTTGTTGTTGTACGTCCTGCAGATCGCAATTGGTAATTAACCTTGTATCCTGTAAAGCAGGGGTAGGCAACCTGTGACACATTCCAGCATGCCCTGCCACAGATTTAGCATGTTATACCAGGAAAGTTGTGGCACAGCATGCTGGGATGTGTAATTCAACAGCGGATGGAGTGCCACAGGTTTGTCGGGGTCCTAGATTTGTCATCCATGACTCCTTTGCTACTACACATTTGCAAAGATGTGCTGTAACCATAACAGCCAATCACAATTCCCGACCAACGGCATTTTCACTGCTTTCGAGATTCCGGCGTTGTTATTTCGACAGAGCGGGATCCCGACTCTCGGCAACTTAGCTGCATCCCAATGAAAGGTAACTTTATAATATTATCTAATTTATCTAATATTATTTGATAGACTCCCTGGCCTAACACATCTTAAGGGGGAATTCTTGGGTGCCCGTATTAACGGATGATATGCAGTTGGTTGCTAATGGACACGAGTGCCGTGGGTGCCCATTACATATTGTGCATGTTGCACCCAAATGCCCCGGGGTTAGAAGTGTAAAGTGGCTAACTACCGTCTCAAATGCAGGTATTCGTAGACATGCAATGTGATCAGGACACTGGTACAAACACTAAAATGTTCAATCGTACTGCATATAAATAGGTGAATACATGAGAATGAAAAGTAAACCACAATAATACTTTTCTTTCAGAAATTAGCATATGAGGTGCATGTAGATGTAAAGTTGATCAGGGCTGCCAGAGCACCATAGACCCAGCATCTGTAATAGCCAACTCTGCGATCTCTCTCCTTTCAACAGGGTTGAGTCCACTCCACCCCTAACACGTTTTCAGCAACTTGCTCTTGCCAAGGCAGCTCGCACTGTGTGCACCTTTTACAGTGTTCTCATACTCTCCATTACTGTTAAATGCAGGTATCCATCTGGAAAATATTTGAGAACACTGATTGGTTTATGTTGCGACAAATCACTTAAGAATGAGCCCCGCCTTTTATTTAAGCTCTTTTGGGTCCTGTCTCAGACTAGATGTACCTGAAGGAGGTTGCGAGTTGATATAGTTTTCACTTTCAAAGAGGATATTCTGGGTTTCTATGGGGATCCAATTAGCCACGGTAATTTACAGTGGGCTAATTGATCCCACGGGGCTATCCAATTAGCCCCAAAGCGAGACCGACGGTAACTAGCATTGGGCGTTTTTTTGGGGACGTCATCAGGCTCTGGAAAAAATCCCCAATAATTAGCTTTTTCCCACGATCGTGCCATAAAAAACATATAGGTCCATGAACTTATCAGTTGGATTACCCCCACAGAATCCGTGATATCACCTCCTAAAGTGACGTGAGATAGCAGGGCCGATATTCAATTGGTGCTGTTTATCAGGCCCATTACTGTCTGGTTTAGTTGCATAAAGCAGCTAAACCTTTCTAAACTAATGGGCGCTATCGAGAAAACGGACATTTGGGCATTCAAACGGGTCACTTTGCACATTTCCGCTCGCTAGCATAGTTTATCGACCACAATAAACAGGATCTAATTGAATTGCGTGCAAAAAAGGAAAAACAAATCATGAAACTCTCCCGTTTATTGTGGGTGGAAAATTATCATGCCTAATTGAATTGCCCCCTTAGTGTGGATTTAATTTACTTTCTGTACCCTTTTGGATTCCTTCTTCCCCCTTCCCCTTTCATTCCCCCCCTCCTGATTAGTTGTCCTTTTTATTGTTCAGCTAGCTGAACAGTAGATAAAAGCAATGTCATGAGCCACAATGGATACTGTACACAATTGTTATCTTGTTCCATTGTTTTACTTTGCTTTGTGCATTTCACGGATTGCTGTGCAGTTAAGACTATAAAAAAAAAAAAAAGTGTAAATCAGTTAAACCCTTGCAAAGTACTTGGCACATAGCGTTTGGGCGGATTTCTGCTCGTCCGCTCAGGAGGGTACAAGCAGAAATCATGGGCACTTACAGCAGTCGCGACCATCGGCAAAACTCGTGAATTACGGGCTCGGGAAACGGTTGAATCACCTCCCCCCCCCCCCCACTAAGTGTCTAAGCCTAAATATGTGTTTGGCATTGTGAGTAAGGCATAAAGATGACTGTGCCTACATCAATGTATCAGAGAGAGAAGCTGCTTCTATTTCTGTGCTTACAGCTATGCTTCACTGATAATGCTGCTTTCTTTTCTCTATCTGGATTTATCATGCATCATATATTGTTGCAAATAATTATACCTATTGAGGCATTCATTGGAAATGTCTTTTGTTCACTTCTCTGCTAAAGTGACTTTTCTCTAACGTCCTAGTGGATGCTGGGGACTCCGTAAGGACCATGGGGAATAGCGGGCTCCGCAGGAGACTGGGCACTCTAAAGAAAGATTTAATACTATCTGGTGTGCACTGGCTCCTCCCTCTATGCCCCTCCTCCAGACCTCAGTTAGAATCTGTGCCCGGCCGAGCTGGGTGCTCCTAGTGGGCTCTCCTGAGCTTGCTAGATAAGAAAGTATTTTGTTAGGTTTTTTGTTTTCAGAGAGCTTCTGCTGGCAACAGACTCTCTGCTACGAGGGACTGAGGGGAGAGAAGCAAACCTACTCACGGCAGCTAGGTAGCGCTTCTTAGGCTACTGGACACCATTAGCTCCAGAGGGATCGAACACAGGTACCTAACCTTGATCGTCCGTTCCCGGAGCCGCGCCGCTGTCCCCCTCGCAGAGCCAGAAGAACAGGAGCAGCAGAAGCATGAAGACATCGAAATCGGCGGCTGAAGACTCCTGTCTTCACTTAAGGTAGCGCACAGCACTGCAGCTGTGCGCCATTGCTCCTACAGCACACCGCACACTCCGGTCACTGTAGGGTGCAGGGGGGGGGGGGCGCCCTGGGCAGCAATTAAATACCTTGTTTGGCAAAAAGAGACATATATACAGTCTGGGACTGTATATATGCCAGAGCCCCCGCCATTTTTTATACATTTAAGCGGGACAGAAGCCCGCTGCTGAGGGGGCGGGGCCTTCTTCCTCAGCACACCAGCGCCATTTTCTCTTCACAGCTCCGCTGGAAGTACGCTCCCCAGGCTCTCCCCTGCAGTATTCAGGTGCATTAGAGGGTAAAAAAGAGAGGGGGGGGGGGGCACATAAATTTAGGCGCAGTATATATACATATATTAACAGCAGCTACAGGGTAAACACTAAGGTACTGTGTAATCCCTGGGTTATATAGCACTGGGGTGTGTGCTGGCATACGTCTCCCCAAAAGCCTTTTTGTGGGGTCCTGTCCTCAGTCAGAGCATTCCCTGTGTGTGTGCTGTGTGTCGGTACGCCTGTGTCGACATGTTTGATGAGGAAGGATACGTGAAGGCAGAACAAGTGCAGCTGAGTGTGGTGTCGCCGCCAACGGTGCCGACACCTGATTGGATGGATATGTGGAAGGTGTTAAATGATAATGTAAACTCCTTGCATAACAGATTGGATAAAACTGTAACCGGGGGACAGGCAGGGTCTCAACCCATGCCTGCTCCTGCAGCGCAGAGGCCGTCAGGGTCCCAAAAGCGCAC
Source organism: Pseudophryne corroboree (assembly GCF_028390025.1). Lineage (NCBI taxonomy): Eukaryota > Metazoa > Chordata > Amphibia > Anura > Myobatrachidae > Pseudophryne > Pseudophryne corroboree. The sequence continues at coordinate 573,510,681 of NC_086446.1, forward strand.
ACTATCCCAGATAGTTGACACAGATGTCGACACGGAGTCTGACTCCAGTGTCGATGACGATGAGGCAAAGTTGCAGCCTAAAATGACTAAAGCCATCCGCTACATCATTGTAGCTATGAAGGATGTATTACACATTTCTGAGGAAAATCCTGTCCCTGACATGAGGATTTATATGTATGGGGAGAAAAAGCATGAAGTGACTTTTTCCCTCTTCCCATGAATTAAATGAATTATGTGAAAAAGCGTGGGATTCCCCTGACAGGAAGGTGATAGTTTCCAAGAGATTACTCATGGCGTATCCTTTCCCGCCAACGGACAGGTTACGCTGGGAATCCTCCCCTAGGGTAGACAAGGCATTAACACGCTTGTCTAAAAAGGTGGCCCTGCCGTCTCCGGATACGGCCGCCCTAAAGGATCCTGCAGATAGAAAGCAGGAAGCTATCCTGAAGTCAGTTTATACACATTCTGGCACACTGCTGAGGCCAGCAATTGCTTCGGCCTGGATGTGTAGTGCAGTAGCTGCATGGACGGATTCTCTGTCTGAGGAGTTAGATACCCTGGACAGGGACACTGTTCTACTGACCCTGGCACATATCAAGGATGCGGTCCTATATATGCGGGATGCCCAGAGGGACATTTGCCTGCTGGGCTCTAGAGTTAACGCTATGTCCATTTCTGCCAGAAGGGTCCTGTGGACTCGGCAATGGACAGGGGATACCGACTCTAAAAAACACATGGAGTTTTTACCTTATAAGGGTGAGGAATTGTTTGGGGACGGTCTCTCGGACCTCGTTTCCACAGCTACGGCTGGGAAGTCAAATTTCTTGCCTTATGTCCCTCCACAACCTAAGAAAGCACCGAATTACTAAATGCAGTCCTTTCGTTCTCAGAGGAGCAAGAAGGTCAGAGGTGCGTCCTTTCTTGCCAGAGGCAGGGGTAGAGGAAAAAAGCTGCACCACGCAGCTAGTTCCCAGGAACAAAAGTCTTCCCCCGCTTCCACTAAGTCCACCGCATGACGCTGGGGCTCCACAGGCGGAGCCAGGAGCGGTGGGCGCGCGTCTCCGACATTTCAGCCACCAGTGGGTTCGCTCACAGGTGGATCCTTGGGCTTTACAAATTGTGTCTCAGGGATACAAGCTGGAATTCGAGGTGATGCCCCCTCACCGTTTCCTGAAATCGGCCTTACCAGCTTCCCCCATGGAAAGGGAGATAGTGGTGGAGGCAATTCACAAACTTTTTCTCCAGAAAGTGGTGGTAGAGGTCCCCCCCCCCTTCAACGGGGAAGGGGCTACTATTCCACTATGTTTGTGGTACCGAAACCGGACGGTTCGGTCAGACCCATTTTAAACTTAAAATCCCTGAACTTTTATCTGAAGAAATTCAAGTTCAAAATGGAATCGCTCAGAGCGGTCATTGCAAGCCTGGAGGAAGCGGATTTTATGGTGTCGCTGGACATCAAGGATGCTTACTTGCATGTCCCCATTTATCCGCCTCATCAGGAGTACCTCAGGTTTGTGGTACGAGACTGTCATTACCAATTCCAGACGTTGCCGTTCGGCCTGTCCACGGCACCGAGAGTTTTTACCAAAGTGATGGCGGAGATGATGGTGCTCCTTCGGAAGCAAGGGGTTACAATTATCCCATACTTGGACGATCTCCTCATAAAGGCGAGGTCCAGGGAGCAGTTGCTGATCAGTGTAGCACACTCTCAGGAAGTGTTGCGTCAGCACGGCTGGATTCTGAACATTCCAAAGTCGCAGCGGATTCCTGCGACGCGTCTGCCCTTCCTGGGCATGATTCTGGACACAGACCAGAAGAGGGTGTTTCTCCCGGAGGAGAAGGCTCAGGAGCTCGTGACTCTGGTCAGAGACCTCCTAAAGCCAAAACAGGTGTCAGTGCATCACTGCACACGAGTCCTGTGAAAGATGGTGGAGTCTTACGAAGCCATTCCCTTCGGCAGGTTCCATGCGAGGATCTTTCAGTGGGATCTGCTGGACAAGTGGTCCGGATCGCATCTTCAGATGCATCGGATGATCACCCTGTCCCCCAGGGCCAGGGTGTCTCTTCTGTGGTGGCTACAAGGTGCTCACCTCCGAGAGGGCCGCAGATTCGGCATACATGACTGGGTCCTGGAGACCACGGATGCAAGCCTCCGAGGGTGGGGGGCAGTCACTCAAGGAAGAAACTTCCAAGGGTTGTGGTCAAGTCAGGAGACTTGTCTGCACATCAATATCCTGGAGCTAAGGGCCATATACAACGCCCTGAGTCAAGCGGAGCCTCTGCTTCGAAACCAACCAGTGCTGATTGTCAGACAACATCACGGCAGTGGCCCATGTGAACCGCCAGGGCGGCACAAGAAGCAGGGTGGCAATGGCAGAAGCTACCAGGATTCTTCGGTGGGCGGAGAATCACGTACTAGCACTGTCAGCAGTGTTCATTCCGGGAGTGGACAACTGGGAAGCAGACTTCCTCAGCAGACACGACCTCCACCCGGGAGAGTGGGGACTTCATCAAGAAGTCTTCACACAGATTGTGAATCGTTGGGAACTGCCACAGGTGGACATGATGGCGTCCCGCCTCAACAAAAAGCTAAAAAGATATTGCGCCAGGTCAAGGGACCCTCAGGCGATAGCTGTGGACGCACTAGTAACACCGTGGGTGTTCCAGTCGGTCTATGTGTTTCCTCCTCTTCCTCTCATACCAAAGGTGCTGATAATTGTAAGAAAAAGAGGAGTGAGAACAATACTCATGGTTCCGGATTGGCCAAGAAGGACTTGGTACCCGGAATTGCAAGAAATGATCACAGAGGACCCGTGGCCTCTGCCTCTCAGACAGGACCTGTTACAACAAGGGCCCTGTCTGTTCCAAGACTTACCGCGGCTGCGTTTGACGGCATGGCGGTTGAACACCGGATCCTAGCAGAAAAGGGCATTCCGGAAGCAGTGATTCCTACGCTGATAAAGGCTAGGAAGGACGTGCAAAACATTATCACCGTATATGGCGAAAATATGTTGCTTGGTGTGAGGCCAGGAAGGCCCCTACTGAGGAATTCCAACTGGGTCGATTCCTGCACTTCCTACAGTCGGGTGTGACTTTGGGCCTGAAATTAGGGTCCATAAAGCTCCAGATTTCGGCCCTATCCATTTTCTTTCAAAAAGAACTGGCTTCACTGCCTGAGGTTCAGACGTTTGTTAAGGGAGTGCTGCATATTCAGCCTCCTTTTGTGCCACCAGTGGCACCTTGGGATCTTAATGTGGTGTTGAGTTTCCTGAAATCCCACTGGTTTGAGCCGCTTAAGACGGTGGAACTAAAGTATCTCACGTGGAAAGTGGTCATGCTGTTGGCCCTAGCCTCAGCTAGGCGTGTGTCCGAATTGGCGGCTTTGTCATGTAAAAGCCCCTATCTGGTTTTCCATATGGACAGGGCAGAATTGCGAACTCGTCCGCAGTTTCTGCCAAAGGTGGTGTCAGCTTTTCATATGAACCAACCTATTGTGGTGCCTGCGGCTACTCGTGACTTGGAGGATTCCAAGTTGCTTGATGTAGTCAGGGCTTTGAAGATCTATGTTACTAGGACGGCTTGAGTCAGGAAGACTGACTCGCTGTTTATTCTGTATGCATCCAACAAGCTGGGTGCTCCTGCTTCAAAGCAAACCATTGCTCGCTGGATCTGTAACACGATTCAGCAGGCTCATTCGGCGGATGGATTGCCGCATCCTAAATCAGTAAAAGCCCATTCCACAAGGAAGGTGGGCTCTTCTTGGGCGGCTGCCCGAGGGGTCTCGGCATTACAGCTTTGCCAAGCTGCTACTTGGTCGGGTTCAAACACATTTGCAAAGTTCTACAAGTTTGATACCCTGGCTGAGGAGGACCTGGTGTTTGCCCATTCGGTGCTGCAGAGTCATCCGCACTCTCCCGCCTGTTTGGGAGCTTTGGTATAATCCCCATGGTCCTTACGGAGTACCCAGCATCCACTAGGACGTTAGAGAAAATAAGAATTTACTCACCGGTAATTCTATTTCTCGTAGTCCGTAGTGGATGCTGGGCGCCCGTCCCTAGTGCGGACTTTCTGCAATACGTGTATATAGTTATTGCTTGATAAAGGGTTATGTTATGTTGGCATCCATTGGTTGATGCTCTGTTGTTTGTTCATACTGTTAACTGGGTAAGTTTATCACAAGTTATACGGTGTGGCTGGTATGAGTCTTACCCTGGATTCCAAAATCCTTTCCTTGTAATGTCAGCTCTTCCGGGCACAGTTTCCTTAACTGAGGTCTGGAGGAGGGGCATAGAGGGAGGAGCCAGTGCACACCAGATAGTATTAAATCTTTCTTTAGAGTGCCCAGTCTCCTGCGGAGCCCGCTATTCCCCATGGTCCTTACGGAGTCCCCAGCATCCACTACGGACTATGAGAAATAGAATTACCGGTGAGTAAATTCTTATTTTTTTATTTCATGTGTTTTATTTTTGTGAGCCTTAAGGTGTGTACGCACTGTGAGATTCGGGCTAAACCCCGATTCTCACTATACGATAGGGACTAGGTCGGTATCGCAAGCATAGATGACTGTGCTTACGATACTGGCTTTGTACGATTTTGTCTAACTTTTATTCTAGCTAGTCAAAATTGACTTGCCTGCACAGTCTATCTGGGCTTGCAATACGGACCTTGCGGGACTGCACATTGGGATCGCAAGGTGACTTTCACTGTGCGATCTGCACTAACTTTCTTTGTGATCTTGACTATATAGACAAAATCGCAAAAAAAAAAAAAATATCTCACCGTGTGTACACACCTTTATGGTGGGTACATAATAGGCAATTTTTTTTGTGAACAATATCGCTCATTTTTACCCTCCTGAGCGATATTGTTTACAATATCGCCCAGTGTGTATGCAGCCAGCGGTGGCTGATGCTCGCTCCTGGGGGTCGTTAACGATACCGCTGTCGCCAGTACATGTAGCTGAATCTGACTATATCGTCAGATGCTGTATGTTTTGGCCGGCCGCTGCATGACGTCACTATGCGATATCGCTTGTGATATCGCATATGTGTATGCACTATGTCGGCAGCCTGGCCCTTGAGGGGAAAAACTATGAGATATCGCTCACAGAGCGCATCGCAAAGTGTGTACCCCCCATAAGTGTAAAACCACCTTGACTACTTTGGTGTAATGATTAGCATTACTGCCTCACAACATTGAGGTCATGGGTTTGATTCCCTCCATTGCCCTATATGAGTGGAGTGTGTTTTATTCTCCCTGTACTTGCGCGCCTTTCCTCCCACAATTCAAAAATATACTGGTAGTTAATGGGCTTCGGACAATATAATTAACCCAAGTGTGTAAGTGTGTGCATGTGTTTAAGGCAGACTAGATGGGCCTAGTGGTTCTTATCTGTCGTCACATTATATCTTACATGTAATAGTCATGTTCATGGATAGTAAAATCCTGAGACACTCATTCCTTTGTGTATATTCCCTGTGTCTGTGATCAGCTGCAGAACAGCTTAGTGTGAGGACACCCCTGATTGGCGCAAACTGTCTATGGAATACTAAGTGCTCCCTGCTGACTCTCCCTGGCCCTGCTTCTCTTTATCTGCTCCTCCAGAAAGGGAGCAGAAAGTGTGTTTTCTTTACTAAAAATACACTGACCTGTATTATTTTTAAGGAAGAGGTAGAGATGGACTTAGGTTGATTTGGAATGTATTCCAATATTTTCTACAGGAATTGTAGACAAATCTCAGATACTGTATTCATACAAGCAATGATTGGACACATTTCCAGCGTTCCCACCTTCAAAAATATTAGATAGGGTCATAGAATGTAATTAGGGAAACCACCCGTTGTGGAGGTCAGAAACTAGTCTGTGTTCTTCCCAGATAAATTTTGCTCCACCCAGCTATTTGTACGGTCACCTGGTATTATCTTGCTCTAGTACCGATTATTGGTACTTTGCGCATGTGCGGGACCCGTTCTGCACATGCGCAAACAGGTCCTGCGAAGACGGACGCAGGACGGCATCAGACTTTCAGTGATTGGCCGTCTTATGCTTTTTGGGGGCAGTGACGAGGCCAGGATCCCCATCAGCGGACGGAGATTTGCTGGCTTCTAGGTAGCATCTGCGGTGTTATTCCGAGTCGCCGCCTATAGAGGAGTGTACTTTAACATAGTAAGTGTGCGATCGCTTGTGCAGGGGAGCTGTGCAAAAAGTTTTTGTGCAGTTTCTGAGTAGCTCTGAACTTACTCAGCCGCTGTGATCACTTCAGACTGTCAGACACCTGCCCTGCAAACGCCTGGACATTTCTGCGTTTTCCACGGCACTCCCAGAAAACGGTCAGTTGCCACCCAGAAACGCCTTCTTCCTGTCAATCTTCTTGCGATCGGCTGTGCGAATGGATTCTTCGTTAAATCCATCGCATAGCAACGATCCGCTTTGTACCCATATGACGTGCCTGCGCATTGCGGTGCATGCGCAGTAGTGACCTGATCGCTGCGCTGCGAAAAACAGCAGCGTGAGATCAGGTCGGAATGACCCCCTCAGTTGGGATCAGTAATGCATGCAGGAGGCGTGACGCCCCCTCCTGAATTACCATATTAGTGCTAGTGCTGCTGCTTCTTTGTCAGCAGGACTGATAACACCTCCAACTACTTCTGAATGACACTCCTATATGCATTGATTATTACAATAATCTAATGGTCTCCTTAATAATATATTTTGAATGATGCTGCTGATCTTCCTCATAAAACATTTTTATATTGCTACTCCACTCCGGGGGTAATTCAGAGTTGATCGCAGCAGCAAATTTGTTAGCAGTTGGGCAAAACCATGGGGTCATTCAGACCTGATCGCTCGCTAGCTTTTTTTTTTTTTTTGCAGTCCTGCGTTCGCATAGTCGCCGCACTCTGGGGAGTATATTTTAGCTGTGCAAGTGTGCAATCACATGTGCAGCCGAGCCGCACAGAAAAACTTTGTGCAGTTTCTGAGTTGCCCAGGACTTACTCAGTCGCTGCGATCACTTCAGCCTGTTCGGGGCCAGAATTGATGTCAGACACCCACCCTGCAAACGCTTGGATACGCCTGCGTTTTCCAACCACTCCCTGAAAACGGTCAGTTGCCGCCCACAAACTCCTTCTTCCTGTCAATCGCCTTGCGATCGGCTGTGCGAATGGATTCTTCATAAAACACATCGCACAGCAATGATCCGCTTTGTACCCATGCGACCTGCCTGCGCATTGCAGTGCATGCGCAGTTCTGACCTGATCGCATCGCTGCAAAAAACGCTAGGGAGCGATCAGGTCTGAATTAGGCCCCATGTGCACTGCAGGTGCTGCAGATGTAACATGTGCAGAGAGAGTTAGATTTGGGTGGGTTATATTGTTTCTGTGCAGGGTAAATACTGGCTGCTTTATTTTTACACTGCAGTTTAGATTTCAGTTTGAACACACCCCACCCAAATCTAATACCCCTTTTCCACTTGCTAGCACGGGTCGCAGCCGGGAGCCTGACATGGCTGCGACCCGTGCTAGAGGCCCCTTCTACACTAGCTCACCAACCCGGCATATTGCTGGGTTGGTGACGCTGCTGCTGACGTGGCAGGGGCGGCGTTGGGAGATCACATGATCTCCCAGCGCCGCCCTTCCATACACTGTGAACGGTAGCCGTGTCGCATCGACACGGCTTCCGTTTACACTACACAGCCTACCGGTTTGAACACGTGTTCAACCCGGCAAGCTACCCGGGTAGGTTTCCCGGATCACTTGATCCGGGAATTTGCTGGGGGTCGTTTCCACTAGACAAAAACACAGGTAAATGCGCGCCCCCGCGCATTTACCCTTGTTTTTAGAGCTAGTGGAAAAGGGGTATAACTCTCTCTGCACATGTTATATCTGCATTCCCTGCAGTGCACATGGTTTTGCCCAACTGCCAACAAATTTGCTGCTGCGATCAACTCTGAATTGGGCTCTGTCAGTCCCTACTCTGTCAGTGCTTGTATTTTACCAAGTTCAAAATAAAATAGTTCTAGCTACATACAATAGGCAAACAAAACTAAACCAACATACAGCTCTTCACTTATCTAAAAATTTATTCCAACTCGACCCCTCTGCTCATCCACACCTGCTCCCATTCATGGTTATAGGACGCACCCACTCTGTGGAATGCCCTGCCTTGTGCAACAAGGCTTTCTTCTTCAGAGTCCACAGTTGATCCACAGGATTGACATGGGGTGTAGGTGGTTGGATAAGAATCGGGCACCAAACTGTTTTGAGCACCCAGGATGGTCCATTCCAACCTCCCCTATAACACGCCTCCTGGCCAAGGGAAGTCAGTTTTGTTTGATGCGGCAGGAGCATGACCACGTGTAAAATGGTGGGGCTGTTTTTACAGCCCCAAGCTTTTTATTTTTACTTTGTTATTTTATATAGCCTTTTTTAGAGTGTGCTGTGCTTTGCATCTTAGATGTATTGCGACAGTCGCTCCAACAATTTCCCACTGGTGCTGCGACATCTGTACCTACGCTGATGATTTCGGCAGCAGGGGTTAGCTAGCAGGCCCACGCTGACAATCCTAGGCTGGAGTATGGGAAGAAAGTAAAGGCGACTTGACCACTCGTGAGAAGTCTCGTTTTTGTACACAGCCTGGACAGCGCTGATGCAGGGTGTCCGCTTTGGATGCACTCCCGCTAGACCACCAGGGATCACAGGCTCCGAGGATAGTTTTGGAGGCCGCAAAACCGGTGGACATCAGTAGTGGGAAGTAGGGCCCTTCCCCGGTCCGCTCCCACCGGCTTAGGTGGTGAATTAACTGCAGTTTTCTCACTGTGAACTGATTGGCCAGCTTCCGTTTAAAAGACGCTGAGCGACATTATACATGTGTCTACTGCAGTAATCGATGTGCGGGAATATACGCTCTATGTGGCAATATACGCTAGACGCGTCTGTTGCATATAGTCGCTTGGCGACAATATACTCTGAACGAAGTTGTTACAGCAAGTCTTCAGGAATGTTGTGTTCAGCCTTCCTGTATACCTCTCCCAAGGACCATGTTATACAGCACTGACTCCTACCTACCTCTGTGGTACTAAGAAGTTGCAGTTGTATCATTTATTGCATTGTTTGTGATTTTGTTAGTTCTGCTGTCTGACTTTAATACTACTTCGGTCAGCTCATTTCTATCCCTTTCACCTTTCAAACCTTAAAGGGCTGGTGCGGAAAGGTTTTTTTTTAAATTACTTCACTTTTACTTTTTCTAAGTGAAGGCTGTCGCATTGCTGCTTAATTTACACTGATTGTGTGATTATATTGTTACAATGTCCATGAAAGGCAAGGGTAACAAGGCAGCTGCTGCACCTGTGTTAATTTCATGCAAAGCCTGTGCTGCAGTATGAACCTCTCAGGACCTGGTGCAGGACGGGTTGTGTTCAAAATATGTTCTTAAAATCAAGCTGACCAACCTGTTTCTAGCCCGGAACCAGTACAAGAATCGCCTTGGATGGCTTCTTTTGCGTAGGTTTTGACATGTATAGCGGATCGCTTGGATATACCTGCTATACCTCCAGCTATGAGATTTCCTCCACAGCCTCCATGGGTAGATGTGTTCTCACACTTAGTGTATGGTTTGGCTCAGACCTCTGCGGCCTTTCAACAGATGTTGCAGGCAGACAAGCCCGTGGAAATGAAAGCACATAGACCTGCGGCACCATCCTCACAATCTACAACGCTTCCAGACTCTGAGATTGGTTTGTGAGGTAAAGTCCATAATGACAATAGAAGAACAGGAGCCACCACATAAGGCTAAGGCTCCAATCTTTAAACGACAAAAAATAGTCCAAGCTTAATTCCCGCAATCAGATCAGCTTACTGAAATGATGCAGGAAGCATGGGGTACTCCAAATAAGAGGTTTCAATTGCCAAAGAAAGTTTCTTCCACCAGTAGAATGTGCCAAATGGGAAGTACCTCCCATAGTTGATGCTTATGTGGCACGTCTAGTGCACACTTCTACATTGCTATACCATCAAAGTCATCTTTGAGAGACCTGACAGACAGAAAAGTTGAAACCTGTCTTAAATCTGTGTTTTCCCTTAAAGGGGCAATTGCAAGGCTGGGTGGGCGCATTATAGGATAGGATAGTCTCTCGGGGGACACCATGAGAGAACAGCTATCCCATCTTGTATAACAAATATAAGGCAAGCAGCTGCCTATTTGGAACAAGCGGCATTAGACACAGGCCTACTAGCTTCCCAAGCTCCAGCTACCTCAGTATTAGCCTGTCGAGCACTGTGGCTACGACCCAGGAAGGTGGACTTAGAATCCAAGAAGGCATTGGAATCTCTACCCTTTGCTGGAGATATTTTGTTTGGAACAGAATTGGACGAAATAGTGGCTAACTTAGCAGCCTCTAAATCAGAGTTTCTGCCCTTGGTATCACTCTGAAAACAAAGTCCTCTGCTTTCCAGTCCTTTCGGCCCCAGGGTAAAGCGAAAGGACAGGCTTATTCCAGACCGTTTCAATCCACTAAAACCATTAAGCCTAAAACCAGACAGGCCTGGGCAGCCAAAATCAGAAGACAAACCGTTCGCCTGACGGCGTTGACCTCCACCAGGGGGATCCCAGGGTGGGAGGCAGACTTCTGTAGTATATGGTGTCAGCCCACCACGGATACCTAGGTGCAAGAAGTGGTTTCTCACGGTTGCGCCTTCACCTTCATGAAGCGCCCCCCCCAGCAGTTCTTTTGCACCAGCCCGCCTTTAGATTCAGTCAATGCCACGGCTCTACAAAAAGCAATTATTATTATTTATTATTATCCTTTATTTATATGGCGCCACAAGGGTTCCGCAGCGCCCGATTACAGAGTACAAATGCACATAAAAAATAGGAAAACAGTGACTTACAGTTGAATACAATATAGGACAAGTACAGGGCAGCTAAGCATAACTACACCAGTAAACATAGAGATAAGTTCCAGGTGGTCAAAAAACTGTGGGATCGGGGCGGTTGAGGATTATTAAAGTAAGAAAAGTATAAGCACATGAGGGAAGAGGGCCCTACTCGTGAGAGCTTACATTCTAAGGGGAGGGGTAGACAGACAGGGATGACACAGATGGGGTACATAGAGAGCGTGGAACAGAGGGTTATGTTGAGATTTGGCTACGTTTGGTAAAGAAATGGGTCTTAAGAGCCCGTTTGAAGTTTTGTTGAGAGGTGGAGAGTCTGAGGGGGAGAGGTAAAGAATTCCAGAGAAATGGAGCAGCACGTGAAAAATCTTGGAGATAGGAGTGGGAGGAAGTAATCAGAAGACAGGAGAGACGGCGTGCATTAGCAGAGCGAAGAGGACGGGTGGGAGAGTAAAGGGAGATAAGGTCAGAGATGTAGATGGGAGAGGAGTGGGTGAGTGCTTTGTAAGTGAGTGTGAGAAGTTTGAATTGGATTCTGAAAGGGAAGGGAAGCCAGTGGAGGGCCTGTAGGAGGGGGGAGGTAGACGTAGTGCGTTTGGTGAGGAAGATGAGCCGGGCAGCAGCATTGAGGATAGATTGGAGTGGAGAGAGGTGATTGTCAGGGAGGCCAGTTAAGAGGAGATTACAGTAGTCCAGTCTGGAAATAATCAGTGAGTGAATAATGATCTTAGTGGCATCCTGGGTGAGAAAAGGTCTGATTCTAGAAATGTTTTTGAGATGAAAATGACAGGTTTGTGAGAGGTGCTGAATGTGTGGTTTGAAGGAGAGGGAGGAGTCAAGGATTACGCCAAGACAGCGTACTTGGGGGCTAGGGGAGATAGTTGTGCCATCAATGGATAATGAGATTGTGGGAGGTGAGGCTGTGCGGGAGGGTGGGAAGATGATCAGCTCAGTCTTAGACATGTTGAGTTTAAGAAAGCGCTGAGACATCCAGGAAGAGATAGCAGAAAGACAGTTTGAGGTACGAGTGAGGAGAGCCGTGGAGAGATCAGGGGAGGAGAGGTAGATTTGAGTGTCATCAGCATAGAGGTGATATTGGAAGTTAAAAGAACTAATGAGTTCACCTAAAGAGGACGTATAGAGAGAGAAAAGGAGAGGACCAAGAACAGAGCCTTTTGGGGGACACCAACAGTTAGTGGAAGTGGGGGGGAGGTAGCATCATGAGAGGAGACAGAGAAGGAACGATCAGAGAGGTAGGAGGACAGCCAGGAGAGGGCAGTATCACGCAGACCAAGAGAGTGAAGGATTTGCAGAAGGAGAGGATGGTCCACAGTGTCAAAAGCAGCAGAGAGGTCAAGAAGAATAAGCAGAGAGTAGTGGCCCTTAGATTTGGCTGCATGGAGGTCATTGCAGACTTTTGTGAGGGCAGTTTCAGTGGAGTGGAGAGAACGGAAACCAGACTGGAATGGGTCAAGCAGTGAGTGAGAGGAAAGAAAGGCAGTGAGGCGATTATAGACAATACGCTCAAGAAGTTTGGAGGCAAAGGGGAGGAGAGAGATGGGTCGATAGTTGGAGAGAGTGTTAGGATCAAGGGTAGGTTTTTTAAGAATAGGGGAGACAAGAGCATGCTTGAAGGCAGAGGGGACAGTGCCTGATGAAAGGGAGAGATTGAGAAGGTGGGCAAGATGGGAACAGGCAGACCTTACTGCAATCAGGATTGATAATACTGGTTCCTTCAGCACAATGAGGACTGGGTTTATACTCTACCATTTTCCTGATTCAGAAGCCCAATGGGTCCCGACGGCTCATTCTCAATCTCAAAGCTCTGAACAAATATATTTGGCTACCCCAGTTTCATATGGAAACTTTAGGGGCTTTTACCCTGGCAATTGAGGCAGGGGATTTCATGGTGTCTCTGGGCATTCAAGATGCCTACCTGCATGTACTGATAGCACTCTTCCATCAGTGCTATCTCAGGTTTGCGATCCTCCAGCAACATTTCCAATTGCAGGCACTACCCTTCGGACTTGATACAGCGCCTCGGGTGTTCACTAAAATCATGGAGGTGATGGCAGCTCAGCTTCGTCGCCAGGGGATAAGGATATTTCCATACCTGGATGATCTGATCATCCTGGCACAACCCCAAGAAACCCTCCTCTGCCATCTACAAGTAACTATAGCCTTCCTTCAGGTTTACAGATGGCTCATAAATTGGGTAAATCCTCCCTAGTCCCATCCCAATGGATGATGCACTTAGGAGCGATACTGGATTCCAGTTTACAGAAAATCTTTCTGCCACTGGACAAATTATCACAAGTGTCCCACCTGGACAGGGGTCCACCTTTCTGGATCTTGGACTGTGTTCTCCTGTTAAAGGATGCCAGGCTGGGGATCCGTAACAGGTCAATACTCTTTTCAGGGCTGTGGGACCAAGGAAGAGAGTGGTCTGTCAATCAGTGTCCTGGAGCTTCGGGCCATCTACATGGCACTCACTAAGGCAAAGGAAATACTTCACGGCAGACCGATTCAGATCCATTCGGACAATGACAAGGAGGCACTCACAGCCATGTGGCAATAAAGGAGGTAGGCTGCAGTCCTCAGGTTGGCTGAATGCCATCATCCAGCAATGTCTACTGTATTCATACCAGGGGTCCGAAATTGGGAAGCGGACTTCCTTAGCTGGCACGACGTTCAGGCAGGTGAATGAGCCCTGCACCCAGAAGTCTTTCAGATTCTGGTAGACAAATGGGGTTGCTGGAATTGGACCTCATGGCTTCACGTCAGAACAACAAGGTCCCAGTATACTGATCCAGGACAAGAGATCCCGAAGTAGTCTTCATGGACGCTCTTGTCAGTAAGATGGAAATTTCATCTGGCATATGTCTTCCCGCCAATCTCCCTGTTGCCCAGGGTGATTCGCAAATTAAAACAGGAAGGCGGCACTGTGATATTGATAGCTTCGGCTTGGCTCATACGTAATTGGTACACAGATCTGCAGAGGCTATTAATGGATAAACCATTTCTGCTTCCTCAATGACCAGATCTATTGATTCAAGGTCCCTATCTCTACTCTACACTTGGAGCGGCTGGTTTTGACGGTGTGGCGCTTGAGTCATTTGTCCTAAAGGCAAAAGTATTTTCACAAGTGGTAATTCAAACGATGCTTCAGGCAAGGAAACCATCCTCAGCCCGTATCTATTTACTGGATCTAGCATGCATATTTCCAGTGGTGTCCTGCCAGAAGTTATGAGTCTCGATCCTCTAGTGCAGGGGTGGGGAACCTCCGGCCCGCGGGCCGTATAAGGCCCGCAAAGCCGTTTGGTCCGGCCCACCTGCTTGTGTCAGTGAGACAAGCTGCCACTCAGTCCGGCGGCAGCGTGTCTCAGCTGTCAGGACAGGGACGAGAGCGCTGCTATGTCGGGCGGCGGCGGCGAGTAGGACTTCAAACCAGCCGCCGGTTCGTGAGCCAATCGGAGCTCGCGGACCGGCAGCCAATCAGGAGCCGCCGTTGCTGGTCCGCGAGCTCTGATTAGCTCACGAACCGGCGGCTGGTTTGAAGTTCTACACCCCGCCGCCCGACATAGCCACGCTCTCCTCCCTGTCCTGACAGGGACAGCGGTAAGCAGCACTGTGGGGGCATTTGTATACCTGGCACTGTGGGGGCATTTGTATACCTGGCACTGTGGGGGCATTTGTATACCTGGCACTGTGGGGGCATTTGTATACCTGGCACTGTGGGGGCATTTGTATACCTGGCACTGTGGGGGCATTTGTATACCTGGCACTGTGGGGGCATTTGTATACCTGGCACTGTGAGGGCATTTGTATACCTGGCACTGCACTATTGGGGGTATATGTGTATCACGTCCCATTTTAATTAGCCACACCCATTTTTTGGCGCGCACGCACACAGTACCTCAAAGGGGCAGACCTACTGGGGGGCAGGGTAATTTTTTAAGTTGAGAATTTTTGTATGGCCCCTGAAGGATTTTATAAATATCCAAATGGCCCTTGGTAGAAAAAAGGTTCCCCACCCCTGCTCTAGTGTTTCCAGAATCTTGGCATTCTTTCAAGCCGAAATTGACCGAAGTCTCTTCCTAACCTCCCTTAAGGTACAGGTTCGACATTATCCAGTCTACAGGATGTTCACACTTACTTCCAGGGAGTGATTCACATTCAGCCTCCTTTTTGTACCTCCAACAGCTCCTTGGGACCTAGGACTAGTTCTCCAGACTCTTCAAGCTCCCCCATTTGAACCATTTCACCTGCTGGATCTCAAGTGGATGACGGCTAAAACTGTATTTCTACTGGCAATAGTTTCAGATAGGAGAATATCTGATTTAGGGGCACTTTCTGTTGCTCCCTATTTTTGGTCTTTCACCCAGACAGAGCAGTTCTCAGAATCTGGTCAGGTTATCTTCCTAACTTGGTCTCTAAATTTCACCTTAATGAGGAAATTGTAGTCACGGCCTTCCAATTGCCGGACCTCACTGTGGTAGATGCATCATTGGACATAGTCCGTGCGCTAAGGATCTACGTGGATCATACCAGTGACTTCAGAAGAACAGATGCTCTCTTTGTCCTATATTGATCCATAAGAGAGGATGGCCTGCTAATAAGCAAACACTGGCAAGATGGCTTCAGATGATGATCTCAGAAGCCTACTCTCAAACTGATCTCCCAATCCCGGATAATGTTTCTGCCCCTTCTACCCGCTCAGTCGGGCCCTCATGGGCAGCCCGCTGTGGTGCCTTAGCTGAACAACTCTGTAAGGCAGCCACGTGGTCATCTATCAGTACGTTTCTGAAACATTATGCCTATGATACCTTTGCCTCTCAGGAAGCTGCGTTTGGGCGTTAAATTCTCCTGTCAAATCCAGGAGCATTATCTTCCTTAAATTCTGCTTTGGGACATCCTCATGTCAATCCTGTGGGTCAACTTTGGACTCTGAAGAAGAAAACAGGGGTTATGGTAGACTTACTATGGTTAACTCTGTTTCTCTAAAGTCCACAGGATCCACAGGGCGCCCACTGACACACCTAATTTGGGAATCTTTCACTATCTCCTTCCTTCTGGTATGGAAGAGTGTGTGTTTTCTCGTATGTATAGGTCTTCCTTCTCGCTTAATTCTGCTCCTGCCTTGGGCTTGCTAACAAAACTGACTTCCCCTGGCCAGGAGGCAGGGTTATGGGACTGGAGCATCCAGGGAGTTCAAAAGCTGAACAGTTTGGTGCCAGATATCCACGCTAACTTATGCCTGGTCTAGTTGTATTGTTACCCAAGCATTAGTAACTGTTAACTGCATCTCCTGACTTAATTGGGTTTATACAGCACGGACAATTGAGGCATTCATCCATGGAGCTTAACAAACTTGTACTGAATTGATTACCCCCCATAGTCTGGTATTACCCAGTCTGCTCTTATTACTGTGTTGTTCCCAGTTGTGAAGCACAATGAAATATGCTTGTGCTGTATAAAATAAATAAATATATATATATATATATATATAATGAAATAGTGGTAGTACGGCGCCACAGGTTTGTGTAGGTAGATTATATATAGGGTTATAACAATAGACCCAACCGTAGACACTCCTTTATAAGTATAAGGTGTCAGCTAGCCCCCAAGCAGTTTAGGCAGTGATAAGCTGTCTATAATTTAAGGTGAAAAAACAGGGGGATGGGGGCGCCAGCGACCAATGGTGTCTAATGGTTTTTAGGTAAGATATGAAGAAGTGGCAGGATACATTCAGATAAAATTATAAAATTCAATTTAATTTATAAAAGAAAAGGGTGGGATAAAAGTTTACAAGCATAGGGTAATATTTAAGAATACATCAAAAAGATTTTTAAAAAAACGGATACACAAAATATGAGAATAAAAAATATCAATATTCTAAAAAGATAAAAAACACAATGCTTATCTTTTAAAATGGAGGGTCAGTTTAGAGGTACACCCAACGCGTTTCGTCCATCAGACTTCATCAAGGGACCCCTTGATGAAGTCTGATGGACGAAACGCGTTGGGTGTACCTCGAAACTGACCCTCCATTTTAAAAGATAAGCATTGTGTTTTTCATCTTTTTAGAATATTGATATTTTTTATTCTCATATTTTGTGTATCCGTTTTAAAAAAATCTTTTTGATGTATTCTTAAATATTACCCTATGCTTGTAAACTTTTATCCCACCCTTTTCTTTTATAAAATTATAAAATTCAATTTAATTTATCTGAACGTATCCTGCCACTTCTTCATATCTTATCTAAAAACCATTAGACACCATTGGTCGCTGGCGCCCCCATCCCCCTGTTTTTTCACTATATATATATATATATATATATATATATATATATATATATATATATATTTATTTATTTTTAAATTTTTTTTTTTTGTGCTAATTTTATTTTTTAAACGAAAATGGGAGACTTGTATATCTGCGTGCTACTGAATCTCTGAATCTGCATACTAAGTGCTGCAATATATGGCTTTTTTCCATACCAAGTTCCATTGTGCTCTGTATACAGACTCTGTCACACAGATATAAAAGTGTCTCCTGGTATGTCGTAGTTGGATCACGTTGCATCTAAGACAGAAAAATTACGCATAACGCTAGCAGTGTTGCACGGGACCTGTCATAGAAACATAGAAACATAGAATTTGTCGGCAGATAAGAACCACTTGGCCCATCTAGTCTGCCCCCTTTTTTTTTTTTTTTTTAATATTATTTTTTATCTCTAACCTTATTTGATCCTTATTTCTTTGTAAGGATATCCTTATGTCTATCCCATGCATGTTTAAATTGCTCTACTGTCTTAGCCTCTACCACCTCTGATGGGAGGCTATTCCACTTGTCCACTACCCGTTCTGTGAAATAATTTTTCCGCAAATTTCCCCTGAACCTCCCCCCCTCCAGTCTCAGTGCATGTCCTCGTGTCCTTTTGCTTCTCTTCATTTGGAGAATGTTTCCCTCCTGGACTTTGTTGAAACCCTTGATATATTTGAAAGTTTCTATCATGTCCCCCCTTTCCCTTCTCTGCTCCAAACTATACATATTGAGATTTCTTAGTCTTTCTGGGTATGTTTTGTGATGTAGGCCATGCACCATTTTAGTTTTAGTACCTGTCGGCTCACTCGCGACAGGTATCTCCCGCTGCGAGCTAAATGTACGAAGACACGTCTGTAAATATTCTCTGTAAGACATGTAGGTGTACCGAAAGATGTTAATATTAAGCAATTTTTTTTTTTTTTAATCAAGTAAATTTTTTATTGAAAAAATTTTTTTTTTTCCATTTGGTTACATAAGTGTGGTAAAGAGAGAAAAGCAGTAAAGAAAAGAAAAGGAAGAAGGCAACAGTTCAAAACATACAATTTACAATACAATGCATTATGCTGATCAATAGGTATTACATTGATTTACATTGTAAATTAAAACATAAGGCTTGTGGTGCTTGAAATGAGAGGGTTGTGCTCGGAGCGCTCGGTCCAGCCATTAAGACATTGTCGTCGCTACTTGCTTAGTATACGTGAGTAAAGGGGAGGTCACAATTACAAGTATAGGGTTGTGTGTGTCCACAATCTCTGCCTATCACCGGGCTACGTCAATTCCGCACTCGGCCGCACCAGAGTCCATCTATCCCACTTACGGTGAAACTTGGACACAGAGTTGCGGGATAAGTACATTAGCCTTTCATGCCCTATGACCAAGGTTACCAGGGCTCTCCACTCCGATACTCTGGGAGGGGTCTCTGCAAACCAGGAGCGTGCAATGATGACCTTGGCAAGCGTGATCAGACACAGGACATACTGATATGTGAGCAATGAATGGGTTTCTTCCAGGTCCACCCCGAAGAGGCAGGTTCTGGGATTAATTTGGGGAAGAGATGGGTCAGTAGTTAATATGTCAGACCAAACCCAAGTCCAAAATTCATAGACTTTCGGACAATTCCATAACAGATGCCAAAAACCAGCATCTGCCATCCGACATTTGGGGCATAAAGTGTCAGGTCTTAAACCAGCTCGTTGGAGAAGTAGAGGGGTTCGATAAACCCTGTGTAGGATAAAGAGATGCACCTGTTGATATCTAATGCAAGGAGTGGTAGACCTGGCGGAACCCAGTATTTGTAGCCATTGTTCGTCTGACAGGGGGCCTATATCATCTTCCCAGCTCAGCCTAAGCGGATCTAAAGAGGCAGGTAGGGTTCTATTGTTTAGTGAGGCATATATTGTTGAAATTTTACCTGTGGAGGGTAAGCGTTGCAGCATAAGTTTAACTGGAGAAGGGGAGATGGAAGGGGCCGTTTTGAACTGGGTCTGTATGGCGTGTCTTAGTTGGAAGTATCTAAATAGGGCTGTGTTTGGGAGCTCGAATTCAGCCTGCAGTTGCGCAAATGATTTAAGATAACCATCCACATATAATTGCCCCAGGGAGGTCACCCCACTTCTTATCCAAATATTGTCTGTTGACAGCTTCTGAAGTTCCATATACGAACTATTAAACCATAAGGGTGAATCTGTTTCTAGGTCGGCCCAGTCATAGAGGTTGTGTACTTGTTTCCAGACCAACAGAGCCTGTCGCAGGATAGGAGGAAGACCCGTCACTGACATTCCCGAAAGCAAGAAAAGGAGGGGGGTGAAGGAGGGTCCAACCCAGTCTGTCAAATATCCCTGTAGGGTCGAGCCACCCACTCCTGTGATCCAGCCGGAGAGGTGCACCAGCTGCGCTGCCAGATAATACAGCCTGAGATTAGGCAGGCTCGCCCCCCAGTGAGTTTGGTCCTACAAAGTTTTTTTATAGCTATCCTCGCCGGTTTATGACCCCAGATAAAGGAAGATATGAGACTGTCAATGTTAGCAAATATTTTTTTAGGGAGGTAGATGGGGGAGTGTTGCAGGACATATAGGTACTTAGGCTGGATGGACATCTTAAAGAGATTGATACGTCCCAATACTGTCAGTGGTAGTGCCTTCCATGTGTGGATCTTACTTTTAAAAAGGGCTGTGATAGGGTCTATGTTCCACTTGGCATATTCTGATGCTGGCCCCGTGACCCAAACACCCAAGTACTTAAATTTCAGAGTCCATTGCAGTGAGTGTGACGTGCATATCCCCTCCGGGATATGTCCTGAAATGGGAAAAATAAAGGACTTGTCCCAGTTTATACATAAGCCAGAGTATTCCCCAAATTCATTAATTGTGTGAAGCATAGCCCGGAGTGAGGCATCTGGGTCCCTAAGGAACAGCAACATATCGTCGGCATACAGTGAAATCTTATCCACCGTGGAGCCGGCTGCCAGTCTCTGAATATTCGGGTTGTCCCTTATCATACAAGCCAGTGGTTCTATAGCCAATGCAAACAGGGCCGGGGACAACGGGCAACCCTGTCGTGTGCCCCTGGCCAAAGAGAATGAGGACGAGGTATACCCATTAACAGAGACACGGGCTGCTGGAGAGGAGTACAGTAATCGAACCCACCCGATGAACACAGGGCCCAGGCCAAACCCGTGTAATACCTGCCAGAGGTAGGACCACTCAACCGAGTCGAAGGCCTTGGCGGCGTCGAGAGACACCACCACTGCCCCCGAACCCAGCAAGCCATCCCCCTGCAGGTGATAGAACAGCTTCCGCAGGTTTTGCATAGTGGACCTTCCCGGCATGAAGCCCGTCTGGTCCTGATGTATAATAGACCCGATGACCGCGTTAAGACGGATGGCAAGCATCTTTGCAAGAATTTTAACATCTGTGGACAGTAGTGAAATAGGGCGGTAGGATTCGGGAGCCCTGGGATCCTTCCCCGGTTTGGGCAGCACTATAATAGTGGCTTCAGACATGGACGGGGGAAGTTCACCAATTTCAAACAAGGTATTAAATAAATCTAATAAATAAGGACTGAAGTGGGAGTTACATTTTTTATATATCTCCACTGGGAGGCCATCCCCACCAGGTGCCTTGGAAGAAGGGAGTGACGACACAGCGTACTCCACCTCCTCCAGGGTGAAAGGAGCCTCAAGTGCTTCAAGCGCCTCCCGCGATAAATTGGGCAAATTCACCCGCGAGAGGTAGGAGTGCAGTTGCTCGTCGGTGTGGGAGACTCCTGACGAGTATAGTTTGGAATAAAAATGTTTAAATACCCCTGCTATGTCTTTCCCCGAGTAGCAGAGACTGCCATCCCCATCGGCAATACACTGAACAGTGCGAGAATGGGTTTCATCCCTGGCCAGGAAAGCCAGGCAACTGCCCCCCAGCTCTGCCTGAAAGTACTGCCTGTGACTGGAGAACAGCAGCCTACGCTTGGATTTATCAAAGAGGTAATCGGCCCACTCTCCCTGTGCGTGCAGCCACGCCTCCCGATCCGACCGGGAATGTGATTCTATGTATACAGATTCCAAATCACGGCAGGCCTGTTCAAGTCTCGCTTCCTCCCTCCTGTTAAACGACTTGATGCCGGCTATTCTTTTAATAAAGGTACCTCTAATATATGCTTTGTATGCATCATGTCGGACAGTGGGGGAGGAGTCTGGGGGGTTGCAATCAAGGAAGACTTTCCAGTCCGAGAGAAGGTCGGAGCCCTCTCCCATTAGATTCAACCAAAATGGGTGCAGTTTCCACTGACTGCTGCCCCTATCGTGCGTCATAGACAGCTTTAGTAAAACCGGTGAGTGGTCCGATATACCCCTGGACAAATATGTTAGTTCAGAAATTCTAGGCGATAATGACGGGGAAATAAGGCACAAGTCTATCCGTGACAGTGTGTTATGGGTAGCGGAGTGACAGGAATAGTGCGCTATAGTAGGGTTTCGCACTCTCCAGATATCCATCCAGCCAAGCTCAGCAACAATTCTTGCAAAAGGGGTCGGGGCAGGGGGGAGGGAGGTGGAGTCGCGAGACTCCCGCCAGCGGTCTATAGACAAGTCCATGACGTTGTTGAAGTCACCCACACTAATAACCGGTGTGTCAGGGGATTGGGCTATAAAGTCAGCTGCCTTACTTAGAACTTCACTGTTATGGGGGGGGGGGATGTATATAGCCATGATATGATACAGTGCATGATGTATGACAGCACGTAAAAACACATAACGACCCTGAGGGTCAACGCTGCTATGCTCCAGGTGAAAGTTTACCGATTTTTTAACCAATATCGATACCCCTCTGGCACTGGAGGAGAACGTGGAGTGGTAGGCCCACCCAACCCATGGTCTCTTAATGGCCATGACTTTACTACCATACAGATGAGTCTCAGAGAGGCATGCTATGTCAACTCTGTACTTTTGAAGTTGTTTCAGGACAAGTGAGCGTTTAATTTTATCATTTAAACCACGGACATTCCATCCCATCAGTCTAATCGTGTCCCTCCCCGTGGCGTCTGTATTAGATCCCATATCGTAGAGCGCCGTGCATGGGCACAAGGAGATAAGTCGTGGGAGACGGAAGGAGTATAGTGTGTGAGGTAGGGTACCCAGTGAATCGTGTCATAATAAAACCATACTCCCTAACTTGGAAAACCCGATTAGGACTGAAAGGCCGAGGCCGAGCACACTCCAAATGTGACATCTGAAATACCATACATTTCCATAGCGTTAGAGCACCATGATCAGTTGCAGAGAGAAAAAAAAGGGAGGAAAAAATAAAGAAAAGGAAAGTAACAACAACAATAAAACATCCCATCCCGCACCCACCCTGTATGACCAATAAGCAACCTAGTGTCATACCTATACCCTAACAAAACTAAATTAAACTAGCTGGGTACAGAACAAACCAGCTGGGAGAACAGAACTGTGGGACTAGATCCCTAAGCTATCTACAGCAGGGAACTCCCGCATATAGAGCTTAGCAGGTGTAGTGGCCCGATGCTAAAAAAAAGGAAAAAACCCCAGAGAAGTAAGTGACATGCATCAGCCCATAGGGGTAGAGACAATAGAAACCATACGGTTTACGCTATAATAATTACCCACGCCAACTACATATGACCAATACGAGTTCATTCAGGAGCTGGAGGTCTGTGTTCCAGCCAGGATTCCACATCTTTCGGGTTTGAGAAAAAGTGCGTGGCGTCGTTGTATATAACCCTCAGACGAGCCGGAAACAACATCGAGTATTGGATATTCCGATCCCGGAGTTTGCGTTTGACAAGAGAGAATTGGGCACGGGATTTCTGGACTTCAATGGCAAAGTCTGGGAAAATTGAGATCGTGTGGTTGTCGAACATCAGCGGGCCCTGGAGACGAGCCAGACGAAGTATAGTGTCTCTGTCTTTAAAGTGAAGAAGACGAGCAATGAACGTTCGAGCAGGAGCGCCTGGTGGAGGAGGACGAGTCGGAAGACGGTGTGCTCGTTCTACCGCAAATTGTGGGCTGAAGGCTTCACGTGTAAACATCTTAATCAGCCAGTCTTCAAA
The DNA here is from genome assembly GCF_028390025.1 of Pseudophryne corroboree. Lineage (NCBI taxonomy): Eukaryota > Metazoa > Chordata > Amphibia > Anura > Myobatrachidae > Pseudophryne > Pseudophryne corroboree. The sequence goes on from NC_086446.1 coordinate 573,533,964, forward strand.
GAATTTCTCCGGGGCTGTTCCCTCTGCCCTCTCAGGTAGCCCAACCAGGCGGACATTGTTCCGGTGGAGTCTGCCTTCTATATCGGATAGCTTAGCGTGAGCCGATGATAGTTGTGTAGAAAGATCGTCCATCTTAGTTTTAAGTGGATAGGTGGTGTCCTCCAGGTCCGAAATGCGGTGCTCAGTCTCACTCACTCTTTCACGAATCTTTTGGAGATCCTGACGGAGTAGAGAAACATCTATCTGGACACGTTCAATTTTATCAGAGACTCGTTGCTCTGAGGCAGCAATAGCCTGTATTATTTGCTGCGTGGAGTGCGTCGAGTCGTTTAAGGCTGGGTCCTCGCCTTCAGAGCGCGGAGATTGAGGGTTACGAGCCGCGTTGGAAGTGGATTGGGAGGAGGAGGATTCCCTCGCATATTTTTGTAATTTCGCGGCTGCACCTGTCTTCCCCATTGTAATGTCCAGTATATTGCACAGGAGGCTTGTAGAGTAGGATTACAAGTGTGGAGGAATATGGAGATTGAGCCGTAGCAGCGCACTCCCAAGTGGCCCAGACACAGGATCAATGTGATGATCACAGCTTTCACGTGCAGCGGGTAGGGGGGACAGGGAGGTCGGTGTTTTATATAGAGATGTCAACACGTTGTATTTAGGCAGAGATATAGAGGCGTAAGCGTGTGCAAATTGGGGTGTAGTGCCCTGTATTGCTCCCAGTATGTGCACTAACCAGGCAAGGAATTAGTGCAGGAATGGGCAGGTAGATACATGCATAGAAATGTGGATGTCGGAATGGTATATCCTATCTATCTTCCAGAGGGGAGTATTGTCCAGGTAGGAGAACATTGCAGGGGGCACCGCAGGGAAGGTGTATTTACCGTGAGCCACAGGAGCTGATGATCTGCCGCTTAGCCTGCAGTGTTCTCCTGCGGTGGCTTGTGGAGTGCAGGCCGCGCCGTGTCTCCCCGCAGCGGTGAAGAAGGCCTCTCTTCAAGGTGCAGCACGTGGGACGCAGCCCGGAGTCAGCGTCGGCCCCGGAGAGCGCCGACCCGGAAGCGCCGCGGACTCCCTGCGTCAGGAGAGCGAAAAGCGGAGGGACAGCCGTAGGACGTCCAGGCACCGTGGCGGCAAACAGGAGGTACTCGGCCGGGGAGCGGAGGGCAGAGTGTCAGGCAGGTGTCTCGCCCCACGCTGGCAAGATGGCCGCCGCAAGCAGCTCTGAGACAGCACCCGCAGTATCCTCCGTCAAACGGCTGTTATATTGGTCCGAGGGGACCGGCAGGTAGTTCCAGCGATGCACCAGCAGTTAGGGCTGAAGTAGAGTCACTTTTTATGTAGATAGCATCGGGCTAAAACGGATTAATGTAGGAGTTTGTGCGGGAGCTTAAAAGCTATGCTCCTACTCCATGCTGTGCCAAGCCACGCCCCCAATATTATGCATTTAACATGAGTTTTTAAGGCTTGGTAAATATCCTTTAACGTTTACTGTATAGAAAATAATGTAATGTGAAGGAAACCCATAATAATAATAATAATAATAATAATAATAATAATGTGAAGGGACCCATACACATTAACAAGGGTGTGCTTTGCTTGCTGTCAGGGTAAATGTGGCCTGCAGTATTTGGTTTTGGTACAATATTAGTGTTACCGCCAGGAACTGTGCAGGGCAGGGCGCAGAGGTGCTTGCAGGGGTAATATGTGTCGTGAGCATCGCCACTGGGGTCAGTGCAGCCACATCTTCGTCAGTAATGGGGGCATGCCCCAGCCGTGCGATGTCATTAATGGGAGCGAGTGCTGGGCTTCCCCCAAACTGTCACTTTTAATGTGAATAGATGCTGTGTGTGTGTGTGTGTGTGTGTGTGTGTGTGTGTGTGTGTGTGTGTGTATATATGCATGCATCTATTCATGGGGCGGCGGCAGGCTGTTTTAGCAGGACTCTGGTAAAGGGGCAGGGCGTGTTTTGTCCTTTATAAATTGTGGTGCCTTGTAAAACAGCATAGCGTGAAGACTAAATATAATTTACTTGTATGACAGCACTTAGTATGTACATAGCACTCTGTGGCAGGGATGGTTTGAGAACACACTTTGAGCACTCTGTTAAAAGCTAGAAGGACAAAGTACAAGGCTTTGTCTTCACTTGTAGCAGGTGTTGTATTTCAATGCCTATAGGTACAAGCTCTTATAATACTATGCATTTGTATACATCTTTTTTGTCCACTGTGAAGATCAGGTCCTGAGTTAGTCTGCTCAGGGCAGGTTGCCTCTGTGAGGGTGGATTGGGGAGCTGCGTGGGCTCCCTCCCTCCGTGTATGAGGGTGGTGGTTCATGTATAATTTACAAGGGAAAAACAGAATCCTGTTTTATTTTTTAATTTTTTTACAAAGTTAAAGTTTGATTATGGTAACTTTAATTTTAGTTCAGTTATGTAGAGTAAAGCTAATTTTATGACTTTAGGCTGACTCCTCTGCATGACTGGTTGTACTGGCTGGCCAACCGATCAGAGGTGGGGGGAAGAAAATTCTCTGTCTGTAATTGGTTAGCCTGGGAAGTGACATCAGACATTGGTTTTTCTGGTTTTCTTTTTGCTCTTATGCACATTTTTTTTCCTGCCCTTTTTTAATTACATCAGATGATGAGTGTTTTTGTTATATTAGGCACATTTATTTTTATTTACAATGGCTACATATCTTGGGGACCACTAGTTTATTAAATGGGTACCATTTGGGTAGCAAAGTTACCACCCTGGATGTCCCATAATTTTAGAGCTCGGAATCACAACACCAACGGGGCGATTCAATTGTTTTCCATACAGCTGCCACTAGATGGTACCCGATGGAACAAAAATTGTTGCTCTGTTCGGGCGTGAGTGCCATGGGGGCACACATTTCTTCTTGCAGCATCCTGAGGTGGTGATAAGAAATGTGTGAAAACTCAGTGGTTTGAGCGCCCTAACCAGGTGCTTCGATAGATTTAGCTGCTATGTGCGGCTAAACCCAGTCTAACCAGGCATGGCTAGTGCGATCATTAATAGGTGCCTGGAACAATTGAAATGCTCTATCTTGGGTGGAATTCAAATGTTATCGCACCCCAAATCTCCCGTCTAAAGTAACGGGACATCGCAAGGCAATATTCAAATGCCTCCACTGATCGCGCCCATTACACTCTGGTTTAGGAGGGCAAAGCACCTAAAGCCAGCTAAAGTAATGGATGAAAAGACCCGTTTGGACACCAAACAGGTCTCTGTATGCACATTTCAGCGCGCTACTATCGGGGGTTGCAAGCTGAAATGAACTTGTTATTAGAATAGCTGCCGGCGGGCGCAATCGCTGGAGGGAGGGGGGCGACATTTGAATCCGGCCCCATGTGTCCTTGCCATTTTACTTTGCCTGACCGGTTGTTTGTTATACAAAGCTTATTATAAAAGTATTGCAGCCTTATCCAATTGAGTAATTTCTTGTTTAATCTGTATTTGTTTAGCTCATAATTATCCCTTTTCTCTCATTTAGATGGCCTTGTGAATCCACTAGTGGAACTGTCTGCGAAGCAGGTAGCATTTCACATTCCATTTGAGGTGGTGGAGAAGGTTTATCCGCCTGTGCCGGAGCAGCTACAGTTAAGAATTGCATTTTGGAGCTTCCCGGAGAATGAGGAGGATATAAGGTGCGTTGTTCATCACTGCAGATGTGTCTGCTTAAAGATCTCCACCAACTTTTGTGTCCTCTTCCAACTGATAATAGAATGATTTAGGAATAATCTGCTTTCTACAGTATCTTTAGTAGTCTGACATAAACATCTATGCAGCTCTACAAGAATAGTAAGTTGAGATGAGGGTCCATGCTGTAAGTGTAGACAAAGCGTTCCTCATAATGATCAGTAGTTTACTATGTTAGGACATGTTAAACACTCTGATGAATGCTGTACAGGGCAGGGCACCATACAGTAGGTGGATGTATAGTACAAGCTTCACCGCTGCAGTCACGTATCTCTGCTGAAGTGCTTTAGCTGTTTTTCTATGTACTGGAGCTTAATGAGCTTTATAGTGTGCAAGAGCTATAGGGAGCAGTGTTCCCTGTTGTCTTGTTCCTGAATGTTGCGCCTCAGTAAAGGTGCCTACACACTTAGCGATATAGTAAACAATATCGCCATTTTCCCCCTACTGAGCTATATAGTTTACTATATCGCCCAGTGTGTGTGCAGCTGACAACAAGCAATGCGTGACTCCGCGGGTCGTTAACAACCCACGGTCTCGGCTGTGCATGCAGCTCAATTTGGACTCATCGTCCAAAGCTGTATGCTTCGGCCGGCCACGGCATGATGTCACTGTGTGCTATCGCTAGTGATATCTCACAGTGTGTATGCCCGCCGTTGGGCCGCCCAGCCCGGGAAGGGAAACACTAGGTGAGGTCGCTCACAGAGCACATCAACTATTGTGTACCCACCTTTTATGTAGCAAATTTAACTGCATCTTCTGAGCTACTAGGTGATCAAGGGTGAGATACATCAAGATTTGTATTTTGAATGCGATGCATCCCGCCACTGATCACATACATAGCTGTGTTTTATTATCGCCGTATGCATGAACATTTAAGTAAAGGTCTGATTTTCTGATGAGAGCTGTCTTTTGCGGTGTGGGGACTTCGGGTTTGTGACCCGAAGTTCTTCTGTGCGTGCGTCATATGATGCATGCGTCACAGGGGACACGGAGGGATCTGTTGGGATGGTTCTCAGTGCACATCTCAAAAAGAAACCCATAAGCTTCTATTCGATAACACTACTGAATCCAAGCTCCAGAATGTACTGCAATCCAGAGCTTAGTGTACATGTGAACAGTACACACACCTGTTGACATTTTGATGCATCTTGCCCCAAGAAATAAAGGGTTCTAAATTGTATCAAACTGTATTAAAAATCTATCACTGCTTACAGTGCACTGCTGACTGCATGACAAGGGGTGTTTAGTAGACAGGGAAATCAGTGTCTTATCTTATTCCACATAATTGACAAGAGAAGGTGGGTGTGTTAAACATATTTAGTTAATGTCTGTACTGTATAGTTATTCCTATAAGTCACAGTAAATTATGAATTACTGATGGTAAACTTAACCCCATAGGGCAAATAGTGCTCATTTTTTAAGTTGAGTAATTTTTATTGCGTTTTCCATAACAGGCCATATAAAAAGAAATCAAAGAGCAGAACATGAACATAACAAAAGTTCATAGTAACAGTGTTGCAAACAGGACAGACTGTTGAACATGAAATATGACTCAAATATTAGGCAAAAAAAAAATAATTGCACGGCAAATAGTAGTTTGTAAAAACAATATATAGATAAAACAATAATAATAAAAAATAAACAACATTAAATGAAAAATTGTGGGTAGCAGTTCAGGTCATTGACATTGCAAACTGTAATATACTATTATATAGACGCAATTCAATAATTGTCGGAAGCTGCCGTCTTGTCTGAAAGACGGCAGCTTCTGACAGGTTTAGGTCCGAAGGGGTTCCGACCTATTCAATAGGGGTCCGTTTTTCCCGACAAGTCGGGAATTCCCGACTTGTCGGAATGCACGTGGATCGACGGCTTCAGCTGCCGATCTGCGTGTATTGTCGGAAGCGCGGCCAAACCCGACAGGTTTTAGCCCCGTTTCTGACCGTGTCAATCCGACTTCAAAAAAAGCGGATTGCCATTGTCGGGACCGGGCCTAACCTGTCTGGTTTGGCCGGCATCGAATACTGACCTGTCGGAAAGGATCAGACAGGAATTGAATACAGCCCTATGTGACACAAATAGTGCTTATTTGACCGACATAATTTTTTGAAAGTGCCTTCACGAAAACTGTGTAGGTGAGCGTCGGTGTGACTGGGCATGCTAGAGAAAGTAAAACCAATACTTTAAAGTAGAGTCTATAATCATATTTGGACCACTTCCTTAATTGCAGCTTTTGTCCCCCCCCCCCCCTCTTTCCTATGCTGTTATAATAGGGTAGATTCCATTGGTGGCTTTTGTATGACAAAATCATACACTTTGAGGGACTCTCGTATCATGTGGCATCCTTAGGAAAAATCATCTAGAATCTAGTTATTCGGGAACGCTCCACTTCATGCTGTGTCTTCTTCCAACAGGCTTTACTCCTGCTTGGCAAATGGTAGCGCAGACGAGTTCCAGAGGGGAGAGCAGCTATTTCGTATGAGAGCCGTGAAGGACCCTCTACAGATAGGTAATGATCAGTCATTAATATGCATACAAATGTCCTTGATCTAAAATAAGATATAAGTACTGTTATCTTTTTCATTGTAATTGGTTGTCACAAAGAAATATTTCTGTGCACCTTCCAAATGTCTGCTAAACTTCATATAACTGCATTGCCACATAGATAAAATGTTTGCTTGCCATTTTAATATGAATGCAGAACTGGGGATGAGAAAGAGGACCAATAACATGTCTGCGGATATGTATTGGTCTTCCCACACGCACCCCTTTTATACAGTGTCCATGCCTGCGGATATGTATTGGTCTTCCCACTCACACCCCTTTATACAGTGTCTATGTCTGCGGATATGTATTGGTCTTCCCACTCACACCCCTTTATACAGTGTCTATGTCTGCGGATATGTATTGGTCTTCCCACTCACACCCTTTTATACAGTGTCCATGCCTGCGGATATGTATTGGTCTTCCCACTCACACCCCTTTATACAGTGTCCATGCCTGCGGATATGTATTGGTCTTCCCACTCACACCCCTTTTATACAGTGTCTGTCTGCGGATATGTATTGGTCTTCCCACTCACACCCCTTTTATACAGTGTCTATGCCTCCGGATATGTATTGGTCTTCCCACTCACACCCCTTTATACAGTGTCCATGCCTGCGGATATGTATTGGTCTTCCCACTCACACCCCTTTATACAGTGTCCATACCTGCGGATATGTATTGGTCTTCCCACTCACACCCCTTTTATACAGTGTCCATGCCTGCGGATATGTATTGGTCTTCCCACTCACACCCCTTTATACAGTGTCCATGCCTGCGGATATGTATTGGTCTTCCCACTCACACCCCTTTTATACAGTGTCCATGCCTGCGGATATGTATTGGTCTTCCCACTCACACCCCTTTTATACAGTGTCTATGTCTGCGGATATGTATTGGTCTTCCCACTCACACCCCTTTATACAGTGTCCATGCCTGCGGATATGTATTGGTCTTCCCACTCACACCCCTTTATACAGTGTCCATGCCTGCGGATATGTACTGGTCTTCCCACTCACACCCCTTTATACAGTGTCTATGTCTGCGGATATGTACTGGTCTTCCCACTCACACCCCTTTATACAGTGTCCATGCCTGCGGATATGTATTGGTCTTCCCACTCACACCCCTTTATACAATGTCCATGTCTGCGGATATGTATTGGTCTTCCCACTCACACCCCTTTATACAGTGTCCATGCCTGCGGATATGTATTGGTCTTCCCACTCACACCCCTTTTATACAGTGTCTGTCTGCGGATATGTATTGGTCTTCCCACTCACACCCCTTTATACAGTGTCCATGCCTGCGGATATGTATTGGTCTTCCCACTCACACCCCTTTTATACAGTGTCTGTCTGCGGATATGTATTGGTCTTCCCACTCACACCCCTTTATACAGTGTCCATGCCTGCGGATATGTATTGGTCTTCCCACTCACACCCCTTTTATACAGTGTCTGTCTGCGGATATGTATTGGTCTTCCCACTCACACCCCTTTATACAGTGTCCATGCCTGCGGATATGTATTGGTCTTCCCACTCACACCCCTTTTATACAGTGTCTATGTCTGCGGATATGTACTGGTCTTCCCACTCACACCCCTTTTATACAGTGTCTATGTCTGCGGATATGTATTGGTCTTCCCACTCACACCCCTTTATACAGTGTCCATGCCTGCGGATATGTATTGGTCTTCCCACTCACACCCCTTTATACAGTGTCCATGCCTGCGGATATGTATTGGTCTTCCCACTCACACCCCTTTATACAGTGTCCATGCCTGCGGATATGTATTGGTCTTCCCACTCACACCCCTTTATACAGTGTCCATGCCTGCGGATATGTATTGGTCTTCCCACTCACACCCCTTTTATACAGTGTCTATGTCTGCGGATATGTACTGGTCTTCCCACTCACACCCCTTTATACAGTGTCCATGCCTGCGGATATGTATTGGTCTTCCCACTCACACCCCTTTATACAGTGTCCATGCCTGCGGATATGTATTGGTCTTCCCACTCACACCCCTTTATACAGTGTCTATGCCTGCGGATATGTATTGGTCTTCCCACTCACACCCCTTTATACAGTGTCCATACCTGCGGATATGTATTGGTCTTCCCACTCACACCCCTTTATACAGTGTCCATGCCTGCGGATATGTATTGGTCTTCCCACTCACACCCCTTTATACAGTGTCCATGCCTGCGGATATGTATTGGTCTTCCCACTCACACCCCTTTATACAGTGTCCATGCCTGCGGATATGTATTGGTCTTCCCACTCACACCCCTTTATACAGTGTCCATGTCTGCGGATATGTATTGGTCTTCCCACTCACACCCCTTTATACAGTGTCTATGCCTGCGGATATGTATTGGTCTTCCCACTCACTCCCCTTTGTACAGTGTCCATGTCTGCGGATATGTATTGGTCTTCCCACTCACACCCCTTTACATAATGTCACAGGCTGGTTCTCGGATGGGGCTGGAAGACTAGCAGTGGAGTGCAGTGCAAAATGCGTGTGGACTGTAATAATTTGCTCTCTCCCTAAGTGGTAATTAACAGGATGTCAAAGCCTTGCCAACTTTTGAAGATGTATCTTCTTTTATACACAGCTGCACATTAAACATATATCTGAAATGACAACATTTATTGTCTGTTACAGCTGTATAGTTTCCCCTATTTACATGCCAGATATAGAATGCATATTAATGAGCATATCAACAGCTACCTACTAATTAGAACAAGCTCACTATGATACTGACAATTTGGTGATGTCATCGGGGGCTGGCTTTTAATACATTGGTTCTAAGTGATCATGAGAACGGTATTGCAAGAAGTTGCGCCTGTAACTGCAGCTAATTTAAGGCACTTTTGATCTGAGTGGGGGCACAATGTAAATAACATTCTCCATAATAGGCCTAATTCAAGGTTGATTGCAAAAGCAACATTTTCCTCTAATGGGCAAAACCATGTGCACTGCAGGGGGGGGCAGATATAACATGTGTAGATAGTTAGATTTGGGTGGGTTATATTGTTTCTGTGGAGGGTAAATACTGGCTGCTTTATTTTTACACTGCAATTTAGATTTCAGTTTGAACACACCCCACCCAAATCTAACACTCTCTGCACATATGTAATATCTGCCCCACCTGCAGTGCACATGGTTTTGCCCATTAGAGGAAGATTTTGCTTTTGCAATCAACCTTGAATTAGGCCCAGTGTGCGTTTATTACTGTATATAAAAGTAATCCTTTAGTCAGTATATATAATCATCATTAAATATTTAAAAGCTGCATGGCAAATTACCTGTAACGCTAATATTCATCCGCCTTGGTGGCACACAGTGGGCACCTCTTCCTTGGGACCCCTTATGTTACTTTACATAGAGCTAGCACTGTAGCCTAGATAACTTACAGAGTTGTTTGGGATTTCTTTGTGAGACGGTGGCAGTGGTGTGGATGCAGGAAAGGCTGGAGACCTCCTGTATTATATGCACCAAGTGTGTATACATTATATATTTGTCACTGTCTGGGCTGACGTAAGATTAGTTTATTAAAAATTATCACTGGTGCCAAAAATATCAGTAAAGGTCAGAGATGAGTCACTGCTACCCGGGATCTCTATTTTAAGTCTTACGTATGATGTGTGTGGGTAAAGATTAGAAAGCCAAGATTACATGAAATGTGTGCGTCTGAAAATGCTGCTGGATGCTCTGGGACATTATCTATAAATACACCTGATCCAAAATGCTAGTTAGAAATATCTCAAATATTGTGTTTAAGATCATCAGAAGTAAAGATATGTACTTTAGGAGGAGGAGATGTGGAAACAGTTTTCATATACTGTATGCACAGATTCCAGTCAGAAGATTATATGTTGGATGCTAAAATGTGAGGCCAATAGCTTGCACCTAGCTATGTAGATTGCAGCGCCATAGTAATGGGCGTACCATTTAACTTTGCAACCCTGGTTACAAGGCTAAGGAGTTGGCATGGTTGCTGCTCTGATGGCACCTGTCTTCAGCTTGTGGGAGCATGGAGTGGCACCCCGCTTTATGGAAAGGTGCAGGTCGCATTATTAGGACATGCCTGCCAATGTCACATAGGGCAGGGATTCTATTCAAGGGGTCTCCTGTGCCATGCTATGGCATTGGTATGTTTGCTGTCTTAAAGAATCCCAAATCCTGAACATTGTTTTATTTGTAAGATCGATTAATAACATATACACAAATAGAAGTGCAATAGTTCCCATAACTTGTGTGTGTGTGTATGTATGTATGTGTATATATATATATATATATATATATATATATATATATATATATATATATATATATATATATATAATATGTATGTATTTTGCCTTCTTCAGTCGTTTTGCTTTAACCACTTGCCTGGCATGGTCGCATCAGATGCGACCATGTCTGCAAGTGCTCTATCTGACCTGGTCGCAAAGGATGTGACCAGTCAGAGAGTGTTAGCAGCGGCAGGGAAGTTAAACTTCCCTCTGCTGCTGCTGTCAGAGGGGCTGGAAGGTCCCTCTGCCTCCCTGCACTCTCCCCCTGTGTCTGCCGTGCTGACGATCACTGCTGATCGGTCAGCACGACAGGATCACCCACTCCAGCGGCTGCAGACAATGGCAGCCACTGGGGAGAGTAAATGAACCCTCCCAAGCCACCCCCAGACCCCCGCGATAGTCGCAATGTTCTCAATGTTCCGATGGTCGCAATGTTCCCAAACAATGTTTCGATGTTTGGGGGAAAATATTTAAAAATTTAAAAAAGGTTCCTTTTTTTAACTAAAATCATTTGGGATAGGGTTAAAGTCATGTTCTTCACTTAATTCACTCATAAAAAAAAAAAAAATTCGGAGAGTTTTTCGGTGAAATAAATCATCAATTAAGTGGTTAAAAGCACACAAAGGGTTTTACTGCAGGCAGTAGCTAAGGGGCAGATGTACTAAACCGTGGAGAGAGAGAAACTAGCAACCAATTAGCCCCTAACTGTTATTTTTCAGACCCAACCTGTGACATGGCATTTAGGAGCTGGTTGGCTGGTACTTTATCTCCATCCACTAGATCTCTCTCCAAGGCTTAGTACATATCCACCAAGTGCTATGGCAAATACTCCAAGCCGAGACTCTCTCATCCAATTTCTTGTTATAATTTGAACTTGAATATTTGGTTGATGTAAGTGGTGGTTAGGTCTCCAGGAACGTCACGCCCCATCCCAGCATCGCCATAACGTGTGTGAAGTCTGAGAGACTCTAAGTTACTAGCTCACAAGCGCATCTGTTTTTAGCAAACTTTTTTTTAAAATGGGCAAAAAAAGAGTTTTTAATAGTAATGTGATTAATCTTTAGGTCATAGTATAGAGCAGGCCTGGCCAATCGGTAGGCATTTGATATGCCGGCTGTCGGGATCCCGGCGCTCAGCATACCGGCTCCAGAATCCCGACAGCCGGCATGCCGACAACTATTTTCCCTCTTGGGGTGTCCATGACACCCCTGGAGGGAGAATAAATAGCATGTCACTGTGCCTGCAGCGTGGCGAGTGCAGCGAGCTCACAAGGGGCTCTTTTGCGCTCGCCCTGCTGCCGGCATGGAGGCGGTTGGGATCTCGGCGCCGGCATACCGTAGTAGACCCAGCCAATCTGTAGCTCTCCAGCCATTGTGAAACTACACATCCGAGCATTCCTAGCAGAGATGTTGCAGGACGTGCTGGAGAGCCACAGGTTGGCCAGGCTTGGGAAAGAGGCATACATTTAAATAAGAAATGTATTTGGGTTGTCTGCTATAATGTCTATAATTAAAAGACAAAAAAAAAAAATTGTAGGTGAGTGTAACTTGATAGATTTCTATACCTGAACAATCTGGCAATAGGTCACAGCTGTGTGATATCGGTGACGTCTTGTAATAGTCAGTATAGCTTACCCTTTCTCAGTGATGTCTGCTGTAATGCATAGTGCCACATAATGCCAGCTTATGTCAATCACAACATACTACTCTTATGTGAACGTTTGCTCCCAATTACCAGCTCCCATGCCCAGCTGAAGACGAATGAGTGACATGAACTGTTCTCTCTGCAAAGTTACATTTACTGTGTCATTTCTTCTACAACAATTGTGAAACCGAAACGCATTCCAACACCATTTCCACAGTAAAATAATCAGAAATAAGAAAAAGCCTGTTATTTCGCACAATGTGGTATTTGTTTTTTGAGAGTGGAACACTGTTTTCGCATAGCATTGTGGTTTCTTAAATGACATCAAGTATTTTGCTTTTTACAGGCTTCCATTTGAGCGCCACAGTGGTACCTCCGCAAATGCTGTCCCCGAAAGGCGCCTACAATGTGGCTGTGATGTTTGACCGCTGTCGGATCACGTCATGCAGCTGTACCTGCGGAGCTGGAGCCAAGTGGTGCTCTCACGTCGTGGCCCTCTGTCTCTTTAGGATACACAATGTTCGTGACTTGTAGTTAAGATGGAATCATTGATCCTATATTTGTGCCCCCTCTAGTATACCTTTTAATATGGTAGCACTCATGGAAAATTAGTAGTTGTACAGCAAGATGAAAGGTTGAAATGTATTGACCACTCTTCAATACATTTCAAATTAGCACTGATTGCTGTTATTATAGTAAATAGAGAGAATTAGCCAGACAGCGCTCTTCTGATCTCAGCTGGGAGTTGTCTGTGTAGTATCTGCCGGTTTCCTGATTTTCTTTGATTAGTCCCAATGAACCATTCAGCTTCCTGCAGTACGTGTAGAAGTGCATCAGTCACCAGAGACTGTTTTACATGTTTTGCAGGAAAAAGCTGTCTTTATCCCCCTGTAATGAGAATGTTTGTACTGTATTGTATTTTAGTCTTCTATGTAAACCGGGATCCGTTCTTTAGGTCGACATTGTCTTGGTCGACCACTATTGGTCGACAGTAAGTAGGTTGACATGTACTAGGTCGACATGACAAAAGGTAGTGCAGCGGTAGTGGAGCGAGGCATCTGGCTCGAAGCTTGCTCGCCATACGAAGGGAACACGTGTGCGCTAATTGGGGTTCCCCGTCAATGTACGGAGAAAACAACACCAAAAAAAGTGAAAAAACTCATGTCGACCTTTTGTCATGTTGACCTAGAGTCCCTGTTGACCTAGAAACCATGTCGACCTACTTACTTTTGACCAATAGTGGTTTACTTAGACACTGTCAACCTAAGTCTTGTCTATCTAACACACCACACCCTTGTAAACCAGCGGTATGGTGGTAGCTGGGTTTTTTATGATGTGATTTTTTTGTGTGGAAATATTGATTTTATTAGCTAGAAGGTCCCATTGTTTACCTGAAACCATTTCTAGGTATTTTTTTTTGAGTCTGACAAGAAACGCTTGTTATGTTAGTCTGTACTATCGGCCCACAAGATGTATGTATAATATAAACTACACCAGTCCCATTTGCATGGACACTACAGTTTCATTCGATTCCCTAAAACAAGGACCAGCCAATGAAAATATCTTCTCTGTCTTCATGTGTTTCCTGGTTAGCAGCATAGCAAGTACAAATAAAGAAATAAATAAAAACATGTATGTATGTATGTGTATATATATATATAAATAAATATATATATATATATATAGACAAACAGTATGACCCGGCACTCACAATTCCTTAATGAAACTTCCTTGGCTCACGGTGCCCTCCCTCAGGTAACGACCCGACAATGCACCAGAACAGACGGGCGGCACTCAGAGCATATGATCAAATGAAAGCGTGCAGTGACTTTATTGTCATGAAGACATCTACGTTTCGGGGTCGCAGCCCCGTCGTCAGGATAAGTGTAAATAAGCAAAATAAGTGATTTAAATACCTTAACTGCAGGAGAAACTCCTCCCGCTCGTGGAGTCCACGCCGCCCGGATCCCGGTCGAGACGTACCTCACACCCGGAAGTGACGTAATGCCGGTCCGTCCAGCTGACGTGTTGCCACTGAGGGGGAGATCACCATGGTTACTGTGCACATACAAAAGTAAAAACATGAAATAGGTTTACATAAGTAAAAAGAATGAAACGGTAATTACATGTACATTGCTATAATTGATAGTGATTAGAGTGCAATATGTGAAAATGAAAATCATAAAAATGAAAACAACGTGTCAAAAAACTGTGGTCACAGAAAGAAACATACCTTAAAGCAATGCGTTGTGTATGGATATAAGTGAATAAAGCATATCAATAATCCTGTGACATTAATATGAGAACATCTTAAAATTTTTTTAAAAAAATTTAATCAGAACTAGAGAGCAAGTATAAACTCTCTTCATAATGAACTATAATGACATGGTCATAAAACCTAATGCCTGGAGCTTATGAATCAATCTGACATATAGAGGTTTTAAAAAAATTCCAAAATATATGTATACAAAACCTACTGCATGATGGAATACATATCTAGAACACTGTATAGATACGAGAAAAACTCTATAACTATTGGTTCATAGGAAACATCTCAAATTCATATATTCATTTAAACCTTTCGGATAGATGGTATTTAATCTGTGTATCCATCTAGATTCTAGTTGCAGAAGTTTCTTGGATCGATCACCTCCTCGTAGTGATTTGGGTACCTGATCTATTATTCTGTACCTCAATGTGGCCATGCCATGTTTGGCTTTGGCAAAATGCCTGGCCACAGGTTGTTCACTGTCGCCCGATTTAATGGCCTCCCGGATTGCATACCTGTGTTGCGCCATGCGTATTTTAAACGTGCAATCCGTTTTGCCCACGTACGTTAATCCACATGGGCAAGTGATGAGGTATATTACAAATTTAGACTCACAGGAAAGTGGATATTGTATAGTAAATACCTTTCCTGTATGTGGATGTCTAAATTTGTCACCCGGGGTGAGATAGCTGCACGTTGTGCAGCCATTGCACCGAAAACATCCCGGTTTCCTACTGAGAAAGTGTCGTTTGTGCGTTTCAAAATTAGATATGTCGGTTTTAACTACATAATCCCTGATGCTTTTGTTTCTGGTGTGACTGACAAGGAGTTTAGAATCAAAAACTTCACCAAGTTCCTTATCCGATGCCACTATGGGCCACAGTTGTTTCATTTTTTTAGTAAGATGTAAACTACTGGTGTTGTATTGTGTGACCCATGGAAATCTACCTGTCAGCGTTTTTTTCTCTTTGGGGGCTAACAGTTGTTCTCGTGTGTAGTCAAGAGCTTGTGTCCTGGCTTGTTGTAACTCATTAAGTGGATATCCTCGCTCTTGGAATTTTTTTAGCATCATGTCTAAATCTAGATCTCTTTTTTCTGGTGTGTTGTCAATACGACACACCCGGAGAAACTGGGAAAAAGGTAGGCTGCCTGTGGTAGATCTGGGGTGGAAACTATCACGCTTGAGGAGATTGTTTCTGTCTGTAGGTTTGACATAAAGTGATGTATTAATTTTGCCATTCTGTACAGTAATTTGTACATCCAGGAAAGTAATTGTATTTGAATTGGACTCAATGGTAAATTTGACCGGACTAGATGTCAAATTGTGTGATTGTATCAAAGTGTGCAGTTGTTCCAGGGGCCCTGTCCAGAATATCAACACATCGTCTATGTACCTAGTGTATAACTTAAGGTGACAATTAATGTGTTGGTCTTGTAAGAATAAATCTTTTTCTACTTCCCACATGTATATATTTGCAAAGGCTGGGGCTACCGCTGACCCCATCGCACAACCTGTGCGTTGAATGTAATACCTTTTATCATGTAAGAAGTAGTTATGTGTCAAACTCGTGACGTCAATTGATGATAATGTAGTTTCAGGGGGAAACTACATTATCATCAATTGACGTCACGAGTTTGTACACATGCATACCGCATGAGGCGGGACTGCTTGCGGTACAACGTCTAATTACTAATAATCCGTTATTCAAAGGTCCAGAAACTGAGTTTTTCTTACAACTACTCAGATACACCTTGACACATAACTACTTCTTACATGATAAAAGGTATTACATTCAACGCACAGGTTGTGCGATGGGGTCAGCGGTAGCCCCAGCCTTTGCAAATATATACATGTGGGAAGTAGAAAAAGATTTATTCTTACAAGACCAACACATTAATTGTCACCTTAAGTTATACACTAGGTACATAGACGATGTGTTGATATTCTGGACAGGGCCCCTGGAACAACTGCACACTTTGATACAATCACACAATTTGACATCTAGTCCGGTCAAATTTACCATTGAGTCCAATTCAAATACAATTACTTTCCTGGATGTACAAATTACTGTACAGAATGGCAAAATTAATACATCACTTTATGTCAAACCTACAGACAGAAACAATCTCCTCAAGCGTGATAGTTTCCACCCCAGATCTACCACAGGCAGCCTACCTTTTTCCCAGTTTCTCCGGGTGTGTCGTATTGACAACACACCAGAAAAAAGAGATCTAGATTTAGACATGATGCTAAAAAAATTCCAAGAGCGAGGATATCCACTTAATGAGTTACAACAAGCCAGGACACAAGCTCTTGACTACACACGAGAACAACTGTTAGCCCCCAAAGAGAAAAAAACGCTGACAGGTAGATTTCCATGGGTCACACAATACAACACCAGTAGTTTACATCTTACTAAAAAAATGAAACAACTGTGGCCCATAGTGGCATCGGATAAGGAACTTGGTGAAGTTTTTGATTCTAAACTCCTTGTCAGTCACACCAGAAACAAAAGCATCAGGGATTATGTAGTTAAAACCGACATATCTAATTTTGAAACGCACAAACGACACTTTCTCAGTAGGAAACCGGGATGTTTTCGGTGCAATGGCTGCACAACGTGCAGCTATCTCACCCCGGGTGACAAATTTAGACATCCACATACAGGAAAGGTATTTACTATACAATATCCACTTTCCTGTGAGTCTAAATTTGTAATATACCTCATCACTTGCCCATGTGGATTAACGTACGTGGGCAAAACGGATTGCACGTTTAAAATACGCATGGCGCAACACAGGTATGCAATCCGGGAGGCCATTAAATCGGGCGACAGTGAACAACCTGTGGCCAGGCATTTTGCCAAAGCCAAACATGGCATGGCCACATTGAGGTACAGAATAATAGATCAGGTACCCAAATCACTACGAGGAGGTGATCGATCCAAGAAACTTCTGCAACTAGAATCTAGATGGATACACAGATTAAATACCATCTATCCGAAAGGTTTAAATGAATATATGAATATGAGATGTTTCCTATGAACCAATAGTTATAGAGTTTTTCTCGTATCTATACAGTGTTCTAGATATGTATTCCATCATGCAGTAGGTTTTGTATACATATATTTTGGAATTTTTTTAAAACCTCTATATGTCAGATTGATTCATAAGCTCCAGGCATTAGGTTTTATGACCATGTCATTATAGTTCATTATGAAGAGAGTTTATACTTGCTCTCTAGTTCTGATTAAATTTTTAAAATTTTTTTTTAAGATGTTCTCATATTAATGTCACAGGATTATTGATATGCTTTATTCACTTATATCCATACACAACGCATTGCTTTAAGGTATGTTTCTTTCTGTGACCACAGTTTTTTGACACGTTGTTTTCATTTTTATGATTTTCATTTTCACATATTGCACTCTAATCACTATCAATTATAGCAATGTACATGTAATTACCGTTTCATTCTTTTTACTTATGTAAACCTATTTCATGTTTTTACTTTTGTATGTGCACAGTAACCATGGTGATCTCCCCCTCAGTGGCAACACGTCAGCTGGACGGACCGGCATTACGTCACTTCCGGGTGTGAGGTACGTCTCGACCGGGATCCGGGCGGCGTGGACTCCACGAGCGGGAGGAGTTTCTCCTGCAGTTAAGGTATTTAAATCACTTATTTTGCTTATTTACACTTATCCTGACGACGGGGCTGCGACCCCGAAACGTAGATGTCTTCATGACAATAAAGTCACTGCACGCTTTCATTTGATCATATGCTCTGAGTGCCGCCCGTCTGTTCTGGTATATATATATATATATATATATATAGATAGATAGATAGATAGATAGATAGATAGATAGATATATAGAGCTTAATTTTAATGGGGCATTAATGCCACACAATTATATTTTTAAAATAAGCTTCCCCATTAAAGACATGGTATACCAATTGCTTTTTAATATTACTTCAATTCCAGTAAGTTCAATGAATCAGTTCTGTACAGAATGTAACTGTAGTATTCTCCATAGGCGTCAGCAGTCTGTTTGCGAGCCCCTGTTTCAGAATCCTTGTCTCGGCTGCAGAGAGATCAGCTACAAAAATTTGCCCAATATCTCATCAGTGAGCTGCCACAACAGGTGGGAGTACTGTTCTTGGTATATGTTTCCATTATACGTAAAGTAATCTGTCATCATTTGTTTTTGGGATTACTTTGTAAATGTACCTGTAGGATAGCATCTCTGAGCTTCCATATAACCTCGCCCTTTTGCAAAATGTTTTAATTGATTCTGTATTGATCCAGATTCTCCCCACTGCTCAACGTCTTCTGGATGAACTGCTTTCTTCACAATCAACTGCTATTAACACAGTTTGCGGAGCCCCAGGTACGATGCATGTTGCTATCACTCATTGCATACAACATATGCTTTTATTTGCATTTCTGTTGTTAAAGGCTTGTCTTTTCATTATCTGTTATATTTCTGTTCTGTGTATGTGGCAGTGTCTAATGATTACAAATGAACGGAGATTCACATTTGCAGTGGGACCTCTTGCATGTCCTCATGACACATGGGCATTACTATTTCCTCTTCATCTGAGGTTCCATTGCTAACTCTTAGTGCTCAATCCAGTTACAAGCGAAGGGAGCAAGGGCTGTTGCACTGACGTTATCGTTATTTGCCCCCCCCTTGTGTCCCGAAGTCACCCCTCATTCGATTTTTGTACTTTGCCCCATTGGGGATGCACAAAAAAATCTGCGGGTCTGGCGGTACCATCAGTGCGGCGTACTGCCACACTTACTTGCACCCGTAACTTCATTGGCAGTTGGATTGAACACTTAGTAGGAGAGTTTAGGATAAGTGAAATGCAGGAAATCTTCATCTTCGTCAGTGCAAACTGTGCCCTATAGAACATTCCTCCTTCATGGTCCCTTTCTGTTACTGTACAAGTGCTATACCAGTAATCTCTAGTGTACTGCATGTTATTATTTTGGGCTTCAATTATAAAATGTGTTTTCTCCGGCAGGTTCCACAGGATAACATTAGGATATGATGGAGCGACAGCGGATTGGCACCAAACGATCACAAGCTTTCAGTCCTCCCAGGATGCAACGGGCTCGTCCATATATCCCCTTTTGGCTCAGGTAAATCAGTTTTTTGTGTGGTGCGGCAGGAGCCGGACCATGGTCACAGGGCTGCTGTTCTATGGCAGCCCTAAGCTTTATTAATTTTTTTTATAGTCTTACTACAGTATGTTTTCTGAGTGATCTTTCCTAACAGCGTCTTACACGCATATTGGAAAGAGTCGCTCCTACCACTCTCCGCCGGATCGCAACAACGCTTACCCGCGATACAAGTGCTGTCTCGACGGGCGTCTGTGTTGGATATACTAGCAGGTCCAGCAGACGTTACCAGACTGTGGCCGGAGCACGGGGAGAAGGTAAGGCATCGGTTCCATTTAGAAGGGGAATACGGACACAGCCGCACTGTATTGGGAGGAGACTACCAAACAGTAGCTGGCGCGCTGTCACCACGGGTGCTCAGCACTAGGGCTTAGGGATCATAAGGCACCAGGATTAGTATGAGGCTGCGATCCCAAGGGTTGATGTCAGCAGTGGTGAGTCAGACGCTCTCCTGGTCGCCCCTCCCCCCAGTTCATGACCAGTTTCCGTGCGTCTCCCGCCATGAACTGTTGCCTCACTTCCGTCTCAGACGCTACAAGGAGGGGTCTCGGTTGCAGCAAAGGCCGCTGCGTCGGTGTACACTAAGCTTTACCGCGAGGAGACCGGGTCGCAGACCGGTGCGTCTGCATACACCGTTCGTTCAAGGAGCGTCTGTGTTCACTAAAAATTCCCGGAGCGGCAGTGTACACTAGTAGCGTCTGGATCCACTCAGCGTTCGCTAACGTATTGATCGATCTTGGAAGTGAGGTGAGTCTCCCTGTATCCCACTCTACTGAGTATGGGTCATACAGCACTGAATTTCTATCTACTTTTTGTCAGTATGAATAGTTTAGTGCCTATTGTATATGAGTTTTGTGTAATACGTTAAAGCTCTGTATAGAACAGAATTCAGTAATATGTAGTCCTACATGCTTTGAGATGTGCTTGTAGTTGATAATATGCTCATATGATATATATGTATATATATGTATAACATGTGACTGACTGCTAGTGTGATGCTGACTTAATATAAATGATTGTCTGTTGATCTTCTGATCCTCAATGCAGGTGCATGGGAAGGGTTACACATATCACTTTAGGAAAAAGTGGTTACAGTCACAAATTGTGTAGTACACTGTGAAAGTGCTGATTATTTATCATGTCTAAGAGCGGCATACACTGACAGAAACACTCATGTTGTTGTTTGGCAAAAACTGTATTATCCTCTATGATCTGGTACAGGATGGTTATGTGTAAAATTATTTGCTGTTTAGCATAATACATTCCTGATCTACATCAGGTATAGATAGACCCATTGGGGCGATGTTTGCACAGACCTTGTACAGTTTAGCTGAAATGTTAATTCTTACATTATTATCCCATGCTACTCACTCCTTGTGGAATATCCCCAACAGTGTCTCCAATAAGACAAGCTGATGAACCGAATGTAAATAAATCATCGACTTCACAGGCTACACATGATAATCATCAGACGATGAAAGCTCTATATACTTTACTTCAGCATACGAAGAACAGGTAAAAGATATCAGCTAAATAAATAAGCTGAATAAATGAGAACAAAAAAGGCTAGTCTGTCAATAAAGGCAGCAGAGCTTGGGGTAAAAAATAAGGCACTTGTATTTAAACGTCCCAAAAGGGCCTCTTCACGAGGGCAGAAGTCAGGAAAAAGGTTTGGGTTACGCCCAATAAAATAGAATGCCCGGTAAATGGGATTCCAATATCTTTTTCCAGCTGGGGACTGTTTAAAATAGGGAAGTGCCTCCCAAAATAGATATGCATGTCATTGATAATGCAAAAATCTATAGGACCTCTGCCGTCAAAAGAAAAAAACCATATTGTCTTTGTCTGGGGCAGTCATAAGGCCAGCCATGACTTCACCCTGCAATCTACGGCTACACCACACTGGATAGGCCCAATCTCCCTAGATTTTGGAAGCTAAGCAGTGTTGGGCCTGGTTAGTTCTTGGAGGGGAGACCACCTTGAAATACCAGGTGCTGTAGGTACATTGAGCTGAGGTACTGGAAGACAGGTTTTCAGCGCCTGCAAGGGAGTAAGAATCCCATATAGCTCATATGGACACTAATGTTCTAGGGCATCAGCATAATATTAGCTGTTCGAGAGCAGCTTGGTTCACATACAATGGAAGCGGATTCAGAATCTAAGAATGTTCTGGAAATTTTGCCTTGGCTGGAAGTTTCTGTTTGGGAAGCAGTTAACAATTATTCCGGAGTCAGAAACAGACTCCAAGAAGGTCATGTTTCCTTCCACATATAACCCCAAATCTAGGGGTCTGGTTCGGCCTTATCGGTCATAGAGGAACGTAACAGCCTCAATACAATAAGTTTAGAAAGGTTTTTCGGTTTCCGCCCATCTCGGGTAGAGGCGTAGGTGAGGGATTTGCATGAAGCAATTCAGAAAATGTTTTGTCAGGAATAGTCATTCCAGTAACCCATGCACAATGGGGGGGTTTATTCCCACCTGGGTCAAAAACAATCCCTCGTCCCATTATCAATTTCAAAAATAGAGAAATTTGGGTAACACGGTTCACATGGAGGCAACTCCATAGTTGGGTGGGGAGCCAATATATTATATGGTATTCCTGGATAAGTCAGGAATCTTACCTTCGGGATCCTGTAACATTGGGGGTAATTCCAAGTTGATCGCAGCAGGAAATTTTTTAGCAGTTGGGCAAAACCATGTGCACTGCAGGGGGGGCAGATATAACATTTGCAGAGAAAGTTAGCTGTGGGTGGGTTATTTTGTTTCTGTGCAGGGTAAATACTGGCTGCTTTATTTTTACACTGCAAATTAGATTGCAGATTGAACACACCATACCCAAATCTATATCTATATCTGCAAATGTTATATCTGCCTCCTCTGCAGTGCACATGGTTTTGCCCAATTGCTAAAAAATGTCCTGCTGCGATCAACTTGGAATTACCCCCATTGTCCATCAGTGTTATCTCAAGGTTTACCATCCTTCAGCAAAATTTCAGTTAGGCCTTACCCTTTGGGTTAGCCACAACCCCAGAGTATTTACCAAAATTATTATGGCAATTTATCTCCGTTAGTAGAGGTTAAGAAAGTTGCCATACCTTGACCACCTTCTTATCCTGACACAAATACAGGAAAGGTATTGTGTCATCAACAACATTCAAATAACTTGTCTGCAGAGGCACGGGTGGTTCGTAAATGGGACAAAAATCATCTCTGGTTCCATAACATAACTCACGGTTGGGCTATACTGAATTCAAGTTTGCAGAAAGTAGTTACCTCGGAACAAGATATCCGAGTCATAGCTAGGAGAGTTGTTACAATATCAAACAATATCAATTCACGCAGCAATGCGAATGATGGGTTTGATGGTGTTAACAATACACGTGGTGGAGTGGGCATAATTCCACTCAAGACTTTTCCAGCATTTCCTCCATCTACAGCCACATCACACTGGATATGTCCAATCTCAATTGATGTTGGAAGTTAAGCAATGTTGTACCTGGTTAAATTCTCTGAGAGCAACACCATCTGTGAATACCAGGTGGTGTAGGTGCGCCAGATGGACAGTACACAAACAAGTACGCGGTACTGGCAAAAAAGGTAAAAAAGCGAGCAGCCTGGGGGCTACAGACATTCCATCTAGATCAGAGGATAACTTTTTTTTTTGGGGGGGGGGGGAGGAATATCAGGTGGGGAAATCCTGACAACAAATGCAAGTCTTCACAGCTATGGGGGCCATTGTCCGGAAAATTATGATTCCGGGGATTATGGACCACAGAAGAAAGGTGCCTGCTAATAAATCTGTTAGCACTTCAGGCCATATACTGGGTCCTGATTCAGGCACGGGACATTCCTAAAGGAAGATCGGTCCAGATCTGCAAGGACAAGGAAATGGCAGTAGTGTACCTCAACTTTCAGAGAGGAACACGCAGATAAATAGCAAGAAAGGAGGTAAATCACATACTAAAGTGTGCAGAACTCCATATTCCAGCCTTGTCCACAGGGTTTGTTCCGGGAGTCCTAAACTGAAGAGCTGATTTCTCAGTCGACACTCCATTCAGGTAAATGAATGGGCTTTGCATCTTAAAGTCGTTTCAGACTCTGGTAGACAAATGGGCTTGGCCAGAGATAATTCTCATGGTGTCCCATCTGAACAACAAAAACCATAATCGGGTCAGGAACAAAGGAAGTGATCTTTGTGGATGTCTTTTTAATGGGAATTTTATTTCTCTTATGTGTTTCTCAAATCATCCTGCTACTCAGGATAGGGAGGAAAATACAACAAAGATGCCGGGATTCTAATAAGCCCTGGCTTGGCCCAGAAGGCGTTGGTACATGGATCCACAGAATGTTGAATACCTGATTTGTTTCCTCTATGCCCAGACTAAGACAGGGTCTTTGATTATCACAGATATCTGGATCAACTGTTTTGATGGCGTGGCTCTAATCTATATACTGAGGTCCAGAGGATTCTCAAAATGCTCAGAGCAAGGAAAAACTTCCTAGACTCGTATTTATCACCAAATATGGCAAGCTTATATTCATTGGTGCAATGGAAGAGGTATGGACCGAAATCTTGCAGAGTTTCCAGGGTTCAAGCATTCCTTCAGACAGGAATAGATAAAGGTTTAGCGGTGGCTTCCTTGGAAATACAAGTGTCAGCATGGACTGTATGGTTCCGAAAGAGAAATGCCAAATTGCAGGATGTGCGCACTTTTTCCCAGGGAATGCTGCGCATTCAACCTCCCCTTTTTCCTACTACAGGGTCAGGGAATCTAAATCTAGTCCTCGGAGCCTGTCAAGTTGCTCTGTTTAAACCACTAAGTGAAGTGGATTTTAAATGGTTGACAGCTAAAGTTCTCTTTCTGCTGACTATGGCATCAGCTAGAAGAGTGTCAGATTTAGGAGCGCTGTCATGTTAATCTCCTTTTCTGATGTTATCCAGATAAAGTAGTTCTCAGAACTTGGTCTGGGTATCTTCCTAAGGGGTGAGCTATATTCCACCAGATATTGGGGTCCCGGTTTTTCAGGAATCGGGATTTTCTGCGGGAGAAGCGTCGGTGGACGTAGTCCGTGCATTAAGAATCTACGTGGATCGTACCAGTGCCATCAGACAGACAGATTCTCTCTTCATTCTCTACGGAGTTCACAAGAGCGGATAGCCTGCTACTAAACAGACGCAAGCAAGATGGCTTCGAATGACTATTTCAGAAGCATATTATTAAGCTGATCTCCCTGTCCCAGCTAATGTCTCTGCTCACTCTACATGTAAAGAAGGTCTTTCATGGGCAGCACAATATTGTGCTTGAGCAGCACAGATATGTAAGGCAGCCACATGACTTCCAATAAACACATTCAATCAGACATTATGCCTGGGATATCTTTGCCTCTCATAATGCTGAATTCGGGCGTAAGGTTCTCCTATTGCTTTGGGATGTCCCAATGCTATCATGTTGATAACCTGTGGACCCTGCTGGAGAAATATACATTATGGTAAGAACTTACCGTTGATAACGGTATTTCTCCTATGTCCACAGGTTTCCACAGGGATCCCACCCTGACGCACCTGATTTGAGAATCTTTATACTCCCTAAACTCTTCCCTCTTGCATGGAAGAGTGTGCACGTGTATTTTTTTTTCGCCTGAATAGGTTTCTACATAATGCTCCTGCCTAAATGCTTTGGAACAACTGATTTGCCTGAGCCAGTGGGCGGGGATATATGGATTAGGCCGTTACATCCTGGGAGGCCTGAAAGCTTTTGATCGTTTGGTGCCAATCCTCTGTCGCTCCATCATATCCGAGCGTTATCCTGTGGACATAGGAGAAATACCGTTATCAACAGTAAGTTCTTACCATAACGTATATTTCTGCACTAGAGGTTAAATTGTAATGGTTTTTTTTTTTTTTTTTAAATAAAAATTCAAATTTGTATGGAAATTGTCTATAGTCTCCTGCTTTTCAGTGCTTTGAGCCTACAAGTGATATGGTAATGAGCCAGTTACACAAATTTATCGCCTATGGAGCAGGAGGTAGAAACTCAGTAGGAGGGACATTGTACCTTAATTGTAGTATAGAGCAAGTAAACAGCATGTAGCTATATAATGTGTAGCTGAGGAACACACTGGGCAAGATTGAGTAACAGGAAAAGGTGGGGAGGACCACACGAGCAAGGTGCGGCATGCGGGTTCAGTTCTGTTACATACACAATCTTATGTTTGTATGTTGAGTCATTCAAGAATAGTGGGAGAATTTTGTCCCTTCTTATTCCACTATGTTGAAAATTTACTGTAGTTCTTTCGTTCCAGACCCCACAGCAGGACCTTCAGCCTCTGACCAGAGCACGTGGTACTTGGATGAATCCACTCTGAGTGATAATATAAAGAAGACGCTCCATAAGTTTTGTGGCCCTTCCCCTGTTGTTTTCAGGTATTTTAATTTATTTAGCCTAATAATAATAATAATAATAAACAATTTTCCGAAACAGTCTAAAGGTGGGTACACACTGGCTGATATATCGGCCGTTCTCTTGAACGGCCGATATATCGCGGGTCAGTCGGCCAGTGTGTACGGCCGATATGTCTGTGAACTCTGTCGTTCACAGACATATCGCGTTGGCCCCGCAGCACAGCCGACGGCCAATATATCTACCGATATATTGGCGTGTCGCTGTTTGTGTACGGGCGTACATGCCCACCCAGTTCATGACGTCAGTCCCCAACGGATCGGGCAGTGTGTATGCTCAACACACTGCCTGATCCGTCCATAGGTATATCTACCAGTGTGTGAAAAAAAAAAAAGTGAAACGAGCAAATGTTAATGGGGACACTCCGATGTTAAGCTTACTAATAACACACACACACACATACACACACACATACATACACACACACACACACACACACACACACACACACACACACACACACACACACACACATTAGCTCCACAAGGGATCTGCGGGACCTTAAAAGTACATAAGCATTAACAAATAAAGCAACAAAACAGTAAAAAAGAGTAAAAGTAAAACACGTTATAAAATATGGGATGCAAGGTACAGTATATACATTTCTGCATATGCAGACAGACTACCAACAAAAGCAGCATCGGTACCATTGTTTGCAATAAAGAGGTATAAGTGAGGTCAGCAAAAGCACGAGAGAAGAGTGCCCTGCTTATGAGCGCTTACTGACTAATTAGGAGGGGCGCACAGAGAGGGGTGACACAGTGGGGCGGACAGTGAGCGAGGAGCAATAGAGGTTAGGATGAGAGCTGGAAGATTTTTTAATAATGAAATGGGTTTTAAGAGGCTTTGGAGAGATGCAGAGTCTGATAAGGAATGGAAAAGCATTCCAGTGGTGGTTAGCAGCACATGTGAATGGGAGAGGGTAATCCGTTGGAAGGAGAGGCAGCAGTCATTGGCTGAATAAAGTGGGTAGGAGTGTGGAGGGAAATGAGGTTGGAGATTTATGGGGACATTTACTAAGCAGTGCATAGAAGTGAGCCAGTGGAGAAGTGGCCCCATCAACCAATCAGCAGCTCTGTATCCTTTTATAGTATGCAAATTATAGATGTTACTTCAGTGCTGATTGGTTGCCATGGGCAACTTCTCCACTGGCTCACTTCTCTGCTTTTATCACTGCTTAGTAAATGTCCCCCTTAGTAGGGAATTGGGTGAGTGTGAAGAGTTTGAAATGGGTTCTGAAGAGAAAGCAGATCCATTGTAGGTCCTGGTGGAGAGGGGAGGCAGAAGCAGTTAGTCTGGCTCGCCTTCTACTTAGGGGTATATTCAATAACTATTGGAAGCTGCCGTCTTGTCGGGAAGACGGCAGCTTCCGACAGTTTTAGGTCGGAAGGGGTTCCGACCTATTCATTGCGGACCCATTTATTCCGACAAGTCGGGAAACCCGATTTGTCGGAATGCACGCTGATCGGCGGCTTCAGCCGCGATCAGCGTGCATTGTCGGAAGCGGGGCCAAACCCGACAGGTTTTAGCCCCGTTTCCGACAATCTCAGTCCGACTTTAAAAAAAGTCGGATTGAGTTAAGTGATCTGAGAGCAGGAGATGGGGGAGCAGCGGGGAGAGCAGGAACCCAGTGGCAGCGTCCACCCGGCTCCAACAAGCGACGACCCGCTTGCTGGAGCAGGGTGGATGCTGCCGTGAGCCTCCACTGCTGCAGCCACTGCTCCCCGTCTCCTCCTCTCCTTTCCCCGTCTGCTCCCCCCTCCGCCGCAGACATCCACTCACCTCCACGCTCGCCACCCACCTCCGGCGCCGCTGACCACTCCCCCCTCACCTCCGGCGCCGCTGACCGCTCCCCCCTCACCTTCGGCGCCGCTGACCACTCCCCCCTCACCCCCGGCGCCACTGACGGCTCCCTCTGCCGCTGCTGACAGCAGCAGCAGGTCAGGAAACAGGGAACGACCAAATCTGGATTTGGCCGCCCTTTTGAATAGGGGTTGTCGGGTACATTCCGACAACTGCATGTCGGAATGGACCCGACTCTTATCGAATATACCCCTTAGTCATTAAGTAGAAGGCGAGCGTTGAGGACAGAGAGGAGTGGCACTTGGTTTTAGCAGCAAGAAGGTCATTACTGACTTTAGTGAGGGCAGTTTCTGGAGAGTAGAGAGGATGAAAGCCAGACTTAAAGGGGTCAAGCAGGGAGTGGGAAGAAAGAAAGAAAGAGGTAAATCAGGTGTATTTAATTCATGAGCCAGTATTAGGGCCATGGCTGGTACATGTTATATGATAATTAGTGTGATCTCTTAATGTAAAAATCAGAGTATTATATGATCTAGGTCTCACTGCCTCCCTCATTGTCTATGGCAGTGATGTAAACAGCATGTACCTCTCATCCACTGAGCCCCCCGCTGCAGCAGAGTGGGCCTGTCTGCTGCGCCCCTTGCGAGGAAGAGAACCTGAAGGTATCTGGAACCTGTTGTCCATTGTTCGGGAGATGTTGAAGAGACGGGACACAAATGCTGCCCCTTTACTAGAAATACTCACCGACCAATGTCTGACTTATGAGCAGGTACGTCATGAGTTTGGAATGCTGTTGTTTTTTTTTTTTTATTATTATTTTTATTGCAGATAGAGCAAACAAACACAACTAAAGCACATTTCAGTAAAAGAAACACAATAGTAGATGGTGAAATCTCCAACGAGAAAACTATATTTCCAAGTGAGTTAGCATTGAATATAAAAAAAAAAATACTTACGAATGAAATACATAATGATGGAGTTTGCACAGAATCAAGATAAAGTAAGTATGGCTGGCACGAAACAAGGAGAAAGTATAAACAAAATAGGAGGTTCCCGAACAAGCTCACTAGCTGTGGGCAAAGTCATAGGGGAATTGCTGTCTGGTCTCCTACTCATTAAGGAGGTAGGTCATTAAGGTAACTCATTAAGGAGGTAGGACATGGCGAAACCACTAACCTGTCTTCAAAAACGAGCAATGTACGAACGTGGCATCAGGGGTACCACACTTTGGTTGGGTACCTGATTTGGAAAGACCAATGAAAAACTTTTTGTGTGGGGAAAGATATCCATTATGGTATATATTATAGAACATTTCCCTGTATATTTTGGAGGACATTGTATGTAAGGGAGCTTAAAGGGGGAGGGTTAAGTAGAGCTCACATGCATGTTGCTTAAATGTTTCCTCAAATCCTAGCCAGTAATATAAAGTAGATAATATATACAGTACCTGAAGTACTTATCCAATACAGACAGTAAGACTTCTTCCATCTCCATACATAAATCCATGTTCTGGATCCATTCCTGGATTGGTGGGGAGATGATGGTTTTCCAAAACAGTCAGGCATTATTATTATGGTAGCATTAATCAGTTATATTATCAGTGACTTTTCTTATATTTCAAGTTGGGCATATTAATAAGGTTGAAAAGCCAGAAATTTAAATCGGAAGGAGCATCGTCCCCCACAGATGTCTTGATATCTTAATATAGTAATGAGTTTCTCAGTAAATTTTTGGGAGTTTACCACCAAATGTGCACAGGTGTGTCCCTGAGATGACACATCTCATACATGTGCTTGGGTAACAAAGGAACATTTTATGAAGTCAAGAACTTGTAGTGCATCTCGTAGGCTAAGGTACTTTGGGAAGTCACATGGAAGATGTTCTCCTAATCTTTACGTCCATGTTTAGCTCAGTTTTTCTGCACCCTACAGTGATAAAACTGGGAAGGTTGGGGTAATAATACTATACTAGAAGATTATAGATCAGTGAGAGAGAATATTTGAGAGGCTCATTGGAATAACATCATATCATATACGTCAAAGAGGGATAACTCTTTACCAAGTGCATTGTCTACTGCTAAAGTGTGTACAACTTACCAATATGCCCAGTATTCCTGGGTTGGGAGATTGAACCTGTCCCGGAGATACAACATTCCTTGAACCACTAACTGACTATACTTAGACCTGCATATCTAGAAATGTGTTTGTGTCGAACTTCCAGCACGCAGTAGTTTGGTAAACCCTGGGGTGGTTGATAGCCATAAAATAACTGCAGTAGGGATATAAAGAGAGCTCTCCTCTATCAGATACCATTGTTTCATCTCAAATCAGCCCATTGTAGCCCCCCTCTCTGACGCTTGTATCTACAAAGAATGTCATCTACTAACAGACTAGGCATGTGAGCTCCGTGAAGAACTTGAATGGGATCTGAATTTTGGAGTGTTTGGTGTCTAAAATAAATATAGGATTTCTTGCAGGGTAGTCCTCTTAATATTGTTGACTCTGCTTAACTAGGACATTTTTAGGTATTTCACTTATTTTATTTGAGTTCAGTTTTATGGAGTAGAGGCTAAAATTTGTGCACTACCAAGTATTTAAATTGGGACAAGAGTCACAAGATGGGAAAAGCATCCGTCAGTTTGGAGTTTCTTGTGCTCAAGAGCTCCCAAGATCAAGGCTACAGGTTATGAATAGTTTATTTTAAAGTTAGGTAGTCACCCAAATATTTCAATTGTTGTAATCATTTGGGCAATGAAATTGTGGGAATAGAGATCATGGGCAAAAGGTCATCAGGAAACAGCCATTTTATTCTCTTCTCCTCCAGTCTTAAGATGAGTGATATCAGGATTTGCTCTAATAGTCCTGGCCAATGCCTCCATGCATAAAATAAGGATGAAGAGATGGACAGGGGGCAAACTCGTATATTTCAGGGACTGCATGACCCTACTGTATATTGTTTAATCTGTGTAAGTGTGTGACATGACATAATTCACTGTATAAAGATTTTCCGACATTGCTTTCCCATCTATATTTCTATAGCAAAATTCCTTATGACATGTCAAGTGGACATATATGCATAGCTCCTCTATTGACATGAAAATGTAAATGTGTAGTACATCCTGACCTTTGTGCATGTATATATGCATGTTGAGCAAAACAAGCATCCAGTGATTAAAATACCCTTCTCGTTCTCTCCTACCAAAAGTTCCTTTACTTTGCCGAGAGCGTGTTTAGTTATACTAACTTCTCATTTTACTGCCAAAGAAAACGCTTTATGAAGTTAACGCTGAATAAGGTTGGTTGGTAATGGTAACAAACACTGCCTTACCTTGTGTGTTTATTTGTATGTTCATTTGCTCTATCAATGAGTCATTCAGCAATTGCTTTTAGTGGTGGCCTGTTTGGTCATTCGTCTTAAAAGCAAAATATGATGCAGTTCATCGTACAGGCATAAGTATATGATACATGTTCGCTGTCCATCAATAGAATAGATGGAAACAGATTCATTTGGCTTTAATATTCATTTGCTTTGTGTCACATAGTTCTGATTTGTGCCTACAGATAACAGGCTGGTGGTACAATGTGCGTACCTCAGCCTCTCACAGTAGTGCCAGTGGGCATACCGGTCGCAGTAATGGGCAGTCTGAAGTTGCTGCTCATGCTTGTGCCAGCATGTGTGATGAAATGGTCGTCCTCTGGAGGCTGGCAGTTTTAGACCCTACCATCAGTCCTCAAAGGTGAATGGTATTCATTGTATCATGTGCCTGCATCTTTGGTTGTGTATGAGTATATCTGTATAGCTCTATATTGCACTTGTATGTCAATGGGTAGGGTTATGTAGTTGATTGGATCAGTCTCTGTGCCAGCGTAAAGTTTACTATTTCTCCAACCTCTGCAGTTCTATATATTTAGTTTTTAATGGGAAGAGGTTAAAAGTGTGGAATACATTTTTCATTGAGTTCTCATGATATAAACAGGTGACCTTTAATGGTTCAACTTGCTTATGCTATTATGAGAATAATTGAACTGCACATTATAATTCTATTTAGAGAGTTCTAGCCTATGAAAAGAGGTAATGTTGTCCATGGCAACCAATCAGATTCTCTATCATTTCTTTATTGCATCCTAGGAAATGATAGAGAGAATCTGGTTGCTCGCGAACCCGCAAGGGGCTTATTGCGCTCACCCCCCCCCCCCCCCAACCTGCATTCCGCTGCCGTCATTTTCAATTTTGTTTATTTCTTGCATAACAGACGCCGGGATCTCTGTGCCCAGTTACGCCAGTGGCAGCTAAAAGTAATTGAGAACGTGAAGAGGGGACAGCACAAAAAATCTCTTGATAAACTTTTCCAGGGCTTTAAACCAGCTGTGGAGGCGTGTTACTTCAACTGGGAGGAGGCTTACCCCATTTCTGGAATCACTTACTGCAGCACTGACAAGAAGAACTCTTTCTGCTGGGTCAAAGCCTTTCAACAGAGAAGCTGCCGACTACAGTGCACTGAAGCTGTATGTGAAGGTGGACGTGCACAGGGGCATGAGGGCTGCCTGCATTTTGGAGAGAGGTCTCGTTCTTCTTTGCAGGAAATGTCAGTACGTCCCAAAGAGCTTGTGGGCAAACGGAAAGTGGCATCTGAAGTTCCTCAAAGAGTACTCAGGCGGCTTTCTACAGAGGGGGGAGAGAAAGCCATGTATAAATCAACTGTAAATAAGGCAAAGATACCTGCAAGTAAATGTCTGGCCAGCAAGCACAGTGGCAAGCGTCGTATGAGCAGTGAAGACAGTTCACTGGAACCTGACATGGCTGAAATGAACCTTGATGACAGTAGCTTGGCACTTGGAGCTGAAGCCAGTAACACATTCAGCTTCATTGAATCTCCCCTGAGCAGAAGATTTAGGGACAACTTTGAGGATGAAGGAGGTGTTTATTACGCAGAAGGCCTGGAACCTCCTGTTGTTGGTCCAGCAGTGCCTAAGCCTGACGCTGATACGATTGTGGAAGCGGTGACTGCTCCTGGAAGTGCAGAAGAGGATCCAATTGTTGCAGATGATGATGGTGGGAAAAGTCTCAAGCCAGAAGAAGTGGCAGAAAATGGAGCAGTGGGTGGGGGTAAAGGGGAAAACAAAACTGCAGAGGAAAGCGAGAGTCGTGAAAAGGGTGAGGAAGAAGATGACTATCAGGCATACTATGTAAACCCACAGGAGGCAACCAAGAATGAAGATGAGAAAGCAGAAGAGCAGGATATATTTGCAGGAATAAAACCTCTGGATCAGGAGAACAGGATGGAGGTAATAAACTTTGACGCGTTCTTTTAAGGTATATTGTCCTAGCTTGGTTTTGCCTGTTCTTAATTTTTAATGATTGGAAAAACAACAGAAATTCTTTAGGATTGAGTTTCTGTCATCAATACTTCAAGTAGTGGTTTGGACTGAACCCAGTCTTTTGTACGTGAGGTTACCTTCCGATCACTTAAACGAATACCAATGCCAGAAATGCTGGTGTCGGAAGTGAGGGGCCGAATGGCTGATGTGGCTACTGAGACACTGAAACCTGAGATTTCTTTCTAAGCTGAGATATTGGCACCCTAAAAAGTCAGAATTTTACAAATAGTTTGTTATGGTTGATTTTCCTTTTTAATTCATTAAAACGTGAGATAAGGTAATCAATGTGCCCAAACTTTGCTGAGAACAATGGGGTTTCTCCCAATGCTCCATCACCTTCCAGTCCCGAGTTATCTGTATTTGTGTTATCTGATGGCTGCCGTTTCTAAACACAAGCGAGTAAAAGAAAAAAATGTTTTTGAACTATTGACATAAAAGGGTGATATCTGAGAAATAAAAAAATAAAATAAAAATAAATAAATATATATATATATATATATATATATATATATATATATATATATATATATATATATATATATATATAAATAACATTTTTATTTACATGGCCAGGCAAGCAGCAATTTCTGACATTTCTAGGACAGTTAATGCCGGGTCAATCCATATCAAATAGTCAAGAATTAAATTAATTGGTTGCTTGACCATTTTTTATTTGTTTTTTGTTGTGTGTGACGACCCCTGTAAGTTAGTAGTCAGAAACCACCATTGCTTTATTTTTATATGAAGATGGTGGACATTTTCTATCAATACATATGACATTTTTCACTGTTACGGACATTTGGGTGTAAATGCAATATCTCAGCTCTGAAAAGTCATAGAAAGCTGGGATAAAAACCAATTGTTTTCAGCACATTTCTAGCTACATTTTTGTCATATAACTATTTATGTACCTCGCTTCCTTATGACTGAAATTTAAGGCCAAAGTTAATTGTCAGATTTTTAAAAAAAGTCTTTTTTGGTTTGTATTTCATTGGGAAGGAATAAAATATCAGCTGTAATTTTGTTTGGGAATAGTTAGATACTCCATTATCTAGAAATCCTTCTATGTGCATATTGTCTTTTGTATTCTAGGTGCTGTTTGCCTGTGCAGAGGCACTGTACGCACATGGATATAGTAGTGAAGCTTGTAGTCTAACCGTGGAGCTAGCCCAGGATCTATTGGCTAACCCCCCTGACCTTAAGGTGGAGCAGCCACCAACAAAGGTGAGACCTGGTAGTATTTAAGCTTTACACGCTGATCAATTGTTACTGCAGGGCAAACACAGGATTTCTAGAGAGACGTTACCAAATGCTTACAGCCTATTTAACAACTTTTATTACTCCTTCTGTTATCGGTTCTCAACATGGTGGTAACATCATTATCATTAGGTATTCTGAACAAGCGAAATGCCCCCCATATGTGTGTCTAGGGCACAGATCTAATGAATGTAGCAAAGGAGTCAAACATGCATACGGGTTGAAAGAAAAGGAGCATTCACCCATATTGCAGAGACCGAAACACACACATGCAAGGGGGAAAAGAGAAACACACAAGTGCAGGGTCAGAGGTGTAGATAGAAAGATGTTTTAAAACAGAGGGTGCAGTGGCTGATTTTACACCCCCCCCCCCCCCAGTAAACTCCACCACCCTCAGGGACTACCTAGCAGTGACTTTCCACTGGAAGCACTCTTGGCTAATCACAGCCAGTCAGTCAGTCCCAGGGGAGGTGTTTTCTCCTCCTGGGACTGCCAGTCTGCCTGTAAAAGCAGAGGGAGTGCTTCCCATGGGGAGCCACTCCCCTGCTATACTATCAGTCCTGTCTGGCTTCTGTGGGCTGCTGCTGATGCAGTCTATAGAAGCCAGCTTGCTCAGCAGCACTGGATTTAAGTCCTGCCCCTGGCCCTAAGCCCCGGCTACTGCCACCTGACCTGTG
Source organism: Pseudophryne corroboree (assembly GCF_028390025.1). Taxonomy (NCBI): domain Eukaryota; kingdom Metazoa; phylum Chordata; class Amphibia; order Anura; family Myobatrachidae; genus Pseudophryne; species Pseudophryne corroboree. The sequence goes on from NC_086446.1 coordinate 573,569,203, forward strand.
TTTTGCATTCTGGTGACATCAGCCATCAATCACCAGGAGGTCAGGGAATGCAGCTGGGATGAGATCAACCCGCCCTCCCGGCCACACAGGTGAGCAGCCGTCACTGGTAGGGAGCGTTATATCATGCAAAAAGACACCAACCTCTACTGGCAAGAAGAGAAGCTGGGCCTCTGCTCTGCAAAAGTAACTACTTGCTGCCTTTGTTGCCAGTGGATAGAAGGTATTGCAGGGATGGGGTTCACTACGGCTGGCCGGCGGTCGGGCTCCCGGCGACCAGCATCCCGGCGCCGGGAGCCCGACCGCCGGCTTACCGACAGCTTGGCGAGCGCAAATGAGCCCCTTGCGGGCTCGCTGCGCTCGCCACACTACGGGCACGGTGGCGCGCTACGCGCGCCACACTATTTTATTCTCCCTCTATGGGGGTCGTGGACCCCCACGAGGGAAAATAAGTGTCGGTATGCCGGCTGTCGGGCTCCCGGCGCCGGTATACTGAGCGCCGGGAGCCCGACCGCCGGCAAACAGAAGACCACCCGCAGGGATGAAATGGCCGTCAATCCTTTTATTTTACTTTATGGTTTTAGAAACTAGTCTGAGAGAGAAATTGTACCAATTTTGTGTAATAGTGGGCCTCTTTGTGATAAAGATATGACCTAGAAAGATGTGATTATGCTTTAGGAAATTAGCGGGTGTATGTAGAGAAGAGACAGATGAGGAACATGGATTGAGATGTTGAATACTACAGAAAGTAGACTAAGACCTTATTTTCCAACCTGTTGGATGACAGGACAGTCCATGTCTGTTTCTTAGGTTATTATTACTAAAAATAAAATTTCTACAGCCAGCCAACATCAAGAGTTGGATGTAGACGGTGCCCAGATGCCCCAAACCCCCTCCTTATGCACCAGTCACTAAGTACACAACTTTACTAAGCTTATTTCTTTTTTTACAGCTCAAGGGTCATGGGTCATGTTACATGTTTATACTAGAAGTGCAGTACTGCATGTGTTTAAACTTCACACCTATGTGTATCTAGTTACTAATGTAAACAGCAGAGGACTCTTTAGCTTAATGTTAACATTTATGATTATGAACATGTTCCTCTTGGACATGTGCAGATCAATTTAAGCATCAGGAAACTAGAAAATATATGTTTGTAACAGTCTACTAAAAATTACTCATTTACACAATTTGCTAATAGTGTACTAAGGGCTCAATTCAGTTAGCCACAAAAGGGGGTGGGGGGCTAGCCGTTGCAATGGTGGGGAAACGCAGGCAACGGCAGCTGCGCTCTCCACCCTCATGACCCATTCTCGCCTTACACTCACAGCTTTTTGTACGCAACCCTATGGGGCTGCAAACAATAATCTACGAGTCTGGCAGTGCCGTTAGTACGGCATATAGACGCACTTACCCTGGGGGGGGGGATTCGTTGCTAATTGAATTGAGCCCCGAGGGCCTGATTTAGAGGTGGACATTGCTGCATCTCCTCTAGTGCCCATTGCCGGAGTTGCAGGTGCAGTAATATGCATATAGGTGTATTGCACATACACACCGGGGGGGGGGGGGGGAACACAGAGCCTCAGCACTAGGCTGATACGCTGTGGGCGCTGACAGGCGTGGCAGCAGGGTGGAGTTTTCAACCCCCCACTCTGGCTGATGATATGTTAATATAGCTCGTTGGTACTGCTTCCTGCTTGCTTCCGTAAAAGAGATAAGGTACCAGTCAACCAGCTGATGTCATTTTTCAACCAAAGGGGTCTATTTACTAAACCTTGGATGGAGATAAAGTGGCCAGAGATAAAGTACCAGCCAATCATCTCCTAACTGCCACGTTACATGCTGTGTTTGAAAAATGACAGTTAGGAGCTGATTGGCTGGTACTTTATCTCCGTCCACTTTATCTCCATCCAAGGCTTAGTAAACAGACCCTATAGACCCTAAATTTAGGGAGATGTAAGCAATCTGGGTATGAAGGCAAAAGGCAGAGGTGCTATACTACCTATAGAAGGCTTGATTTCAGACATAGAGATTGAAATGGTGTGATTTCTGTCTGTATGCATTAGTATATCCATGTACGTGTATGTTGTGTACAAACACCACGCCACAGATGTAGCCATGCTCATCCATGCTGCGATGCGTGTGCATCGCTGCATGAGTGGCGTGACTAGTGTGCCTTCAAATGAGGCGTGAGCGTACGCACACCATTCATTCCTATGCAGACCAGCGAATAATGCATACACATCGCGGCAACAATGAGTGTGGTTACATCTTTACATGTGTTTATAGAGATTTAGAACCTTTAATTTTTGTGTTTCAGCACGTGGGGAAAAAACCCATTTCTTTTTGGTGGTGGGTGTTCTCTGTCTGAGTACATATGACAGCAACTTTAAATGTGTTGTGACAAGTAAAGAGGTTGCTATATTTTAATATTTTATTGACGTTAACCAACCAGGGTAAAAAGAACAAAGTTTCGACAAGTAAGCAGACGTGGATAGCGACAAACACACTGTCCAAAGCGGCTTTCCTCCTGACTGTGCTGAGTGAGCGGCAGGAGCTCCATAACCTGGCATTCTGCATCGGCATGTTTGCTCTGGAACTACAGAGACCTCCAGCTTCCACCAAGGCTTTAGAGGTTTGTTTCCTTTCATCTGTAATTAGGGAAGATGTTTGTGATCTGGCTTTATCCAGGTGATTGGGGAATTATTCATGTACAGTATATGGTAGTACTAATGCAACATCCGTCACAGCTTATCTGTTGTAAAAATGTTTAAAACAAATAAAAAATGGTATTTTCTCCCAGAGGTGTGTATGCCGAACTTGTACAGCATTCAGTCACAAAGGAGCACTTCAGCTTGGAAGAGTGCCAAGGGTTATACTGCCCAGGCTGCCTCCTAAACACAATAGAAATGGCACACAGTACCTGGTGCCACTGGATACTGTCTGCTATGTGTATAGGCACAGCTGTGCCAAGGGGACATCAGGCGGAAGACAAGTGCATGGTGCCAAGTAAAAGTGGGGTTATGTACTGTATACGTCTCTAGAACATCCTGTCACAAATGAAACTACCACAAGTTACCCAAATTGTTGTGAATACATGTTATGCTAAAGCAGTCTAAATTACTACAGAGGGTTAAAAGATTTAAAGAAAATGATGAAGGCATTATCAGAACTAGGACAGAATGTATACTAGGATCATGACTGATCAGACCACAATCATTTCAGAATGTGATTGTTTTCCATATCAATAAGGACGTGATTCCAGGGGGGTTACCTGGCTGATGCAGAGGGGCAAACAAGCCGGCTGCAGTGACACTCGCTCGGATCTAAACGCGGATACTCTCTTATACGCGGTGTTGTACGCATCTATGTGACCGCACCATCCTATCCGTGTACCGGAGCAGGATATCTCCGGTGCACACTAGCCGGCTGCAGTCACACTCGCACAGAGCTAAATGCGGATACTTGCTAATACGCAGAGTTGTATACATCTGTGTGACCGCACCATCCTATCCGTGTACTGGGGCAGGATGACTCAGGTGCACACTAGCCGGCTGCAGTCACACTCGCACAGAGCTAAATGCGGATACTTGCTAATACGCAGAGTTGTATACATCTGTGTGCCCGCACCATCCTATCCGTGTACTGGGGCAGGATGACTCAGGTGCACACTAGCCGGCTGCAGTCACACTCGCACAGAGCTAAATGCGGATACTTGCTAATACGCAGAGTTGTATACATCTGTGTGCCCGCACCATCCTATCCGTGTACTGGGGCAGGATGACTCAGGTGCACACTAGCCGGCTGCAGTCACACTCGCACAGAGCTAAATGCGGATACTTGCTAATACGCAGAGTTGTATACATCTGTGTGACCGCACCATCCTATCCGTGTACTGGGGCAGGATGACTCAGGTGCACACTAGCCAGCTGCAGTCACACTCGCACAGAGCTAAATGCGGATACTTGCTAATACGCAGAGTTGTATACATCTGTGTGACCGCACCATCCTATCCGTGTACTGGGGCAGGATGACTCAGGTGCTCACTAGCCAGCTGCAGTCACACTCGCACAGAGCTAAATGCGGATACTTGCTAATACGCAGAGTTGTATACATCTGTGTGACCGCACCATCCTATCCGTGTACTGGGGCAGGATATCTCAGGTGCACACTAGCCGGCTGCAGTCACACTCGCACAGAACTAAAGGCCTACAGTAATTCAGACCTGATTGCTCGCTAGCTATTGTTTGCAGCACTGTGATCCGATAGTCGCCGCCCATAGGGGAGTCTGACCTGATTGCAGCGCAGTGAAAAAATATAGCGTGCGATCAGGTCTGAATGACCCCCTAAATGCGGATACTCCCGCAGAGTTGTACACATCTATGTGACCGCACCATCCTATCCGTGTACTGGGGCAGGTCTCTGCATCCGCACAGCTCGGCATAGCTCACAGTACCGCCCTCACTAAACTCTGTGTTGCATGAATCTCTAATTAGTGAGGCACTAATTAAACTGAGAACTATGGGCCTAATTCAAGGTTGATCGATAAAAGAAAAATCTTCCTCTCTCATGGGCAAAACCATGTGCACTGCAGGGGGGGGGAAAAGATATAACATGTGCAGACAGAATTAGATTTGGGTGGGGTGTGTTCAAACTGAAATCTAAATTGCAGTGTAAAAATAAAGCAGCCAGTATTTACCCTGCACAGAAACAAAATAAGCCACCCAAATCTAACCGTCTCTGCACATGTCACTTCTGCCCCACCTGCACTGCACATGGTTTTGTCCATTAGAGGAAGATTTTACTTTTGCAATCAACCTTGAATTGGGCCCAATGTTTACAATATGTGTCTAAAAATACTATAAATGAAACACTAAAATACTATAACAACAATCTCTAAATAAAAATGATAAAGGGTTAAAAATACTATTGGTGAGATAGAGCAATACTATCAAAATCCCAATAGTGATCCACAAATCCCATGCACTTCTTATTTGAGACTCTTTATATGATGCCCCCCCCCCACCTCAGATTCACTCAGGCTTTTAGGGACCACTGTCAGTATAAAACATCCATACTGCCTCATGCTTAAGGAGCAGATTTGTCCAATCGTCACCTCTTGTTCGTCTATGAACCATGGGTGTGATTCAGAGTTGTACGCTATATGCAAATGCCGCAGCTGTCCGGATTTGTGCTGAGACGCCCACTGGCGGCTTTGAAAGTCCCATCGGCTGCGTACAAAGATGCTGTGTCTGTTGCAGATCAGCCCATTATCAAACTCCTGTGGTCGCGCTGCATGGCTGCAGGAAGTAAGACGCCGGAGCCACTGTTTACTGTGTATGGGATCGCAGATACAGGCAGAGCCGCGTCCCAAAATGGTAACAACACGTCTGCGTCTTTGCTGCCACTCCCTGTAATCTCCGCCCACGGGCCCTGACTAAATCCTGTCTGTGACCGCCATCACTAGACCGCTGCTGCACATAATCATTGTGACTTAGATAAGTGCACAGTCGGGCAAAAATCGCTAAACTGCAAAATCATGGGGTTTGCGTCCAACTCCGAATCAGGCCTATTACCAATAATGCTTTGTGTCCTCTCAGAGATTGTGGGTTTTCTCTCTAAAAACATCTTCCATTACCTGTCATCCTCCACATCATTTCCTGCCTGTCATACCGACATAAGAAGCACCACAGTAGAAATGTAGAAGGCTAATGTCACTTGAATATATAATGAGGATGCTGAAATCCTGCTGTTGCATGTAGTGCACCCACTATGTTTAGAGCAGTCCAATCCAGTGACGTGGGGTGAGGCAGAGCCTTTCCTGTCATACTGACGTTTGTGCCAGAGTATTGACTGTATAAAGTATATGAAAAATACAAATAATTTGTTAGAAATATCTTCTTTGCATTATACTAATCATTTTTATAGCCAAAACTCTGGAGTTAAAAGTCTATGGCAGGTGAGGCAGTGCCTCACCTGTCCTTCTTTTCAGCACATCTCTGATCAAATCTCACCAAATTTCCAGGAGGTTATAATGCTGTACCTGTGTATAATGCCCAGATGTACCATTTGGATCATATATTGCATGTAAATCTGGCTCTGGGGCTAGCCAGTGCTTCCTGAGCCATTTAGCTCGCCACACGTCCCTGGTCCAATCGAGTGATTAGATATAATGTAATGTCTTGATATAAACCTCTCTCCCTGGCTGGCAGTATTACTAGCAGATTGGTAAGTCTCCTCTTGTTTATGGAGATATCTGCTACAGTATGCTTGAGCTTGATCAATGAACCCTAGTTTAAATGCAGGAAGTCCCATTAATACAAGCACTGCACACTCACACATATGGACTTCTCTCTAGGTGAAGCTGGCTTACCAAGAGTCTGAGATTGTGTCCCTTCTAAAGAAGATTCCCTTGGACTGCAATGAAATGAACACTATCCGGGGGCGAGCGAAGGAGCTGCGAGATGGCACTTTGTGCGATTACCGGCCAGTCCTTCCTCTTATGCTGGCCAGTTTTATTTTTGATGTCTTGTGTACTCCAGGTAACTGTGTTTCTAGTATTTCAGACTATATGCATATGCAAAACACACTACAGTATCTTGCTCTGGGCTAGATGCATCATCGCTTGGAGAGTGATAAAATGGAGAAAGAAAAAGTACCAGCCAATCAGGTCCTAACTGCCATGTCACAGGCTGTGTTTGAAAAATGGCAGGAGCTGATTGGCTGGCACGATTTCACTCTCCATTTTATCACTCTCCAATGGATGATGCAAGCTGTAATTGAAACTGCACTAGCTATCACCAGCCCCTATAGTTTCAGTGCACTAAAGGTGGGCATGGCATAACATATGTATGCAACATGGCTTTTAGTGTCCTTTCTGATTTTCTTCCACGTGTCCATGCAAAAATTTGGAACGTTAGCAGCACTCTCCACCAGACGGCATAACAGAACTACAGCTTTGTGTCATTAGCTATATTCCTGCAACATTAATTTCCCCGCACAGCTCCGAGTCATCTGTTCTATATTTCCACGTCGGTTGTATGTTGGTTGCATAAAAATATATATATACTTATGGAATGATATGATTAGTAACATACCTATATAACCGTGTGTGGGATGCCAGATGTGTGATTCTGCTTTTCTCTCGCAGTGGTATCCCCAACAGGTTCTCGTCCTCCAAGTCGTAACCGTAACAACGAGATGCCTGGGGATGAAGAGCTGGGATTTGAGGCAGCTGTTGCTGCATTAGGTTGGTAGTTTATATATGCATTCGCTGTTCCCATTTGTATCTCTATAATCAGTTACTTTGTTGATATTGTGTGACTTCTGATTGATGAATATTATGTTGTAAGTGAATGGCCCAAGCCATCTGCTATAATCGTATGTGTGCTTCATCTGTGTTCCAACTAGATGTACACAGTATCTTGTTAGGTACACCGTTTGTCAATGGTTCATGTTGTTTTGCTGCCTTACATCCTATCAGGTAGACTATTAGATATTTATATGCTTAAAGTCCTAATGTACAATTTTGCGATGAGACGTCTTGGCATTTTTGGATAACGGGGGTCATTCTGACCTGATTGCACGCTAGCTATTTTGTGCAACGCTGCGATCAGGTCAAAATTCTGCAAAACTGTGCATGCGTAAGCGTTGTTTTAATTAGTTCATTTTAAAAATATTAATTGGTCTATAAAAGTCCAAGTTAAATTCTTCTTGATAACAATTTGTTATAGGTTTTATAAATGAAATCATTAATTGCATCTGCAGTTGCTGATTAGGGCTGGTGTAACATGGGCGTTTCTGTGCTTTCTAGTACAGGATAGCGTTATCTGCCAAGCACTCATGTGACAGGGAAACACCCATTACATGTTCTGTGTCACTAAGCCCGATTCTTACTGCTGTGTTTCAAGTACATGCACAGATCAGCCATAGCATTAAACCCACTGAGCATGGATTATCTCATTACATTGGCACCTGTTCAGGGGTAGGCTATATTAGGCAGCAAGTGAACACTCAGTTCTTAAAGTTGATGTGATGGAAGCTGGAAAATGGGCATATGTAAGGAACTGAGCGGCTTTGACAAGGGCCAAATTGTGATGGCTAGATGACTGGGTCAGAGCGTGTATGGATCAATAGATCGACCCCATATGGTCAAAAGGTTGACATGGAAAAGGTAAACAGTTACAAAAGTTCAACATGTGAAAAGGTCGACTTTGAAAAATGGTCAACACAATTAAAGGTCAGCACATCATTTTTTCATCTCCTTTACCGTCGAAACACAGGAAACCCAAATAAGTGTACCGCGTCCCTTTGCAGCTTACCATGCTACGGGCAAGGTGCCTCGCTCTGCTACCGCTGCACTTGACACAGGTTTTTATTCCCAATCGTAGTCCATACGGATGGTAAAGTATGAAAAAACCCTTTAAAAACTGTGTCGACCATTGCTACGTCAACCTTTTATATCTATAGAACTTTTATATGTCGACCATCAGTGGTTGACCTATTGACTGTTGACCTTTTTGCTGTTGACCTATAGACCAGATACCCACAGAGCATCTACAAAATGGCAGGTCTTGTGGGGTGTTCCCAGCATGCACTGGTTAGTACCTTCCAAAAGTGGTCAAAGGAAGGATAACCGGTGAACTGGCCACAGGGTCATTAATGCCCAATTGTCATTGATGTGTGTGGGGAATGAACGCTAGCCCGTCTGGTCTGATCCCGCTGAAAAAGTTAATGCTAGCAGTGATAGAAAGGTTTCGGAACACTCTAGGATTTTTTTTGGTCACTTAAGGTGGTACATTGTAATTTTGAAGGGGACATTTTGGACGCTTTGTTAAAGCTGATGTATACATCAATAACATTAATATATACTATTTAAATATACTGTCATATAATGCCCTTAATTCATATCGTACCACATAGTGCCCAAAATTCAGTTGCCACACACTATTGCCCCTAATTCACATTTCGCCATACAGTTGGGCATCTTACTCACTTTACACTGCACAGTAGTGGGCACAATTCACGTTATGACACACAGTAGTGCCCCTTATTCATATTATGCCATACAGTAGTACCCAGGATGCACTATAGGAATTAGGCAAGCTTGGGGATGCAGTATGGTGCTCTGAGCAGTGTTCTGCTGGGAAACCTTGGGTCCTAACATTCATGTGGATGCTACTTTAATACGTACTACCTACCTAAACATTGGTGCAGACTAAGTACACCCCTTGTGTGAAAATTAACCTCACTTATAAAAAAGTGGGTTGCCACGCGCTCGATTAAAGTACTTTCTCTGAGCAGCTGTGTAAAATTGGATGGTCAATCCAAACAATAAAATCCACAAAAAACAAACAAACAGCGCTAATGCAATATCATAAGCAGACAGGTGTGTGAATTGAAAAAGTGGTATGATATTTATTATATACTCCTCATTTAAAATTAATACTAAATATAAACACAATGAATATAAAAAATATCAGTAAGAACACAAAAAGAAGAAAAAGTTAAAGTTTAAAATTCCAACCCATTGGCATATGAGTGAAGCCAAGATGGCTATTGATGGTACAGGACACTAAGGACGATGGCAGTTTTTATCCAGTGGTAGGCGAACTTTGTTAATGGTGGGACCAAATAATTCCACTTTCATATGCAAGAAAGAATTGCTTCCCTTAGCGGTGGTCCAAATGGCATAGGCTCCAGCGCACAGATGAGGGAGTTGATTTCACAGGATGGCACACCAAATACCAGTCCCACACTTTGTAAATCCACTGTCCAATAGTTCTGGATACTGCTCTCAAGTCCTTTAGGGGGTCCAAGGAGGTTCCTTACGCGTTTCGCTGTCACAAGGGGCAGCTTTATCAAAGGACATGCCATTTGGACCACCGCTAAGGGAAGTATTTCTTTCTTGCATATGAAAGTGGAATTATTTGGTCCCACCATTAACAAAGTTCGCCTACCACTGGATAAAAACTGCCATCGTCCTTAGTGTCCTGTACCATCAATAGCCATCTTGGCTCCACTCATATGCCAATGGGTTGGAAATTTAAACTTTAACTTTTTCTTCTTTTTGTGTTCTTACTGATATTTGTTATATTCATTGTGTTTATATTTAGTATTAATTTTAAATGAGGAGTATATAATAAATATCATACCACTTTTTCAATTCACACACCTGTCTGCTTATGATATTGCATTAGCGCTGTTTGTTTGTTTTTTGTGGATAAGTACACCCCTTCATGGCAGTGGTATTCCCTGATGGCAGTGGCCTCTTTCAGCACAGTGTTCCAGGTATAGCACGCCGACGTGTATCCATATAAACATAGTGCAAACTGCAGGTTTTCATTTCTGTCTTTCTAACGCATCTGGACAGGCATGAAGACGACAGTCAGTGAAGCAGAGCATCCTTTACTTTGTGAGGGGACAAGAAGAGAGAAAGGAGATTTGGCGCTAGCTCTAATGATTACCTACAAAGATGATCAGTCTAAGTTAAAAAAGGTATTTAAAGGAGAACTAAAACTACGTCTGCTATGTTAAAGTGGAGTAAGGAACTTGTGTCCCCGGTGGTAAGAACACAATTGTTTTATCCGCTGCTTCATAGTGCTCTTCCTTTCCAGCTGAATGCTTCCATTGGTGAGAAATGCTTGGACTTGTGTGGATCCAGGATGGAGCTGGTACACTCATCTGCTGTTTTGTTGTCTTTCTGTAGAAGTGTAGTTCTTATTCATAGAGGGACAGTGACAGGGACACTAATATGAATACATGTTTTCATGAATTCTTTTTGCTATATTACAGTTTGTTTATTTTCAGAAGTAAATATTGCACATATATTAAATCTTTGTGTGTGTTGTTTCTTCTGCATTTTCTAGATATTGGACAAGCTGCTGGATCGGGAAAGTCAAACTCACAAGCCACAAACGCTGAGCTCCTTCTATTCTTCCAGTAAACCGACGACAACCAATCAAAAGTCTCCTTCCAAACATGCCTCACAGTCCACTGCAGCCATACTAGTATCAGGTAGCCCGGCCACTCACCAGCAGCCTGGTGTGACCACTGGAGTCCATGGTGGGATCACCGAAAACTTTCCAGAGAAGAACACTCAGGGTAACATACACTTATCATTGTTTTTGTACGCTCAGTTGTGATGTTACTTAAGTGTGACAGGTACAAAGCTGCTATAATGGCTAAGCTCACTAAGCACTTAGGGATCTATGCATTGAGGAAATGACAGTACATTTCCACTCTTTCCTTTGTATACACTTCAAGGTAGCCAATGTGCTTACTGCCCATTGGGTGATGTAATACTAGCGAGGGATCACTGGTATGGTAATGAGATTCTTCTGATCCATAAAATGTGTCTCTTCTTACACTGCTCTCTGCTTTTCCCCTTAGGCTAGGGGCACACATAGCGTTGTAGCTTGGTAAGTAGGAGCCTGCACATGGCTGCCCACAAATTTGTGACTGTGCTGCATCCACCGGACTCCACCGCAGCATGACAGGACCGGATTGCAAGTAGAACACATACATTTGAATGTGTGTGTTCACACACTGCGGCTGTGCACTGTGTTCTACTTGAAATAAGGTAGTGACACTGGGCATCCGGGGAAAAGGCAGTGTGTGAATCCACATAGCGTTTTCACCAGACCTGGGTCTTGCAAAACGGGTCCGGTGAAAAACGCTATGTGCAACTGCTCTGAGGAGGGGGAGGGGGCCAGCTGTGCTCCATTTGTCAGCACGGCTACATTACAACAAAAATCTAATTATTACTTCTGAAAGTACTGCAGAAACAGAGCACTGAGACTCCATGTAGATTAGTCACCTGATGCACACTCCCTATTGTTGCTGTGGCAACAGTTTGTCACAATTTATTTTGTATCTAAAGTTTATGCATTTAGGTATTCCTGATAACTCCTATAAAGACCAAGGAATGCCCTTCCCCATTTTTAGGGCTACTGGATCAATATGTGGGCATTGCCCCTTGTATGAGCAGTGCACTAACCGAGTAATTTCCTCCTGCCCATGACACATTGCTTTGTTCTTATGGGGCATGGTGGTTATATACAGTATTTGCTGGCGTATAAGACTACTTTTTTGCCCTGAAAAACATGCCTCCAAGTGGGGGGGTCGTCTTATACGCCGGGTGCACTTCAGTTGGGATAGACATAGCTGCCATAGTGGCCTTCCGATACTCGCCCGGTGCCCATAGTGGCCTCCCGATGCCCGCCCACCTCATTCTACTCACCATCCAGTATCGCGCGATATCCAGTGCGGCCGCGGCGGGTCACTAGTGCCAATTACAGGGAGATGCAGGGACTGGCCGGAGGCGCTGCAGTCGCGTTGTGGCCGTACAATGGTGACAATGACAGGTACTGTAATGGCACTAATACTAATGGCACTCATGTGAAACCGGTAACACTAAATGCACACAGGGGTATACTTTTATACATTTTACAACTTTCTCCTCGCCCCCTCCCCCCTTCTTATGCATACCTTGATAAATACTCCCTATCCAAATCTCTTATCAGGTCATAATATACAGTATGTCACAAATCTGATGTTCTTTTACGTTTTATTTGGTGTGTGGAAGGGGGTAGTCTTATACGGCGAGTATATAACAAACTCTATATTTTGAGTGGAAATGTTGGGGGTCGTCTTATATGCCCAGTCGTCTTATACGCCGGCAAATACGGTACTGGTCTTCCCAGGTCTTCATTGATTTGATATGTTTTACTTATCCATTTCCGCTCACACAGAGCTTCCAAGTTCCACTATCCGCAGTGGTCTAGTCTGGGGAGTCGTATTTCTTTTATTTTTGTCTTACTAATTGAAATTCTCTTGTGTTTGCTGAATTTTTTATTTTTTTTTAAAGGTCCCAAATCTTTCCATAAAATGGAACTCGTGCTGCTGCGTTATTTGTGCCAAAAGACACATGTAAATAATGGCGGAACCTTCTGTCATTTTTGCCCTTGTAGGCGAACTTTATTTTTGCCTTCTGACAGGAATTGGTGCGCTAGTGTTACTTTGTATTACTGTGCATCTTGAGATAAGTGTGTGTTATTCTGCAGTTAGTCTGCAGACATTTACATGATGTGTTAATGCCGTGTGCACAATGACTAATTAATTATATTCTAATATGCGCAGATGCATTCCAGATGGTCTTTCAGTGATAGAAGTAGGCCATTGTAATATGTTCCTTGGTGAAATATGAGCTGATATTTTCCTCAACACATGAACATTTTAAACCTCTTTATTCTAGTTCTTATTATTTGGGGGTATATGGGCTAGGCACATGTTTATGCCTAGAGCGCACGTAGCATGAAGTGTTCAGTGCCCCTTTCCACTTAAACACTTTTTGTCCATGTCTCTGTGACAACACACTATGTCATCAATGACCCACAAAAAAAAGGGGAAGATTAGGGTATTCCGGGACAGATAAAAATAATGGCAGTCTAATGAATGGTAGGGCCTACTAACTGGTATCCGGTTGATAGATAGATAGACAGTGTCTAGTTAGACAGTCAATAGATAGACCACCATATGTTAGACAGACATTAGGTTGGCAGGGTCAAAAGGTCAACATGAAAAAGGTAGACGGATCAAAAGGTCGACATGGAAATGGTCGGCATAAAAAAAGATAGACCATTTTTTTTTTAAATTTAACATGTTTTTGGACTATTTCATACCTTCTCTATCCATGTCGGCATAGAGTTGGTTATAAACCTTGTGGCGAGTGCAGCGAGCCACTGAGCCCCAAGCGTGGCCAGCGAAGCGAGCCCCACGAGGGTATTCCTTTCTACAATTGGGGGGTCCCAGATGACAAAACTATCCACACAAACCACAAAAATGCAAAAAACATGGTGTCTACCTTTTTTATGTCGACCTTTTGACACTGTCGACCTTTTCTACTGTCTACCTTTTTCATGTCGACCTTTTGACCCTGTCGACCTAATGTCTGTCTAACATGTGGTGTCTATCTAACTAGACACTGTCTGTCTATTATACCACACCCCTACTAACTGGCTTAGTAACACCTTTTCAGGAGGTAAACAGGTCACATTAAAGTTTTTTTTTTTTTTTTAAATGAAAGTTCTCAAAAATGTGGTTTGAAGATAATTAAGGAATTCCTGTTTCTTATAATCAGGAAAAGTGGAAGAGCAACCAATTTTACTGCTTCAGCAGAAGGCTTTTATATAAACCCTCCCATCAAACCCAGTTGGGAAGGTAAAGATAGTGGAAAACAGTCCTTTTCAAAGTCTTGCTTCAACAGGCCTGATTACAAATTAGACCAGACATATAAAAAAATGGTTGTGTGTGTTACAGACGGCTCCCAGAAATCGAGCAGTGAAACCGCAGGCGAAGTACAAGTTTACAAACAGGAAGGGAAAGTTCCAAGCCGGCTAGCTCTAGGAAACAGAGGAGGATATAACGGGAGATGTTGGGGTTCACCAGTGCGACAGAAAAAGAAACATACAGGTAATAGAGTTATAATAATTAGTATATATATATATATATATATATATATATATATATATATATATATATATATATATATATATATATATATATATATATATATATATAGCGATTCCCTGTGTTTTGCAAGGTACATTTAAGTACAAGAACTGTTTCTATACCACAAATATTTTTGTTTTCTGGTGTCAAAGTGTTGAATACTTAAATACACGAGAAAAAAAATCACTACAGTAAGTGTAATGTAAAGTGTTCAAATTTAAATTCTGAGTCCCGTGCATCACGCAGAGTTCTTTTTTGTTTTAATTCCAGAAGGAACGGTTTACTGTACTGAATTTTTTTTCTCTTGTGTATGTTTTCAACCAACAAAGTATTTAAGTCTTGGACAACCGAAAACAAAAAAATATTTGTGGTATAGAAACAGTTCACGTACTATATCTTCTACAGCTGGCGTTGCTACTCACCTCTATGAAGGAATTCAAGTGTTTTGCGCTTCGGTGGCCAGTAGATGGCGCCTGACGGACTAATTCTGGTGTTTCTCCATGCTGGTGCGCATATCTGGTGGTGCTGACATTACTGTTATGCTGTTCTGTCATTGTGATGGTCTTGTAACTAATATATATATATATATATATATATTATATAATGTGTGTGTGTAAACGTGCACATGCACACACTCTCATTGTTCCAAATATCTATTTGCCTGGCCAGGACTTATGATTAAGTAGGGAAACAGAAAGAAAACAGCGCTATAACCAATTTTTCTAATTGACGAATGGGTCACAAGTGATCTAAAATAAAAGGTTTTTAATAGAAAATATATACCAGTTGTGCCAATAACATTAGCTTAATTATAATCAATATATAAAAAATGTATCTTATGGTATTATACCAATACAGAGGAATAAAACCATCAGTAGATGCAAAACACAATTACAGTGCTTGATTGTACCCCCTTCAGGTGGTCGTAGTATATGGGCTCATAGATAAAGTCCTGTATAAACAGTCCATGTATGACTTCACTGGGATCATAAATAATTATCCAAGGTGATTATAGTTACCGGTCCATAGGTATTTGTATAGGGAGAAGTCCACTTAGCGTCAATCCTTTTATCAAAGGTCCTTTGATAAAGCTGTCCATAGACAGCGAAACGCGTCAGGATCTACAATACCCCTGGTCAGTGGGCCACTTGAAGGACTTTGCTTGAACACGGGATTACCACGGTGGACTTTTTACTGTACACTGCCCAAGCACGGAAGGTTAAAGGACCCCAATAAATGCGCCTCTCTTGCACCAGCGAACAGGATTGACGCTAAGTGGACTTCTCCCTATACAAATACCTATGGACCGGTAATTATAATCACCTTGGATAATTATTTATGATCCCAGTGAAGTCATACATGGATTGTTTATACAGGACTTTATCTATGAGCCCATATACTACGACCACCTGAAGGGGGTACAATCAAGCACTGTAATTGTGTTTTGCATCTACTGATGGTTTTATTCCTCTGTATTGGTATAATACCATAAGATACATTTTTTATATATTGATTATAATTAAGCTAATGTTATTGGCACAACTGGTATATATTTTCTATTAAAAACCTTTTATTTTAGATCACTTGTGACACATTCGTCAATTAGAAAAATTGGTTATAGCGCTGTTTTCTTTCTGTTTTCCATGTTTGTTTGAGGAGGTTGACCACCTCCTATACAGCCGCTGTGAGAACCAGCCCTGGTGCCGCCCGATTAGGTTTTTCTTGTTGATTTAACTGCTTCCATTGCTTATGATTAAGTAGACCATTTTTTCCTCCACCATTAATAAAGAAAACTGTTTTTTCATCAGTGTATTAAAACTGCAGTCTCTCGTGTTGTCTCTCCATCTGTGTTAAATTGTTTTCTGTCTTTTTATTTTTACTATTATTAATAATACCATAAGATTAATACTTGAAGTTCTCTGCCTGGGCTATTTAAAACAGTAGCCTTTGTACTTAGAGATTTGGCATTTGTGTTTAGACTTTTGGTAACAACCAAACAAAATGAAAACCTTTATTTAAACCTGTAGGAATGGCCAGCATTGATAGCAGCGCACCAGAGACAACATCGGACAGTTCCCCAACCCTTAGTCGCCGACCATTACGTGGAGGTTGGGGAGCTACACCTTGGGGACGGGGACAGGATAGTGACAGCATCAGTAGCTCCTCCAGTGATTCGCTGGGATCATCCTCTTCTAGTGGCAGTAGGAGGGCAAACGGTGGAGCCAGGGCCAAGACGGTGGAGGTGGGAAGGTGAGTACATTCATCTGGTTTAATAAAATGTGATTATTTAGATTCTTGGTTGAATTTATGTTCCTAGTAATCTATTATTTATATTGCTTTTTTAACTGTCCAGATACAAAGGACGTCGCTTGGAAAGCCATGCTCCCCATGTTCCTAATCAGCCCTCAGAAGCGGCTGCCCACTTCTATTTTGAACTGGCTAAGACTGTTCTAATTAAGGCTGGAGGGAACAGCAGCACTTCCATTTTTACACATCCATCCTCCAGCGGTGGACACCAAGGGCCCCATCGCAACTTGCACCTTTGTGCCTTTGAAATAGGCCTCTATGCCCTCGGCCTACACAACTTTGTGTCACCAAACTGGTTGTCTAGAACCTACTCTTCACACGTCTCCTGGATAACTGGTGAGGATTGCTGAAGGGGTGGGTGTTGGAATCATACAGTTGGAATTGATAGCTTGAACTAGAATTTTTGGTTATTTCACTGTAATGCTGAACAGTTTCTTTGGTTTGCTATATTTGGCCCTTTTATTTTAGTAATTGAGCCAAACCCCAACATGTTTTTTCACCCTTTTACTACAAAACAGGACAATGGACAAAACGGCCGTCACATGACACAGCAAACAGTGGGGTCTATTTACTAAGCCTTGGAGAGAGATGAAGTAACGAGAGATACAATACCAGCCAATCAGCTCCTAATTGCCATGATACAGGCTGTATTTGAGAAATGGCAGGAGCTGGTTGGTTGTCCCTTTATCTCTCTCTAATGCATAGTACATAGACCCCAGTAACTGACAGTCAACTGACATCAGCTACTGTATTATCACACACATCACACTCCTCCCTTTTTACCTTAAAAAAACTAAAACCCCGGAAGTGATTTGAGTGCAAGAATTTTATTATATAAGAAACTTTAAGTCCAGTATTTGGGGTGCTTAGTGGATTCTGACTGGGTAACATTGTTGAACCCATGAAGTACGGTTTTGCGTTCTAACATTTCTCCTTTGGAAACAGCTGGTAGTTCATCTTACAGATACTCTTCTTATTCAAGGGAATGTTACCCTACTCTAGAACAGATTCTGGAGACACCTCCATGGGCGTTTCCATCTCATCCACTGCCGATGCTTTGAATGAGAGGCTGTTAAGGTCGGTTTTTCCACACAGAAAGTTTCACAGGCAAAGTGGTCCTTGGATTGTTTTATGATAGAAACATAGAATTTGACGGCAGAAAAGAACCACTTGGCCCATCTAGTCTGCCCCTTTTTTTTTTTACTATATTTTTATCTCAAACCTTATTTGATCCTTATTTCTTTGTAAGTATATCCTGCTGTCTTATCCCATGCATGTTTAAATAGCTCTACAGTCTTAGCCTCTACCACCTCTGATGGGAGGCTATTCCACTTGTCCACTACCCTTTCTGTGAAGTAATTTTTCGTCAAATTTCCCCTGAACCTGCCTCCCTCCAGTCTCAGTGCATGTCCTTGTGTCCTATTGCTTCTCTTCATTTGAAGAATGTTTCCCTCCTGGACTTTGTAAAACCCTTGATATATTTGAAAGTTTCTATTATACATACATACATATACATACATACATATACATACATACATACATACATACATACATACATACATACATACATACATACATATACATACATACATATACATACATACATATACATATATATAGAAGTAATTCCAGTTTCCTGGGGGGCACTCTCCTTTGAACATCATCACATGAAGCTTCTTTAATCCATAAAGGCTTTATTTGGTCACATAATTGGCTTTATTCAGTCGACGTTTCGGCTCTACAAGTGGAGCCTTTCTCAAGACAAGCCTTATAAATAATTTTATGTTGAAAATAGTCACAACTAGAGTAAATATAACTCAAAAAAATAGCAACAATATAGCACTGAGGATGGATCCGTGGTTACTCCAATATAGTTAACTTCACACAATAGAAATATCCTGGATGACTATCCAAATAGTGGCACTTTGCACAGTGGAGCCTCCCTAAGGATCACGAGTCAACATCCAGTCAGTGTGGCTGCCACATATACATACATTGTTTACATTACTATACATATTGAGAACTTTTAGTCTTTCTGGGTAAGTTTTGTGATGTAAGTTTTGTGATGTAGGCCATGCACCATTTTAGTTGCCCTTTTTTGTACAGTCTCTAATGTATTAATATCCTTCTGAAGATATGGCCACCAGAATTGAACACTGTATTCTAGATGAGGCGTACCAATGACCTATACAGGGACATTATTACTGCTGCTGATTCCTCTCCCAATGCAGCCAAGCATCTGACTTGTCTTCCTCATTGCTTTGTTACATTGCTTACCTACCTCTAAGTCACCTGAAATAGTGACTCCTAGATCCCTTTCCTCCTCAGTAGTTTCGAGTATAGTGCCATTAATACTATATTTAGCCTTTGGATTTTTGAGACCCAAGTGCATGATTTTGCATTTTTTCACATTAAACTGTAATTGCCACATTCTTGATCATTCCTCTAGTCTACCTAGATCCTCAGTCATTTGTTTTACCCCTCCTTGTGTGTCTACCCTGTTGCATACCTTTGTCATCTGCAAAAAAAGCATACTCCTCCTGCAGGGTCCACAGTTTATCCACAGGATAACATTGGAATATGAGGTAGCGTCAGCGGAATAGCACCAATCAATCAAAAGCTTTGGCCTCTCAGAATGCAACGGGCCCGTCCCTATATCCCAGCCTCCTGGCTCAGGTAATTCAGTTTTTTGTTTGGTGCGGCAGGAGCCGGACCATGGTCATAGGGCTGCTGGTTTATTGCAGCCATAAGCTTTTTATTATTTTATTTTTAGAGTTGTCTTCTTCTTTTTGAGCGATCTTTCTAAAATGCTTTGTATACGCACATTAGAAAGAGTCGCTCCAACAACTCTCTGCCGGGTCGCGGCAACGCTTACCCACGTGTACAGTGCTGTTTTGGCGGGCATCAGTATGGATGTACTAGTAAGTCCAGCTGACGTTGCCAGGCTATGGCTGGAGCACGGCGAGAAGGTAAAGCGTTGGTTCCACTGGGGTTGATGTCAGCAGTGGGGATTAAGACCCCCCCCCCTGTCGCTCCTCCCCCCGGTTCATGACCAGTTTCTTGCCATGAACTGAATTCCCGCTTCCGTCTGTGACGCTAGATATCTAACTGACCCAGTCGCAGCATAGGCGGCTGTGTCGCTGGTGCATCTGTGTTCACTTGGGCGTCAGTGTTTACTGATAACATATGTGTTCACTTGGGCGTCGGTGTTCACTATTTGTGTCCGGATCCACTCAGCGTTGGATAACCTATTGATCGATCCTGGAATCGGGGTTAAATCTCCCTGTATACCGCTCTTGTATCTTAGTGATACAGCACTAAGTCTCTACCTACCATTGGGGTGCGAGTAGTTGGATAAGTGCCTGATGCATATGAGTCTGATAAACTGTTACTGCTGTTTCTTTCGCTTGCGACTGAATACGTTAAAAATCCTATATAAGGTAATGCAGTAATCTGTTTTTCCTACATACCTGAAATGTGTCTGTAGTTGAATATATGTTCATATTGCTTATTATACTAATGTATAACATGTGACTGATTGCTAGTGTGGCTGATGACTTTTTTCTATACTATACTATATTTCCGTCAGTTTTGCTGTCTTTGTATATACCAATCCTCAATGTTGGTGCAAGGCAGGGAGGGATCGGATTCTATATCACTTTAGCAAGCTTATAGAATAGAATAGAGGAGAGGAGATTTCGCACACAGAGACTGAAAAGTTTCTTCACAGTAAGGACAATGGGTATTTGGAATTCCCTGCCTGAGAGAGTAGTAATGGCGGACTCGTCATTGCTCTTTTAAGAATGGGCTAGATAAATACCTAATGGAGAAGGATGTAAGAGGGTTATGGTGGGTAACTCATGTACTATAGTAATAAAAAATAAAATAAACAAAGGAGCTTCTTAGTTTACGGCTAAACATTCACCGCAGTTAAAATTAGTTTAAAAATATTCGTGTCCCCCTCAGACTCTCCACCTCTCTACAAAACTTCAAACGGGCTCTCAAGACCTACTTCTTCACCAAACCCAGCCAAATCTCATCCTAAACCTCTGTTCCACGCTCTCTATGTACCCCATCTGTGTCACCCCTGTCTGCCTACCCCTCCCCTTTAGATTGTAAGCTCTCACGGGCAGGGCCCTCTTCCTTCATGTGCTTATCCTTTTTCTTACTTTAATAATCTTCAACTGCACCAAATCCAGCAGTCTTCTGCCACCTGATACTTATTCCAGTGTCATCTGCTGATGTAACTATGTTTATTTACCCTGTTTGATTATTTATGTACTCTGTAAATGAGCGCTGCGGAACCCTTGTGGCGCCATGTAAATAAAGGATAATAATATTAGTGTAGGAGATCATTAACACGTTGAACTCGATGGACAAATTGTCTTTTTTATTTAACCTCAGAAACTGTTTCTATGTAAGTAAGTCCCACTGAGACCTCAAACTCCATTGTAAAAACAGCATTGCAGTTGGTTGTCTAGTGGTGGAATGCTCAATGTTGTGGTTTATAAACAAGAAGATATTAATTTTGCATTATAACAGCATTCTCCAGACCTTGCTTTTAGAACTCTTTTAAAAGTTTGTATAAATCTTTTGGCCACGCCATTAGGTGGAGGAAGGCGTGTAGGAGACGTGAAATGTTTTATACTGTTCTCATACATAAATTGCTAAAATTCAGTTGACATGAGCTGAGGCATATTGTCACTTCAGCTTAATCACTTGTGGCTGCTTCAAGTGATCATCCACAGCAGTCCATAAACGTTCCTGCAAAATCGATGTACCTTCTGCCAGGGAGAGGTGGACCATTCCATGAATGTACCACTGGAGGAGCATTTTGAACTTTCTGACACCTGGAACACTCCTTAATTAAAGTCTCAATTTGGCTATTGATTCTTGGCCACCATACGTAGCTTCTTCATTTTGCCAGTACATGGATGGCACAGTTTAGCCACACGTCAAGGTTCCTTGTCACACAGATAATTGATCCTGCCCGCTTGAAAATACATGGAACACATGATTTCCCCTATATTGTCAGCCCTTTAAAGTTAAGTCCAGTACTGTGTAGAAAACTGGATTGCTTCTTGTGAACGGGCAATACAACTGTTGTTCAGTCAGTCTTCTGTATGGTTTACTTCTTTCAAATTCATCTATGCCTTTTGTTGCACGGAGGCTAATTCAGGTTGGGTTTTATATGTTGGCGGTCAGAATACCGATCGCGGCATCCCGATGATGTGAATCCTGATGGGGACAAGGTAAGTATATTTAACTTTCCCCAATGCCCCCCTAACCTTCCCTTCCTGCAGCCTAAATTTAACACCCCCCTTCCTCTTGCAGCCGAACCATATTCCTCCCCGGTAGTGCCTTATCCTACCCCCCTTCCCGCAGCCTAAACCTATCCCTCCACCTACCACCCTGCCACAGCCTAACCCTAACTCTCCACGGGAGTGCTTTAACCTAACCCCCCCCCCCCCCACCTCCCCGCAGCCTACTGCTAACACCCGCTTCCTGCAGTCTAACCCTCTCCCCACAGCCTAAACATAACCTTCCCCACCCGTGGCTTACTTCTCCGACGGCCTGGCAAGGGATTGCTTGGGATACCGGCGGTCGGGATACTGGCCGTTGGGACTATGACCATAGTCGAGAGTCCGGTGCCGGCATTCAGAACAATGACTGGATTCCGGCATCTGTATTTTGACTGCTGGGATCGCAACTGGATCCCTTCAGGTTTACATACATCTCCAATGCTTGCTGAACTGTGCATGCAGGACTGGTATTGCACGTGCAAATTGGGTCCTGAGTCGCTGAACTCTGTGCCACCTAAGCCATAGCCTGTCGGTCTGTTTGTGGGCAATGATGGCTACAGAGAGAGTTCCTGAAAAATGTAGAGGACAATGTCTGCTTCTTCTGATGCCGCTTCATCGGCCTCGGAAGTGGGGAAACACCGGTGTTCCTGAGCGAGCTGAGGGTTGCTCAGTTGACCAATGTTCAGGCAGATGATCTGATGCTGCGTCTTTGGATGCAGCAGCAGATTAGTGAAGCATGTAGGAGGTGTCTATTTACACAAGATGCCTCCTGCTGCATTAACATATTTTCTTACAGCAGCAGCATCCACAGACAGCTGCAGTGTCCATCTCTGAATCAGGCTCACTGTGTAACAGGAATCTGTCTGTGTCCATCTTCGTGTGCTCTGGCATGGGATGCTGTGCTGAGGGTGTATGGTGCTATTTGTTCCAGCTACAGTATGGGACACTAATTGGTGCCTTATGTGGCTCTGTGGTGCATGCGTCTGGTGCAGTGTGGGTCGCTGTGCTGGAGGTGCGGGGACTTAGCTGCACTGGTTGCTGTCTGTGATTTAGTGCTTGATCAGGAGCATGCACCATGATAATGAGGCCGAGTGACGGATGTCTGCTGCACTTGATGTTGGCAAGCTACCAGGGCCACTTTTCTGTGATACATCTTTTGCTTATAATGGCAACTCTCACAAGCTTAATATGGAGCATACAGGAGTTGGGCAGTAACCAGCATTAGATACAACAGCACACATCCAACAACTGTAATGCTTGATTAGTGGCAGAGCGGTGCACCAATCAGAGGTATAGGAAGAGGAAGAGACTCCCCACATGTCACAGTGCTGGGAGCAGTGTGAGTGTGTCAGTGAGCTAGTGGTTTCACCTAATCCTAAACGTGTGTGACGTCTTGGGAGTCCCTGTGGGCATACCTGAGAATTAGGGGACAGAGAGCTGCGGAGCACCCGGCAGGTGACCAAACTGCAGCAAGAGAAAATATAGAGATATTCTGTGTTGATGCAGAGGATGTGCTTTGCATTTATATTGTATGCACTGTGTATGTGCAGTTCTGTGACCTGTGTGCACTGTAACCCCAATTACTTACCCTGTGGTAGATCATTTCTAACTACAATCAAAACCTGGCCAGTGGGTAACGTCACATTGATCAATCTCTCACATCACTGATACAGAGCAACAAATCACATTAGGGGGCATTAATGGTGCCTCAAACTGTCACCAAGAACTGCATCAAAGGAATCTATACATTCTGCACTGATCCTGTGCATACATATCCCCTGAATAACCTGTTCAATGCTAGTTACCCACCCCATAATTAATCCGCTGTATAGCCTGCGTATAAGTGTTACATCTATTCCAGTGATATGTATCATGCATCCATATTTCTCTATCGTCCTAGTGGATGCTGGGGTTCCTGAAAGGACCATGGGGAATAGCGGCTCCGCAGGAGACAGGGCACAAAAAGTAAAGCTTTTCCAGATCAGGTGGTGTGCACTGGCTCCTCCCCCTATGACCCTCCTCCAGACTCCAGTTAGATTTTTGTGCCCGGCCGAGAAGGGTGCAATCTAGGTGGCTCTCCTAAAGAGCTGCTTAGAAAAAGTTTAGCTAGGTTTTTTATTTTACAGTGATTCCTGCTGGCAACAGGATCACTGCAGCGAGGGACTGAGGGGAGAAGGAGTCAACTCACCTGCGTGCAGGATGGATTGGCTTCTTGGCTACTGGACATCAAGCTCCAGAGGGACGATCACAGGTACAGCCTGGATGGTCACCGGAGCCGCGCCGCCGGCCCCCTTGCAGATGCTGAAGTCAGAAGAGGTCCAGAATCGGCGGCTGAAGACTCCTGCAGTCTTCTAAAGGTAGCGCACAGCACTGCAGCTGTGCGCCATTTTCCTCTCAGCACACTTCACACGCAGTCACTGAGGGTGCAGGGCGCTGGGAGGGGGGCGCCCTGGGAGGCAAATGTAACCTATAAAAAGGCTAAAAATACCTCACATATAGCCCCTAGAGGCTATATGGAGATATTTAACCCCTGCCTGATTTCTCTAAATAGCGGGAGACGAGCCCGCCAGAAAAGGGGCGGGGCCTATCTCCTCAGCACACGGCGCCATTTCCTCTCACAGCTCCGCTGGTCAGGACGGCTCCCAAGTCTCTCCCCTGCACTGCACTACAGAAACAGGGTAAAACAGAGAGGGGGGGCAAATTTATGGCGATATTTTGATATAACAAAGCAGCTATAAGGGAGCACTTATTATAAGGCTATCCCTGATATATATATAGCGCTTTTGGTGTGTGCTGGCAAACTCTCCCTCTGTCTCCCCAAAGGGCTAGTGGGTCCTGTCTTCGTTAGGAGCATTCCCGGTGTGTCTGCTGTGTGTCGGTACGTGTGTGTCGACATGTATGAGGACGATATTGGTGTGGAGGCGGAGCAATTGCCAAATATGAGGATGTCACCCCCTAGGGAGTCGACACCAGAATGGATGCCGTTATTTATGGAACTACGGGATAGTGTCAACACGCTAAAGCAGTCGTTTGACGACATGAAGCGGCCGGACAATCAATTAGTGCCTGTCCAGGCGACTCAAACACCGTCAGGGGCTGTGAAACGCCCTTTGCCTCAGTCGGTCGACACAGACCCAGACGCAGGCACTGACTCCAGTGATGACGGTGACGAATCAACCGTATTTTCCAGTAGGGCCACACGTTATATGATTTTGGCAATGAAGGAGGCGTTACATTTAGCTGATACTACAGGTACCACTAAACAGGGTATTATGTGGGGTGTGAAAAAACTACCTATAGTTTTTCCTGAATCAGAAGAATTAAATGACGTGTGTAATGAAGCGTGGGTTGCCCCTGATAAAAAGCTGATAATTTCAAAGAAATTATTGGCTTTATACCCTTTCCCGCCAGAGGTTAGGGAGCGCTGGGAAACACCTCCTAGGGTGGACAAGGCGCTAACACGCTTATCTAAACAAGTGGCGTTACCCTCTCCTGAGACGGCCGCACTTAAAGATCCATCAGATAGGAGGATGGAAAATATCCAAAAAAGTATATACACACATGCAGGTGTTATACTACGACCAGCTGTAGCGACTGCCTGGATGGGCAGTGCTGGGGTAGTTTGGTCAGAGTCCCTGATTGAAAATATTGGTACCCTGGACAGGGACAATATTTTACTGTCGTTAGAACAAATAAAGGATGCATTTCTTTATATGCGTGATGCACAGAGGGATATCTGCACACTGGCATCACGGGTAAGTGCTATGTCCATTTCGGCCAGAAGAGCTTTATGGACGCGACAGTGGACAGGCGATGCGGATTCAAAACGGCATATGGAAGTTTTGCCGTATAAAGGGGAGGAGTTATTTGGAGTCGGTCTATCAGATTTGGTGGCCACGGCTACAGCCGGGAAATCCACCTTTCTACCTCAAGTCACTCCCCAACAGAAAAAGGCACCGACCTTTCAACCGCAGCCCTTTCGTTCCTTTAAAAATAAGAGAGCAAAGGGCTATTCATATCTGCCACGAGGCAGAGGTCGAGGGAAGAGACACCAACAGGCAGCTCCTTCCCAGGAACAGAAGCCCTCCCCGGCTTCTACAAAAGCCTCAGCATGACGCTGGGGCTTCTCAAGCGGACTCGGGGACGGTGGGCGGTCGTCTCAAAAATTACAGCGCGCAGTGGGCTCACTCGCAGGTAGATCCCTGGATCCTGCAGATAATATCTCAAGGGTACAGGTTGGAATTAGAGACAGATCCACCTCGCCGTTTCCTGAAGTCTGCTTTACCAACGTCCCCCTCCGAAAGGGAGACGGTTTTGGAAGCCATTCACAAGCTGTACTCTCAGCAGGTGATAGTCAAGGTACCTCTTCTACAACAAGGGAAGGGGTATTATTCCACTCTTTTTGTGGTACCGAAGCCGGATGGCTCGGTAAGGCCTATTCTAAATCTGAAGTCCTTGAACCTGTACATAAAGAAGTTCAAGTTCAAGATGGAGTCACTCAGAGCAGTGATAGCGAACCTGGAAGAGGGGGACTTTATGGTATCCTTGGACATCAAGGATGCGTATCTCCACGTTCCAATTTACCCCTCACACCAGGGGTACCTCAGGTTCGTTGTACAAAACTGTCACTATCAGTTTCAGACGCTGCCGTTCGGATTGTCCACGGCACCTCGGATCTTTACAAAGGTAATGGCCGAGATGATGATTCTTCTTCGAAGAAAAGGCATATTAATTATCCCATACTTGGACGATCTCCTAATAAGGGCAAGGTCCAGAGAACAGCTAGAGATGGGATTAGCACTGTCTCAAGAAGTGCTAAAACAGCACGGGTGGATTCTGAATATTCCAAAATCCCAGTTAATGCCGACAACTCGTCTGCTGTTCCTAGGGATGATTCTGGACACGGTTCAGAAAAAGGTTTTTCTCCCGGAGGAAAAAGCCAAGGAGTTATCCGAGCTTGTCAGGAACCTCCTAAAACCAGGAAAGGTGTCTGTACATCAATGCACAAGAGTCCTGGGAAAAATGGTGGCTTCTTACGAAGCAATTCCATTCGGCAGATTCCACGCAAGAATTTTCCAAAGGGATCTGTTGGACAAATGGTCAGGGTCGCATCTTCAGATGCACCTACGGATAACCCTGTCTCCAAGGACAAGGGTGTCTCTTCTGTGGTGGTTGCAGAGTCCTCATCTATTGGAGGGCCGCAGATTCGGCATACAGGATTGGATCCTGGTGACCACGGACGCCAGCCTGAGAGGCTGGGGAGCAGTCACACAAGGAAGAAACTTCCAGGGAGTATGGACGAGTCTGGAAACGTCTCTTCACATAAACATTCTGGAACTAAGAGCAATATACAATGCTCTAAGCCAGGCAGAACCTCTGCTTCAGGGAAAACCGGTGTTGATCCAGTCGGACAACATCACGGCAGTCGCCCATGTGAACAGACAGGGCGGCACAAGAAGCAGGAGTGCAATGGCAGAAGCTGCAAGGATTCTTCGCTGGGCAGAGAATCATGTGATAGCACTGTCAGCAGTGTTCATCCCGGGAGTGGACAACTGGGAAGCAGACTTCCTCAGCAGACACGATCTTCACCCGGGAGAGTGGGGACTTCATCCAGAAGTCTTCCACATGCTGGTAACCCGTTGGGAAAGACCAATGGTGGACATGATGGCGTCTCGCCTCAACAAAAAACTGGACAGGTATTGCGCCAGGTCAAGAGATCCGCAGGCAATAGCTGTGGACGCGCTGGTAACGCCTTGGGTGTACCAGTCGGTGTATGTGTTTCCTCCTCTGCCTCTCATACCAAAAGTATTGAGAATTATACGGCAAAGAGGCGTAAGAACGATACTAGTGGTTCCGGATTGGCCAAGAAGGACTTGGTACCCGGAACTTCAAGAGATGATCACGGAAGATCCGTGGCCTCTACCTCTAAGGAGGGACTTGCTTCAGCAGGGTCCCTGTCTGTTTCAAGACTTACCGCGGCTGCGTTTGACGGCATGGCGGTTGAACGCCGGATCCTAAAGGAAAAAGGCATGCCGGAAGAAGTCATTCCTACTTTGATTAAAGCAAGGAAGGAAGTAACCGTGCAACATTATCACCGAATTTGGCGAAAATATGTTGCGTGGTGCGAAGATCGGAGTGCTCCGACGGAGGAATTTCAACTGGGTCGATTCCTACATTTCCTGCAATCAGGATTGTCTATGGGTCTCAAATTGGGATCTATTAAGGTTCAAATTTCGGCCCTGTCGATTTTCTTTCAAAAAGAATTGGCTTCAGTCCCTGAAGTCCAGACCTTTGTTAAGGGAGTGCTGCATATACAGCCTCCTGTGGTGCCTCCAGTGGCACCGTGGGATCTCAATGTGGTTTTGGACTTTCTAAAATCTCATTGGTTTGAACCACTAAATAAGGTGGATTTGAAATATCTCACTTGGAAAGTGACCATGCTTCTAGCCCTGGCTTCTGCCAGGAGAGTATCAGAATTGGCAGCTTTATCTTACAAAAGCCCATATCTGATTTTCCATTCGGACAGGGCAGAACTGCGGACTCGTCCGCATTTTCTCCCTAAGGTGGTGTCAGCATTTCATCTGAACCAGCCTATTGTAGTGCCTGCGGCTACAAGTGACTTGGAGGACTCCAAGTTACTGGACGTTGTCAGAGCATTAAAAATATATATTGCAAGGACAGCTGGAGTCAGAAAATCTGACTCGTTGTTTATATTGTATGCACCCAACAAGATGGGTGCTCCTGCGTCTAAGCAGACGATTGCTCGTTGGATCTGTAGCACAATCCAACTTGCACATTCTGTGGCAGGCCTGCCACAGCCTAAATCTGTAAAGGCCCACTCCACAAGGAAGGTGGGCTCATCTTGGGCGGCTGCCCGAGGGGTCTCGGCGTTACAACTTTGCCGAGCAGCTACGTGGTCAGGTGAGAACACGTTTGTAAAATTTTACAAATTTGATACTCTGGCTAAGGAGGACCTGGAGTTCTCTCATTCGGTGCTGCAGAGTCATCCGCACTCTCCCGCCCGTTTGGGAGCTTTGGTATAATCCCCATGGTCCTTTCAGGAACCCCAGCATCCACTAGGACGATAGAGAAAATAAGATTTTACTTACCGATAAATCTATTTCTCGGAGTCCGTAGTGGATGCTGGGCGCCCATCCCAAGTGCGGATTATCTGCATAAATTGTACATAGTTATTGTTAACTAATTCGGGTTATTGTTGAAGGAAGCCATCTTTCAGAGGCTCCGCTGTTATCATACTGTTAACTGGGTTTAGATCACAGGTTGTACGGTGTGATTGGTGTGGCTGGTATGAGTCTTACCCGGGATTCAAAATCCTCCCTTATTGTGTACGCTCGTCCGGGCACAGTACCTAACTGGAGTCTGGAGGAGGGTCATAGGGGGAGGAGCCAGTGCACACCACCTGATCTGGAAAAGCTTTACTTTTTGTGCCCTGTCTCCTGCGGAGCCGCTATTCCCCATGGTCCTTTCAGGAACCCCAGCATCCACTACGGACTCCGAGAAATAGATTTATCGGTAAGTAAAATCTTATTTTTATAGCTTATTTCTTGTAGAAAATAATTATATAAATGCCCCTATATGATCAGAGAACTAATGTTTAGAAGTATATAATCTAATAATGAGCAGGTATCTCATCTGTTTGCTGACCAGTGATGTATTACAGATATACAGATTACTACGTATGTATCAGTTGCGACTGGCAAAATACAAAATGTTTAATGCTGATTCTAATCATTTTTTTGCTAGAATGGAGGATTTCCAACTTGATGGATTTTGCCCATTTTTATTTTTTCTATAATTATTGGCACAACGCAGTATTGGGTCCATTATTGATGTATGAGCTACATTACATACATTTAGTAGGTCTTTAAAATATTTTTGTGTGTTAGCTGTTTTACTTATCATTGTAATTTTGTATTCCAGGGCAGGCCATGGAGATTGGCAGTGCAGCGCTAAATATTCTTGTGGAGTGCTGGGACGGACATCTCACTCCACCGGAAGTAGCCTCATTGGCAGACAGGGCTTCCAGGGCTAGAGATTCTAACATGGTCCGAGCAGCAGCTGAACTGGCATTGAGCTGCCTCCCTCACGCCCACGCTCTGAACCCCAATGAGATCCAGCGGGCCCTGGTACAGTGCAAGGAGCAGGTACGTATGTGGTTATAAATGTGTCTGATGTACAATGGGCATCAAGAACAGATTAATATGATACAGCAGAGTGCTGATTCTGCAGTAAGAATAGAATGTATCACTAGTATCAGTATTTATTTGGTGCCTTATTGTAACTTTCCACAACAAATGTATAGAAGGTAAATCTAGAAGAACTACAAAGTATTGAGCTCAACCGCAATGCTATATCTCATGTTCTTTACACACACATATGCCACTTAAGAGAATTATAGAAAGGGATAGAAATCTACTAGGTTTTTTTTTTCCAGATTAGACAAATAGTTGTTATGAAAGAATCATAAGTGATGTAAATAGACACAAAATGTTTATTCTAAGTTCTACTGGGTCAGTAAAGTATAAAGAAACGTTTCTGGTTTCCGCCCTAGGACAACCTGATGCTGGAGAAGGCCTGCATGGCGGTGGAAGATGCAGCTAAGGGGGGAGGTGTTTACCCAGAGGTCTTGTTTGAAGTGGCTCATCAGTGGTACTGGCTGTATGAGCAGATGGTGGGGGGAACCCCGGCGCAGAGAGAAGGAGCTACCGGCTGCAGTGCTGGAGGAGCACGTTCCATTGTAGAAGCTGTGCGTGGACTTACTGACGGCAGGATAATCCCAGATACCTCCACTGTGACTGTAGCAGCAGCAGTGACTGCTGCAACTGTGGTCCCGGTGATATCAGTCGGGTCGACGATTTACCAGCAGCATACTGCAATGGCGCATGCTCACACCCAAGGACTACACCCGTATACCACCCTGCAAACGCATATACCTACTGTTTGTAATCCACAGTACATTGGGATACCCCGCCAACAAATCCCACAACCGACAGTCTTTCCCGTTCCCGGAACTTTGTACACACAGGTAAGCCATGAAGGAGTATGGTGTGGGTCTGCATCTGTGACCTGCCATAGGATGAAGACCCTTTCTAGTTCTTTACCCAGGAATGTCAGAGCCTTGATGTGTTAAAAGCTGATTCTAATTCATTTTTGCAAACGTTGGGTAAAAAAAATATAATCCACAGACCAATTTAAAGCTGGAAGGTTTTATTACTTTGTCTCATTACTAGGAGCAGTTATGTTGTACACTTGTCAAGCTATCCTATGTGGAAGTCTTGTGCTTGTGTTTTGTAATGGCATGCCAGGCAGATTGGCTGCATTGGGCTAAAGGGCAAGTCTTTCTTCTCGTCAGTCCCTCACTTGCAGAAGCTTTGTGTTATATAATCTCTCCCAACTGCTGAAGTGACCATGCTAAGTTATTCACCTTGTGACACCTACTGTATGCTGACCTTCTGCCCAGCTTCAAGCACAGAGCAAGAAAACCGCCTTCCAGTTTGGTAACACAGCGAGGGGATCACTTCGGACAGCTGATTCATTCAGAGCATAAACACACACTGGCTACTAGATGTGCTCTACGAAATGCGTTTATGGGCAAGCAATACAATGATTGCATTGCAATGATCCATTCCCAGCCATCACACCCATTTTGGAACCATTCAGTGATTTCTGTGCACTTGAGGCCAATTTTTATTGAAATGTTTGTTACTGTTGTTCCAAAATGTCTTCATTTCTGTTTGTTTTGAAGGGTGTCCATCCAGCGTTCATTGGAGCCCAGTATCCTTACACCGTTACAACCCCATCTATAGCAGCTACAGCCGTGTCCTTCCCGGGGGCTCCAGTTCCCTCAATGACCCAGATTGCTGTCCATCCTTACCATACAGAGGCAGGACTGTCGCTGTCCTCTAATGTAGCAAGTGAGTAAGCACCTGTACACACACTGTATTTCTTTTTCATCCACTAGGGGTCACTGGAGTACTCTTGGGATATGGACGGTGTTAGCAAGGACAGGGCACTGAATATTCAAATTTCAGTAACTCTCCTCCCCTCCATACTCCCAGAATACCTCAGTGTTTTTTCGGTGCTCACATGGACAGGAAGCACAAGTGTGGACCTCCAGAGGGGGACATACATTTTTTACTTTTAAATATGTTTGTTTTTATTTTTTATACTTTTTTTCTCATTACAATCCTTTCCCAGCTTACACAAAAGCTCTGGGTACGGGATTATAGAAGCTGCTGCGTGCAGCTCTTGGCGTGTCGGGCCTCACAAAGGAGCCCCCTCACAGCCACAAGCAGCTCAGCTAACAACAGCTGAGGCTGCAGAAAGGACTGGATGGAACTTGTTGGAGAAGCCCCGCCAGAGTCCAGGAGCATCGCAGGTATTTATGCCCGGGGCGATTAGCTCCCGCTGCCGCCCCGCCGTGTGTGGTACTGCGCACCGCCATACGGTTACCCGCCGCCGGCCGTTACTTCCCTGCTGCCTGCCTCTTGTCACAGGCTCCTTAGCGCCCGCACTACCCGCAGCTCCCGACCCGCCGGCCAGTGTAACAATCTGGCGCAGAGGGGAGCCAGAGAGAGCCCGTCACAGCATCATGCCTGTTGCCGCCACCGCCGCCCGCTCATACATACCGCAGTACGGGAGCTCACGTTGGGGGGGGGGGGGGGGGGGGGGAGAATTGTGGCGGCTCAGCCCTCACGCAGACCGCGGACAGCGCTCAGGGCTGCCGCGGTTTGTCCCCTCTACATGCAGCGCAGCTGAAGGGGGGGACAAAATGCCCACAGCAGCAGTACTAGTCAGGCTGTTAAGCCAAGATAATAGGATTATGGTACTTACCAGGTACATCCTTTTCTTTGACTCCATAAGGGCACCTGTTGTCGAGCAGCGCCCATTTCGTGTAGACAACACACACTGACAGACATTGCAGTTACACTGCATTTTGTGTTTGCTGGTGACTTATTCATTATATTGTACTGCTGAAGGCAGTGCACGTGGCCAGACTATAGGAACTTGATCCAAAAGTCCTACCAACACCCCTACGCCATCCGGTGGAGTATTGTTGTAGGACAGCCTCTTCCTGGAAGAAGAAACAGGAAGCATGGTTAAAATGGCCTCCAGCCATGTGCTTACATTGTATAACATAGCATACTAGGTTATAAAGACGTGCACTTAAAACCATGGTCCTTTCTCATATAAAACAGCCTGTCTCAATATAATGCAGCCTTTCTCATAGCAAGCAGCAGTTCACAATATAATGCATATAATGTAGCCTTTTAATACAATGCAACATATGTAATACGTATTTTGCTGTGAGGTGGATTAATGCAGAAACAAGAACCGCAAAGTATTTATTGGCTGTGGTTACAAAAAAACCCAAGAAATAGCCACATTTGTTTTTTTGTTCACTTTTCTGCAATTTCATTTAAAACGAAACACGGCAAGAATTGAGGCTCGTGTGAGACCGAAAAAGATACCAAAGGGTCTCAGGATAGGTCTCAGTCTTTGCACAGGTCCCAGTCTAGTTCGGGTCACAATGTTCTCATTTGTCTTATAATTTCTCAGTTTCTGCTATATTGCATCCTGACGACTGCGCAGGG
Organism: Pseudophryne corroboree; assembly: GCF_028390025.1. Taxonomy (NCBI): domain Eukaryota; kingdom Metazoa; phylum Chordata; class Amphibia; order Anura; family Myobatrachidae; genus Pseudophryne; species Pseudophryne corroboree. Next base: position 573,602,936 of record NC_086446.1, read on the forward strand.
TGAGCATAAGGAAGGAAATTGGACCACCAGTCACATCAGGGCGGTACGTCAGTCTCTGATTTTTACGGACACTGAAGAACCGCTGACAAATAATAAGGTGGTATTTACTAAACGACAGAGATCTTTAGTGTGTTTTCAGAGGCAGGCCAGAATCTGCATAAACGGGTTTCTATACCTCGCCGGTTTAAGTTTAGTTACCCGTTTCCACAGTCTGTGACATCTACATGTGATAGTGCCCCAATGGTGGATTAGTCTATGTCAAAACTTACAAAACAAATTAACCAGTACCAACTGCTACTACGCTTCAAGACCCGTCAGAGCATAAGCTAAAAGTCCATGTATACAGCAGCAGGGGTGCTACTTAGATCTAGTTTGGTTGGAATTTGGGTACATAAAGCGGTGATTATATTGAATACCTCCAAGCCGACCACTTTATACTTCTTGCTGATCACATCGGTGAAGCTGCTGAGTATTTATGTGCAGCTTCTACGGACGTCTGTCAAGTCTCGCTTTTCAGCGTCACTAGTTTCGGCACGACGGGCTCTGTGAAAGCATTACCTTCCGCTGTTTAATTCTAAATTAGAGACCTCAGCCTTTTCGAGGCTGTGGTACAGGAACAACCACACCTAATAGATGTGGTAGAGAACGTGGTTTACAATGCTAGGGACACCAAGAAGCCTGGGACATGACGTGCTCCCAGCCCATGTCTAAGTTCTGGAAAATCGCAATTCAGTCACCGCTAGATTCAGCAGTTTGTTTCCAGTCCCTGTTCACTAACAAGATCAGGGTTATTACTCCAGTTTTTGTAGGACCAATGCCAGATAGCTCGGTCAGACCAATATTGAACTTAAACAGTCTCAATCAGTACGTCACTTACTACAGATTTAAACTGGAATCCCTGCGGTCTGTATTTGCATGTTTACAGCTACAGGATTGCAGTTTGGCCGCTTCGTCAGAGGTTCTTGCGTTTGCTCTACGGCGAAACCATTACCAGTTTCAGACTCTACCGTTTGGCCTCTCGTCAGCAACTCGGGTAGTCACCAAACGGATGTTTGTGATGATAGCTCATTACAGGATTGCAGTTTGGCCGCTTCGTCAGAGGTTCTTGCGTTTGCTCTACGGCGAAACCATTACCAGTTTCAGACTCTACCGTTTGGCCTCTCGTCAGCAACTCGGGTAGTCACCAAACGGATGTTTGTGATGATAGCTCATTACAGGATTGCAGTTTGGCCGCTTCGTCAGAGGTTCTTGCGTTTGCACTACGGCGAAACCATTACCAGTTTCAGACTCTACCGTTTGGCCTCTCGTCAGCAACTCGGGTAGTCACCAAACGGATGTTTGTGATGATAGCTCATTACAGGATTGCAGTTTGGCCGCTTCGTCAGAGGTTCTTGCGTTTGCACTACGGCGAAACCATTATCAGTTTCAGACTCTACCGTTTGGCCTCTCGTCAGCAACTCGGGTAGTCACCAAACGGATGATTGTGATGATAGCTCATCTCAGATCACTGGAAGTGATAATAGTTCATTACTTGGACGATCTACTCATCAAAGTTCCGTCTCAACAGATGATCCTCCAACATGCGTTGCTAACGTACAATGGCCCTCATTCCGAGTTGGTCGGTCGCAAGGCGAATTTAGCAGAGTTGCTCACGCTAAGCCGCCGCCTACTGGGAGTGAATCTTAGCTTCTTAAAATTGCGACCGATGTATTCGCAATATTGCTATTACAAACTACTTCGCAGTTTCAGAGTAGCTCCAGACTTACTCTGCCTGTGCGATCAGTTCAGTGCTTGTCGTTCCTGGTTGACGTCACAAACACACCCAGCGTTCGCCCAGGCACTCCCACCGTTTCTCCAGCCACTCCTGCGTTTTTTCCGGAAACGGTAGCGTTTTCAGCCACACGCCCCTAAAACGCCGTGTTTCCGCCCAGTAACACCCATTTCCTGTCAATCACATTACGTTCGCCGGAGCGAAGAAAAAGCCGTGAGTAAAAATACTTTCTTCATAGTAAAGTTACTTGGCGCAGTCGCAGTGCGAACTTTGCGCATGCGTACTAAGCGGATTTTCACTGCGATGCGATGAAAAAGAACGAGCGAACAACTCGGAATGAGGGCCAATGGGCTAGTTCAGCCCGGTTGGATTGTCAACTTCAGGAAATCACAGTACAGAGTATTCGTCATCTGGTACAATTAGTGCTGAAGCACGCACAGTCTCTGTACATTTGTGCATTCGATTGTTAGGAAATATGGTGGCAGCTTTCAAAGCGCTTCAGTTCGGAAGATTTCACTCGCGTCCTTTTCACCTGGAGGTGCTCGCACAGTGATCGGCCTCACATCTGCAAATTCACCAGATGGTGATGTTTCCACGGGCCAGAGTTTCTATGCTCTGGGGGCTCAAAGTACATACGTTAACCGCAGGAAAACGGTTCGGCGTCTGCAATGGATAATTCTAACAACGCGAGTCTCAGAGGTTGGGGAGCTGTGGTTCAAAATTGTCAGCTCTAGGGTCTCTGGGCAGATCACGAAAGATTGCTGTCTCTAAGTCCTGGAACTCAAGATACTTTACAATGCGCTACGACAAGCAGTGCACAGGCTTCGGTCTCAGACTGTCCAAGTGCAGTCAGACAACGCGACGGCGGTCGATTACATCAACAAAGAAACGAGAAGCCGCATGGCCATGCGGGAAGTAGCTCGAATCTTCAATTGGGCCGAGCATCACCAAGTGATATTGTCGGCAGTGTTCATTCAGGGAGTGGACTACTAAGAGGCAGATTATCTACGCAATCGGGATTTTCATCCAGGAAAATGGTCATTAAATCTAGAAGTGTTTCACATATTGGTCCAGAGGTGGCGTTACCCTCAAGTGGATCTGATGCCATCTCGCCACAATCACCAAACGCCCAGTATGTGTCCAGAACGCGAGATCCAAAAGCGGTGGCTATGGATGCTCTCACAATCGCGTGGCCGTACAGCCTCGTGTAGCTGTTTCCACCGTTTTCCGCTGCTCCCTCTGTTGCTACAACTGATCAAAAGACAGTCCGCCACAGTCATACTAGTGGCGCCTCATTGGCCTCGGAGAGCTTGGTTCTCGAATCTCCGCGGACTACTTGCAGACGATCCTTGGCCACTCCCACTACGTCCGGATCTGTTACAACAGGGTCCGTTCCTTTACCCCGATTTAGCGCGGCTGCGGTTGACGGGGTGGCTGTTGAGACCGCCCTCTTAAGAAAAGAGGGCATTTCAGAATCTGTTATACCAACCAGGTTACGAGCTAGGAAGCCAGTTACGGCAGCTCATTATTACAGAATTTGGCGTGCCTATATCGGTTGGTGTGAAGCTCGGAAGTTTCCGACATCATCATTCAAGTTATCCCGTCTTTTGTTATTTCTACAGACGGGGTTAGATGGAGGACTGCGTTTATCTACACTAAAGGTGTAGGTCTCTGCTTTGTCAATTTACTTTCAAAAAACGTTTGGCTCTATTGCCGTTTGTACACACCTTTCTGCAAGGTGTCCTCAGAGTACAGCCTCCATTCATTCCACCTACAGCGCCATGGGACTTGAATCTGGTTTTAGATTTCTTACAGTTGTCATATTTTGAACCCTTACAACAAGTGGATATTAAGTTTCTCACTTGGAAAACAATTTTTCTTCTAGCCTTAGCTTCGGCAAGGCGTGTTTCAGATTTGGGTGCCTTGTCATGCAAGCCACCGTTTTTGGGGTTTCATGATTACAGAGCGGAACTTCGGACGAATTCCGTTTTATTGCCAAGGGTAGTGTCATCTTTTTCACATCAATCAACCAATGGTAGTTCCTGTGTGAACAGGTAATTCGGGAACTTTGCATGTGGTACGCGCATTACGCGTTTAGGTATCCCGAACGTCTACAGTTCGTAAGACGGATACGTTGTTTGTTCTCTATCATGCTGCCAAGATGGGTTGGCCAGCTTCTAAGCAGACCTTATCCAGATGGATAAAACTGACCATACGTCAGGCTTACCTTCATGCTAGATTACAGCCGCCTACATCAGTAACAGCTAATTCCACATGTTCTGTGGGAACTTCATGGGCAGCTGGTCGTGGAGCTTCTACGATGCAGCTTTGCCGTGCGGCTACATGGTCTTCCGTGCACATGTTTGTGCGCTTTTACAAGTTTGATACGTTTGCGGCATCATCATATAGCTTTGGCCGCTTAGTGTTACAGGTGCCAAACAGCTCTCCCGCCCACAGGGGAAGCTTTGGTACGTCCCAAGAGTACTCCAGTGACCCCTAGTGGATGAAAAAGAAAATAGGATTTTGGTACTTACCAGGTAAATCCTTTTCTTTGAATCCATAGGGGGCACTGGACGCCCACCCAGAGCAGTTTTACCTGGTTGTGGTAAGTTCAGTGGATCTTATGGTAACACATTTTCACCGATTTATCGGTTATGGTGTCAACTGGTTAGTTGTCAGTTACGTTATGTGTCAACTTTATTGTTGTCCGTTATGTTATAATGTTATAGGTAATTCTCCATTGTTCATCCTCTCTATCCTGTTCGCCTCAGGAAAAAACACTGAGGTATTCTGGGAGTATGGAGGGGAGGAGAGTTACTGAAATTTGAATATTCAGTGCCCTGTCCTTGCTAACACCGTCCATATCCCAAGAGTACTCCAGTGCCCCCTATGGATTCAAAGAAAAGGATTTACCTGGTAAGTACCAAAATCCTATTTTCACTTACATTCCCATTTCCGTGTCCTATGGACCTTTACCATATATACAGTACCTGAAAGAGAATGTGGCAATGGTTGTGTATTGCTTATACCACTAGGTGGTGCTGTAATCCCAGTACTGCAGAGAAATTGAGCATGTAGGATGTAGGATGTGTTGCTGTGGTAACAACAAATGTGATCCACTTTGTGGCAAAAGAAAGTTATGGGTCATTAAGGAGCTGATCCCATTGTAATTGTAGTAGATAAAATATTTCATCTTGCAAAATATATTGCTGTCACCATTTGTCTCTTCTCTATCTCCATTGGGCAGATATAATGGAGGGGAAGAGGTACATTTTAGCAGATTTGTCTTGCAGCATTTGACTTTTGGGTTCTTTATTTTAAAGAATGTGGCCTGATTGCAGATCCTTTGGCATATAGCAGCAGTGGATCTCATGAGGTTTACATGGATGGGGGAATAGGTTTAACAATGACCTCCTTGCAGTCTCTACCTTTCATGATTCCAGTAGGGAGCGTTCACACAGGAACAACGTTTCCAGCAATCCCAGGAACCACCCTGACAACACTAAGCACCCAGCCCGCGTCCCTAGTCACAGGGGGATTCCCTGCGGAGGACGAGCAGCACAGTCAGCCGGTCAGCCCTCAAGCTCTGCACTACCTCCACTCCGCCTATCGAGTTGGTAAGTGATCTTCAGTTACTGGAAACTGTACTGGGCGCCATAGTAACATTCATATGGTGTATATATATATATATATATATATATATATATATATATACGTTTTCTTTTTGACCCTATTTGTATTTTAAAGTATTTCCAAATTCTATTTTAATAAAAGGAAAAGTATATTGTGTTATAGACTGTACGTCACACAATTAACTACATGAGTTATCATTTCATACTGAGCAGCACACAAGGTATTTAGGGGCATAATTTAATAAGGAGTGATATTCTTGTTATCACTCGTTACTGATCTTAAATGGTGTCAAGCCAATCAGCTCCGGTCATTTTTCAGACACATGACAGTTATGAGCTGATTGGTTAGAGCTCCATATAAGATTAGTAACGCGTGATAACGATAATATTACTCCTGATTAAATATACCCGTTAGACTCTAGATAAACACTTGACTGAAACATTCATTCCTCCCAAGTTCTGGCAGTTTCTGTAAATGTCATATTAGGTAGACTGTGTCCACAGTTTCGCTTTTCTTTTGCTTTCTCCCTCCCACCTGCTACTGTAATTATACTGCGGCCATGATTCTATGTGATGTTTATACAGAGCAGCACAATATGGCAGTGGCACTCTGCACCGACCACCTGTAGCTCCGCACCCCGCTGCACCGACCACCTGTAGCTCCGCACCCCGCTGCACCGACCACCTGTAGCTCCGCACCCCGCTGCACCGACCACCTGTAGCTCCGCACCCCTCTGCACCGACCACCTGTAGCTCCGCACCCCGCTGCACCGACCACCTGTAGCTCCGCACCCCGCTGCACCGACCACCTGTAGCTCCGCACCCCGCTGCACCGACCACCTGTAGCTCCGCACCCCGCTGCACCGACCACCTGTAGCTCCGCACCCCGCTGCACCGGCCACCTGTAGCTCCGCACCCCGCTGCACCGACCACCTGTAGTTCTGCACCCCGCTGCACAAACCTTTACCTTACTGAGAACATAACTTGTAATTAGACATCTACACAGGAGCAGACAGTTACTTCTCTTCAATTCCGATTGAGAAAATGGATCTATTTTGATGCTGACAGGCAAAATAGCTGTATTCTATGTTACATTATTGGTATGAGGAATTAATGGTTCTCATTAAGATCCTTTATGTGTCACTTTCAACTGTCATTTGTATAGCTGTGTTTCAATGAATCTGTTTTAGTCATATACTGTGGCCTATCACGGTCTGATAATGACTGTATTGCTGAAATATGTGCTGTCAGCACTGCCTAAGACCAGGACCGCTCCATGTATCATTTAAAAGGTTTCAGAGGTGAGCAAAGTATAATTACTTAGTAACCCACGGCAACTAGTGACACATTTCATGTTCTACGCTAGCAGTATGAGTTATGTCAGAACGTGTTACACCTTTGCCTGATTGCATGTAATTCTGCCACAGCCCTAACTTCTGTATTCTATAATCACATGCAACATGGGAAACAATGGTTAAAAGATACAAATGTCTTACTACCGTAAGTGCATCACAGACTACACACAGATATGTTCTGTAGCAATGCAGCTAGTATCACCCTAACTTGTTCTAGATTTATTTATTATTTATGTATTGCCAGTTATTTATATAGCGCACACATATTCCGCAGCGCTGTACAGAGAATATTTGGCCATTCACATCAGTCCCTGCCCCAATGGAGCTTACAATCTATATTCCCTATCACATGTACACGCACACACATTCACGCTAGGGTTAATTTTGTTGGGAGCCAATTAACCTTTCAGTGTATTCTTGGATTGTGGGAGGAAACTGGAGTACCCGGAGGAAACCCACGCAAGTACGGGGACAATATACAAACTCCACACAGTTAGGGCCATGGTGGGAATTGAACCCATGACCTCTGCTGTGAGCCAGTAATGCTAACCATTACACCATCCGTACTGCCCCAAAGATTCATCAAAGCTAATTGTTATATGGTTGCTATGGATTTCTTCTTGTTTATAATTTGTTAGCAGTTAACCCCATTTGTTAAAGCAAATTTTGTGCTGCTCCGTATGATGAATCGTCCTGTAGGGACATCATTGTGTTCAGTGGTATGCGCTCCTGTTCATTCCTTGCGTTTCCTACTGTTCTTCTTTATGTAACCACAACATACCACCAATGAGACATGTCCTGTGTCCCCAGGGATGCTGGCTTTAGAGATGCTAGGTCGCAGAGCCCACAATGACCACCCCAACAACTTCGCCCGAAGCCCCCCATACACAGAGGACGTCAAGTGGCTGCTGAGTTTAGCTGCCAAGCTAGGTAAGGCTGTGTTCTGATGATGGAACCTGGTAAATACTAAACTGCTGTCTTGTCTGCAGGTGATATATGTATTGGTGTTCTGAGCACAGTGAATGCCAGGCTCCTCAGACTGCAGAACACCTTTGCTGTAATGAGAGCAAGTTTATGCACCCTCTGCTAAGTGACCTTTTCTGCGCACAGTTGTGGGTGATAACTGGTGGCTTGTTCATGTGAATTAAATAACATTAATATGTGCCCTTAGTCTTTCATAGTACAAATAGGCGTTAATTGGTTAATCACTTCATTTTCTGTCCCAATCTGTTGATCATAGATTTTGTTTTGCTCCCTTCTTGCATAGGTGTGAATTATGTACATCAGTTCTGTGTCGGAGCAGCCAAAGGTGTGTTGAGCCCATTTGTACTGCAGGAGATCATTATGGAAGCATTGCAGCGGCTAAACCCAGCCCACATCCACAACCACCTGCGTACCCCGGCCTTCCATCAGCTGGTGCAGCGCTGTCAGCAGTCCTACATGCAGGTAACACTGGCCACTCCTCTTCGTTCCAGTAGCAGTCATGCTATTTTCAAGGGACAATAAAATGAAATCTTGACGAAACAAAATACCACGTTATTATTCTGTGCTCAGGGGGGTTTAGGCCTGTTTTTATTGAAAACCTATTGTTTGTAGAAGGAGACCTAACATGCAGCGCTATAGGAGAGCCCTCCCTAGATACTTGCAGTAGCTTCCCTCTCTCTCTTTCTGTGGGCTCCAGACATAAAAGCCTGGAGAATGTTGGATCTGATTGGAGCTCATGATAGGTTGTGGAAGCAAGCTGATGGCGCTATTGATCCCCACAGGTTGGAGGGGGCAGGTGGGAGGGAATGCTAGCATTTGGAGGTCTCCATTATTGGGAAGCAACATTGGAATTTCTCTAATAGTCTGGCATGTGGGTGAACCAGGGTATGCTCTTTATTTGTAGCCTGGATCTGTCCATACACGCCAGACCAGGAAGGCCGTTGATGCAATTTTATTTGTCCAAGTGAAGTAGGCTATATTTCAAGAAAAACAAAATATGCTAACCCCAATTTTCTATTTGGTAACCATCTGTCTATCCCAGTAGCTGGGATTACACTTAACGTTTGTGTCCAACTCTGAATGAGGTGAGCAAGTCCAGAATAAATAATTGCATATTGTGACCTCCTCTGGGTTGGCCACATACGAGATGCCACCAATAGGCTTCCCTCCCCATGCAAGTGGCAGGAGCAGATGCGGCCGGGGCACGGTGACTATGTGTGCTAGAAATCACAGTACACGATGCAGACGCAGTACAGTGCCAGAGAGCATTGTGGTAATGAGTACCCATGTCAGCTGGAGGATATTAAATGCTAATGCGGGCTGTACATCATCCTGGTAGCACCCCAATGCCGATCGATGTACTCCAATCGTTGATTTTTCACGCTATTAAAATTTCCAGATTCACAGATTCCAGTAATTTTGGGGTCTGAATGTTCAAGTCAAGGATTTCCAACATTTTGATATGTTTTAAGGCACATTTAAAACAGACATGGTTTGTGGCTGTCATCCTCAATTAGGGTTGGATTACCCTCATCCTCCGTTACATCAGGGTTTGACTTACATCGGGGTTTGATTACCCACAAGTCAAGTTTCCCTGGACAGACCCATTTGCTTCTTTACACCCCCTCCAACCCCTGTCTCAGCCCTCTTCTTGTAGGGAGTCGCTAGTGCAGCTGACCTAGAAAAACAGATGCCCATCATGAAAACAGCCACAACTTGCGTTTTACTGCCATCTCTGAATGAGATCCCTGAGTCGATTATATTGTAAGTTCATATTTGCTTTTGCGGTCACATCATAGGCTTTTATGTGTTTTATTTAAAGTCCTGACATAAAATAGTTTGCATGTGCTCTTGTCCACGCAGTACACATAGGAACCTGAGCCTTTCTCTTACTCCAGGGCCGCCTCTTGCATGTCACCAGCCCCTATTAGCTGCTTTAGTAAAGGGTAGTGACGTGCATTAGGCAGCGCTGAAGCGTCGCAGTATCTTACATGCCGTCAGCAGAGCTGTCCAGTGCCGGCTTTCTTTATATATCCGTGCTCATAGTTTACTGCTGCCGGGGAACAGAACACTTTACAAAGGTAAGAAACGCGGGAGAATGCTTTTTGTAGCATAATGGCATTCATAGTTGTTGTTTTTTATTTCTTTATTATATTATGCTATAGATCTGAGGTTCAGGGGGAATACAAATAGCTGCTGCTTAAGAACAATCTATATGCATACCTTCCAGGGAGGGCTGTTCATGTTTTGATACATTAAGTGCCATTTATTTTTAAACTATGAGTCAGAAACCTTTTAGAGCAGCGTAACAAAAAAGCAATTGTAAATATCTGCAGTTTTCCAGCATGAATCTAAATCTGAAATTGTCCTTTAAACATAAATAATAAAAGCCTGCAAAGGTGATTAGGGTGACAGACTGCCATTTGATAATTAGTGCAGTGCACAGACTTATGTCTGTTTAGTTGTGTTGGTGGGTAGAAGTTAGGGCCGTAACTAGGGTGGTGCTTTGCACACAGCACAGGTCACCCTGGGTACAGAACAGAAACCGCTGCAATGTCCGCTGTAAAGTTTTATTAGCGGTGCACATCACCCGGTTTTTTCTCAGTACAGCAGTCAGCCCCGGCGCCTTCCTGCTCCTGCACAGTGCCGAGGACACGGAGCCGTTGTGCAGCCGGGAGAGTGTAAGTGAACAGTGCGTGAGGCGCAGCAGCTGACTGAGCGGCCGGGAGTAGTAGCATTTTGTTGCTATGTAGCGGGGGGTGGGTATAGTTAGGGGGTTTTGATTGGTTGGGTGAGTGGGAGAGAGGAAAGGGGGATAGTATATATATCATTCTGATCGCTATGGAATGATATATATTTCATAGTGTGCACCCAGCTTTACTCCTTCATATATGCCCTGTATGTAGAATACATCTTTGTACTGTAAACCAAAACTACAGAACCTTTTGAAATTTAAAAATTCCAGCTCCTACAAACCTCAGTGTGGTCATTGTCCTGCAGCAAAGGTCATATTAGAGCTCACTAAACTGCTATTAGATATGTTAGTGTTCTATTTGCCGTTCTTGGCATGCTGCTCCTCAGCTTTTTGGGAAAGTGTATAGTATATCTGCCAGAAACAACAGTAGTGACCTTGTAAATGAGTCCTTTAGAAGACGGCCATGTATTTGTGGTACAGTCGGATAAGAGGTGTACCACTGTGCATACTCGATCTACCCACATTGCCATAAGTATTGTACTGGGCGGGAGGATGGAATTGCATGTTTATTAGGGAGGTGCTTGGTGTATAGTTTTTTGGGGGTTTTCTTAGGTTTCACCAAGAATGTTCCTTGTGGCTAAATCTAGACTGCTGATGGTTTAACAGAGTACTTCCATATTCAGTGCAGCTTATACTGCATCCCAGGGAACACATTGACTAGTATTACAGAGCTAGGGGCTGATGCTGCATCAGTTACATAGTGTGCCTTCAGCAATTTCACTGCATGTGCTCAGAAACGGATGTGTTGTGCTAGGACAAGAGGCATGATGGGGAAGGGAAGGAGTAGCATATGTAGGCCAAGTATCGTGACTGCAGCTCATGCAGAAACACATTTCCACCTATGAGGAGATGTATCTTTTGCATCTACCACAGGGCAGGTGTAAGTACAAGAGGATGATGATGAGTTGTAGTAAATTATGCATATATGCGATGAAGTGAATACATGAGTATGTGCGGGAGTGCACATTTATTCATCAGCTACAGGTAGTCATTACTGCTATAAAATGCACCGATATGTTTATGTATATCCTATGTGTGACGTGGCTTCCGTCTCCTTACAGTACATCCACCACCGTTTAATACACCTTAATCCTGCGGACTACGATGACTTTGTAAACGCCATCCGCAGCGCGAGGAGTGCATTCTGCCTAACCCCTTTAGGAGCCATGCAGTTCAATGACATTCTGCAGAATCTGAAGCGGGGAAAACAGACCAAGGAGCTGTGGCAGAGGGTGTCCCTGGAAATGGCCACTTACTCACCTTGACCTCACAAGAGACAGAGACAAGATGATTTTATTTGTGGTTGTTAAACTTTCTGAGTGTATAGCATACGTCACAACTTCCATCTGTAGGACTATGGCCAAGCAGTGACTGAGGTGAGATTCCACTGAAGGCTCTGGGCAAGTGGGAAGTAAGAACCAGCTTTGGGATCTGCATTGATGTACCCGCAGTGAAGAAATCCATTGGCCTGCTTGCAACAATATGAACTATTTGTACAAGGTTGGATTTTTTTTTTTTTTTAACTATATATACTTTTTATTTAGTTAATACATTACAAACCACAGGTTTTCTGTGTCATTCCTTATATTACAATACACTTACTCAGCCCACCCCCTCTTCTGGCTTTGATGTTATTGGCTGGGACTCTGAACAAAGTCTGCCTATAGATTCTTGTGTTACGTAGAGTTAAGATACATTGTGTCTTCATCATGTGCCGTCTTATGTAAAATATTTATTTTAGTTTTGTGCACTTACTCCTGTATGGATTCACACTTTACCTTGTGAGGCTTGTCCCCTTCACACACACGCACCATAAAATGCCCAAATGAAAACCACCCTTCTCCCAGCCAATGTTCTTCTCATCACAGACACTTCTCTGGCATCCCTAAAATCCTTGCCACAGAAGAATGGTATGTATTTTTATTCCCTATATAATTGGGTTAAAGTTATCAACCAACAGGGATTTTCATGAGTGTCCTGTGTCACCTGGAAGCAGAACCGTGTGCTTCAGTTTCCCTTTCATGGTTTGCTGTCTTATTTTTGTTTCCTAATTAAAAAGGAAAAAACATTCTGTACAGGCTTTTATTTTTGTCCAGTGAGTAGCAACCTTGCAGATAAGAGCAACCATGGACTGACAAACTTGTGGTAGCCCCTCAGCCCCCACTCAGTATTTCATATCTTACAATAAATGATTTCCAAACATTAGGAGGATTGGAGACTTCTTACCATTGATGGTTGGTTATGGAAAAAGGTTCTTTGGCTAGACAATATAAAATAAAAATTATATATATATATATATATATATTTATTTATTTTTAAAAAGAAAAAAAGGTTGAGTATCCCATATCCCAATATTCCGAAATACAGAATATTCTGAAATACAGAATTATTTGAGTGAGATATAGTGAAACGTTTGTTTTCTGATGGCTCAATGTACACAAGCTTTGTTTAAAACTATTGGATTAAATGACCTTCAGGCTGTGTGTGTATAAGGTGTATATGAAACATAAATGAATTGTGTGAATGTAGACACACTTTGTTTAATGCACAAAGTTATCAAAAATATTGGCTAAAATGACCTTCAGGCTGTGTGTATAAGGTGTATATGAAACATAAATGCATTCTGTGCTTAGACTTAGGTCCCATCGCCATGATATCTCATTATGGTATGCAATTATTCCAAAATACGGAAAAATCCGATATCCAAAATACTTCTGGTCCCAAGCATTTTGGATAAGGGATACTCAACCTGTATTTTATTACACATTTTCTGTACATGGCACTCTCCAATAAGTCTCTCACAACAGTAATTTCATTATCATCACCCAGTGGACGTATAGGGGTATATGCAATTGCGGTCGAATTCCCGAAAATGTCGAAAAACGGGACATTTTCGCCAAAAAAAAAAAAAAATCGACAATGCAATTCAGTACTTTTCGTAAAAAAAACGGACTTTCCAAATTCGACTTTTTGAAATTCGACATTTCACAAATTCGACATTTCTGCAATGGTACAAATGCGGCATTTCGACAAAAGTATATTCAATTGAAGATTGTAAATTCGACATTTTCAATCCGCCTCACTTTGCTGGCGGAATCTAATAATTTTTTTTTTAAAAACATGTTTTTTTGTGTGTTTTTTTTATTGGTAATAGCATATCTATTTATATTGGAAGGGATTAGGTACTTGGTTTGTCTATTTAGGAGGCACAAGTATTTTTAAAATATTTTTTAAAATATATATATATATTTTTTTATGGAATGGGTTAAAAATCAGAAAAAAAAATGCGTGGGGTCCCCCCTCCTAAGCATAACCAGCCTCGGGCTCTGCGTCCGGTCCTGGTGCCAAAAATACGGGGGACAAAAAGCGTAGGGGTCCCCCGTATTTTTGGAACCAGCACCGGGCTCCACTAGCTGGGGAGATAATGCCACAGCCGGGGGACACTTTGATATCGGTCCCAGCGGCTGTGCCATTAAAACCCCAACTAGGCTGATAGCCTTTTGTGAAATGAAAGAATATTGTTTTTTGCAGCAGAACTACAAGTCCCAGCAAGCCTCCCCCGCAAGCTGGTACTTGGAGAACCACAAGTACCAGCATGCGGGGGGAAAACGGGCCCGTTGGTACCTGTAGTTCTACTGCAAATAAAATACCAAAATAAAAACAGGACACGCACACCTTGAAAGTACAACTTTATTACATACATGTCGACACATACACATACTTACCTATGTTGACACGACGTTCGGTCCACTTGTCCTAGTAGAATCCACGGGGTGTACCTGAAAATAAAATTATACTCACCTAAATCCAGTGATATTTGTAATCCACGTACTTGGCAAAATAAAAAAACGCATTTACCCGATCCACACGAACTGAAAGGGGTCCCATGTTTACACATGGGACCCCTTTCCCCGAATGCTGAGACCCCCTGTGACTCCTGTCACAGAAGGTCCCTTCAGGCAATCGGGTAGCGCCACGTCCTGGCACTCTCCTGATTCCCTATGCGCGTCTGAGCTGGCAGACAGCGCATCGCACAGCACCTCCATTAGTTTAAATGGTGGGAACTTTGCGGTCAGCGGTGGGGTTACTGACCGCGGGTGACCTCACCGCTGACCGCAAAGTTCCCACCATTGAAGATAATGGAGGGGGCTGTGCGATGCGCGTCTGACAGCTCCGACGCGCATACAGCCAATCAAGAGAGTGCCACGACGTGGCGCTCCCTGATTGGCTGAAGGGACCTTCTGTGACAGCAGTCACGTGGGGTCTCTGCATTCGGGAAAGGGGTCCCATGTGTAAACATGGGACCCCTTTCAGTCCGTGTGGATCGGGTAAATGCGTTTTTTTGTTTTGCCAAGTATGTGGATTACAAATATCACTGGACACTGGATTTAGGTGAGTATTAAGTTTATTTTCAGGTACCCCGGATTCGTCGACATTGGAGACGTGGCAGTCGGCGTGTCAACATAGGTAAGTATGTATGTGTCGGCATGTGTGAAATAAAGTTGTATTTTCACGGTGTGCGTGTCCCGTTTTTATTTGGGTATTTTTTTTGCAGAAGAACTACAGGTACCAGTGGGCCCGTTTCCCCCCGGCATGCTGGTACTTGTGGTTCTCCAAGTACCAGCTTGCGGGGGAGGCTTGCTGGGACTTGTAGTTCTTCTGCAAAAAACAATATACTTACTTTTCAACAAGGCTATCAGCCTCCCATCCGCAGCCCTTGGATGGGGGGGGACAGCCTCGGGCTTCACCCCTGGCCCTTGGGTGGCTGGGGGGGGGACCCCTTGATTGAAGGGGTCCCCACTCCTCCAGGGTACCCCGGTCAGGGGTGACTAGTTGGGTATTTAATGCCACGGCCGCAGGGAGCGGTATAAAAGTGTCCCCCGGCTGTGGCATTATCTGTCCAGCTAGTGGAGCCCGGTGCTGGTACAAAAAATACGGGGGACCCCTACTCTTTTTGTCCCCCGTATTTTTTGGACCAGGCGCAGAGCCCGGTGCTGGTTGTTAAAATACGGGGGATCCCCTGTCATTTTTTTTCCCGTATTTTGGCAACCAGGACCGGCTCAAAGAGCCCAAGGCTGGTTATGCTTAGGAGTGGGGACCCCACGCAATTATTTTTTTTTCCGGGTTTTTTACCGTTTTTTTTTTTTTTACAATTTTAAAAATCGAATCAAAATCCGTCAATTGGCCCGTTTTTCGACAGCGGGACTGTCGAATCCGTTTTTTATTGAATATGTCGAATTCCGGCACCCGCCAGCCGGAGTTCGACGGTCTAATTGTGTCGGATTAAAAAATGGGCGGAAAATTGCCTCAATTCGCCCGGAATTGCATATACCCCATAGACACTATTTGCAACTTAGCATCTGCAATATGCCACCTGGCTCAGAATAGTCTCATGCTTTATCTATCACTTTTGCTATTTCAAAAATGCCTCTTGCCTCAAGATAACATCCAGTCCCTAACAAAAAAAGGTGGCATACTTTACATGTCACGTGGGCATAATAAAATAACTGTTATTAGAGACTTATATTGGAGTTTGCCCTTCTTTGTACAGAACTATGGATGCCTATGGCCTGAGTTGCCATGTGGTTTAAGGAAGAACACCAGAATGAATATATATTAGATATACAGTAATCGTTACCAGCTTATCAAAATGATGGAACAACATATCTGTAATGTCAGCGCCGGCAGCTGTATGCGCCCAAGTGGAGCAACACTTTATTTACTCTGTTGTGTGCCATCTAGTGGCTACCAGCACTCAACACACTTATATTTTGCTGATAGAGGTGAGGAGCAGTGCTAGCCTTTCATTATTATTAGTTTATATGGTTTGCTACAGTATATTTATCATTGGAGCAAAACCAAATATCCAGGAAATGATGTTGAACAGACACTGAGGACATAGAAATTGTCCTATTGAAAGATATGTTATTTGTAGACTAGTTCTTAACACACTTCTATCATGTTAACGGAACCCCTTTACTCTCTGTATATGTGGGTGATTTACCTCATGGCTCCTGTATCACACACATCCCACGTTAATTTAAATGAATAGAAGTCTTATGTAATAACATTTTCTGAAGAATGATTTTTGATTGCTTATTTTTCATCCAGGATGGATATGATGCCCTATTTATGTGCATTCTAAAAATCAAACCATGTAGCCAATATAGAAACCGTGGAGTTGACATAAGGAAGGGGAGTTGTGGGAGATTTGGATTGTAGGTTCAGAAACACTACATTGCCGTGATGGAACTGCATAAAGAAGCTTCATTACTCCATATACCCATACTGACTATAGGTGCTAGGGTAGGGATTGGTACTCGGAGACCTGCTTACAGAGAATGAAAAATAAAAATCTCCTTCATTGGTCAGTGTGTGGTTACAGGTAGGGAATACCCTCAGGGCTGTGTGTGTATAAGCGGGAAGGGGGTGATAGGAGGACTAATCCCTGTGCCAGCTGTGAATAGGACTAATTCAGACATACGACCGTCACAGGGCTAGTTAGAGATTTTGGGAAAGAAAGGTAAATGGGAGCAATGAAAAGGACTATGGGCACCATGGATTCTTACACCTCCATCTCTATGATAACTGACTCATATTTTGCACTGAGAGAGTATCACATAGGAGTGTACAACCGTGGGCAAAGTACAGTAAGGGGTCAATTTCAAGCAAATGCATCCTAAAGACTCTTGTTCCTGTAAGGAAGTGGATCAGCCGCTGCCTCTGGATTGGATGTGTGCATGTTGTTCCCACTGCTATTACTGTTGTGAGCCATTTTCATTATTATACTGTATATTGGCAATCACTTTGCAGCATGAAAGCAAATTCTCATTTGACCTTAACCATTTAACTGACGATTCACCCCCCCCCCCCCCCCCCCCCCAAAAAAAAAAAAAAAAAAAAAAAAAAACGCTCCAAAATTGTTTTGGAGTGACTTAGGTGAATTTATGAGTGAATTAGGTGAATGACATGGATTTAACCCTATCCAAAATGTTTTTAGTTAAAAAAATAAATAAAATCTCCCCCCCCAAACATCGATCGGGAACATCGGAAACAATGCGGCCTTCATTTTGAAAGCCTGGATAACATCATTTTGAAAGGGTCTGGGGGTGCTTGGGGGGTTATTTTACACTTCCCCAGCGGCTGTTATTGTCTGCAGCCGCTGGAGGAGGGAGGGGGGTGCTGACCGATCGGCAGCACGGCAATCGGGAGACTGCCAAACATTCGCTGACGCGGCTGCCAACATGGGTGCACCAGCGCTAGGCCTTAGGGATCATAGGCACCAGGAATGGCATGAGGCCGCGATCCCTAGGGTTGATGTCAGCAGGGGGAGTCGGACGCTCTCCTGGTCGCCCCTCCCCCCGGTTCATGACCAGTTTCCGCCGAGTCTCCCGCCATGAACTGTTTCCTCGCTTCTGTCCCAGACGCTACCATGAAGGGACTCGGTCGCAGCATAGGCGGCTGTGTGACCGGTGCATTTGTGTTCACGGAGCATCTGTGTTCACTATAGGTTCATGAAGCGGCAGTGTACACTAGTAGCGTCTGGATCCACTCAGCGTTCGCTAATGTATTGATCGATCCTGGAAGCGGGGTGAGTCTCCCTGTATCCCACTCTACTGAGTACTGGCTATACAGCACTAAATCTCTATCTACTTTGTTGAGTACGAATAGTTTGATAAGTGCCTATTGCATATGAGTCTGTATACTATTACTGTTGTTTCTGTCGCATTGCGTCTGAATACATTAGATATGTTAAACATGATTCAGTATATGTGTTCTCCTACATACTTAAAGTATTATTGCAGTTGATGATGTACTCATATTGCTTATTATACTAATGTATAAAGTGACTGACTGCTAGTATGATGCTGACTTTACTATATGTTTGTCTGTTTTGCAGATCCTCAATGCTGGTGCATGAGTAGGGTCGGATGGATATCATTTTAAAGAAAAAAAGGTTACAGTGATAGTCACAAAATTGTGTAGTACACTGTGGAAGTGCTGATTATTTATCATGTATTAAAGCGGCAATGGTGAGGATACTCATACCATGTTTGAAGCTGTATTATCCTCTTATGATCTGGTTCAGGATGGCTTGTATGCATAATGTTTTAGCTCAGCAAGGATACAAGGCGGATACAGGTACGACTGTATCCACCTTGGGCTATCTTGGCACAAGCTTTATCCGATTAAATGGATAATCCCCCAAAATCCTGTACCAGGGAAAGGGTTACACTGTTAGCACTTACATACAGCAGCATCTTCACAGAACCAGTGGTTTGAAAACCTTCACCCTCACAGGCTACACGTTGTTCAGATTCATCAGAAGAGGAAAGACCAATTTATTCTACTTCATCATATGAAAAAGAGGTAGATCTCCGCTCATGAATATAGTGGTGTTAATTAAAGCAATAAAGCCATCTTACCTTAGAGGATACAGCAGAGCCTGTGTTAAAAACCAAGGCACCTGTGTTTAAACATCCCAAACCTTGAGTTTCCAGGGTCAGACAGCTGACAGAAATCATGGAAGAGGCTTGGGCTATGCCCAGTAAGAAGTTAGAATTCCTAAGAAATGGAATTCCAATGATCTGCTTCCAGCTGGGGATTGTTTAAAAAAGGGGAGATGGCTCCTAAAGTAGATACGAATAATCTACATTAGCTTTGCTTTCAATTTTTCCTGTCTAGGGCAGTCATGAGGCCAAGCATTGGCTTCAGCTTGAATGACAAAGGCAGTGGTTGCCTGGTCTGATGCAATGGAAGGAGATTTTTCAGTAGAGCAAGAATCTCATATGGCTCATATAAAAAATGGCAATGTTCCTGGAAGCATTGGATAAGAGCAAAATATTTACTCCAGAGCATCAGTCCTAACTATACCTGCTCATAGAGCAGTTTAGCGGGGTACGTGGAAGATCTACAGCCACACCAAACTGGATATGCCTAATCTCACCAGATCTTGGAAGCTATGCAGTGTGGGGCCTGGTGAGTACTTGGATGGGAAACATCTGCGAATACCAGGTGCTGTAGGTGGAATCATTGTCTTTTTCTGAAAATATTATTTTTGGTAAGAATTGACCGATATTCTGGAGTCAGAAGCAGACTCCAAGAAGGTCAGGTTCCTTCCACATACAGTTCAAACCTAAAAGTTCTGTATTTCGGCCCTTTAGTGGTATCTAACAGGTCGTGTTGGTCTTACACTATCAATGGAAGCCTGTCACAGGTTTGAATCCCACGTTAGTGTGATTGGAAACTAGGAAAGCATTGGGCTACCAGAAGATCTACAGTGTTGGGCCGGGTTAGTACTCGCATGGGAGACCATCGGGGAATACCAGGTGCTGTAGAAAAATTAAACCATCAGCTGATGGTGTGGGCTCCACCTGGGGAACCCCAGGTTGGGGGGCCCACTTCTTCAGGTCACACAGATCTGGCACGGTATCTCTAGTTATGCTTTCGCCTTCAAAACCGCCTGTCTCAGCTATATATGAAGACCTGGCTTTGCAAGAAGTAGGTCAGAAATTTGCTTTGCTCAGGAATAGTCATTCCAGTTCCTCTGGCAAACAAGGACAAGGTTTTACTTCAACCTGATTTTAGTCGGAAGCCAAATGGATCATTTCAGCCCATGCTCAATCCTAAAATGCTGAACAAATACATTTGGAAACGTGGAATCGTTACGTTCCTTAAGTGTGGAGCCAGGGCTTTTATGGTATCCCTGGATATACAGGATGCTTACCTACATGTTCCTATACCACTGTCCATCAGTGTTATATAAGGTTTGCTATCCTCCAAACAGCATTTTCAGTTATAGGCCTTACCCTTTGGGTTAGCCACAGTCCCCAGAGTATTTACCAGGAATATGGAGGCAATAACGCCTTAGCTCCACCAGCAGGGGTTAAGGTTTTTCCCATACCTAAACGATTTTTCCCTGGCAAGTCAGAGATTGCTCTTTGTCATCGGCAACAGCAATAACGTGTTTGTAGGGGCAAGTGACTCATAACTTGGGGAAAATCGTCTCCAGTTTCGTCGGGTGACGCACTTGGGGGCTGTACTGGATCAGGTCTGCAGAGAGTAATTTTTTTACCTCGCAACAAGATATCCAGGGTTCACTATAGGATCAGGACTCGCCATACAGTTAAACGGTGTCCATTCACGCAGCAATATGGGTGATGGGTTTGATGGTATCTGCATCGACAGGAGGGAGTATGCACAATTCCACTCTAGGTCTCTGCAGCGTCTTATTATTACCAAGTAGAATCTACAGTCACACCACACTGGGTATGCCCAGATTTCATTGGATCATGGAAGATCAGCAGTGTGGGCCTGGTTGGTACCTGGAGGGACCAGCTGGGAATACAAGGTGTTGTAAGTATTAATGGATAGCATCAGACAATAAAGACGGACTATGGTACTTATGATAAAAGTAAGAAGGTCGTTAGCCTGGTGGCTGCAGACATCGCAGCTGGACAAAGGAAAATCTGTTTTGATATCAAATTGGGAAGATTCTGACACTAGGATCAGTGTCAGGAAGATTGTGTTCCCAAAGAGCTGTCTACCGATAAAGGTTGAAAACCGGTGTAGGCACGGGACAGTCTTCAGTGAAAACCAGTCCAGTTCCGCTCGGACAATGCGATGGCAGTAGTGTACCTCAACATCTGGGAGGAACTCTCAGCCGAAAACTGATGAAGAAGTTAAGTCACATATCTAAGTGGGCAGGACTTCATCATCCAACCTTGTTGACCGTTCTCATTCTGGGAATCCTAAACATGGAAACGGACTTTCTCAAGTCGATACACCATTCAGGGAAGTGAATGGGCTCTACACCCAGAGATCTTCCGGACTCTAGTAAACAAGAGGTGCTTGCTAGAGAGATATCTCATAGCATCTTGGTTGAACAACAAAGTGCTCACATACGGGTCAAGAACAAAAGATCCCAGGGCGATCGTTGTGGATCCCTTATCAGTGAGATAGGACCTTCATCTGGCGGATGGTTTTTCCTCTAATTACCCTCTCACCCAGGGTGGTGAGAAAGTTTAAACAGGAAGACCAGCAGAGAATGGCAATGTATGCTCTACTTCTGCTCCCTCAACGTTCAGACCTAGTAACGCAGGGTCCTGGTTATCACAGACATGTGGATCGACTGTCTTTGATAGCGTGGCCATTGAAACCTCTATCCTGAGGTCAAGAGGATAATTTCAAGCAGTGTTCAGAGCAAGGAAACCTTCCTCAGCTCACATTTATCACCAAATATGGCAAGCCTATATTCATTGGTGCAGCAAAAGAAAATCTACAGCCACACCACACTGGATATGCCCAATCTCACCTTGTTTAGTCCTGAAGGCCCTTCAAGTTGCCCCATCTGAACCACTTAATAATATGGATCATAAATAGTTGACAGCTAAAGTGTCTTTTCTACTGACTAGGGCGTCAGCTAGAAGAATATCAGACTTAGGGATAATGTCATATTGTTCCCCATTTCTGATTGTTTATCTAGATAAAGTAGTTCTCAGAACTAGATCTGGGTATCTTACTAAGGTGATGACTAAGTTCCACCTTAACAAAGAAAATGTTGTCCCAGCCTTTTAGGTTCAGGGGCTTTTTCTGTGGGAGATGCATTGCTGGACGTGATCCGTGTATTAAGGATCTACGTGGATTGTACCAGTGTCATCAGAAGAGCATATTCTCTCTTTATTTTCTATGGATTTCACAAGAGAGGATGGCCTGCTGGTAAGCAGACACTGGCGAGATGACTTCGGATGACGAAGCATATTCTCAAGCTGATCTCCCTGTTCTGGCTAATGTCTCTCTTCACTCTACTCGTAAGGTAGGTCCTTCATGGGCAGCACAATGTGGTGCTTAAACAGAACAATTATGTAAGGCAGCCATATGGTCTTCCGTTTACACATTCATTAAGACATTATGCCTTGGTGACCTTTGCCTCTCACGATGCTGAATTTGGGCGAAGGATTCTCCTGGCCATCAGGAGCATACCCACCACTAAATTGCTTTGGGAAATCCCATTGTTATCCTGTGGATAACCTGTGGACCCTGCCGGAGAAATAAACGTTATGGTAAGAACTTACCGTTGATAATGGTATTTCTCCTAAGTCCACAGGTTCCACAGGGATCATATCCTGACGCACCTGATTTGAGGATCCTTTTTACTCACTAACCTCTTCCTTCTTGTATGGAAGGGTGTGCATGTGTGTTCTTCTCGCCTGATTAGGGTTCTACATGATGCTCCTGCCTTGAGCTTTGGAATACAACTGATTTGCTGTGCCAGGGGGCGGGGATATATGGACGGTCCCGTTGCATGATGGGAGGCCGGAAAGCTTCGACTGATTGGTGCAAATCTGCTTTCGCTCCATCATATCACCATTGTTATCTTGTGTACTTAGGAGAAATACCGTTATCAACGGTAAGTTCTTACCATAACGTATATTTTCTCTAGCATCCATAAGGGATATTGGGGACAGATTTAGTATGATGGGGATGTCACAAAGCTTCCAGAACGGGTGGAGACTGCTGTAGCATCGCTTGCCCAAACTGGGATATGTTTTTGGCCAGGGTATTAAATTTGTAGAATTTCACAAAAGTTTCACGACGAGGTAGCTGCTCGGCCTAGTACAAGGCCGAGACTCCACGGGTAGCCGCCCAGGAAGAGTCCACTGACCTTGTAGAGTGGGCCTTCAGAGACTGAGGAACAGGTGAGGCTACCGAAACATAGGCCTGTTGGATAGTAAGGCTAATCCAATGAGCAATGGTCTGCTTTGAAGCAGGAAAACCCTTTTTCTGCGCATCATAAAGCACGAATAAGGAATCTGTCTTTCTAACCCGAGCTGTGTGCCTGACCTAGATCTTCAAAGCACGCACAACATCCAAAGACTCCGGAGGAGCCGAAGCGCCATAACAGGACGGAAACACAATAGGTTGATTCAGGTGGAATGCAGAAACGACCTTCGATGGGGACTGCTGTTTAGTCTGGAGCTCCGCTCTGTCCTTGTAAAAGACCAAGTAGGGACTTTTACATGATAAGGCCCCCAATTCTGAGACGTGTCTAGCAGAAGCCAGGGCCAATAACATCACTGTCTTCCTTGTGAGGTACTTGTCTTCTACCTTCAGGAGGACTGTAGAAATTTCAACACTACAGCCAAAGCCCAGGGTGCCGTGGGCGGCACAAAGGGAGGTTGTATGAGGAGTACCCTTTGTAAGAAGGTCTGAACTTCTGGCAACACAGCCAATTTCTTCTGAAAGAAAATTGAGAGAGCTGAAATCTGGACCTTAACAGAGCCCAGACGTAAGCCCTTATGCACACCAGCCTGTAGGAAACGTCTCAAGTGAAACTCTGCAGGTGAATACGTGCGTTCCTCACACCAAGAGACATATCTACTCCAGATATGATGATAGTGTTTTGACGGGATCAGTACGAGATCCTGGCGGTCGGAATACCGACACCGAGATCCTGACCGGCACAATCCTGACGGGGCGAGCGCAACGCAGCCCCTTGCGGGCACGGTGCCTCGCTAAGCTCGGCACACTAGTTTATATGTCGGGATTATGTCGGTTGGGATTCCGACTGCTGGGATCCCGTCCGGCGGGATCATGACCGCATCCCGTTTTGACGTCACAGGTTTTCTGGCTTGCTACATAGTGGCAATTACTTTTTTGGAAAGCCCTTTGTGAGCTAGGATGTTCCGCTCAACTTCCATGCCATCAAACGAAGCCGCTGTAAGTCCAGGTAGACGAATGGTCCTTGCTGAAGATCCTTTCTTAGCGGCAGAGGCCAAGGGTCTTCTATGGACATGTCCAGAAGAGCTGTGTACCACGCCCTTCTGGGCCAATCAGGCGCAATCAGGATTGCTTGTACTCTGTGATATCTGATCCACTGGAGCACCCTTGGGATTAACGGAATCGGAGGAAATAGGTACACCAGCCGGTAAGGCCAAGGCGACGTCAGCGCATCCACTGCACTCGCCTGAGGGTCTCTGGTTCGCGAGCAGTAGAAGCGAAGCTTCTTGTTGAGGTGAGACGCCATCATGTCAATCTGCAGGTATCCCCACCTGTTGACAATCTGTTGAAACACCTGAGGATGTAATCCCCACTCCCCCGGGTGGAGGTCGTGGCGACTCAGGAAGTCCGCTTCCCAGTTGTCAACTCCTGGAATGAAAATTGCGGACAGCGCTCTTGCATTTCTTTCCGCCCAGAGAAGTATTTTTGACACTTCTTGCATGCAGGCCCTGCTTTTTGTCCCTCCCTGTCAATTGATGTATGCCACTGCCGTGGCGTTGTCCGACTGAACCTGAACCTTCAGGTAAGGATTCAAGGACTTCAGATTCAAAATGGGTCTCACAGACCCGTCTGGTTTTGGCACTACAAACAGACTGGAGTAGTAACCTTGTCCTTGCTGTAGCAGGGGTACCGGAACAATGACCCGGGACTGGACTAACTTGTCGATGGCCAGCAGTAGCGTAACACGCATATTTTCTAAAACTGGCAAGTCTGATTTGAAAAATTGTTGGGGAGGAGCACCGTCGAACTCAAGCTTGTAACCTTGAGAGATAAGGCCCCTTACCCAGGCATCTTGGCAGGAACCGTCCCAGATGTGGCAGTAGTGACATAACCGAGCTCCCACCATGAGATCTCCTTGGGGTGGGTGGGCACCGCCATGCCGAAGTCTTTGTGGAAGCTAAACTGGTGCTCTGTTCCTGAGAGCCAGCAATGGCTTGTTTCTTAGGCTTACCTCTAGCTTCATTGGAGGCACCCTGGGCCCTAGATCTAAATCTGGAGGACCGAAAGGACTGAGTAGACGGTCCCGGTTAGGATGCCTAGCAGGCGGAGCCCCTGAAGGGAGAAACATGGATTTTCCAGCAGTAGCTTTGGAGATCCATGCGTCCAATTCACCTCCGAAGAGCCATTCACCTGTGAAGGGAAGAGATTCCACATTACGTTTTGGAGCCAATCCACTGACGCAACCATATGGCTCTGTGTGCAGACACAGCCATAGCAGTGCTTCTAGCATTTATATTGCCAATCTCTTTAAGGGAGTCACAGAGGACTCTTGCCGTGTCCTGAATATGTTTTAGGAAAATTACAGTACTAACCAAGGTCATATCACCTGAAACACCCTCTTGAATCTGAGTAGCCCATGTAAGAATGGCATGTGTCATCCAGCAACCAGCAATGACCGGTCTTTGAGCCAGCAGTGTAGATAGATTTAACAGTGGTCTCTATTTTCCTATCCCCCGGGTCCTTTACCGTAAAAGAGCCCTGAGCACCGCCTTTTTGAAAGGCGAGAGATTGAGATGTCTACGGCTGGAGATTCTTCCCAGAATTCCCTGCCTTCAGGGCCAAATGGGAAAGTATTTAAAAACCTTTTGGACACCTGATATTTTTTATCTGGATTTTTCCAGGCTAATTTTAAATAAATCATCCAATTCAAGGGTGACTGTCAGTTTGTCTTGTGGGAGGAAAAATGACTGCTGATTAGTAGCGTCCTCCAGGGGGAGCTTTAACACATCCCGTATAGCCAATATGAGGGGTTCAATACCCTGTGTACGGGTGGAATCCCCACTAATGGGATCCCCATCATCCCCGTCTACCTGTACATCATCATCAGAATCTGATAGGATTGCAGGCAAAGCATGTTTTTATGCACCTGTAGTAGCCAGCAGGGGATGGGAAGCATCAGCCTTGGCAGTTAGGCTAGCCACTGCTTTTTGCAGTGCTTGTGTTTTATTGGTATTGGCAGTGAGCTGCGATGACCTATCCAACATCATGGTTTTTATAGCCCCCAGCCAGGAAGGCTCTGAACTCTCCCCCGTGCTGTTAGCAGCATTTTGTGATGTCTGACTACACTGCTCACAGGATATGGAGCCCAATGAACTAGGGGAGAATCTGGCATTACATACATTGCATGACTTCTGTTTCACCATAATGAAAGACAGAAACAATACACATACAACACAGACTGAATACAATACAAGCCTGCCCTATTGCATGTGAGAAGAGACACAGAAGAGAGGACACCAGCGCACCCAACGCTGTACAGCCCCAGTGAGACTGTCAGTGTTTTATGTAGTAACATATAACAGTGATACTGCTGTACCGAGAATTCCCCAAAGGAATGTAAACTGTGCACTAAGAGCAGCACTCCCCCTCTACACACGGTACCAGTGATCCTGTGACTGTTTGGAGGAGCTGCATGATGCTGCTGCTTGCTTATGCAGAGGAAGGCGCCAAAATGCAGCTGAGCCTGCTCGGATGTAGCTCCGCCCCCCCACTATGAGGCCGGAGCTACTAATAAGAATTTACTTACCGATAATTCTATTTCTCGTAGTCCGTAGTGGATGCTGGGGACTCCGTCAGGACCAAGGGGAATAGCGGGCTCCGCAGGAGACAGGGCACATCTAAAAAGCTTTTTAGGTCACATGGTGTGTACTGGCTCCTCCCCCCATGACCCTCCTCCAAGCCTCAGTTAGGTACTGTGCCCGGACGAGCGTACACAATAAGGAAGGATCTTGAATCCCGGGTAAGACTCATACCAGCCACACCAATCACACCGTACAACTTGTGATCTGAACCCAGTTAACAGTATGATAACAAAACGAAGTAGCCTCCGAAAAGATGGCTCACAACAATAGTAATAACCCGATTTTTGTAACAATAACTATGTACAAGCATTGCAGACAATCCGCACTTGGGATGGGCGCCCAGCATCCACTACGGACTACGAGAAATAGAATTATCGGTAAGTAAATTCTTATTTTCTCTAACGTCCTAGTGGATGCTGGGGACTCCGTCAGGACCATGGGGATTATACCAAAGCTCCCAAACGGGCGGGAGAGTGCGGATGACTCTGCAGCACCGAATGAGAGAACTCCAGGTCCTCCTTAGCCAGAGTATCAAAATTTGTAAAATTTTACAAACGTGTTCTCCCCTGACCACGTAGCTGCTCGGCAAAGTTGTAATGCCGAGACTCCTCGGGCAGCCGCCCAGGATGAGCCCACCTTCCTTGTGGAATGGGCATCTACATATTTCGTCTGTGGCAGGCCTGCCACAGAATGTGCAAGCTGAATTGTACTACAAATCCAGCGTGCAATAGACTGCTTAGAAGCATGAGCACCCAGCTTGTTGGGTGTATACAGTATAAACAGCAAGTCAGACTTTCTGACTCCAGCCGTCCTAACTATATATATATATATATATATATATTTTTAGGGCCCTGACCACGTCTAGTAACTTGGAGTCCTCCAAGTCCCTAGTAGCCGCAGGCACCACAAGAGGTTGTTTCAGGTGAAAACGCTGACACCCCTTTATGAAGAAACTGGAGACGAGTCCCAGTTCTGTCCTGTTCAAATGGAAAATTTTAATATGGGCTTTTGTAAGACAAAGCCGCCCATTCTGACAATCGCCTGGCCGAGGCCAGGGCTAACAACATGGTCACTTCCCATGTGAGATATTTGTCAACAGCATGGTCACTTTCCATGTGAGATATTTTAAATCCACAGATTTGAGCGGTTCAAACCAATATGATTTTAAGAAATCCCAACACTATGTTGAGATCTCACAGTGCCCCTAGGGGCACAAAAAAGCTGTATATGCAATACATCCTTTACAATCTGGACTTCAGGAACTGAAGTCAATTCTTTCTGGAAGAAAATCTACAGGGCCGAAATTTAAATGTTAATGAACCCCAATTTGAGGTCCAAAACACTCCTGTTTTCAGAAAGTGTAGAAATCGACCTAGTTGAATTTCCGTCGTGGAGCCTTCCTGGCCTCACCCACGCAACATATTTTTCACCACATGTGGTGATGACGTTGTGCGGTCACCTCCTTCCTGGCTTTGACCAAGGTAGGTATGACATCTTATGGAATGCCTTTTCCCCTCAGGATCCGGCATTCAACCGCCATGCCGTCAAACGCAGCCGCGGTAAGTCTTGGAATAGACATGGTACTTGCTGAATCAAGTCCCTTCTTAGCTCCCCAGGCCCTTAGTCCTCTGTGAGCATTTCTTGAAGTTCCGGGTACCAAGTCCCTCTTGGCCAATCCGGAGCCACTAGTATAGTTCATACTCCTCTATGTCTTATAATTCTCAATACCCTGGTTATGAGAAACAGAGGAGGGAACACATACACAGACTGGTACACCCACGGTGTTACCAGAACATCCACAGCTATCGCCTGAAGGTCTCATGACCTGGCGGAATACCTGTCCCGTTTTTTGTTCGGGCGGGACGCCATCATGTCCACCTTTGGTCTTTGCCAACGGTCCACAATCATGTTGAAAAACTTCCCTATGAAGTTTTCACTCTCCCGGGTGGAGGTCATGCCTGCTGAGGAAGTCTGCTTCCCAGTCGTCCACTCCCGGAAAGAACACTGCTGACAGTGCTATCACATGATTTTCCGCCTAGCGAAAAATCCTTGCAGTTTTCACTGCCCTCCTGCTTCTTGTGCCGCCCTTCTGTTTACGTGGGCGACTGCCGTGATGTTATCCCACTGGATCAATACCGGCTGACCTTGAAGCAGAGGTCTAGCTAAGGTTAGAGCATTATAAATTTGCTCTAAGCTTATTTATGCGGAGAGAATTCTCCAGACTTAATCACACTTCCCTGGAAATTTTTTCCCTGTGTGACTGTTCCCCAGCCTCTCAGGCTGGCCTCCGTGGTCACCGGCATCCAATCCTGAATGCCGAATCTGCGGCCCTCTAGAAGATGAGCACTCTGTAATCACCACAGGAGAGACACCCTTTTCCTTGGATATAGGGTTATCCGCTGATGCATCTGAGGATGCGATCCGGACCATTTGTCCAGCAGATCCCACTGAAGAGTTCTTGCGGGAAATCTGCCGAATGGAATTGCTTCGTAATAAGCCACCATTTTTACCAGGACTCTTGTGCAATGATGCACTGACACTTTTCCTGGTTTTAGGAGGATCCCGATTAGCTCGGATAACTCCCTGGTTTTCTCCACTGGGAGAAACACGTTTTTCTGGACTGTGTCCAGAATCTTCCCTAGGAACAGTAGACGTGTCGTCGGAAAAAGCTGCGATTTTGGAATATTTAGAATCCACTCGTGCTGTCGTAGAACTACTTAAGATAGTGCTACTCCGACCTCCAACTGTTCTCTGGACCTTGCCCTTATCAGGAAAGCGTCCATGTTTCTTTAAGAAAAATCCTCATTCCGGCCATTACCTTGGTAAAGACCCGGGGCGCCGTGGACAATCCAAACGGCAGCGTCTGAACTGATAGTGACAGTTCTGTACCAGGAACCTGAAGTACCCTTGGTGAGAAGGGCAAATTTGGACCTGTAGGTAAACGTCCCTGATATCCAGTGACATCATATCGTCCACTTCTTCCTGGTTCGCTATCACTGCTCCGAGTGACTCCATCTTGATTTGAACGCTTGTATGTAAGTGTTCAAATATTTCAGATCTCACCGAGCCGGTTGGCTTCAGTACCACAATATAGTGTGGAATACTACCCCCTTCCTTGTTGTAAGAAGGGTACTTTGATTATCACCTGCTGGGAATACAGCCTGTGAATTGTGTGAGGGGGAGACGTCTCGAATTTCCAATGTACACCTGGGATATTACATGTAGGATCCCGGAGTTCCCTTGCGAGTGTTGCTGAAACTCTTGAGATGACCCCCTACCGCACCTGAGTCCGCTTGTACGGCCCCAGCGTTATGCTGCGGACTTGGCAGAAGCCGTGAGGAGCTTCTGTTCCTGGGAATGAGCTGCTTGCTGCAGTCTTCTTCCCTTTCCTCTCCCCCTGGGCAGATATGACTGGCCTTCGCCCGCCTGCCCGTATGGGGACGAAAGGACTGAGACTGAAAAGACTGTGTCCTTTTCTGCCAATATGTGACTCGGGGTAACAAAAGGTGGATTTTTCAGCTGTTGCCATGGCCACCAGGTCCAATGGACCGCCCCTTTATACGGCAATACTTCCATATGCCGTCTGGAATCTGCCTCACCTGACCACTGTCGTGTCTTCGTCTGGCAGATATGTACATCACATTTACTCTTGATGCCAGAATGCAAATATGCCTCTGCGCATCACACATATATAGAAATGCATCCTTAAAATGCTCTATAGACAATAAAATCCTGTCCCTGTCAAGGGTATCAAAATTTTCAGTCAGGAAATCCGACCAAGCCCCCTCAGCGCTGCACATCCAGGCTGAGGCGATTGCTGGTCGTAGTATAACACCAGTATGTGTGTATATACTGTTATGATATTTTCCAGCTTCCTATCAGCTGGCTCCTTGAGGGCGGCCGTATCTGCAAACGGTAACGCCATGTTTTTTATAAGCGTGTGAGCGCCTTGTCCACCCTAAGGTGTGTTTTCCAACTCGCCCTTACTACTGGCGGGAAAAAGGGTATACCGCCCATAACTTTCTGTCGGAGGAACCCCACGTATCATCACACACTTCATTTAATTTATCTGATTCAGGCAAAACTACAAGTAGTTTATTCCCACCCTACAAAATACCCTTATTTGTGGTACTTGTGGTATCAGAAATACGTAACACCTCCTTCATTGCCCTTAACATGTAACTTGTGGCCCTAAAGGAAAAATACGTTTGTTTCTTCACCGTCGACACTGGGGTCAGTGTCCGTGTCAGTGTCTGTCGACCGACTGAGGTAAATGGGCGTTTTTACAAGCCCCTGACGGTGTCTGAGACGCCTGGACCGATACTAATTTGTCCGCCGGCTGTCTCATGTCGTCAACCGGCTTGCAGCGTGTTGACATTATCCCGTAATTCCATAAGTAAGCCATCCATTCTGGTGTCGACTCCCTAGAGAGTGACATCACCATTACAGGCAATTTTCTCCGTCTCCTCACCAACATTTTCCTCATACATGTCGACACACACGTACCGACCTACAGCACACACATACAGGGAATGCTCTGATAGAGGACAGGACCCACTAGCCCTTTGGGGAGACAGAGGGAGAGTTTGCCAGCACACACCAAAAGCGCCATAATGTATATAACAACCCTAGAAGGTGTTGTTTCTATATATGGGCTCTTAATATATAATTATATCGCCAATTTATGCCCCCCTTCTCTTTAACCCTGTTTCTGTAGTGCAGGGGAGAGTGGGAGCCTTCCTCACCAGCGGAGCTGGTCAGGAAAATGGCGCTGAGTGCTGAGGAGAATAAGCTCCGCCCCTTTCACGGCGGGCTTTTCTCCCGGTTATTAGGAAAACTGGCCTGGGTTAAATACATACATATAGCCTTAATGGCTATATGTGATGTATTTATTTGCCAAATAGGTATTTATATTGCTGCCCAGGGCGC
This sequence comes from Pseudophryne corroboree, assembly GCF_028390025.1. Classification (NCBI taxonomy): domain Eukaryota; kingdom Metazoa; phylum Chordata; class Amphibia; order Anura; family Myobatrachidae; genus Pseudophryne; species Pseudophryne corroboree. Next base: position 573,634,723 of record NC_086446.1, read on the forward strand.
CCCCAGCAGCGCCCTGCACCCTCCGTGACCGTGTCAGTGAGCCGTGTAGCAACAATGGCGCACAGCTGCAGTGCTGTGCGCTACCTCTCTGAAGACTGTGAAGTCTTCTGCCGCCTGTTTCCGGACCTCCGTTCCGCCGTCTTTCTTCAGCGTCTGTAAGGGGGATCGGCGGCGCGGCTCCGGGACGAACCCCAGGCTGACCTGTGTTCCGACTCCCTCTGGAGCTCAGTGTCCAGTAGCCTAAAACTTCAATCCTCCTGCACGCAGGTGAGTTGCAAGTCTCTCCCCTAAGTCCCTCGTTGCAGTGATCCTGTCGCCAGCAGGAATCACTGATTAGAAACCTAAAAAAAAAACTTTACTAAACAGCTCCTTAAGAGAGCCATCCAGTTTGCACCCTTCTCGGACGGGCACAAAAACCTAACTGAGGCTTGGAGGAGGGTCATGGGGGGAGGAGCCAGTACACACCATGTGACCTAAAAAGCTTTTTAGATGTGCCCTGTCTCCTGCGGAGCCCGCTATTCCCCTTGGTCCTGACGGAGTCCCCAGCATCCACTAGGACGTTAGAGAAAATAAGTTTTATACTTGCAATGTCTTCACAGGCTGTGTAGCCTCACATAAATGCTTGGTAAAACACCCCTCCAGCCAGTCTCACGCAGGGGTACCCACGGGTCCTCCCCAGGAGGGACCCGTACACCTCACCCAATCTTCTGCTGCACAATGAACCAGGGTCCCTCCTGGCGGTGACGGGGTGTGGGGCAAGCTGCGGCTGCGACAGCTAAGGTGCAGTGCCTCGCTGAACAAACAGCCCCTCAGAATGGTGGTCCTGCAGCGAAGAAGCGGCTCTGCACCTCATGAGGCTGGTATCAGTCCCCCACCTAACGCCCACGGCGCAGGTATGCTGTTGCCCATACTGTTTGCTTGCTGCAAGTATTTCTAGTTCACCCTTTTTACCAGTAATGCTTCTGGCGTTTACATACATACAACTAAGATAAGTATTTTCCCTTGCGTTAGGGACATCTTTCACCTTATGTAGCAATGATGACCTGTAATCGTCATTGGTTAGTGCTTTGGTAAAATCTCTTTTAGTACCCATGTTAGTAACCTTACCGCCTGCTCTTACCCTCCCCCCAACTTCTCCCCCATTTCGTTTACTACCGCCATCCCCACTATTCTCACTGCATGACCCGTAGTTTCTAGCTAAACCCTCACCCCAGGCTCCTAGTTTAAAATCTCCTCCAACCTTCTAACCATAATTCACCGCTGCCCCCTCCTCAGTCAGTGGCAATCCGTCACGACAAAAGAGATGGCGCCTGACTGAGAAGTCCGCCCAGTGTTAGCAAAGGAAAGCAAAGCGAATCCCAAAAAATTCTTTAAATACATTAATAGCAAGAGATTAAAGAAGGAGAGTATAGGCCCTTTAAAAGACAAGTTGGGAGTCTTAAGCAAAAATGATAATGATATAGCGGACACACTAAATGAGTTTTTTTCAACAGTATTCACTAGAGAGGAACCAATTCAGGGACTGACACACAATCTCAATAATGAGAATATCCCACTGATAGGTACTTATTTAAGCGAGGAAGTAGTCTGTGACCGATTAAAACATTTAAAGATTAATAAATCACCAGGGCCCGATGGTATTCACCCAAGGGTTCTAATGGAGCTTCACTCTGAACTGGCAAAACCGCTATCTTTGATCTTTAAGGATTCAGTTATATCAGGTATGGTTCCCAAAGACTGGCGTATAGTGGAAGTAGTGCCTATATTCAAAAAGGGAAGTAAAGCTGAACCAGATAATTATAGACCAGTTAGTCTTACATCTATAGTGGGGAAAGTATTGGAAGGTATTCTAAGAGATAGTATTCAGAAGTTCCTTGAAGTCAATAAGGTTATTAAAAGGAATCAACATGGGTTTATGAAGGACAGATCCTGTCAAACTAACTTACTTGGCTTTTATGAAACAGTAAGCGCAATTCTAGATCAGGGTAAAGACGTGGATGTAATCTTTTTAGACTTTGCCAAAGCGTTCGATACTGTACCACACATGAGACTTATCTACAAGCTACAAGAATCAGGGCTAGGAAGCACAATATGCACTTGGGTCAAAAACTGGTTAGATAATAGGGAGCAGCGCGTTGTGGTTAATGGATCTTTTTCAACTTGGACTGAAGTGCTAAGTGGTGTGCCGCAAGGCTCAGTATTAGGACCGCTATTGTTCAATATTTTCATTAACGACCTAACAGAAGGTCTAGAGAGCATGGTGTAAATTTTTGCAGATGATACCAAATTGTGTAAGGCTATAAATACAGAGGAGGATGCCGGGTCTCTTCAGAACGACTTCGTTATATTGGAAGCATGGGCAGCCAAATGGAGAATGCGCTTACACAGACAAGTGTAAGGTAATGCACTGTGGTAACAAGAACAAAAATTACACCTACCTACTAAATGGGGTAAAATTAGGGGATTCTGTACTGGAAAAGAACTTAGGTGTCCTCATAGATAGCAAGCTAAGCAGTAGTACCCAAAGTAGGACTGCAGCAAAGAAGGCTAATAAGATATTAGCATGCATAAAACGGGGTATTGATGCTAGGGTCGAGAGTATTATACTCCCGTTATATAAATCACTAGTGAGGCCACACCTTGAATACTGTGTACAGTTCTGGGCACCGTACTACAAAAAGGATATCCTGGAGCTAGAAAAGGTACAGAGGAGGGCGACCAAACTAACTAAGGGCATGGCGACGATGGAATACAAGGAAAGGCTTGAAAGACTAGGCATGTTTACATTGGAAAAGCGGAGACTAAGAGGGGATATGATCAACATCTACAAATATATAAGGGGACAATACACAGAGCTTGCGCGGGACCTGTTTTTGGTTAGATCAACACAAAGGACTCGTGGACACTCGCTCAGGTTAGAGGAGAGGAGATTCCGCACAATATGTCGTAAAGGCTTTTTCACGGTAAGAACAATACGTGTTTGGAATTCCCTGCCCGAGGGAGTTGTAATGGCGGAATCTGTCAACACCTTTAAGAATGGGTTAGATAAATTCCTAATGGATAAGGATATCCAGGGGTATGGTGCATAGTCATGCATTATAGTTACTATAAATAGGGATAAAATGCAACGGCTGACAGCAGCATCAGTCAGAAATTTTAGTCAAATCATCATGCATAGGAGACCACAAATAGGTTGAACTCGCTGGACAATTGTCTTTTTTCAACCTCAGATACTATGTTTAACAATAATCACCCAGCATTCATACACCCCAAATGGCATTTTCTGATGGCTACAGTTCATGTTCTTCAATCTTCCAATTTTTCTCTTTCCCCCTAATCAGAATACATGGGATGGTGCGGATCCTCCATTGTTCTATTCATTGTCATAGTCATATTTCACCTTACTGCAGCGGGGTACACTGTGTTCGACAGGGAATACATTGGGGTGTAGAGATGGATCTTGATCCAGGCACCAACAGGTTAAAGCTTTAGCTGTCCCAAGATGCATTTGGGCCTCCTCTATAACCCCGCCTCCAGACACTGTGAGCTCAGTTTCAGTTGGTGTCTGCAGAAGCAGGTCACTTAACAGGTGGGCTGCACTGGGCAGCCCTGAAAAGCTTTTTCTGACAGAAAATTTCTTCAAAACTGGGCTGTCAGCGTGCCATTTCAGCACTGCAGCTCCATTACCTCCCAAGCGGCATCGCATACTCCTGCTGGTTCAGTTCCCGGGTACTTGCGGCGGAGACACACAGTTGCAGATGCTCTCCTGGTTCAAATGGCTGCTACGGGGAGGAGCTAAGAGGGTCCCCCAGGTGGGACACGCCCTTAAATCGCATTCTGATTGCAGTCTAGGGAGACTGACTGTGACGCTGACGTGGACACTGTGACCGAGCAGGGACCCCACTATATCCACCAGGGCATAGGCGTACAGGTCGGATATACTAATGTCCACTTTTAATAAGACTCCACCGTACCAGGTGGTGAAGTCCAGCATAGGGGAGCCGAAGCTTGACCTGTAGCCCATCCCCCGGCGCCATGTACTGCTGGAGTTCCCTCCCTGGAGCTGCCTCACACTCTCCCTCACTCCCTGACTGAGACGCTGGGCGCCGTTTTCTAAAATAGATGCGACTGGTCTCCGGGCCTGCAGGGCAAGGTCTCCTTTGTAAACCCGCCTGTACATCAGCGCCGTGGTTTTACAAACACTTAAGTATTCTACATGTCACTATTAAGACAGCGTTCGTTAAGAACAAGTGTACCTGTGCCAGAATATATTGTACGAGTATTCTGATATATACGTCCAGTTTCAGACCGCACATTGTTATATATATTTTTTTTATATGTGTTCATATAATAAGCCAATGCAATTTTATTGTCATGAAAATAATTATCTGCATTGCAAACGTGACTGTGTGCCTGTATCCATGTGATTTCACTGCAGTGTATTCCAGATATATCTATCACTGTATACCAGGGCTGGCCAAACCGGTCCTCGAGATTTACCAACAGTTCACATTTTCCAGATCACCTAGCTGGTGCACAGGTGTAGTCATTACTAATTAAGATGTGCTGCATTCATTCCTAACTGACAATTCTACAGATCTCCAGGAGGCCTGGAAAACATGAACTGTTGGTAGAGCTCGAGGACCGGTTTGGCCAGCCCTGCTGTATACTGTACCCTAGAGGACTAGGTGTGTCTGGGTCAATATATAGTGCGTCACAGTATTTACCTATTACGTGTAATCTACTGTGTACTCAGTCACATAATACCGGATTTATTCACAGGTCTTGTGTACTGGGTACTCAGTCACATGCTAACGGATTTATTTGCAGGTATTGTGTCCGCAGCTCCTGTAATCAATCTGGAGCCAACCTGGGCTGCATTCTCCAAAGCTACTGGGTACTGTAGTTGAACGCTTTATGCCCCCTATGGGACCACCTGTAACATTACAGTCACTGATGTCCCCATGGTTACTCCGCATTGGGCGGGAAAATTTCACCTCATGGGTTGTAGGGTATGACTCATGCCTTGGTCAGGCAAAACCCTATTCCAGGTCACTCTCGTGTCTCTGGGTCATCTAAGCGGGCTGCTTCCTCCTCCCTGTCCAATCATCTCTCTGCTATTTTATCTGAAGAGAGGGGGGATCATGCTGTCCTGTCAGTCCCTATATTAGGTGTTTCGGACAAGGATTTTTCATTGCTAAATGATACCACTGCCCTTGTGGTTACTGAGAAACAAATCACTGATAAGAGGATTCCCCTACTGTGGTTAAACAAACTGATATGTACACACGTCAGAGGGAAAATAAAAAACTCTTACAACAATCTGACAATTAAGTGTACATCAGACAAGACCCCTGCTCTAATCCAGGGAAGACATTCCCCCTGTCTACAACGGGCATTAGTTCGATATCCTCCCCCTGCAGAGTTATATAGTAGTAATTCACTGCTAGTGAACTCATGTGTCACCCTTCGGGTGTCATCCACTCTGCCTCTCACCACTGTCCCCTCACTGTAGGAACAGACGGATAAGCGTGTGGAGGGATGCCTGAAGTCTATTACTCCCTTACGGGTGTTGTACATAGACCACAATTGCATCCTCTTGGGGCTGCAAAATAGTTTGATGAATGGATCAGGCATTGGAGGAAGAGCTGCCCAAGGATATATCTGACAATGCCAGACATTCCCTGTCTCACAATGCCGCCGCCACCACCACCTTTTTCTACATCAGGAGGCGTCCTCTGAGGCGGGTGTGTTGGCTGCCAAGGCATCTAATACGTCTGTCCTGGCTCGCTGTATTCTGTGGTTGAGGTCATGGAAGGTGGAGCTGGACTCCAAAAGTCCTAGGAGGTATTCCTTTTTACTGGGGACATTTTATTTGGGTCTGAATCGGCAGCTACTATGACTGCCTTTCTCCCAAATGCTACTCCTTCTGCACACAAGGCATAAGGTACCACTTTTCCCTGCTTTCGGCCTTAAGGGAAAGCAATGGTCATGCATACCAGAGTTTGTCTCGTGCTCCAAACAACCACTAAGCCCAAGGCCTAACTATCCTGGGCTGCTCATCAGCCTGCTTCATGACAAGCCTGCTGCATGACGGGATAGGCCTCCCCCTGGGGGATTCCAGAGTGGGGGGGCCGACTTCTACGATTCATCCAGGTCTGACCACTTCAGACGCATGGGTGCGAGAAGTCGTCTCTCACGGGTACGCAGTCTCATTCAAGAGACGTCCACCTCGCCAGTTCTGCACAACGGTTATCCCTTTGGATCCTTTAAAGGCGCAAGCTCTACAGATGGTTGTGCGGTCCCTCCTGGATACAGGAGTGGTAGTGCCAGTACCTCTGTGGCAGAGGATACTACTCGACACTGTTTCTAGTCCCGGACCCTGATGGGTCTTTCCGGCCTACACATCAAATCACTGAACAAGTTTATGAGAGTGTCCAAGTTCCGTATGGAAACACTGCACTCAATTGTACTGGCCATGGAACCCGGATGCTATATGGTATCCCTGGATATACAACATGCTTACCTGCATATATCTATTGCCATATCGCATCAGCAATATCTGCGGTTTGCTATTGGCAACCTTCACTATCAATTCCAGGGTCTGCCGTTTGGACTGGACACAGTCCCTCGGATCTTCACCAAGGTTATGGCCAGGATCAGTCAGGATCCCGCCATATCTGGACGATTTGCTGATTCTGGCAAACTCATACGATGTCCACCTCAGTCATCTACAAGTGACTGTAAACTTCCTACAAGCCCACGGGTGGCTCATCAACCGGAAGAAGTCCTCGCTTGGAGCCTGGGGCACTACCGGACACACACAGGTCCCTGCTCGGAGCATGGGGCACTACCGGACACACACAGTCAACGGCTGTTTTGGTCTCCAGAGAAGGTCCTGAAACTTTAGGAAAGAATCAGATACTTCCTTTCTCGCCCAAGAGTGTCAATACACTTGGCGATGCAAGTACTAGGCCTCATGGTGTTGGCTTTCGACATGGTGGAGTACACTTAATTCTATTTCCGCCCTCTACAGAGGGGAATACTTTCCAGGTGGGATGGCCTGCCTCATCGGATCAGATCTCACATGATCTTGACTCCGGAGGTTCGTCTGTCGCTGACCTGGTGGCTACAGGACCAGCAGTTGAGCAGGGGCAATTGGGTCCTACGTACGCCAGTCGGAGGGATGGGGGCACGGTGTTGGAGCAACACTCTTTCCAGGGTCAGTGCACCATGGAGTAATCACTCCTCCCGATAAACATTCTGGAATTGCGGGCAGTGTTCAATACTTTGTCTCTCGCCCTGCCTGATACAGCACATGCCTGTTAAGTACGGTTAGACAACGCCACCACGGTAGCGTACATAAACCATAAAGGCGGCACACAAAGCCGCATGGCAATGATGGAAGTGTCAAAAATCCTTCATTGGGCGGAATGCCTTCTGCCGGCAATATCGGCAGTGTTCATTCCGGGAGACATCAACTGGGAAGGTGATTTCCTCAATCGTCAGGACGTGCAAGCCGGAGAGTGGAGTCTTCATCAGGAAGTCTTTCAACTCCTAGTGAACAAGTGGGGGCTACCAGATGTAGACCTGATGGCCTTCGTCTGGCCTCCCTCAAGGTTCATATCCCTGCCTTGTTGGTATGGTTTCAGAGAAAATTGGTGTCTATTCCTGACGTTCATACTTTCAGGTCAAGGTCCTGTTCCTACTGGCTATTGCCTCTGCTAGGAGGGAGTCGGACCTAGGCGCTTTATCCTGTCATCCACCCTTTCTAATATTTCACCATGACCAGGCAGTTCTTACCACCTTAGGCAAATAACCAGGGCAAGTTCTATCTTTTCACCTTAACCAAGAGATTGTGGTTCCTGCCTTCATCTATTCTGGTTTGTCCTACAAAGAGTGATCTTTGGAGGTTGTACGGGCTCTCCGCATATATATATGTGGAGAGAGAGGACTGCCTCTATCAGGAGGTCAGATTCCCTTTTTCTCATACGTCCTAGAGGATGCTGGGGTCCATTTCATGACCATGGGGTATAGACTGTTCCGCAGGAGCCATGGGCACTTTAAGACTTTTCAAGGGTGTGAACTGGCTCCTCCCTCTATGCCCCTCCTCCAGACCTCAGTTTTAGAAATGTGCCCAGGCAGACTAGATGCACTCCAGAGGAGCTCTACTGAGTTTCTCTGTAAAGACTGTTAGGTTTTTTATTATCAGGGAGAACTGCTGGCAACAGTCTCCCTGCTTCGTGGGACCGAGGGGCAGAAGTAGGAACCAACTTCCTAAAGAGTTTCATGGCTCTGCTTCTGGCTGACAGGACACCATTAGCTCCTGAAGGGAACTGAACGCTAGCCGTGCCTAGATGCTCACTCCCACAGCACACCGTCACCCCAGTCACAGAGCCAGAAGACAGGTGAGTGTTAGAAGACAGATCTTCAATCAAGAAAGTGACGGCTAAAGGTACAGCGCGGCTGGCGAGAGCGCAGCACGCCATGTTGCCCACACACACACTGCAGGGGGGAGGGAGTGCCCTGGGCAGCATGAAACCTATGCAAAATGGCATAAATAAGGGGCATACGTTGCTGAGGCACAGTCCTACCCCCGCCAGTATAAAAAATTACCTCATAAAAGCTGAGGAGAAACACGCCATTGAAGAGTGGAGCTTCCTCAGTCAGAAAGCACACTGCTCAGCGCCATTTTCTCTATCTCCTCAGGCTACAGAGACAACGCTGGTCCTCCTCCACTACTGAACAAGTATCAGGGTGCAAAACAGGGGGGGCCACAGTGAATTTGGTGCTATATAATTGTGTGATTAGCATTATAAAAGCGCTGCATGTCAGTGGGCATTTTGTGTTCACAGACATTGTGTTACTGGCGCTGGGTTGTGAACTGGCAAGTGTCCCTCTGACAGATTTTACTGTGGGTCTGTCCCCTATAATTCCCGGAGTGTCTGTGGTGTGGTTGTGCACGTGTGTGACATGTCTGTGGCAGGGAATCTCTTCCTCTGTGGAAGACATGTTAGAGACACAGAGGTGTAATATGACACCAAGAGCCTGACTGGGTGAAAGGTTACATGATAGTGTGAATCACTACTGAATCTCATACAGAAAACTGAATATAATCTGTTGAAGATGTGATTTTTTAATAGTTCTGCCTTTCATCCACAGGGACCCTTTTGGGTCACATACAAATTTGCACAAGTAGTACAAACTGATACCAACACGGACTCTGATTCCTGTGTCGACACTAGTGATTCCATGGGAATAGGTCCTAAGTTAGCAAAAAGCATTCAAAACATGTTTTAGGTATAAAGGAGGTGTTAGAAGTTACGAAGCCCCCTCTTTTACCACAAGGAGAGGGTTTACTTTAGTAAAGAAGTAATGTAATTTTCCCTCCCGCTCAGGAGTTGAACAGACTCTTGGAGGGAGTCTGATTTAACCTGAAAAGAAATTACAGATTCCCAAAAAGAATTCAGGTAGCTTACCTTTTTCCAAAAGGTGGGATTCACCCCGCATTTTACACAGGGCCCTGTCATAAAAGAGAAAAGGTGTTTCTCCCTGCGCCTGGAATGGCTTCACTTAAGGAGCCGACAGACTGCAAGTGAGAGAGGTGATCTATTGATGTGGCCAATGGGACACTACTCAGGCCTACCATTGTCTGTGCGTGGATGAGTAGTTCTATTGAAAAGTGGTCAGAAAACTTGTCATTAGACATTGACACAATAGATGGAGACGAGATACTTCTAACGTTAGGTCATATCAAAGACGCTGCTGCATACGTACTAGAAACCATGAAATATATTGGTCTCTTGGGATCAGGAACCGCTACCATGGCAGTATCGGTTCGGAGGGCGTTGTAGATTTGCCAGTGGAATGCTGATGCAGATTCCAAAAGAAATATGGAGGCTCTCCCGTATAAAGGTGAGGCTTTGTTTGGTGATGGGCTGGATGCGTTAGTCTCGGCGGCTACCGCAGGTCGACATTCTTGCCTTCTGCTCCTGCACCAGCAAAAAAAAGGACACATCACTCTCACATGCAGTCCTTTCAGCCCAACAAATACAAAAAGGCCAAAGATTCCCCCTTCTTTGCAGGTAGGGGAAAAGGAAAGAAGTCCGCAGCGTCTCCAGGATCCCAGGAGCAGAAGTCAACCCCTGCTCCTGCCAAATCAGCAGCAGGACGCTGGGGTTCCCTTGCGGGAGTCCGCTCGGATGGGAGCACGACTGAAAGTGTCCCATGGGTACAAACTAGAGTTTCAAGACATTCCCCCATGCCGATTTTTCAAATCGACCTTGCCAGCTTCTCTTCCAGGATGAGAGGCATTAACAACGGCAATTCAAAAATTATGTCAGGATCAGGTCATTATCCTGGTACCCTTGTCACAGCAAGGAGAAGGTTTTTTATTCAAAAAATATTCAAGCATCTTCGTAGTTCCGAAGCCGGACGGCTCGGTCAGACCGATTTTAAACCTGAAAAATCTGAATCTCTACCAGTCTGGAGGAGGGGGACTTCATGGTGTCAGTAGACATAAAGGATGCTTACTTGCATGTTCCCTTTTATCCTCCTCACCAAGCTTATCTGAGATTCGCAGTACAGGATTGCTATTACCAGTTCCAGATGTTGCCTTTCAGACTCTCCACGGCATCGAGGGTATTCACCAAGGTGATGGCGGAGATGATGGTTCTCTTTCGTCAAATAGGAGTCAATATAATTCCTTATCTGGACGATCTCCTGATAAAAGCGAGATCCAGGGAACAGTTGGTGCAGAACATCGCACTCTCCCTGTCAATACTCCAACAACACGGTTGGATCATGAATTTTCCAAAGTCGCAGTTGGAACCGACAACAAGATTGTCCTTTTTAGGGATGATTCTGGACACAGAAGTACGGAGAGTATTTCTTCCAGTGGAAAAGGCTCTGGAAATCCAGAAAATGAGACTTACCATTGTTAAATCTTTCTGCGAGGTACACTGTGTTCTACAGGGCGCCCGCCCTGACGAACATAGCTTCTATGGGTTTGTACGGCATTAGTCGCTGGTCCCTTCTCCTGTCGTGAGAATGTGGTTCTGAGTGACTAACATCTGCCTTCTCTTTTACCTGCTACTGCATTGGACTGGTTAACGAAACTGAGCGCTCAGTGCCTGGAGGCGGGGTTATAGAGGAGGCCCCAATGCATCTTGGGACAGCTAAAGCTTTACCTGTTGGTGCCTGGATCAAGATCCATCTCTACACCCCAATGTATTCCCTATGGAACCCAGTGTACCTCGCAGAAAATAAGAATTTATTCACCGGTAATTCTATTTCTCGTAGTCCGTAGTGGATGCTGGGTACTCCGTAAGGACCATGGGGGGTATAGACGGGCTCCGCAGGAGACTGGGCACTCTTAAAAGAAAGATTAGGTACTATATATGGTGTGCACTGGCTCCTCCCTCTATGCCCCTCCTCCAGACCTCAGTTAGGGAAACTGTGCCCGGAAGAGCTGACATTACTAGGAAAGGATTTGGAATCCAGGGTAAGACTCATACCAGCCACACCAATCACACCGTACAACTCGTGATAACTATACCCAGTTAACAGTATGAACAATAACTGAGCCTCTCTCAACAGATGGCTCATACAATAACCCTTTAGTTAAGCAATAACTATATACATGTATTGCAGAGAGTCCGCACTTGGGACGGGCTCCCAGCATCCACTACGGACTACGAGAAATAGAATTACCGGTGAGTAAATTCTTATTTTCTCTGACGTCCTAGTGGATGCTGGGTACTCCGTAAGGACCATGGGGATTATACCAAAGCTCCCAAACGGGCGGGAGAGTGCGGATGACTCTGCAGCACCGAATGAGCAAACTCAAGGTCCTCCTCAGCCAGGGTATCAAACTTGTAGAATTTTGCAAAAGTGTTTGAACCCGACCAAGTAGCAGCTCGGCAAAGTTGTAAAGCCGAGACCCCTCGGGCAGCCGCCCAAGAAGAGCCCACCTTCCTCGTGGAATGGGCTTTTACTAATTTAGGATGCGGCAGTCCAGCCGCAGAATGTGCAAGCTGAATCGTGCTACAGATCCAACGAGCAATAGTCTGCTTTTAAGCAGGAGCACCCAGCTTGTTGGGTGCATGCAGGATAAATAGCGAGTCAGTTTTTCTGACTCTAGCCGTCCTGGAAACAAAGTTTCAGGGCCCGGACTACGTCCAGCAACTTGGAATCCTCCAAGTCCCTAGTAGCCGCAGGCACCACAATAGGTTGGTTCAAATGAAACGATGATACCACCTTAGGGAGAAATTGGGGACGAGTCCTCCATTCTGCCCTTTCCATATGGAAGATCAGATATGGGCTTTTACATGACAAAGCCGCCAATTCTGACACACGCCTAGTCCAAGCTAAGGCCAAAAGCATGACCACTTTCCACTTGAGATATTTTAGCTCCACGGTCTTAAGTGGCTCAAACCAGTGGGATTTTAGGAATCCAACACACGTTAAGATCCCAAGGTGCCACTGGAGGCACAAAAGGGACTGAATATGCAGCACCCCTGTAACAACGTCCGAACTGCAGGCAGTGAAGCCAGTTCTTTTTGAGAGAAAAAGGGATAGGGCCGAAATCTTGGCCTTTATGGATCCTAATTTTAGGCCCATAGTCACTCCTGACTGTAGGAAGTGCAGGAATCGACCCCCCCTGGAATTCCTCTGTAGGGCCTTCCCGGCCACACACCAAGCAACCTATTTTCGCCATATACAGTGAAAAAGTCTTGCTGTCACGTCTTTCCTAGCCTTTATCAGCGTAGGAATAACTGCATCCGGAATGCCCTTTTCCGCTAGGATCCGGCGTTCAACCGCCATGCCGTCCAACGCAGCCGCGGTAAGTCTTGGATCAGACAGGGTCCCTGTTGCAACATGTCCTGACTGAGAGGCAGAGCCATGGGTCCTCTGAGAGCATTTCTTGCAGTTCCGGGTACCGAGTCCTTCTTGGCCAATCCGGAGCAAAGAATATTGTTCACACTCCTCCGTTTATTACAATTCTCAGCCCTTGGGTCTGAGAGGAAGAGGAGGGAATATATAGACCGACTGGAACACCCACGGTGTTACTAGTGCGACCACAGCTATCGCCTGAGAGTCCCTTGACCCAGCGTAAAACCTTTTTTTATCTTTTTATTGAGGTGGGACGCCATGTAGTCCACCTGAGGCAGTTTCCATCAATTTGCAAAACTGCGTGAAGACTTCCTGATGAAGTCACCACTTTCCCGGGTGGAGGTCGTGTCCTCTCCCGGAATGAACACTGCTGACAGTGCGCTTACTTGATTCTCCGCCCAGCGAAGAATTCTGGTGGCTTCTACCCTCGCCACCCTGCTCCTTGTCCCGCCCTGGCGGTTTACATGAGCCCCTGCGGTCTGACTGGATCAGAACCGGTTGGTCGCAAAGCAGGAACTCCGCTTGACTTAGGGCGTTGTATATGGCCCTTACTTCCAGGATATTGATGTGAAGGCAAGTCTGTTGGCTTGACCACAAACCTTGGAATTTTCTTCCCTGTGTAACTGCCCCCTACCCTCGGAGGCTTGCATCCGTGGTCACCAGGACCCAGTCCTAAATGCCGAATCTGCGGCCCTCGAGAAGGTGAGCACTCCGATGCATCTGAAGATGTGATCCGGACCACTTGTCCGGAAAGTTCCATTGTCCTTGCATGGAACCAGCCGAAGGGGATGGCCTCGTATGATGCCATCATCCTTCCCAGGACTCGAGTGCAGTGATGCACGGACACCTGTTTTGGTTTTCAATGGATTCCTGACCAGTGTCATGAGCTCCTGAGCTCTCTCTATCGGGGGATAAACCCTCTTCTGGTCTGTGTCTAGGATCATGCCTAGGCGAGGCAGATGAGCTGTAGGAACCAACTGCGACTTCGGAATATATAGAATCCAGTCGTGTTGCCGTTTCACTTCCAGAGAAGGTGATACGCTGTCCAGCAACTGCTCTCTTGATCTCGCTTTTATGAGGAGATCATCCAAGTATGTGATAATAGTGACACCTTGCTTCTGCAGGAGCACCATCATATCCGCCATTACCTTGGTGAAATTGGTAATGACAATCCCGTACCGCAATTCTGAGGTACGCCTGATGAGGTGGATAAATGGGGACACGAAGGTATGCATCCCTTATGTCCCGATTCATTTCAGGCTTGCAATGACCGCTCTTAACGATTCCATCTTGAACCTGAACCTTTTCAGGTATATGTTCAGGGACTTTAATACAATATGGGTCTAACCGAACCGTCTGGTTTCGGGATTATAACATGGTCGAATAATAACACCCTCTTGTTGAAGGAGGGGACCCTTGACCACCACCTGTTGAAGATACAATTTACGAATTGCAGTTAACACTGGCTCCCTCTCTTGGGGGGGAAGCCCGCCGGGTCCTCGGTGAGGGGGCATCTTCTCACAGTCCAGCCTGTATCCCTGCGATACAATTTCTATTGACCAGGGATCTAACAGGGAGTGAACCCACTTGTGGCTGAACTTACGAAGGCGTGTCCCCACCGGGCCTAGCTCCGCCTGTGGAGCCCCAGCGACGTGCGGTGGATTTTTGTAGAGGCCGGGGAGGACTTCTGTTCCTGGGGACTAGCTGTGTTGTACAGCTTCTTTCCTCTGCCCTCGGCTCTGACAAGAAAGGACGCACCTCAGACTTTCTTGTTTCTTTATTCGAAAAGCTGCATTTAATAATGTTGTGCTTTCCTAGGCTGTGCAGGAATATAAGGCAAAATATCAGAATCACCAGCTATAGCTGTGGAGACCAGGCCCGAGAACCTTTCTCCACACAATCCTCAGCCTTCCATATGCCTCTTAAGTCGGCATCATCTGTCCAATGTATATTCTACAGGACACGTCAAGCAGAAATCGACATAGATTTTGTCTCTAGGACCCAGTATACTCATGTTCCTTTGGGCATGCTTTATAATTATATATCTATCACTTAAGACAGCATCTTAAAATATTTATATGCATACTAGGGTCTCAATCTCTGCTGATAAGGTACCTGTCCACGCTGCCACAGCGCTATAAACCCATGTCGACACAACCGCCGGTCTGGGTAGTATACTAGAATGTGCACACTATCTGCAGGATCCCTGAGAATAGCTAGTGCAAACAGGATACCCAAGGGGAAGATTCTCAACACATCCTGGCCCTAGTGGGGAAAGGATACAGCCTGAGAATTCTCTTGTGGGAAGCTGCCGTCTCTTGTCTGGAGATTCCCGCTCTTTTTCCTCATGAGAGGAGGGAAATTTACCTCAGCATTCTTCCCCTTAACATGTGTACTCTCGTGTCAGGGACAGATGAGTCATCAGTGATATGCAAATCATCTTTTATTCTAATAATCATATATTGAATATCTTTTAGCCCTCTTGGCTGTAACTTTGCATTATCGTAGTCGACAGTGGAGTTAAACTCCGTGTCGATACTTTGTTATTTTGGATAGTGAACATAGAGAGACTCTGAAGGACTCTGTGACATAGGGACAGACCAGGGTAGATTTCCTTTCTGTTCCCTAACCTTTTGTGCAATAATTTTACCTCAGCACTTACACATATCCAAACAGGTGTCGGCGTTGTCGACGGAGACACCCTCCCACACACATATCCGCTCTATCACCTCCTTAGAGGAGCCTTTTACCTCAGACATGTCGACACACGCGTACTGACACACCACACACACAGGGGATGCTCTATTTGAAGACAGTTCCCCCACCAGGCCCTTTGGAGAGACAGAGAGAGAGTATGCCAGCACACACCACAGCGCTATATAATACAGGGATGTACACTATACTGAGTGATTTTTCCCCTATAGCAGCTTATATACACAGTTTTGCGCCTAAATTTATGTGCCCCCCGTCTCTTTTTTTACCCTTTGTGTACCAGGATACAGCAGGGGAGAGCCTGGGGAGCTTCCTTCCAGCTGAGCTGTGAAGAGAAAATGGCGCCGGTGTGCTGAGGAAGAAGGCCCGGCCCCCTCAGCGGCGGGCTTCTGTCCTTTTACGTACTTTAATGGCGGGGGTTACTGCACATATACAGTTTATCAGACTGTATTATGTGCTTTTCGCCAAGTAAGGTAATCTAATTGCTGCCCAGGGCGCGCCCCCCCCAGCGCCCTGCACCCATCAGTGACCGGAGTGTGTGGTGTGCTAAGGGAGCAATGGCGCACAGCTGCAGTGCTGTGCGCTACCTTAATGAAGACCGGAGTCTTCAGCCGCCGATTTTCAACTTCTCTTCGTTCTTCTGACTCTGCAAGGGGGACGGCGGCGCGGCTCCAGGACCGGACGACCGAGGACTGGGCCTGTGTTCAATCCCTCTGGAGCTAATGGTGTCCAGTAGCCTTAGAAGCCCAAGCTAGCTGCAAGCAGGTAGGTTCGCTTCTCTCCCCTCAGTCCCACGTAGCAGTGAGTCTGTTGCCAGCAGATCTCACTGAAAATAAAAAACCTAACAAATACTTTCTTTTCTAGGAGCTCAGGAGAGCCCACTAGGTGCATCCAGCTCTGGCCGGGCACAGATACTAACTGAGGTCTGGAGGAGGGGCATAGAGGGAGGAGCCAGTGCACACCAGATATAGTACCTAATCTTTCTTTTAAGAGTGCCCAGTCTCCTGCGGAGCCCGTCTATACCCCATGGTCCTTACGGAGTACCCAGCTTCCACTAGGACGTCAGAGAAAGAGATTTAACAATGGTAAGGCTACCATAAATCTCAGCTGTAATTATAAGCTCCACAAACTTCAAGAGATACATATGGGAATGTTGGAAGTAGCTTAGGAGCCTATGGGGGTAATTCAGATCGGATCACTGCAGTGCGTTTCTGCACAGCGGGAAATCAGGTCATAACAGCGCATGTGTATGCACTGCAATGCGCACGTGCGCCGGACAACGGGGATCGCCGGTCAGCGATGGGATGGTGTTAAAAGTGACTGAAAGGAGGAAGCACTTTGTGGGTGGTAATTGATCGTTTACTAGGAGTGTTCTGGAAACACAGGCGTGTCCAAGCGTCTTAAAGGGAGGGTGTCTGACGTGGACTCCGGTCCCCATCAGCCTGATTCAATCGCACTGGAAGAGTAAGAATTTTAGCAGCTCGGCGTACACGTAGCATCGCACATTTGCACGGCGAAAATACACACACTGCAGGTGGTGATTATCTGAATGCAGGGCAGCAAAAAACGCAGCCCATCTATCAGATCTGAATGACCCCCTATGTACTAAGCCTTGGAGGGAGATAACGTGACAGCCAGGGCAGAGCCTTACTGCCCTGTTACAGGCTCTGTTTGAAAAAAATGACAGGATCAGTTTGGCTGGTACTTTCTCTCTCTCTTAACAGCTTTGTCCATAGGCCAGCCTCAGTGATGTTACTTTCGCCTCATGAATAATGGCTCCCACTTTAAACTCCTGGTTTAAGGAACTAAGGAGGTTATTCAGGTTTGTTGGCAAACCTAAAACAAAACCACACTAATGGGCAAAACCATTTTGCACTGCAGGTGCGGCGTATGTAACATGTGCAGGGAGATTTAGATTTGGGTGGGCTATATTGTTTCTGTGCAGGGTAAATACTGGCTGCTTTATTTTTATACTGCAATTTATATTTCAGTT
Organism: Pseudophryne corroboree; assembly: GCF_028390025.1. Taxonomy (NCBI): domain Eukaryota; kingdom Metazoa; phylum Chordata; class Amphibia; order Anura; family Myobatrachidae; genus Pseudophryne; species Pseudophryne corroboree. The sequence goes on from NC_086446.1 coordinate 573,652,322, forward strand.
TGAACACACCCCACCCAAATCTAACTCTCTCTGCACATGTTACATCTGCCCCACCTGCACTGCACATGGTTTTGCCCAGTTGCCTGCTTTTTTGGTTTGCTAACAAACCTGAATAAGGCTCTAAGACAACAGGAAAGTCACTTATTCTTCTCTCTGCGACAAAGCTTAGACTTTCCTACAACAGAAAACTAATGCAATAGAAGAACCCTATGTCTGGTTGATATCACAGTACAGTAGTAGTTCTGGGGTCTGTTCTCTGGCTCCTATGTAAGACACACTATTTGCTAACAGAGAATGAACAGGAGGGAATATTTTTACACACTGAATAAATACCTGACAAGAGCTCATGTTTGACATGGACTAACATCAGATTTATGTTGTGAAATGATCAGCACAAGCAAAACATTTAGTGAATCCACGAATGCTACTTCTAGCTTTTATTTAGATGTGTTCAGCTGCGAGAGCCAAAAATTTCTCCATTATCATCATTCAATGTGAATGACACAATACATGAGGGTCCAGTGCAGTAGGGGGACAGAGGGCTTGTTGACAAAATACCAAATGTATCTTTTTTTTTTTTCCCCTGGCGTTTAAGCTTCTGGTTGCACGATTTGTAACCCGCTGAAAAAAAAAAAAAAAAAAAAAAGGTACATGGCATAAAATACTATATTGCATACTATATACATTTCAACATACAAGAGTAAATGGACCATTTTTACAAAATACACAATACCTACAGCTTAATTTAAGAAGCTTGTGTAAAAATGCCCCTTATCCATCTGCTCTCCCTCCCCTCACATTCTGTTAAGACGACAAAATATTGTGTAGAGCAGAACCTTTAAAATACAGAGTATCGCTGCGGAATGACATATGATTAAAAACCCATTTGAGAAGAAAAGGGTAATGTCCTAAATCCTATTTTCCACGTAGGAAAAGGGCCATTCCCCAGAATTAACCAGTGAACAGAGTATAGTTTCCACTTTATTTCATGTAGAAGCCGAGGACCTGACAACCCCAGACTACAAGGAATGTTATCTGTATAACCTAGAACTACCTCCAATCGCAACATTACTGAGTCAATGAGATTTAAAAAAATCACAATTTACACTGCCCTCCAGTGGTCAACTGCTGCAATTCCAGGAGGAAGATTATACAGATCTTTTTGTAGTCCATATTCAACACTGAAGCTAGGGCAGATTTATTTAATCTATACTGATATAGGGTAAGTCATGCTGGGAACAGTTTGAAGCCTCACTTTGCTTGGGGCCCTTAGCCAGTTACCTGCACTATCCTCAGTCTCTAAATGAGCAATATTGGACTATAAAGGTGGCATATAATTTATGGATTGAATACAGGCAGCCATAACGTCTATTTACTTTTTTTTTCTCTATATGTTCTCATTGGATGCTAGCTGACAGTAATGAAGTGTATAGGAGATGACCTATTGACTCCATTCAAAACTGTGAACTGTAATTCCTCTAAAGGGGGGATATGGGTCAAGTCACTACCCAAATCTCCTGCTACACAGAGCAACACTGTGCAAATAAAACCACCTCAGTCCATGTTATTTATCCCTCAACATACCAAGAAAATCCAAGTTCACAACCACTGAGTAATGTGCAGATGACTTGATTGGAAGTAGCAGAACGATAGACTCCTCACACATGAAATGAATGCCACTGTCAGGATGGGTACTGGGAAGACTGGAACCTTAGAACAGGAATATATAGTGCTCATGTACAGAAGAATGGTAGGTTTTAGGCCTGTTCATTCCTATATCCATTATCCATACATATAACTAAAATAAGATCCCAGTGCTAAAATGGACTTAAATGCTCTTTTGCACAGCTTCATAAAATAACCTTCCCGGCAGGAGAACATGCAACAGATGCAAGTTGTCCTGATGTCAAGGTGTGAATGTTAGAGGAGAGGAATCCACGAATGAGAAAGCAAAACTACATGCCATATAAACACATTAGATTCATGAATGCCCCTCATTCCTTAAACAACCTGAATAGGCTTTTTTGTGCGACTTCACTTCTTGATGCCCAAGATCCTATGTAACACATGTTGAACACTTTTGCACATGAGGTGCATTTCTAACCACAACACGCCCCTGTCTCCTAGTTTCAGGAGGTCTTGTCATAGCCAGATGGTGATGTTCGTCATTGCAGTACAAGATGTCCATATTCCACAATAATGACAACTTAAGTCTATCTGCTCCTACAAGGAACGATGAACAGTTGTAGTGCGGATAATTGCCACATTAAAGAAGAAATGATAACCAGTCTGGCAAGAGAGGCCTTTGTCACATGTGTTGGATCTGTTCACTTCTCCCATGTGGAGACCAAGCTCAGCTTCTGCTTGAGTTCTGAAGATCTTCCCGGAGCCATGTTGGCAGAGGTTGTCCCAATCGGTTCAGAAGCTTTGATAGTTCAATGTTATTTTCTCGATAAAAGTCTGCAAGATAACTCCGGGACTATAAAGAGAGGAGAAAGGGATGGCTGTGAATGGTTGTGTGTGATCAGTCAGCATCTGCATCCTATATTGTGTGTGTGTGTCTTACAATGTTCACATGGACAGATACTAGTTGTAGGGCTGGGCATATCGTGGGCAGTCAGTTGTTTGAGCATTGCCAATTAATACTTAAAGGGACAAGTACATAAGCAGTAACTTTCAGAAATTTTGTTTACAGAGTATTGTAGCACTAATTACACCAAGAGTTTAGCTAATGCATGTTTTCCAGCATGGTTTGTACATGTTCACTACAATATCAACAGTTCACTGATTGGCTCAAGCTAGTGCAATTACTGCTCAAGCCTCCGAGGAAAGGTGAGAGGTTTAATTCCAGAGTCCAGCATGATGCTGGAACACAGTGCTAGGAAGTTCAGTTTATGACCCTTACTATCATTAGCTGCGGCTACTGCACTCACCGAAGACTCCATTTCTGGATATTTCCGGCCTTTGCTCTTTCCAAGGCATTTAGTCTTCCCACTGTCTACCAGCTGACACCAAAATCCTTTTGCTTCATCAAACCTAAGTGAATACAACAGAAGGGTGAGGGAGATGTGTCTCTGTGTGGAGATGAACGCCACACAAGTCATCACTAAAAGAACCATTGCATAGCAGTAAAGCAGAGTGAATGCATGACAGGTGCATTGTGAAGAAGGAACAGACCAACCAGTTTGTTAATAAGGTGCAAGCACTTCAAAAGGACAAGAAGTAATGAGTTCAAGTTAGTGATGTAGAAGTGAAAACTACGAAATACAGCAGTATTTGTCTACATGATACTACTCTGAAGGTTTTTCTTTTATTGGTGCTGTAATAATAGGATTTTAATTACCTACCGGTAAATCCTTATCTCGTAGTCGGTAGAGGATGCTGGGGTCCACATTAATACCATGGGGTATAGACGGGTCCATTAGGAGCCATGGGCACTTTAAGAGATCAATAGTGTGGGCTGGCTCCTCCCTCTATACCTCTCCTACCAAACTCAGTCTAGAAACTGTGCCCGAGGAGACGGACATACTTCAAGAGAAGGAAATACACAGATATTGGCAAGATTCACACCACCTCACACGTACAACAAAAGGAAAGCCAAGCTAACCAACGTGGAACGATTCAGCAACGGCTGAACTAAAATTGAACCAAGTAACAATGCAGGAATATGAAGCACTGGGCGGTCGCCCAGCATCCTCTATGGACTACGAGAAAAGGATTTACCGGTAGGTAATTAAAATCCAATTTTCTCTTACGTCCTAGAGGATGCTAGGGTCCACATTAGTACCATGGGGATGTACCAAAGCTCCCAGAACGGGAGGGAGAGTGCTGAGGTACCTGCATAACAGATTGACCAAACTTTAGGTCTTCAGAGGCCAAAGTATCGAACTTGTAGAACTTAGCAAACGTGTTCGACCCTGACCAAGTAGCTGCTCGGCAAAGCTGAAGAGCCGAGACACCCCGGGCAGCCGCCCAGGAAGAACCCACTTTACGAGTAGAGCGGACCTTAACAGATTTTGGACACGGCAAGCCTGTCGTAGAATAAGCATGCTGGATAGTGAACCTGATCCAGCGAGAAATTGTCTGCTTAGAAGCAGGACACCCAACCTTGTTGGGATCATAAAGGACAAACAGAGCGTCCGACTTCCTGTGACGAGAAGTTCTCTTCACATACGTTTTCAAAGCCCTCACAACATCCAAGGACTTTGAGGTAATTGAGGAGTCAGTAGCCACTGGCACCACAATAGGTTGATTAATATTAAAGGCTGACACAACCTTTGGAAGAAACGGCTGACGCGTTCTGAGCTCAGCTTTATCCTCATGGAAAATTAAATAGGGGCTCCTACAGTATAACACCCCCAATTCCGACACGCGTCGAGCAGACGCCAACAGAGTGACCGCCTTCCAAGTAAGAAACTTGACGTCCACGTCCTGTAAAGGTTCGAACCAATCCGATTGCAGGAACTGCAGCACCACATATAGATCCCAAGGTGCCGTAGGAGGCACAAAGGGTGGTTGAATATGCAGAACCCCTCTCAAGAATGTCTGAACCTCAGGAAGAGCCGCCAATTGTTTCTGGAAGAAAATGGACAAGGTCGAAATCTGGACCTTTATGGAGCCCAAGCGTAGGCTGCACCTGCTTGCAGAAAGAAGAGAAACTGTCCAAGTTGAAACTCCACTGGATTCACACAAAGACGCATACTTTTTCCAAATTCGATGGTAATGCCTTGACGTTACTCCCTTCCTAGCCTGTATCAGGGTAGGAATGACCTTTTTTGGAATGCCTTTCCGAGCCAAGATCTGGCGTTCAACCTCCATGCCGTCAAACGCAAGTCTTGATAGGTGAACGGCCCCTGTTGGAGAAAGTCCTTGCGAAGAGGAAGAAGCCTCAGATCCTCCAGCAGTAATTCCAGAAGATCCGCGTACCAAGCCCGTCTTGGCCAGTCCGGAGCAATGAGGATCGCTTGAACTCTTGTTCTTTTTATGAGCTTGAGAACCTTTGCGATGAGCGGAAGTGGAGGGAACACATACACCGACTGGAACGTTCACGGAGTGACTAGTGCATCCACCGCCACTGCGTATGGGTCTCTCGACCTGGAACAGTACCTCCAAAGCTTCTTGTTGAGGCGAGAGACCATCATGTCTATCAGAGGTACCCTCCATCGGTTTGTCACCTCTGCGAACACCTCCGGATGGAGGCCCCATTCTCCTGGATGGAGATCCTGTCTGCTGAGGAAGTCCGCTTCCCAGTTGTCCACTACCGGAATGAGCGCCACCGTGTGCTTTTCTGCCCAGAGGAGGATTCTTGTTACCTCCGAAATCGCAGCTTTGCTCTTCGTTCCGCCCTGTCTGTTTATGTAGGACACCGACTGAACCTGTATGGCTTGATTTTGCAGAAGATGTGCTGCTTGTAGAAGGCGGATGTAAATGGCCCTCAGTTCCAGAACGTTTATGGGAAGGAGAGATTCTTGACTGGACCATCTTCCTTGGAAGTTTTCCCCTTGGGTGACTGCTCCCCAACCTCTGAGGCTTGCATCTGTGGTTAGGAGGATCAAATTCAGAATCCCGAACCTGCGGCCTTTAAGTAGGTGAGACGTTTGTAGCCACCAGATTAGCAAAATTCTGGCTTTCGGCAACAGGCGTATCCGCTGGTGCATGTGAAGGTGTTATCCTAACCATTTGTCCAGGAGATCCAGTTGGAAGAACCTCGCATGGAACCTTCCGTACTGAAGAGCCTCGTAGGAGGCAACCATCTTCCCCAGAAGACGAATGCACTGATGAACCGATACCCTTGCCGGTTTCAGGAGTTCCCGGACCATTGATTGGATCACCAACGCTTTCTCCACCGGTTGAAACACCCTCTGTACTTCCGTATCGAGTATCATTAACAGGGAGGGCAGTCTCCTTGTCGGCTCCAAATGTGACTTTGGAAGATTCAGGATCCACACATGACCCTGGAGTAGACGCGTTGAGAGAGCAATACTCTGCAACAACTTCCCCTTGGAAGACGCTTTTAGCGTCTAGTAGCATCATCTCCGCCATGACCTTGGAGAACACCCTCTGTGCTGTGGAGAGGCCAAATGCCAGAGCTTGGAACTGCTAGTGACAGTCCAGCAGCGCAAATCTGAGATAAGCCTGGTGAGGCGGCCAGATCGGAATGTGAAGGTATGCATCTTGATATCCAGGAATACCAGGAATTCCCCCTCCTCCAGACCTGACATCACCGCTCTTAGAGACTCCATCTTGAATTTGAATTCCCTCAAGTAGGGGTTCAATGACTTTAGGTTTAATATCGGCCTTACCGAACCATGCGGTTTCAGTACCACTAACAGGTTTGAGTAATAATCCTTGTGTTGTAGGTGGAGTGGAACAGGAACAATGACATTTGTTTGAACCAATTTTTGAATTGCTTCCTGTAGGATAGCACTGTGTCAGCAAAACAGGTAAGCCTGATTTGAGAATCTGTGAGGTGGGAGTTGTTGAAACTCCAGTCTGTATCCCTAGGCCACAATATCCATTACCCAGGGGTCTAGGCATGATGACGCCCAAACATGACTGAAGACTTTTAGTCTTGCTCCCACCTGCCCGACCTCCAGGCAGGGAGGTCTACCATCATGCTGAGGATTTTGAGGAAGCAGAACCTGACTTCTGTTGCTGGGAACCTGATGGCGCAGGTTTTTTGGACTTTCCCCGAACTCCTCTAAAGAAGGTGGGAGGGGGTTTGGATTCCTTAAATTTTGCGGTCCGAAAGGATTGCAGTGTAGGCGAAAGAAAAGACTTCCTAGCCGGTGGTGTTGCTGAGGGAAGAAAAGTTGACTTACCCGCAGTTGCAATGGAGATCCATGCATCCAAAGCCTCCCCAAACAGAGCCTGACCTGTGAAGGGTAGGTTCTCCACACTTCTCTTGGATTCCGCAGCCGTAGTCCATTGACTTAGTGAGTTCTCTGCACGCCGAGACCGCCATAGCAGTAGCCCGTGCATTCAGCATGCCAAGGTCCTTCATGGACTCCACCATGAACCCTGCAGAATCCTGTATGTGACGTAAGAACAAATCAATGTCACTTCTATCCATAGTATCTAGTCTTCTAGCAATGTGCCTGACCATTTTACTATGGCTTTAGAAATCCACGCACAAGCAATAGTGGGCCGTAAAGCGACGCCATTAGCTGTATATAGTGATTTGAGTGTATTCTCAATCTTGATTTCAGCAGTTCTTTTAAAGCAGTTGAACCAGGAACAGGTAAAACCACTTTTTTTTTTTTACAACCTAGATACAGATGCGTCAACTATAGGTGGGTTTTCCCACTTTTTTCTATCCTCTTCAGGAAAAGGGAAAGCAATGAGAACCCTTTTTGGGATCTGGAATTTTTTCTCTGGGTTTTCCCAGGATTTTTCAAACAAAGTTTAACTCCCTGGAAGCCGGAAAGGTAAGCGACGATTTCTTACTTTCTGTACAATAAGATTCCTCCACCTGTTCAGGTACGTTCTCAGAAATGTGTAAAACATCCCTAATCGCTTCAATCATTAGTTGCATCCTTTTTGCAAGGGATGCATCCCCTCCCTGCATATCCCCATCGCCGTCCCCTGTATCAGAGTCGGTATCAGTGTCAGCTTGCATTATCTGGGCAAGTGTACGCTTTTGTGGGTATGTAGGTGGGGTTTTTGATGAAGTAGTGGGGGCCAGATACTGTAAACCCTCCACAGATTTCCTCAAAAACTGCGCTTCTTTCTAAGTATGTGACATCCTTGTAGATATCTGGGATATCATTCCCCTTAAAGAATCCACCCATGGGGGTTCGGATTCAGAAGGCTGAGACAGTATATTGCAGTCCCGAGTACATGGGATAGACTCCTCAGGAGAAGATAAACACTCTACAGCACAGGACACAGAGTCCTTAGACATGGTAATGTGGGATATACACCTACACACACAGGAAAATGTCAGATACAGTTCCCCCCAGAGTACCTTCAGAGAGTCACAGAGTCTGAGGAACCAGCCACACAGCACCTTTTGGAGCAGTTATTATGATAAAAGCCCAGCACTGAGAAACCAACCATAATTATTAGTAACACTTCACACCCCCCCCCCCCCCCCTCCCCCTCCTGTCTATAACAACCTGGCACCGCAGTAACTGGAGTGATGTGGAGGGTCAGGGCTCCCTGTCAGCATTTCTTCTGTGTCTGCAGGGAGGAAAATGGCACTGGTGAGTGCTGGATCCGCTCTGAGGAGAATCCCCGCTCCATGTAATGGCGCGCGGCTTCCCGCACAAATTTGATTATACTGTCCGGAGGTCTCTATGCTAACAGCGGGATTAGCCCCTGTGACCAGTTTAGGGTGACTGCGCTGGCCCAGGACGCCCCTCCAAGCGCCTACACGAAGTGTTACTGAGCCTTCCTGGAGCACAGCCTGTCAGAGCTGCACTCCCACCCTTGTGCCGCCATACCCACTGGCGACCAGCTAACCGGGACGCCGGCGCTGTACTCACCACTATTCTTACTTCTGCCTCTGTTAGGGGGTGGCGGCCATGCTGCGGGAGTGAGCGGTCGCCTCGTGGGCTTGCGATCCTTACCCTCAGGAGCTCAGTGTCCTGTCAGCGGAGATAGAGAACCATTAACTTCTAGAGTTGGTCCCTCCCCCCCCTCTCTCTCCTCCTCCCCCCCCCTCTCCTCCTCCTCCTCCCCCCCCCCTCTCTTAAAGTGCCCATGGCTCCTAATGGACCCGTCTATACCCCATGTTACTAATGTGGACCCCAGAATCCTCTAGGACATAAGACAAAATAGGAATAGCCATTCACATATTGTACTGCACAATATACAGCCTTGTAAGTTCTACCTGTTTTACTACAGCAAGAATCTGAAAAGGAGTCTTGTATAACAACCTGATGCAAAGAGTAAGAATGTGCTGAAAACCTAGAGCAACAAAATATTGACCTGTTTACAGTCTAGACTGAAGTGAAGTGCTCAGACCTTAGACAAATGCCACTAAAACGTTATGAGCACATAGGAGCAAGCAAACACTAAACACTCTGAATATAGGTTGTCTACAAACCCGTGAATAGCTACACCACTGATGTCTGCTTGTGACAGTTCTACTTACAGCCTCCGTGGTCACCAACTGCCCACCCCTATAGCACAGTAGAAGTTAGACAAGGTTAATACATGTTCAATGCTTTGCCTAGACTTACTTGAGGGCTTGTGTGTAATTCAAATGTGGCGTTACTCCCAAGAACTTCTGGATGTTATCCATGGCTGCAGCAGGGTGGTTCCTCAGTTCCTGACCGTCCACTATATGAAGCTGGGGAAGCAAACGTTAAACTCAGCTAGAAAAGTGTGAAGTGGTGTGCACCCGTCTGTATATAGAGAAGGCAGCCAGCATAAATGCTACCAAAAAACAGGACCATGAATAGCGGGGACAAAAGCTGATGCTTATGTGTTCCTGTCAGTAACACATCGCCTACTGAAAGTCATTACAGATATCAGCAGAAACCTCAGCCTTCAGGGACCCGTATCATATGATCAGTGTTGTGGATATCAGTGTCAAATTCCTTCCTTTATTACATACATGGGTTAGCACTGTACACCACCACAACCTCAATAATCCCATAACTATGTCCCAATTAAGGAGCTTCGTGGAAACCATGTCCAGATTTATCAAGCCTTGGAGAGTGATAAATTGCATGGTGATAAAGTACCAACCAATGAGCTCCTAACTGTCACGTTACAGGCTGGATTTGAAAAATAGACAGGAGCTTATTGATTGGTACTTTATCACCGTGCAACTTATCACTTTTCAAGGCTTGATAACTCTGGGCCACAGTGGCAAGTATCTGTGACAAGATTCTGTGTGCTGCACCCACCTGACTTGGTGGGTAGAAGGTCAGCCACCTCTCCAGGTGCGTAGCGTACCATCCGGGTACCAGGCAGCGGCTCTGAAGGTTTCTCAGCTCATGGGGAGCATGTGAACCGGCAGTAATCACTTGGGCAAAGGTGTAGTTCATTGCCACCGGATCATTGTGTGCCCGCTGGTGCTGAACAGAGAAGACACAATTAAAAGTTTTCTCCACATTGTAAAGCATTAGAAAAACATCCGGGATAAACTTTGATGCTTTTTATTATTTAACATTCATTTATATAGAATAGGCACATTCTGGTGTGCATTACATCCATAGTATCACAAACATTGACGTTCAGCTCTCACCATCACTTACAATCTTTAGGGCCACAGGCTTTAACACAGAATTTGCTCTGAACTAAATAAATAAATAATTGTTAAACTGTAATTCTCTGAATCCTCACAACTGAAAGACGGTCGCACACAGGCCGATAGCAGACAGCCTTTTTACAAGTCCCCAACGATGCCAAGAAGTATGTGGAGGAACTACGGCCATCCCAGTGGCTATGGGGTCCAGAAGCATACAACACAACATATCAATACTACAACTACTGACAGCAATCCATTAAAATCTCATGGCACATTTAGTAAAGCCAAACCAAGCTTTGTGCAGTCCGTGATCAGTTGAAATCGTACTTTCCCCCCGCTATATGGCCCAGCCACTTAGTGTTCTACCCATGAAGCTTCCAGATGGAACATGCCCAATTTGGTAACCTAAGAGTGGCCTCACTGGACACCAAGCTTGTCACTACCACAATATTTCAAGTCAGTTCTTGGCAAATGGACTGAAGATGGTGCTGGTCACTGGGAGAGTCAGGGAAAGAGGACTATTCCTGTTTTCAGGTTGGGGAATTTTGGTCTATATTTAGGTAGAAAGAAAGCACATTTCTCTAACGTCCTAAGTGGATGCTGGGACTCCGAAAGGACCATGGGGAATAGCGGCTCCGCAGGAGACTGGGCACAACTAAAAGAAAGCTTTAGACTACTGGTGTGCACTGGCTCCTCCCACTATGACCCTCCTCCAGACTTCAGTTAGATTCTTATGCCCGGCTGAGCTGGATGCACACTAGGGGCTCTCCTGAGCTCCTAGAAAGAAAGTATATTTAGGTTTTTTATTTTACAGTGAGATCTGCTGGCAACAGACTCACTGCAGCGAGGGACTAAGGGGAGAAAAAGCGAACCTACCTAACAGGTGGTAGTTTGGGCTTCTTAGGCTACTGGACACCATTAGCTCCAGAGGGATCGACCGCAGGTCCCGACCTTGGTGTTCGTTCCCGGAGCCGCGCCGCCGGCCCCCTTACAGAGCCAGAAGTAAGAAGTGTTCCGGAAAATCGGCGGCAGAAGACTTCAGTCTTCAACAAGGTAGCGCACAGCACTGCAGCTGTGCGCCATTGTTCCTCATGCACACCTCACACTCCGGTCACTGATGGGTGCAGGGCGCTGGGGGGGGCGCCCTGAGGGCAATATAAGACACCTTGGCTGGCAAATCTACACCATATATAGTCAGGAAGGCTATATAGGTGTAAAAATACCCCTGCCAGAATTCCAGAAAAAGCGGGAGAAGTCCGCCGGAAAAGGGGCGGGGCCATCTCCCTCAGCACACTGGCGCCATTTTTCCCTCACAGCTCCGCTGGAAGGACGCTCCCTGGCTCTCCCCTGCAGTGTACAAGCTACAGAAGGGTAAAAAAGAGAGGGGGGGGGGCACTAAATTTAGGCACAGTATATATTATATAAGCAGCTATAAGGGAAAAACACTCATTTATAGTGGGATCCCTGTGTTATATAGCGCTCTGGTGTGTGCTGGCATACTCTCTCTCTGTCTCCCCAAAGGGCTTTGTGGGGTCCTGTCCTCTGTCAGAGCATTCCCTGTGTGTATGCGGTGTGTCGGTACGACTGTGTCGACACGTTTGATGAGGAGGCTTATGTGGAGGCGGAGCAGATGCCGATAAATGTGATGTCACCTCCTGCGGGGTCGACACCTGAGTGGATGGTGCTGTGGAAGGAATTACGCGACAGTGTCGACTCCTTGCATAAAAGGTTTGACGACATACCAAATGTGGGACAGCCGGCTTCTCAGCCTGTGCCTGCCCAGGCGTCTCAAAAGCCATCAGGGGCTCTAAAACGCCCGCTACCTCAGATGGCAGACACAGATGTCGACAAGGATACTGACTCCAGTGTCGACGACGATGAGACTAATGTAACTTCCAATAGGGCCACACGTTACATGATTGAGGCAATGAAAAATGTGTTGCACATTTCTGATGTTACCCCCGGTACCACAAAAAAGGGTATTATGTTTGGAGAGAAAAAACTACCAGTAGCTTTTCCTCCATCTGAAGAGTTAAATGAAGTGTGTGAAGAAGCGTGGGCTTCCCCTGATAAGAAACTGGTAATTTCTAAGAGGTTACTAATGGCGTACCCTTTCCCGCCAGAGGATAGGTCACGTTGGGAAACATCCCCTAGGGTGGATAAAGCGCTCACACGCTTGTCAAAGAAGGTGGCACTACCGTCTCCGGATACGGCCGCCCTGAAGGAATCTGCTGATAGAAAGCAGGAGGCTATCCTGAAGTCTATATATACACACACACAGGTGTTATACTGAGACCAGCTATTGCTTCAGCATGGACGTGCAGTGCTGCAGCTGCGTGGTCAGATTCCCTGTCGGAAAATATTGATACCCTAGACAGGGACACTATATTGCTAACCGTAGAGCATATTAAAGACGCACTTTTATACATGAGGGATGCACAGAGGGATATTTGCCGGCTGGCATCTAAAATAAGTGCAATGTCCATTTCTGCCAGGAGAGGGTTATGGACTCGGCAGTGGACAGGAGATGCAGATTCTAAAAGGCACATGGAAGTTCTGCCTATAAGGGTGAGGAGTTGTTCGGGGATGGTCTCTCGGACCTCGTTTCCACAGCAACAGCTGGGAAGTCTACATTTTTACCCCATGTTCCCTCACAGCCAAAGAAAGCACCGTATTATCAGGTACAGTCCTTTCGGCCCAATAGGGGCAAGCGGGTTAGGGGCGCGTCCTTTCTGCCCAGAGGCAGAGGTAGAGGGAAAAAGCTGCAGCATACAGCCAGTTCCCAGGAGCAAAAGTCCTCCCCCGCTTCCTCTAAGTCCACAGCATGACGATGGGGCTCCACAGGCGGAGCCAGGTACGGTGGGGGCCCGTCTCAAATATTTCAGCAATCAGTGGGCTTGCTCACGGGTGGATCCCTGGATCCTTCAAGTGGTATCTCAGGGGTACAAGCTGGAATTCGAGACGTCTCCCCCCCGCCGTTTCCTCAAATCTGCCTTACCAACCACTCCCTCAGGCAGGGAGGCAGTGTTACAGGCAATTCACAAGCTGTATTCACAACAGGTGATAGTAAAGGTGCCCCTACTTCAACAAGGACGGGGTTACTATTCCACAATGTTTGTGGTACCGAAACCGGACGGTTCGGTGAGACCCATTTTAAATTTGAAATCCTTGAACACATATATAAAAAAATTCAAGTTCAAGATGGAATCGCTCAGGGCGGTTATTGCAAGCCTGGACGAGGGGGATTACATGGTATCACTGGACATCAAGGATGCTTACCTGCATGTCCCCATTTACCATCCTCACCAGGAGTACCTCAGATTTGTGGTACAGGATTGTCATTACCAATTCCAGACGTTGCTGTTCGGTCTATCCACGGCTCCGAGGGTCTTTACCAAGGTAATGGCCGAAATGATGATACTCCTTCGAAAGAAGGGAGTTTTAATTATCCCGTACTTGGACGATCTCCTGATAAAGGCGAGGTCCAGGGAGCAGTTGTTGGTCGGGGTAGCACTATCTCGGGAGGTGCTACAACAGCACGGCTGGATTCTAAATATTCTAAAGTCACAGCTGGTCCCTACGACACGTCTACTGTTCCTGGGGATGGTTCTGGACACAGAACAGAAAAAAGTGTTTCTCCCGGAGGAGAAGGCCAAGGAGCTGTCATCTCTAGTCAGAGGCCTCCTAAAACCAAAACCGGTGTCGGTGCATCACTGCACGCGGCTCCTGGGAAAGATGGTAGCTTCCTACGAAGCAATTCCATTCGGCAGGTTCCATGCAAGAACCTTTCAGTGGGACCTGTTGGACAAGTGGTCCGGATCGCATCTTCAGATGCATCGGCTGATAACCCTGTCTTCAAGGACCAGGGTGTCTCTGCTGTGGTGGCTGCAGAGTGCTCATCTTCAAGAGGGCCGCAGATTCGGCATACAGGACTGGGTCCTGGTGACCACGGATGCCAGCCTTCGAGGCTGGGGGGCAGTCACACAGGGAAGAAACTTCCAAGGACTATGGTCAAGTCAGGAGACTTCCCTGCACATAAATATTCTGGAGCTGAGGGCCATTTACAATGCCCTAAGTCAGGCAAAACCCCTGCTTCAAAACCAGCCGGTACTGATCCAGTCAGACAACATCACGGCGGTCGCCCATGTAAACCGACAGGGCGGCACGAGAAGCAGGACGGCGATGGCAGAAGCCACAAGGATTCTCCGATGGGCGGAAAATCACGTGTTAGCACTGTCAGCAGTGTTCATTCCGGGAGTGGACAACTGGGAAGCAGACTTCCTCAGCAGGCACGACCTCCACCCGGGAGAGTGGGGACTTCATCCAGAAGTCTTCCAACTGATTGTAAACCGTTGGGAAAGGCCACAGGTGGACATGATGGCGTCCCGCCTAAACAAAAAGCTAGAAAGATATTGCGCCAGGTCAAGAGACCCGCAGGCGATAGCTGTGGACGCTCTAGTGACACCGTGGGTGTACCGGTCGGTTTATGTGTTCCCTCCTCTTCCTCTCATACCAAAGGTACTGAGGATAATAAGGAGAAGAGGAGTAAGAACTATACTCATTGTTCCGGATTGGCCAAGAAGAGCTTGGTACCCGGAACTTCAAGAAATGATGTCAGAGGACCCATGGCCTCTGCCGCTCAGACAGGACCTGCTGCAGCAGGGGCCCTGTCTGTTCCAAGACTTACCGCGGCTGCGTTTGACGGCATGGCGGTTGAACACCGGATCCTGAAGGAAAAGGCATTCCGGAGGAAGTCATTCCTACGCTGATTAAAGCTAGGGAAGAAGTAACCGCAAATCATTATCACCGCATATGGCGAAAATATGTTGCGTGGTGTGAGGCCAGGAAGGCCCCAACGGAGGAATTTCAGCTGGGCCGTTTCCTGCACTTCCTACAGTCAGGGGTGACTATGGGCCTAAAATTGGGTTCCATTAAGGTCCAGATTTCGGCTCTATCGATTTTCTTCCAGAGAGAACTGGCTTCACTACCTGAAGTTCAGACTTTTGTTAAGGGAGTGCTGCATATTCAGCCCCCTTTTGTGCCTCCAGTGGCACCTTGGGATCTCAACGTGGTGTTGGATTTCCTAAAGTCACATTGGTTTGAGCCACTTAAAACCGTGGAATGGAAGTATCTCACGTGGAAAGTGGTCATGTTGTTGGCCTTGGCTTCGGCCAGGCGTGTATCAGAATTGGCGGCTTTGTCATGTAAAAGCCCTGATTTTCCATATGGATAGGGCAGAATTGAGGACTCGTCCCCAGTTTCTTCCTAAAGTGGTATCAGCTTTTCATCTGAACCAACCTATCGTGGTGCCTGCGGCTACTACAGACTTGGAGGCTTCCAAGTTGTTGGACGTAGTCAGGGCCCTGAAAATCTATGTTTCCAGGACAGCTGGAGTCAGAAAGACTGACTCGCTATTTATCCTGTATGCGCCCAACAAGTTGGGTGCATCTGCTTCAAAGCAGACTATTGCTCGCTGGATCTGTAGTACGATTAAGCTTGCACATTCTGCGGCTGGACTGCCGCATCCTAAATCAGTAAAAGCCCATTCCACGAGGAAGGTGGGCTCTTCTTGGGCAGCTGCCCGAGGGGTCTCGGCTCTACAACTTTGCCGAGCAGCTACTTGATCGGGGTCAAACACGTTTGATAAATTCTACAAGTTTGACACCCTGGCTGAGGAGGACCTACAGTTTGCCCATTCGGTGCTGCAGAGTCATCCGCACTCTCCCGCCCGTTTGGGAGCTTTGGTATAATCCCCATGGTCCTTACGGAGTCCCAGCATCCACTTAGGACGTTAGAGAAAATAAGAATTTACTCACCGGTAATTCTATTTCTCGTAGTCCGTAGTGGATGCTGGGCGCCCATCCCAAGTGCGGATTGTCTGCAATACTTGTATATAGTTATTGCCTAACTAAAGGGTTATTGTTGAGCCATCTGTTGAGAGGCTCAGTTGTTATCATACTGTTAACTGGGTATTGTATCACGAGTTATACGGTGTGATTGGTGTGGCTGGTATGAGTCTTACCCGGGATTCAAAATCCTTCCTTATTGTGTCAGCTCTTCCGGGCACAGTATCCTAACTGAAGTCTGGAGGAGGGTCATAGTGGGAGGAGCCAGTGCACACCAGTAGTCTAAAGCTTTCTTTTAGTTGTGCCCAGTCTCCTGCGGAGCCGCTATTCCCCATGGTCCTTACGGAGTCCCAGCATCCACTACGGACTACGAGAAATAGAATTACCGGTGAGTAAATTCTTATTTTCAAATACATTAGCATTTGTATGTATGTCCTGAAAATTCCCTTTCTAATTGTGTTTAATAGTGTAGAAAAGCACCAGATATAAAGTATTGATGGCACCATTGCCGACAGACCATTCCGGGGCCA
Source organism: Pseudophryne corroboree (assembly GCF_028390025.1). Taxonomy (NCBI): domain Eukaryota; kingdom Metazoa; phylum Chordata; class Amphibia; order Anura; family Myobatrachidae; genus Pseudophryne; species Pseudophryne corroboree. Next base: position 573,668,899 of record NC_086446.1, read on the forward strand.
TCACTACCTCTGAAGTCATCACTTCTATCAAACATGAAATGACAATAGAAAATACAGAAGAAATGTTGCTCATATTCATTCAAAGAATAAAAATCCCCCATAGAACATAAGTACGCCCTACCAGACAGAGCACAGTATACCACTTTTGTGAGCAACCAAGAAAACCAATTACTGTTCTGCGCTTTTAGCAAAGGTGACTGGGAAATATTAAATCAATAAGAAAGATGAGCTCAATCCTCTGCAGACTATTGCAGGTCCCTGCCATTGTAGGTTTAGTAATAATGAGCTTTACAGCAAGCGCAAACACTGGCCACCAAGGCTAATGACGGAAAGTACTAAAGGGAGAGAATGCCTGGACACACAATGCCATTATTACCCTTTAAGGGCCTTTCCACTACATTCAATTTAAACACATGAATATTACACCGTGAGGTTTACAGATTGAGAATACAGGATCAGAAAGTGTCACTGCCTGTCATTAACACATAAGTACTGCTTTAGCAATTATCCTTCTCTTGTACGGTTCTTATCTATATAGTACCTACAAAATTGTTAACTCTCTCCCCCCCCCCCCCCAGAAAAAAAAAGTAGTATATCTTTTGTTGTGCTTTCTGGACAGTGGGAAAAGATGGCACACCGAGATTGTCAGTATAAAATCTCACTACATAACTTCCCTAGAGGACCCTGCCTTACTCCCCCATCCAGCAGGCTCTGCAAACGTTCATCAGTATATATGCCGCGGTTATTCCACTCAAGATACTTTTATAACCAGCTCACTCTAATGCAGCCAACACCTTAATGTATTATCTCTCACATTACATTAACAGCAATCACCAACAGGGTCCTCTTTATTCGTGGTTTGTACTTGAATACTCTGCTCTCATCTTTTAGGGAGTTGTAAAGTGCTGTATAAAATGTTGGGGCTTTATAAAACCAGGATAAAAAATAAGATTTTACTTAACGATAAATCTATTCCTCGTAGTCCGTAGTGGATGCTGGGGACTCCGTAAGGACCATGGGGAATAGACGGGCTCCGCAGGAGACAGGGCACTCTAAGAAAGAATAAGTACTACTGGTGTGCACTGGCTCCTCCCTCTATGTCCCTCCTCCAGACCTCAGTTAAGGAAACTGTGCCCGGAAGAGCTGACATTACAAGGAAAGGATTTTGGAATCCAGGGTAAGACTCATACCAGCCACACCGTATAACTTGTGATAACATACCCAGTCAACAGTATGAACAACAACAGAGCATCAGACAAACCTGATGCAACCATAACATAACCCTTATTTAAGCAATAACTATATACAAGTATTGCAGAAGAAGTCCGCACTTGGGACGGGCGCCCAGCATCCACTACGGACTACGAGAAATAGATTTATCGGTAAGTAAAATCTTATTTTCTCTAACGTCCTAGTGGATGCTGGGAACTCCGTAAGGACCATGGGGATTATACCAAAGCTCCCAAAAGGGCGGGAGAGTGCGGATGACTCTGCAGCACCGAATGAGCACACAAGGTCCTCCTCAGCCAGGGTATCAAACTTGTAGAACTTTGCAAAGGTGTTTGAACCTGACCAAGTAGCCGCTCGGCAAAGCTGTAATGCCGAGACCCCTTGGGCAGCCGCCCAAGAAGAGCCCACCTTCCTTGTGGAGTGGGCCTTTACTAATTTTGGAAGCGGCAATCCAGCCGCAGAATGAGCCTGCTGGATCGAGTTACAGATCCAGCGAGCAATAGTTTGCTTTGAAGCAGGAGCACCCAGCTTGTTGGATGCATACAGGATAAACAGCGACTCAGTTTTCCTGACTCTAGCCGTTCTGGCTACATAAACCTTCAAAGCCCTGACTACATCCAGTAACTCGGAATCTTCCAAGTCACGAGTAGCCACAGGCACCACAATAGGTTGGTTCATATGAAAGATGACACCACATGAGGCAGAAATTGAGGACAAGTCCGCAATTCTGCCCTGTCCATATGGAAACCAAATAGGGGCTTTTATGTGACAAAGCCACCAATTTTGACACACGCCTAGCCGAAGCCAAGGCGAATATCATGACCACCTTCCACGTGAGATATTTTAACTCCACGGTTTTAAGCGGCTCAAATCAGTGTGATTTCAGGAAACTCAACACCACGTAAAGATCCCAAGGTGCCACTGGAGGCACAAACTGGGGCTGAATATGCAGCACTCCCTTTACAGACGTCTGAACTTCAGGTAGAGAAGCTAGTTCTTTTTGAAAGAAAATGGATAGGGCCGAAATCTGGACCTTAATGGACCCCAATTTTAGGCCCAAAGTCACTCCCGACTGTAGGAAGTGAAGGAAACAGCCCAGCTGGAATTCCTCTGTAGAGGCATTCCTGGCCTCACACCAAGCAACATATTTCCGCCGTATACGGTCATAATGTTTAGCCGTCACGTCCTTCCTAGCCTTGATCAGCGTAGGAATAACCTCATCCGGAATCCCTTTTTTCTACTAGGATCTGGCGTTCAACCGCCATGCCGTCAAACGCAGCTGCGGTAAGTCTTGGAACAGACAAGGTCCCTGCTGCAACAGATCCTGCCCTAGAGGCAGAGGCCATGGGTCCTCTGTGAGCATTTCTTGCAGCTCTGGATACCAAGTCCTTCTTGGCCAATCCGGAACAATGAGTATTGATCTCACTCCGCTTTTCCTTAGGATTCTCAGCACCTTGGATATGAGAAAAAGAGGAGGAAACACATAAACCGACTGGAACATCCACGGTGTCACCAGTGCGTCTACAGCTATCGCCTGCGGGTCTCTTGACCTGGCGCAATACCTCTGTTTGATGAGGCGGGATGCCATCATGTCCACCTGTGGCAGTTCCCACCGACCTACAATCTGCGTGAAGACTTCTTGATGAAGTCCCCACTCTCCCGGGTGGAGGTCGTGCCTGCTGAGGAAGTCTGCTTCCCAGTTGTCCACTCCCGGAATGAACACTGCTGACAGTGCTCGTACGTGATTCTCCACCCATCGAAGAATTCTGGTGGCTTCCGCCATCGCCACCCTGCTCCTTGTGCCGCCCTGGCAGTTTACATGAGCCACTGCTGTGATGTTGTCTGATTGAATCAGCACCGATTGGTTGCGAAGCAGGGTCTCCGCTTGACTTAGGGCGTTGTATATGGCCCTTAGTTCCAGGATATTGATGTGAATGCAAGTCTCCTGACTTGACCACAGCCCTTGGAAACTTCTTCCCTGAGTGACTGCCCCCCACCCTCGGAGGCTTGCATCCGTGGTCACCAGGACCCAGTCCTGAATGCCGAACCTGCGGCTCTCGAGAAGGTGAGTACTCTGCAGCCACCACAGAAGAGATACCCTGGCCCTGGGGAATAGGGTGATCAGCCGATGCATCTGTAGATGCGATCCGGACCACTTGTCCAACAGATCCCATTGAAAAGGTCCTCGCATGGAACCTGCCGCAGGGAATGGCCTCGTATGACGCCACCATCTTTCCCAGGACTCTCGTGCAGTGATGCACCGACACCTGTCTTGGTTTTAAGAAGTCTCCGACCAGTGTCATGAGTTCCTGAGCCTTCTCCGTCGGGAGAAGAACCTTCTTCTGGTCTGTGTCCAGAATCATGCCCAGGAAGGGCAGACTCGTCGTAGGAATCAGCTGCGACTTTGGAATATTCAGAATCCAGCCGTGCTGTTGTAACACTTCCCGAGAGCGTGCTACACTACTCAGCAACTGCTCTCTGGACCTCGCCGTTATGAGGAGATCGTCCAAGTATGGGATAATGGTGACTCCTTGCATTTGCAGGAGCACCAGCATTACTGCCATTACCTTGGTAAATATTCTCGGTGCCGTGGACAGACCAAACGGCAACGTCTGGATTGGTAATGACAATCCTGTACCACAAATCGGAGGTACTCCTGATGAGGTGGATAAACGGGGACATGAAGGTAAGCATCCTTTATGTCCAGAGACACCATAAAATCCCCCTCCCTTGCGATGACCGCTCTGAGCGATTCCATCTTGAACTTGAACTTTTCAAGTATATGTTCAGGGATTTTAAATTCTAGATGGGTCTGACCGAACCATCTGGTTTCGGGACTACAACATGGTCGAATAATAACCCCCTCCTTGTTGAAGGAGGGGAACCTTGACCACCACCTGTTGAAGATACAATTTGTGAATTGCAGTTAACCCTGTTTCCCTCTCGTGGGGGGAAGCCGGCAGGGCCGTCAGTGAGGAGGCATCTTTTTTTTTTTCAAGCTTGTATCCTTGAGACACAATATCTATTGCCCAGGGATCTAACAGGGAGTGAACCCCCTTGTGGCTGAACTTACGAAAGTGTGCCCCTACCGGGTCTAGCTCCGCCTGTGGAGCCCCCGCGACATGCGGTGGATTTTCGTAGAGGCCGGGGAGGACTTTTGTTCCTGGGAACTAGCTGTGTTGTGCAGCGGGCTTCCTCTGCCCCAGCCTCTGGCAAGAAAGGACGCACCTCGGACTTTCTTGTTTCTTTGTTCGAAAGGCTGCATTTGATAATGACGTGCTTTCCAAGGCTGTGCAGGAATATAAGGCAAAATATCAGAATCACCAGTTATAGCTGTGGAGACCAGGTCCGAGAACCCTTCTCCACACAATACTCAGCCTTCCATATGCCACTTAAGTTGGCATCATCTGTCCATTGCATATTCTACAGGACACGTCAAGCAGAAATCGACATAGCTTTGCCTCTAGGACCCAGTATACTCATGTCTCTTTGGGCATGTTTTATGATATATCTCTTAAGACAGCATGTTTAGTCTATATATACATACACACACATATATATATATATATATATATATATATATATATATATATATGCGCACACACACACACACACACAGACACACACGTATACATACTAGGGTCTCAATTTCTGCTGATAAGGTACCTGTCCACGCCGCCACAGCGCTATAAACCCATGCCGACACAATCGCCGGTCTGAGTAGTGTATCAAAATGTGCACGCTATCTGCAGGATCCCTGAGAATAGCTAGGGCTACCCTTTGGGCAAACGTGACACCCTAGGGGAAGATTCCCATCACATCCTGGCCCTAGTGGGGAAAGGATACTGCCTGAGAATTCTTTGTGGGAAGCTGCAGTCTCTTGTCTGGAGATTCCCGGTATTTTTCCTCATGAGAGGAGGGAAATTTACCTCAGCTTTCTTCCCCTTAAACATGTGTACCCTTGTGTCAGGGACAGATGAGTCATCAGTGATATGCAAATCATCTTTATTACAATAATCATATATTGAATACTTTCCTGCCACTTTGGCTGTAACTTTGCATTATCGTAGTCGACACAGGAGTCAAACTCCGTGTCGATATCAGTGTCTATTATTTTGGATAGTGAGCATTGTGAGACTCTGAAGGTCTCTGTGCCATAGGGACAGACATGTGTAGATCTGCTGTCTGTTCTCTATCTTTTGTGCAATAAATTCACCTTAACACTTACACATATCCAAACAGGTGTCGGCGTTGTCGATGGAGACACCCTCTCAAACACATATTAGCTACATCTCCTCCTTAGGGGAGCCATTTACCTCAGACATGTCGACACACACGTACCGACACACCACACACACAGGGGATGCTCTATTTGAAGACAGCTCCCCCACAAAGCCCTTTGGAGAGACAGAGAGAGTATGCCAGCACACACCCCAGCGCTATTAACCCAGGAATAACACAGTAACTTAATGTTAACCCAGTAGCTGCTGTATACATTGTTTTTACGCCAAATTTATGTGCCCCCCCCTCTCTTTTTCACCCTCTTCTATGCTTCTGCAGGGGAGAGCCTGGGGAACTTCCTCTCAGCGGAGCTGTGGAGATAAAATGGCGCTGGTGAGTGCTGAGGAAGAAGCCCCGCCCCCTCAGCGGCGGGCTTCTGTCCCACGATTTTGTGTAAAAATAATGGCGGGGGCTCATGCATATTACAGTATATATGCCCTATTTTGCCAGGAGGTACTCAATTGCTGGCCAGGGCGCCCCCCCCCCCTGCGCCCTACAGTGACCTGAGTGTGTGGGAGCAATGGCGCACAGCTGCAGTGCTGTGCGCTACCTCATATGAAGACAGGAGTCTTCTGCCGCCGATTTTGACGTCTTCTTGCTTCACCCGCCGGCTTCTGTCTTCTGGCTCTGCGAGGGGGACGGCGGCGCGGCTCCGGGAACGGACGACCAAGGTTAAGTTCCTGTGTTCGATCCCTCTGGAGCTAATGGTGTCCAGTAGCCTAAGATGCGCAACCTAGCCGCAGTTAGTAGGTTTGCTTCTCTCCCCTCAGTCCCACGTAGCAGAGAGTCTGTTGCCAGCAGAAGCTCTCTGAAAATAAAATACCTAACTAATACCCCTTTTCCACTTACGATCACGGGTCGCAGCCGGGAGCCTGACACGGGAGCTGCCCCCTGCTGCGACCCGTGCTCGTCCCCTTTCCCATCAGCAGTCACAACCCGGCATATGCCGGGTTGGTGACGCTTCTAGTGACGCGGCAGGGGCGGCGCAGGGAGATCACATGATCTCCCAGCGCCGCCCTTCCATACAGTGTAAACGGGAGCCGTGTCGCATCGACACGGCTCCCGTTTACACTAGAACCCTACCCGGATCATTCCCGTGTCCTACCCAGGTAAATAGCCGGGTAGGATTCACGGGTCACTTGATCCGGGTTGACCCTTTTCCACTTGCCAAAAACACGGGTAAATGCGCGCCCCCGTGCATTTACCCGTGTTTTTTGAGCTAGTGGAAAAGGGGTATCAAATACTTTCTTATTAGCAAGCTCAGGAGAGCTCTCACTAAAATGCACCCAGCTCCGTCCGGGCACAGATTCTAACTGAGGTCTGGAGGAGGGGCATAGAGGGAGGAGCCAGTGCACACCAGTAGTCCTAATTCTTTCTTAGAGTGCCCTGTCTCCTGCGGAGCCCGTCTATTCCCCATGGTCCTTACGGAGTCCCCAGCATCCACTAGGACGTTAGAGAAAAGGTCAATACAAAATCTTATCTACAATCTTACCAGGCATTTTAGGTTACATTTGGTGGCACAAGTGCTATGGAGTAGTATAGGATCCACTAGTCATTTACCTGGTACCAGGAGTAAGCACGGTCAGCAGGGTTAATCAGGATGACAATCATTTTGGCTCTGGGGAGGAGAGCGGCAGACCTTTTCGGTACCACTTCGGTGTCAAAATAGTTGGCACTTTTCTCAAACATGAAGTCTGTGCTGGCATTAGAAGGTATGGGGAAAAAATCCATGTACCTGGAAGAGAAGGAAGGAACACGACATGATGCATGGGTGTCATTTGGTCGTTAGACAAAACAAAAGATAGGCCTGTATTGGATTACAGCACAATTACCAATCAATGCCTTTGTGGTAGTTCACCCCATTAAAAAACTGGATTTCTTCAAAGGTGACCGGACTCTGGAAGTTGCTGGTGACTGCTGGATGCATGCTCAGGTATGAGTAAAGGGCAGTTGTGCCTGTGAAATAATGAAAGCAAATTACAATGAGGAGGTATTGTTAATCTCCCGTCATACAGGTGTTGCATGGAATGGGCTATGCATTTACCTGTCTTTTGAGGTCCAACAACAAGGAATTTGGGTAGCCGGTCACACGTCTTCTCCTTAGACCAGATGTCTTTATGCCGCTTGTCATCACATGGGTTCTAAGTAAGACAACAGAACCTCTGTGAGCCCTTCTGTGCCTAAATCTCACATGAGATCATCTGCATGCACATAAATTGTTTTTATAACTCTATACCCTGTATATGGGGATATACCGTATTGTCCATTTAGAGACTCCAGGGTCTTTCCATTTCATAGTGCATGATTAGACAGTTTATTGGCAGTTGTAAGGGATTGTGCTGAATGAAATATTTACAATTTGAGTGTGATCTACATATATATTTTATATATCTGCTAGCTATCTACTTAATACACAGAAGAGCTCTCTTAATATATAATGAATACTTAAATGGATTGAACATTAAAAATCCCCTAAAACAAACAAAACACAAACAACACATGAATACGGGATGGCTGATCAGAGCAGAGCCATGATGGGGGACATTTGCCATAGAATAAACGTATGTACACTTACTTTATACATTCAATGACAAAAACTACACATTGCTTCTGGCCACACCCAATGTACACACTGCATAAGTGAGTAAAGGGCAGCGCAGCGAGGGACTTGGTCATGCTGAGGTTCAGCAACGTCTGTGTATGTTATATATAGAACATTTATATATGACCATTACGTGAGATTCAAGAAACACTGTGTGCAAATCCTTTGACAAGAGGTCTTTATGTAAAACAACGAACTGCTCGTCTGCCTTGGTCTCAGAGTACAATGTTAGATCATGTTAGCCATGCCATGACCTTTTCTGTATTGTATAGTAATATCTGAACAGACGTTACAGGTAAAGTGATTGGCCATCAACAGTATGACCCCAGAAGCACTCACAGTGCTTTAATCCCAGAGCCAGGTATGAGTGTGGAGTCTCTAGGAGAACATAAAATCGCCGGGAGGTAAGTGGTCAGTGAGTGGGACAAGGAAAGGGCAATCTCCACAATGTCTGTTCAAGCTATGGTGTTTCAATTATTACTATTAATAGCACAGTCCAATATATATGTTCCGTGGTGGAGGAGGTTTATAAGGTACAGTATATAAAGCAAGACACAACCAGCAGTAAGTGGATCTTTGCAGGCACGGGAAACACGGCACTGAACATTCTACATTTTCCTAATGTAAACTTGGAATTGTAATTTTTAAAAGGCAAAGCCCTGGATATAGCATAGATTTGTGTATAGTATGTATGCCTGAAGATTTTTTCTTGAGACAAATAGAAAGAAGGGGGCGGGGGGGGGGGGGGGGGGGGGGGGGGTTGGAGTCTGGCACAAATTTGAGAGTTGAATTTTGATAACACATGATAAACATCACCTTTATTCTTGGTCAGTAACATACAGTATGTGTATACTATGTGTTCCATGCTATAAAACGTTGGTGTGTGCTACAGCCCCAAGGCCCTGTGTGGAAAGGTGTTTGAACAGATTGAGCAGTCTAAGTACTAAGCCTAGGAGAGAGATAAAGTAAACGAAGTTAAATTACCAACCAGCTGCAGACTTATTTTTCTAACACAGGAAGGTATCCGATTAGCTGCTAAGAAAATACCGGCAGCAAAAAACAAATGATTTTCACAATTTTTTACGATAACTCTCCAATAATTATTTTTGGCTATTCTATTAGGTCGCCCGAATGAAAAGACATTGTCTCCCGAAAACACCCAGGTTCAATGAGACCAGTGTGTTTTCGCCGGCCGCAGCAAAACGGGGCTGTTTTCAGGGATTTAGTTTCGCCTGCATGAGGCAAGTAAAACAAAATCTCAATAAGCCATGGACCCGCCGGATTATCGGGGCTAATTGAATAGCCCCCGGTGAGACAATTACCCGTGCTAATTTACCACAGGTAAAAGGATACCCCCCCCCAGTCTGTAACATGGCAGTAAGGAGCTGATAGACTGGTACTTTATCTCCATCCACTTTATCACTTAGTAGGCTTAGTACAAAGACCCCTATGTGTCTTTCAGGTGGCAAAAAAGAGGAGACCCCAGCCTGCTGCTGCTCTAATGCGGTGCCTGTGGCAACATTGAGCGTCTGCACAGTGTCCTATCGAGGGAAGATGGGCATACAGAGGAAAGAGTGTACAGTGCAGTGATTCAGCAGGTCACGTTACATTACCAGTATGGTAGAATGCTTATGTATATGCATGCACACTGAGAAGTCCATATATAACGAATTTACTGCATCACAATGTCATCTGGTGGCAGAAAGAGAGTAATGCAGGTAAAGCAAGAGATTTCCCTGTTAGGAGATCAGACGTCAGCTAGCTATGATGTGATTTCTGCATGGATCTCTTGGGGGGGAAATAAGATAGATGCCGTTAACAAAGATGCGTGTGCTGTTTTGCAGTGCCCACTTTTCCCAGCAGGGAAGCCACACCATAGATCCCTGGTGTTACTCACGTGTAACCACTAGTTACACTGTAAAATACTTTGGGCGAGATTTAATTGTCTATCCCCCCCCCCCCCCCATCCTTCCCCCCGCCAGCAGCTATTGAATTTTTTTCTGTCGACAAGCGCGATAACAGCATTTCAGCTTGCTACTCCCGGGGGTGGATGAGCAGAAATGCTCAAATAGTGACCCATCTGGGCGTCCAAATGGGACTTTTCGCATCTCGCCCATTAGTTTAGTCAGGTGTAGTCACTTTATGTGACTAAACCCGACCACAGTGGGCGCGATATGCACATAAGATCAATTGAATATTACCCCGCGATCTTCTGTCACTTTAGATGGAATACCGGGATAGATATAACAACTGAATTTCATCCTTTGTGTAAACGTCAGTGTAAGCCTGCACGCCATCCCAGTGTGTTAGTTTTACATACTGTAAAGGACAGATGTGACCTCATACACCTAACCTCAATACGCCATGCGCCACGAGACACCTGAACTCTGCTTGCGCCATGTATCTTATTCACCCGAAAATGCATCGCATCTAGGAAGCACCAGAAGACTGCACTGTTATATGCGACACTATCTGTGCATGACTGAGTCTGCATACTAAGTACAACAGAACTTGGCATGGACAAAAGCCATGTCTGCTGCATCGTAGCACTTCCTCTACAGATTCAATCTCTGTTACACACAGATATACAAGTGTTGCGGGTGTGGTATGGTATGCCGGCGGCCGGGCTCCCGGCGACCAGCATCGTAAGCCCGACCGCCGACCTACCGACAGCGTGGCGAGCGCAAATGAGCCCCTTGCGCGCTCGCCACACTGCGGGCACGGTGGTGCATTATTCTCCCTCCAAGGGGGTCGTGGAACCCCACAAGGGAGAAAAACGGTCGTTATGCGGCTGTCGGGATTCCGGCGACGGTATACGGTGCGCCGGGATCCCGACAGTCGGCAACCTGAAGACCACCCAAGTGTTGCATACTGTATGAAATTAATCTGCACAGTTTTCTGGTGTATCTTAACCAATGCTGCATCACGACTAAGACGTATTTGTGGGCAAAAAATATGCTTGGTTTAAGCTGTCTATCATGGAATGTGGTGCACAGGGAATGGGCTGTTTGGTGCGATGAGGACACGTCTGAACAATAAAACTAATCTTGCACTGCATAAACTTCTACAGTCATAGAGACTAAATGGTTTTTGCAAATTCTACAGTAGACAGGGCTGACTCTAGCACTGAGGTATTTCTGAGAATCGTTGCCTCACGCTCTGTACAGGATAGCTCCCAGAAGGTGCCCAGCAGCTGTGACCTTTGGAATGAAGCTGATAGAGATTGCTATGTAACGTGACACACCTGTTAAACACAAGGCAGCAGAAACATTCCATAATCAGCAAATGCACTTGCCTGCCACAGAGGGTTCTTCTCTTGGGGGAAGATCTCAAAGTATTTCTTTGCTAGCTGGACAGGTGGTAGAGTCTGAAGCCTGAGGTTGGTCCAGCACTGCACAAACTTCACCAGGCTCTCAAAGGTGTAAAGCCCCAGGCGGTCATTTCCGTAGTTTGAGAGATGTGTCATGAAGATGCTGATCTGTAACAGACACACGCAGGGATTGTCATCTAGGTTAAACCTCCTAAGTAAAGCACTTGCTTGTATAAACACTTATTCATTATTAATGTATCTTGCAGGCAGATAAAAGATGGTATATAGGGCGAGGTGGTGCAGGTGCTGGGGGAATTGAGACATGGGTCCAATTTTCTGGTTACAATTCACATTCGCTTGATGTAGAGCACTGTTTTCTTTTACATTAACATGACATTACAGAGCTAGAAGCAGTGAATATTTCATGACCTCGCCATGGTGCCGTACTGAATATTTCAGTGTGGAAAGGGGAAGGCTGCGTTCCGCTCTACTTGTGCATCCTTTGCAGATGAAGTCAATCTCTGTTAGACCAGAGCTTTCACACAGACAGACATGGGAAGCACTGCACTTTTTCTGGACTAATAGCATTACAGCATTGCTAAACACAGTATAAATTAACAGGTTTCCATGTCAAATTGGTCTTGTGCATGCCCAGGAAACAGTCTATGTGCAGATTTGCTGAGAACCGACACTAGCACCCACCTGTGACTGTCGAGGCAGAGGTGAGGAGGGAAGGGGATCTAACATACTGCTACTTTTGCATAGCACGTAAGTGCATTATAATTAGTCCACACATTTTAGGCCTGTTAACTCGGACAGCTAAGCATTCACACTAGGTTATTTGGTTAATACCAAGTCTGAGCTGTGGTCATCAGAAGCAGCTGTCCTCTAGGAAAGATTACACATGGATGAATGCCAAAGGTGTTGACTCAACCGCCATTACACTAGTTTATGCATAGAAGAAAGGGAGGGGTCCTATGTGGCAGAGTCTAGTGCAAGACACCAAATGCATACGTGTCTTCATAGGAACTTGATGTAACACAAATATGAAAATCTATAAGGGCATTTGTCAGAACCGATGTACACTTGGATTGTCGGCAGCTGGTACTCAAAGTGCATTCAATGTGCCACGACTCCTATACACAGTTTATTAAATTGTTCTATGGATTAGCATTTAGCCTTTACTGCTGTGGGGAACCTGATCATGTCCCAGGGGTACATACCACTTTCTTGTGGGAAAACCAGAAGAGGGGGTGTACAGACAACAGGGAGAAAGAACAATAAATAAATAAATAAATAATGAAATTGCTGCAAGATTCATACAGAGAAATAAGTAGGTGACAGGAATGGACCGCACAAGACACATTTGGTGTATGCTGCATGTTTGAGAGCAATACTGGGCATACACGGTCAGATAAAATGCCTGTCATTTTACCTGATAGCCTGAAGGCCATCAGATATTATGGGCATACACAGAGGTATTTCACAGTGTATGGCCACAGGATCGCTGCGTTCCTCACCTGGAAAGAAGATATCTCCTCATTCCTCCACTGTGAAGTCGGCTGCAGCAGTGCCAACACTGCCCGATGTGGCCACATTGCTACTTAAAAAAAATACAGCACCAGACGGACATCTGAACAGTCCGGCATGTCCAACCAATCAGCACTTTTGGATCGGTCATGCATATATGCAATACAATAATTGTACAATGTAAGCTTTAGACTGTAAAGCTCCATGAGCAGGGACCTTCTACTTATTACCTACTTCTCTTACACACCAGCTACCCGCTACACCTCCTCCTTGGGCTCTCTGCCCCCGGACTGTACTCCTTTGCTGTTTTTGTTTTTTCAGACGATCTATCAGCTTGTGCTGAATATTTCTATTGCACCCTTTGCATCAATGTTGAGCATATTTGTAACCCGTCTACTGTATTGTACTGTCCCCTGTAGGGTCATATTGTTTTGCCCTCTGTACTGCACTGTGGAGCATTTGAGGCACCCTATAAATAAAGTTTAATAACAACTAGCATGAGAGCTACAAGTTTTATTGTGGTTTCTCTCTAGTGGCTATTCACAGGTCTACTTATAGCATGTTAGGGCGAGAAACCGTTCCCAGTAACCCAGGGAAACCGTGCACTGTAGGTGTGAAAGGACACTGATCCAGCAAATAAACCATTGCTTTCCTCTTCTGATCTTGATTACAGGCTGCATTTCCACATTAACCGGCAGTTTTCCTAGTCTACAGTAACTGTAGCATGGAACTCCGTACAAACCATCTACCATTCTTTGAGAGGCATTTTTAATGCAAGTTAAGCTCATGTAAAACTGCTAAGAACAAAAACCAAATCAGACTGTATGGGTTTTCCTTCTTAACGTATTTAACATGTGATTTTCAATGTACTGTATGTGTCAACGCAGTTCATCATTTACATTCATGTCAACTGAAGTGCGCTGTAACCGCCGTGAGACGCAGCTAAGAAGCACGGACAGGGTCCTTGTCAGACACCTTCACATATCAGTCTGCACTTTGTGTTCAAACACTTACATACATACATACATACATACATACAATACAGGATTAAACATTGTTACGTTTGTTCCAACATGAAACACATAACAGCATGTACACAGGCTGAGACACGCCCCCTGAAAATACGGCACTTCTGAATTCTTTAACCGCCACTCCCTGTAACCGGCCCCCAAGCGGTCCCTGCCTATCTCTCGCTTTGCTTATAAATCCTCACTGCGATCGCCATCGCAAAACTATGATGCAACATGCTAATCGCTCAACTGCATAAATATCAGGTCCATCTCTGATTCAGGCCCTGCGTATGTATGCGTGTAGTATATACACTGACCGGAAGCATGAATGCCATAGGCTAAAGAGAACATGCATATTAAATGATACAAGACATTATGGCAGGAATGTAATATGTACATTTGCTTATGTTGCTACTTGCTATGTGCGGTGTGTAGAGAAAGCAGATATATGGCGGCTGTGGAATGGGTATAGAGAGAGATATGAACTTCTAACCTCATTCCTACTACACTTCATGTCACAGGCTGAAATAGGAAAAGCTGCAGTTTATTTGCTTGTAGATTGAAGCAGGATGCACTGGGAGCTCTGCCAAACATCACAAAAACACTCAAAAATCACGCCAAGCCAGAGACGGAGCATTATGCTCTAATTAGTGAGCTCTGTACGCAGCCTACTAAGCAGCAGCAGCAATATGACGGCCACACTGCAGCTCAGAGAGGGGGCTTTCAGGCTTTTCCACATTCACAATCTCACTCTAAACGTGTAGCGTCTTTTCAAGTCTATACTCCGATCTGCTGGTTCCTTTCTACGGTTCTTACCAAGGTCTTCGACCATCTCTGGTTACAGTAAGTGGTATAAGTATTGGCACTAAATATATAAAAATTCACCTGGCACCACAGAACGTGTGAATATGAATATAAAACCCCACAGAATATGTCGTCGAGAATGATCTGCAATATATAGGAGGTGTCTGCCTCACAGTATACATAGAAGGGACACTATCAGGGCCGGACTGGGACTAAAAATAGACCCTGGCATTTTTTAAGAACACAGGCCCACCTCGGTGACTCCTCCCCTTACTATTCCTGACTCCTCCTACTTCTTAGTCTATGCTCTTACAAATATAATTAATAATATAACAACATACAAGCGTACATCATACACACAACCAGTGGTTGAAGTGGAAATTTTGAAGTGGGGTATGGAAAAGTGAAGGTTGTAACTAAGCGCGCACCGAATGCGCACGCGCTCCAGAAAAGGGGGCATGGCCACTCAAAAGGGGGCGTGTCCTTCAGTGTAGTTTACCAAACCATATACCCCTTATACACATTATGCACCACAATAGTAGGACCCCCCCTTATACTATCTAGTACTGGTGCCCCTTTCACATTATACCACACGGTATGAGCCGAAATTCACATTATAGCACACTGTATGAGCCGAAATTCACATTATAACACACGGTATGAGATGAAATTCACACATAGCACACGTTATGAGATGAAATTCACATTACAGCACACAAAATGAGCCGAAATTCACATTATAGCACACGGTATGAGCCGTGGTTGGGCCGGGAAGCTGCTACTTGTTGCTGTATGCCGTATGGAGCAGTTTGATATGCTTTTTATTCACATTTATACATTTTATGTATAGTTTACAAAGCCTGGTTGGATACTACACATTTGCTGATGGTTGCCTTGGTACCAAAATACTGCCAAACAAACTCCAGATACCCAACTAGCAGGATACTATCCAACTCATTATATACCACTAGCAGAATACTCACAGCCAACCCAGGTGATACCCCACTAGCAGATATTAGCCTATAGAAACCCCACATGGTACCCAATAAGCAGGATTCAGCCTAACAGCCAACCCTTGTCATACACCACTAGTAGCATACTATTCAACAGCCAACCCTTGTCAGTGCAGAAGTAGCGGGTACCACTGATCTACACACAGCCAATAAGATCAGGGGACATCCCACTTGCCATCCGAGATTTTATAGCTTGGCAAATCTGCTACTTCACACATATACAGTACTTCTCACCACATTTTGTTTTTCTCTGGATAATGTCTAGATCAGTGTGGATCAACCTCCACAATGCTGGTACCCCAGGTGTAAGCACACCATTGTACTGGTCCATATTTCTAACAGAGAGTCTTTGAGTAGCTACTGCATGTGGCTGAAAGTCACTTGCCCCCTTTAAGAGTTACCCTGTGGTGGCATATAATCATTTGAACAGTTAATCAGTCCTCTGAAACATAGGGGAATTGTCTGTGCCCCTGGTCCATTGACCTGCAGTGTGTTCAGTGGTTATTATGCATCTCTAAATAGGGATTATTCCCTATGGAGTTAGGATGGTTTGCACAAAAGTGTAGGGGATGGACCATGTGCCAGTACCCTCATCCTACTGCTACACATGGTCATATACAGTATATACATAAGCATGATATATAGATACATGTTATGATGAAAACATATGCACACATAAATTTTATTCAATCTTAACAGTTTGCAACAGCAATACTCATAACAGTGTGGTACTGGGGTACTACCAGCAAAGGGCATCAAAACTATAAAGAAAGCACAGCAGTGGCTGGTAACAGCAACAGCTGGACAGGTAAACACATAAAAGAGAACCTGCAGAAAAGTAAGTGCACTGAGGCGGGTGCCCAATATCCCTTATGGACTACAAGAAAAGTATTTACCAGTAGGTAATTAAAATCGTATTTTCTTTTACGTCCTAGAGGATACTGGGGTCCACATTAGTACCATGGGGTATAGACGGGTCACTTGGAGCCATGGGCACTTTAAGAAATTGATAGTGTGGGCTGGCTCCTTCCTCTATGCCCCTCCTCCCAGACTCAGTGTAGAAAATGTGCCCGGAGGAGCCGGTCACGCTTGGGAAGCTCCTGAAGAGTTTTCTGCATTTATTTTCTTCTTTATTGTTTTCAGGCAGGTCTGGCTGGCACCAGACTGCCTGCTTCGTGGGACGTAGGGGGGGTAATTGGTCCCGTTCCCCGCTGACAGGACACTGAGCTCCTGAGGGTCCTATTCGCAAGCCCCACCACGGCAAGCGTACAGACCCGCAGCACGCCGCCAACCCTAACAGAGCCAGAAGTAAGAAGAGTGGTGAGTAGGTGGCCAGCGTCCCGGTTAGGTTAGCGGGTCGCCAGCTGTAATGACGGCACAAGGGGTAGGAGCGCAGCGCTGATAAGCAGGCTGCGGCTCCAGAGACATGCAGGGTGCTGTGTCCCCCGCTGTGAGGGGCGTGCTGAGGCCTCAATAAACATATCCTCACACTGGCAGCAATTCTACATGGGTTTTAACCCACTGTAGAACAGAAATTACCTCAGACAGTATAAAAAAAATGGGAAGACACCGCACCATTAAGGGGGCGGGGCTTCACTATGAGCGGATCCAGCAGCTCACCAGTGCCATTTTCCCTCTGCAGCTATACACGGACAGACTGGCAGGGAAGCACAGCTCCTCCACAAGGACTCCAGAGTACCTCAGCGGTACCAGGGTGTCATAGCAAAGGGGGGGGGGGGGGGGGTTTGGGGGGAAAGCAATATTTGGCATACTAAACCCTATTAAGGGTTCTTGGTTTGCGACCCAGCTGAACTTGTACTTTAGCTATAGGGGCGCTGTGTGGCTGGCTCCATTATACTCTCTCTCCCTAGAGGGCTCTGTGTGGGTTAATTGTGTTTTACCACATTTTCCTGTGTGTGTTTCTTTCACATTAATTATGTCAAAGGAGTGTGTATCATGCACAGCAGAGTGTTTTTCTCAATCTGGGGGATCACTGCCATGTACACAGTCTCAGGCTAGTGGATCTGAACCAGTATGGTTAGATTAATTAAAAGGGATGATTTCAAATATTTCGAATAAATTATCCCAAAATGAGAAGGAGACGCAATACTTCAGGCAATCTGTTGATGACCTAATGAATAGAGATTCAGTGGTCATTTCAGCCTCTCAGACCCCTGCCATTTGTCCAGAGAAACATACTCTGGCCCAAATCATGCAGGCTGATACCGATGATGATGATGTATCAGACCCAGAGGAGGGTGAGGTGGACCCGGGAGGGGGGGATGCAGCTTTGACACAGGTAATACAGGCCCTGATAGAAGCTATTAGAGATGTCCTGCACATCCCTGATAAAGTGACAGAGGAAGATGAGGAATCTTATTTTAATGTAAACATGCAGATACTTTCACTGCATCTAAGGAGTTAAATTCCCTATTTGAAGCAACTTGGGTAAATCCTGACAAGAAGTTTAGGATCACAAAACGGTTACTTACATCCTTCCCGTTTCCTCAGGATGATAGAAAACCCACCGATAGTTGGCACATTGGTTTCTAGGCTGTCACGTATAATAGTTTTACCTGTTCCTGGGGCAGCTTCCTTGAAGGATGCTGCAGACCGTAAGATTGAGACCACTCTCAAATCTCTAAGGCCCAATTTAAACCTCAAGCCGTTGAACCCGTACTTACGGGTGTACAAGTTCAAGATGGCGTCTCTGAGAGCGGTTATCTCAGGTCTGGAGGAGGGGGAATTCTTGGTGTCTCTGGATGTCAAGGACGCGTACCTTCATATTCCGATTTGGCCACCTCATCAGTCTTATCTAAGGTTTGCATTAGAGGACTGTCACTACCGGTTCCAGGCCCTGCCATTTGGCCTCTCTATGGCACTGAGGGTGTTCACCAAAGTAATGGCAGAAATTGTGTCTCTTCCGCAAACGGGGAGTGAACATAATACCATACCTGGGCGATCTGCTGATAAAGGTACCATCCAGGGAGAGGTTGTTAGTCAACATTGCCCTCTTAACCGGCTACTCCCAGATCACGGGTGGATTTTGAACCTACCAAAATCTCATCTGGAACCAATATGGAGGCTTCTGTTCCTAGGGATGATATTGGATACGGAGGCGCAGAAGGTATTCCTTCCATTGGAAAAGGCATTGATGATCCAGTCGATGGTGCGGGATGTTCTAATACAAACCCGGACTTCGGTGCATCTATGCATTCGTCTTCTGGGAAAGTTGCTAGCCGCTTACGAGGCGCTGCAGTACGGAAGGTTTCACGCAAGGCCCTTCCAGCTGGATCTGGTCCGGATCACATCTTCACATGCACCAGAGGATCCATCTGTCGCGAAAAGCCAGGATTTCTCTTCTGTGGTGGCCTCAGAATTCTCACCAGATGAGGTCCGACGGTTCGGGATTGAAGATTGGATTCTGCTAACCACAGACGCAAGCCTCATCGGTTGGGGAGCAGTCACCCAAGGGGAACAGTTCCAAGGAAAATGGTCAAGTCAGGAAGCCATTCTTCCAATCAACATTCTGGAACTAAGGGACATATACAACGCCCTTCTACAGGCATCGCATCACAGCCATTCAGGTTCAGTCGGACAATGTGACGGCAGTAACGTACATAAACTGTCAAGGCGGAACATAGAGCCGGGCAGCAATGGCAGAGCTAACAAGGATTCTCCTCTGGGCAGAAAGACACGCTGTGGCGTTGTCTGCGATCTTTATTCCGGGAGTAGACAACTGGGAAGCTGACTTCCTCAGCAGACACTACCTCCACCCGGAGGTGTTCGGGTGCTTGACACTTCGGTGGGGAATGCCACAAATCGACATGATGGCCTCTCGTCTCAACAAGAAGCTCAAGCGGTATTGTTCCAGGTCGAGGGACCCGCAAACAGTGGCAGTGGACGCTCTGGTGACTCCATGGGTCTACCAGATGGTGTATGCGTTTCCACCACTCCCATTGATCCCAAAGATTATCAAAAGAATAAGAAGGGAAAAGGTTCAAGCAATTCTCATTGCTACGGACTGGCCAAGAAGGGCTTGGTATGCAGATTTACTGGAGATGCTCCTAGAGGCCTCTTCGCGAGGACCTTCTCCAACAGGAGCCGTTCGTCTATCAAGACTTACCACGGCTACGTTTGACGGCATGGAGACTGAGCGTCAAATTCTAGCCCGGAAAGGGATCCTGGATAGGGTTATTCCAACCCTGATCCAAGTCAGAAAGGGGGTAACGTCTAAACATTACCACCATGTTTGGTAAAAATACGGTGTGAGAACAGGAAATTTCCTGCGGTGGAATTTCAATTGAGATGTTTTCTCCTTTTTCTGCAGTCAGGTGTGGATGTGGGCCTACGCTTGGGCTCCATAAAAGTCCAGATTTCGGCCTTATCCATTTTCTTCCAGAAACAACTGGCTTCTCTCCCTGAGGTTCAGACATTTTTGAGGGGGTTCTGCACATCCAAATGTCCTTTGTGCCTCCTACGGCACCTCGGGATCTCAACGTGGTGTTGCAGTTCCTGCAATCGGATTGGTTTGAGCCTTTACAGGACGTTGACGTCAAGTTTCTTACAAGGGAAGGCCGTCACACTGTTGGCCTTGGCTTCTGCAAGGCATGTGTCGGAGCTTGGGGCGTTGTCTCACAAAAGCCCCTATTTTATTTAATTTATTAGCAGTTTCTTATATAGCGCAACATATTCCGTTGCGCTTTACAATTAGAACAGTATTAAAACAAAACTGGGCAAATACACAGACAGACAGAGGTAGGAAGGCCCTGCTCGCAAGCTTACAATCTATTTGATTTTTCATGAAGATAGGGCTGAACTCAGAACTCGTCAGCAATTTCTTCCAAAGGTGGTGTCTGCGTTTCATATCAACCAACCTATTGTGGGGCCGGTGGTTACAGACACCTCTGCTACTTCAAAGTCCTTGGATGTTGTGAGGGCTTTGAAGGTCTATGTGAAGCGGACAGCTCGTCACAGAAAATCTGACTCGCTGTTTGTTCTCTATGATCCCAATAAAATTGGGTGTCCTGCTACAAAGAAGACTATTGCACGTTGGATCAGGCTTACTATCCAGCATGCTTATTCCACGTCAGGTTTGCCGTGTCCCAAATCTGTATAGGCCCACTCTACTAGGTCGGTGGATTCTTGATGGGCGGCTGCCTGGGGTGTCTCGGCTTTACAGCTCTGCCGAGCAGCTACTTGGTCAGGTTCGAACACGTTTGCCAAGTTCTACAAGTTCGATACTTTGGCCTCTGAGGACCTTCAGTTTGGTCAATCAGTTCTGCAGGGACCTCAGCATTCTACCACCCCGTTTGGGAGCTTTGGTACATCCCCATGGTACTAATGTGGACCCCAGTATCCTCTAGGACGTAAGAGAAAATAGGATTTTAATTACCTACCAGTAAATTATTTTCTCGTAGTCCGTAGAGGATACTGGGTGCCTGCCCAGTGCTTCGTTTCTTCCTGTACCATTATTTGGTTAAGTATTGTTGGTTCAGCGGTTGCTGTTCCTGGTTTTATTTTTGGTTAGCTTGGCTTTAAGGCCGAGACTCCACGGGCAGCCGCCCAGGAAGAACTCACTGATCTCGTAGAGTGGGCCTTCAGAGACTTAGGAACAGGTAAGGTTGCCGACACATAGGCCTGTTGAATGGTAAGCCTAATCCAACGAGCAATGGACTGCTTTGAAACAGGACAACCCTTTATCTGTGCATCATACAGCACGAACAAAGAATCTGTGTTTCTGATCCGAGCCGTTCTCTTGACATAGATCTTCAAGGCTTGCACAGCATCCAATGCCTCCAGAGGAGCAGAAGCGCCAGACCTAGACAGAATCACAATAGGCTGATTCAAGTGAAACGCAGAGACAACCTTCGGCAGGAACTGCTGCCTAGTGCGGAGCTCCGCTCTGTCCTCGTAAAAGACCAAGTAGGGACTTTTACATGACAAGGCCCCCAGTTCTGAGACACGTCGAGCTGAAGCCAGGGCCAGTAACATCACCGTCTTCCACGTGAGGTACTTGTCCTCTACCGTCATTAGAGGTTCAAACCAGGAGGACTGTAGAAATTCACAAACACTACATTCAGATCCCATGGTGCTGTAGGCGGCGCAAAAGGAGGTTGTATGTGGAGTGCCCCTTGCAAGAAGGTCCCCCTTGCAAGAACTTCTGGCAACACTGCCATTTTTTTCTGGAAGAAAATGGAGAAGGCTGAAATCTGGACCTTAACGGAACCCAGACGTATGCCCTTATCCACAGTAGCCTGCAGGAAACGTAAGAAACGTCCCAAGTGAAACTCAGTAGGCAGATAAGTGCGTTCCTCGCACCAAGAGACATATATCCTCCAGATATGATTATCGTGTTTTGACATCACAGGTTTCCTGGCCTGAACCATGGTAGCAATAACCTTCTTGGAATGGCCTTTGTGAGCTAGGATGTTCCGCTCAACCTCCATGCCGTCAAACGAAGTCGCTGTAAGTCCGGGTATACGAACGGTCCTTGTTGAAGATCGCTTCTTAGTGGTAGAGCTCAAGGGTCTTCGACGGACATTTCAAGAAGATCCGCGTACCACGCCCTCCGATGCCAATCAGAATTGCCTGGACACAGTGATTCGCTTTAGCACCCTTGGGAGCAACGGAATCGGAGGAAACAGACAGACCAGCCGGTAAGGCCAAGGCAACGCCAGTTCATCCACTGCCCTTGCCCGAGGGTCCCTGGTCCGTGAGCAATACCAGGGAAGTTTCTTGTTGAGACAAGAAGCCATCAAGTCTATTTGTGGGCAACCCCACCGGTCGATGGTGTGCTGAAACACCAGACGGAGGAGCGCCCGGGTGGAGATCGTGACGACTCAGGAAGTCCGCCTCCCAGTTGTCCATACCCGGAATGAAGATTGCTGACATTGCTCTTGCATTTCTTTCCGCCCAGAGGAGTATCTTTGACACCTCTCGCATGCAGGCTCTGCTTTTTGTACCTCCTTGACGAATGATGTATGCCACCGTAGTGGCATTGTCCGACTGAACTTGGATCAAGTGATCCGTGAGCAGAGGAGAGGCCTGAAGCAGAGCATTGTAGATCGCCCGAAGTTCCAGAATGTTGATCGGAAGGAGGGCTTCGTGGGCTGACCACCTGCCCCGGAACTGCGCCCCTTGGGTGACAGCTCCCCATCCTCGCACACTTGCATCCGTCATGAGGAGAGTCCAATCCTGAATCCCAAAACTCCGGCCTACCAGGAGATTGGAGGACTGCACCCACCACAGGAGGAAAATCCTGGCCTGAGGTAACCACCAAATCATCCGGTGCATCTGTAGATGTGATCCGGACCACTTGCTCAGGAGATCCAATTAAAATGTTTTAGCATGGAACCTCCCATATTGGATCGCCTCGTATGAGGCGACCATCTTCACTAACAATCTGATGCAAAGATGGCTGGACACTCAAGCAGGTCGGAGTACCATGCGGACCATCTCCTGAAGCGTTCTCGCTTTGTCCTCTGGGAGGAACACCTTCTGGGCCACCGTACCCAGAAACATCCCCAGGAACAGGAGCCACGGAGTTGGCTCCAGGTGGGACTTCTGTAGATTGAGAATCTACCCATGGCATTACAGAAGTCGGATAGTGTGGTCGATATGGAGCAACAAAAGCTGCTTGGATCGTGCTTTTATCAGAAGATCGACCAGATAAGGGACAACATTGACACCCTGGACCCGGAGTTGGAACAGCCACCATCATATTCGTCAACACCCTCGGGGGTGTGGACAGGCCGAAGGGTAGTGCCTGGAATTGAAAATGATTGCCCAGAAGGGCAAACCGCAGGTACGCCTGATGAGACGGCCAAATCGGAATATGGATGTAGGCGTCCATGATGTCCAAGGAGACCATAAATTCCTATTCTTCCAGGCCTGCAATCACTGCTTGCAGGGATTCCATCTTGAACTTGAATACCTTCAAATAAGGATTCAAAGATTTCAGATTCAAAATGGGTCTGACCGAACCGTCCGGTTTCGGCACCTCAAACAGGTTTGCGTAAAACAGCTTGCCGCGTTGCGGTATTGGTACTGGAACAATGACGTGGGACTGGACCAACTTTCAGATGGCCTGTTGCAACGTAACCTGCATACCCTCCAAAGCTGGAAAGCTTGATTTTAAAAATCATTGGGGAGGAGTACTGTCGAACTCCAGCTTGTAGCCCTGAGAAACGAGATCTCTGACCCAGGTATCCTGGCAGGAAGTCTCCCAGACGCGGCTGAAGTGACGCAGTCGAGGTCCCACCTCAAGATCCCCTCGGGGTGGGTGGGCACCATCATGCTGAGGCCTTAGTGGATGTAGAACCGGTGGACTGTTCCTGAGAACTGGTGCTTGCAGGTTTTCTGGACTTACCTCTGGTCCCTCTAGCCGCATTAGAGGCACCTCTGGCCTTAGATCGAAATCTGTGAGACCGAAAGGACTGGACAGACTGCCCCGGATAGGCACCAGAGGGGAGAAACGTGGATTTCCCAGCCGTAACTTTGGAAATCCAGGTATACAATTCAACCCCATAGGCATAGAGCCATTCCCCAGAAAAGGGGAGGGATTTCACACTACGTTTGGTTCCGCGTCCGCTATCCACTGACGCAACCACAAGGCCCTGTGCACAGACACTGCCATGGCAGAAGTCCAAGCATTAATTAATCTACTTGAGTGAATCACAGAGGACACGTGTAGTGTCCTGAATGTGTTTTAGGAGGGTTACCATAGTAACTAAGGGCATATCTCCCAAGAGGCCCCCCTGAATTTGAGTGGCCCAGGAATGAATGGCATGGATCATCCAGCAACCCGCAATGACCGACCTTTGTGATATACCGGCTGCTGTGTATGTAGACTTTAGGGTAGTCTCTATCTTCCTATCCCCAGGATCCTTCATGGTAAAGGAGCCCGGGGCAGGCAGCACTGCCTTTTTAAGACAGGCGAGAGACTGAGACATCCACCCCAGGGGTTTCCGCCCAAAAATGTCAACCTTGAGGAGCAAATGGGAAAGTGCACAAAAACTTTTTGAACACTTGGAATTTTTTGTCTGGATTCTTCCATGCCTGTTTGAATAGGTCATCTAACTCTGTAGAGTCAGGGAAAGTGACAGGCTTGTTTTGTACAAAGAAAAACGACTGCTGTGACGCAACGTCCTGTAGAGGGAGCTTTAACACATCCCGTATAGCCAGAATTAGGGGTTCAATACCCTGAGCAGAACCGGGATCCCCACTAACGGGATTCCAGGTCATCCCCATCCTCCTGTATATCATCTGTTTTAGAGAGTAGAGCAGGTAACCCACGTTGCTGTGGACCTGCATGAGAGAGGGGGGGCTGCGCATCTGCCCTAGCAGCTAAATCTGCAACATCTTGTTGTAGTAGCTAAGTCTTCTGCACATTAGCAGTGAGCTGGGATAACATATCTGACATCATAGTTTTAGGAGAGCCTAACCAGTGGGGTTCTGGACCCTCTCCCCCAGCCCCTTCCCTGATTTGTGAAGATTGACTGCATTGTTCACATGAAACAGAATCAGTAGATAATGGAGAGAATCTGGAGTGACATACACTGCACAGCTTGTGTTTACCCATGTTTCATAGTAAGCACAACAACATACACACAGACAGTGATACTGCAAGCCTGCCCTACTGTATGTGAGAGGAGACACAGAGAGGACACCAGTATACCCTGAGCTGCACAGCCCCAGTGAGGCTGTCAGCTCCCTATAATACAGTAAACAAACAATTTTTGTCCTAAATAGGATCCAGATAGTGTACACAAGCGGCTCTCCCCCTTTGCTACACCCTGTACCAGATATCCAGCGTGGCGGAGGAATCAGGAAGTGCTGTATGTGCTGTGGATGGCTGCAGTAAGTAGAGGAAGGCGCCAAAACACCTCAGGTCCTGCTCTGATGTAGCTCCGCCCGCTGCAATGACGGAGTAAAGGGCCCCATAAACTAGGGAGATGTATCTCAGCAATGACTTCCATGCAATTTTCCTGCAATCTGGCCGGGAGCTTCCCTGGATGCCTGCAATTGCGATTTCATACTTGAGTGTATTTGCTGGTAATGGTCTTCCCGGGGGAATTTATAATTCATTTTGATGAACATCATCTTCTCCACATTTAGTGGAAGTAACCTCCTACGCCGATCGCTGACAAGGTTACCGGCTGCACTAAACACTCTTTCGGTGTACACACTGGAGGGGGGCAACTTAGGTAAAATAAAGCCAGTTTGTGCAAGGGCATCCAAATTGCTTCTTTTTCCTGCCAGTATACATACAGTCCGTCTGACATGCCTACTTGGATGCTGTCACTCATATAATCCTCCACCATTCTTTCAATGGTGACAGAATCATATGCAGTGACAGTAGACATGTCAGTAATCGTTGGCAGGTCCTTCAGTCCGGACCAGATGTCAGCTTTCGCTCCTGACTGCCCTGCATTAGCGCCAGCGGGTGGGCTAGGAAATCTTATCCTTTTCCTTGCAGCCCCAGTGGCAGGAGAAATTGAAGGACGAGCTGTTGACGGGTCACGTTCCGCTTGAGTTGACAATTTACTAACCAGCATGTCTTTGCACCTCTGCACACTTGTGTCTGCTGGAAAGAGATACAACGTAGGCTTTAAACCTAGGATCGAGCACGGTGGCCAAAATGTAGTGCTCAGATTGACCACCCTTGAATCCTGGCAATGCGAATGAAGGGCTCCATCCACAAGTCCCACATACTTTGCGGAATCGCTCGGTCTTAGCTCCTCCTTCAATTTCTCCAGCTGCTTCTGCCTGATGAGGGGAATGACCTGACTCAAGCTGGCAGTGTCTGAACTGACTTCACGTGTGGCAAGTTCGAAGGGTTGGAGAACCTTGCACAAGACGGAAAACATTCTCCACTGCGCGTCTGTGTATATTCTCGGTATCGCCTGCTTAGAGAAGTGGAACCTAGATGGGATTTGATACCGGGGACACAGCACCTCAAACAATTCTCTAAGTCCCACTGAACTAATGGTGGATACCTGACGCACGTCTAACACCACCATAGCTGTCAAGGCCTCAGTTATCGGCTTTGCAAAAGGATGACTGCGGTCATATTTCATCTTCCTCACAAAGGACTGTTGGACAGTCAATTGCTTACTGGAAGTAGTACAAGTGGTCTTCCGACTTCCCCTCTGGGATGACGATCGACTCCCAGCAGCAACAATAGCAGCGGCAACAACGGCAGGCGTACCACTCAAGGTTCCTACGGAGGAATCCCGGTTAGGAGAGGACTCCTCAGTTTTGACAGAGACATGGCCTGCAGGACTACTGACGTTCCTGACTGAGGAGGAAGTTGACGTTGAGGGAGTTGGTGGTGTGGCTTGCAGGAGCTTGGGTACAGGAGGAAGAAGGGATTTAGGTGTCAGTGGACTGCTTACGCTCTTACCCAAAGTTTCACAACTTGACACTGACTTCTGATGAATGCGCAGCAGGTGACGTATAAGGGAGTATGTTCCTAGGTGGTTAACATCCTCACCCCTACTTATTACAGATTGACAGACAACAGATGGCTTGACAACTGTTGTCCGGATTTGTTGAGAAATAATTCCACACCGAAGAGGTGGCTTTTTTTGGTAGTTTGCCCAGGCATCACAATGGGCTTCTTCATCCCATGGACAACAGGTGTCTCCCCCGGTGCTTGACTTAAACAAACCACATCACCATCAGAATCCTCATCGTCAACTTCCTCCTCAGCGCCAGCAACACCCATATCCTCATCCTGGTGTACTTCAACAGTGACATCTTCAATTTGAATATCAGGAACTGGACTGTGGGTGCTCCTTCCAGCACTTGCAGGGGGCGTGCAAATGGTGGAAGGAGCCACCTCTTCCTGTCCAGTGTTGGGAAAGTCAGGCATCGCAACTGCCGACACACTTGGACTCTCCTTGAGGATTTGTGATATCATCTCAGAACGCACAGTTCTTTTCTGTGCTCTTTCCAGCTTAACTCTTAATTTTTCTAGCGGGAGGATGAGGGCTTCCACCGTCATGTGAAGCTGAACCACTAGCCATGAACATAGGCCAGGGCCTCAGCCGTTCCTTGCCACTCCGTGTCGTAAATGGCATATTGGCAAGTTTACGTTTCTCCTCATACCATTTCAATTTCTTTTTTGGTTCTTTTTACTGAACTTTGGCTTTTTGGATTTTACATGCCCTCTACTATAACATTGGGCATCGGCCTTGGCAGACAACGTTGATGGCATTTAATCGTCTATGTCATGGCTAGTGGCAGCAGCTTCAGCACTAGGAGGAAGTGGTTCTTCTTGGTCTTTCCCTATTTTATCCTCCAAATTTTTGTTCTCCATTATTTTTTGGGAGTTATATGAGACAATATGCGGCACAGGAAAGACTGGAATGACTGATGGACAGGACACTACCACTGGTCTGATGCAGCACAACACAACAACACTGTAAGGGACTTGTGGTTGTTGTTGTTATTATTATTATTATTATATGGCAGCAGTGGACATATAGCAGCAGCATATATCGTCACTGGAATGACTGATGAACAGGACACTACCACTGGTCTGATGCAGCACAACACAACAACACTGTAAGGGACTTGTGGTTGTTGTTCTTATTATACGGCAGCAGTGGACATATAGCAGCAGCGTATATAGTCACTGGAATGACTGATGAACAGGGCACTATCACTGGTCTGATGCAGCACAACACTGTAAGGGACCTGTGGTTGTTATTATTAAACGGCAGCAGTGGACATATAGCAGCAGCGTATATCGTCACTGGAATGACTGATGAACAGGACACTATCACTGGTCTGTTGCAGCACAACATAACAACACTGTAAGGGACTTGTGGTTGTTGTTATAATTATTATACGGCAGCAGTGGACATATAGCAGCAGCATATATCTTCACTGGAATGACTGATGAACAGGACACTACCACTGGTCTGATGCAGCACAACACAACAACACTTTATACAGCTACACTGGATATATGGCAGCAGATAACACCAACACTGTGACTGGCTGGACTGATGCAGCACAATACACTGACTACACTGGACTGGACAGCACAACACAGCACCACTTTATACAGCTACACGGGCAGGAGAGGACACCAACACTAACTGGCTGGACTGATGCAGCACAACACAGCAGAAGACTCGACACCCCACTTTTCCACCCCCACACAGACCCTGAACACTGAGGACAAGTTCTCTCAATACACTCTCCGAGACTGGACTGACGCGCGGCTCCTTATATGGATTCCAAATCTCGCGAGAATCCAACAGCGGGATGATGGCGTTTTGCAGCGTTCGGGTTTCCGAGTCAGGTGGGAAAACCCGAGCCTGGCTCGGAACCAAACTCGGAAGGCAAAGTCCGGTAGGGTTCGGTTCTCTGAGACCGAACCTGCTCATCTCTAAATTGAAGAAAACTCTCTGGAGCTCTTAGATGTGCATCCTCTCCTAAGGGCACTTTTTTCAAAACTACCTGTGGGAGGGAGCATACAGGGGAGGGGCCAGCACACCCAGTTGAAGAAATTTAAAGTGCACTGGCTCCTTTGGACCCCGCCTATACCCGTCGTACTAGATTCCCCAATATCCCTTATGGATGCTAGAGAAACATTTATTACTTGCAGGTGACTGTAGATGCCAGCACTAGTGAACTGCTTGTGAATCGGTGTTTCTTTGTTGATCATATACTTGTAATGCAGTAGATGGAGAGTGGTTTCTGCTGTATTAGCGTTCTACTGATGCCCCACAGTGAAAGCATGTTTTGTAATCAAATGGTTTAAAAAATAAAAAAATAAAAAAAAAATAAGCATGTGACAAATACTGTATACCTGGTGTAAATCAGGTACATATGCTACTGGTGCCCACTTGCACGGATGTTGAGATGGTTGCCGCTTTGCATATATGCACGCAGCTGCGGCTTGTTCGGGAACATATTGAGAGGCAATTGTGCCAGCCCTCCATCAGGCACTACGTGAACCACAGCAGGATAACCGCAATGATTTACCTGCAATACACCCTTGAATAATCCAGGACTTTTTGCTATAATCAGACGATTAGTATCCCAGGGGCAGATCCATGTGTACAAAATGCTTTGTACACAGGTTACTTGGTAAAGCTAAACAAGTAACCCATTCTCTGTGGTAGTAACATGTGCCGAACGTTTGAGGAAATGTAAAATGAGCACTGATGTCAGCATAACCGTAACAATCAGGCAGCTGAAATACAAAGAGATGATGAAAGGTCTGGGAATGACTAAGAGATGGGAACAACGCTCAGTACTTAAGGTGGAAAACAAGATTATTAGGTGAAAAATCTCACAGCCGCTGAGACAGCTATGCTCCCATCTATCACATTTATGTAACTAAAGGATCATTGTCAACTCATTTAAATCTAAGGCACAACAAATGTGACAATTGGAACAGAGGTCCAAGTGGCTCTGTGTCCTATATGGCATTATCATAGTCTTCAGTATACTGGCACTGAAAGAGCAGCAGATACAGGAGACTACAAATCACACTCCAAAGGACTACTTCAGTCTATATTTTTAGCATTTGTTTCACAAACTGTGCTCAGGGCACTCTGACCGCATGTCCTCTCATTACAGGGAGCACGGTAACCTAGGCATTATGGATTCTTCCACCATCACACTAGCACATGCTAGAATCCTCCTGGGGGCTGATATATTTGCAGTGTATTCCTGGGTGGTGGTCTGCCACGACGATCAGAGCAGAGGTGTTTAAAAGACCCTTCCAATTGTAATACACAAGTTAAATAGGTGTTGTGTGGGGTGATGGTGGTGCAGTGGTCTAGCACATCTCTTTTGTAAAGCGCAACGGAATATGCAGGTGCTATATAAGTAAATGTCAATCTTTTATAGAAACCACATTTCATTAGGGTCCCCTACCTACCCCCACAGTGCAATGGAAGTGTCTCCCAGGGGAAAGAACCCCATGAAGTCAGATATCGGTCTTTACAAAGTGTTTTGAAAATTTGTCTTTTAAACTAATGTAGGCAGCAGGAGACTGTCCCGCAAAGCTAGAAAAGCTAAATAGACAGCTCAAAAGATAAAGAAACAAATAAAATACAAACAAGAAAGAGATCATTAACCATAAACAAACAGTTGCTATTGCAAGCTTTGGGATGTACTATAAAATAAATGGCTTTGTAACTGGTATAGAATATATTGAGCAGTAAAACCATATTCCAATGCAGATTTATTTAGCGCTCAAGTACCAGCGACATAATCTAAAGGATGGATTATCCTGGGAGAATGAGCAGAAGAATACAAAGTGCATTTGCAGGGTGGCACACATTCAGCAAACTACACGTGGTTGATGAGAACAATAACATCAGCCTTGCAAAGCTGTAGTACTGTACATGGATTCTGCTAAAAGTTCTGTAGAACATAAAACTAGTGCTTCCTGACTTGGCAAAGGCTCGCCCCCCACTGTATGTGCATGTGCTCTCACCGGGTTCAGGAGGACAGTCAGGAACAGTTCCCCACCACGGATGGACTTGTCAAGTTCTTTAGAACCTCCTGGATATTCATTGTAGAATATTGTATGAGTGAAAAGCCCACATGTCTGTCTTGGTAAAACCTAGAGATAGAAAATAAAAGGACTTAATCATTGTTTTTTGAAGGGGGGTTAATATGTTGAGGGAAAATATGCACACACATCTAAAGTTTTGCATGCAATTAATGTTTAGGAGTACAGATGACACACCTTGAAACAGACAGAATAAGGAAGCACATTTTCTCACAAGGTGTCATTAGATTCAGGTAAGTTGTAGTGGGGGCAGGGGTGTAGACAGAACTTTGTGGGTCCCATAGCAATGCTTCTAGAGAGAAACCTCTCTCCACAATAGTTGTACATTTTATGCCCCATAATATTGTCCTTATTCATTTCATGTTCCATAGAAGTGCCATAGTTCACAATGTACCACACAATACATATTACGCCACATTGTATTCTCCCCAGTTCACAATATGCCACATTGTAGTGTTGCTAGTACACATTATACCATACACGAGCCGGAGACAAACCATCACCTACCTGTGGGGGATACTTCCTATTGCAGGACATTCCATTTTCAGTGGAGACTTTCAAATTTAGGCACACTGTCACTTTCCAGAAAAGTCCTAAACTTGGAGCTCAATTCCCGCCCCCCCAGCTTCACAAAGGCTGTAACTAAGGAAAGGCCTACTATCCGAGGTCTTACTGATCAGCTCTGCTGTGTATGAACATAAAACAGGCGTGTGGGAGATGGATCATATCAGTGCAGAGCTTTACCAAGTAGGAGAAACAGATAGTCACTGACGAGTACCCCTTTTCATACCCACATAATTGACCGAACCCAATTTCTTAGCAGGCAATTTTAGGAACTTGTTAAGACAATTATATAAGCTCGGTATGGTGCCCCCTAAGCCTCTCCTCCCCATAGCATTGGCACCCCTTGCACTCACTATAGTTATGCCCATGGGTGGCGGCATATCCACTCAAGAATTGATGTAGAAAGCATAACCATTTGTAGAAAAAAATAAGAATTTACTTACCGATAATTCTATTTCTCGTAGTCCGTAGTGGATGCTGGGAACTCCGTAAGGACCATGGGGGATAGCGGCTCCGCAGGAGACTGGGCACAAAAGTAAAGCTTTAGGACTACCTGGTGTGCACTGGCTCCTCCCCCTATGACCCTCCTCCAAGCCTCAGTTAGGATACTGTGCCCGGACGAGCGTACACAATAAGGAAGGATTTTGAATCCCGGGTAAGACTCATACCAGCCACACCAATCACACCGTACAACCTGTGATCTGAACCCAGTTAACAGCATGATAACAGAGGAGCCTCTGAAAAGATGGCTCACAACAATAATAACCCGATTTTTGTAACAATAACTATGTACAAGTATTGCAGACAATCCGCACTTGGGATGGGCGCCCAGCATCCACTACGGACTACGAGAAATAGAATTATCGGTAAGTAAATTCTTATTTTCTCTGACGTCCTAGTGGATGCTGGGAACTCCGTAAGGACCATGGGGATTATACCAAAGCTCCCAAACGGGCGGGAGAGTGCGGATGACTCTGCAGCACCGAATGAGAGAACTCCAGGTCCTCCTCAGCCAGGGTATCAAATTTGTAGAATTTAGCAAACGTGTTTGCCCCTGACCAAGTAGCTGCTCGGCAAAGTTGTAAAGCCGAGACCCCTCGGGCAGCCGCCCAAGATGAGCCCATCTTCCTTGTGGAATGGGCTTCTACAGATTTTGGCTGTGGCAGGCCTGCCACAGAATGTGCAAGCTGAATTGTACTACAAATCCAACGAGCAATAGTCTGCTTAGAAGCAGGAGCACCCAGCTTGTTGGGTGCATACAGGATAAACAGCGAGTCAGATTTTCTGACTCCAGCCGTCCTGGAAACATATTTTCAGGGCCCTGACTACGTCCAGCAACTTGGAGTCCTCCAAGTCCCTAGTAGCCGCAGGTACCACAATAGGCTGGTTCAAGTGAAACGCTGAAACCACCTTAGGGAGAAATTGAGGACGAGTCCTCAATTCTGCCCTGTCCGTATGAAAAATTAGGTAAGGGCTTTTATAGGATAAAGCCGCCAATTCTGAGACACGCCTGGCTGAAGCCAGGGCCAACAGCATTACCACTTTCCATGTGAGATATTTTAAGTCCACAGTGGTGAGTGGTTCAAACCAATGTGATTTTAGGAACCCCAAAACTACATTGAGATCCCAAGGTGCCACTGGAGGCACAAAAGGAGGCTGTATATGCAGTACCCCCTTGACAAACGTCTGAACTTCAGGAACTGAAGCCAGTTCTTTCTGGAAGAAAATCGACAGGGCCGAAATTTGAACCTTAATGGACCCTAATTTTAGGCCCATAGACAGTCCTGTTTGCAGGAAATGCAGGAAACGACCCAGTTGAAATTCCTCTGTAGGGGCCTTCCTGGCCTCGCACCACGCAACATATTTACGCCAAATACGGTGATAATGCTGTATGGTTACATCCTTCCTGGCTTTGATCAGGGTAGGGATGACTTCATCCGGAATGCCTTTTTCCTTCAGGATCCGGCGTTCAACCGCCATGCCGTCAAACGCAGCCGCGGTAAGTCTTGGAACAGACAGGGTCCCTGCTGGAGCAGGTCCCTTCTTAGAGGTAGAGGCCACGGGTCCTCTGTGAGCATCTCTTGAAGTTCCGGGTACCAAGTCCTTCTTGGCCAATCCGGAGCCACGAGTATAGTCCTTACTCCTCTCCTTCTTATGATTCTCAGTACCTTGGGTATGAGAGGCAGAGGAGGGAACACATACACTGACTGGTACACCCACGGTGTTACCAGAGCGTCCACAGCTATTGCCTGAGGGTCCCTTGACCTGGCGCAATACCTGTCTAGTTTTTTGTTGAGGCGGGACGCCATCATGTCAACCTTTGGTTTTTCCCAACGGTTCACAATCATGTGGAAGACTTCTGGGTGAAGTCCCCACTCTCCCGGGTGGAGGTCGTGTCTGCTGAGGAAGTCTGCTTCCCAGTTGTCCACTCCCGGAATGAACACTGCTGACAGTGCTATCACATGATTTTCCGCCCAGCGAAGAATCCTTGCAACTTCTGCCATTGCCCTCCTGCTTCTTGTGCCGCCCTGTCTGTTTACGTGGGCGACTGCCGTGATGTTGTCTGACTGGATCAGCACCGGCTGACCTTGAAGCAGAGGTCTTGCTAGGCTTAGAGCATTGTAGATGGCCCTTAGCTCCAGGATATTTATGTGAAGTGATGTCTCCAGGCTTGACCACAAGCCCTGGAAATTTCTTCCCTGTGTGACTGCTCCCCAGCCTCTCAGGCTGGCATCCGTGGTCACCAGGACCCAGTCCTGAATGCCGAATCTGCGGCCCTCTAGAAGATGAGCACTCTGCAACCACCACAGGAGAGACACCCTTGTCCTTGGTGACAAGATTATCCGCTGATGCATCTGAAGATGCGACCCGGACCATTTGTCTAGCAGATCCCACTGGAAGGTTCTTGCGTGGAATCTGCCGAATGGGATTGCTTCGTAAGAAGCCACCATCTTTCCCAGGACCCTTGTGCATTGATGCACTGAGACTTGGTCTGGTTTTAGGAGATTTCTGACTAGTTCGGGTAACTCCCTGGCTTTCTCCTCCGGGAGAAACACCTTTTTCTGGACTGTGTCCAGGATCATCCCTAGGAATAGAAGTCGTGTCGTCGGGATCAGCTGCGATTTTGGAATATTGAGAATCCAACCGTGCTGGCGCAGCACTATCTGAGATAGTGCTACCCCGACTTCCAACTGTTCCCTGGATCTTGCCCTTATCAGGAGATCGTCCAAGTAAGGGATAACTAAAACTCCCTTCCTTCGAAGGAGTATCATCATTTCGGCCATTACCTTGGTAAAGACCCGGGGTGCCGTGGACAATCCAAACGGCAGCGTCTGAAACTGATAGTGACAGTTCTGTACCACAAACCTGAGGTACCCTTGGTGAGAAGGGAAAATGGGGACATGTAGGTAAGCATCTTTTATGTCCAGAGACACCATATAGTCCCCTTCTTCCAGGTTTGCAATCACTGCTCTGAGTGACTCCATCTTGAATTTGAACCTTTGTATGTAAGTGTTTAAGGATTTTAGGTTTAAAATTGGTCTCACCGAGCCGTCCGGCTTCGGTACCACAAATAGTGTGGAATAGTACCCCTTTCCCTGTTGTAGGAGGGGTACCTTGATTATCACCTGCTGGGAATACAGCTTGTGAATGGCTTCCAATACTGCCTCCCTGTCTGAGGGAGACGTCGGTAAAGCAGACTTTAGAAAACGGCGAGGGGGAGACGTCTCGAATTCCAATTTGTACCCCTGAGATACCACCTGAAGGATCCAGGGGTCCACTTGCGAGTGGGCCCACTGCGCACTGAACTTCTTGAGACGGGCCCCCACCGTGCCTGAGTCCGCTTGTAAAGCCCCAGCGTCATGCTGAGGACTTTGCAAAGGCGGGAGAGGGCTTTTGTTCCTGGGAACTGGCTGTTTGTTGCAGCCTTTTTCCTCTCCCTCTGCCACGGGGCAGAAATGAGGCGCCTTTTGCCCGCTTGCCCTTATGGGGCCGAAAGGACTGCGCCTGATAATACGGCGTCTTCTTAGGTTGAGAAGCTACCTGGGGTAAAAATGTGGATTTTCCAGCAGTTGCCGTGGCTACCAGGTCTGATAGACCTACCCCAAATAACTCCTCCCCCTTATAAGGCAATACTTCCAAGTGCCTTTTAGAATCCGCATCACCTGACCACTGCCGCGTCCATAAACCTCTTCTTGCAGAAATGGACAGCGCGCTAACTCTTGATGCCAGTCGGCAAATATCCCTCTGTGCATCACGCATATATAGAAATGCATCTTTCAAATGCTCTATAGTCAGTAATATACTGTCCCTATCTAGGGTATCAATATTTTCAGTCAGGGAATCCGACCACGCCAGGCCCGCACTGCACATCCAGGCTGAGGCGATTGCTGGTCGCAGTATAACACCCGTGTGAGTGTATATACATTTTAGGATATTCTCCAGCTTTCTATCGGCAGGTTCCTTTGGGGCGGCCGTATCAGGAGAGGGTAGTGCTACCTGTTTAGACAAGCGTGTGAGCGCTTTATCCACCCTAGGGGGTGTTTCCCAACGTGCCCTATCCTCTGGCGGGAAAGGGTACGATGCCAATAACCTTTTAGGAATTATCAGTTTTTTATCGGGGGAAACCCACGCCTCATCACACACTTCATTTAATTCCTCGGATACAGGAAAAACTACAGGCAGTTTTTTCTCACCAAACATAATACCCTTTTTAGTGGTACTTGTATTATCAGAGATATGCAATACATTTTTCATTGCTTCAATCATGTAACGTGTGGCCCTAGTGGAAGTCACGTTTGTCTCCTCATCATCGACACTGGAGTCAGTATCCGTGTCTGTGTCTGCCATTTGAGGTAACGGGCGTTTTAAAGCCCCTGATGGCGTTTGAGACCCCTGGACAGGCACAAGCTGAGTAGCCGGCTGTCTCATGTCGTCAACTGTCTGTCGTAAAGAACTGACACTGTCACGCAATTCCTTCCATAAGTTCATCCGCTCAGGTGTCGACTCCCTAGGGGGTGACAACTCTATAATAGGCAATTGCTCCGCCTCCATAAATTTTCCACCTCAAACATGTCGATACAATCGTACCGACACACCGCACACACACAGGGAATGCTCTGATAGAGGACAGGACCCCACTAGCCCTTTGGGGAGACAGAGGGAGAGTATGCCAGCACACACCAGAGCGCTATATATATATATATAGACAGGAATACCACTATAAAATGTGCTTTTCCCTTTATAGCTGCTGTTAGTATTAAAACTGCGCCAAATTAGTGCCCCCCTCTCTATTTTTACCCTTTTCTGTAGTGCAGGACTGCAGGGGAGAGTCAGGGAGACGTCCTTTCAGCGGAGCTGTGATGGAAAATGGCGCCTGTGTGCTGAGGAGTTAGGCTCCGCCCCCTTCTCGGCGGCCTTTTCTCCCGCTTTTTGGTGAGTTCTGGCAGGGGTTAAAATACATCCATATAGCCCTGGGGGTTATATGTGGTGTATTTATGCCAACCAAGGTGTTTACATTGCTGCTCAGGGCGCCCCCCCCTAGCGCCCTGCACCCTCAGTGACCGAAGTGTGAAGTGTGCCTGAGTAACAATGGCGCACAGCTGCAGTGCTGTGCGCTACCTTGTTGAAGACTGATGTCTTCTGCCGCCGATTTTTCCGGACCTCTTCTTGCTTCTGGCTCTGTAAGGGGGTCGGCGGCGCGGCTCTGGGACCGAGCTCCGAGGCTGGGCCTGTGTTCGGTCCCTCTGGAGCTAATGGTGTCCAGTAGCCTAAGAAGCCCAAGCTGGCTGCAAGCAGGCAGGTTCGCTTCTTCTCCCCTTAGTCCCTCGATGCAGTGAGCCTGTTGCCAGCAGGTCTCACTAAAAATAAAAAACCTAAAACTAAACTTTCATTAAGAAGCTCAGGAGAGCCCCTAGTGTGCACCCTTCTCGGCCGGGCACAAAAATCTAACTGAGGCTTGGAGGAGGGTCATAGGGGGAGGAAACAGTGCACACCAGGTAGTCCTAAAGCTTTACTTTTGTGCCCATGTCTCCTGCGGAGCCGCTATCCCCCATGGTCCTTACGGAGTTCCCAGCATCCACTAGGACGTCAGAGAAAAATATAAGATTTTACTTACCGGTAAATCTATTTCTCGTAGTCCGTAGTGGATGCTGGGGACTCCGTAAGGACCATGGGGAATAGACGGGCTCCGCAGAAGACATGGGCACTTTAAGAAAGACTTTAGGTATGGGTGTGCACTGGCTCCTCCCTCTATGCCCCTCCTCCAGACCTCAGTTAGAGAAACTGTGCCTAGAGGAGACGGACAGTACGAGGAAAGGATTTTGGAAATCCAGGGCAAGATTCATACCAGTCACACCAATCACACCGTATAACTTGTGATAAACTTACCCAGTCAACAGTATGAACAACAACAGAGCATCAGTACAACCCTGATGCAACAATAACATAGCCCTTATTGCAACAATAACTATATACAAGTACAGGTTGAGTCTCCCTTATCCAAAATGCTTGGGACCAGAGGTATTTTGGATATGGGATTTTTCCGTATTTTGGAATAATTGCATACCATAATGAGATATCATGGTGATGGGACCTAAATCTAAGCACAGAATGCATTTATGTTACATATACACCTTATACACACAGCCTGAAGGTAATTTTAGCCAATATTTTTTATAATTTTGTGCATTAAACAAAGTGTGTCTACATTCACACAATTCATTTATGTTTCATATACACCTTATACACACAGCCTGAAGGTCATTTAATACAATATTTTTAATAACTTTGTGTATTAAACAAAGTTTGTGTACATTGAGCCATCAAAAAACAAAGGTTTCACTATCTCACTCTCACTCAAAAAAGTCCGTATTTCGGAATATTCCGTATTTCGGAATATTTGGATATGGGATACTCAACCTGTATTGCAGAAAAAGTCCGCACTTGGGACGGGCGCCCAGCATCCACTACGGACTACGAGAAATAGATTTACCGGTAAGTAAAATCTTATTTTCTCTAACGTCCTAGTGGATGCTGGGGACTCCGTAAGGACCATGGGGATTATACCAAAGCTCCCAAACGGGCGGATGACTCTGCAGCACCGATTGAGCAAACAATAGGTCCTCCTCAGCCAGGGTATCAAACTTGTAGAACTTTGCAAAAGTGTTTGAACCTGACCAAGTAGCCGCTCGGCACAGCTGTAATGCCGAGACCCCTCAGGCAGCCGCCCAAGAAGAGCCCACCTTCCTAGTGGAATGGGCTTTAACTGATTTTGGCAGCGGCAATCCAGCCGCAGAATGAGCCTGCTGAATCGTGTTACAGATCCAGCGAGCAATAGTTTGCTTTGAAGTAGGAGCACCCAGCTTGTTGGATGCGTACAGGATAAACAGTGATTCCGTGTTCCTGACTCTAGCCGTTCTGGCTACATAAACCTTCAAAGCCCTGACCACATCCAGTAACTCGGAATCCTCCAAGTCACGAGTAGCCACAGGCACCACAATAGGTTGGTTCATATGAAAATATGACACCACTTTTGACAGAAATTGTGGACGGGTACGCAATTCTGCTCTATCCATATGGAAAACCAGATAGGGGCTTTTATGTGACAAAGCCGCCAAGTCTGACACACGCCTAGCCGAAGCCAAGGATAATAGCATGAACACTTTCCACGTGAGATATTTTAACTCCACCATTGGTTCAAACCAGTGTGATTTCAGGAAACTTAACACCACGTTAAGATCCCAAGGTGCCACTGGAGGCACAAAAGGAGGCTGAATATGCAGCACTCCCTTACAAACATCTGAACTTCTGGTAGAGAAGCCAACTCTTTTCGAAAGAAAAAGGATAGGGCCGAAATCTGGACCTTAATGGAACCCAATTTTAGGCCAAAATTCACTCCTGACTGTAGGAAGTGAAGGAAACTGCCCAGCTGGAATTCCTCTGTAGGAGCATTCCTGGCCTCCCACCAAGAAACATATTTTCGCCATATACGGTGATAGTGTTTAGCTGACACGTCCTTCCTAGCCTTTATCCGCGTAGGAATGACCTCGTCCGGAATGCCCTTTTCTGCTAGGATCCGGCGTTCAACCGCCATGCCGTCAAACGCAGCCGCGGTAAGTCTTGGAACAGACAGGGCCCCTGTTGCAACAAGTCCTGTCCTAGAGGCAGAGGCCACGGGTCCTCTGTGAGCATTTCTTGCAGATCTGGATACCAAGTCCTTCGTGGCCAATCTGGAACAATGAGGATTGTTCTCACTCCTCTTTTTCTTATTATCCTCGGCACCTTGGGTATGAGAGGAAGAGGAAGAAATAAATAGACCGACTGGAACACCCACGGTGTCACCAGTGTGTCCACAGCTATCGCCTGAGGGTCTCATGACCTGGCACAATACCTCTGTAGCTTTTTGTTGAGGCGGGATGCCATCATATCCACCTGTGGCAGTTCCCACCGACTTGCAATCTGCGTGAAGACTTCTTGATGAAGTCCCCACTCTCCCGGATGGAGGTCGTGCCTGCTGAGGAAGTCTGCTTCCCAGTTGTCCACTCCCGGGATGAACACTGCTGACAGTGCGCTTACGTGATTCTGCGCCCAGCGAAGAATTCTGGTGGCTTCTGACTGAATCAGAACCGGTTGGTCGCGAAGCAGGGTCTCCGCTTGACGTAGGGC
This sequence comes from Pseudophryne corroboree, assembly GCF_028390025.1. NCBI lineage: Eukaryota > Metazoa > Chordata > Amphibia > Anura > Myobatrachidae > Pseudophryne > Pseudophryne corroboree. The sequence goes on from NC_086446.1 coordinate 573,709,454, forward strand.
GTTGTATACGGCACTTAGTTCCAGGATGTTGATTTGAAGGCAAGTCTCCTGACTTACCCACAGAGCTTGGAACTTTTTTCCCTGTGTGACTGCTCCCCACCCTCGGAGGCTTGCATCCGTGGTCACCAGGATCCAGTCCTGAATGCCGAATCTGCGGCCCTCGAGAAGATGAGCACTCTGCAGCCACCACAGGAGAGACACCCTGGCCCTGGGGGATAGGGTGATTAACCGATGCATCTGAAGATGTGATCCGGACCACTTGTCCAATAAGTGCCATTGAAAGGTCCTCGCATGGAACCTGCCGAAGGGAATGGCCTCGTATGATGCCACCATCCTTCCCAGGACTCGAGTGCAGTGATGCACTGACACCTGTTTTGGTTTTAATAGGTTCCTGACCAGTGTCATGAGCTCCTGAGCTCTCTCTATCGGGAGATAAACCCTTTTGTCTAGAATCATGCCTAGGAAAGGCAGATGAGCCATAGGAACCAACTGCGATTTAGGAATATTTAGAATCCAGCCGTGTTGCCGTTACACTTCCAGAGAAAGTGATACGCTGTTCAGCAACTGCTCTCTTAATCTCGCTTTTATGAGGAGATCGTCCCAGTACGGGATAATTGCGACACCTTGCTTCCGCAGGAGCACCATCATTTCCGCCATTACCTTGCTGAAGATTCTCGGGGCCGCGAAGAGACCAAACGGCAACGTCTGAAATTGGTAATGACAATCCTGTACCGCAAATCTGAGGTACGCCTGATGAGGTGGATAAATGGGGACATGAAGGTATGCATCCTTTATGTCCAGAGACACCATAAAATCTCCCCCTTTCAGGTTTGCTATGACCGCTCTTAGCGATTCCATCTTGAACTTGAACCCTTTCAGGTATATGTTCAGGGATTTTAAATTCAATATGGGTCTGACCGAACCGTCCGGTTTCGGCACTACAACATGGTCGAATAATAACCCCCTCCTTGTTGAAGGAGGGGAACCTTGACCACCACCTGTTGAAGATACAATTTGGGAATTGCAGTTAACACTATTTCCCTCTCGTGGGGGGAAGCCGACAGGGCCGTCGATGAGGGGGCATCTCCTCAAAGTCCAGCTTGTATCCCTGAGACACAATATTGCCCAGGGATCCAACAGGGAGTGAACCCACTTGTGGCTGAAATTACGAAGACGTGCCCCCACCGGGCCTAGCTCCGCCTGTGGAGCCCCAGCGGCATGCGGTGGATTTTGTAGAGGCCGGGGAGGACTTCTGTTCCTGGGAACTAGCTGTGTTGTGCAGCTTCTTTCCTCTGCCCCTGCCTCTAGCAAGAAAGGACGTACCTCGGAATTTCTTGTTTCTTTGTAATCGAAAGGCTGCATTTGATAATGTCGTGCTTTCCTAGGCTGTGCAGGAATATAAGGCAAAAGATCAGAATTACCAGCCATGGCAGTGGAGATCAGGTCCGAGATCCCTTCTCCACACAATCCTCAGCCTTCCATATGCCTCTTAAGTCGGCATCACCTGTCCATTGCATATCTACAGGACACGTCAAGCAGAAATCGACATAGCGTTGACTCTAGAACCCAGTAGACTAATTCCTTTTTGGGCATGTTTTATATATATATATATATATATATATATATATATATATATCTTAAGACAGCCTCTTTAATATACATATATATATATATATATATATATATATATATACACACATACATACATACACACATACATACTAGGGTCTCAATCTCTGCTGATAAGGTACCTGTCCACGCTGCTACAGCGCTATAAACCCATGCCGACACAATCGCCGGACTGAGTAGTGTACCAGAATGTGCACGCTATCTGCAGGATCCCTGAGGATAGCTGTTAAGTCAGGGCTACCTTTTGGGCAAACGTGACACCCTAGGGGAAGATTCCCATCGTATCCTGGCCCTAGTAGGGGAAGGATACTCCCTGAGAATTCTTTGTGGGAAACTGCAGTCTCTTGTCTGGAGATTCCCGCTCTTTTTCATCATGAGAGGAGGGAAATTTACCTCAGCTTTCTTCCCCTTTAACATGTGTACCCTTGTGTCAGGGACAGATGAGTCATCAGTGATATGCAAATCATCTTTTATTACAATAATCATATATTGAATACTTTCCTGCCATTTTGGCTGTAACTTTGCATTATCGTAATCGACACTGGAGTCAGACTCCGTGTCGATATCAGTGTATATTATTTTGGATAGTGAGCATTGAGAGACTCTGAAGGTCTCTGCCACATAGGGACAGACATGGGTAGATTCCCTGTCTGTTCTCTAATCTTTTGTGCAATAAATTCACCTTCGCACTTTATTACACATATCCAAACAGGTGTCGGTGTTGTCGACGGAGACACCCCTCACACACATATTTGCTCCATCTCCTCCTTAGGGGAGCCTTTTACCTCAGACATGTCGACACACACGTACCGACACACCACACATTCAGGGAATGCTCATCTGAAGACAATTCCCCCACAAGGCCCTTTGGAGAGACAGAGAGAGAGTATGCCAGCACACACCCCAGCGCTATTAACCCAGGAATAACACAGTAACTTAATGTTAACCCAGTAGCTGCTGTTTATAATGATTTTTGCGCCTAATTATGTGCCCCCCCTCTCTTTTTACCCTCTTCTACCGTGAATCTGCAGGGGAGAGGCTGGTGAGCTTCCTCTCAGCGGTGCTGTGGAGAAAAACATGGCGCTGGTGAGTGCAGAGGAAGAAGCCCCGCCCCCTCAACGGCGGGCTTCTGTCCCGCTTAAATATACATTTTCTTGGCGGGGGCTCATACATATATACAGTGCCCAACTGTATATATGCTAAACTTTTGCCAAAGAGGTCCCAATTGCTGCCCAGGGCGCCCCCCCCCCCCCTGCACCCTTACAGTGACCGGAGTATGTGAGGTGTGTGTGGCAGCAATGGCGCACAGCTGCAGTGCTGTGCGCTACCTCAGTGAAGACTGGAATCTTCTGCCGCCAATTTCGAAGTCATCTTGCTTCTTATGCTCAACCGGCTTCTGTCTTCCGGCTCTGCGAGGGGGACGGCGGCGCGGCTCTGGGATCGGACGACGAGGGTGAGATCCTGTGTACGATCCCTCTGGAGCTAATGGTGTCCAGTAGCCTAAGAAGCAGGACCTATCTTCAGAGAGTAGGGCTGCTTCTCTCCCTCTGTCCCACGATGCAGGGAGTCTGTTGCCAGCAGAGCTCCCTGAAAATAAAAAATCTAACAAAATACTTTCTTACAGCAAGCTCAGGAGAGCTCACTGAACAGCACCCAGCTCGTCCGGGCACAGATTCAAACTGAGGTCTGGAGGAGGGACATAGAGGGAGGAGCTAGAGCACACCAGAATCTAAATTCTTTCTTAAAGTGCCCATGTCTCCTGCGGAGCCCGTCTATTCCCCATGGTCCTTAAGGAGTCCCCAGCATCCACTAGGACGTTAGAGAAATAAGATTTTAAACCTACCGGTAAATCTTTTTCTCGTAGTCCGTAGAGGATGTTGGGCACTCCGTAAGGACCATGGGGATAGACGGGCTCCGCAGGAGACATGGGCACTTTAAGAAAGACTTTAGGTATGGGTGTGCACTGGCTCCTCCCTCTATGCCCCTCCTCCAGACCTCAGTTAGAGAAACTGTGCCCAGAGGAGACGGACAGTACGAGGAAAGGATTTTTGTTAATCCAAGGGCAAGAGTCATACCAGCCACACCAATCACACCGTATAACTTGTGATATACTAACCAGTTAACAGTATGAAAACAACATAGCATCAGTCCAAGACCGATGAAAACTATAACATAACCCTTATGTAAGCAAAACTATATACAAGTCTTGCAGAAGTAGTCTGCACTTGGGACGGGCACCCAGCATCCTCTACGGACTACGAGAAAAAGATTTACCGGTAGGTTTAAAATCTTATTTTCTCTTACGTCCTAGAGGATGTTGGGGACTCCGTAAGGACCATGGGGATTATACCAAAGCTCCCAAGCGGGCGGGAGAGTGCGGATGACTCTGCAGCACCGATTGAGCAAACAGGACGTCCTCCTCAGCCAGGGTATCAAACTTATAGAACTTTGCAAAGGTGTTTGAACCCGACCAAGTAGCAGCTCGGCATAGTTGTAGTGCCGAGACCCCTCGGGCAGCCACCCAAGACGAGCCCACCTTCCTAGTGGAATGGGCCTTGACCGATTTTGGTAACGGCAATCCAGCCGTAGAATGCGCCTGCTGAATCGTGTTACAGATCCAGCGAGCAATAGTCTGCTTTGAAGCAGGGGCGCCAACCTTGTTGGCTGCATATAGGACAAACAGTGCTTCTGTTTTTCTGACTCTAGCCATTCTGGCCACGTAAATTTTCAAAGCCCTGACTACATCAAGGGACTCGGAATCCTACAAGTCTCGCGTAGCCACAGGCACCACAATAGATTGGTTCATATGAAAATATGACACCACCTTAGGCAAGAATTGAGGACGGGTCCGCAATTCCGCTCTATCCATATGGAAAACCAGATAGGGGCTTTTATGAGACAAAGCCGCCAATTCCGACACTCGCCTAGCCGAAGCCAAGGCTAATAACATGACCACCTTCCAAGTGAGATATTTTAACTCCACCGTTTGAAGTGGTTCAAACCAGTGCGACTTAAGGAAACTCACCACCACGTTAAGGTCCCAAGGCGCCACCGGAGGTATAAAAGGAGGCTGAATATGCAGCACTCCCTTCACAAAAGTCTGTACTTCTGGGAAAGAAGCCAATTCTTTTTGAAAGAAAATGGATAAGGCTGAAATCTGAACCTTAATGGAGCCTAATTTTAGGCCCAAATTCAGTCGTCTGTAGGAAGTGAAGAAAACGGCCCAGATGGAATTCTTCCGTAGGAGCATTCCTGGCCTCACACCAAGAAACATATTTTCGCCATATACGGTGATAGTGTTTAGCAGTCATGTCCTTCCTAGCCTTTATCAGAGTAGGAATGACCTCATCCGGAATGCCTTTTTCCGCTAGGATCCTGCGTTCAACCGCCATGCCGTCAAACGCAGCCGCGGTAAGTCTTGGAACAGACAGGGCCCCTGTTGCAACAGGTCCTGTCATAGAGGAAGAGGCCACGGATCTTCTGTGAGCATTTCCAGCAGATCCGGATACCAGGTCCTTCGTGGCCAATCTGGAACAATGAGAATTGTCTGTACTCCTCTTTTTCTTACTATTCTCAACACCTTGGGTATGAGAGGAAGAGGAGGAAACACATAGACCGACTGGAACACCTACGATGTCACTAGGGTGTCTACAGCTACCGCCTGAGGGTCTTTTGATCTGGCGCAATACCTCTGTAGCTTTTTGTTGAGGCGGGACGCCATCATGTCTATCTGGGGCAGTCCCCACTGACTTGCAATCTGTGCGAAGACTTCCTGATGAAGTCCCCACTCTCCTGGATGCAGGTCGTGTCTGCTGAGGAAGTCTGCTTCCCAGTTGTCCACTCCCGGAAGGAACACTGCTGACAGTGCGCTTACATGATTTTCCGCCCAGCAAAGAATCCTGGTGGCTTCCGCCATTGCCACTCTGCTCCTTGTGCCGCCTTGGCGGTTTACATGAGCCACTGCGGTGATGTTGTCTGACTGGACCAGAACTGGTTGGTCGCGAAGTAAGGTCTCCGCTTGACGTAGGGCGTTGTATATGGCCCTCAGTTCCAGGATGTTGATGTGAAGACAAGTCTCTTGACTTGACCAAAGACCTTGGAAGTTTCTTTCCTGTGTGACTGCTCCCCAACCTCGGAGGCTCGCGTCCGTGGTCACCAGGATCCAGTCCTGAATGCCAAACCTGCGGCCTTCTAGAAGGTGAGCACTCTGCAGCCACCACAGGAGAGATACCCTGGCTCTGGAGGACAGGGTGATCATCTGATGAATTTGTAGATGTGACCCGGACCACTTGTCCAGTAGGTCCCATTGGAAAGTCCTCGCATGGAACCTGCCGAAGGGAATGGCTTCGTATGATGCCACCATCTTTCCTAGGACTCGAGTGCAGTGATGCACTGACACCTGTTTTGGCTTCAATAGGTTCCTGACCAGAGTCATGAGTTCCTGAGCTTTTTCTATCGGAAGATAAACCCTTTTCTGGTCTGTATCCAGAATCATGCCCAAGAAGGTCAGACGAGTCGTAGGAACCACCTGTGACTTCGGGATATTGAGAATCCAGCCGTGTTGCTGTAACACCTTCAGTGAAAGTGAGACGCTGTTCAGCAACTGCTCTCTTGATCTCGCTTTTATGAGGAGATCATCCAAGTACGGGATAATTGTGACACCTTGCTTGCGCAGGAGCACCATCATTTCCGCCATTACCTTGGTGAAAATCCTCGGGGCCGTGGAAAGCCCAAACGGCAACGTCTGAAATTGGTAATGACAATCCTGTACCGCAAATCTCAGGTACGCCTGATGAGGTGGATAAATGGGAACATGAAGGTATGCATCCTTTATGTCCAGAGATACCATAAAATACCCCCCTTCCAGGCTGGCGATGACCGCTCTTAGCGATTCCATCTTGAACTTGAACCTTTTCAAGTATAGGTTCAGGGATTTTAAATTTAAAATGGGTCTGACCGAACCGTCCGGTTTCGGGACTACAAACAGGGTTGAGTAATATCCCCTCCCTTGTTGAAGCAGGGGAACCTTGACCACCACCTTTTGAAGATACAATTTGTGAATTGCATTTAATACTATCTCCCTTCCCGGGGGAGAAGCTGGTAGGGCCGATTTGAAAAACCGGCGAGGAGGCACCTCTTCGAATTCCAGCTTGTAACCCTGAGAAACAATTTCTATTGCCCAGGGATCCACCTGTGAGTGAACCCAGATGTGGCTGAAAACTCGAAGACGTGCCCCCACTGGGGCGGACTCCTTTAGCGGAGCCCCAGCGTCATGCGGTGGATTTTGTAGAGGCCGGGGAGGACTTCTGTTCCTGGGAACTAGCTGTGTTGTGCAGCTTTTTTCCTCTGCCCTTACCTCTGGCAAGAAAGGACGCACCTCGTACTTTGTTTCTTTGTGATCGAAAGGACTGCATTTGATAATGTGGCGCTTTCTTAGGCTGTGAGGGAATATAAGGCAAAACATTTGATTTACCAGCTGTAGCTGTGGAGACCAGGTCGAGAGACCTTCCCCAAACAATTCCTCACCCTAGTAAGGTAAAACCTCCATATGCATCTTTGAGTCGGCATCACCTGTCCATTGCCGGGTCCAGAGGACTCGTCTAGCAGAAATCGACATAGCGTTGATTCTAGAACCCAGTAGACTAATGTCTCTTTGAGCATCTCTCATATATAAGACAGCATCTTTTATATGCCCTAGGGTTAATAAAATGGTATCCTTATCTAGGGTCTCAATTTCCGCTGATAAGGTATCTGTCCATGCTGCTACAGCGCTACAAACCCAGGCCGACGCAATCGCCGGTCTGAGTAAGGTACCAGAATGTGTGTAAATGGACTTCAAGGTAACCTCCTGCTTGCGGTCAGCAGGATCCTTGAGGGTAGCCGTATCTTGGGATGGCAGCGCTACCTTTTTGGATAAGCATGTCAATGCTTTGTCCACCCTAGGGGTGGATTCCCACCGTATCCTGTCCGTTGGCGGGAAAGGATACGCCATAAGAATCCTTTGGGGGAATCTGCAGTTTTTTGTCTGGAGATTCCCAAGCTTTTTCACATAATTCGTTCAACTCATGTGAGGGGGGAAAGGTTACCTCAGGTTTCTTTCTCTTATACATGTGTACCCTCGTGTCAGGGACAGGGGGTTCCTCTGTGATATGCAAAACATCTTTTATCGCAATAATCATATATCGAATACATTTTGCCAATTTTGGCTGTAACTTTGCATCATCGTAGTCGACACTGGAGTCAGAATCCGTGTCGGTATCTGTGTCTACTATTTGGGATAGTGGGCGCTTTTGAGACCCCGAAGGTCCCTGCGACATAGGGACAGACATGGCTTGACTCCCTGGCTGTTCCCTAGCTTCAGCTTTGTCTAGTCTTTTGTGCAATAAATTTACATTAGCACTTAAAACATTCCACATATCAATCCAGTCAGGTGTTGGCGTTGTCGACGGAGACACCACATTCATTTGCTCCCCCTTCTCCCTAGGAGAGCCTTCTACCTCAGACATGTCGACACACGCGTACCGACACACCATACACTCAGGGAATCCTCTTATCTGAAGACAGATCCCCCACAAGGCCCTTTGGAGAGACAGAGAGAGAGTATGCCAGCACACACCCAGCGCTATATGACCCAGGAAAAAACACAATAAATATATGTTTACCCAGTAGCGCTGTTTTATATTTATATATATATATATATATATATATATATATATATATATTTATTTAAAACCCTCTTTCACCGTGGAATAAGCAGGGGAGAGTCCGGGGAGCTTCCTCTCAGCGCTGTGCTGTGGAGAAAATGGCGCTGGTGAGTGCTGAGGGAGAAGCCCCGCCCCCTCGGCGGCGGGCTTCTGTCCCGCTGAAATATACTAAAAAACTAGCAGGGGCTCTTTATATACAGTGCCCAGCTGTATATATATATATATATATATATATATATATATATATATATATATATATATTTTTTTTTTTTTTGCCAAAGAGAGGTTCATATGCTGCCCAGGGCGCCCTCCCCTGCGCCCTGCACCCTTAAAGTGACTGCCGTGTGTGAGGTGTATGGGAGCAATGGCGCACAGCTTTACTGCTGTGCGTTACCTCAGTGAAGATCATGAAGTCTTCTGCCGCCTCTGAAGTCTTCTTTTCTTCTCATACTCATCTGGCTTCTATCTTCCGGCTCTGCGAGGAGGACAGCGGCGCGGCTCTGGGACAGACGGCGAGGGTGAGACCTGCGTACCGATCCCTCTGGAGCTAATGGTGTCCAGTAGCCTAAGAAACAGAGCCTAGCATTAAAGTAGGTCTGTTTCTCTCCCCTCAGTCCCTCGATGCAGGGAGTCTATTGCCAGCAGGCTCCCTGAAAATAAAAAACCTAACAAATATACTTTCTGACAGGAAACTCAGGAGAGCTCCCTGTAATGCACCCACCTCTGGGCACAGTAGTAAACTGAGGTCTGGAGGAGGGGCATAGAGGGAGGAGCCAGTGCACACCCATACCTAAAGTCTTTCTTAAAGTGCCCATGTCTCCTGCGGAGCCCGTCTATCCCCATGGTCCTTACGGAGTCCCCAGCATCCTCTAGGACGTAAGAGAAATTGCAATTAATAATAGTAAATGGGTACATTATTAATGGCATGGATTCAGCAAGGTGCTGGAATCCTTCCTCAGACTCTGGCCCACGCGGTCACGTTAAAAATCACACAGCTGCTGCTGCTCTGTTGGCTTCACATTCTAGATACAAGGCTATGATGTATGACATTCCAAATGTCTTCTACTGGATTGAGATCTGGTGACTCTGGGGGCCATTGGGTCAACTGTATTCATGGCCATGGAAGTGAAACAATATAAGATGGCGTGTTATGTGACTATGGGGTCTATGTACTAAGACTTGTAGAGAGATAAAGTGGACAGAGAAAGTAACAACCAAATAGCTCCTAACCATAATTTTTCAAACACAGCCTGTAACATGGCAGTTAGGAGCTGATTGGCTGGTACTTTATCTATATCCAAGGGTAAGTACACAGATCCCTATGTGACATGTCACATTAGCCTGTGAACAGTGGTGCCCAAACCTTCTTGAACCACTAGAGTATCAGCATTTTTTTTCACCGCACTCCTTGGGCAAAAGTTGCTTATGGAGAAATTCAGCAAAATTAATTAAATTAAATAAAATGTGTTTGTCATTCTTAGGATGTTATATGGTGGGTTGTGTTTATCTTCACTCACATCCTTCATGATTGACAGTGGCCAGCACTGGTTTTGCCTACCATATGGACCATAAAATAAATTTGATTTGGTCCATCAACCCATGGCTGCCTTGCGGCACCCAGTAGTGGCTATAAGGGATGCACATTGTCAATAACAATACTCAGGCTATGGGATTTAAATGATTCTCATTTGGTATTAAGGCTCCTAATATATGCTAAGAAAACAGTTTAGCACAGATGGATTCATGCTGTTTATGCCAAATCCTGACCCTGCCATCTGCATGTCGATCTAAAAATGGGAGATTTGTCAGACCAGGTGACGTTTTTCCAATTTTTAACTGCTCAGATTTGCACAGTCTGTGCCCACCATAAACTCCGTTTCCTGTTCTTCACAAACACGAGTGGAACCTGATGTGGTCGTCTGCTACTTTAGCCCATGTGCTTCAAGGTTCGGGAAGCCGCTCTTCTGCACACCACTATAGTAATAAATGGATGTTTGTGTTACAGTGGCCTTCCTATTAACTAGAGCCAGTCTGGCCATTCATTTCTTACCTCTCATTAAAAATTGGATTTTAATTACCTACCGGTAAATCCTTTCTTCGTAGTCCGTAGAGGATATTGGGGTCCACATTAGTACCATGGGATATAGACGGGTCCAATAAGAGCCTTGGGCACTTTAAGAACTCTGGTTTGGATCAGGTTTGGAATAACCCTGTCCGGGATCCCCTTCCGGGCTAGAATTTGACGTTCAACCTCCATGCCGTCAAACGTAGCCGTGGTAAGTCTTGATAGACTAACAGCCCCTGTTGTAGAAGATCCTCTCGAAGAGGCACGGGTCCTCTAGGAGCATTCTCTAGTAGATCCGCGTACAGGCCCTTCTTGGCCAATCCGGAGCAATGAAAGTTGCTTGAATCTTTTCACTTTTTATTCTTTTGAGAATTCTTGGGATCAACGGAAGAGGTGGAAACACGTTAACCATCTGGTAGACCCATGGAGTCACCAGAGCGTCTACCGCCACTGCTTGTGGGTCCCTCGACCTGGAGCAATACCGCTTGAACTTCTTGTTGAGACAAGAGGCCATCATGTTGATTTGTGGAATTTCCGACTGAAGTGTCAAGGATTCGTACACCTGCGGGTGAAGACGCCACTCTCCTGGATGGAGGTTGTGTCTGCTGAAGAAGTCTTCCCAGTTGTCTACTCCCGGAATGAAGATTGCCGACCGCGCCACCGCGTGTCTCTCTGCCCACAGGAGAATCCTTGTTACCTTGGACAGTGCTGCTTTGCTCTTCGTTCCACCCTGTCAGTTTATGTACGTTACCGTCGTCACATTGTCCGACTGAACTTGAATGGCTTGATCTTGAAGAAGATGCGATGCCTGCAGAAGGGCGTTGTATATGGCCCTTAGCTCCAGAACGTTGATCGGAAGAATGGCTTCCTGACTTGACCATTTTCCTTGGAGCTGTTCCCCTTGGGTGACTGCTCCCCAACCTCTGAGGCTTGCAGGATCCAATTTTAAATCCCAAACCTTCGGCCCTCGGTCAGGTGAGAAGTGTGAAGCCACCACAGAAGAGAAATCCTGGCTTTTGGTGACAGACGTATCCTCTGGTGCATGTGTAGATGCGATTCGGATCATTTGTCCAACAGATCCAGCTGGAAAGGCCTTGCATGAAACCTTCCGTACTGCAGAGCCTCGTAAGAGGCTACCATCTTCCCCAGAAGGCGAATGCATAGATGCACAGATATCCGGGCTGGTTTAAGGAACATCCCGCACCATCGACTGGATTACCAATGCCTTTTCCATCGGAAGGAATACCTTCCGTATCCAGTATCATCCCCAGGAACGGAAGCCTCCGTGGTGGTTCCAGGAGAGATTTTGGTAGGTTCAGAATCCACCCGTGATCCTGGAGTAGTCGGGTTGAGAGGGCAATGCTGTCCAACAACCTCTCCCTGGAAGGTGCTTTTATCAGCAGGTTGTCCAGGTACGGTATTATGTTCACTCCTTTCATGCGGAAGAGAAACATCATCTCTGCCATTACCTTGGGGAACATCCTCGGTGCCATGGAGAGGCCAAATGGCAGGGCCTGGAACTGGTAGTGACAGTCCTGTAGTGCAAACCGTAGATAATCCTGACGAGGCGGCCAAACCGGAATATGAAGGTACGCATCCTTGATATTTAGAGATGCCAGAAATTCACCCTCCTCCAGACCTGAGATCACCGCTCTGAGACACCATCTTGAACTTGAGCACCCAAAGTACGGATAGAGTGACTTGAGGTTTAAAATGGGCCTTATCGAACCGTCCGGTTTTGGCACCACAAACAGGTTGGAGTAATAACCTTTGTTTGTAGTTGAAGTGGAACTGGAACAATGACCTGAGTTTGTACCAGTTTCTGAATTGCTGCCTGCAAAGTCATACCTGCTTCTGGAGAAGCTGGTAAGCCTGATTTGAAGAATCTGTGAGGCGTGAGTTCCTGATAGGCGATAAGGTCTTTGACCCAGTGATCCTGGCATGATGTTGCCCAAATGTGACTGAAATAACGTAACCGGGCTCCCACCTGCCTGTCTTCCAGGCAGTGCGGTCCACTGTCATGCTGAAGGCTTTGAGGTAGCAGACCCGGCGGTCTGGTCCTGAGAACCTGCAGCTGCTGATTTTCTGGGTTTACCTTTATTGCCTTTGAAGGCTGTAGAAGAACCTTTGAAATTGCCTTTAAATTTCACTGTCCGAAAGGACTGCAGAGTTGGAGCAGAGTAGGTTTTCCTAGCTGGGGGTGCAGCAAAAGGAAGGTACGTAGACTTGCCAGCCGTAGCCTTGGGAATATCCAGTTCATCCAAATAGGGTCTCACCTGTGAATGGTAGGCTTTCTACGCCTTTCCTGGAATCCGCATTCGCAGTCCACTGGCATAGCCACAAGCCCCTGCGTGCTGACACTGCCATGGTAGTGGTGCGTTCGTTGAGCAAACCAATTTCCTTTATGGCCTCCACCATAAAGAGTCCTGAATATGCTGTAGGAGTAAAAATAGGATTTTGGTACTTACCAGGTAAATCCTTTTCTTTGAATCCATAGGGGGCACTGGAGTACTCTTGGGATATGGACGGCGTAGCAGAAACAAAGGCACTGAATATTTAAATTTAGAACTCTCCACCCCTCCATATCCCAGAGTACCTCAGTGTACGACCTCAGTGTTTTTTACTGAGCGAACAGGAACTATAAAGAGGTTGACAATGGAGAATTCCTATAACATAACGGACAACAACAAAGTTGACACATAACGTTATTGTCAACTACACAGTTGACACCATAACCGATAGACCTTTATAATTTGAACAAATCGGTGAAAATTTCTTACCATAAGCTCCTCTGAACTTAATACAATCCTGGTAAAATGTGTTACCATAAGCTCCTTTGAGCTTAAAACAACCCAGGTAAAACTGCTCTGGGTGGGCGTCCAGTGCCCCCTATGGATTCAAAGAAAAGGATTTACCTGGTAAGTACCAAAATCCTATTTTCTTTTTCATCCACTAGGGGTCACTGGAGTACTCTTGGGACGTACCAAAGCTTCCCTCGTGGGCGGGAGAGCTGTTTGACACTTGTAACAGTAGACGGCCAAAGCTAGATGCTGATGCCGCAACCGTTTCATAACGTGTAAACGCGCACAAACGTGTGCACTGAAGGCTATGTAGCCGATAACGTGTAAACACGCAGAAACGTGTGCACTGAAGGCTATGCAGCCGATAACGTGTAAACGCGCACAAATGTGTGCACTGAAGGCTATGTAGCCGCGTGGTAGACGCTCCACGACCAGCTGGTCATGACATTCCCACAGAACCTGTGGGATGAGCTATTACTGATGAGCTATTACTGACGTAGGCGACTGTAACTTAGCCTTAAAGTAAGCCTGACTTGTAGTCATTTTTATCCAACTGGATAATGTCTGCTGAGAAACTGGCTAACCCCAGTTGGCAGCATCATAGAGAACAAACAACGTATCCGTATTACGTACTGTAGACGTTCGGGACATATAGACGCGTAATGCGTGTACCACATTCAGAATTCTAGAATGTGCTGTCAACACAGGAACCACTATTGGTTTATTGATGTGAAGAATAAGAAATCGGAATTCGTCCGAAGTTCTGTTTTGTCATGAGAAAACTCAAATACGGTGGCTTGGAATACAAGGCACCCAAATGTGAAAACAAAACCCTTGCCGAAGCTAAGGCTAGAAGAAAAACGTTTTCCAAGCGAGAAACTTAATCCCCATTTGTTGTAAGGGTTCAAAATATGAAAACTGTAAGAAATCTGAACCCAGCTTCAAGTCGCATGGCGCTGTAGGTGGGATAAATGGAGGCTGCACTTTGATTCCACCTTGTAGAAAAGTGTGTACCGACGTAATAGAGTCAAACGTCTTGCACCCTCAGTGCAGATAAACGCAGTTCTCCATCCCACCCCGTCTGTAAAATAACAGAATACGGGTAACATTGAAAGATGATGTCGGAAACTTCCGAGTTTCACACCCACCTATATAGGCACACCAAATTTTGTAATAATGAGCTGCCGTAAGCGGCTTCCTAGCTCGTAACATGGTTGGTATAACCGATACTGTAATGCCCTATATCTTTTCTTAAGAGGGCGGTCTGAACCACCACCCCGTAAACCGCAGCCGCGGTACATAGGTAAATAGGAGTAAAAGAACGGTCCCTGTTGTACAGGTTGGACGTATTATGAGCGGGCAAAGATCGTGTGCAATTATTCCTTGGAGATTCGAGAAGCAAGCTCTCCGAAACCCATGAGATATCACTAGTATGACTGTGACGAACTGTCTTATGATCCGTTTTAGCAACGGAGAGAGCAGCGGAAAACGGTGGAACCAGATACACGAGGCTGTATGACCACACGAATTTGAGAACCTCCACCGCCACTGCCCTTGTGATCTGTCGTTCTGTACACATACTGAGCGTTTGTAATTGTGGCGAGATGTCATCATGTATACCTGAGGGTAACCCCACCTGTGGATTCACATATGAAACACCTCTGGATTTAATGCCCAGTTTTCTGGATAAAAATCCCGACGGTTGAGATCATCTGTCTGTCAAAGTCAGAAAAATATCTCTATGCACACTACCATATTTGCACCTCACACAGGTCCGTGCTGCGCATGCGTACGCTCTCCCGTGCGTGCGCATACTCACAGTCGCGGGCACCCGCAGGCGCACGGTATGCGTATTTACGGTAGAGTTTATGTGATCGTAGCGTGCGACTCAATCGTTACATATTTTCAGTAATAATGTATTTTGTAGATCATGGTCCCTTTGATAGATTCTGAAAGTTTAGTTAACATAGCATGTTCCTGAACAGAGAGATCCCTCTTTGTATTGTACGAAGGGTCTAACAGGGGTCATACAGTGGTGTTTGGTACCCATCGGAAGAGTATTTAAATAGCAATATTCCGGTGTTGGTTTGGAGCGGATTAATCGCTCGTGCGAATAGTTATGGACATAAGAAGTTTATGTCCATTTACTATTATTTGTTCTTATTTAGTCATGCGGCGGGAAACTCAGTATCCCACCCACCTGAACAGTTGGAAACAGTCACAACCCACCTGTATGAATCAACCTATGACCTTTTGTTATAATGCGAAGCCGAATTCCTGTGTCCAATGAACAATGAGATTGTAGGGACCATTGAATTGTATTGTGTGTGGGGCATAAATAGGCAGGCCGACCATATCCAGTTCACTCTCTTCAACGGTTCTCATTGCTGATAATCGGGAGCTGGATATCGAGGCGCATGCGATCGTTTCCCCTTGTGCGTAAGTGTTTCTCCGCAGCTATATTGATCTTCTTGTTATTGTGGGCCAATCTCTCTCAATTTCTCTCTCCTTCTCTTTCTCACTCATTTTCCCTTAAATTGTATTGTATTGTATTTCCTGTGTAGTTATCTGGTTAGGTAGTCTATGTTATATTGTAGTGTATGACTTGTATTGTGTTTAACTCTTTTGCAAGTAAAGCATTCATAATATATATATTAGGCGTTGGACCCTGAGCACGGTATCTGTGTGTTTCTTATAGTATTAAGTATTCTCAGAGCGTCGGTGACGCTCAAACAGCTTTTAAGGTAATAAGGTTATACTGTGTTGCATTTACACTCTAACATTACACTAAGGTTTTACTGCACAATACACTGTTTATGGTTTAGATACAAAGGTTTAATATAGTGAGCGTCAGCGCCGCTGGTGATCTCCTCGTGGTCCCGAGCGTCCGCTGCGCTATAGCGAATCATTATGTTAGTTAACAGCCAATAACGTGCCTGCCTGTGATCTCTTGGCCGTGAGTGAACGTGACGCTTGAGCGTCTCGATCACGGCAAAGCGATTGTTACGCAACTAGCGTACCCTTACGGTACTTCATACGTAGATAGCGTACAGTGTTCTTAGACCTCATAAAGGGTATTATATATGATAAAGATTTAGCTTTATCAATTGGCGGCTCGCCCGTCCTTCACATATCTACACTAGGTAATTTCAGCAGACATTATCCAGCAGCAAAGGGCGGGAGATCATATTCCTCGTAGTGCTGTTTGGATAAGCATCTGCTTCTCTTAGTAAAGGGTGCTGAAGGAATCCGGGAACCGGAGGTAAGAACAAAACAATAGTGTCTTTTTAAAACTGTTTATTTTTCTGTCTTGCGTACACACGCACGCACACATATATATCTGCATTTCCTTTTCATTGGTGTATTTTCGTATGTCACTCTCCTGTTTGCCAGTTCTATAGTTGATAAACGTATAAATTGTGTTACGGTGGATCTTTGCTTTGCGTACACGTGTCTCTAACAAAAGACTGAGACTTGCGTACGCAATCCAAGGGCCGACGCACGCAGCGTATATTACGCAACGGAGCGTACGGGTACGCCCACGTAACTCAAATCACAAGTTTTTTTTTTCTCTCCTCTCAACGCGATAAGTAGCGCCACGCGGTAAATAACGCCAGGCGATAAATCGCGCAATTTTTTTTTTAATTCCAAATTTAAATTAATAGATCCTTCTCCTAATTTGTAAACACATCTGGTCTAAAGAGAAATTTCTGCGCAGAAATAGAAATAGAAACAAAAGTGTACAGATGGTGAGTGAGTGTGTTGTATACAATTTTACAGGTTGAACCACAAGAAAAGTCGAGTTCTCGTGAGGTACATGCGTGTAAGTGACGTACATGGTGGCTAGGGAGGCATCCCTGGTTAAATATACAATTTGAGCATTAGAGTGTAGCAGACCAGGAGGTCATACTGTAACAGACCAGGAGGTCATAGCAGACCAACAGGTTCAGGTACAGCAGACAAGGAAGTCCGCTATACAGTCCACAGGCACAACACCAAGAAAGGGTTGGTGCAACACCCATATAGGCCATATAAGCTCTGGCTGAAGGAATTCGCAGCCGAAATTTTCGATTCCACTGGTCGCTCAGTACATAAGATTAGTTGCTTGTGTACTAAACGATTGTACCGCACGTAATTGTGTGCATTAGTAAACCTGACCGGTACTATTTGTGTACGAAGGTCATAAACGCTATTTGTACATTCTAACGTGATTTGTGTAACTTTTTTTATTTTAAGGGAAGTTCGCTGCTCACTCAGGAACTATCCAGCAACCAATAGTTACTGGAAAGAGTAAGTGTTCTTCGGAGCACCCTCACAGGTTCCAGTAAATAGAGGTTCAGGTCGCAGGGGCCCTAGGTCGAGTACGCCAGCACCATATCGGTGTGATCAGGTCGTATTGGTCGGCGTGGGCGAGTGAGTGGGGTACTCGGTAAACCGCCACCGTCAGCCTATTTTGGACATTTGGTTTGCGTAAGGGTTGGTTGAATAAAGCAACACCTTCGAACTATGGGGGCCACTTGTTCAGGTAGGGGGCGATCAACCTCGGTTCGGGTTGATTCAGTGAACCGACCAATTGGGTCGGCAAGGTATGTAATGTGTGAGAAATACGGAAGTCACACAGAAGCTTTATGTGATGAATGGGAGAGAATGACAGTACATGACGGGGAGAAATTCCCAAGAGTAGGTAGCTTCAGCACAGAAGTGTTAACGAATTTAAGGAGAAGGATATGTCTCATTAAATCAGCAAAGAGACGAATCAAGCATTATGATTATTTGCAGTTGTGGCAACAGGAAGGTGACATACAGAGAGGATTGGCTCAAGCGGCGGGATCTGGCTCAATCAGAAAACTGATAGCCACGGCCCCACCGCCACCATACATATCAGGAGAGAAATTGGTTGCGGAGAATGACGCACTAAGGTGTAACACACAAACACTTAGCAACTGTATAAATGTTAAAGATAATGTTAACCAATTAACCAATGCAAGTATTAACCCGTGCAAGTTGTACCCTGTTTTGAACTTTCCTCAGGAGTGTGATCAAGAAGACGAATCGGCAACAATTTCAGCGCTCTCTCTAGCAGCCACCATAGCAGAGACCACAGTAGGCACAGCTCCACCCACGAGATTAGTAACAAAGGCCCCTAGCGGAGGGATAGGTGAGGTCGTATCTACAGGTAAGTACGGCACCATACACTATGCTGAAGCCATTTCACCACAGGCTGTAGAACCCACACAGAGTGATGTTGTTAGAGTTACTCCTGTTAGGGTAATAGCTGTTCCAAATGGGAAAACTGACACATCAGGGGTCACCCCTGTGAGGAACATTGCCATGTATAGCCCATTTTCCAGAATGGAATTAAGGACCATAGTGTCTGAATTCCCTGACCCTAGAAAAGATTTAGTTGCCAGTCAAAAATACATCAGAGACTTAGGTAACACTGTAGAGCCCAACAATAAACACTGGCAGATATTGCTGAGAGCATGTTTACCCTCCAATGTTGACGCAACTCAATTTTTAGCTGATTGCGGATTAGATCAGGATGTACCTCTTACAGATGTGTACAACAAAGACAATGTAAAAAGAATAAACTTACAGTTAAAAGAGTATTTCCCAGCGGTAGTCAGATGGAACAAGATATTCTCCATTAAACAGAAGGAGTCAGAGACAGCTGCAGAGTATTTTCACAGAGCATTATCAGAAATGGCAAAATACACAGGCATAGGGGACATTAAAACAAACATAAACCATCGAGAAGTAGCAGTATCGGTACTGATGGATGGTTTAAAAGAATCATTAAAGACTAGGGTACAGACCACACAACCATGTTGGCGAGGTCTGTCTGTGGCTACTTTGAGAGAGGCTGCTATTGATCAGGATAGGAACATCACCAGACACAGGGAACAACAAAGTGATAAGTTAATGGCCGTAAGTATACAGGCCCTGACCACAAGGCAGCCTTTGTTTGTATCACCAAACCCTGTGGGTAAGTCAAGTGTGGTTACTTGTTATTCTTGTCATAAACAGGGACACATGGCACGAGATTGTAGAGTAAAGAATGTACGAAACTCATACCAACCCCCTAGACAACGACACGACACACGACATTGGGAGCAAGGTCCGCAGAAACGGAGTTATGAGCCACATGCAGGGGAAACAAAAAGATACCCCCCAAACAGAGATTGGCAAACCTCTGGTAGTTCCCATTTCACCCCTTCACAAGTAGTTGCTGCCAGCGGGATTCAGGGAGGTCACCATACCCAATAGGGGTGTGGCCATACCTGTAATCTGCAGCCAGTAAAATTGATTGCAAGTCTTGGAAGTGAACCAGAAATTGCAATCAATGTAGCTGGTAAATCATTAAACTTTCTTGTAGACACAGGGGCGGCCAAATCAGTGATAAATTCGACAGTGGGCATGAGGACCACTGGTAGGACAATTCCAGCCGTGGGAGTAACAGGAGTAGTCCAGCATTACCCTGTTAGCAAACCAGCAGAGATTACAATAGGGCCTTTACATACCAAGCATTCCTTTTTGCTGGCTGCATCGGCACCGACCAATCTCCTGGGAAGAGACTTACTGTGTAAAATGGGATGCGTCATTTATTGTACTCCTGAAGGTGTATTCTTGGACATACCTGAGAATCACGCTCAGGAAGTACGAGACATGTTAGACTCCCCGTCAAAATTAATGTCGCATACCACTATGACAAATAGGACTCCCTCCCAAGTAGAAGAAATGACATCTCAGATACCAGAGTCACTTTGGACTAAAGATGGACAGGACACTGGATTAATGGCAAACGTAGCTCCGGTAGTTGTACAAGTAAAAGATGGTAGGATAGCTCCAAAAATCCCACAGTACCCTCTGAAGCCAGAGGTGGAGTTAGGAGTTTACCCAGTAATAGAGCGCTTGCTACAACAGGGCATTCTGGTAAGAACGTCCAGCACTGCTAATAGTCCCATCTTCCCTGTGAAAAAGAGTGGGGGGAGGGGTTACCGGCTAGTGCAGGATCTAAGGGGGATTAACAAAATAGTTGAGAGTCAGTTCCCCGTAGTGCCAAATCCAGCTGTCATCCTAATGCAAATCCCTCCCACTGCGAAATTTTTACACTGTTATTGACCTCTGCTCCGCTTTCTTTTCGGTACCTCTGCACCCTGACGGTCAATATTTGTTTGCATTTACATACAGAGGAGTCCAATACACATGGACTCGATTACCACAAGGATTCATAGATAGCCCAAGTATATTTTCTCAGGCTTTGCATGATTGTTTACAGTCTTTCCAACCAGTGAGTGGATCAGTATTAATACAGTACGTGGATGATCTACTACTGTGTTCTGATTCATTGGAGGCATCCCTGAAGGATACGAAACAGCTCCTGTTTAATCTTTCAGACACAGGACACAAGGTTTCCAAAGACGAGTTGCAATTATGCCAAACTAAGGTAAAATATTTGGGACACTGTTTAACACAAGGACTGAGACACCTGACCGCTGATAGAATTCAAGCAATTAGAGACATGACTCTGCCACAAACCCAGCAACAGATCAGAACATTTTTAGGAATGTGTGGGTATTGCCGTAATTGGATCCCAGGGTTTTCCATTTTAGCGTTACTTTTGCAGGAAATGGTCTCCTCAAACAAACCAGATCGGATTTCGCATACAGACGAGTCTGAGGCAGCATTTGAGAGACTTAAACAGTGCCTAACGCAGGCACCAGCATTAGGTATGCCGGACTATGGGAAACCCTTTGAACTATACGGAACAGAAAGTGCTGGTTGCGCGGCAGGCGTACTAACCCAAAAGCACGGTGATGCCAGCAGGCCAGTAGCATATTACAGCGCTCAGCTAGACACGGTAGCGCGATCCCTCCCCACATGCTTGCGAAGCGTTGCTGCGATAGCATTACTAGTAACGAAAAGCGAAGACGTCGTGCTAGGTCACAACCTCACAATTCATACACCACATGCAGTGTCAGCCTTGTTAAATTCTGCCCAAACCAGGCACGTCTCATCAGCGCGGTTTACAAGATGGGAATTGGCACTAATGGCCCCCGTAAACATCACCATAAGGAGATGCAGTGCATTAAATCCTGCAACATATCTCCCAGGTGTGCCTGGACAGGCACAAAGGGTGGAGGATGAGAGTACTGGGGAAGGAGGATTTAATACAAAGGAAGACACTCATGATTGTATGGAATATTTGACCCAAAATTTTACCGCAAGGCCTGACATCAGTGACAACCCACTGGAAGATGCAGAACTTACGTTCTACACGGACGGTAGTTGTCATAGACAGACAGACTCGGGAGACTTGTGTACTGGATACGCAGTCGTAGATGATCAAGGCACCATAGAAGCGGAACTGCTAGGCCCACCTCACTCAGCCCAGGTTGCTGAACTGGTCGCCCTAACCAGAGCATGTGAATTGGCTAAGGGCAAATCAGCCAATATCTACACCGATTCTAGATACGCATTCGGGGTAGTCCATGATTTCGGAGCCCTATGGCGCCTCAGAAATTTCATGACGGCAGCTGGTACACCGGTAGCGCATGCAGCTCACATAAAAAGGCTTCTAACAGCGATACAGGAACCCGACAGAGTGGCTGTTATCAAATGTAAAGCACATACATATAGCCAAGACCCAGTATCGCTTGGTAACAGCCGAGCAGACGAAGCAGCTAAGTTAGCAGCTGCTACCCCCAGACAGAGACACCACACAACTGATGGTATTTAATACCATCAACACACAGAAGTTGTGTGAGATGCAAAATTTGTGTTCCACACAGGAAAAGGCAGTCTGGAGGGCAAAGGGATATGGCCAGGAGTCCTCAGGACTCTGGACGGATGGACAAGGTAAACCGGTGGCCCCCAGAGCATACCTTCCATGTTTGGCTGAGGCAGCTCACGGGCTGACTCATCTAGGCAAGGAAGGGATGTGCAAGTTGGTAAGAGCATATTGGTGCGCCCCAGGATTCTCCTCTCATGCGAGTAAAAGAGCCATGTCATGCCTTACCTGTTTGAGAAAGAATATTGGAAAGGCAATACCTACAGAACCATCCCATATCCCACCTGCCGGCGGCCCTTTCCAGGTAATACAGATTGACTTCATTCAATTACCCCCTTGTCGAAATTTGAAATATGTACTTGTTTGTATAGATGTTTTCTCAAATTGGGTCGAAGCATTTCCGGCGGCCACAAATACCGCTATGTTTACTGCTAAGAAAATTGTGCAGGAATTTGTATGTAGATATGGTATCCCTAGAATTATCGAAAGTGATAGGGGTACCCATTTTACAGGTGATGTCTTTCAAGGAATGTGTAAATTGATGGGAATTGATAGCAAGCTGCATACTCCATACCGTCCACAGGCGAGTGCGAAAGTGGAAAGAGTGAACAGCACTATTAAAAATAAACTGAGTAAAGTGATGGCAGAGACAGGATTGACATGGCCAGAAGCTTTACCCATTGTACTGTACAGCATCAGAACCACTCCCAGGTCCCCTCTTAATCTGTCTCCCTTTGAAATCTTGTTTGGTCGACAACCGCATGTTATGATTAACCCTCAGGATGATTTGAAGTGTAACAATGAAGTGACTGTAAAATACTTGATTAACATGAGTAAACAGTTAAGGAATCAAAATGATAATCTGAAGTTAGTGATTCCTGATTTACCAGATAGTAATTGTCATGACATTGAACCTGGGGATTATGTAATGATACGGAATTTTCTACGCTCAGGTTGCCTTATTGACAGATGGGAAGGACCATACCAGGTCTTATTGACTAGCACTACAGCATTGAAGGTTGCTGAGAGAGAGACTTGGGTTCATTCGTCCCACTGTAAGAAGGTTGCTGATCCAGAGAGGTCCCGCGATAAGGAACAGACGGTAGAGGTTGTATCACTGGAGTGTCTGTTCCAGGAAGATTGAGGCGGCACCTGAGCATCGAGAACCACAAGATCAAAAGCAGTTGTCGATCCCCTGTTCCCTTTTATTGTTTTTCTCCAACTTCCCATCCCATCTCCCTCAATTATTTTTTTTCCCCCTCTCATTCTTCTTCGTCTCCTCCTATAAGATGGACTTGCCCCAAGAGACTGTGATCCGGATTTTCCTGTTGACCATGATGTTGACCAGAGCAGTCTGTTCCGGCGAGAGTACCATGGAGGTCGAGAGAGGTTCTGGAATGGGTTCTGATGATAAAGATGGAGGCGTAGTTTTCCAAGAACAACTTAACCAACAAGTAAAGGCGAGTATCAGAAAACGATCCGATAGCATTGACCATAGAAGGAATTGTGAAGGATTGTTAGCTGAAGAAAACTGTATCTGTAGGCTCTGTAACAATGTCATTGAGGATGGGTGCATTAAGAAATGCCAATCCAGTTTTAATATCCATATGGACCGGCATCCATTGAGTGACTATCACTCCTTAGTGGGTAATGTGTTAAACAAAACGGATTGTTGGGTATGCTCTCAAGTACCTCAGGGTCATAGCAAATCAGGGCTAGTACCATTTCCTTTAACGATAGAGGAGGTACTTGAGTTAAATGGTGGGAGACCGGTGGACCGGAGGTTTAATATCTCCAGCCCTCCTAGTTTGAAGCTCCACCAATACCATGTGGATAGGTCCCTATTATGTTTCAACATCTCCAATCCCCGAAAGCCGGGAAATTGGGAAGTGTCATGGAGTAACCACACCATGACCTTTTCGCATAGAGCAGATAGAATGCCTACAGATACAGAGCTTGTACGCCACATAGCCAGTAGAGGAAAATCTTTCCGGTATAGGTATACCTTAGGAAATAGGATTACTAAAGTTGGAGAGGTATCACCAGGATACTGTGCACATATCGTACAACCTGATACGTGTACTAAGCAGATGGAAGAATTAGGGTTAGGAGATTTCACATGGAAGGTGTGTAATATGGTTATGTCCTACTCCGTCCCATATGTTCTCCCCGATGATGCATATTTCATATGCGGGAGAAAGGCGTACAAGTGGCTTGCCCCAAACTCTGAAGGATTGTGTTATATTGGAAAAGTACTGCCTGAAGTAATGACTGTATCACATGACAAAATGAAAGACATACACCGTGGTGCCCAAGCTCCTTATACTCACACCCATTACGAGCACGTTGTTAAAAGGCACCTGATAGAGAAGACAGAGCATCCGGCCTCTGATCTGATAAGTGAATCCACCGGGATTCAATTCTTAATCGAGTTAGATTTCACCCGCACCGCTAGAGGAGTGCTGAATTATAAATACATTTCTGCGCTCGCCAATTTGTTAGATAATATCACTGAAATGTATGATGACACGTTTAGGTATACTGGAAGAGAACTTCAGGCTTACAAAACAGAACTGGTACAGCATAGAATGGTTCTCAATTACCTCACAGCAGTGACAGGCGGATATTGTGTCACACTGGCAACACAATACGGCGTGAAATGTTGCACATATATTACGAATAGCACCGAGGATCCGGTCGAGGTCATAGACCAAAAGATTGACGATATTCTCCAATTGAAGTGGGAATTTCGCAGGAGACACAATCTCACTCTTGCTGCTGTAGGTAATGAGCTGACTGGTTGGGTGTCATGGTTGAACCCGCGAAATTGGTTTTCTGGTTTAGGAGACTGGGCTCAAGGAGTCATAATGGATGTTGGGAAGTTTCTCCTATGTATCTTAGGTGTTGTCATATCGATTGGATTGATATTTAGATGCGGTCAGGCTTTAATGAAGTGCAATCATCGTACTAGGGTAATGAGTTTAAGGAGTGAGGAAACTGTAATTAACCTGGACTTGATTTATGACCCAAATGTAGAAACAATGATGTGATGAAAATGCGATTTCTACGGTCCGTTTCTTTCACCTGTTTTTCCGTTTCCTCCAAGGTAACAAGACCCACTTGGACGAGGAATTTGATGAGCCGATATACAGACAACAGAGGGATTAAAGAAGAAGTTTGACAACCTGATACACAGATTTTTGATGAACTATGCCATGGATCCCCAGTTTCCCTAGAAATTTTAAAATTACGCTAGCCCAACACTTTTGTAAATCTATGGACATTGACAGCTTTTGCTCGCACCTTATGGGCAAAAGCACAAAGAAGACTGCATTCAACAGACACCAAACAAGACCTCAATCGACGACTGTACATTTACCTGACATAGAATACCACCGCATTTACCGTAATTATGTCTTTTCTTCATTTCTACAACCCTCAGGTAATGACACACATAGTCGATAGGGAATACAGGCACAGATATCAGCAATCACATATCTCCCCCATTCATGTATCATCAACTAAAATGTGCTCCCCCATTTTGTTACAACCAAAGCCGAAAAGAGCTCGGTAAAGTTTGACAGCCCATCCACAGACCCGTACCACGGGATAAGAAGGAATTCACATGTATACTTCGCAATACCTCGAAGCTTGATTTAAAACACGTACGGCACGATGATACATGACCCCCAAGCACGGATTCATACACACATGCTTCTGCTATCTCACTAGGTCATACCCTTTTCCTACCATCTCCTCTCCTCCCTTACCCAACCATGTAAATGTATTAACCCCTAACATATATTTTTCTCTTTTTGAAATGTTTTCAGGAAGTGGCAGTTATTGTTGACTGCCAAAGGGTGGACTGTCAAAGTCAGAAAAATATCTCTATGCACACTACCATATTTGCACCTCACACAGGTCCGTGCTGCGCATGCGTACGCTCTCCCGTGCGTGCGCATACTCAGTCGCGGGCACCCGCAGGCGCACGGTATGCGTATTTACGGTAGAGTTTATGTGATCGTAGCGTGCGACTCAATCGTTACATATTTTCAGTAATAATGTATTTTGTAGATCATGGTCCCTTTGATAGATTCTGAAAGTTTAGTTAACATAGCATGTTCCTGAACAGAGAGATCCCTCTTTGTATTGTACGAAGGGTCTAACAGGGGTCATACAGTGGTGTTTGGTACCCATCGGAAGAGTATTTAAATAGCAATATTCCGGTGTTGGTTTGGAGCGGATTAATCGCTCGTGCGAATAGTTATGGACATAAGAAGTTTATGTCCATTTACTATTATTTGTTCTTATTTAGTCATGCGGCGGGAAACTCAGTATCCCACCCACCTGAACAGTTGGAAACAGTCACAACCCACCTGTATGAATCAACCTATGACCTTTTGTTATAATGCGAAGCCGAATTCCTGTGTCCAATGAACAATGAGATTGTAGGGACCATTGAATTGTATTGTGTGTGGGGCATAAATAGGCAGGCCGACCATATCCAGTTCACTCTCTTCAACGGTTCTCATTGCTGATAATCGGGAGCTGGATATCGAGGCGCATGCGATCGTTTCCCCTTGTGCGTAAGTGTTTCTCCGCAGCTATATTGATCTTCTTGTTATTGTGGGCCAATCTCTCTCAATTTCTCTCTCCTTCTCTTTCTCACTCATTTTCCCTTAAATTGTATTGTATTGTATTTCCTGTGTAGTTATCTGGTTAGGTAGTCTATGTTATATTGTAGTGTATGACTTGTATTGTGTTTAACTCTTTTGCAAGTATAGCATTCATAATATATATATTAGGCGTTGGACCCTGAGCACGGTATCTGTGTGTTTCTTATAGTATTAAGTATTCTCAGAGCGTCGGTGACGCTCAAACAGCTTTTAAGGTAATAAGGTTATACTGTGCTGCATTTACACTCTAACATTACACTAAGGTTTTACTGCACAATACACTGTTTATGGTTTAGATACAAAGGTTTAATATAGTGAGCGTCAGAGCCGCTGGTGATCTCCTCGTGGTCCCGAGCGTCCGCTGCGCTATAGCGAATCATTACGTTAGTTAACAGCCAATAACGTGCCTGCCTGTGATCTCTTGGCCGTGAGTGAACGTGACGCTTGAGCGTCTCGATCACGGCAAAGCGATTGTTACGCAACTAGCGTACCCTTACGGTACTTCATACGTAGATAGCGTACAGTGTTCTTAGACCTCATAAAGGGTATTATATATGATAAAGATTTAGCTTTATCAGTCTAACAGATGTCCACTCCCGGAATGAATCCCGTCGACATCACCTAATGGTGTTCTGGGCAATTGAGGATTCGAGCTACCTCCCGCATTGCCATGCGGCTTCTCGGTCCTCCCTGGTTGTTGTGTATGCAACTCCCGTTGCGTTGTCTGACTGCACTTGGACAGACTGAAAGCGAAGCATGTAGTGCATTGTAAATTGCACGGAGTTCCAGGACATTTATAGACAGCAATCTGTCGTGATCCGTTTTAGAACCCCTGTCGCTGATCTTTTTAACTACAACTCCTCAACCTCTGAGACTCTCGTCCAGAGTATATACACCCACGCCCCCCTGTGGGAAACGCGAGTGAAACTCGGCGAACTAAAGCGCTTTGAAAACACATCATTGTTCCTAATAGGCGAATACACCAATGTACCGCTAGTGTGCGTGGCTTTTGCACTAATTGTACTAGATGATATATTTCTTTCTGGTGTAGTAGGTAAATCTCTTTGATTTACCGTATGTATAATCTTACCTAGGAATTGAAGTCGTTCAGACGGAATTAGATACGATTGTTTTTGAACTTGACCTGCCACCGTGTACGTTAGTAGCGCAAGTAAGAGGAACTTCTGTTGAGACAGAGTTCTTATGAGCAGATCGTCTAAGTATGGAACGATTGTCACCGCCAGGGCTCTGAAATGAGCTATTGTCACCAACATCACTTTGGTGAATACCCGAGGTGTTGACCAGAGGCCAAACGGTAGAACCTGAAATGGGTAATGGTTGTGGCGTATTGCAAAACGCAAGAACTTGTGATGCGGTGATCAAACCGGAATGGGTAAACACGCATTGTGAAGATCAAGCGCAATCATGCAATCTTCTGGCTCCAAATATGCAAGTACTAACTGCAGTAAATCCATTTCCAACTGTAGTAAGTGACTTGCTGATTGAGACTGCGACGGAGCCCTCCGGCTTCGTTACCCCAAACAGAGGGGAATAAGTAACCCTGACTCTGTTGGTGTACCAGGTGTGGAAATAAAACCGCTGAACCCAGCAGAGACTGAATGGCCACTTGCCAAAACGCCTAATTTCGTCCGACAGAGGCAGTCTTTTAAACTGTAAATAGCGGATACATCCATGAGTGGATGTTTGGAAACCCGGCAAATGTCACGTGTAAAGGCGCGCTTCCACAATTGGAAATTCTAGATGGCCTGAGAGGCCGTTAAGCCACTGGCTTGTTGACTTTAGCACCCTGGCGTTACAAGTCGTGACTGCTTTTGTACCACAGCCTTGAAAAGACTGAAGTCTAAAGGGATTAAACGTTGGGCCAAAGTATTTTCGTCTGAATATCAAATTTAGGACCAAACAACTTCTGGCCTTGTTTTGGTGAAACTAGCGACGATGAAAAGCGAGAATCGTGTCAGCAGAAGCTTTACAGAGATACTCTGCAGCTTTTTATTAACAGTGATCGTCATTGTTTCCATACATAGAGCGTCTAGTGACCCAAATGTATCCTGGGTGTTTATAATGTTTGTCACAGACGAATTCACCAATGACGGATTGTCCCATTTAGATGTGTAAACGGGTAAATAGAGTTAAATGTTAGTCAGATATTCTAAATAATAACTCATTGAAGATCTGTTGTTTATGAAAATCGACAGATTAGATGTTAGAGTCTACCTAGTCTCTGTAAAAATTGAGACACTGACTCACTGGTTATTAGTAATGTATGGTTGTCAAAACCCCGCACTATCTGACTGCTGGTCTAATGTACCCTTCTCACTTGTAGGTATCGCTGTGAGGTTTGACATAGAATTGTCAGATTAAATTATAAGACCAGTTAAATTAACACCCTGGTACCCAAAGGGAAATTGGACCTTTGGAAATACTGAGACTCCTTTGTTAGACCAGTTAAATTAACACCCTGGTACCCAAAGGGAAATTGGACCTTTGGAAATACTGAGACTCCTTTGTTAGAGCTGGCGGAGTAACTTCCGAGACTCCGATCTTACCGCTCCTGTCGAGCGGAGTTATGCTTAACATAGGATCTGGGACTGACCCGGCTTCCGGAGTGGAAACGTACAAACCAACAGAATTTGTGGTAGATTTATGTACAGCCATTGTAGTAAACCTTATATTTAGTCTGTGTTGGAGGCTTACCCCTTATACAGACAGACACCACAATAGCCAAATGACAGACACTTGCACTAATTAGTAAAATGTTTACTTAAATTGCGTAATATATATATATATATATATATATATATATATATATATATTTATATTTATGGCTAAATACAGTTTACATGGGCCTATGTGAAACCTGAACCAAATTTCCCACTAACACCCCTGCGCCTCCGGTGGCGTAGAGATGTAGTGTAGGAATGTTCTGGAATTACCACTGGAAGAACAGGAAACATGATTAAAAATGGCCCCCATGCCATGCTTACATTGAAACTCCTAGGAGAAGTTACAATACCTGCTGCCACTGAGACTCACAGTCTAGTATACACTGATAATCCCATGCAGGTTACAATACAATCACAGGCAGGTGTAATATAAGCTCTGCCTGCAGTTATTATGTATTAATATCTTCTATAGCTATTCTGTTAATATTAATAACTTCTATAGATAAAATATATATATAAGCTCAACAGCCTATTACACTTGTAGCATCTGGCAGCTGCAGCCACGCAGTAATCTGCCAGGTCCCCCACTCCCTCCCCCTTCCCTGTACTCCCTGTAGCGCTGTGTCTCAGCGGGGAGCTGGGAAGCTTTTTGCAGGGAGGCGAAGGACCATAGCCCAGATCAGCAGAGATCGGCTGGCCGGAGCGCGGCGTTGCTAAGCAAGCTGGCCGGGTCTGTTTTTTGAGAGCACCGCTGTGAGAAGCTCTGTGCGGCGGGTCTCCGTCCCCCCCCCTCTCTGTACTCCCTGTAGCGCTGAGTTAGCGGTGATCCGGGACGCTCACTGCAGGGAGACGAGAGACATTCAAAGTAGCGGAGGACGGATTGCCGGGCCGCGTAGCTGTGCTAGTCAAGCTGCGGCGGGTCTCCCCCTCTGTGCGCTGCACTTTTCATACAGCGCTGACGGCGCGCCTGGTCGGAAGACGGAGCGCCTGGGTCGGGAGAACGGAGCGGCAGACGGAGCTTTGGACGGAGCGGCTGGGCTAAGTGGCAGTGCGGTAGTGAGCGGCGCACCCAACGGACCCCACACAGTGGGGCGGCCGCCTGCGCTGACCGCCCCGTTTCCCCAGCATACCTTTTGTAGGAGGTCTGCGACGGGCTTCTAAGCTCAGAGCTCTCCGGTCATAGCTGCGACGGGGCTTCTATCTGTAAGCTCCGTCCAGCTGTTGATCATTTTTTCATGGCTGTAACGGGGCTTCTTTCTGTAAGCTCCGTTCAGCTGTTGCAGACAGTGGGCTGCCTGTGGCTGTGAGGGTGCTCTTTGTGAGGACCGACACGCCATGCGCTGCCCATGCAGCGGCACTATCCCGGACCCATGTTTTTCAAGAAACTGGGAAGGGATGTAGTAAAAAGTAAAAATGAAAAATTAATAAAAATCTTCCACCAAGTGTGGGAAGTCCCCACAAGCCTTGTTCTTGCTGGGAGCACGGAAAAAACACTGAGGTCGTACACTGAGGTACTCTGGGATATGGAGGGGTGGAGAGTTCTAAATTTAAATATTCAGTGCCTTTGTTTCTGCTACGCCGTCCATATCCCAAGAGTACTCCAGTGACCCCTAGTGGATGAAAAAGAAATTATCTCCCCCCTGGGTAAGGAATCTAATCCGTCAATTAGGTTACCTGACCACTAAGCAATGGCCCTAGTGATCCATGCACAAGCAATAGTGGGTCTCTGGGCCACCCCAACAGCAGTGTATAAAGATTTGAGAGTGGTCTCAATCTTGCGGTCAGCTGTGTCCTTTAAGGATGCTGCCCCAGGAACAGTTAAGACTATCTTACGCGACAACCTAGATACCGATGCGTCCACAATTGTCGTTTTTTGTTTTATGCTGGAAAAGTAGCTGAGGATTTATTTTTTACATTAAAATAAGATTTTACTTACCGGTAAATCTATTTCTCGTAGTCCGTAGTGGATGCTGGGGACTCCGTAAGGACCATGGGGAATAGACGGGCACTTTAAGAAAGAATTTAGATTCTGGTGTGCTCTGGCTCCTCCCTCTATGTCCCTCGTCCAGACCTCAGTTAGAGAAACTGTGCCCGGAAGAGCTGACAGTACAAGGAAAGGATTTTGGGAATCCAGGGTAAGACTCATACCAGCCACACCAATCACACCATATAACTTGTGATAACTTTACCCAGTTAACAGTATGAACAACAGCAGCGCATCAGATCAACCCTGACGCAACTATAACATAACCCTTATTTAAGCAATAACTACATACAAGCATTGCAGGAGAAGTCCACACTTGGGACGGGCGCCCAGCATCCACTACGGACTACGAGAAATAGATTTACCGGTAAGTAAAATCTTATTTTCTCTAACGTCCTAGTGGATGCTGGGGACTCCGTAAGGACCATGGGGATTATACCAAAGCTCCCAAACAGGCAGGAGAGTGCGGATGACTCTGCAGCACCGAATGAGCAAACACAAGGTCCTCCTCAGCCAGGGTATCAAACTTGTAGAACTTTGCAAAGGTGTTTGAACCTGACCAAGTAGCCACTCGGCAAAGCTGTAATGCCGAGACCCCTCGGGCAGCCGCCCAAGAAGAGCCCACCTTCCCTGTGGAATGGGCCTTAACTGATTTAGGCAGCGGCAACCCAGCCGCAGAATGAGCCTGCTGAATCGTGTTACAGATCCAGCGAGCGATCGTTTGCTTTGAAGCAGGCGCCCCAAGCTTGTTGGAAGCATACAAGATAAACAAAGATTCTGTTTTCCTGACCTTAGCCGTTCTGGCTACATAAACCTTCAAAGCCCTGACCACATCCAGTGACTCGGAATCCTCCAAGTCAGTAGTAGCCACAGGCACCACAATAGGTTGGTTTATATGAAAGGATGAAACCACTTTCGGCAGAAATTGTGGGCGGGTCCGCAATTCTGCTCTATCCACATGGAAAACCAGATAAGGGCTTTTATGTGACAAAGCCGCCAATTCTGACACACGCCTAGCCTAGCTGAAGCCAAGGCTAATAGCATGACCACCTTCCACGTGAGATATTTCAATTCCACCGTTTTGAGTGGTTCAAACCAGTGTGATTTCAGGAAACTCAACACCACATTAAGATCCCAAGGTGCCACTGGAGGCACAAAAGGGGGCTGAATATGCAGCACTCCCTTTACAAACGTCTGAACTTCAGGCAGAGAAGCCAGTTCTTTTTGAAAGAAATGGATAAGGCCGAAATTTGAACCTTAACGGAACCCAATTTAAGGCCCAAAGTCACTCCCGACTGTAGGAAGTGAAGGAAACGGCCCAGCTCTATGACCCTCCTCCAGACCTCAGTTAGGATACTGTGCCCGGAAGAGCTGACACAATAAGGAAGGATTTTGAATCCCGGGTAAGACTCATACCAGCCACACCAATCACACCGTATAACTAGTGATACTATTCCCAGTTAAGAGTATGAACAACAACTGAGCCTCTCAACAGATGGCTCAACAATAACCCTTTAGTTAAACAATAACTATATACAAGTATTGCAGACAATCCGCACTTGGGATGGGCGCCCAGCATCCACTACGGACTACGAGAAATAGATTTACCGGTGAGTAAAATCATATTTTCTCTGACGTCCTAAGTGGATGCTGGGACTCCGTAAGGACCATGGGGATTATACCAAAGCTCCCAAACGGGCGGGAGAGTGCGGATGACTCTGCAGCACCGAATGGGCAAACTCTAGGTCCTCCTCAGCCAGGGTGTCAAACTTGTAGAATTTAGCAAATGTGTTTGACCCCGACCAAGTAGCTGCTCGGCAAAGTTGTAGAGCCGAGACCCCTCGGGCAGCCGCCCAAGAAGAGCCCACCTTCCTTGTGGAATGGGCTTTCACTGATTTAGGATGCGGCAGTCCAGCCGCAGAATGTGCAAGCTGAATCGTACTACAGATCCAGCGAGCAATAGTCTGCTTTGAAGCAGGAGCACCCAGCTTGTTGGGTGCATACAGGATAAACAACGAGTCAGTTTCCAGACACTAGCTGTCCTGGAAACATAAATTCTCAGGGCCCTGACAACGTCCAACAACTTGGAAGCCTCCAAGTCTTTAGTAGCCGCAGGCACCACGATAGGTTGGTTCAAATGAAAGGCTGATACCACCTTAGGGAGAAACTGGGGACGAGTCCTCAATTCTGCCCTATCCATATGGAAAATTAGATAAGGGCTTTTACATGACAAAGCCGCCAATTCTGACACACGCCTGGCCGAAGCCAAGGCCAACAGCATGACCACTTTCCACGTGAGATATTTTAGTTCCACGGTTTTAAGTGGCTCAAACCAATGTGACTTTAGGAAATCCAACACCACGTTGAGATCCCAAGGTGCCACTGGAGGCACAAAAGGGGGCTGAATATGCAGCACTCCCTTAACAAAAGTCTGAACTTCAGGTAGTGAAGCCAGTTCTCTCTGGAAGAAAATCGATAGAGCCGAAATCTGGACCTTAATGGAACCCAATTTTAGGCCCATAGTCACCCCTGACTGTAGGAAATGCAGAAAACAGCCCAGCTGAAATTCCTCCGTTGGGGCCTTCCTGGCCTCACACCACGCAACATATTTTCGCCAAATGCGGTGATAATGGTTTGCGGTCACTTCTTTCCTAGCTTTAATCAGCGTAGGAATGACTTCCTCCGGAATGCCCTTTTCTTTCAGAATCCGGTGTTCAACCGCCATGCCGTCAAACGCAGCCGCGGTAAGTCTTGGAACAGACAGGGCCCCTGCTGCAGCAGGTCCTGTCTGAGCGGCAGAGGCCATGGGTCCTCTGAGATCATTTCTTGAAGTTCCGGGTACCAAGCTCTTCTTGGCCAATCCTGAACAATGAGTATAGTTCTTACTCCTCTTCTCCTTATTATCCTCAGTACCTTGGGTATGAGAGGAAAAGGAGGGAACACATAAACCGACCGATACACCCACGGTGTCACTAGAGCGTCCACAGCTATCACCTGAGGGTCTCTTGACCTGGCGCAATATCTTTCTAGCTTTTTGTTTAGGCGGGACGCCATCATGTCCACCTGTGGCCTTTCCCAACGGTTTACAATCAGTTGGTAGACTTCTGGATGAAGTCCCCACTCTCCCGGGTGGAGGTCGTGCCTGCTGAGGAAGTCTGCTTCCCAGTTGTCCACTCCCGGAATGAACACTGCTGACAGTGCTAACACGTGATTTTCCGCCCATCGGAGAATCCTTGTGGCTTCTGCCATCGCCGTCCTGCTTCTTGTGCCGCCCTGTCGGTTTACATGGGCGACTGCCGTGATGTTGTCTGACTGGATCAGTACCGGCTGGTTTTGAAGCAGGGGTTTTGCCTGACTTAGGGCATTGTAAATGGCCCTCAGTTCCAGAATATTTATGTGTAGGGAAGTCTCCTGACTTTACCATAGTCCTTGGAAGTTTCTTCCCTGTGTGACTGCCCCCCAGCCTCGAAGGCTGGCATCCGTGGTCACCAGGACCCAGTCCTGTATGCCGAATCTGCGGCCCTCCTGAAGATGAGCACTTTGCAGCCACCGCAGCAGAGACACCCTGGTCCTTGGAGACAGGGTTAGCAGCCGATGCATCTGAAGATGCGATCCGGACCACTTGTCCAACAGGTTCCACTGAAAAGTCCTTGCATGGAACCTGCCGAATGGAATTGCTTCGTAGGAAGCTACCATTTTTCCCAGGACTCGCGTGCAGCGATGCACCGACACCTGTTTTGGTTTTAGGAGGCCTCTGACTAGAGATGACAGCTCCTTGGCCTTCTCATCCGGGAGAAACACTTTTTTCTGTTCTGTGTCCAGAACCATCCCCAGAAACAGTAGACGTGTCGTAGGGACCAGCTGTGACTTTGGAATATTTAGAATCCAACCGTGCTGTTGTAGCACCTCCCGAGATAGTGCTACCCCGACCAACAACTGCTCCCTAGACCTCGCCTTTATCAGGAGATCGTCCAAGTACGGGATAATTAAAACTCCCTTTTTTCGAAGGAGTATCATCATTTCGGCCATTACCTTGGTAAATACCCTTGGTGCCGTGGACAGACCAAACGGCAACGTCTGGAATTGGTAATGACAATCCTGTACCACAAATCTGAGGTACTCCTGGTGAGGATGGTAAATGGGGACATGCAGGCAAGCATCCTTGATGTCCAGTGATACCATGTAATCCCCCTCGTCCACGCTTGCAATAACCGCCCTGTGCGATTCCATCTTGAACTTGAATTTTTTTATATATGTGTTCAAGGATTTCAAATTTAAAATGGGTCTCACCGAACCGTCCGGTTTCGGTACCACAAACATTGTGGAATAGTAACCCCGTCCTTTTTGAAGGAGGGGCACCTTGACTATCACCTGCTGGGAATACAGCTTGTGTATTGCCTCTAACACTGCCTCCCTGCCTGAGGGAGTTGTAGGCAAGGCAGATTTGAGGAAACGGCGGGGGGGAGACGTCTCGAATTCCAGCTTGTACCCCTGAGATACTACTTGAAGGATCCAGGGATCCACCCGTGAGCGAGCCCACTGATTGCTGAAGTTTTTGAGACGGGCCCCCACCGTACATGGCTCCGCCTGTGGAGCCCCAGCGTCATGCGGCGGACTTGGAGGAAGCGGGGGAGGACTTTTGCTCCTGGGAACTGGCTGTATGCTGCAGCTTTTTCCCTCTACCTCTGCCTCTGGGCAGAAAGGACGCGCCTTTAACCCGCTTGCCCTTATGGGGCCGAAAGGACTGTACCTGATAGTATGGTGCTTTCTTTGGCTGTGAGGGAACATGGGGTAAAAATGCTGACTTCCCAGCTGTTGCTGTGGAAACGAGGTCCGAGAAACCATCCCCGAACAACTCCTCACCCTTATAAGGCAAAACTTCCATGTGCCTTTTAGAATCTGCATCACCTGTCCACTGCCGAGTCCATAACCCTCTCCTGGCAGAAATGGACATTGCACTTATTTTAGATGCCAGCCGGCAAATATCCCTCTGTGCATCTCTCATGTATAAGACTGCGTCTTTAATATGCTCTACGGTTAGCAATATAGTGTCCCTGTCTAGGGTATCAATATTTTCCGACAGGGAATCTGACCACGCAGCTGCAGCACTGCACATCCATGCTGAAGCAATAGCTGGTCTCAGTATAATACCTGTGTGTGTATATACAGACTTCAGGATAGCCTCCTGCTTCCTATCAGCAGGCTCCTTTAGGGCGGCCGTATCTGGAGACGGTAGTGCCACCTTCTTTGACAAGCGTGTGAGCGCTTTATCCACCCTAGGGGATGTTTCACAACGTGACCTATCCTCTGGCGGGAAAGGGTACGTCATTAGTAACCTTTTAGAAATTACCAGTTTCTTATCGGGAGAAGCCCACGCTTCTTCACACACTTCATTTAATTCCTCAGATGGGGGAAAAACTACTGGTAGTTTTTTCTCTCCAAACATAATACCCTTTTTTGTGGTTCCTGGGGTAACATCAGAAATGTGCAACACATTTTTCATTGCCTCAATCATGTAACGTGTGGCCCTATTGGAAGTTACATTAGTCTCATCGTCGTCGACACTGGAGTCAGTATCCGTGTCGACATCTGTGTCTGCCATCTGAGGTAGCGGGCGTTTTAGAGCCCCTGATGGCTTTTGAGACGCCTGGGCAGGCACAGGCTGAGAATCCGGCTGTCCCATATTTGGTATGTCGTCAAACCTTTTATGTAAGGAGTTGACACTTTCACGTAATTCCTTCCACAAGTCCATCCACTCAGGTGTCGGCCCCGCAGGGGGTGACATCACATTTATCGGCATCTGCTCCGCCTTCACATAAGCCTCCTCATCAAACATGTCGAAACAGCCGTACCGACACACCGCACACACACAGGGAATGCTCTGACAGAGGACAGGACCCCACAAAGCCCTTTGGGGAGACAGAGAGAGAGTATGCCAGCACACACCAGAGCGCTATATAACACAGGGATGAACACTATAACTGAGTGATTTTCACTTATAGCTGCTTATATATATACTGCTGCGCCTAAATTTAGTGCCCCCCTCTATTTTTTACCCTATGTAGTCTTGAAACTGCAGGGGAGAGCCTGGGAGCGATCCTTCCAGCGGAGCTGTGAGGGAAAAATGGCGCCAGTGTGCTGAGGGAGATAGCCCCCACCCCTTTTCCGGCGGACTTCTACCGCTTTTTTATGGCTCTCTGGCAGGGGTATTTTTCACATATATAGCCTCTAGGACTATATATTGTGATTTTTTGCTAGCCAAGGTGTTAATATTGCTGCTCAGGGCGCCCCCCCCCCCGCCCCCCCCCCCCCCCCCCCCCCCCCCCCCCCGCCCCCCCCCCCCCCCCCCCCCCCAGCGCCCTGCACCCATCAGTGACCGGAGTGTGAGGTGTGCATGAGGAGCAATGGCGCACAGCTGCAGTGCTGTGCGCTACCTTGTTGAAGACCGAAGTCTTCTGCCGCTGATTTTCAGGACCATCTTCTTGCTTCTGGCTCTGTAAGGGGGACGGCGGCGCGGCTCCGGGACCGGACGATCGAGGTCAGGCCCTGAGTTCGATCCCTCTGGAGCTAATGGTGTCCAGTAGCCTAAGAAGCCCAAGCTAGCTGCAAGCAGGTAGGTTCGCTTCTTCTCCCCTTAGTCCCTCGTAGCAGTGAGTCTGTTGCCAGCAGATCTCACTGAAAATAAAAAAAACCTAAAATATACTTTCTTTTCTAGGAGCTCAGGAGAGCCCCTAGTGTGCATCCAGCTCAGCCGGGCACAAGATTCTAACTGAGGTCTGGAGGAGGGTCATAGAGGGAGGAGCCAGTGCACACCAGGTAGACCTAAAGCTTTCTTTTAGTTGTGCCCAGTCTCCTGCGGAGCCGCTATTCCCCATGGTCCTTACGGAGTCCCAGCATCCACTTAGGACGTCAGAGAAATGGGGACATGAAGGTATGCATCCTTTATGTCCAGAGACACCATAAAATCCCCCCCTTCCAGGCTTGCGATGACCGCTCTGAGCGATTCCATCTTGAACTTGAACCTTTTCAGGTATACGTTCAGGGATTTTAAATTCAATATGGGTCTGACCGAACCGTCCGGTTTCGGTACCACAAACATGGTCGAATAATAACCCTTTCCTTGTTGAAGGAGGGGAACCTTGACCACCACCTGCTGAAGATACAATTTGTGAATTGCAGTTAACACTATTTCCCTCTCTAAGCGGGAAGCTGGCATGGCCGATTTGAGGTATCGGTGAGTGGGCATCTCTTCGAATTCCAGCTTGTATCCCTGAGACACAATCTTTATCGCCCAGGGATTCACCTGGGAGTGAACCCACTTGTGGCTGAAATTTTGGAGACGCGCCCCCACCGGGCCTAGCTCCGCCTGTGGAGCCCCAGCGTCATGCGGTGGATTTAGTGGAAGCCGGGGAGGACTTCTGTTCCTAGGAACTAGCTGTGTTGTGCAGCTTCTTTCCTCTACCCCTGCCTTTAGCAAGAAAGGACGCACCTCGGACTTTCTTGCCTCTGTGCGATCGAAAGGACTGCATTTTGTAATACGGTGCTTTCTTAGGTTGTGAGGAAACATGGCAAAAAAATTGACTTTCCAGCAGTAGCTGTGGAGACCAGGTCCGAGAGACCCTCCCCAAACAATTCCTCACCCTTGTAAGGTAAAACCTCCATATGCCTTTTTGAGTCGGCATCACCTGTCCATTGCAGAGTCCACAGGACCCTTCTGGCAGAAATCGACATTGCATTTATTCTAGAGCCCAGTAGGCTAATGTCTCTTTGAGCATCTCTCATATATAGGACAGCGTCTTTTATATGCCCCAGGGTCATTAATATAGTATCCTTGTCTAAGGTATCAAGTTCCTCAGATAAGGTATCCGTCCATGCTGCTACAGCGCTACACACCCAGGCCGACGCAATTGCCGGCCTTAGTAAGGTACCTGAATGTGTATAAATGGACTTCAGGGTACCCTCTTGCTTTCTATCCGCAGCATCTTTTAGGGTGGCCGTATCCTGTGACGGCAGGGCTGCCCTCTTGGATAAGCGTGTTAAAGCTTTGTCCACCCTAGGGGAGGATTCCCAGCGTAACCTGTCCGTTGGTGGGAAAGGATACGCCATAAGCATCCTTTTGGAAATCTGCAGTTTTTTATCTGGAGATCCCCAAGCCTTTTCACATAACTCATTCAGCTCGTGTGAAGGAGGAAAGGACACCACCTGCCTTTTTTCCCCATACATATGAACCTTCTTGTCTGGGACTGGGGTTTCCTCTGTGATGTGCAACACATCCTTAATTGCTATAATCATATAACGGATGGATTTAGCCAATTTTGGCTGTAACTTTGCATCATCGTAATCGACACTGGAGTCAGAATCCATGTCGGTATCTGTGTCAACAATTTGGGATAGTGGGCGCTTCTGAGACCCTGACGGCCTCTGCGACATAGGATCAGGCATGGGCTGAGACCCTGACTGTCCTAAGGTTTCAGCTTTAT
The DNA here is from genome assembly GCF_028390025.1 of Pseudophryne corroboree. Lineage (NCBI taxonomy): Eukaryota > Metazoa > Chordata > Amphibia > Anura > Myobatrachidae > Pseudophryne > Pseudophryne corroboree. The sequence goes on from NC_086446.1 coordinate 573,749,268, forward strand.
CCAACCTTTTATGCAAGGAATTAACATTATCATTTAAAACCTTCCACATATCCATCCAATCACGTGTCGGCGCTGTCGGCGGAGAGACACCACATTCATTTGCTCCCGCTCTGTTTCCACATAGCCTTCCTCGTCAAACATGTCGACACAAGCGTACCGACACACCACACACACAGGGAATGCTCCTTTTGAAGACAGTTCCCCCACAAGGCACTTTGGAGAGACAGAGAGAGAGTATGCCAGCACACACCCCAGCGCTATATAACCCAGGAATCACACAGTAACTTAATGTTAACCCAGTAGTCGCTGTAAAATGATTTTTGCGCCTAATTATGTGCCCCCCCCCCCGTCTCTTTTTTACCCTCTTCTACCGTGTATCTGCAAGGGAGAGCCTGGGGAGCTTCCTCTCAGCGGAGCTGTGGAGAGAAAATGGCGCTGGTGAGTGCTGAGGAAGAAGCCCCGCCCCCTCAGCGGCGGGCTTCTTTCCCGCGTTTATGTACAATATTATGGCGGGGGCTCATACATACCGTATATACTCGAGTATAAGTCGACCCGAATATAAGCCGAGGCACCTAATTCTACCACAAAAACCTGGGAAAACTTATTGACTCGAGTATAAGCCTAGGGTGGGAAATGCAGCTCTAGCCGTACACAGCCCTCAGTGCCAGATATGCCCTCATAGTGCCAGATATGCCCCCACAGTGCTGCCAGATATGCCCCCACAGTGCTGCCAGATATGCCCCCACAGTGCTGCCAGTTATGCCCCCACAGTGCTGCCAGATATGCCCCCACAGTGCTGCCAGATATGCCCCCACAGTGCTGCCAGATATGCCCCCACAGTGCTGCCAGATATGCCCCCACAGTGCTGCCAGATATGCCCCCACAGTGCTGCCAGATATGCCCCCACAGTGCTGCCAGATATGCCCCCACAGTGCTGCCAGTTATGCCCCCACAGTGCTGCCAGATATGCCCCCACAGTGCTGCCAGATATGCCCCCACAGTGCTGCCAGTTATGCCCCCACAGTGCTGCCAGTTATGCCCCCACAGTGCTGCCAGATATGCCCCCACAGTGCTGCCAGATATGCCCCCACAGTGCTGCCAGATACGTTCCCTCCCCAAGTGCCAGGTATGCCCCACAGTGCTGTTACTTACCCCTCCGTCGATCCCGCGCTGTCTTCTGGAGGGACACGAAGCACACAGCGTGCGCGGCTCTCCTGTGTCCCTCCAGCATCTTCGGCGGCCGCGGCGGGTCTATTATAGGAAGTGCCGGTTCGTGATCAGAGGTCACGAACGGGTATTTCCTGTAATAGAACCGCCGCTGCTGCCGCCGGAGATGCAGGAGGGACACAGGAGCGCCGCGCGCTGTGCGCTCCATGTCCCTCCTTCACACTGCTCTGCCTCTGCCTGCACTGACTCGAGTATAAGCCGAGGTGGCTTTTTCAGCACAAAAAAAAGTGCTGAAAAAGTCGGCTTATACTCGAGTATATACGGTATATACAGTGCCCAACTGTATATATGTCCAACTTTTGCCAAGAGGTCCTAATTGATGCCCAGGGCGCCCCCCCCTGCGCCCTGCACCCTTACAGTGATCGGAGTATGTGGGTGTAGTGTGGGAGCAATGGCGCACAGCTGCAGTGCTGTGTGCTACCTCAGTGAAGACTGGAGTCTTCTGCTGACGATTTCAAAGTCTTCTTGCTTCTTTCACCCGGCTTCTGTCTTTCGGCTCTGCGAGGGGGACGGCGGCACGGCTCCGGGATCGGCGGACAAAGGGTGAGATCCTGTGTACGATCCCTCTGGAGCTGATGGTGTCCAGTAGCCTAAGAAGCAGGACCTATCTGCAGAGAGTAGGGCTACTTTTTTCCCCTCAGTCCCACGATGTAGGGAGTCTGTTGCCAGCAGAGCTCCCTGAAAATAAAAAAAACCTAACAAAATACTTTCTTATAGCAAGCTCAGGAGAGCTCACTGAACAGCACCCAGCTCGTCCGGGCACAGATTCAAACTGAGGTCTGGAGGAGGGACATAGAGGGAGGAGCCAGAGCACACCAGAATCCAAATTCTTTCTTAAAGTGCCCATGTCTCCTGCGGAGCCCGTCTATTCACCATGGTCCTTACGGAGTCCCCAGCATCCACTAGGACGTTAGAGAAAATAAGATTCCTCCTCTACCTCCGCCACCTTGTCAGGAATGTGCAGGACATCTCTAATAGCTTCCATCAGGGCCTGTATTAATTGTGACAGGACTGCATCCCCCCCACTCGCATTCACTTCACCCTCCTCTGTGTATGATGTATCGTCATCAGTATCATCCTGCATGAGCTGGGCTAGAGTACACTTTTGTGGGCAAATGGCGGGGGTCTGAGACGCTGGTATGGGAACTGAATCTCTATTTATCAGGTCATCCAAAGACTGCCTTAAGTATTGCGTCTCTTTCTCAATATGGGATAATTTAGTAGAAATATTAGATATCATCCCCTTAATGGAATCTAACCATGGGGGTTCTGCCCCACTAGCCTGAGAATGTGTACTATTCTGGGTACATGATAGCGAGTGGATAGACACTCTGCTGCGCAGAAAAAAGACAGTCCTTGGACATGGTAACATGAAGGAACCCACACATAGTAGGTGAAAACACAGTTTTTAACCCACACATAGCCCGCAGGGAGACACAGAAAATGGAGCCAGCCACACTGGCCCATTTTAGCCAAGCAAAACTCAGCTGGGTAGCAACACTAAGTCCATTAAGAGGGCTTAGTATTCTACAACACTTCAAACCCCCCCCCCCCCCCAACTCCCCCTTCTTTTAAGACCCCCTGTACCGCTGAGGATACGTGGAGTCTTTGTGGAGGAGCTGCGCTTCCCTGTGATGCATGTCAGTGTAAGCGTCAGAGGGAAAATTGCGCTGGTGACCCGCTGGATCCGTTAATAGTGAAGCTCCGCCCCCGTAAAGGCGCGTGGCTTCCCTTTCTTTTTTATACTGGCCTGAGGTCTTGGTTTGCTTAAAAGAGAGTTAGAACCCCTGTTAAGCTAGTTGGCCAGTGTGGGTATCACCGGTGGCTCAGAGCGCCCCTCACAGCATGACACACTCATCCGCATGTCCTCCTGAGCCCCCCCGGAGTGCAGCCTGCATGTCAGCGCTGCGCTCCTACCATTGTGCCGCCATTCCCACCGGCGACCCGCTAACCGGGACGCCGGCGTTCTACTCATCACTCTTCTTTCTTCTGGTTCTGTTAGGGGTGGCAGCGTGCTGTGGGAGGGTACGCTCGCCGTGGTGGGGCTTAAGAATGACTCCCTCAGGAGCTCAGTTTCCTGTCAGCGGAGAAACAGGACTATTAACTCTATAGGAAGTTGGGCAGTTCTCCCCCCTAAGTCCCACGAAGCAGGCATGCTGGTGCAACCCAGCAGTGCCTGTAACATAACAAACAGAAAATAAAAGCAGAAGCCTCTTCAGGAGCTTCCCTAAGCGTGACCGGCTCCTCGGGGCACATTTTCAAAACTAAGTCTGGTAGGAGGGGCATAGAGGGAGTAGCCAGTGCACACTATTGATTTCTTAAAGTGCCCAAGGCTCCAAGTGGACCCGTCTATACCCCATGGTACTAATGTGGACCCCAGTATCCTCCAGGACGTAAGAGAAAAGCAGTTTTACCCACAGAAGGGTCACTCAATGGATGATTGCTTTGCACACCATTCTCTGTGAACTCTGCTGTTGTGTACATAAACCCAGGAGATGAGTAGTTGCGGAGTTACTGAAATCACTGTGTATGGCACCAAGAATCACACTCTCACGAAAAGGCAATTAGGTCACATTTCTTTAGCATTCTATGGGGGGGAATTCAAATATTTGAAAAGTCAGTTGGGTGTCTGTTTTTTCCTATCTAATAGACAGCCAACCAACTTTTCAAACATTTGAATTCCCCCCCTATATGTCTGGAATGAACAGCAACTGCACCCCCCTGACCCATCTAAATGATATTTGCAATTACTAGCAGGTAAACAGCTATAAATAACAAAGTAGAGAGTGTATAAAAGAATTGGGCCCCATAACAGTAATGTGCTGTGTTTTATTTTTTCTATTTTTCCATACACCCATATCTATACAGCAGAGGGCAATAAGCGTCTCTCCAGCTGCTGAACTACACAACCCAGCATGCCCTCCACAGTTTTGTTAATAGCACTGTGGTAGTGCATGCTAGGATGTGTATTCTTACAGCAGCTGGAGGGCCGCTTATTGCCCACCCCTCTGGTGTATAGATGTGTGTGTATGGAAAGAGAGACAATAAAACACAGCACATTACTGTTATGGGGCCCATATAGCTAGAGGGATTGCCCCAATTCCCCGTTCTGCCAGGGATCAGAGATTTGTTGGATTTCCCCGACTAGTCAATTATGGCCAAAAAATTATCGGGATTGGAGCGTTTGGGACTTCTAACATGCAGTGTTTCCTTGATGATCCCCCAAGGATCGCCAATCATGGATGCCCTCTGTTTGGCAGATTGGTGAATCACCCCGCAGACGTATGGCCTGAATAACATTTAAGAGCCATCAGGTACTTCACAATATGCAAAGTTGTAAAACAAGACCATGGATAACGATTACATGCATATTCTGACATCAGTAAAAAGACCTCCCAACGGTTAGGTTTCAGAATCTCCAAACAACTGCAAATCCCAGGGAGGACTAAAACCTGTAAACTGAACATGTGTAGTTATTAGGTAAAAGCCTGTTACCCTTGTTACTACAATTTATGATTTTTCTTGTTTTTAATATTAACAAGTGACTCGAGAGTACACCCAGTTTAGCGACTGTTCTCACCATGATGTGGTTGTGGATGAATCCTCTCCGGTAGCGTGCTGGCCTTAGATGAGGGTATTCTTCTGTGCTTGTAACCTGGATATTCCATATAGATTTCCAAGCTTCATAAAGTTGGCTATGTATGGGGTACACACCAGAATGATGTGGTGCCACTGCATATCCCAGATCTATAGGGATACCATGCTCCTGGAAGACAATGCAATAATGATTATTAACTTGAAAACATATACTTTACAAGTATTTAAACCTAGTACCTAAATGCCACCAGGCCCAAATTCCTGTAAATACTCATAATTTGCTTTCCCTATATAAATCAAGCTAATCTCCAGCCTGAATGGAAGCCATAATTTCCAGCTAGCTGGTGGCTTCTGGAGAGTAGGAGGAGAGAGGTTTGTCTTGTGGGGTATCCGGTCTCTAGGTCGACCAGTATTGGTCGACAGTAAGTAGGTCGACATACGTTTTTTCACCTTTTTTTCCCGTTTATTGAACTTTTTCATGCCTTACGATCCACGTGGACTACAACTGGGAATGGTAACCTGTGCCAAGCACAGCGGTAGCGGAGCGAGGGGACACTGTGCACTAATTAAGGTTCCCGGTCACTCTACGGAGAAAACGACACCCAAAAAAATTACATGTTGACCTAGAAACCACGTCGACCTACTTACTGTCAACCAATAGTGGTCAACCTAGACACTGTCGATATAAGTGTGGTCGACCATATTATCCACACCAGTCTTGTGGACAGTTTCTTGTTTAAATTCACAAGTGCTTTATTAAGGGTAACTACCATAATGTTTACAAAGAGGGAGAAGAATTCGGCCAAAGACACACAGATGTGTCCTCTTGTATCAATACACCACGTTGCGGGAGATGCCTGGCGGGAGTGAGCTGACAGCTCCTGTGCAACTCCCTTAGCATCGGGGGTCTTTTTTTGCAGGATGCACAAGCCCACTCTGCAGATGAATAAGATATGCGGCATGCCTATATTCTTGTGTGTCTGTGACTAACTGCATATGAAATGGTATGTGACAGTGCTTTCTAGGAAATCAATGTAGCTTAGCATTCTGTATGCAGATACAGCTGCAGTCACACATAGGCATGCCACATATAATTTTAATCAGTATAAGCTGCTCGTGTGTCCTATTCGCATCATTTTTCGAATAAGATGCATTTTAGCATTTTAATGGAAAAAGCACTGGGTGGCGAGCGACCATTATATTCCCCCTCGGGTGGTGGTGTGGCCCACCACCCGAGTCAGAATTCGGGGCTCTGGTGGGGATTCCGACCAGCAGCATTTCGCCAGCTGTCGGGATTTCGGCGTCAGTTTCCTGACCGCCGGCATCCTGGCAGCTGGTAAACTGCATCCCGTGAAAGCAACTGCAGAACTAAAGAATAATACTATAGCTGAGAATCGGATATGATCAGTGCAGTAGAAAAGAGTAGCACACACACTTATAATAATATAGGCATAGACCTTTAAAAAAAAAAAAAGTGGGAACATCTTGCTAAGCAGAGCTTACAATTTGCTTCTTAATATTAAATGTAAAAAAGATATAATGCCAGTTGATGGCAAGTAAAAAAGTAGGCTGCACTGAACTGATTGACATATCTAGAGAAGACTGCAAAGACTTTTACAGGTTATTTAAAATTTTTATTCTAGGTAAAGGATGAATGATTTTACAAGCTGCCTCTCCTTTTCAATACTGTAAACCAATATCGGCAGACCTGCTTAGCAGATTTTCAAGTGGACGCAAACCATTATAGTGACACAAAGAGACCAACTACATGAAAGAGACCATTCAAGGTCAACAACGTTTTACAACCACAAGTGTTGCCAATCTACAAAATAATAAACAAATGCTGCCAAGCACAGCCGCGTAGCTACTAGTAAGTATATCTTATTATTATTGTACAGAGAAAAATGGAAAGCAAAGTTAGGCTTACCGTATCTCTGTCTGCCCCACAGTGACTGATATCAGTGGGACATGAAATATGGTCATGGCTCACTAGAGCCAGCTCTGTCTTCAATAAAGTTCCACATGGGTACCCAGGAAACGTGACTTTAAGCCACTGACACAGAACGTACCTTCTAGTTTCCTGCATTTATTTTCTGTCAGAATTGCCTGGACATCGGTGCTTATTTTCTGATCAATCTTTTCAAGCAGGTTTGCATGGCATATGTTCATTGGTACTGTATAAGGTTCATCAGATATTAACTTTTAAATTTAGCAGAAAATCTGTACTTTAAATATGAAACAGGGAGACTTTAATCTTTTATCCGCCATTGTTCCACAAGTGGAACGTCGGATTTGTGAAGCTTTAAATGTTGAAATATTTGTTCAAGCCTTTGGACATTTTAAAAACATTGTGTAGAAGGCATGTTGTAACATATAGTAAAATGCCATTACATAATGTTGTCTAGTCCTCAATCTACTGCTTGTTGAAATGTCAAATAAATGTGTAAATAGTATTATTGGTTTTAAGCTCTAACTGTGCATGAGGAAATCAAAGTGACGGTCCACAGGGATACCACATATGGTCCACAGGGATACCACATATGGTCCACAGGGATACCATGGGGTATAGGTGATTGGAGAGGACAGGGCACTAAACCGTTAAAGCTTTAGCTCCCAGAATGGAGAACTAGTGACCATTAAGAAATAACCATAGAAGCCAGGTGCGTCAGGGTGGGGGTGCCCTGTGGACTTTGAAGAAAAATAGTTAACAAAGGTAGTACTCCACCATGTCGAAGGTGGAGATCATGGACCCCAGGACCTGCATGGCTGAGTGGATGGACACTCGCCAGTGTCAAAGAAATCTGCGCAGGTGAGTGCGAAGTGCCTGTACTTTGCTGACAGGAAAATCTGAACCTAAGAATCTAGGAGGGCTCTTAAATGTAACATCCTCTGAGAAGGAGACAGGGAAGACTTTTTCCAGTTGATATTCCAGCCTGCAGAAAGGCAATGGTCAACCAGAGATGTTGCAGAACCTCCGGATATTAGGCTAAAATCAGTAGGTTGTCCTGGTAAGGGAGAATTCGAACCCCCTGACTTCATTATTTTGGTTAACACACAAGGGGCCGTAGAATTTGATTGTAGATGTTTGTTTTTTCGCACATCTACGATCAGGTCTGACTTACCCCCACAGTGTGCTTATTGGGTGGTATTCAAATGATATATCACACCCAATCTCCTTTCTAAAGTGATCCCCGTTATCGCGTTCATAGTAATCAGGTATAGCTGTGTAAAGGGTTATGATGCCTCGCTACCCCGGGGTAGTGAGATGAAATGATCATACCACGCCCGTCAGCAGATACAGAACTTCCACACAGGACATGTCCGCCCCACATGCCTGCTCCAGCCCCCTCCCCGCAGACATGCTAAAGCATGTTTAGGGTATGCTTTTGCATGTTTAGTGTAGCTCTCTGCCTACGCATCCTAGCTGTGAAGGCGGACTGCTACCTGCCATGTTAAGGCTCGCAGCGGCTGCGTGTGATGTCACGCAGCCGGCGAGACCCGTCCCAGCAACGGTCCGCACACGCCTCCGTTGTCCAGACCGCGCCCCTACAAAATGTGGTGTCGACACCCCGTTCCGACCCCCCTCCTGGTCTTAAACTGGGTTCTGAAGAGAACGCAGATTAGGACCTTGCACATGAGATTACTGGTGCATGCGCATGCACAGATCTGCAAAAATCGCTTCACAGCGATTTTTTTCACATCAGCGACAGAGTCTGAAATTAGGCCATGTGTGAGTATAGACAGACAACGCAATGTGACGGTAACCGGTCTCTAGGTCGACCACTATTGGTCGACATGGTCACTAGGTCGACATGAGTTTTTCAAATTTTTTTTAATTTTTTGAACTTTTTCATACTTAACAATCCCAGTGGACTACGATTGGGAACGGTAACCTTTGCCGAAGCATGGCGAGTGACGAGAGCCATGCGAGGGAGCAGGGTGCACTAATTGGGGTTCCCGGTCACTCTACGTAGAAAACGACCCCCCCCAAAAAAAAAAAAATTATGTCGATCTTTTGTCATGTCAACATAATGCTTGTGTCGACCTATATTAGGTGCTGACTTAGTCACTGTCGACCAATAGTGGTCAACCTAGGCACTGTCGATCTGAGTGTGGTCGACCCAATGAACCACACCCCAGTGTGACACCCTTCACAAGTATAAATATATGTGAGGAACCCCTATCCACCTGGTATGGGTTTAGGAGAGAGTAACAGGGATAGATATAACCGACAGTTATACAGCAGAAACAATATAACACAACAGCAGTCACTAGCAAAAGTCAAATGCAATGCATATATAGTGGAATATAAAATGGGCACTACATCAACTACACAAGCCTTAATGTAGTTGTAGGATAAGCGCTGTATAACATGGCCCTGTGGAAACAAGTAGCTCAAAAGCAGGAAGCCTCTGTGAGGGATCGCGCTCTAAGCCGGGGAGGAGCTGTATAAGGAGAGCCTACCTCCCCTTAGCTGACATTAACCCCCAGGGCTTTGGCCTCACCAAAGGGTCCCCAATGCCAATTAAGTGCCCTGGTGGTCTGGTTGGGGTTGCGGACGAACCGGATGCCCACATCAGGGCCTCCGGTGGTCTCTACTACTGCACTCGCAATTCCCAACAAGTGGGGAATCGCCAGACCCGCTCTCCGTTGTCCGGGTACAGCCCAGGGTTCCCAGCTGAACGCTGCTAGTTGTGCCCTGCCAAGATCACTGGATCGCATACCAGTGTCGCAGCGCCAGAGGGAAGGTGCTGAAGCAGCAGCGCTGGCGCCCCATAGGATGCCCAGCGATGCTTGCTCTGAAGAAATAATAAGATTTTACTCACCGGTAAATCTATTTCTCGTAGTCCGTAGTGGATGCTGGGACTCCGTAAGGACCATGGGGAATAGCGGCTCCGCAGGAGACTGGGCACAACTAAAGAAAGCTTTAGGACTACCTGGTGTGCACTGGCTCCTCCCACTATGACCCTCCTCCAGACCTCAGTTAGGATACTGTGCCCGGGAGAGCTGACACAATAAGGAAGGATTTTGAATCCCGGGTAAGACTCATACCAGCCACACCAATCACACCGTATAACTCGTGATACTATACCCAGTTAACAGTATGAAATATAACTGAGCCTCTCAACAGATGGCTCAACAATAACCCTTTAGTTAGGCAATAACTATAAACAAGTATTGCAGACAATCCGCACTTGGGATGGGCGCCCAGCATCCACTACGGACTACGAGAAATAGATTTACCGGTGAGTAAAATCTTATTTTCTCTGACGTCCTAAGTGGATGCTGGGACTCCGTAAGGACCATGGGGATTATACCAAAGCTCCCAAACGGGCGGGAGAGTGCGGATGACTCTGCAGCACCAAATGAGCAAACTCTAGGTCCTCCTCAGCCAGGGTATCAAACTTGTAGACTCTTGCAAAAGTGTTTGAACCCGACCAAGTAACAGCTCGGCAAATTTGTAAAGCCGAGACCCCTCGGGCAGCCGCCCAAGATGAGCCCACTTTCCCAGTGGAATGGGCTTTTACAGATTTAGGGTGCGGCAGTCCAGCCGCAGAATGTGCAAGTTGAATCGAGCTACAGATCCAGCGAGCAATAGTCTGCTTAGAAGCAGGAGCACCCAGCTTGTTGGGTGCATACAGGATAAATAGCGAGTCAGTTTTCCTGACTCCAGCCGTCCTGGAAACATATATTTTTCAGGGCCCTGACTACGTCCAGTAACTTGGAATCCTCCAAGTCCCAAGTAGCCGCAGGCACCACAATAGGTTGGTTCACAAGAAAAACTGATACCAACTTAGGAAGGAATTGGGAACGAGTTCTCAATTCCGCCCTATCCATATAAAAAAATTAGATAAGGGCTTTTGCATGATAAAGCCGCTAATTCTGATACACGCCTGGCCGACGCCAAGGCCAACAGCATGACCACTTTCCACGTGAGGTATTTTAGCTCCACGGATTTAAGTGGCTCAACCCAATGCGACTTCAGGAAATCCAACACCACGTTGAGATCCCACGGTGCCACTGGAAGCACAAACGGGGGCTGACTATGCAGCACTCCCTTAACAAAAGTCTGAACTTCAGGCAGTGAAGTCAGTTCTATTTTGGAAGAAAATCGATAGAGCCGAAATCTGGACCTTAATGGAACCCAATTTTAGGCCCATAGTCACCCCTGACTGTAGGAAGTGCAGAAATCGACCTAGCTGAAATTCCTCCGTTGGGGCCTTCCTGGCCTCACAGCACGCAACATATTTCCGCCATATGCGGTGATAATGGTTTGCGTTCACTTCTTTCCTAGCTTTAATTAGCGTAGGGATAACTTCCTCCGGAATGCCCTTTTCCTTCAGGATCCGGCGTTCAACCGCCATGCAGTCAAGCGCAGCCGCGGTACGTCTTGGAACAGACAGGCCCCCTGCTGCAGCAGGTCTTGTCTGAGCGGCAGAGGCCATGGGTCCTCTGAGATAATTTCTTGGAGTTCTGGGTACCAAGCTCTTCTTGGCCAATCCGGAACAATGAGTATAGTTCTTACTCCTCTACTTCTTATTATTCTCATTACCCTGGGTATGAGAGGCAGAGAAGGGAACACATACACCGACTGGTACACCCACGGTGTTACCAGAGCGTCCACAGCTATCGCCTGAGGGTCCCTTGACCTGGCGCAATATCTTTTTAGCTTTTTGTTGAGGCGGGACGCCATCATGTCCACCTGTGGCCTTACCCAACGGTGTACAATCATTTGGAAGACTTCTGGATGAAGTCCCTACTCTCCCGGGTGGAGGTCGTGTCTGCTGAGAAAGTCTGCTTCCCAGTTGTCCACTCCGGGAATGAACACTGCTGACAGTGCTAACACATGATTTTCCGCCCATCGGAGAATCCTTGTGGCTTCTGCCATCGCCATCCTGCTTCTTGTGCCGCCCTGTCGGTTTACATGAGCGACCATCGTGATGTTGTCTGACTGGATCAGCACCGGCCGGTGTTGAAGCAGGGGTCTAGCCTGACTTAGGGCATTGTAAATGGCCCTTAGTTCCAGAATATTTTTGTGTAGGGAAGTCTCCTGACTTGTCCATAGTCCTTGGAAGTTTCTTCCCTGTGTGACTGCCCCCCAGCCTCGAAGGCTGGTATCCGTGGTCTCCAGGACCCAGTCCTGTATGCCGAATCTGCGGCCCTCTAGAAGATGAGCACTCTGCAGCCACCACAACAGCGACACCCTGGCCCTTGGAGACAGGGTTATCCGCCGATGCATCTGAAGATGCGACCCGGACCACTTGTCCAACAGATCCCACTGGAAGATCCTTGCATGGGACCTGGCGAATGGAATTTCTTCGTAAGAAGCTACCATCTTTCCCAGGGCTCGCGTGCATTGATGCACCGACACCTGTATTTGTATTAGGAGGTCTCTGTCTAGAGACGACAACTCCTTGGACTTCTCCTCCGGGAGAAACCCTTTTTTTTCCTGTTCTGTGTCCAGAACCATACCCAGGAACAGTAGACGCGTCGTAGGAACCAGCTGCGACTTTGGAATATTCAGAATCCAGCCGTGCTGTTGTAGCACTTCCCGAGATAGTGCTACTCCGACGAACAACTGCTCCCTGGACCTCGCCTTTATAAGGAGATCGTCCAAGTACGGGATAATTATTTCGGCCATTACCTTGGTAAATACCCTCGGTGCCGGGGACAGACCAACGGCAACGTCTGGAATTGGTAATGACAATCCTGTACCACAATTTTGAGGTACTCCTGGTGAGGAGGGTAAATAGGGACATGCAGGTAAGCATCCTTGATGTCCAGTGATACCATGAAATTCTCCAGGCTTGCAATAATCGCCCTGAGCGATTCCATTTTGAACTTGAACCTTCGTATATAAGTGTTCAAGGATTTCAATTTTAGAATGGGTCTCACCGAACAGTCTGGTTTCGGTACCACAAACATTTTGGAATAGTAACCCCGGCCTTGTTGAAGGAGGGGTACTTTGATTTCACCTGCTGGAAGTACAGCTTGTGAATTGCCGCCAGTACTACCTCCCTTTCTCCGAGGGCAGCAGGCAAGGCTGATGTGAGGTAACGGCGAGGGGGAGTCGCCTCGAACTCCAGCTTGTATCCCTGTGATACTACTTGCAGAACCTAGGGATCCACCTGTGGGCAAGCCCACTGGTCCCTGAAGTTCCCGAGACGCGCCCCCACCGCACCTGTCTCCACCTGTGGAGCCCCAGCGTCATGCGGTGGACTCAGAGGAAGCGGGGGAAGATTTTTGATCCTGGGAACTGGCTGTCTGGTGCAGCTTTTTCCTTCTTCCCTTGTCTCTGTGCAGAAAGGAAGCGCCTTTGACCCGCTTGCTTTTCTGAAGCCGAAAGGACTGTACCTAAAAATACAGTGCTTTCTTAGGCTGTGAGGAAACCTAGTGTTCACTCTAGGCTGTTTTAGCAGGGCGCCGCGCCCTGCCCGTTTTTTAACAGGCAAAACCCGCCCTGCCCCTTTTGCGGCGCCCTGCTAGAACAGCCGCCCGCTCCCTGCCCTCCCGGCGTGTATAGATGCCGTGCGCATGCGCGCGGCATCCATTCACGCATTGGGAGAGGGCTGGGGGAAGCCCAGCACCGACGGAGGTGCTGGGCACGCCCCCAACAGTGACGTCGCCGGCCACAGACGCTCTCTATAGTAGCGTCTGTGGGCCGCACCGCCCCCTAAAATGACGGAGGAGTGACCACGCCCCCTAATTTGCGTGGCCGCGCCCCCATTTCGGACGCGCGCGCGGCGAAGCGCCCTGCCCCTTTTCACTCCTAGAGTGAACACTAGAAAACTGAGGTAAAATTTTTTCTTCCCAGCTGTTGCTGTGGATACGAGGTCCCAGAGACCATCCCCAAACAATTCCTCACCCTTATAAGGCAGAATCTCCATGTGCCTTTTAAAGTCAGCATCACCTGTCCACTGCCGGGTCTCTAATACCCTCCTGGCAGAATGGACATTGCATTAATTCTGGATGCCAGCCGGCAAATATCCCTCTGTGCATCCCTCATATATAAGACGACGTCTTTAATATGCTCTATGTTAGCAAAATATTATCCCTGTCTAGGGTATTAATATTATCTGACAGGGTATCAGACCACGCTGCAGCAGCACTATTCATGCTGAGGCAATTGCAGGTCTCAGTATAGTACCTGAGTGTGTATATACAGACTTCAGGATAGCCTCCTGCTTTTTATCAGCAGGCTCCTTCAAAGAGGCCGTATCCTAAGACGGCAGTGCCACCTTTTTTGACAAACGTGTGAGCGCCATATCCACCCTAGGGGATATCTTCCAATGTGACCTATCCTCTGGCGGGAAAGGGTACGCCAGCAGTAACTTTTTAGAAATTACCAGTTTCTTATCGGGGGAACCCACGCTTCTTTACACACTTCATTCACTCATCTGATGGGGGAACAAAATACTGGCTGCTTTTTCTCCCCAAACATAAAACCCCTTTTATGTGGTACTTGGGTTCATGTCAGAATGTGTAACACATTTTTCATTGCAGAGATCATGCAACGGATGTTCCTAGTGGATTGTGTATATGTCTCAACCTCGTCGACACTGGAGTCAGACTCCGTGTCGACATCTGTGTCTGCCATCTAAGGTAACGGGCGTTTTTTTGAGCCCCTGATGGCCTTTGAGACGCCTGGGCAGGCGCGGGCTGAGAAGCCGGCTGTCCCACAGCTGTTACGTCATCCAGCCTTTTATGTAAGGAGTTGACATTGTCGGTTAATACCTTCCACCTATCCATCCACTCTGGTGTCGGCCCCACAGGGGGCGACATCCCATTTATCGGCCTCTGCTCCGCCTCCATGTAACCTTCCTCATCCAACATGTCGACACAGCCGTACCGACACACCGCACACACACAGGGAATGCTCTGACTGAGGACAGGACCCCACAAAGTCCTTTGGGGAGACAGAGAGAGAGTATGCCAGCACACACCAGAGCGCTATATAATGCAGGGATTAACACTATAACTGAGTGATTTTTCCCCCAATAGCTGCTTGTATACACATATTGCGCCTAAATTTAGTGCCCCCCCTCTCTTTTTAACCCTTTGAGCCTGAAAACTACAGGGGAGAGCCTGGGGAGCTGTCTTCCAGCTGCACTGTGAAGAAAAAATGGCGCCAGTGTGCTGAGGGAGATAGCCCCGCCCCTTTTTCGGCGGACTTTTCTCCCGCTTTTTTCATGGATTCTGGCAGGGGTAATTTATCACATATATAGCCCTGGGACTATATATTGTGATGATTTGCCAGCCAAGGTGTTTATATTGCGGCTCAGGGCGCCCCCCCCCCCCCCCCCCAGCACCCATCAGTGACCGTAGTGTGAGGTGTGCATGAGGAGCAATGGCGCACAGCTGCAGTGCTGTGCGCTACCTTGTTGAAGACCGAGGTCTTCTGCCGCCGATTTTCCGGACCACTTCTTGCTTCTGGCTCTGTAAGGGGGACGGCGGCGCGGCTCCGGGACCGAACGATCGAGGTCGGGTCCTGTGTTCGATCCCTCTGGAGCTAATGGTGTCCAGTAGCCTAAGAAGCCCAAACTATCTCCAGTCAGGTAGGTTCGCTTCTTCTCCCCTTAGTCCCTCGCTGCAGTGAGTCTGTTGCCAGCAGATCTCACTGTAAAATAAAAAACCTAAAATATACTTTCTTTCTAGGAGCTCAGGAGAGCCCCTAGTGTGCATCCAGCTCAGCCGGGCACAAGATTCTAACTGAGGTCTGGAGGAGGGTCATAGTGGGAGGAGCCAGTGCACACCAGGTAGTCCTAAAGCTTTCTTTAGTTGTGCCCAGTCTCCTGCGGAGCCGCTATTCCCCATGGTCCTTACGGAGTCCCAGCATCCACTTAGGACGTCAGAGAAAATACTAAAACTAAAATGAAATCATAAAAATAAAGCATGGGGTTGCTTAAAAGCAGCCCTCTGTCTAAAGGTGCATCTGGCTCCTGCCGACACCAAACTAAACTGGCTGGCCAGGGCTGGGGGCAAGGTATAGGGGACCAAGGCATTCTGGGAGTTAAAGCTTTAACTGTTTGGAGTCTGGTCCTCTCCAACCACTTACACCCCATGGTATCACTGTGGACCCCTACAGACCCTGAAGAAACACTGTTTTATCTTACTTACAGATGTGTCCTTATACATCTATCCTCAATACGCTATACAGCATGAGATGTCCGGTGTGAGTGAAGCCACCAGGTCCGGTGTTACTCTGCTAGTGTTGGCGTCTGCTAGCGTTCCAACTCCAACAGTCACACACAGATATACAAGTAATTAGCACAGTCTCCTGGTGCGTCCTAGCCATACTGCATTGCGACTAAGACTCATTTTCGGCAAAGAAAAGACACCCGACGCTAGCAGAGTCTCTGCGGACCTGGCATACCGAGAAGGGCTGTTTGGCGCGACATCTGTAGAATTCCACCTGTGAATCTTTAAATGCTACTATTCCACATATTGAACATATGCCTATCTTCCATTCTATTTTACACAGCAGACCTAATTATTGCATACAACCTTAAAATCAATCTAAATTCACCATATTATAGTAAAAACTTTCAAAGCAATCTGTCAGTCCACACATCCTCAAATACAATATTCTTTTTCTTCAATTTGACTTGACCTGACCTCAGGTCAACATTGCTGTGTAAAGTGCTGTACACGCCGGGGAGATTTCTCCAGGAGATGTGTGCTGAGTGATCTAGCACAGAACGCTCAGCACACCTCTCTCCCCTGCTCAGCACTCAGTGCAATGTGTGCTGAGCGAGGAGGAGGGGGAGCGCTCATTTCACCCAGCAGTGAAATGAGTGATCTAACTAGATTTGGTCAATCTAGTACCGGTGATAGCAACGCTTGGGGCCGCGCACTGCTATCGCCAGCAGGGACATGCACACGGAGAGATCCGTGCTTAACTTCTAAGCACTCTAGTCAGAATGCTTAGAAATTATGCACGGATCTCTCTGTGTGAACCCCCCAAACGTATTACCCAGTTTTGTGTTCTCACTGTTGTTCCAAATGTAAAGTGCAATATTTAGGGGGACATTAACTAAGCAGTGAAAAGAGTGGAGACGTGAGCCAGTGCAGAAGTGCCTATGGCAACCAATTAGCACTAAAGTAACATCTATAATTTGCATACTATAATATTATACATAGCTGCTGATTGGTTGATGGGGAAACTTCTCCAACTGGCTCACTTCTCCGCTCTTATCACTGCTTAGTAAATGCCCCCCTTAATAAAATAAAAACACATATATATATATATATATATATATATATATATATATATATATAAGAATTTACTCACCGGTAATTCTATTTCTCGTAGTCCGTAGTGGATGCTGGGGACTCCGTAAGGACCATGGGGAATAGACGGGCTCCGCAGGAGACTGGGCACTCTAAAGAAAGATTCAGTACTATCTGGTGTGCACTGGCTCATCCTTCTATGCCCCTCCTCCAGACCTCAGTTAAGGAAACTGTGCCCGGAAGAGCTGACATTACAAGGAAAGGATTTTGGAATCCAGGGTAAGACTCATACCAGCCACACCAATCACACTGTACAACTTGTGATAAACTTACCCAGTTAACAGTATGAACAACAACTGAGCATCACTCAACCGATGCTACATAACCATAACCCTTTGTTAAGCAATAACTATATACACGTATTGCAGAAAGTCCGCACTTGGGACGGGCGCCCAGCATCCACTACGGACTACGAGAAATAGAATTACCGGTGAGTAAATTCTTATTTTCTCTAACGTCCTAGTGGATGCTGGGGACTCTGTAAGGACCATGGGGATTATACCAAAGCTCCCAAACGGGCGGGAGAGTGCGGATGACTCTGCAGCACCGAATGGGCAAACCCAAGGTCCTCCTCAGCCAGGGTATCAAACCTGTAGAATTTTGCAAAAGTGTTTGAACCCGACCAAGTAGCAGCTCGGCAAAGCTGTAATGCAGAGACCCATCGGGCAGCCGCCCAAGAAGAGCCCACTTTCCTTGTGGAATGGGCTTTCACTGATTTCGGCTGCGGCAATCCCGCCGCAGAATGAGCCTGCTGAATCGTGTTACAGATCCAGCGAGCAATAGTTTGCTTTGAAGCAGGAGCACCCAGCTTGTTGGATGCATACAGGATAAACAGCGAGTCAGTCTTCCTGACTCCAGCCGTTCTGGTTACATAAATCTTCAAAACCCGGACTACGTCCAGCAACCTGGAGTCCTCCAAGTCACGAGTAGCCGCAGGCATCACAATAGGTTGGTTCAAATGAAAAGACGACACCACCTTTGGCAGAAACTGCGGACGAGTCCGCAATTCTGCCCTGTCCATATGGAAAACCAGATAGGGGCTGTTACATGACAAAGCCGCCAATTCTGACACACGCCTAGCTGAAGCTAAAGCCAACAGCATGACCACTTTCCACGTGAGATACTTTAGTTCCACGGTCTTAAGTGGCTCAAACCAGTGGGATTTCAGGAAATTCAACACCACGTTAAGATCCCAAGGTGCCACTGGTGGCACAAAAGGGGGCTGAATATGCAGCACTCCCTTAACAAACGTCTGAACCTCAGGCAGTGAAGCCAGTTCTTTTTGAAAGAAGATGGATAGGGCCGAAATCTGGACCTTTATGGACCCTAATTTCAGGCCCATAGTCACACCTGACTGTAGGAAGTGCAGGAATCGACCCAGCTGGAATTCCTCTGTAGGGGCCTTTCTGGCCTCACACCAAGCAACATATTTTCCCCTTATACGGTGATAATGCTTTGCTGTCAGGTCATTCCTAGCCTTTATCAGCGTAGGAATAACTTCATCCGGAATGCCCTTTTCTGCTAGGATTCGGCGTTCAACCGCCATGCCGTCAAACGCAGCCGCGGTAAGTCTTGCATGCTGAGGAAGTCTGCTTCCCAGTTGTCCACTCCCGGAATGAACACTGCTGACAGTGCTTGCACGTGATTCTCCGCCCAACGAAGAATCCTGGTGGCTCCCGCCATCGCCACTCTGCTTCTTGTGCCGCCCTGGCGGTTTACATGAGCCACTGCGGTGATGTTGTCTGACTGAATCAGCACCGGTTGGTTGCGAAGCAGAGGCTCCGCTTGACTCAGGGCGTTGTATATGGCCCTTAGTTCCAGGATATTTATGTGCAGACAAGCCTCCTGACTTGACCACAACCCTTGGAAGTTTCTTCCCTGAGTGACTGCCCCCCATCCTCGGAGGCTCGCATCCGTGGTTACCAGGACCCAGTCCCGTATGCCGAACCTGCGGCCCTCGAGAAGGTGAGCACTCTGCAGCCACCACAGAAGAGACACCCTGGCCCTGGGGGACAGGGTGATCAGCCGATGCATCTGAAGATGCGATCCGGACCACTTGTCCAACAGATCCCACTGAAAGATCCTCGCATGGAACCTGCCGAAGGGAATGGCTTCGTATGATGCCACCATCTTTCCCAGGACTCGCGTGCAGTGATGCACAGACACCTGTTTCGGTTTTAAGAGGTCTCTGACTAGAGTCACGAGCTCCTGAGCCTTCTCCACCGGGAGAAACACCTTCTTCTGGTCTGTGTCCAGAATCATGCCCAGAAAGGGCAGATGCGTCGTAGGAATCAGCTGCGATTTTGGGATATTCAGAATCCAGCCGTGCTGTTGCAACACTTCCTGAGAGTGTGCTACGCTGATCAGCAACTGCTCTCTGGACCTCGCCTTTATGAGGAGATCGTCCAAGTATGGGATAATTGTGACTCCTTGCTTTCTCAGGAGCACCATCATTTCCGCCATTACCTTGGTAAATATTCTCGGTGCCGTGGAGAGCCCAAACGGCAACGTCTGGAATTGGTAATGACAGTCCTGTACCACAAATCTGAGGTACTCCTGATGAGGTGGATAAATGGGGACATGCAAGTAAGCATCCTTGATGTCCAGAGACACCATAAAATCCCCCTCTTCCAGGCTTGCAATGACCG
Organism: Pseudophryne corroboree; assembly: GCF_028390025.1. Lineage (NCBI taxonomy): Eukaryota > Metazoa > Chordata > Amphibia > Anura > Myobatrachidae > Pseudophryne > Pseudophryne corroboree. Next base: position 573,769,031 of record NC_086446.1, read on the forward strand.
CTCTGAGCGATTCCATTTTGAACTTGAATTTCTTCAGAAAAATGTTCAGGGATTTTAAATTCAAGATGGGTCTGACCAAACCGTCCGGTTTCGGTACTACAAACATAGTGGAATAGTAACCCCTTCCCTGTTGAAGGAGAGGAACCTTTACAACCACCTGCTGGAGGTATAACTTGTGAATTGCTGCCAGCACAACCTCCCTTTCCATGGGGGAAACTGGCAAGGCCGATTTTAGGTAACGATGAGGGGGCGTCACCTCGAATTCCAGTTTGGATCCCTGAGACACAACTTGTATAGCCCAAGGATCCACCCGTGAGCGAACCCACTGGTGGCTGAAATGTCGGAGACGCGCCCCCCACGGCTCCTGGCTCCGCCTGTGGAGCCCCAGCGTCATGCGGTGGATTTAGTGGAAGCCGGGGAGGACTTTTGTTCCTGGGAACTAGCTGCGTGGTGCAGCCTCTTTCCTCTACCTCTGCCTCTGGCAAGAAAGGATGCACCTCTGACTTTCTTGCTCTTTTGCAAACGAAAGGACTGCATTTGGTAATACGGTGCTTTCTTAGGCTGTGGCGGGACATAAGGCAAGACATTTGACTTCCCAGCCGTAGCTGTGGAAACTAGGTCTGAGAGACCGTCCCCAAACAATTCCTCACCCTTATAAGGTAAACCTCCATGTGTTTTTTAGAGTCTGTATCCCCTGTCCATTGCCGAGTCCATAAGACCCTTCTGGCAGAAATGGACATTGCGTTTACTCTAGATCCCAGCATGCAAATGTCCCTCTGGGCATCCCGCATATATAGGACCGCGTCCTTGATATGTGCCAGGGTCATTAGAACAGAGTCCCTGTCCAGGGTATCTAACTCCTCAGACAGAGTATCCGTCCATGCTGCTACCGCACTACACATCCAGGCCGAAGCAATTGCTGGTCTCAGCAGCGTACCAGAATGTGTGTAAACAGACTTCAGGATAGCTTCCTGCTTTCTATCTGCAGGATCCTTTAGGGCGGCCGTATCCTGAGACGGCAGGGCCACCTTCTTAGATAAGCGTGTCAACGCCTTGTCTACCCTGGGGGAGGATTCCCAGCGTAACCTGTCCGTTGGCGGGAAAGGATACGCCATCAGCAATCTCTTGGAAATTACTACTTTCCTATCAGGGGAATCCCACGCTTTTTCACATAATTCATTCAATTCATGTGACAGGGGGAAAAGCCACTTCTTGCTTTTGCTCCCCCATACATATAAATCCTCTTGTCAGGGACAGGATTTTCCTCAGAAATGTGTAACACATCCTTCATTGCCACAATCATGTAGCAGATGGCTTTAGTCATTTTAGGCTGCAACTTTGCATCATCGTCACTGGAATCAGATTCCGTGTCGACGTCTGTGTCAACTAACTGGAATATTGGGCGCTTTTGAGACCCTGACGGCCTCTGCGCTGTGGGAGCAGGCATGGGTTGAGACCCCGACTGTCCCAAGGCTACAGCTTTATCCAATCTGTTATGTAAGGAGCTTACATTATCATTTAACACCTTCCACATATCCATCCAATCAGGTGTCGGCCCCGTCGGGGGCGACACCACATCTATTTGCACTTGTTCTGCCTCCACGTATCCTTCCTCATCAAACATGTCGACACAAGCGTACCGACACACCACACACATACAGGGAACGCTCTGACTGAGGACAGGACCCCACAAAGGCTTTTGGGGAGACAGAGAGAGTATGCCAGCACACACCCCAGCGCTATATAACCCAGGGATTACACTGTACCTTAGTGTTTACCCAGTAGCTGCTGTTTTTATATATATATATATCTCTGCGCCTAAATTTATGTGCCCCCCCTCTCTTTTTTACCCTCTATTGCACCTGTATACTGCAGGGGAGAGCTTGGGGAGCGTCCTTCCAGCGGAGCTGTGAAGAGAAAATGGCGCTGGTGTGCTGAGGAAGAAGGCCCCGCCCCCTCAGCGGCGGGCTTCTGTCCCGCTTCTCATGTGTAAAAATGGCGGAGGCTCGCACATATATACAGTGCCTGACTGTATATATGTATACTTTTGCCATCAGGTATCTTAATTGCTGCCCAGGGCGCCCCCCCCTGTGCCCTGCACCCTACAGTGACCGGAGTGTGTGGGTGTGCTGCGGGAGCAATGGCGCACAGCTGCAGTGCTGTGCGCTACCTTAAGTGAAGACAGGAGTCTTCTGCCGCCGATTTCGATGTCTTCTTGCTTCTGCTGCTTCTGCACTTCTGGCTCTGCGAGGGGTACGTCGGCGCGGCTCCGGGAACGGACGATCAAGGTTAGGTACCTGTGTTCGATCCCTCTGGAGCTAATGGTGTCCAGTAGCCTAAGAAGCGCAACTTAGCTGCAGTGAGTAGGTTTGCTTCTCTCCCCTCAGTCCCACGTAGCAGAGAGTCTGTTGCCAGCAGAAGCTCTCTGAAAATAAAAAACCTGACAAAATACTTTCTTTTCTAGCAAGCTCAGGAGAGCCCACTAGGAGCACCCAGCTCTGGTCGGGCACAGATTCTAACTGAGGTCTGGAGGAGGGGCATAGAGGGAGGAGCCAGTGCACACCAGATGGTACTGAATCTTTCTTTAGAGTGCCCAGTCTCCTACGGAGCCCATCTATTCCCCATGGTCCTTACGGAGTCCCCAGCATCCACTAGGACGTTAGAGAAATATATATATATTTATTGCACCTGAAGTGTCTCTACTAATACATTGTTACTGAGCTACAGTGCACACTATACTGCAAAGGGGAAAACCCAAAACTGCTTGTCCGTCTTTGTGTACATACGGTGAGATTTATCCTTGCGATTTTGACTATATAGTCAAAATCGCAAGGAAAGTTAGCCACCTTGCGATCCCGATACGCGGTCCCACGGGGTCAGTATCGCAAGGTTAGATAGGCTGTGCAGGCAAGTCAATTTTGACTGTCTAGTACTAAAGTAAAGTCAAAACTGGCACTTCGTTAAAATCGCACTTAGCCAATATCGCAAGCACGCATAGTCCATATCGCATAGTCAATCGAAGATAGCCAAAATCTCACGTGTGTATGCACCTTTACACATGCCCAGCACTATTTACCAAAATGTCTGGGAGGATACAGTTTTCTAGTATAGAGGATTGCAACAAATTGGTGTGGTATAATAAACAGCGTCTAGTTAGACAGTCAATAGATAGACACCATATGTTAGACAGTCAAAAGGTCGACATGGAAAAAGTAGACAGTACAAATGGTCGACAGGTTCAAAAGGTTGACATAAAAAAATAAGAATTTACTCACCGGTAATTCTATTTCTCGTAGTCCGTAGTGGATGCTGGGACTCCGTAAGGACCATGGGGAATAGCGGCTCCGCAGGAGACTGGGCACAACTAAAAGAAAGCTTTAGACTAACTGGTGTGCACTGGCTCCTCCCACTATGACCCTCCTCCAGACTTCAGTTAGGATACTGTGCCCGGAAGAGCTGACACAATAAGGAAGGATTTTGAATCCCGGGTAAGACTCCTACCAGCCACACCAATCACACCGTATAACTCGTGATACAATACCCAGTTAACAGTATGATAACAACAGAGCCTCTCAACAGATGGCTCAACAATAACCCTTTAGTTAAACAATAACTATAAACAAGTATTGCAGACAATCCGCACTTGGGATGGGCGCCCAGCATCCACTACGGACTACGAGAAATAGAATTACCGGCGAGTAAATTCTTATTTTCTCTGACGTCCTAAGTGGATGCTGGGACTCCGTAAGGACCATGGGGATTATACCAAAGCTCCCAAACGGGCGGGAGAGTGCGGATGACTCTGCAGCACCGAATGGGCAAACTCTAGGTCCTCCTCAGCCAGGGTGTCAAACTTGTAGAATTTAGCAAATGTGTTTGACCCCGACCAAGTAGCTGCTCGGCAAAGTTGTAAAGCCGAGACCCCTCGGGCAGCCGCCCAAGAAGAGCCCACCTTCCTCGTGGAATGGGCTTTCACTGATTTAGGATGCGGCAGTCCAGCCGCAGAATGTGCAAGCTGAATCGTACTACAGATCCAGCGAGCAATTGTCTGCTTTGAAGCAGGCGCACCCAACTTGTTGGGCGCATACAGGATAAATAGCGAGTCAGTCTTTCTGACGCCAGCTGTCCTGGAAACATAAATTTTCAGGGCCCTGACTACGTCCAATAACTTGGAAGCCTCCAAGTCTTTAGTAGCCGCAGGCACCACAATAGGTTGGTTCAAATGAAAAGCAGATACCACCTTAGGGAGAAACTGGGGACGAGTCCTCAATTCTGCCCTATCCATATGAAAAATCAGATAAGGACTTTTACACGACAAAGCCGCCAATTCTGATACACGCCTGGCCGAAGCCAAGGCCAACAACATGACCACTTTACACGTGAGATATTTCAATTCCACGGTTTTAAGTGGCTCAAACCAATGTGACTTTAGGAAATCCAACACCACGTTGAGATCCCAAGGTGCCACTGGAGGCACAAAAGGGGGCTGAATATGCAGCACTCCCTTAACAAAAGTCTGAACTTCAGGCAGTGAAGCCAGTTCTCTCTGGAAGAAAATCGATAGAGCCGAAATCTGGACCTTAATGGAACCCAATTTTAGGCCCATAGTCACCCCTGACTGTAGGAAGTGCAGGAAACGGCCCAGCTGAAATTCCTCCGTTGGGGCCTTCCTGGCCTCACACCACGCAACATATTTTCGCCAAATGCGGTGATAATGGTTCGCGGTCACTTCTTTCCTAGCTTTAATCAGCGTAGGAATGACTTCCTCCGGAATGCCCTTTTCCTTCAGGATCCGGCGTTCAACTGCCATGCCGTCAAACGCAGCCGCGGTAAGTCTTGGAACAGACAGGGCGCCTGCTGCAGCAGGTCCTGTCTCAGTGGCAGAGGCCATGGGTCCTCTGAGATCATTTCTTGAAGTTCCGGGTACCAAGCTCTTCTTGGCCAATCCGGAACAATGAGTATAGTTCTTACTCCTCTTCTCCTTATTATCCTCAGTACCTTTGGTATGAGAGGAAGAGGAGGGAACACATAAACCGACCGGTACACCCACGGTGTCACTAGAGCGTCCACAGCTATCGCCTGAGGGTCTCTTGACCTGGCGCAATATCTTTCTAGCTTTTTGTTTAGGCGGGACGCCATCATGTCCACCTGTGGCGTTTCCCAACGGTTTATAATCAGTTGGAAGACTTCTGGATGAAATCCCCACTCTCCCGGGTGGAGGTCGTGCCTGCTGAGGAAGTCTGCTTCCCAGTTGTCCACTCCCGGAATGAACACTGCTGACAGTGCTTCTGCCATCGCCGTCCTGCTTCTTGTGCCGCCCTGTCGGTTTACATGGGCGACTGCCGTGATGTCTGACTGGATCAGTACCGGCTGGTTTTGAAGCAGGGGTTTTGCCTGACTTAGGGCATTGAAAATGGCCCTCAGTTCTAGAATATTTATGTGTAGGGAAGTCTCCTGACTCGACCATAGTCCTTGGAAGTTTCTTCCCTGTGTGACTGCCCCCCAGCCTCGAAGGCTGGCATCCGTGGTCACCAGGACCCAGTCATGTATGCCGAATCTGCGGCCCTCTTGAAGATGAGCACTTTGCAGCCACCACAGCAGAGACACCCTTGTCCTTGGAGACAGGGTTATCAGCCGATGCATCTGAAGATGCGATCCGGACCATTTGTCCAACAGGTCCCACTGAAAGGTTCTTGCATGGAACCTGCCGAATGGAATTGCTTCGTAGGAAGCTACCATCTTTCCCAGGATCCGCGTGCAGTGATGCACAGACACCTGTTTTGGTTTTAGGAGGCCTCTGACTAGAGATGACAGCTCCTTGGCCTTCTCCTCCGGGAGAAACACTTTTTTCTGTTCTGTGTCCAGAACCATTCCCAGGAACAGTAGACGTGTCGTAGGGACCAGCTGTGACTTCGGTATATTTAGAATCCAGCCGTGCCGTTGTAGCACCTCCCGAGATAGTGCTACCCCGACCAACAACTGCTCCCTGGACCTCGCCTTTATCAGGAGATCGTCCAAGTACGGGATAATTAAAACTCCCTTTTTTCGAAGGAGTATCATCATTTCGGCCATTACCTTGGTAAATACCCTCGGAGCCGTGGATAGACCAAACGGCAACGTCTGGAATTGGTAATGACAATTCTGTACCACAAATCTGAGGTACTCCTGGTAAGGATGGTAAATGGGGACATGCAGGTAAGCATCCTTGATGTCCAGTGATACCATGTAATCCCCCTCGTCCAGGCTTGCAATAACCGCCCTGAGCGATTCCATCTTGAACTTGAATTTTTTTATATATGTGTTCAAGGATTTCAAATTTAAAATGGGTCTCACCGAACCGTCCGGTTTCGGTACCACAAACATTGTGGAATAGTAGCCCCGTCCTTGTTGAAGTAGGGGCACCTTGACTATCACCTGCTGGGAATACAGCTTGTGAATTGCCTCTAACACTGCCTCCCTGCCTGAGGGAGTTGTTGGCAAGGCAGATTTTAGGAAACGGCGGGGAGGGGACGTCTCGAATTCCAGCTTGTACCCCTGAGATACTACTTGAAGGATCCAGGGATCCACCCGTGAGCGAGCCCACTGATTGCTGAAGTTTTTGAGACGGGCCCCCACCGTACCTGGCTCCGCTTGTGGAGCCCCAGCGTCATGCGGTGGACTTGGAGGAAGCGGGGGAGGACTTTTGCTCCTGGGAACTGGCTGTATGCTGCAGCTTTTTCCCTCTGCCTCTGGGCAGAAAGGACGCGCCTTTAACCCGTTTGCCCTTATGGGGCCGAAAGGACTGTACCTGATAATACGGTGCTTTCTTTGGCTGTGAGGGAACATGGGGTAAAAATGCTGACTTCCCAGCTGTTGCTGTGGAAACGAGGTCCGAGAGACCATCCCCGAACAACTCCTCACCCTTATAAGGCAAAACTTCCATGTGCCTTTTAGAATCTGCATCACCTGTCCACTGCCGAGTCCATAACCCTCTCCTGGCAGTAATGGACATTGCACTTATTTTAGATGCCAGCCGGCAAATATCCCTCTGTGCATCTCTCATGTATAAGACTGCGTCTTTAATATGCTCTAGGGTTAGCAATATAGTGTCCCTGTCTAGGGTATCAATATTTTCCGACAGGGAATCTGACCACGCAGCTGCAGCACTGCACATCCATGCTGAAGCAATAGCTGGTCTCAGTATAATACCTGTGTGTGTATATACAGACTTCAGGATAGCTTCCTGCTTTCTATCAGCAGGCTCCTTTAGGGCGGCCGTATCCGGAGACGGTAGTGCCACCTTCTTTGACAAGCGTGTGAGCGCTTTATCCACCCTAGGGGATGTTTCCCAACGTGACCTATCCTCTGGCGGGAAAGGGTACGTCATTAGTAACCTTTTAGAAATTACCAGTTTCTTATCGGGGGAAGCCCACGCTTCTTCACACACTTCATTTAATTCCTCAGATGGAGGAAAAACTACTGGTAGTTTTTTCTTTCCAAACATAATACCCTTTTTTGTGGTACCTGGGGTAACATCAGAAATGTGCAACACATTTTTCATAGCCTCAATCATGTAACGTGTGGCCCTATTGGAAGTTACATTAGTCTCATCGTCGTCGACACTGGAGTCAGTATCCGTGTCGACATCTGTGTCTGCCATCTGAGGTAGCGGGCGTTTTAGAGCCCCTGATGGCTTTTGAGACGCCTGGGCAGGCACAGGCTGAGAAGCCGGCTGTCCCATATTTGGTATGTCGTCAAACCTTTTATGTAAGGAGTCGACACTGTCACGTAATTCCTTCCACATAACCATCCACTCAGGTGTCGGCCCCGCAGGGGGTGACATCACATTTATAGGCATCTGCTCCGCCTCCACATAAGTTTCCTCATCAAACATGTCGACACAGCCGTACCGACACACCGCACACACACAGGGAATGCGCTGACTGAGGACAGGACCCCACAAAGCCCTTTGGGGGGACAGAGAGAGAGTATGCCAGCACACACCAGAGCGCTATAATAATACAGGGATTAACTGAATTATTTCCCCTTATAGCTGCTATATAAGTTATACTGCGCCTAAATTTAGTGCCCCCCCTCTCTTTTTTACCCTTTGTAGCTTGATACTGCAGGGGAGAGCCAGGGAGCGATCCTTCCAGCGGAGCTGTGAGGGAAAAATGGCACCAGTGTGCTGAGGGAGTTAGCCCCGCCCCTTTTCCGGCGGACTTCTCCCGCTTTTTTCAGGAATTCTGGCAGGGGTAATTTATCACATATATAGCCTCTGGGACTATATAGTGTGATGATTTGCCAGCCAAGGTGTTTATATTGCTGCTCAGGGCGCGCGCCCCCCCCCCCCGCGCCCTGCACCCATCAGTGACCGGAGTGTGAGGTGTGCATGAGGAGCGATGGCGCACAGCTGCAGTGCTGTGCGCTACCTTGTTAAAGACCGAGGTCTTCTGCCGCCGATTTTCCGGACCACTTCTTGCTTCTGGCTCTGTAAGGGGGACGGTGGCGCGGCTCCGGGACCGAACGATCGAGGTCGGGTCCTGTGTTCGATCCCTCTGGAGCTAATGGTGTCCAGTAGCCTAAGAAGCCCAAACTATCTCCAGTCAGGTAGGTTCGCTTCTTCTCCCCTTAGTCCCTCGCTGCAGTGAGTCTGTTGCCAGCAGATCTCACCGTAAAATAAAAAACCTAAAATATACTTTCTTTCTAGGAGCTCAGGAGAGCCCCTAGTGTGCATCCAGCTCAGCCGGGCACAAAATTCTAACTGAAGTCTGGAGGAGGGTCATAGTGGGAGGAGCCAGTGCACACCAGTTAGTCTAAAGCTTTCTTTTAGTTGTGCCCAGTCTCCTGCGGAGCCGCTATTCCCCATGGTCCTTACGGAGTCCCAGCATCCACTTAGGACGTCAGAGAAAGGTAGACTTTTTTTTTTTTTTTTTTTGCATTTTTGGGGTTTGTTGGATTGTTTTGTCATCTGGGACCCTTAATTGTAGAAATGCATCCCCTCGCGGGGCTCGCCATGCTTCGGGCTCAGTGGCTCGCTGCGCACGCCACAAGGTTTATAACCAACTCTATGACAACATGAATAAAGAAGGTAAAAAAAAAAAAAAAACCTGCGACAACCTTGTCATGGCGACCATTTTCATGTTGACCTTTTCACCCTGTCGACCTAATGGTGTCTGTCTACTGACTGTCTAACTAGACACTGTATCTATCATCCGGATACCGTTACAAATTATTGCTATTAGAAGTTCAGGCTATAAATGTAGGAAGCATATATAACATGCATATATATGGAAGAATAACAGGCATAAAGATGTAATACATGCTGATGCTGCTCTCTGGAGATCAATCAATGTCCTCTGCACAGATAAATAGGCTGGAGCCTGCGTGTGCTGGGTCAGAGTGGCCTCAAGGATTATAGGAAAATGCCAATAGGTCTCCAAATGCTGTGGTGGATCTGCTCTATCGATAATGCAGCCATCTGTGCTGCTGATCTTTTTGAAATTTAATGCAACTTCATTAATCAACATGTTTCATGACCATTTTCTCAAGAATTGACTCTATGACCGCCGCACTTACAGATGTGTCCTCATACACCTAGCTTAAAACACCATGCGGTGCGAGACACCCGATGCTACGGAGCATCTCTGAGAGCTTTTCTTTACATTTTGCATCCCATCAAACTGTACTACAGACGCTGTGGTTAGACTAACTGCACAGGAATTACTTTTAAACATGTAGTAAGTGAAAGAAGAAGCCCTACGGACCTTGGCGTGAGAAAGAGCCACAGCACCTTAACACTTCATATACAGATTAGGACTCATTTGCACAGTGATGTACAAATGTTGCACATCAAACTGATCAGTGCAATCTAACAAAGTAGTTTTGTCGCTTCCAGTTGTTTTATTTGTGGGAATAAGACATCCATTTGAAGCCATAAAAAGACGCTCGATGCGCCAAGAGGGGCAGTCCGACACAACTGATGCCACAGTGTACGAGGGACACACGGTATGTACAAAATATGAAAGAACAAAGTAGTGCCATATATATTATGAAAGTAGTAATATTTATATAAATTATACAGTTATCTTATGAGAGAGTTCTCACACACTTCATAAGATTAACTGGCGAGCTCCGGGGTCATTCCGTGAAAATTAGCAAAAATGTCTCATATGTGACACTGTAAAGAAAAAAAATCTGTATTTTTTCAACACAGGTTGACATGTTCAATTATAGATCTCTCTCTCACAGCTTTTCATAAAAAAATATAGGGGTCTATTCATGAAGCAGTGAAAAAAGTGTGGAGAAGAGAGCCAGTGGAGAAGTTGACCATGGCAACCAATCAGCATTGAAGTTACATCATTTGCATATATTATAAAATTATACAGAGCAGCTGATTGGTTGACATGGGCAACTTCTCCACTGGCTCACTTCTCCACACTTTTTTCACTGCTTAGTTAGCTTAATTAAGCACTTTGATATTACATCCATTTTTATTTAAGCACCTTTGTGTTATGTTTTAACAAAAAGTCGAGTGATAAAACTTGTATAAATGTCCCGTGCGTGAATGGCCTAAACGATAAATATATGTTAAAATTGGTGTAAGAGCTCCATTAATGCCCTCTCTGTTTTTGGGCCTAATTCAGACCTGATCGTAGATGAGAGAGAATACGCACATCTATGAACAGTTTTGTTGACATGCGGGGGGAAGTAGGGCAAGTTCCTCCCACCCACCAATGCAAAAGCGCTTTTGCATGTTTTAAGTAGCCCTTTGCCTGAGTAGCCCAGTTGCGGAGGCAGACTGCTACCCGCCATGTTAAGGGTTGCAGCGGCTGCCCCGCAAACAGCCTAGACACGCCTGTGTTGTCCGGACCGCGCCTCTAAAACCGAGCATCGACACCCACAAAATGCTGCGCTGACACCCCATCCCCACCCACCCCTCCAAGTCTTAAACCACATTCTGAGGAGAACGCAGTTTAGGACCTTGCACATGCAAGTACTAGCGTACGCGCAGATGTGCCGAAATCGCTTCATATCGACTTTAACACATTTGCGACAGGGTCTGAATTGGCCCCTTAGTCCTAGGAAATGTACTGTATGTGCTGGTTCACAGTGTGTCTACAAAAGTACTGCACAGCAGTCAGATCTTGACTGTCAATTTATTTTGCTATTATTATACTATGAGCCAATTAATGGTAATATAGCTGCTAACTGCTTGGACTCATGAAAAGGGCCACATAATTGGCAGTGAAGCTGCTCACACGTACCCAGACTAAGCATTTAGGCCAGACACAGGAAAACAAATAGAGAACTGCATGACAGGTGTCCCATTCCTCCTGGTCAGAGATTACAGAGTTATAGACCTCCAGCATCAAGGCATCAGAATCTATTGCTTTTGGTACAAAAGTGTGGCATGATCGGGCCAATATGGTGACAAATGGAAAATTACTACAAATGACGCCGCTCTGAAAAAGTAGCTCTTGACCTGCGCTGGTCATCAGTATGATTGTTTCTTATCAGATAAAGCTGAAGAATAACCTAAGGTACTACACCATGTAGTGTAATGTATGGGAGACACAGAATGTGCAATAGAATGTGCCATCTGTGCACAAATATACATACTAACATACACAAACTGAATCTACAATCATACTCAACAGTTCAGGCAGAACACCATTATTTCCTGATCAGTGGAAACATCAAACCTTTTTAAAAGGGCAAGTAGAGAAGTTGCCCATAGCAACCAAATCAACTTCCAGTTATTTTATAAAATGCACTATATAAATGAAGCTGTTTAGTTGCTATGGGCAGGTTGTATCATTCTCCTCTTTAGTAGGCTTTATATATCTCCCCCATGGTTTGGTAGCGGTGCAGTAGGTGAGAAACCGGTTAAATGCCCCAGAAGTATGGCTATCAATGAAGACATGAGTGTATTTCATTAAAAAGGGGTATCTTTAGTGTCCTCTCTCTTTAAAACTACTTTGCAATTTCTAACTTAATATGCTGCTTACTATCTTGCTTTGCCCCTGGTTTAAATGCATTTGGAATGAATTTCTGTGAATCGCAGTAAACTTGCCAGATGGAATGCAGTGTTTCCCATAGCAACCAAGGAATCAGCAATACTAGACTAATGAATATACTTTTAATTTTACTAAACTGCCTGATGGATGAAATCCATAATCCTCATTTAAATCAGATTGCTTCTGTAAGTGGAAAGCACCCTCAAGATTTTGATGATGAAGTTTTTACTACGTAGGAGAGTTACAATAACAGCTTGCATGCTCGGCTAGCTCTTCAGTTCCGTGTAGCCAGGCAAGATACATCTTGATATTTTAATTAAGTCTGAATGATCATTGAAGAGAAGTCACCATTTCCTGAAACATCAAGCTTGAGGGGGCTCTCATACCTGAGCAGAATATACTGCAGTGCATAGCTTACTTCTGTTTCGTGTGGTGCAATTTCTATTCACCACAAGGATTAAATATATATGTATGTAAATCATAAAAGAGAAGGTGCTAATTACAGCCACGTGTTACAAGTTGTTTAAGACACTCTGACAATTGTAAAAGAAATTGTGGGTCATTTAGAAAGCACAAGTTGCCTGGCCTGCAGTGCAGAAGCGAATGGAATCGATATGGGGAAGCAGTCACCCTGCTGACATTTATGTCGGATAGTTATGATGTTGTCATTGTTGAAATGTTACCATGTGAAATGCAGACATTCTCAGCATGCTGCCAGCTAGAGTTAGGCTGCGGCAGTGGGGTTAGGCTGCAGCAACAGAGGGTTAGGATTAGGGGATGGTGTTAGCCACCACCAGAACTAACCATCAGCTGACCGCCAGAAGCGGAAGCCATCACTGGACAAGGTAAGTCAGTCCTGGTCCAACAGGAACGATTTGCCAACATTCTAATCATGTCAACACGTTTGTGTAGACATGATAAATGTCAACGTGCTGCATGTCGACATGATGAATGCTGACAATGTATACCCAACCTATCGCTATACACCTTGATCATCATAGGTGCAGTAAATTATGCCAGGGTGTACAGGCAGAAATGTCACGTCCTGGAGGCGCAGCAAATTGCAGAGGAGAAATTTTGCAAATGTGGGATGTTCCTTGCGTACAGCCGGGCACCTTGTTTTGCAGATCTTAAGAACAAAATGAAGGTGGTACATTTTCAAGGACAGATCTTGGCTTGCAGAGGTGCGTATGATGGTTGGTTACATTTCACTGGTCAGAGTTGGCAATGGCCCTCATTCCGAGTTGTTCGCTCGGTAAAAATCTTCGCATCGCAGCGATTTTCCGCTTAATGCGCAATGTCCGCACTGCGACTGCGCCAAGTAAATTTGCTATGCACTTAGTAATTTTACTCACGGCTTTTTCATCGGTCTGGCGATCGTAATGTGATTGACAGGAAATGGGTGTTACTGGGCGGAAACAGGCCGTTTTATGGGCGTGTGGGGAAAAACGCTACCGTTTCCGGAAAAAACGCAAGAGTGGCCGGAGAAACGGAGGAGTGTCTGGGCGAACGCTGGGTGTGTTTGTGACGTCAAACCAGGAATGACAAGCAGTGAACTGATCGCAGATGCCGAGTAAGTCTGAAGCTACTCAGAAACTGCTACGAGGTGTGTAATCGCAATATTGCGATCACTTCGTTCGCAATTTTAAGATGCTAAGATTCACTCCCAGTAGGCGGCGGCTTAGCATGAGCAAATCTGCTAAAATCGCCTTGCGAGCGAACAACTCGGAATGACCTCCAATGTTCAAGTCTCGTCCTATTCTTTTAACGGAATCCATATTGTGCTTTTATTCTACACTATGGCGAAGAAGTAAGTTTCCAGGCAGTGTCGGCCTAGGACATGAAGGGTCCACTGATGGGAATGCAATGTAGAGGCCCATACTTAAGGGGTGTGGCCAGCTGACAGAGGGGGCGTGGCTAGCCACTGCAGAGGAGGAGTATTCAGCATGTGGCTTTACACCTGCTGTGGAAATACATATACCAACGTGTCCTGCCACAGCATCAGAGTGCCCTAATAGCAAAATAGCAGCAGGGCATGCTGCGATGTGTTGTATAATATAGCTTGGGGGCTATGTTTGAGAACCCCTGAACTACAGAGTGCATGGTCTGGGCACAATGTACTGTAGTGAATACATTATAGTCCTGGGAATGCAGTATAATACAACATAAGTGTAATAATTAAACACATGATGGTGATCTGTCTATATAAGTGCATTAGTTCTAGTACAGGTAAAATACATATTTAAAAAACAAAACAAAAACCAGTTCAGCTATCTAAGCTCTTACCACTGGTATGACTTCGTTGTATGTTAGTGAATGAAGGCAGCCCGGGAGGGGAAACAATATGCGACGTCGCTCATCGAACACATCGCCTAGTGTGTACCCACTATTAATGTAGTTTCCATAGAAGCTAACCAAGCACCCATGCTCATCCCTGATCCTGCAGGTACCAGACCATCTAACACAGTAACAAATGTATAATTTGAGTGCCGTCTGGAACCTGACCCCTAGAGAAGGGGGTGGGCTCTCAGGCAAGGGGGCACCATGGGGATTTTCCCTGTACCCCTGCAGCCCAGTATGATCCTATTCCTGGCTACTGTACACGGAGCAATTTAATGGGTTACACACACAAAACTGTAGTAAGACTTCCCAGGAATCATAATTAGCGCAAGCCATTTCATATATTCTATTTCTACATTATTGGCAGCAAAAGACTTAGATGATTCCACATAAGAGTCATTAGCCTTTTGCAGCTTTGAGCTATGCAACCCCACCCCTCAGTCTCTCAATTCCCTAGAGTTGCCAAGTCCATACAGATGGAGCCTCGCTCATCTATGCTGTCCATGGAGTTAGTCCCGATCACGGAGTCGCAGCATGCCTGGGCGCAAGGCGGCGTGCCTAGTCGTAGGGAGGATCACAGAGCTTATCATGGCGTTTGGCGTTACTGGTTAGAGTAATGCCTGCGATCATCCACCAGATGTCGCTTTTTAAAATCACCATTGTGCATGTGTGGTCTCCATTGAAATACAGTACACTATAGCGCAAGAACTACTTTACTGTACACTGTATGAGCAATGCTGTACGCGCGTATCATTACGCTATTTAAAATACACTGCGGCAATGAGGTACCGTAGACAAATCAATAAATAAAAATAGTGTACACAGACGCAAACGAACGTGTTAAAGCAATGGTCCATTGAAGTTAGGTTTATATAAGCTATTAAATTAAAATGGGGTTAAAGCTTAATATTTCCAGCTCTGGGGGTCCAATCGACTCAGAACCGGGTTGGTATGGAAGGGCAGACGATTAGCTACCAGAGCATACCAACCCCAAGTTTCTGTGATCCCCCCACAAGACTAACGGCAAGCGTCGGAACACTTGGTGGAGCGGAATTAACGGGCCCATTATAGTCTATGGGAAGATGGGTCCACTCTGCGTACTGATATCTACGGTTTTGGGTGTCCCAGAGACTCGATACCAGCACCATACAAAAGAGGAGAATCCTGGCTTTCGGGACAGACCAGCCATTAGTTTATGCGACTCCGCAAAAGGTAACGGCAAGCAACAGTGTGTCAGGTCCCCTCCAATTGTCCGCCCAGCTTGCACGGGGTTCAGGGTTTCTGGCTAGATAGAAAATACTGTACTGAGACACTAAGCACGGTGTTTTGGCATCCAGGAACTTAGGGAGGAGCTTTTATCTCTCCCCATTATACTTATAAAGATAACACTTTCCTCTGTAGCCTTGAGAGCAGAGTATGTTACAAGCTGTTCGTGCTATTTAGTACTCAAACAGAAAATACTGTACAGAGACGCTTTAAAGGCTACAGCGGCAAGTGTTGTCTTTATAAGTATAATGGGGAGAGATAAAAGCTCCACCCTAAGTTCCTGGATGCCAAAACACAGTGCTTAGCATCTCTGTACAGTATTTTCTATTTGAGCTTGACTGCCCGTGCAGCTGAAGCATATGCCGGCCTGTTTCTGCTCATTACTATTCTATTTATGCAACAGCAACCTATTATGGTGCGCTGTAAAAAGAACTTTACCATTTAATAAGTCTATCACAGACACATGAAGACACACAGGGACATTTATTTAGTAGCCAATTAACCAGTATATTTCAGCAATGTGGGAGGAACCCATGTGAGAACAATACACACTCCACGTAGCACACTGGTCCAACTCAAACCCAAGGCTCCAGTGTGGTCATGACCAAGTATCTCATGATCCACAGCCAGCTGTATCAGTATGCTGTCAGCTTATGCTCTCCACCAGTCCTGGCCAACCTCTGGCTCTCCACCTGATATGAAACTACAAGTCCCCGCATACCTTTGCACCGATCAGCTGGTAAAGCATGCTGGGACTTGTAGTGTCCCAACAGCTGGAGAGCCACAAGTTGGCTAGGCCTGCTGTATATAAAACGTATCTCCCCGTTCTCAGAAACCTGCACATACACTTTCGTCAAGATTTCTAAACAAGAAAGTCATAAGCTTGTCATTACCAGGGCAAATTGCTTGTTGAGTTTCATCTGCTCTGCTAACACGGTGACATTGTGGAACAAGTGAGGCTGCATGTGGCTCCACATATGGGGGAACCACCAGAATTCCTTCCTGTGCATGAGCAGCATGTCATCCCCTTCATCCTCCTCATCTGTGCCTGGAGACAGAGGATAGCAGTAAGTAGAATCACATGATGCAGTGTACTAGTTCTCAGTCACAATAAAATATATATAAAAGAAGAAAAAAAATTGGATCACCACAAGATTTTAGAAATTAGGTCATTAAAGAATTTAATTCAGTGAAAAATTATCAAGATGCATTATTTTTATTGCAGCATTACATGTAACGGAATGGTAGCTCATTCCTAGCTATGGATATATTCTCATGAGATTTATCATTTTGGTCTAGTTATTGGGCTGTTTGTATTTGCAGCAGGCACAATTGCAAATGTTCTATGTGTTTTAGACTGGCAGCTTTTCAATCCAGACCGCAATCCTTCAAAATAATATACTGTATGATGGGCAGCCCAAGGAAAAGGATGAATCGTGTCATACGGACGTCACGGCACAAGACTGCAGACATATTCAAGACACCACGACACTATCATATTCTGTTGTGAAGAGCACCACCCTAATCGCCTCCTGGGTTCATGCTCAGGAGGCAGGGGGAACCTACCCTCTGGTCATTCAGCAATTTAGGTAAATACCTGAACGCCGCTGTGTGGCATTGACTGGTAATCTAAAGAAGTACCAAAGAAACATTTCCCACATTTAATGGCAAAATTCATATTTTTTTCTTTTTAAAAACAAAAATGACAGCACTCGGAGCGGGATATCCAAACTGGACAGTTGTGCAATAACCCAGTCGAAAAAATAAATCCTATTTTACTGAAAATTTCACCTATGTACCAGACTTCCATTTGATGGCCCAATTCAGAGATCTACGCAAACCTGTTGGTTTGCAAAGATCTGAAACCACAGTAGTTCTGCTCATGCGGTCGCAGTGTAAGCTGCAGCTGTTTGGTGGCAAGGAAGGGGCAAGCATGGCTAGAATTTTAGAAAACGTGGGGGGTTGGGTGTCAGCCCTGTTTTCTGGGCATGCCCAGGCCAGTGGCTGCGTCCTTGGATATGGCCCCAGTCTAAAAAAACAAACAAACAATATTCATCATATTTGTGTTGGTGCAGATCCTTCCCATTGCAACGGTTTGTTGTACTGTAAGTATGTACAATTCTGTAGAATATCTTGTGGAGAGTGGCTTGTTTAGGTGTTCCACTGCATGCCAAGAGTAGCGCTTATGTGCAGCGTGAGTCTCAAAACAAACACAAAGCTGCCAAGATTAAAGTAAGCAGAACTAATGTGTTATCAGAAGCATATATATTTTTTTTATATTTTTTTTTTTTAATTTTAATTTTTTTACTGTCTTTCATCTCCTTAACTAACAATTAACCGTAACATCAGAAATACTGAAAGCAAATGCTTTGAGAACAGATTAAGCAGCCAATATAGTAGTTGCAACATGAAATGTGGTTCTTACCACTAAACTTTGTGAATAGAAAGAGTGACTAGCAAGGCTGGAGGTATTTCACAAGCCAGGTAGCCAGTACTTAAATAAACATTGTGTAATACTTTTCCAGTGACTTCTACTGAATGTTTGCACATCTTCTTGAGCTTAACATCCTGCTTCAGCAGCACCGGCATATACATTCTATTCTCTCCCTCCCCCTATACTGTAAATGTTGTTCTATATTGTACAGATCTACTTTTATTCATACAGCGTTCTGTATATTCACTTATGGACAGCATTTCCTCTGACAGGTTGCAGCTTCACTTCTCTGTGATCTGACACATGCATGCAAGCTTCATTTCCAATGAAAGATTGGCTTTAAAAAAAATGTACAAGCATTGTATGAAAAAAAAAAAAAAAAAGGCAACGATAATTTGGGCACTTGGCTGTAGAGGAATCCAGGAAATCACTTTACCTGTATGATAGAATTTCCCAGAGAATCCCAAATTGAAGGTGAAATTCGGTACCAAGGTTCTTAGCTTGCTCTGAGCTTTAAGTAAGGCCTGAAAGAGAAGAAAAAAGGACAAGTCAGCATAATTTTTGCAGCCAAAACCTCACAGGACAATTTACCATAATCTGACACCTAGACACAAAAACCACAAACAAAATTAGGTAACTATATTTCTGTCCCCGGTTTCCATAGAAAAACATCACTTTGTAGATGTACGTACTCGTAGCAGACTTGGCAGGAATTAATGACTACAATAGACTAGGGGGCATATGTACCCAGTCTTGGAGAGTGATAAAATGGAGAGACAAAGTACCAGCCAATTATTTCCGGTCATTATTCAAACGCAGCCTATAACACGGCAGTTATGAGTGGATTGGCTGGTACATTAGCTCTCTCCACAGCTTGGTAACATCCCCCCCCCCCATAGGGGACTATTAAAATCAGTCATGTGACTTCTGCAGTTCTGCTATGTAGCGGTATACGGTCCCTGAAGAAAGATAGAGGAAGAAAGAGCTGTACTTCAGCCCATACCAACAGAACATTAACATAGATAACACAAGTATATAAGTGAAAATGTAGGTATCCAAAAAAATTTAATATTCTGCTGCTAGACCTTTGAGATGGAGCAACAATGACACTGCTTGGGAAGAACCGTGCAAAACTAACTAACAAAGCAATCCCTATTAGATTTAACTAAAAGCAAGACAACAGATGGAAGTGTTAGGAAGAAACTTTACATAGTGGAATTGATTCTCAGAAGAGCAAATGAGATCATAAAACTGCAGTGGTTTAAATGGTTTTCCGACAGAACAAGGTTAACAAACTCATAATGCAGTTCTCTAAATAGAAAAATCAGTTGCCATTAGAAGTTGCAGCAATATCCCTCTTTATTGGAAGCTATTTACATATCTGGGCAAGAACAGGGATAGAAATAGGTGGTTATTCAGGTTTGTTAGCAAACCCAAAAAGCATACTAATGGGTAAAACCATGCTGCACTGCAGATAGGGCATGTCAGAGAGATTTGCAGTGTAGTGGCAGTGTAATGAGTGACAGCTATATGTGGTAATGTCATTATCTGCAGTGTAGTGGCAGTGTAATGTCATTATTTGCAGTGTAGTGACAGTGTAATGAGTGACAGCTATATGTGGTAATGTCATTATTTGCAGTGTAGTGGCAGTGTAATGAGTGACAGCTATATGTGGTAATGTCATTATGTGCAGTGTAGTGGGTGACGGCAGCATGGGGTAATCATTGCAATCTACTGATGTGTCCTCTTACATCTCCGCTCTGTGAGCTATAAATAACGCATGAGTGCCGTGTGACTTGGTAGTGCCGAGCTTTTTTTTTTTTTTACGATTTTTCGCAATGTAATGCAATAGGACGCACAAGCAGCTTCTGCTGATTAAATGATATACAGCATGCTTATATTGTGTGTGTGACTGCAACTGTATTAGCATACAAAATGGTGCTACATTTTTTCATGGAAAACACTAATGTGGCATTTTGGATGCAGATACAGCCGTAATTACACACACAATATAGGCATGCAGCATATAATTTTAATCAGCAGAAGCTATTCCATTATATTGCGTCTAAGATGCATTTTTGCGGGGAAAAACCAAAACAAGAAAGACGCTCTGCGCTATAAAGTCCCGCCACGTCATTTAGTGACTAGAAGGACTGTTTAGCATGACTGCAGCAAGGATGTAAGAGGACACATCTGTAGTTATGGGTGACGGACGCCACATGGGATAATCATAATGGCCTAATATATTACTTTTTCCACATTCTTCTTTGGACAGAAGTATGGGGTATCCAATTACAGGTGAAAATACATCAGGCGTGAAAAACGGATGCAGCGGAAACTAAATCCCTGATAAGTCGCGCCAGTTTATCGGGGATAACTGGATAGCCCCCACCGGAACAATTAGCCACAGTACTTAACTGCGGCTAATTGGATTAATATTATTATTATCATCCTTTATCTATATGGCGCCACAAGGGTTCCGCAGCGCCCGATTACAGAGTACAGAAATAATCAAACAGGAAAACAGCAACTTACAGTTGACGACAATATAGGACAAGTACAGGGTAAATAAACATAGCTACATCAGCAGATGATACAGGAATAAGTATCAGGTGGCAGAAGACTGCTGGATTTGGTGCAGTTGAATAATATTAAATTAAGAAAAAGGATAAGCACATGAGGGAAGAGGGCCCTACTCGTGAGAGCTTACATTCTAAAGGGGGAGGGGTAGACAGACAGGGGTGACACAGATGGGGTACATAGACAGCGTGGAACAGAGGGTTGGGATGAGATTTGGCTGGGTTTGGTGATAAAGTGGGTCTTGAGAGCCCCTTTGAAGTTTTGTAGAGAGGTGGAGAGTGAGAGGGAGAGGTAGGGAATTCCAGAGAAGTGGTGCAGCACGTGAAAAATCTTGGAGGTAGGAGTGGGAGGAAGTAATCTGTAGGCAGGAGAGTCGGCGTGCATTAGCAGAGCAAAGAGGACGGGTGGGAGTGTAAAGGGAGATAAGGTCAGAGATGTAGATGGGAGAGGAGTGGGTGAGGGCTTTGTAAGTGAGTGTGAGAAGCTTGAAATGGATACTGAAAGGGAAAGGGAGCCAGTGAAGGTGTTGTAAGAGAGGAGAGGTGGACATAGTGCGTTTGGTGAGGAAAATGAGCCGAGCAGCAGCATTGAGGATAGATTGGAGTGGAGAGGGGTATTTGTCAGGAATGCCAGTCAGGAGGAGATTACAGTAGTTCAGTCTGGAGATGACCAATTAGTGGAAAAGAGTCTTAGTAGCATCCTGGGTCAGAAAGGGTCTGATCCTGGAAATATGTTTTAGATGAAAACGGCAGGTGCTGAATGTGTGGTTTGAAGGTGAGGGAGGAGTCAAGACAGCGCACTTGGGGGCAAGAGGACATAGTAGTGCCATCAATAGATAATGAGATTGTAGAAGGTGAGGTTATTCGGGAGGGAGGGAAGATGATCAGCTCGGTCTTAGACATGTTAAGTTTAAGAAAGCGCTGGGACACGTAAACAGAGATAGCAGAGAGACTGTTGGAGATACGAGTGAGGAGAGCAGGGGAGAGGTCTAGAGAGGAAAGATAGATTTGGGTGTCATCAGCATAGAGATGATATTGGAAACCAAAAGAACTAATGAGCTTACCTAGTGAGGACGTATAGAGAGAGAAAAGAAAAGGACCAAGGACAGAACCTTGGTGTACACCTACAGTTAGTGGAAGTGAGGGGGAGGTGGAGTCATGAGAGGAGACAGAGAATGAACGGTCAGAGAGGTAGGAAGACAGCCAAGGGAGGGCAGTATCACGCAGACCAATGGAGTGAAGGATTTGCAGTAGGAGAGGCTGGTCCACAGTGTCAAAAGCAGCAGAGAGAACAAGTAGAATACTTCTGGCAACAAGTAATTCATCACTTGTAGCGTATGTGACCGTAAGGTCATTAAATAAATTCAACACATTATGTAATTGTTAGGTATTCTCCAGTAACTAATGCTCATTGCTCTTCAATTCTCCTGTACCAACATTAAGGGCCCCATAACACTTACGAGACATGTCGTCTGACGTGTCGCAGGCGATCATCCCGGCAGACTCCCGGGGGGCAGGATCGCCCAAGATACATTGTATGCTGTCCTATTGCATACGATGTATCTTGGGCGATCCCAGCCATGCCTGCGGGGTCGGACATGATTGAATGTGCAGCACATTCAATCTGGAGGATCCGATCCGATGCTCACGGGAACGCGCATAGGATCGGATACCCCTCCAAAATGCCCGATTTCATCCGATATATATATCAGGCCGAATGCCCGAAATCGGATGAAATCGGGCATTATTGTTCTAGTGTATGGGGCCCTTCAGTTTAGTACTGCTCACCTATCGCTGGCTTGTACTGTAGGCAGCGGACAAACCTCCCCCGAACTCACAAACTTCTTAAAAGCAAAACACATTTTCAGGATTAAACTTTTGCTGAGGGGAGCTAAACTACATATGCTGAACTGAATCAAAAATGCTCAGCCATAAAAGGTACAAGTCAATAAACATTCTACTTAAACCATTTCATGCACCTTAAATTCAGTCAATAGCTTGGGATTTTCTGCCTAAATTTCAAATACAGGTTGAGTATCCCATATCCACATATTCCGAAATACGGAATATTCCGAAATACGGACTTTTTTGAGTGAGAATGAGATAGTGAAAACTTTGTTTTTTGATGGCTCAATGTACACAAACTTTGTTTAATACACAAAGTTATTAAAAATATTGTATTAAATGACCTTCAGGCTGTGTGTATAAGGTGTATATGGAACATAAATGAATTGTGTGAATGTACACACACTTTGTTTAATGCACAAAATTATAAAAAAAAATTGGCTAAAATGATCTTCAGGCTGTGTGTATAATGTGTATATGAAACATAAATGCATTCTGTGCTTAGATTTAGGTCCCATCACCATGATATCTCATTATGGTATGCAATTATTACAAAATACGGAAAAATCCCTTATTCAAAATACCTCTGGTCCCAAGCATTTTGGATAAGGGATACTCAACCTGTACAATACAGATATGCAAGAACATGACAAGAACACAGTTAGGAGCACATTTTCTTTGTACCCCTTACTACGGAAAGTTTTCAAAAATGTAAACTGGGCAAGAGCACACAACGTCAAACCTCCCCCAACACACAAAACTGTATTCAGAAATCGGAAACAAAATGTTTCACATTTTGCACTAAATAGAACGTTCTGCTATGTTGGAAACATGCACTGTTTTTCACCCACAGAGAGCTAAACATTTTTTAATGAACTCAGAAGAAGAAGGGGGGAGGGGCAGCCTGTAAATGGTTATCCAACACAGTTAAGGAATGAGTTTGCCTTAATATTGGTTCAAACCCAATTAAAGGATTTCATACATCAAGCACATCTCTAAGGAAATCCTTATTCTAAGGTCATGTCTTATGAGGTAGCGAAACCATTTTTAGTAATGAGTCACCATAGCAATCTGGTCTGCTATTCTGTAACTAGAGAGAAACATAAGTTCTCCTTCACTTCCCGTTTCCAGCCAAGAGAAACACCTCTGTGCCAATACCAACTGAATCAGCCGTTCTAACATCACAAGCAGTTAGTCTCAAATGTTGGCTGCCTAAGTGTGTCATACACGGTAACAAAACAAAGACATACAACGCTATCAAGTGTAGTAGAGATTGGGAGAGGGAGGGGTGGTGGATGCAGGCATGCAGGCCTGTGTGTGAGAGGCCAGTATCTGGTGGGGAAGATTTGTGTGAGAAGTGCTTGAAAGGCCATGAGCTAGTGCAGGGGTGCAGGCCTGTGCATGAGAAGCCAGGTTATGGATGAGTCCAAGAAAGCTGGTGTAACATTGGAGGGTACAGAACTGTGCATGAGAGTCCAGAAGTCTAGATGCAAGCCTGTGAGGTAAAAGTCTGGGGTGGGCGTGAAAAGGTGTAGGATTGTGCATAAGAGGACATAAGCTCGGGGAAAGGAATGCATGCTAGAAGTCTGGGGAAGATGTGCAGGCCTGTGCATAGAAGGCCCCAAATTGAGGGAAAAGAGATACAGGACAGAAGCCTGTAGCTGGTAGGGAAAGAGGAAGAGGCCTGTTCATAACAAGCCACAAGAAAGGGGAGAAGGATGTAATGCATGCCAGTGCATGAGAGACTTGCAGCTGGGGATAAATGCACTCCAGTTCTAAACATCAGGGAATGGGTAGAAAAAATTCAGGCCTGCATCAGATTTTAAGCTGTAGACAAAATCCAGGCACTTAGGTAGAGAGGGAGACCAAGGGTTACCGATACTTATGCACAGAAATAGTGTTTTTAAGAAGAATTTTCTCCCCTTTTATTTTATTATTTTAAATAAAAGTCTTACGTTCAAGCATCTCAGTATTTGTACAGTCAAGAGGCTGTAATGTTATATTTTAGGCTATTGCTGCTGCCAAGTATATTTAAGCAGAGAGAAGCTGAAGTGCACAATGACAAGAGGTACCTTTGAAATTGCCATAAGAACATAGAATGCCAACACACCGTTTTATTATTTTCAGAATCATAGAGGTGGAAAAAAAATCAAAGATTTCTCAATGGGTACCATTGATCCAGAAGCTTGAGTGTACAAAATGGGCTGCAAAGAAACTTTCCTGCAGAGAGCAAAATGCGGCATGTGGAGAACAAGCAGCAGGGCAATTCGTGTGTTTTTCAGAGAGAATGGCATGGAAAATAACTGAACACGGAAAGGACAGCACTTGCTGTGTCCACTCCTCCCACCACATACAGGCTCTCCTCTGCAAAACTTCTAAAAAGAGAAAAAAAAATAGAACAAGTGGACAATTTCAAGGTTAAAATCGGGTCACCAACTTTGGTATCCTCATATGCTTTGATAATCTCCACGTTAAGGGGGACAGATAAGACTAAAATCAGGTTATTGGGTGGTAGCTAGAAGGAAGGTTCCTCTAAAATTTAATTTGCACCAGTACCTATCTCATCATCCACATCATTCAGTATTCATGAGAATGCCCAACTATTTACTAGAAACCAGAGACAGCCCTGAGTATGTGTTGGCGGAGCAAGGTGCACTTCGACAGCATGTTAAAGTCACTGTTTCTTTGCGATTTTATGAATTCCTTGTGAAACAAGGATTCTATGCAACCACTAAAGACAAACATTATAAACGCTATCACAATAAATGAAATCGGCAATTTACAACCGCTTGGCCAAAACATGGCCAAGCTCAACCTGCCACTAACTATAAACCATTCAGCAAATGTAGTAGGTGACTTCCCCACTAATAAAAAAAAAATAAAACATAAAAATACAGTAATACAGCATGGTTCGACAAATCCCAGAGGCCATTTCGCCATCGCCCCTAGATTTCGCTGCCTGGCGACCAGGTTATGCTGGAGGCAGATCCTGGT
Source organism: Pseudophryne corroboree (assembly GCF_028390025.1). Taxonomy (NCBI): domain Eukaryota; kingdom Metazoa; phylum Chordata; class Amphibia; order Anura; family Myobatrachidae; genus Pseudophryne; species Pseudophryne corroboree. The sequence goes on from NC_086446.1 coordinate 573,794,488, forward strand.
CAGCTCAGCAGTCCCAACAGAAATTTGTGGACATGCGTGTATTGCAACGGTCATTTCATGCACAGGAGTGTATGTGCAGATTGTCCGGCCCGGCCAGTGCCGGCCGCTGTGCCAGTCTGGCCTCGGCTTTCTGGCTATCCCCTCAGTTGTGTGGCCTAGGGGGTTGGTTGCTGGCGGGAGGGAGATGTTGCTGCTCATTAATATGGACTCGGGGGTAGGGAGTGGTTGCTGTTAGCCTGGGGGTAGCTGCATGGCAATGTGCCTGCAGAGGGTTCTCCTGACTGTAACCCCTTAGTTGTGCGCGCGTGCGTGTGTGTGTGTGTGTGTGTGTGTGTGGGGGGGGGGGGTGGGGGGGAGATCGGGGGGGGGGATCGGGGGGTGTAATTGGTTTGGCTCCTAGATTTAAAAATAAATAAATCATCAAGCCCTGGGTAGGGGAATTGCAATGTCTACTACAATGAATAACTCCACCACACGCCAAGAGGATTTCCCTTAGTGGTAAAAGAGGGGATCATTTCTTTATGGATGTTAGAAAATCTGTAAAACAGGATCTGTCGGTTACTATAGGATCAGGGATTTTAGTGAAATCTCACTAAAATGTAGTACAACCACCTGATTTTAAGATGTGTATTAAGCCTGTAAAGCGTTAACATTTTCCTTCTAACACTTAAAAATAACTGCAAGAGCAAAAAAGGCACTTGTGGTTAATTAGCCAAACAACCCACAACTCAGATTAGACTCTCTTAAAATCAGAATTCTTGTTTTCTGAACAGGAAGAGAGATCTGACACTACCAGGAGGGACCAGGTGTGCTCCCCATCTCTGGAAACAGCACAGCAAACAATGCTGCTAATTTCTCAAGCTGCACAAAGGGACATTAGCAGTCCTGTGATTGAAGATGGCATCTCAGAAACACATCCATCTAGTCAGACAGAGTGATTTGCTGTAATACCAGAGCAGTCCCTGCAATCTAGTGCAGTTAGAATGGGGACCTGACGACGCGTGTTTACTGTGCCTCTCAGCCACTGGTTTGAAGATTGTTTTGAAGACGACATACAGAATGCAGAGTAGGAGGAAAGCCAGCTAAGGGGGTTTAGCAGTTTTGTGCACCAATGAAGACTTAGAGATTGTCTGGCGTTACCATGACAGCACATCTGTCAGATAAGGCCCAAACCAGACCATAAGGCTGAGTAATCTAACACTGAAGAACAGCAAGTAGAAAAGAGACTATTTTGAGCGTGAAGCATAAGAATGAGCTAGAGTGTACCCATTTCGCACAAGCGGTCTGCTTGATGTTTACAAAGCCTGAGGTACATAGTTTTGATGCCACTATAAAGGAAAATATACACCATTCATAAAGCATAGGGCCTATTTCCACTTTGTTTTTATAAAGCATGTATGCCTTTATGTTCCAATGAACCTCTTCAGAAAAATAAACATAAAGGGAAATAAAACCAGAAGTGAAAGCTGCAAATCTTGACTAAACATTACTTTAACACAGGTAAGTAGCCCACTATTCACATCCCCGTTTAATAGGACTACACAAAGAGTTTTCCAATAATCATATAGATCTATATTTCTCATACGCCCTAGAGCAGAGGTTCTCAAACTCGGTCCTCAGGACCCCACACAGTGCATGTTTTGCAGGTAACCCAGCAGGTGCACAGGTGTATTAATTACTCACTGACACATTTTAAAAGGTCCACAGGTGGAGCTAATTATTTCACTTGAGAACCTCTGTCCTAGAGGATGCTGGTGACGCTTCAAGAACCATGGGGTATAGACGGGATCCGCAGGAGACATGGGCACTTTAAGACTTTGAACGGGTGTGAACTGGCTCCTCCCTCTATGCCCCTCCTCCAGACTTCAGTTTAGATTCTGTGCCCAGTGAGACTGGTCACACACAGGGGAGCTCTACTGAGTTTCTCTGAAAAGACTTTATGTTAGGTTTATTATTTTCAGGGAGACCTGCTGGCAACAGTCTCCCTGCATCGTGGGACTTAGGGTAGAGAAGCAGACCTACTTCTGTGAGTTTCAAGGCTCTGCTTCTTTGGCTACTGGACACCATTAGCTCCAGAGGGTCTGATCGCTAGGTACGCCTAGATGCTCGATCCCAGAGCCCGCCGTCACCCCCCTTGCAGAGCCAGAAGACGGGCGAGTAGAAGAAGATTAGAAGACTTCAGTGACTGCTTTGAGGTACCGCACAGCGGCCACACTGTGCGCCATGCTCCAATACACACAGGCACTGTAGGGTGCAGGGCGCGCGTGGGGGGGACGCCCTGGGCAGCATATAAATCCTCAACAGAGTCTGGCAAAAGAATATATAAGTGTCTAGGCACTATATTTAACCCCCGCCAGTATAAATATATGTAAGAAATAGCGGGGCTGAAGCGCGCCATTAAGGGGGCGGGGCTTACCCCTCACAGCTCATTTCAGTGCCATTTTCACCTCACAGAGACGCTGGTCCTTCCAAAACACTGCTGTACAGATCAGAGTGAAAAACGAGGGGGGGGGGGGGGGGGGGGGGGGCACAGTTGTTTGGTGCAATATAAGTTAAAAATAAAAAGCACACTATATAATGAGCGCTGTGGAAATGATCTGGTAAACTCCTTCTGTGTTTCCCTGACAGAATGTCCTGGGGTCTATCCCTTATAGCCAGTGTAATGTCGGTGGGTGTTTGGTACACGTGTGTCGGCATATCTGAGGCTGAGTGCTCTGCCACAAACGGCTGTGGGAATGACTGTCGGCATCGCCGACTCCTAATGGTACTTGGTACATGTAAATAAGTGTCAACATGTCAGTAGATGTATGTTCTTCCCAAGAGAAAACTATATGGGAGACACAGACGTGTGGGGGTGACCATGTCGGCACCAACAATATCTGAAAAATTGGCATGATAATGTGATGCATATCAGAAAAGGCTATACCTATATGTATATGTATATATAGTAAGGTTTCATAGGTCTGTGGCACGAACACAGACGTAGTAATATTTATGGAGGGTGTCATATTCATACAATAGATTTCCCTCAGACCCCTTGGGATCGCAAAAAAATGATTTTGCCCAGTTACTACTTACCTGAGATCGTCACGAATACTGTTTCTTATGTCGGCCATAATGTTTCCTGATTAGATCCACAAAATCTGCATTCAGAACATGTTTCATACACATTAAGAACGTATTAACGTCACTAGGGACCTGCTGTTCCTGACTAAGGGATATAGATATATCTATATCTATCTATCTATATATATATATATATAGTCATGTAAGGACTGGCACTCCTAAGAATCCAAAACCAACAACGTAGGTGCCCAGGTGCCAGAAAAAGAATTCGGTAGCAGAGTGAGAGGATCCGGCACTCAAAGGACTAGATATAAGCAATAAGCTGGTTCAAATGTATATATGTGTGTATATATAAAAAATTTATAATGAATGCTGGCGCCTTGTTTAAAAAACTCTGGGTCAGCCGTGACAAGATGGTTTCAAATCCTCAAGAGGATTCCGAGTGTTTATTCTTTTCCCGCCGTGGATAGAATATAGTGAGAGTCGCCCCCTGTTCTGCACGGGGCCCTGTCACAAAGATGTGTAATACTCTAATTATGTGTCCGCGTGTACGTTTATTATACTTGCATTACATGCGCATGGGGGAGTAGTTGTATGCAGGGTACTCCTTAAGTTGGGTCATATCTACAACATTGCAGCATACTGCCGTGCGACTACAAGGGATATAGGACTCTTGGGTTCGCGGGCCAATTCCTCGACTAGGAGGGCGTTGTGGATTCACCAATGGAATGCTGATGCTGACTCCGAGAAGAACTGGAGTCTCTTCCCTATGAAAGTGAAGCCTGGTTTGGTGATGGCCTTGTTAAGTTGATCTCGGCAGATACCACTGGTAAGTCTACCTTCTTGCCCTATATGTTCCCTCACAACGGTTGGTGACACATTATTGTAGGATGCAGTCATTTCGACCGAATAGATACGGATTTCCCTTTCTTTGCAGGCAGAGGAAGGTGAAAAGGTAAGAGGTCAGCAGCCTTTTCAAGTTCGCAGAAGCAGAAATCATCCTCTGTTTCTGCCACATCCACCGCATGACGCTGGGTCTATCTTGCGGGAGCCCACACCGGTGGGACCACGTCTAATACTCTTCAGTCAGTCCTGGAACGGACATGGACCAGTGAGTTTTAAGAATAGAGTCCCAAGGGGGACACCAGACGTTTCCCCTCACCGATTTTTCAAATAGACCTTACCGATTCTCCTCTGGACGGGGAGGTAGTATGCGACGCAATACAAGAGTTGTGTCAGGATCAGGTCATTGTCCTGCTGTCCCGGTCACACACAAAAAAAAGCAAGAAAAAAAAAAGCTGTTATTCAAGCTTTTTCGTGCTCCAGAGGCCAGATGGCTTGGTCAGACCAATCCTATATCTGAAATCCCCCCCCCCCCCCCCCCCCCCAAAAAAAAATATTCTACTTAAGAAGTTGAACTACAAGATGGAATCTCTCAGGACAGGGATCTCCAATCTGAAAAAGGAGAAAGGGGGTCTAATTACGGTTTCTTCCGCATTAGGCTTACCTGGGTTTGCTATTCAGGATTGTCATTACCAATTCACCGGAGTGATGGCGGTATGATGGTTTTCCTTCCATAGTAAAAGAGTCATTGTTATTCTGTACTGGGACGCTTTCCTGATAACGGCGAGGTCAAGAAACCAAGTGGTGCAACACGTTGCATTCTCCCTGACGGTTCTTCAACAACGTGGTTGGCTCCTGAACTTGCCAGAATCACTGTTGATCCCAACGACGTGGTTGTCGGCGTTGGGAATAATGTTAGATACAGAACTGATGAGTTTGTTTCTTCCAGTGGAAAAAAGCTCTGAGGATCCAGAGTCTGGTCAGACCTGCAACAGTGTCAATCCATCAATACATTCCGCTGATGAAAAAGATGGTTGCGGCCTACGAGGCCATTCAGTGAGCAGGTTACATGCCAGGGTGTTTTTAGCGGGACCTGTTGGACAAGTGGTCCGGTAGCCACCTAGGATAATCCTGTTTTTTCAAGACCAGAATTTCACTCCTGTGGTGGCGGCGCAGTTCTCATAAGCGCAGGTTCGGGTTCCAGGACTGGATCCTAGGGACCACGGATGCATGCCGTCGAGGCGGGGGAGTTGTCACACAGGAGGAAAACTTCCAAGGAAGAGGGACAAGTTAGGTTACTTGTCACCACATTAATGGTCTAGAGGTAAGAGCCGTTTATAATGGGCGACAAAATCATATACGCGCTCTGTCAGCGATGGTCGTTCCAGGAGTGGACAACTGGGAAGCAATGTGGTCAGATCTTTGGAAATTTATGTCACCAGAACGGCTCAGATTAGGACAACGGAGGCTCTGTTTGTCCTGTATGCTCCCAACAAGATTGGGGCTCCTGCTTCCAAGCAGACTATTGCACACTGGATCTGTAATACGATTCAGCAGGCTCATTCTACGGCTGGATTGCCCTTACCAATGTCGGTGAAGACCCATTCTACCAGAAAGGTGGGCGCATCCTGGGCGGCTGCCCGAGGGGTCTCGGCATTACGGCTTTGCCGAGCAGCTACTTGGTCGGGTTCAAACACCTTTGCGAAGTTTTACAAGTTTGATACCCTGGCTGATGAGGACCTCTTGCTGGGTCAATTGGTGCTGCATAGTCATCCGCACTCTCCCGCCCGTTCTGGAGCTTTGGTATAAACCCCATGGTTCTTGAAGCGTCCCCAGCATCCTCTAGGACGTATGAGAAAATAGGATTTTAATACCTACCGGTAAATCCTTTTCTCTTAGTCCGTAGATGATGCTGGGCGCCCGTCCCAGTGCGTACTGTATCTGCAGTTATTGGGTATGGTTACACACATGGTGTGTTACGTTTAAGTCCGCCTGTTGCTGACGTTATTCATGCCGTTGCATGCGTTATGCTGTTATTGGTTGTGTTTACACACAGGTTGTGTTACGCTTTCTGTCAGCGTATTGCTGCATATTCTTCATGCCGTCGGCTGGTGTTCTATTGAATGCCGCGTTCTGCGGCATACTGGAGGTGTGAGCTGGTAAGATGCTCACCGTGGTTTAACAATAAATTCTTTCCTCGAAATATCCGTCTCCCTGGGCACAGTTACTTAAACTGGAGTCTGGAGGAGGGGCATAGAGGGAGGAGCCAGATCACACCCATTCAAAGAGTTTAAAGTGCCCATGTCTCCTGCGGATCCCGTCTATACCCCATGGTTCTTGAAGCGTCCCCAGCATCCTCTACGGACTAAGAGAAAAGGATTTACCGGTAGGTATTAAAATCCTATTATTACATGTCACGTACAAGATCACAATTCAAATACAGACATGTCACAGGGGGAGATGCATCAAACCTCTGAAAAGACAAAGTGGAGATGTTTGCCTAAGGCAACCATCAGCTTCTGTCATTTTATAGACTCTGCTACATGAAAAGATATGACTCCGCACCAGTACCAAAAGGTTCAAACAATATTATTAGGTACCAGAATTATGTCCATATAGGAGAATGAATCTCTAATAAACAGTGATCGCGCTTAGCCAAAAAAAAAAAAGTGGGTCCCAGGGACCCCTGACTTTTAAATATTGTGGTCCTACCGGTCTTTTTCTGGGTCCCGTCGGAATGAAGGTTCTTTTTAAACTTAATCTTGTTTGGACACTACAAAAGTGTTGCAAGGTGGAGGGATGGGGTGACAATGGTGCTGGGCTGTGTAGCATGCAGGACACCCTGCACCAGAGGTGTAACTAGACATTTTGGTGCCCTTAGGCAGTAAGTGAATTGGTGTCCCACCTCCCAGACCGCAAAGTATAGGCAATGTGCGGCACAAAATTTTAGGGGCGTGGCTTCACGCGGAAGGGGCGTGGCCACATAATAGTGACAATTCACATTACACCACACAGTAGTGCCGCTTATACACATTGCACCAGGTATACACTTTGCACCAGGTACAGCACGTTATACACTTTGCGCCAGGTACAGCACGTTATACACACTGCACCAGGCAGAGCGCGTTATACACACTGCACCAGGCAGAGCGCGTTATACACACTGCACCAGGCAGAGCGCGTTATACACACTGCACCAGGCAGAGCGCGTTATACACACTGCACCAGGCAGAGCGCGTTATACACACTGCACCAGGCAGAGCGCGTTATACACACTGCACCAGGCAGAGCGCGTTATACACACTGCACCAGGCAGAGCGCGTTATACACACTGCGCCAGGTACGAGCACTGAGGCACACTGTGCCAGGTACGAGCACTGAGGCACACTGCGCCAGGTACGAGCACTGAGGCACACTGCGCCAGGTACGAGCACTGAGGCACACTGCGCCAGGTACGAGCACTGAGGCACACTGCGCCAGGTACGAGCACTGAGGCACACTGCGCCAGGTACGAGCACTGAGGCACACTGCGCCAGGTACGAGCACTGAGGCACATTGCAGTAATCGCCTCCCCCCCCCCCCCCCCCCCCCCGGGCCGTAGCGGACACAGACAGGGAACGCACCACACGGGCAGGGATCGGAGTCCTCCATGTTCTAGTGGGTAAAGCTGGGCTTTGTGACTGGGGCAGTGGCAGCGCTGCCGCTCTTGCTTCGAGGGGTTGAACGCCTCAAAGCAAGAGCGGCAGCGCAGCCACCGTCTCAGATGGCACCGCGGGAAGCCCCAGTCACAAAGCCCAGCTTTACCCACTAGATCATGGAAGACGCCGATCCCTGCACATCGCCAGCACCCCCCAGAGACGCTGTGCCCCCACCCCCGTTTTAACCCATCCATAACCCGCACTAGCCTTCACTCACTTACCGCAAGCAGCCAGCCAGGCGCCAAAGAGGAAGGGAAACTGGCTCCACCTCCTCTTTACATCATTCAGGCAATCATACAAAAATCCCCCTAAGGGATTGGACTAATGAGGAGCGCGTCCCCAGGGACCCTCCCACTTTAGAAACTTGAGTCCCAGGTCTTAAAAAACAGGTAAAAAACACCCAGAGTCAGAAAAAGAACTAGAGCAGTGGTTTCCAAACTTTTTTGAATCACGGCACCCTAGAATATCAGAATTTTTTTCACGGCACCCCTAGGCCAAACATTTCTTATTGAGATATTTAGAAAGAAATATTACATAAAGTAGATCGCGTTTATAGGTTATCCTTAGGGTCAGTTGTGTGGTGAGGGACAAGATTTGCTTCTGTTTGGCCACATATTTTATGACTAGCAGCCACCAGCACTGGTTTTGCCTATTGTATTGACCATGAATAATTTGAATTGGTCCTGGACCACCAACCCAGGGCACCCCTGCAAGTGTCCCGAGGCACCCCAGGGAGCCACGGCACACAGCTTGGGAACCTCTGAACTAGAGACAAATTGTTTACAGAAGACTCTTGTGTGGGTGCACTCTTGTTTATATTCTATTTAGTAGGTAAATATTCCGAAACTTCACTTCTTCTCAAACATCTCTACTAAGTGCACTCTCATTGGTGAGTCGGCTAATTTGTGTCCAACAATTTACTACCATACCTCATTGGCAGAGTCCAATCTCGGAAGCAAAGCGGTGGTGGGCTGGGTCAGTACCTGAAGGGGGGACCCTCAGAGAATACCTGGTGTTGTAACTGTGGACCTATCTCGACTACACACCAACAGCAGGATCACCACTTTTCTTCTTCTTTTCTTTTCTGAAAATCTTCAAACCATTTTCTTCCACGGCACTGTGTCAAGTTCACAGATGCCTAAAAAACTAACAAATAACTACAAAATACCATAGAGAGCTTAAATTATATGTATGTATATCTTTTGACTAGGATCTGTACTCTTGATACAAATAGTCCTGTCAACAGTGACCCTATGACGTCCCATTAAAACAAGCATTGCTTGTGCTGGGTTGGCAGGAGTCAGTTGTATAACTATAGTGTCTACATCTCCCTACCAGTCTATTATTATAGACCAGTGGTTCTCAAACTCGGTCCTCAGGACCCCACACGGTTCACGTTTTCCATGTCACCCAGCAGGTGCACTGTGTATCACCAACTGTCACATTTTGAAAATCTACAGGTGACCTACAAAACATGGACCACATGGGGTCCTGAGGACCGAGTTTGAGAACCTGTGTTATAGACTAACCAGAACATTTTAATTTTATTTTTAAAACTGTATATGTTTGTATTTTGTCTATGATCTTGACCAATTAACTTTGGTGGATCAGTGGAGTCTATACTAATCTTAAACTTCAATTAATAAACGTTATGTTTTAATATTCACCTACTAAATAGAATATAAACAAGAATGCACCCACACAAGAGTCTCCTGTAAACAATTTGTCTCAGTTTATAGACTCTGCAAGGTAGGTGATAGAGAGAAGCTGATTATTTGCTACGGGCAACTTCACTTTCTCTCTCTTAAAGGCTTGATACATCTCCCCCTTTTTTGTGTACGTGGCGGTCGAGATTCTGGCGCACTACATACCAGCGGCGGAACCCCCACACAACAAAAGCCCGACAGCGGATTCCCGAAAGGTGACAGGACACAGACACCAGAATCCCGATTGTACAGACATCGAACTGGGTAAGGACTACGTCGAGGATGGGGGGTTAGGTTTAGTCAACCCCGGAAGACTTAGGGTTAGGGTGCGGGGGAGGGTTAGGCTTAGGGTGTGGGGAGGGGAGGATGAGGGTTAGGCAACTAAAAGGGGTAGGGTAGGGGGGAGGATTAGACCACTTAGAAACCCGTCTGTATTTTGGCAGTCGGAGTGCCGCTGTCAGTCTCCTGATTGACGGCATCATAACCATCATGTCATATCCAACCCCCGTCTTCTTTGGGTAGACAATAGCTTTCAATCAACAGAAGGTGAGGATGGCTGGACCACATTCCAGTACCTCCCATAGTTTCCAGGAGTAACTTGCTTACTACAAACACACACAGGCGCCAATTTAGCCAGAAACTAACGAAACTATGAGCAATGTCTCTGGATCATGGGTAGAATTCCGAGCACAATGAAAAATCCATTATAAACTGGGGATAACATATACGCAGATAGTGCACATAGGATGGCATAAAATGCCCCAACACTTCATAACAAAAATGCTAACCCAAAGTCTCGCCAGTACAGAAGTGCATTAACACGCTCACATGGTGTAATATACAAGTTTATTCATTACACCCACTGGATATTTTTATATTCAAATACAGCTGCAGAGGGAAACACCCTTTCTTAAATCATGCTACAGGGTTTTACTGCGAATGTTAAAAAAAAAAATTGTATATTTAGATTATGCACTTAGAGTTTTCCATCAACTCTGAATAACTTGAAAAGTCAGTACCTTTTTTTTCCATTTCTGTAAATGGAAAAAAAATAATATATATATATATATATATATATATATATATATACACACACACACACACACAAGAGGTGTAGTGCGGCACTCAGGAAGTAAAAAGCCGTAGACGAATTGATATCAACGTTTCAATCTTATTAGATTGTCTTCAGGATACAAGTTATACTTGTATCCTGAAGACAATCTAATAAGATTGAAACGTTGATACCAATTCGTCTACGGCTTTTTACTTCCTGAGTGCCGCACTACACTTGTATCCTGAAGACAATCTAATAAGATTGAAACGTTGATACCAATTCGTCTACGGCTTTTTACTTCCTGAGTGCCGCACTACACCTCTTGTCTACACTTCCCTTTGTGAGGGCACCGGGAGCAGTTATCTGGAACAGGAGTGCCGGCCACATGACTGTATATATATATATATATATATATATCTTTAGGGCTGCAGAGCTTGCTTAGCTTCTATAGCTGAACAAATTTCTGTTACTATAATTTAGCATTTCATTTAGAGGTCTTTAGCTTAAATTTATATCCAATAACAAAAGGTAACAATTACATTAAACAAGCTATGTTTACTTAAATAAAAGGTAAAAGGACTATGGAGTTTGTGAAAAGTATCTGGACCAGGTGGGTTCTGGAGCTAGTCTTGGCTCTGGAGACAGAGCTATCAAACCTTAAGGACTGCCAGTGGCAACACTAAAATATAACCATAAAAAGTTATTGTTTCTGGAAAATATCCGCATGCATTCAATAGCACCTTTCTTAAGGGACTCGTATATAAGGATAGTATCAGAGCACTTCCCTCTTCCCCTCATGCTGGGGTCGGGGATTAGCAAAATCCAACCTGATGGAAATCCTATATTCAACAATTCTGACCCAAAAATTATCAGAATTTGCGAGTCAGGGATTTTTAATAAGACAGATTTAGCAGAATCCATAATAATCCGCTGATTGGTGCATTGAAAAAGCCATTTAGATGTATGACCCACATTAGATGCACCTTTCTAGTACTGGGTAGGACCCCTCTTGCCAATAGAATAGAATTGCTTGCGACATGGATTCAACAAAGTACTGGAGACATTCCTTAGAGATCCTTGGCCATATTGACATGATAGGATCATGTAGTTGCTGCAGATTTGTCAGTTGCACATTCATTGACAAAATGTTCCCTGTCCCTATAGTGGTGTCCTGCTGATGCAGTGTGCCCTCTGTGACAATGACAAGGTCACGACCCCCCCCCCCCCCCCTCTTCCTGGACAGCCAGCTACCTTTATGGGCGTGTAAAAGTGCACTATTTCCGCTGACTGGGCCCTGCCTGCCGCTCACACTAGAGTGAACACTACTAATGTATTGCTATTGGAGTTACTATAGCTGTACTGCCAACTTGTCTGTCACTCTCCTCTAGCCACTCATTAACAAGGTGAGTTTCCCACAGTACTGTTTTTTTTTTATTTTTATTTTTTTTATTAATTTTAATTTGTGCACCATTCTCTGTAAACTGTAGAGACTGGCACCAACAATCATTCCACAGTCACATAGTTCACATTTCTTACCCATTTTGGCGTTTCATCTGAACTGAATCTCGATACCAGATTTACATGAGTTTATGCATTGAGCCAATGTATTGTGATTGTGTAACTAGGTATATACATTGAGTATGTGTACCCAATAAAATAGACCCCTTATCAATAGGATAATTTATTCTTCTTTAAAAAAAAAAAAAAAATAATAATAAAATCTTAAAATCAGTATTAAAGTGGAAACTATTTAAGCTTTTAGCCATCTGCTTTACCTTTCTGTTCTTTATAACGTCTGGGCATTTTAAGAATGTGCGTGTATTATTAGAATAAAACACATCCACCCGTTTGTCGATTTCTTGTACTTTACACCTGTCAAGTGTAAAAATATATTATCCATGTTAAATAATGACAGAAAGAAAAGCCAAAATATAAATAGAAACCTCTAATCCCCTACATGGGACATGTCTGAAACTGCATTTGGGTGGGAAAATGATAAAATGAACATATGGCCAGATGCTGTATACTGCATGTAGCACCTACAGAGGTGGTGGGGAAAAGGAATTAGGAAAGATGCAGTATGGCAACAGAAAGGGGTGGATTTAGAAAAAAGAAAAGAAAAAAAAGTGGCATTACTGGGGGAAGAAATTCTAGAAATCTGATCATCACATTGGAATCTTAGAGGAAACAAAATACATATGAGGGAGGAAAAAGAAAAGAAAAAACCCAGACTACGTGAAAAAGATGGACAGGCAGGTAAATGGTTTCTCCACTGTTCTGATGTTACCAATTTCTGGGTCTCCAGCAAATATTTAACAATTACTTCACCACAATTCACCAACTGCACTACCTCAATTCAGAAGCACAGATTTGTCACGAGGGAAGATACATGTGAAAGAACAAATGATGCACACACAAAAAATGTAATTTCATGACATTTTCTCAAGACAGAAAAAGCTACCTGCATTCTATATCAAGTGCACCCAAATTATAATCTTACATCTTATCTCTGGGATCAAACTTCTAGCTGAGTGAATCCAATACAACAAGATGATGGCAGAATAAATCCCGATACCACCACCGATGCTCAGGACACAGGGAAGATACACTGAGCTGACTGACAAGCTGTCATACGGACACCCCGCTGACAGATCCAACTCCTCCACCCTAAATCCCTACACCAGACAGAGCATGAATAGCAGAATCAGCACCTCGCCCCTATAACGCAGACATGGAAGATGCCTCCTGTGGATATAGCCTCTGCCAGCTCTCAGAGACTATACTAAAAAGAAGGGGATAGATGTAGAAAAAAATAAAAAGTCCTTGAAATGACATAAAAGGAGCAGTCATCTCGGGGCATCGGAACTTCACGCCTGAGGAAAATTAAAATCCTTCTTATGTGCAAATCCTGCAGGGTCTGAAGTGAAATCCATTTACTTATGTGACGGTTGCTCCCACTCATTTATAGTAATTCCGTGCATTTATTTTACTTATTCAGTTTTTCTTTGTTTTAGGCTTCCAATGAAAAAAAACAAAACCTCCAAATTTAACCAATTTTGTGCCAGACCACGGCACAATCAAGATTATATACACAACTACCTACCTGTCAGAGGAGATATTAACAAATGCCACCTCTGAGCTCATGGTGGAGACATTCTGAGTGACCCCTGTGCTAAACAGCACCCAAAGAAGCCAGGAAAACATAAAACTGTGACCACCAGGGGGAACGTCCCCACCAAAGGCTTTATTAAGAGCAGTGCAACCCTGTACAGCCATCTTCTTCATGCTTTACAGGAGAAGGCTTTACAAACAGACCCCAGAGAAATACTATTGGGGTTAAAGCAGCAAAGGCAGCTTATGAGTCAGGAGAAAAATCAATTAGTTGGTTGGACAGCTCAAAATGCCGAATGTTAAAAGGTTCACTCCAGCTAAGTGTTCAATAAGAAAAAGCTCTCCCTTTCTCATCCACATCACAGACTTTAATGTGCAATTATCCAATCGCCTCCATTTAAGACAAATTATTGATGTAATATACTTTACATTTGGGAGTTTTAAAAGGTGCAGCTATTGCCATTTTATGACCAACTTCAGTACTCATCTGCTGCAGAGTGCGTCTAGCTGACAATCTCCACTGGAGCTGTACAATTCCCAGACATAAAACACAGAGGGGGTAGAAGTCTATTTACAGAACCCTTACAAGGAAGTCTATACATATTGACAATATATGGATACTTACTAGAGGATCTATTTATATTGCAGGTGTTTGTTGCTGTAGCCGCCAATACCACTTTTGTGAAAATATCTTTCGGCAGACACAAATGTAAAAATAGAAGCCATCAGAGGTGGGGCTGCAGCGCAGCCTAAATTTCAAACAGGGGAGACACATCTACTGCCAGTGAGTTCCGGACGGTGATGTTTGGCAGCATTTGGAGGGCAGTCGCTGTGACTCCACTATTTGAATTTTGGACTGCGCTGCAGCAACACATCTGGAGCCACCACTGGAAGCTATCTAGACAATAAATGCCATCAAAGACAAAAGACTAAATGGAATTCCAAACAGAATATGCCCACACATGGGAACCCTAACTATCAGATATGAGATATCAAGACAGAATACATAGTTGAGCCTTAACATGACATTACACTGCAGGTCTGCTAAAAAGCATTCTGATGTAATACTTAACAAAACTACACTGATGTGATGATCAAAAGCTTTACCCCCGAGTATGAATCAACCAATTTAAAAATGTGCATTTCTGCAAAGCAAGTCTGCTAGGCTGTCAGTCACTGCCTGTCTGTGCAGTCAGAGAAACTCCTCCCCCCCTGCTGCATAGGAGGGTATGGTTAACATATTTAGGGGGAAATCAATCAGCCCTGTTAATTTACTAGGGGTGAAAACGGGTGGTATCCCCAGGCTTTAACGCCGGGTGCTATTCAAGGAGAGACTCTCTCTCACCCAGTAAACTAACTGTTAACGGGCATTAACACATAATCCAGGATAAATTCCCAGACCTGTGTGTTAACACGGTCGCAGCACCCAAAAACAGGCCATTTATTGGTGGATTCTTTTTAAGCCTGCTCAGGCTTGAAAACAAGATCCCAGTTAACTGCAGCGTGTGGGCTGCCTTCTAAACAGATTAAAGTCCCCCCTAAATTGATTTTAAAAAAAAATGCACCAGCAACATAACAGGGTTGAAACTGGATATATCAGTTTCATATTAAAGTCACCGAAGTCTAGCAAATTCTCCTAACTCCCCCTCACTTAGATATACAGGAGCAGGCTTTGTAGTGACACTCAACTGATAGAAAGTGACTGGGCAACAGGCCGGGATGCATTGCGGGATGCGTAACGGCAGTCGGGATCCTGGCAGTCAGGATACCGACGCTGGAATCCCGACCACTGAACATGCCTACAGCCAGAATCCCGGCTAACAGAGGCTATTCCAACTCATGGGTGTCCATAACACCCATAGAGTGGGAACAGAACCTGTGGTGAGCACAGCAAGGCGAGCGCAGCCCCCTGCCGGCATCCTGGAGGCCGGGATCCTGGCCAACGGCATACCATACCCAACGCAACAGGGCAACGCTGAGTTGTGGGTACTTCATTAGTAAGAGATTAAGCAGGATATGCTGAGCACCCAACTCACCAGTAAAGTTACATTTCAGATTTCACTAGGAGGAAACAAAAAGACTATATCCCTCAAATGCTACTCTGTTTAATCTGTTTACTCCAGTATATGTCTGTCAGAAAGCAAAAGCCGTTCTCTGAAATGTCAGCTACTAGGATACCGTTGCCTTCCAGTCTCTTTTCTACTTTCCACATATTTATACTGAACCTTTTTACATGCAGCCCTCACTTCACTATTAAAGACCATCTCCCAAAAGAACTGGGATCAGCCAAAATAAAAATCCTAAATATGTGCTGTTATGAATATTCCAATAATCCGATTGGTCATGGGTTGGTCTAGTCTCACCTCACCCCCCCCCCCCCCCCCACTCCCACCCCAAAAAACAAAACATTAGAAATAGATATGAAGAAGGGCTCTGACTCTGCAAGCACATCTAAAACAAACTCTGTATAATCCCATTTTGTGGGCACAGCAATAAAAGCTGATCCCATATGACTGGCCACTGGCTGAGATCACCAACAGCTCCTTCAAATCAACAACAGTATACTTGCAGATTTATTTTACCACCTTTAGCAGCTTCCATGTCATATACCGAACAGACTATTATCAGAAAATGTGATGAGGAGCCTGTGATGACCATTCATTTTAAAGCAAGCGCTATCTTTGGCAGGAGTGTGCTGTATTGCCCCAATCTATAAACAGCTTTCTGAGAGGAGTGTAAGGTGTTAACACACAACCAAAGAGCATTTCACCGACAACTGCTTGAAGGTCCTTCGACAAAAACATGCAAAGCATGAAATCTTGTAACAGCATAATGCCTAATACAGAGATTATTATAAGAAGATTGCAATCATATGATTTGGGGGTTCTGGATGGATAAAGTTTCCATGATAGAAGGTGAATAATTAGGCTTCTGTAGCCAAAAGATTAGTGGTTAGCTGAACTGGTAAATTAAGTTACAAAGGGTGTCTGCATGAGATGTCTTTTTCAATTCTTCCTCCCTTGACAAAGACTTAACATCTCACACAGAAGCATGAGTCAGATGACAGTGTCGAATTTAGAAAGATCATGGATATAAAGACAATGTAGAATTTGCAATAATTAAAAAGTGAAAGGACACTGCAGGGTTTCTTTTGCCAAAGGTGAACTATACTGGGACAAGAGGGAAACCTAGTGCATAAAAACACATAGTTCTGTTCTTATGGTCTCTGTATATGCTTGCTTTTTAGTTTCGTTGATTGTTCATTGAACTATTGATGACAATAAAGTATTATTATTATTATTATTATAAAAACACATAGAAGACAAGTATTCATACTTTCCACTGATAAAACAGGTCACAAAAATATCTATGAGGATGCACAACCTCTGATCCCAGTGGGTTACCTGCAGCAACATCTATATTTCTAGGTAATAGTTATAGCATTTATTCGCTCTAGCATTTAGTCTCCACTAGGTACAAAGGAAGTAAATCTAAGTACTAGTTCTTATTTACATTCTCATACATTTTATGCTTTATTCACCATGTCAGAGGTAATGAGAGATGTGTATCACCTTACAAGGTGCCACCTTTTAAGAGGACTTACCTCTACATCGGAAACTTTCATTCGTGTTCCTTCTTTGCCAACAAATATATCATCAATGTCAACCAAAATGTATCGGTCAAGTGTGAGGCAAAGTCGTTTGCCAGTTAAGTACGCAATGGCATCAACAAAAATAAGTTTGTGCAGCCAAAAGTTAAGGTTATTGCCAAACAGTACCCTTTGGATTCCATCATGAAGACCCAAATCCTGCACCACAGTGGCATGAAGTGCTTTGTGTGTCGCAAGGTGCGGGATTGATTCAGAAGACTTGGTGCTGGCCAACAGTACAGGTTCATACGTGCTGTGGTTAGACTGGAATACCGTCCAGTCATCTCCGGGAAGAGGACCTTGATCCACCTCATTAGCTCTCGTAACATACAGAAGTGGAGCATTTGGGTTAATGTGGTAGTCCCTCAGTCCCAAATTGGAATGTAGGAAGAGTGGGAAGCCTTTGAGCTGTGCACTTAGTAAGCTATTCTCATTTGCTTTGAAGAAACCGATGATACCAACCCCATATTCAACACAGTATTTGTCTAGCAGTTCACGGTTCCATGCATCTAAATTGACATACTTAAGGATGTTCTCATAAATTATCAGAGCGTAACGACCTCTGTCTTTATCGGTCAAAGTCGGCATATCTCCCTTCCCGGGAGCGATTTCTGTCCTGTACCTGAATCGACCCGATTCCAAGATGGCCACGATTTCCTGTCCAAGCTGAGAGTATATGCTCTCCACAAATACAAGCACCACTGGCTCAGTGCGAGAAGTGTCCACAGATCTGGCTAGCCGCCAGCTGGCCTGGGGCTGAACAACAATTCTCTGCTGGCTACTGCAGTCGCTAAAAGGTGGAGGAGGGGGCTCCTTGATTTTAGGGCTGTTGGTTACATAGTAAGCCAAAAAGCACATGGAGGCCAAGCTGAAGGCAATCAGTAGCAGGATCAAGCGGTGAAGTTCCAGCTGTCGCATGTGCCGAACAAGTTTCCATAGGTGAATCATGGTGAGGCCAAACACCCCACCTGCTTGCAGAATTCACCTAAACTGCTTGATCACTGTCCTCTGACTGCACAGTGCAGAAATGTAATGTCCCTCTCGGGTGCAGCAGCAACAGCACAGTACAAGGCAATAAAAGTAGGATGCAAAGAGGTGAGATCGCCTCCAGCCTGCCATTTATGTCAGGTTACCATGGCCTCCAATTCCCATTGCTTCTCTGCACACCGATCTAGGCTCCTTAACAGATTGCCACCACAACACGATTACATCCCAATCATCTCTCACATCTCTCTTTCCTCTTGTGCTGGCAAGGAGCTGCTTCTGAAGAACGACTCCCTCCCAGAGTCTAATCCAGACGTTTAATCTTCGCCGTTAGGCTGTGTCCTGGAATTAGGCAAAACAAAACATTGTCAAAAAGGCTGTTTGATTGGAAAACAAGAATAGTTCATTAACTCCTCTGCAGCACATTATAAAGAAATCTCAGTGTACTTATTAATTACTTTATTAAAGGTTCACAACTACAATTAAAACTTACATATTTTTACTTTGCCTTTACCACGTTATACTCCGTTTAAGCATAGTTTGTTTGTTTTTTACAGTTCACTGTGAAGTTGATATAATGTAACTTTAGAAAAGGATTAGAAATGGTCATATTGCTAGGACTGCAAATCTGAAGTGTGACAATGTTGAGGTTTTCGTAGGTAACACATTTATTTAGTGAATCAGAGAATGTAGTGTAAATTACAAAGTGCTGTAACATTGGCCTGTACACAGTGTAGGAAGCCATGGGGTTTTCAAGACCCTGGGATCCCCTAGAAACATCATTAATGCTGGGCATATATGAGTATCTGTAGCATGCATGCAGCTGACCGATCTGAAAATCTTGATCGAACGGGAATGCATGAACACCCAGCGTGTCCTTCCAATGTGATATTTTCATAGTGTCCGGTCAGCCGCAGCAGGCAGTGTATGCCCTACCGTTGCTGACCGACAGACATTCCCCTTGTTCCTTCACATGGGAAGCAACAGGGAAAGGTTTCCTCCCCGGTGGTAGAGCACCGATATAAGGTGACACACTGTGAGAGATCTCACAGTATATGTCCAAATATCTGCAGTGGCAGATAGCATGCCTGTCGGTCTGACAGAAATTTTATTGCTGCTGTATGCCTAGCATAAGGAACAAAGGCCGTGAGTGTGTATGCGTTGGGTATGTGTGACCGGTGGCCAGGTCACCTCCAGTCACCATACCATCGCCGGGATCCCTTTGCGGCCTCGCTGCACTCGCTACGCTGCGCTCGACACAGGTTCTATTCCCACTCTATGGGCGTCGTGGACACCCACGAGTGGGAATAGTCCCTGCTAGTCGGCATGCTGACTATCGGAATTGTTAGGGGGAGGGATCCTGGCATCGGTATTGTGACCAGTGGTCTCCCGAACGCTGGTCACCTAACTACATCCCGTGTGTATGTATATGTAGCAGATTGACTGTAAATGAGAACTTTATGAAAAGTAACCAATTGACAGGTCCATGATATAGAATATATGCTCATAACGGTGTATGCAAACCTAATTTCTACAACTGTTTTTGCATTTCTGAGGAAGTCAGAAGTGAATTTTGAGCATTACGATAGAATTCTATAAAATCAACATTTTATAATTACTCATCATGTATTGAACACTCATCCAGGGCATTAACTTAAACTGGGTCACTTTTACAATCATGCCTGAGACACAAGGTTTCTTACAATTTCACTATATAAAGTCCTGACGAACATGCAGATTCATGCGTGCACATTGCTACAATCTACCTTGTGATCCTCATCTCTTAAAACCACCTGCAGAAAATATTGTACACATGCTACATATCTGGCTATGCTGCTGCTGGAGCATTCCCAGAAGCACTGGACAAATTGTGCACACACACATCCAGATTTTGTACAAACACGTTGCAGAAATATTAGAATAAACTTAAAACTAAATTGTCAGATGCAATCTCTGTTGTGATAAAACAAGATCGCAGGTACATGAACACTCTTATAAATATCTCAACAAGAAGTTGTGAATCGCATAATCTGTATAAGTGTGCACCCAGTTTAACACACCAAGCTCTTCATCCAGCTTCATTTATCCTCTCACGAGAAGATAAAATAGAGACTCCAATAATGCAAGTACTCAAAGACGTGTTTCAAAAGGGAAATTCAATTATTTCTCGTGTGCTTGTAAAGGCCCGTATTCATGGGCCGATGTGGGAGAGACATGTGCTGAGCGAACCGCTCAGCACACATCTCTCCCACCGCTCTGCACAGCGGATGTGTGCTGAGCGTGCGGGGGGAGACGGGAAGGGGGGGGGGGGGGGGGAAGGGCGCTTAATTCATGGCTCATTTCTGCATGCAGGCCAATATAGCACCAGCGATAGCGATGCGCGGGGCTGCGCATCGCTATCGCTGTGGGGGGTACACACGGAGCGATCATGCTTAAAATCTAAGCAATCTAGTCAGATTGCTTAGATTTTAAGCAGCGATCGCACCGTGAGTACCCCCCTTAAGACTGGGTACACACAATAAGTGACTTGACGGCGGACCGACAGAGCAGCCAATTCAGGTAAGCATATACACTTATCGATCAGCTGCTCAATATGTCGGTTACTGTCATCCAGCTGGGAAGGCTGGATGTCAGTCTTTGCAGCAAGTGTACACACAAGCAGATGCACCAATATCAGGGACGGATTAAAGGGGGGGCACTCACACAGGCCAATTGGCGAGAGAAGGTGTCACCTGTTCCCGGAAGGACCTGCTGCGGCTCTACATTCTGCATGCACTAACTGCATACAGTGCAGACAGCGGTTCCCTAGTCCTCATCGTTATGTGGCTTCTGTGCCACTGATAAGCGAACTCGGGAGCTGCTGCTCTGCCCCGTATGCAGTCAGTACATGCAGAGCGCAGATCTGAAAGCCTGCTGCCACAGAAGCCAGAGGGGTTTACTCAGGGGAGTGGGAAGGGGTAGGTGTACTGTGCAGCATAGATGTGGGAGAGGGAGGACGCAAGGCAAGAGGCCATTTTAATGGAGGGGGTATCCACAACTTTGTTACCCCTAGGCCCCCTCAAACCTCAATTCAACCTTGACAAATATATCTGCAGATAAATTGTGCATCAGCTGTGCTGCACAGCCAATGCAATAGGTCTGTGAACGACGTTGTTCACCAACATTTCGGGTGTATACACCCGCCACGGATATATTAGCCATTCACTTGAATGGCCAATACATCATCTGGTGTGTACCCAGCTAGGAGACATCTGACGGCAGCTATTCAATTGTTTGCTGTAAGTTTGGGTGTGCAAACCAGGGACTTTGCACGGGCTCAGCAGCTTGATGCATCTACACCCAGTGCATTTGGGCAAGGAAAACACAGTAAGTAATGCAGTCATGCCCAATTGGCAAAACAGTTGAATAGCTCAGTCGGGTGGCCATTACTTATCGCCGCTCAAAAAAAAAAAAAAACTTTATCCCCCCTTAGTTGCTTAATATCTATGCTAATATGCTCTACTGGACACAACAGTTATATTCTATATTTTTCCTTTGACAGTCTTTTTTCTTTTCTTTTTTTTTTAAAGTTTTTGGATTTGTTTTATATGATTGTTACTTCTACACAGGTGCCCTACATTTCCTCACATACCCTTAAGATCTGGAAGTTTGTTCTTTACCTTGGACAGAAACTGAAAATATTTCCTGAAAGCTGCAGAGAATAACTTGAACACATGTGGCAGCTGAATCATAGCAGAAAAAGCTCAATATCTGGCTGGAAACTGCATTAACTCTGCACATGATGGAAAGTTTCATATGCAAAATAAAAAGCGTTGTATTTTCCAACATCCCATCTGCCCGGGAAAATGTGTGCTCAGCAGATTTGTTGGAAAGGATTTCCCACAGTGCTCGGGGAATGGTGATGTCAGCAAATGCACTGCTACGGAAGAGGTTGTCATTTGGTGGTGTAATATTTGTGGTCAAAGGACAGGATTCTTTGCCTCTGAAACAAACTCAAGAGGACAGAGCACAGGAAGGGCTCCAGCACACTGAAGTCAAATGTGTTCCCAAGAATTTGGAAGTCAAACGCACAAGAAGCCCACCCAGTCTATGACACATCACATTAAGGGCTCAGTGACCAGAAAGCAACTAGGAACTTTGTGTGAGAATATTTACCGTCTGCGTGGTATTATTTACAGACATGATGTACCAATATGTTCTAAATGCAGTCGCCAAAACAATAATACAGTAACTAGAACAACAATGAGCTCCTGAATAGTTTCATGTAAAAGTCTCCATGACCTATACATTGAGATATTTGTATATTGTATATATTGTTAGAGGGGAGTGCCACATAAGATTGATTTTCAGACCTCAATAGTTGCAAGTAATATCCCACCAGATATGAACTCCTCGTACTTGTTGCTAAAACACACATTAGATAGCAATACACTTCTGTAAAGAAATGTGGACTTTGTATGACGACTATCCCAGCTTGTGCTCATGATAAGGAGGTGTGTGTGTGTGTGTGTGTGTGTGTGTGTGTGTGTGTGTGTGTGTGTGTGTGTGACAACAAAATAGGTGCACACTTCTGTTACTTATATGCAAATTTATTATTGCTGCCCAAAGACCCCAGTGTTTTAATTTCATAGAGACCGATTCAATTGTTGCTGCCGCCCCTTGCCGGGCGTCTAGTTTAGCTATTCAACGGTTTTGTCAAAAGACGCTCATAGCATAGATGCCCAGCAGGGGGAACCAGCAACAACTGAATGGGCCCCCTAGAGGTAAGAGTCTGTTATACCCCTTTCACACCGCACAAATAACCCGGTCTATTGGCGGGTCGACGCAGGTCTCTGTGCAGTGTGAAAGGGGTCACTGATGAATTCCTGGGTCTCCTGACCCGGTAATTCAACCCGGGAATAAAGAAGGGTTACTCCGGGGTTTAATATCGGGTCAGGTGCAGTGTGAATGGGTTGCCGGGTAGATGTGACCCGGGACCCGTTCACAGCATAGGTAGAGGCAGCGTGAAGATGATCTCATCTTCCAGCACCGTCTCCGCCCCCGATGCTGCCGCGGTCCCCGACGGGTCGGGAAGCCAGTTTGTAAGGGTCCAATGCTGGGTCACACCTAGGAAGGACCCATTTCCAATTCACAGGTGGGAACCAGCATTGTGATCTGAAAGGGGTATTACAGACCTTTAAAACCATGTTACTGCTCTAGGCCTATGGCAGTATGGATCAAGTTTCTTTATGAAATTCCTGGAATATGCCTGTTCTAGCTAGAGATGTGCAGCGGGCACTTTTCGTGTTTTGTGTTTTGGTTCTAATTCCACTTTCGTGTTTTGGTTTTGGCTTGGTTTTGCAAAAAAAAACCCATTCGTGTTCTGGTTTTGGATCTGGATGATTTTTGAAGAAAAAAAATAAAATAAAAACAGCTAAAATCACAGATTTTGGGGGTAATTTGCTCCTATGGTATTATTACCTCAATAACATTCATTTCCACTCATTTCCAGTCTATTCTGAACACCTCACAATATTGTTTTTAGGCCTAAAAGTTGCTGTATGACTAAATTAAACGACACAAGTGTGCGGCACAAACACCTGGCCCATCTAGGAGTGGTACTGCAGTTGCAGACAAGATGGCACTATTCAAAAACTAGGCCCCAAACAGCACATGATGCAAAGAAGAAAAAGAGGTGCAATTAGGTAGCTGGATGGCCAAGCTAAGCGATAAGTGTGCGGCACAAACACCTGGCCCATCTAGGAGTGGCACTGCAGTGTCAGACAGGATGGCACTTTTCAAAGACTAGGCCCCAAACAGCACCTCACGCAAAGATATAGAAGAGGTGCAATGAGGTAGCTGTATGACTAAGCCAAGCAACACAAACAATTCCCACTGGAATTATACGTCCAAATCACTGGAATTAAATGGCAAAATCACTGGAATTATACGGCCAAATCACTGGAATTAAATGGCAGTACCACTGGACATATAAGGAAGTGTCAGACAGGATGGCACTTTAAAAAAATAGTCCCCAAACAGCACATCATGCCAAGAAGTAAAAGAGGGCAATGAGGTAGCTGTATGACTAAGCTAAGTGACAAGTGTGCGGCACAAACACCTGGCCCACTGCACCAATAGTGGATACCGGACGCAAGTCTAATACCAGCATAGTTGGTATGGTCTCAGTAATATATATATAAATAAAACTTTCCAAAAATCACGGCACTGCAGACAATTGCAATGAAAACACCAGACTTGTATTGCAGGTAGACGCACGTTTCAGAGCTTCAGCTCCGGCCTCTCAGTACCATACAAGAACATATATATATATATATATATATATATATACATATACATATACATATATATATATATATATATATATATATATATATACACACACATACATATATATATATATATATATATATATATATATATATATATATATATATATATATATATATACACACACATATATATATATATATATATATATATATATAGTGATCGCAAAAACGCGCTATAGCGCATTTTTTACCCCAAAATGAGGACTGGGGACTCACTTTGTAAGAATGGGCGGGTCCCCGGGGACGCGCTCCGTTGAAATTGCTCTCTGGCGCATGATTGGTTACTAGCTGACTTTTCTCTGACCTTATTGGTCAGAAGTCAGCGGCGGCTGCTGCTGCTGCTGGGCGGGAAGATGCGGTGCCGGGAGTCAGACAGGAACACGCTGAGAGGACTGACAGGAAGCTGCAGCGCGGCGCTCCCGGGCTTGAGTCACACTTCTCACCCTCTCCCCGGCTGCACTAGTCCACGGGAGGGGAGAGGGGAGGGCCCGCTAGATTACAGATGATACGGGAGATGCCGGAGCCGCCGCAAGATGACATCACCCAGCAGAGTGATGAAGTCGGACCCGCCACCTGTGAACAAATCCCTGCTCAGAGCTGGCAGGGCAGAGGTAATTTAGCTGAGCCAGTGTGCGGGGCCAGGCAGAAACTGAACAGCAGCAGGCTAATGCTGCCTTAACAGTGTCTGCCAGCCCAGTGTTTCCACCTTCCCTCCCCAACCAGCCCACTGTGTTTTCTCACTGCCCTCCCATCTAGAACCACCCTGTCAGTCCAGACACACTGATTCCCCTCCCTAACTCAGCCCAGTGTTACCTCCTCAAACCCCTATATCTCTGCCCCTCTACCTGGCGCAATGTGTATAACGTGCTCTGCCTGGCGCAGTGTGTGTAACGTGCTCTACCTGGCTCGGTGTGTATAACGTGCTCTACCTGGCGCAGTGTGTATAACGTGCTCTGCCTGGCGCGGTGTGTATAACGTGCTCTGCCTGGCGCGGTGTGTATAACGTGCTCTACCTGGCGCAGTGTGTATAACGTGCTCTGCCTGGCTCAGTGTGTATAACGTGCTCTACCTGGCGCAGTGTGTATAACGTGCTCTACCTGGCGCAGTGTGTATAACGTGCTCTACCTGGCGCAGTGTGTATAACGTGCTCTACCTGGCGCAGTGTGTATAACGTGCTCTACCTGGCGCAGTGTGTATAACGTGCTCTGCCTGGCGCAGTGTGTATAACGTGCTCTACCTGGCGCGGTGTGTATAACGTGCTCTACCTGGCGCGGTGTGTGTAACGTGCTCTACCTGGCGCGGTGTGTGTAACGTGCTCTACCTGGCGCGGTGTGTGTAACGTGCTCTACCTGGCGCGGTGTGTGTAACGTGCTCTACCTGGCGCGGTGTGTGTAACGTGCTCTGCCTGGCTCAGTGTGTATAATGTGCTCTACCTGGCGCAGTGTGTATAACGTGCTCTACCTGGCGCAGTGTGTATAACGTGCTCTACCTGGCGCAGTGTGTATAACGTGCTCTACCTGGCGCAGTGTGTATAACGTGCTCTCAGTGATCGCGCTGAGCCAAAAAAAAAGTGGGTCCCAGGGACCCCTCACTTTTAAAAATTGGGGTCCTACCGGTCTTTTTCTGGGTCCCATCAGAATGAAGGTTCTTTTTAATCTTAATCTTGTTTGGACACTACAAAAGTGTTGCAAGGTGGGGGGATGGGGTGACAATGCTGCTGGGCTGTCTAACATACAGGACACCCTGCACCAGAGGTGTAACTAGACATTTTGGTGCCCTTAGGCAGAAAGGGAATTGGTGTTCCACCTCCCAGATCGTAAAGTATAGGAAATGCGCGCCGCAGGCGCGCTGCAAAAATTTAGGGGCGTGGCTTCACGGGGAAGGGGCATGACCACATAATAGTGCCAATTCACATTACACCACACAGTAGTGCCGCTTATACACATTGCACCAGGTAGAACCTCCTATGCACACTGCGCCAGGCAGAGCACGTTATACACATTGCGCCAGGTAGAGCATGTCATACACATTGCGCCAGGCAGAGCACGTCATACACATTGCGCCAGGTAGAGCACGTCATACACATTGCGCCAGGTAGAGCACGTTATACACTTTGCGCCAGGTAGAGCACGTTATACACATTGCGCCAGGTAGAGCACGTTATACACATTGTGCCAGGCAGAGCATGTTATACACAATGCGCCAGGTAGAGCACGTTATACACATTGCGCCCGGTAGAGCATGTTACACACACTGCGCCAGGAAGAGCACGTTATACACAATGCGCCAGGTAGAGCACGTTATACACATTGCGCCCGGTAGAGCATGTTACACACATTGCGCCAGGTAGAGCACGTTATACACATTGCGCCAGGCAGAGCATGTTATACACATTGCACCAGGAAGAGCACGTTATTATACACATTGCACCAGGAAGAGCACGTCATTATACACATTGAGCCAGGTAGAGCATGTTATACACATTGCGCCCAGTAGAGCACGTTACACACATTGCACCAGGTAGAACACGTTATTATACACATTGAGCCAGGTAGAGCATGTTATACACATTGCGCCCGGTAGAGCACGTTACACACATTGCACCAGGAAGAGCACGTTATTATACACATTGAGCCAGGTAGAGCATGTTATACACATTGCGCCCGGTAGAGCACGTTACACACATTGCACCAGGTAGAACACGTTATTATACACATTGAGCCAGGTAAAGCATGTTATACACAATGTGCCAGGTAGCGCACGTTATACACATTGCGCCTGGTAGAGAACGTTATACACATTGCACCAGGAAGAACACTTAGACACATTGCACCAGGTAGAGCGCGTTATACACAATGCGCAAAGTAGAGCACGTTATACACAATGCACCCGGTAGAGCACCGAGGCACATTGCAGTAACCAGATTGCAGTGTAATAATCTAGTGACTACTGTACATAAAATGAGAATGCTTACATATAATAGTGAAATGTATATGCTGTATTTGTATTTGTATCCATCAATCTTTTTTAAAGTGATGCTGGCACGGGAACTGGGCACATGTACCTCTACCAACATAAGACACCAGTAATAACATTATGTGACACTGACAGGTTTCCTTATAAACACTGTTTATGTGTAAGCATAGAAAATTGGGCAAAGGTTTCTTAATGAAGTGAATGTTACAGTATCCCACTCCCTCACTCGGGCAGAGCACCGTGTACTGTGCCATGTCTGGACACCCGCCAGCCCCAATCACTTGTTTTAAACGTGAGCTGAGGTTCATTCTTGGACCCAAACTCCTGGATCAGGACCACGAATATGACCCCGCTTGTGTTCTGGATGCCAAAGACGGACCCATTGCACCACATGGCGGAGAGCATGACCAGCCACCTTCCGGGTGTACAAACTCTGTGCTGGTCTCCGGGTCCCCTGCTCCTCCAGCAGCAGCAGCAGTGATCTTCTCCCCATCTCCCGGCACGGAGTTCCACTCCCCCCCATTCTCTTGCTTCTCCTCATCAGTGATGAGGGGTGCGCTCTCCTCTGCCGCAGCTGCAGCACTGTCGTCCCCCGCCGGCTCCTCTTCTTCTGCTGCCGGGACATTGGTGGGTAGCTCTTCCTTACTCTGCACTAAGGACACTATATTAGCGGGGAGGAGGTGGAGATGAGCGGGGCCAGTCTGTCAGCGCTGCAGCACAGATTCATCCATGTGCTGGTGGCGGAGCCCATGTCTGCGGGGAGGAGGATTCAAAGCGGGCGGACTGGCGGGAGACGCTGCAGGGATGATTGGCTGGAGACTACAGGAGGTGATTGGTTGAGGAAACAGCCAGTCACCTCATGCGTCCCGCTGACTGGCTGGCGCAATCTCAGAGATTCAGATGAGCGCGTCCATCTGCTAAATGTCCCGGAGTATTTGCTGCTGCGGAGCGCGTCCCCGGGGACCCTCCCATTTTAGATAAGTGAGTCCCTAGACATCAAAAGCGGGTAAAATACGCGCTATAGCGCGTTTTTGCGATCACTGGCTCTCCCTAGCTCAGTGTGTATAACGTGCTCTGCCTGGCTCAGTGTGTATAACGTGCTCTACCTGGCGCAGTGTGTATAACGTGCTCTACCTGGCGCAGTGTGTATAACGTGCTCTACCTGGCGCAGTGTGTGTAACGTGCTCTACCTGGCGCATTGTGTGTAACGTGCTCTACCTGGCGCAGTGTGTATAACGTGCTCTACCTGGCGCATTGTGTGTAACGTGCTCTACCTGGCGCGGTGTGTGTAACGTGCTCTACCTGGCGCGGTGTGTGTAACGTGCTCTACCTGGCTCGGTGTGTGTAACGTGCTCTACCTGGCTCAGTGTGTGTAATGTGCTCTACCTGGCTCAGTGTGTGTAACGTGCTCTACCTGGCTCAGTGTGTGTAACGTGCTCTACCTGGCTCAGTGTGTGTAACGTGCTCTACCTGGCTCAGTGTGTGTAACGTGCTCTACCTGGCTCAGTGTGTGTAACGTGCTCTACCTGGCTCAGTGTGTGTACCGTGCTCTACCTGGCGCAGTGTGTGTAACGTGCTCTACCTGGCGCAGTGTGTGTAACGTGCTCTACCTGGCGCAGTGTGTGTAACGTGCTCTACCTGGCGCAGTGTGTGTAACGTGCTCTACCTGGCTCAGTGTGTATAACGTGCTCTACCTGGCTCAGTGTGTGTAACGTGCTCTACCTGGCTCAGTGTGTGTAACGTGCTCTACCTGGCGCAGTGTGTATAACGTGCTCTACCTGGCGCAGTGTGTATAACGTGCTCTACCTGGCGCAGTGTGTGTAACGTCCTCTACCTGGCGCAGTGTGTGTAACGTGCTCTACCTGGCGCAGTGTGTGTAACGTGCTCTACCTGGCGCAGTGTGTGTAACGTGCTCTACCTGGCTCAGTGTGTATAACGTGCTCTACCTGGCTCAGTGTGTGTAACGTGCTCTACCTGGCTCAGTGTGTGTAACGTGCTCTACCTGGCTCAGTGTGTGTAACGTGCTCTACCTGGCTCAGTGTGTGTAACGTGCTCTACCTGGCTCAGTGTGTGTAACGTGCTCTACCTGGCTCAGTGTGTGTACCGTGCTCTACCTGGCGCAGTGTGTATAACGTGCTCTACCTGGCGCAGTGTGTGTAACGTGCTCTACCTGGCGCAGTGTGTGTAACGTGCTCTACCTGGCGCAGTGTGTGTAACGTGCTCTACCTGGCTCAGTGTGTATAACGTGCTCTACCTGGCTCAGTGTGTGTAACGTGCTCTACCTGGCTCAGTGTGTGTAACGTGCTCTACCTGGCGCAGTGTGTATAACGTGCTCTACCTGGCGCAGTGTGTATAACGTGCTCTACCTGGCGCAGTGTGTGTAACGTCCTCTACCTGGCGCAGTGTGTGTAACGTGCTCTACCTGGCGCAGTGTGTGTAACGTGCTCTACCTGGCGCAGTGTGTGTAACGTGCTCTACCTGGCTCAGTGTGTATAACGTGCTCTGACTGGCTCAGTGTGTGTAACGTGCTGTACCTGGCGCAGTGTGTGTAATGTGCTCTACCTGGCGCAGTGTGTGAAACGTGCTCTACCTGGCGTAGTGTGTGTAACGTGCACTACCTGGCACAGTGTGTGTAACGTGCTCTACCTGGCTCAGTGTGTATAACGTGCTCTACCTGGTGCAATGTGCATATTGTCAGCTACCTGGTGCAATATGCTCTGCCTGGCGCTAAGTATATAACGTGCTCTGCCTGGCACTAATAACGTGCTCTGTCTGGCGCTAATAACGTGCTGTACCTGGAGCAATATGTATAACGTGCTCTACCTGGTGCAGTGTGTATAGGAGGTTCTACCTGGTGCAATGTGTATAAGCGGCACTACTGTGTGGTATAATGTGAATTGGTACTATTATGTGGCCACGCCCCTTCTCCATTAAGCCATGTCCCTAATTTTTTGCGCGCGCCTTCGGCGCACACTGCCTATACTTAAGGTTCTGGGAGATGGAGAACCGATTCACTTTCTGCCAAGGGGCACCAAAATGTCTAGTTACAGCTCTGGTGCAGGGTGTCCTGCATGCTACACAGCCCAGCAGCACTGTCACCCCCATCCCACCACCTTGCAACAAGATTAAGATTAATAAAAACCTTCATTCCGATGGGACCCAGAAAAGGACCGGTAAGACCCCAATTTTTAAAAGTGAGGGGTCCCTGGGACCCACTTTTTTTTGGCCTCAGCACGATCACTGTATATGTATATATATATATATATATATATATATATATACATACACACACACACACACACACACACACACACACACACACACACACATACGGCAGTATCACTGGACTGGACTTCTACGCCAGTACTACTGGAATTATACGGCAAGATCACTGTAATAATACTGCAAGATCACTGTAATAATACGTCCAAATCACTGGAATTAAATGGCAAAATCTCAGTATCGCCTGCCTAGTGAAGTGGAATCTAGATGGGATTTGGTACCGGGGACACAATAACTCAATTGTCTAAATCCCACTGCACTAATGGCGGATACTGGACGCACGTCTAACACTAACATAAGTGTCAAGGCCTCAGTTATGAGGGCTTCCATCGTCATGTGAAGCTGAACCACTAGTCATAAACATAAGACAGGGCCTCAGCCGTTCCTTGCCACTCCATGTCGTAAATGGCATATTGGCAAGTTTACGTTTCTCCTCAGACCATTTAAATTTCTTTTTTTGGGTCTTTTTACTGAACTTTGGCTTTTTGGATTTTACATGCCCTCTGCTATCACATTGGGCATCGGCCTTGGCAGACTACGTTGATGGCATTTCATCGTCTGTGTCATGGCTAGTGGCAGCAGCTTCAGCACTAGGAGGAAGTAGTTCTTGATCCTTTCCTATTTTATCCTCCAAATTTTTGTTCTCCATTATTTTTTTGGAGTTATATAACACAATATGCGGCACAGGAATGACTGATGGCTAGGACACTACCACTGGTCTGATGCAGCACAACACAACAACACTGTAAGGGGCTTGTTATTGTTATTATTATTATTATTATTATTATAGTACGGCAGCAGTGGACATATAGCAGCACCGTATACCACTGTGACTGCCTGGTCACCGGAAAGACTGTTGGCCAGGACACTACCACTCATCTGATGCAGCACAACACAGCAACACTGTATAGGACTTAATATACAGCAGAACTGGACATATGGCAGCAGAGGACACTACCACTGAACTGATGCAGCACAACACACCACCACTGAACTGATGCAGCACAATACAGCACCACTGGACATATGGCAGCAGAGGACACCACCACTGTGACTGATGCAGCACAACACACCACCACTGGACATATGGCAGCAGAGGACACAAGCACTGTGACTGGACAAATTCGGCACAAGACACGGACACTGAGAGAACGGAGACACGTCCTCTCTCTACACTCTCCAATGCCGGAGTGAAAATGGCAGGGACGCGCGGCTCCTTATATGGAATCCAAACCCCGCGAGAATTCGACAGCGGGATGATGACGTTTTGCATCGTTCTGGTTTCCGAGTAAGAAGGGAAACCCCGAGCCTGGCTCGGAACTGAACTCGAATGGTGAAGTTCGGTACAGTTCGGTTCTCTGAGAACCAAACCCGCTCATCCCTAGTTCTAGCACCATATTTACAAGTTTTCACAGCAATCCTGGTTTTGTTGTGAAAAATATTTTATGTACACCACTTGTTTAAGTAATCTGACATTTCACTGCATTGAGTTCATGCCGTACAAAAAAAGTTCCCCCTCCCTATCTAAAGTGTGTATTATAATAGAAAAGGACATTTATATCCTTTATGTAACAAAAGGGAAAACTTGTTCACCCTTTGAATCAACACTGTTGCGCTAAATCTTTTATACCAAAAATGAATACAAAAGAACAACACAGGGTTTCTTTTAAAGGGACATTAAGAACAAAATGGTTTGTTTTGTGGGGATAGATGAATAGCTATTTTTATCATATTCATTAAACACGTTTTTGTGCTGTAGAACAGACTGCAGTAGTAAACAACTACAAGTTGTGTCCTCTATATCTGAAAGTTTAAAATCATTGCACCCAGAAAGTAATGGCCGTGACGTGAAAAGTCCATTTTGGGCATTTAAATGGGTCACATTTCAGCTCACCACCATGTGAGCTGAGATGCAGGCGTAGGCAGCTGATTGTGCCCAAACGGTTCAACTATTGAATAGCTCTAAAGACTGTCGACGACACAAACACTTGAATTCTGCCCTAGATTCGAAAAAAAATGTAAACAAGCAAAGCAGAGATCATATAGGAGATATAGGGGCCCATTTATCAATGAGTTAGAAGACTCGTTGTGAATGATAAAATTTGTTGCGTATGATAAATGGTACGCCAGCCAATCAGTTCCCAATTGTCATTTTTCAAACACGAGAGTTAGGAGCTAAACACATGACAGTAAGGAGCTGATTGACTGGAGCACCATTTATCATACGCAACAAGTTTTATCATTCACAGCAAGTTTTATCACTCGTTGATAAATGGGCTCCATAGTTTTAAGAACAAATTTTGAAGAAAAAGAAAATATGAATATCAATAAAATTTTATGCCAAATACAGTATTTCTCTGTTGAAACCATTCATGCGCTCTCAGTATGACCTAGATCAATTATTTTTGCTAATCTGTGTTTACAGAGATGGAAAAACACACATATGTGAACAGAAAGGTGGGAGTCGCTTTATATAATTAAATGCTTTCAGAATTCTAACATGGCAGGTTACAATTAACTTGCGTAGCCCACGCAGAGCGCAGGCAGCGCACCAGAAAAATATCAGCCACAAAAGTTGTCTCAAGCTGAGCTACTGCATTTCAGACTTGACCTGTTAAAACAGATTTATAGCCAAGGAAACTCACAAAATGATGTTAGGGCACCAAGCCACCATGAAAGGCAACCTTAAGAGCACTTTAGTACTTTCCAGAAATGCTATTTTTATGAGACACTATAGTTTTATCAAGCTGATACTTTTTGGGTGATTTGCAGAATACAGGAAAATTTACTTGCTGCATAACCTGCTGTATACAGTAATGGTTGTGTCTATATTGCCTTCGTGCAAAGGACCTGGACGTGACAAAACGAGTGGGCAGGAGAGAACTTCCGCCCTTACAGCTCCTAAATGTTTTCTGCGTTCTCCGTTCGTTTGGGGGTATTTTTTTTTCTCTGCAGAATTGGGCCCTTGCGGGCTCGCTTCGCTCGCCACGCTTCGCTGGCCACGCTTCGGGCTCGGTGTCTCGCTCCGCTCTGCTTGCCACACTTTTCTATTCCAAATACATTGTGACATGGACCCAGGGGGTTATGGGAAAGGTCCTCTGCACGAAGAGAAACTAGACGCTACCATACAGTAATGTCTTACTGGCCAAGCAGCTTCTACCTTCAATTTTACAGGCTGTTTGAAAAACGACAGGAGCTGAAAGGGCACAATTCAATTAGAAGAGAGTTGAATAGCGCCGTATTTAGTCCAGGAGAAAGGGCATTCTCCGACTTACCATTGCGCTGTATTGAACAGCCCCGGGAACTCATTACCGACGCTATCAAATGCTCTTCGAACTGAACTGTGCTCATGGGTTGGTACTTGAGCTCTCACAATTTTATATCACTCCAAGCTTTGATAAATGTCCCTCTTAGAAAGTTAATTAAAAGCACATAGGGTTCTAGTGTCAGTCAGTATAAAATGCTATTATCATGGACAGCCAGTGCAGACAGTAGAACATGAACAGGAAAATAACCCAGGGTAAATGCCACACGTGGTCTTTAAAAGGGATGCGGTCAAGATACCGCTGGATGGGATCCCAGCGGTCAGAATACCGACACCGGGATCCCGACCGCCACAATCCGAATATATTCTCCCTCTGTGGGTGTCCACGACACCCATAGAGGGAGAACAAATTAGTGTGCCGAACAGAGCGAGGCACCGGGCCCGCAGCGTGGCGAGTGCAGCGAGCCCGCAAGGAGCTGCGTTGTGCTCGTCCGCATCGGGATTGTGCTGGTCGGATCCCAGTGTCGGTATTCCGACCGCCGGGATCCCGTCCGGCAGGATCTCGTACTGATCCCCTTTAAAAACAAGATTTTAGTACAGGTTGAGTATCCCATATCCAAAATGCTTGGGGCCAGAAGTATTTTGGATAACGGATTTTTCCGTATTTCAGAATAATTGTATTCCATAATGAGATATCATGGCGATGGGACCCAGGTCTAAGCACAGAATGCATTTATGTTACATATACACCTTATACACAGCCTGAAGGTCATTTTATACAATATTTTTAACAACTTTGTGCATTAAACAATGTGTGTGTACATTCACACAATTCATTTAGGTTTCATATACACCTTATACACACAGGCTGAAGGTCATTTAATACAATAGTTTTAATAACTATGTATTAAACAAAGCTTGTGTACACTGAGCCATCAGAAAACAAAGGTTTCACTATCTCAAAATAAACTGGGACTGGCAGTAAAACCACACCAGGAAAGTCAATTCTATAGCAAGTACAGAAATGCGCGTTTGATATATCATCTCCTTCCCTCCGCCCAAAAATAAATAAATAAATAAATTATATATATATATATATATATATATATATATATATATATATATATATCTAGCATTTTCCATTATGTTTACCTGTGTGTAAAACCAGTACATAGATTTTACCATATATCTTTCTTGTTTTTATTTATATGGAGCCGTTGTCATGGATACCGTTAAACTACGATTTCTGGGTCCCCAAAGACTCCTTAAAGATGGCCACCGCATTTCCTTTATTCTCTATGGAGTTTTCCCTATAACAATATGGCTGCCGCAGTACTCAATGGGAAGGACATTTACCACATTGAGACCTGAACATAGACTGCTGCTACCTAGGAGATGCTGCAGGCACATGCGCAGTGAACGAGGAGCGCCGCCGGCGCATGCGCACTAGCGAACCGGAAGTGGGGCGGAAGTACCCGGAGTCACGTGACGCGCTACCTCCGTCACCGGAAGTGTGGCGGAAGTGCCGCACTTTATTACAATTTTACAGTTTTGAACGTTTTTAACAGTGTTTGCGCCCTATGAACCACTCGTTTTCAGTGTAAACATGTCCACAGTGACCTTTATTGCCTTAGGCCATGTCTTGATTGAGTGTCCTTGATTGCTTTTAGGTTAAACGTTTTTATTAAATCACATGACTAATTATGACATCACAACCCCTCAGCTAGTATGCCAGGGGTATAAATAGGCATGTTATCTCACTCTGTCCCTACCCCTTGAAGAAGTCTGGTGTGACGAAACGCGTTGGGTTCCCTGCATTGACCCCCTTGCCTATTTTAAGTTAAGTCAGAACTCCTTACCTTTTACTAAGACCTATATGTTTTTACCAATATTTAGAAAAAATGTTATGTCTTATTCCACTTTTATGTGTTATTAAAAACTTGTTTGTATTATTATATATTTTTTGGCTCATAAATTTAAGTTTTAGTGATTGCATTCCAAACACAAGTCGCCGGTACCCTTATCCCCCCACTATATACTCTTTTTAGCAGTACTGTACCAGTATTGCACTCTTAAGGGGTGGCAGACACCTATAATACCCCTTTTACACTCGCATGAAAATCCCGGGATATTGCACGTGAACGCGCATCATCCCGGGTTTTTTTTTCAGTGTGAAAGGGTACAGGGACAATATCCCGGGATTTCAACCCAGGTCTTGACCAGGGTTGAATCCGGGACCGTCCCGGGAAGCTGGGTAGTGTGAAAGGGCCCGTCCCGGGATTCACTACCCGGGACTGTTAAAAGGCCTCCGATTGGAGCTTTCATGGGCTCAGAAAAGATGAGGTCATCTTCCAGAGCCCTGGGGAGCATCCTGGATGCGTGTGAGGAAGGCAGCATGGCGACCTGGACAGACCAGGAGGTTAGAGAGTTGCTGAGCATTAGGGGAGAGGAGGAAATAATGAGGCACATCACAGGCACAGTTAAAGATGCAGTGATTTATAAAAACATCTCCAAGATGCTGGAAGCCAGAGGAATCATCCGCACACAGCAGCAAGTGTTAAACAAAATGAAAACTCTTAAAAAGCAGTTCCTGAAGGTGCATGACAACAACAGGAAAAAGAGCGGTGTTGGCCGTATCGACTGGCAGTACTATGACATCTGCGCCAATATCTTTGGAAACACAGCTATATGCAGTCCGGTGAGTCTGTCTTCCAGTTCACAGTACACAGCTACAGAAGGCACTCCAGAAGAGACACAGACAAGCAGTGACGTCTGTCCGTCATCACCGTTGTTAATTGACGACACACCTGAGGACAGCGACACATCCTCCCAGCCGTCCATAAACACATCCAGAAACGACGACAGCATAACTGCAACCATTGAAGACGTCGTGGATGCTCAGACCAGTGACAGTGGGACTGTACAAAGTGCCGTCACCGTCACCCCAACTT
Source organism: Pseudophryne corroboree (assembly GCF_028390025.1). NCBI lineage: Eukaryota > Metazoa > Chordata > Amphibia > Anura > Myobatrachidae > Pseudophryne > Pseudophryne corroboree. The sequence continues at coordinate 573,831,405 of NC_086446.1, forward strand.
TACAGAAAAAAAGTACAAGTACTCCTCATCCTGGTAAGCTTCCACGCTCCTCATAAAGGCTTCTCCGTGCCGGCGATCTCTGGACCAAAATGACCGGTTAGGCCCCATACTCACGCTCAGGATGGTACTCATCCTGGATGATATGAGGACTCTCCTCCTGCGCAAATATTGGCGGCGACTAGTAGCCCTATCCACCATAAATTGCGCCCTCCTCCTCCTCATAAAATATATGTGCAGTATACTACACAGTGTGACAAGCTGCATCATGCTGTCACTGGCTGTATGAAACATCTGCAAAGCAGAAAGAATCATGAGCTCAGGCATACACACTGGTACTCCGTCGGCCATGACTGCAGCAATGGTGTGAGCAGGCACCACCCCTCCCTTTGATGACTACTGTGACCTCATCTATGTGAGCCAGAAAAAGGCCATTTCTAATGACATACATATGCATTTGCAGGGAAATCCCGGGATCAGTGTAAATGGAGCTGTCCCGGGTCGATCCCAGGTCTTAGTGCAGTGTGAAAGGGGTCAGTCCCGGGAATGCATCCCGGGAAGCATCCCGGGAGTGACCCGGGTGTGCGAGTGTAAAAGGGGTATAACTAGGTTTTGTGTGTTTTTAGTATTTTAAAAAAATATTTTTAATTCACGTTCTTTTACTGAGACCCTACCCCACAAGTGGCGCTGTATCATCTCTTGCTTTATAATATATATATATATATATATATATATATATACACATACATACATACATACATACACACACATATATATATACATACACACACATACATACACTTTATATCGGCTGGCACTCAGTGTTGGATTGGTTATGCGCCTCGGTGCCCTCCTTACCGCTCGTAGAAGTGGAATATGTAGACAGAGGAATTCGGCGGCACTCACAGTAGGTGCTAGTTGCCTCTATATTACCATTATTCTACTAAGTACTGTGAGTGCCGCCGAATTCCTCTGTCTTTATTATAATATATATATATATATATATATATATATATATATATACACACACACACACACACACATACATACACACACACACATTATACATATATACACATAACAGTAGCAACCTTCTCAACATTTCTGTAGCTTTGGGGCAGATGTATTAAGCCTGGAGAAGCGATAAAGCGGTGATATAGCAATGATAAATGCAAGGTGATTAACAGACCAGCCAATCAGCTCCAATATGTAAATTGACAGGAGCAGATTGGCTGGTGCATTATCACCTTCCACTTATCACTGCTTTATCACTTCGCCAGGCTTAATACATCTGCCCCAATGTGAGATAATGTCATTTTCCTTGGGTGAAACATACAATTGAATGGAGAGAAAATAATTGTTGATTTCATAGCACATTAATAAAAAGATACACACTGTGTTAACTAAATGTTATGTCCTTTCACTTACCGGATTTTTTTTTTTTTTTTTTTTAATTGTGAGGATGGGAAGAGATTTCACAGCAATGAGGAAAACATAACCTTCCTTCCAACAGCTCTATAGGGACCTAAAGGACTGTTCTGTCATCTGGATGCTTACGAACAGGAAGCTCAGAATAAATCCATTCTGGCTTTATTCAGTCTGTACCACAATGCAGAAGAAGCTTTTATTTTTCCAATCCGTACTTAAATTCCTGGTACATCCTGTAGATGCAGCATGGTAATAGTAAAAGGTTACAATGAAGCTACATAAATAATTACTACTATTACTGTTACTAACCAAGGAGTGTATCTCTTAAATAGAAGTAGATTTATTACTTTATGGAAGGTTTATTACAGACAGCACAGTGGCCAAGATTCACAGCGCTAACGTCACTGGTTTGATCTCAACCAGGGTACAACTTATGTTAAGATAGTATACCACTGGTGCAGGAACTGATTTCAATGATAAAATATTCTCCTTAAAAAAAACAGAGATATATAGGGACATTATCTACAGGGTCTGTCCAGAAATTAATGAGACTGGTTTTTTTTTCCACGCCACATTGAACAGGCCCATGGCGGCGCTGTGGGGCAGGATGGGTGGAGGGTTGTCTCAGCTACACATTACCGGCGGCAGTTGCCTGTGAGCCTTTAGTGTATGGATCGAGCTGTAAACAAATTTTCCATTTTTTCCACCTACAGTAGGTCAAGGTTTCAGATGGAGCGTACCATCGAGCAAAGATATGATATCAAGTTTTGTGTCAAACTCGGGACATCACCTATATTATGTATACTGGGAATATGGGATCAGGAGCTATTAAATAAATATGGTAAGCAATATGTTATTAATCTATGCTCAATTGCAAAAGTTAGCATTGCCGGAACTTGGATGGCACCTGAGGAGCCTAAGTTCGAAGCTTGGATAACACTGGTTAATTCTACGGTCTACCATGAAAAATATGGATACTTAGTACGAAACTCTAGGAACAAGTCTGAAAAAATATGGGGTAGATGGCTTGAATCAGAGTATTTCGGATAATATTAGATCAGACATAAAAAAAAAAAAGGGTAATAAATTTTTTTAAATAAAAAAAAGAAGAAGAAAAATAAAAAAGGGTTAAGCTTCAATGGAATATATTAATGCAGAGTAAGCAGTTGCAGACAGGGATGTATGTGTAGGTTGTTTTGTTTGTGTTATTTGTTGTTGTTGTGAGGGGTATTTACTTTTTTCCCATTTTTCATTAAAATGGGGTTGCATTGTATATTGCACTGACCGAGGTAATATGGAGGAATAGAGTTAAGAGGCCATCTCTATGTAAAAGAGATAAATGACAGTCATTTAAGCACTTATTGTTAATAAGATAAACTCGAACCATGAAAGAATTTATTTGTTTCACAAAAGTCTAAAAAATATTAGATTAGAAAATAATACACATAAGTAGAACGAATACATATAAATGGGATCACAGAATACATTTTATTAGATACATATTAACACAGTTGCTTGCAAAAGATCCTCAATCTGAATTTAGACTAGGCATAAACACATTAAGAATTAAACAATAAATGTATTGGTAAAAATATAGATGTTATATAAGGTGATAATAAAGAATAATAATATAAGAAAACAAGAGAAAAGGGTGAAGAATGGGGGACAGAAGTCGTGACACAATTTAGGTATAAAATAGGAAAAGATGGAGATGGGTTATGTACAATATGCAATGAAGTGATTTATGTAAACTAAGGACAACTGAAAAATATTATAATAAGCTCTAAAAGAATGTCTGGATATGTGCAATGTATACGTGTACCTAATGTAAAGTATGTATGTTGTTGTAGTGTCAATGTCTTTTTGATATGTCAAAATTAATAAAGAAAACCATTTAAAAAAAAAAAAAAACTTGGGAAATCGGGTACAGAGACGCTTGCCATGCTTCAAAGGCCTTCGGGGAGGAATCCTTGACTAAGGCGCAAGTTTACCACTGGTTTAAATTCTTCAAGGAGATCAGAGAAGACATTCAGGACAAACCACGCTCTGGACGACCTTCAACAAGCCATAATGAGCAAAATGTGGACAAAGTGCGCAATGTTTTGGACACTGACTGTCGTTTGAATGTTAGAATGGTAGCAGAAAGGTTGGGACTTCCAGAAACCACTGTGCAGGAGATCTTGACAAACTAATTAGCGATGCGAAAGGTGTGTGACCGACTGGTTCCCAAGGTTTTGACTCATGATCAAAAAAAGACAAGCATGTGGCGATTTCCCCAAATTTTTTGAGCGAGTGCAAAGTGAACCTAATTTTCTTTTTTTCTTATTTTTTTTACAGAGTGGTAACAAGTGACGAAACTTGGATCTCTGAGTACGATCCGGAGACCAAATGGCATAGCACAGAGTGGCACACACCATCGTCACCTCGCCCCAAAAAGGGCCAAATGAGCAAATCAAAGATCAAATCCATGCTCATTGTCTTTTTCGACTCGAAGGCTGTGGTCCACAAGGAATTTCTACCTACCAGTCAAACAGTCAACAGTGCATTTTACACGGAAGTGCTCGATCGGTTGAGAAACAGGGTCCTCTGTGTCTGCAAGGAGACTACCACTACCTAGGTCCTCTATCACGACAATGCACCAAATTTCATACATCGCAGCAAGTGAGAGAGGTTTGGGCCAAGCACAACGTGACAACGCTGCCTCAGCCACCTTACAGTCTGGCCCCGTCTGACTTCTTTTTGCTCCCATGTATCAAACGCGGCCTGAAAGGACACAGTTTTAAGACTGTAGACAAAGTGGAAGCAGCCGCGACAAGGGCACTCAAGGACGTTCCGATTAATGCTTTCAAGGAGGCGTACCAAGCTTGGCAGACCCGCTGGTGTATCGATGCTCAAGGGTCATACTCTGAATATTATTAACCTTATGGATCTGAAAGTTCAACAAAAATTTTTTCCCCGGATATAGTCTACACATGTACGAACGTACCAGTGATGTGCGGTGGGGTGAGGCAGAGCCTTTCCCGTCATACCAATGTTTTTGACAGAGTTTTTACTGTATAAAGTATATAAAAAATACAAAGAATAAGTTTGAAATATCTTCTTTGCATTAATCTAGAAATTTTTATAGCCAAAGCTCTGGAGTAAAAAGTCTATGGCAGGTGAGCCAGTGCCTCACCTGTCTATCTTTTCAGTACATCTCTGATCAAAACTCACCAAATTTTAAGGAGTTTATACTGCTGCACCTGTGTATAATAACCAGATGTACCCTTTGGCTCATATAGTGTGTGTAAATCTGGCTCTGGTGCTAGCCATTGAGCCAGTTATCTCACTGCACGTCCATGGTACGTAATATATATATATATATATATATAATAAGATTTTACTTACCGATAAATCTATTTCTCGTAGTCCGTAGTGGATGCTGGGACTCCGTAAGGACCATGGGGAATAGCGGCTCCGCAGGAGACAGGGCACAAGAATAAAAGCTTTAGGATCAGGTGGTGTGCACTGGCTCCTCCCCCTATGACCCTCCTCCAAGCCTCAGTTAGGATACTGTGCCCGGACGACCGTACATAATCAGGAAGGATATTGAATCCCGGGTAAGACTCATACCAGCCACACCAATCACACCGTACAACTTGTGATCTGAACCCAGTTAACAGTATGATAACAACGAAGGAGCCTCTGAAAAGATGGCTCACAACAACAATAACCCGATTTAGTTAACAATAACTATGTACAAGTATTGCAGACAATCCGCACTTGGGATGGGCGCCCAGCATCCACTACGGACTACGAGAAATAGATTTATCGGTAAGTAAAATCTTATTTTCTCTGACGTCCTAGTGGATGCTGGGACTCCGTAAGGACCATGGGGATTATACCAAAGCTCCCAAACGGGCGGGAGAGTGCGGATGACTCTGCAGCACCGAATGAGAGAACTCCAGGTCCTCCTGAGCCAGGGTATCAAATTTGTAGAATTTAGCAAACGTGTTTGCCCCTGACCAAGTAGCTGCTCGGCAAAGTTGTAAAACCGAGACCCCTCGGGCAGCCGCCCAAGATGAGCCCACTTTCCTTGTGGAATGGGCTTTTACAGATTTTGGCTGTGGCAGGCCTGCCACAGAATGTGCAAGCTGAATTGTACTACAAATCCAACGAGCAATAGTCTGCTTAGAAGCAGGAGCACCCAGCTTGTTGGGTGCATACAGGATAAACAGCGAGTCAGACTTTCTGACTCCAGCCGTCCTGGAAACATATATTTTCAGGGCCCCGACAACGTCAAGTAACTTGGAGTCCTCCAAGTCCCTAGTAGCCACAGGCACCACAATAGGTTGGTTCATGTGAAAAGCAGAAACCACCTTAGGGAGAAATTGAGGATGAGTCCTCAATTCGGCCCTGTCAGAATGAAAAATTAAGTAAGGGCTTTTATATGATAAAGCCGCCAATTCTGACACACGCCTGGTTGAAGCCAGGGCTAACAGCATCGTCACCTTCCATGTGAGATATTTTAAGTCCACAGTGGTGAGTGGTTCAAACCAATGTGACTTAAGGAACCTCAAAACAACATTGAGATCCCAAGGTGCCACTGGAGGCACAAAAGGAGGTTGTATATGCAGTACCCCTTTTACAAATGTCTGAACTTCAGGTACTGAAGCCAGTTCTTTCTGGAAGAAAATCGACAGGGCCGAAATTTGAACCTTAATGGACCCTAATTTTAGGCCCATAGACAGTCCTGTTTGCAGGAAATGGAGGAAACGACCCAGTTGAAATTCCTCTGTAGGGGCCTTCTTGGCCTCACACCACGCAACATATTTTCGCCAAATGCGGTGACAATGTTCTGCGGTTACATCCTTCCTGGCTTTGACCAGGGTAGGGATGACTCCATCTGGAATGCCTTTTTCCTTCAGGATCCGGCGTTCAACCGCCATGCCGTCAAACGCAGCCGCGGTAAGTCTTGGAACAGACAAGGCCCCTGCTGGAGCAGGTCCTTTCTTAGAGGTAGAGGCCACGGGTCTTCCGTGAGCATCTCTTGAAGTTCCGGGTACCAAGTCCTTCTTGGCCAATCCGGAACCACGAGTATCGTTCTTACTCCTCTCCTTCTTATGATTCTCAGTACTTTTGGTATGAGAGGCAGAGGAGGGAACACATACACTGACTGGTACACCCACGGTGTCACCAGAGCGTCCACCGCTATTGCCTGAGGGTCCCTTGACCTGGCGCAATATCTGTCTAGTGTTTTGTTTAGACGTGACGCCATCATGTCCACCTTTGGTTTTTCCCAACGGTTTACAATCAGGTGGAAGACTTCTGGGTGAAGTCCCCACTCTCCCGGGTGAAGGTCGTGTCTGCTGAGGAAGTCTGCTTCCCAGTTGTCCACTCCCGGAATGAACACTGCTGACAGAGCTATCACATGATTTTCCGCCCAGCGAAGAATCCTTGCAGCTTCTGCCATTGCCCTCCTGCTTCTCGTGCCGCCCTGTCTGTTTACGTGGGCGACTGACGTGATGTTGTCCGATTGGATCAATACCGCCTGACCCTGAAGCAGGGGTTTCGCTTGACTTAGGGCATTGTAAATGGCCCTTAGTTCCAGAATGTATATATGAAGAGATGTTTCCATGCTTGACCACAAGCCCTGGAAATTTTTTCCCTGTGTGACTGCCCCCCAGCCTCTCAGGCTGGCATCCGTGGTCACCAGGACCCAATCCTGAATGCCAAATCTGCGGCCCTCTAGTAGATGAGCACTCTGCAGCCACCACAGAAGAGACACCCTTGTCCTTGTCGACAGGGTTATCCGCTGATGCATCTGAAGATGCGATCCGGACCATTTGTCCAGTAGATCCCACTGAAACGTTCTTGCATGGAATCTTCCGAATGGAATTGCTTCGTAAGAAGCCACCATTTTTCCCAGGACCCTCGTGCACTGATGCACTGACACCTGGCCTGGTTTTAGGAGGTTCCTGACTAGCTCGGATAACTCCCTGGCCTTCTCCTCCGGGAGAAACCCCTTTTTCTGGACTGTGTCCAGAATCATTCCTAGGAACAGTAGACGTGTCGTTGGAATCAGCTGCGATTTTGGAATATTTAGGATCCACCCGTGCTGACGTAACACTACCTGAGATAGTGCTACTCCGACTTCTAACTGTTCCCTGGACCTTGCCCTTATCAGGAGATCGTCCAAGTAAGGGATAATTCAGATGCCTTTTCTTCGAAGAAGAATCATCATTTCGGCCATTACCTTGGTAAAGACCCGAGGTGCCGTGGACAACCCAAACGGCAGCGTCTGAAACTGATAATGACAGTTTTGTACTACAAACCTGAGGTACCCTTGGTGAGACGGGTAGATTGGGACATGGAGATAAGCATCCTTGATGTCCAGAGACACCATATAGTCCCCTTCTTCCAGGTTTGCTATCACCGCTCTGAGTAATTCCATCTTGAATTTGAACCTCTTTATGTAAGTGTTCAGGGATTTCAGATTTAAAATTGGTCTCACCGAGCCGTCCGGCTTCGGTACCACAAACAGCGTGGAATAATACCCCTTTCCCTGTTGTAGGAGGGGTACCTTGATTATCACCTGCTGGGAATACAGCTTGTGAATGGCTTCCAAAACTGCCTCCCTGTCGGAGGGAGACTTTGGTAGAGCAGACTTCAGGAACCGGCGAGGGGGAAACGCCTCGAATTCCAGTTTGTACCCCTGCGATACCACCTGTAGAATCCAGGGGTCCACTTGCGAGTGAGCCCACTGCGCGTTGAAATTCTTGAGACGGGCCCCCATCATGTCTGAGTCTGCTTGTAAAGCCCCAGCGTCATGCTGAAGACTTGGCAGAAGCAGGGGAGGGCTTCTGCTCCTGGGAAGCGGCTGCATGGTGCAGTCTTTTTCCCCTTCCTCTGCCCCGGGGCAGGAAGGAATGGCCTTTAGCTCGCTTGTACTTATGGGAACGAAAGGACTGAGTTTGAAAAGACGGTGTCTTTTTCTGCTGATGTGAAGTGACCTGGGGTAAAAAGGTGGATTTTCCAGCCGTTGCCGTGGCCACCAGGTCCGATAGACCAGCCCCAAATAACTCCTCCCCTTTATACGGCAATACTTCCATATGTCGTTTGGAATCCGCATCGCCTGACCACTGTCGCGTCCATAACGCTCTTCTGGCAGAAATGGACATAGCACTTACTCTTGATGCCAGGGTGCAAATATCCCTCTGTGCATCACGCATATATAGTAATGCATCCTTCAAATGCTCTATAGTTAACAGTATATTGTCCCTATCCAGGGTATCAATATTTTCAGTCAGGGAATCCGACCACGCGACGCCAGCACTGCACATCCAGGCTGAAGCGATTGCTGGTCGCAGTATAACACCAGTATGTGTGTATATACTTTTAAGAATATTTTCCAGCCTTCTATCTGCTGGTTCTTTGAGGGTGGCCGTATCAGGAGACGGTAACGCTACTTGTTTAGATAAACGTGTGAGCGCCTTATCTACCCTAGGGGGTGTTTCCCAACGTGTCCTAACCTCTAACGGGAAAGGATATAGTGCCAATCATTTTTTAGAAATTAGCAGTTTTGTCGGGGGAAACCCACGCTTTATCACACACCTCATTTAACTCATCTGACTCAGGGAAAACTATTGGTAGTTTTTTCACACCCCACATAATACCCTTCTTTGTGGTACTTGTAGTGTCAGAAATGTTCAATGCTTCCTTCATTGCCGTGATCATGTAACGTGTGGCCCTACTGGACATTACGTTTGTCTCCTCACCGTCGACACTAGACTCAGTATCTGTGTCTGGGTCTGTGTCGACCCACTGAGGTAACGGGCGTTTTAGGGCCCCTGACGGTGTCTGAGACGCCTGGACAGGCACTAATTGATTTGCCGGCTGTCTCATGTCATCAACCTTTCTATGCAAAGTGCTGACATTATCACTTAATTCTTTAAATACGATCATCCAGTCAGGTGTCGACTCCCTTGGAGGTGACATCACTAACCCAGGCAATTGCTCCGCCTCCACATCATTTTCCTCCTCATACATGTCGACACACACGTACCGACACACAGCACACACACCGGGAATGCTCTGATAGAGGACAGGACCCCACAAGCCCTTTGGAGAGACAGAGGGAGAGTCTGCCAGCACACACCAAGCGCTATATATATATATATATATATATATATATATATATATACATATACAGGGATAACCTTATATAAGTGTTATTCCCTTATAGCTGCTGTTTATATAGTTTTTAGCTGCCAATAGTTCCCCCCCGTTCTCTTTTTTACCCTGATTCAGTAGCAAGTCTGCAGGGGAGAGTCAGGGAGCCGTCCTTCCAGCGGAGCTGTGAGGGAAAATGGCGCTTGTGTGCTGAGGAGATAGGCTCCGCCCCTTCACGACGTCCTTATCTCCCGCTTTTTCTGTAAAAAATGGCAGGGGTTAAAATACATCCATATAGCCCAAGAGCTATATGTGATGTATTCTTTTAGCCAACCTAAGGTATTATCTGTTATATTGCGTCTCAGGGCGCTCCCCCCCAGCGCCCTGCACCCTCAGTGACCGGAGTGTGAAGTGTGCTGAGAGCAATGGCGCACAGCTGCGGTGCTGTGCGCTACCTTAGTCTGAAGACAGGATCGTCTTCTGACGCCGATTTCACCGGACCTCTTCGCTCTTCTGGCTCTGTAAGGGGGCCGGCGGCGCGGCTCCGGGACCCATCCAGGCTGAACCTGTGATCGTCCCTCTGGAGCTAATGTCCAGTAGCCTAAGAAACCCGATCCACTCTGCACGCAGGTGAGTCCGTTTCTTCTCCCCTTAGTCCCACGATGCAGTGAGCCTGTTGCCAGCAGGACTCACTGAAAATAAAAAACCTAAAATATACTTTTATTCTAAGCAGCTCAGGAGAGCCACCTAGCCTGCACCCTTCTCGTTCGGGCACAAAAATCTAACTGAGGCTTGGAGGAGGGTCATAGGGGGAGGAGCCAGAGCACACCACCTGATCCTAAAGCTTTTATTCTTGTGCCCGGTCTCCTGCGGAGCCGCTATTCCCCATGGTCCTTACGGAGTCCCAGCATCCACTAGGACGTCAGAGAAATATATATATATATATATATATATATATATATATATATATATATATATATGCCAAGAAATTGAAGAAGTAGGGAGCGCCAATAGTGCATTAAAAGAGTAAAGTAGTTTTAATTTAAAAATCCAAATCACTGACAAGTAAAAACTCGTACCATAAAAGGCGGTCAAACCACCGCTCGTATAACCAGCAGAGAATTTACCCCACTGTGCAAAACAGCATTCTCAATTCGAGATCCAAACGTCAGACCACGCGTGGTCCAGGTCTGGGAGGAGATCCCTCAGGAGACTATCCGCCACCTGATCAGGAGCATGCCCAGGTGTTGTAGGGAAGTCATACAGGCACGTGGAGGCCACACACACTACTGAGCCTCATTTTGACTTGTTTTAAGGATATTACATCAAAGTTGGATCAGCCTGTAGTGTGTTTTTCCACTTTAATTTTGAGTGTGACTCCAAATCCAGACCTCCATGGGTTAATACATTTGATTTCCATTGATAATTTTTGTGTGATTTTGTTGTCAGCACAGTCAACTATGTAAAGAACAAAGGGGCAGATGTATTAATCTGGAGAAGGCATAAGGAAGTGATAAACCAGTGATATGTGCAAGGTGATAAAGGCACCAGCCAATCAGCTCCAATATGTAAATTAACAGTTAGGATCTGATTGGCTGGTGCATGTATCACCTTGCACAAATCACTGGTTTATCACTTCCTTATGCCTTCTCCAGGTTAATACATCTGCCCCAAAGTATTTAATAAGAATATTTCATTCATTCAGATCTAGGATGTGTTGATTAAGTGTTCCCTTTATTTTTTTGAGCTGTGTGTGTGTGTGTGTGTGTGTGTGTGTGTGTGTGTGTGTGTGTGTGTGTGTGTGTGTGTGTGTGTGTGTGTACACACACACTGTATATACAGACGCATACTTATAAATAAGAATTTACTTACCGATAATTCTATTTCTCGTAGTCCGTAGTGGATGCTGGGAACTCCGTAAGGACCATGGGGAAATAGCGGCTCCGCAGGAGACTGGGCACAAATAGAAAGCTTTAGTACTACCTGGTGTGCACTGGCTCCTCCCCCCATGACCCTCCTCCAAGCCTCAGTTAGGATACTGTGCCCGGACGAGCGTACACAATAAGGAAGGATTTTGAATCCCAGGTAAGACTCATACCAGCCACACCAATCACACCGTATAACTTGTGATCTGAACCCAGTTAACAGTATGATAACAGAGGAGCCTCTAGAAAAGATGGCTCACTACAACAATAACCCGATTTAGTTAACAATAACTATGTACAAGTATTGCAGACAATCCGCACTTGGGATGGGCGCCCAGCATCCACTACGGACTACGAGAAATAGAATTATCGGTAAGTAAATTCTTATTTTCTCTGACGTCCTAGTGGATGCTGGGAACTCCGTAAGGACCATGGGGATTATACCAAAGCTCCCAAACGGGTGGGAGAGTGCGGATGACTCTGCAGCACCGAATGAGAGAACTCCAGGTCCTCCTCAGCCAGGGTATCAAATTTGTAGAATTTAGCAAACGTGTTTGCCCCTGACCAAGTAGCTGCTCGGCAAAGTTGTAAAGCCGAGACCCCTCGGGCAGCCGCCCAAGATGAGCCCACTTTCCTTGTGGAATGGGTTTTTACAGATTTAGGCTGTGGCAGGCCTGCCACAGAATGAGCAAGCTGAATTGTACTACAAATCCAACGAGCAATAGTCTGCTTAGAAGCAGGAGCACCCAGCTTGTTGGGTGCATACAGGATAAACAGCGAGTCAGATTTTCTGACTCCAGCCGTCCTGGAAACATATATTTTCAGGGCCCTGACTACGTCCAGCAACTTGGAGTCCTCCAAGTCCCTAGTAGCCGCAGGTACCACAATAGGCTGGTTCAGGTGAAACGCTGAAACCACCTTAGGGAGAAATTGAGGACGAGTCCTCAATTCTGCCCTATCCGTATGAAAAATTAGGTAAGGGCTTTTATAGGATAAAGCCGCCAATTCTGACACGCGCCTGGCTGACGCCAGGGCCAACAGCATTACCACTTTCCATGTGAGATATTTTAAGTCCACAGTGGTGAGTGGTTCAAACCAATGTGATTTTAGGAACCCCAAAACCACATTGAGATCCCAAGGTGCCACTGGAGGCACAAAAGGAGGCTGTATATGCAGCACCCCTTTGACAAACGTCTGAACTTCAGGAACTGAAGCCAGCTCTTTTTGGAAGAAGATCGACAGGGCCGAAATTTGAACCTTAATGGACCCTAATTTTAGGCCCATAGACGGTCCTGTTTGCAGGAAATGCAGGAACCGACCCAGTTGAAATTCCTCTGTAGGGGCCTTCCTGGCCTCGCACCACGCAACATATTTACGCCAAATACGGTGATAATGCTGCACGGTTACATCCTTCCTGGCTTTGATCAGGGTAGGGATGACTTCATCCGGAATGCCTTTTTCCTTCAGGATCCGGCGTTCAACCGCCATGCCGTCAAACGCAGCCGCGGTAAGTCTTGAAACAGACAGGGTCCCTGCTGGAGCAGGTCCCTTCGTAGAGGTAGAGGCCCCGGGTCCTCCGTGAGCATCTCTTGAAGTTCCGGGTACCAAGTCCGTCTTGGCCAATCCGGAGCCACGAGTATAGTCCTTACTCCTCTCCTTCTTATGATTCTCAGTACCTTGGGTATAAGAGGCAGAGGAGGGAACACATACACTGACTGGTACACCCATGGTGTTACCAGAGCGTCCACAGCTATTGCCTGAGGGTCCCGTGACCTGGTGCAATACCTGTCTAGTTTTTTTGTTGAGGCGGGACGCCATCATGTCCACCTTTGGTTTTTCCCAACGGTTCACAATCATGTGGAAGACTTCTGGGTGAAGTCCCCACTCTCCCGGGTGGAGGTCGTGCCTGCTGAGGAAGTCTGCTTCCCAGTTGTCCACTCCCGGAATGAACACTGCTGACAGTGCTATCACATGATTTTCCGCCCAGCGAAGAATCCTTGCAACTTCTGCCATTGCCCTCCTGCTTCTTGTGCCGCCCTGTCTGTTTACGTGGGCGACTGCCGTGATGTTGTCTGACTGAATCAGCACCGGCTGACCTTGAAGCAGAGGTCGTGCTAGGCTTAGAGCATTGTAGATGGCCCTTAGCTCCAGGATATTTATGTGAAGTGATGTCTCCAGGCTTGACCTCAAGCCCTGGAAATTTCTTCCTTGTGTGACTGCTCCCCAGCCTCTCAGGCTGGCATCCGTGGTCACCAGGACCCAGTCCTGAATGCCGAATCTGCGGCCCTCTAGAAGATGAGCACTCTGCAACCACCACAGAAGAGACACCCTTGTCCTTGGGGACAGGGTTATCCGCTGATGCATCTGAAGATGCGATCCGGACCATTTGTCCAGCAGATCCCACTGGAACGTTCTTGCGTGGAATCTGCCGAATGGAATCGCTTCGTAGGAAGCTACCATCTTTCCCAGGACTCTTGTGCATTGATGCACTGAGACTTGCCCTGGTTTCAGGAGGTTTCTGACTAGGTCGGATAACTCCCTGGCTTTTTCCTCCGGAAGGAACACCTTTTTCTGGACTGTGTCCAGAATCATCCCTAGGAACAGAAGACGTGTCGTCGGAATCAGCTGCGATTTTGGGATATTTAGAATCCAGCCGTGCTGCCGTAGCACTACCTGAGATAGTGCTACTCCGACTACTAACTGTTCTCTGGATCTTGCCCTTATCAGGAGATCGTCCAAGTAAGGGATAATTAAAACGCCTTTTCTTCGAAGAAGAATCATCATTTCGGCCATTACCTTGGTAAAGACCCGGGGTGCCGTGGATAATCCAAACGGCAGCGTCTGAAACTGATAGTGACAGTTTTGTACCACAAACCTGAGGTACCCTTGATGAGAAGGGTAAATGGGGACATGGAGGTAGGCATCTTTGATGTCCAGAGACACCATAAAGTCCCCCTCTTCCAGGTTCGCGATCACTGCTCTGAGTGACTCCATCTTGAACTTGAACCTTTGTATGTAAGTGTTCAAGGATTTCAGATTTAAAATAGGTCTTACCGAGCCGTCCGGCTTCGGTACCACAAACAGCGTTGAATAATACCCCTTCCCTTGTTGCAGGAGGGGTACCTTGATTATCACCTGCTGGGAATACAGCTTGTGAACTGCCTCCAATACTGCCTCCCTGTCGGAGGGAGACGTTGGTAAAGCAGACTTCAGGAACCGGCGAGGGGGAGACGTCTCGAACTCCAATTTGTACCCCTGAGATACTACTTGAAGGATCCAGGGGTCCACTTGCGAGTGAGCCCACTGCGCGCTGAAATTCTTGAGACGGGCCCCCACCGTGCCTGAGTCCGCTTGTAAGGCCCCAGCGTCATGCTGAGGACTTGGCAGAAGCGGGGGAGGGCTTTTGTTCCTGGGAATTGGCTGTCTGTTGCAGTCTTTTTCCCCTTCCTCTGCCCCGGGGCAAAAAAGAGGAACCTTTTGCCCGCTTGCCCTTATGGGGACGAAAGGACTGAGCCGGATAAGACGGCGTCTTTTTATGTTGAGAGGCGACCTGGGGTAAAAATGTGGATTTCCCAGCAGTTGCCGTGGCCACCAGGTCCGATAGACCGACCCCAAATAACTCCTCCCCTTTATAAGGCAATATTTCCATATGCCGTTTAGAGTCCGCATCACCTGACCACTGTCGCGTCCATAATCCTCTTCTGGCAGAAATGGACAGCGCACTCACTCTTGATGCCAGAGTGGAAATATCCCTCTGTGCATCTCGCATATATAGAAATGCATCTTTTAAATGCTCTATAGTCAACAATATACTGTCCCTATCCAGGGTATCAATATTTTCAGTCAGGGAATCCGACCAAGCCACCCCAGCGCTGCACATCCAGGCTGAGGCGATTGCTGGTCGCAGTATAACACCAGTATGTGTGTATATACTTTTTAGGATATTTTCCAGTTTTCTGTCACCTGGTTCCTTGAGGGCGGCCGTATCAGGAGACGGTAACGCCACTTGTTTTGATAAGCGTGTGAGCGCTTTATCCACTCTAGGGGGTGTTTCCCAACGCGCCCGAACCTCTGGCGGGAAAGGGTATAATGCCAATAACTTTTTAGAAATTATCAGTTTTTTAATCGGGGGAAACCCACGCTTCATCACACACCTCATTTAATTCGTCTGATTCAGGAAAAACTACAGGTAGTTTTTTCACACCCCACATAATACCCTTTTTAGTGGTACTTGCAGTATCAGAAATGTTTAACACCTCTCTCATTGCCGTGATCATGTAACGTGTGGCCCTACTGGAAGTCACGTTTGTCTCCTCACCGTCGACACTGGAGTCAGTATCCGTGTCGACGTCAGTATCCACCACCTGAGGTAACGGCCTTTTTAGAGCCCCTGATGGTTTCTGAGACGCCTGGACAGGGACTAGCTGATTAGTCGGCTGTCTCATGTCATCAACTGTCTTTTGTAAGGAGCTGACACTGTCACGTAAATCCTTCCATAAAGCCATCCACTCAGGTGTCGACTCCCTAGGGGGTGACATCTCTATTATAGGCAATTGCTCCGCCTCCACATAATTTTCCTCCTCATACATGTCGACACAAACGTACCGACACACAGCACACGCACAGGGAATGCTCTGATAGAGGACAGGACCCCACTAGCCCTTTGGGGAGACAGAGGGAGAGTATGCCAGCACACACCAGAGCGCTATATATAGATATAGGGACAACCTTATATAAGTGTTTCTCCCTTATAGCTGCTGTATTGTTAATAACCCGCCAATTAGTGCCCCCCTCTCTTTTTTACCCTGTTTCTGTAGTGCAGGACTGCAGGGGAGAGTCAGGGAGACGTCCTTCCAGCGGAGCTGTGAGGGAAAATGGCGCCTGTGTGCTGAGGAGATAGGCTCCGCCCCCTTCTCGGCGGCCTTTCTCCCGCTTTTTGTGAAAATCTGGCAGGGGTTAAAATTCATCCATATAGCCCAGGGGCTATATGTGATGTATTTTTAGCCAGCCAAGGTGTTTCTATTGCTGCTCAGGGCGCCCCCCCCCCCCCCCCCTAGCGCCCTGCACCCTCAGTGACCGGAGTGTGAAGTGTGCTGAGAAGCAATGGCGCACAGCTGCAGTGCTGTGCGCTACCTTGTGGAAGACAGGATGTCTTCTGCCGCCGATTTGCCGGACCTCTTCTTGCTTCTGGCTCTGTAAGGGGGCCGGCGGCGCGGCTCTGGGACCGAGCTCCAAGGCTGGGCCTGTGATCGGTCCCTCTGGAGCTAATGGTGTCCAGTAGCCTAAGAAGCCCAATCCACTCTGCACGCAGGTGAGTTCGCTTCTCCTCCCCTTAGTCCCTCGATGCAGCGAGCCTGTTGCCAGCAGGTCTCACTGAAAATAAAAAACCTAAACTAAAACTTTCACTAAGAAGCTCAGGAGAGCCCCTAGTGTGCACCCTTCTCATTCGGGCACAAAAATCTAACTGAGGCTTGGAGGAGGTTCATGGGGGGAGGAGCCAGTGCACACCAAGAAGTAGTACTAAAGCTTTCTATTTGTGCCCAGTCTCCTGCGGAGCCGCTATTCCCCCATGGTCCTTACGGAGTTCCCAGCATCCACTAGGACGTCAGAGAAATGTATTTAAATGTAGGCGTACTGTAAGTAAATGGACACTGATCCACAAATGTATATTGATCAGCTTTGCTTTACTGAAATAGGCCCCACCTGCATATATTGATATCACAGTCGGAAATATTTTGCACTTAGAGTTAAACTGATGGAGCAATCCTTTTACATACTGTTGCTATGCACCCATTGTTACCATATTGTAGCTGCCAACATCAATCACAGCAATGAAAAGCCAGGTGTTTGGAGTATGAATATGGTTTCATACAGATGCTGGATTTGATAGCAAAATCTTCCAACTTCATTTTAACATCAGACTCGCATCATTATTCTGCGAGATTCAATATTCTGATGGTTGTATTGGGTCTTTCTGGTCTACCATCAAACCATTTCACACTATCCCAACACGTGGCTCAGAGCTGGATAATCTACAATATAAAAGCGAAAATTTGTCCTTCTGTCCTTCTATACAAACCCACAGTTTACAAGCGAAGATCGTGAAATTTTACATACGAGCGTATTAAAACATGGCGGAGGCAACTAAAACAATTAGAAATCCCTAGCACCCCTAGGGGGGAGACAGCAGCACAGAGTATATCAACAGACAGTATAACTCCAGAATTGCTGGAGCAATGTACTCAAAAATTGGTACACATATGCCTTCCAATCTGCCAACAAACACTGTGGGAGGAGACACCCCTAGCACCCCTAGGGGTGAGGCAGCAGCACAGAGTATGTCAGCAGACAGCTAAACTGTGGAAGGCCTGGAGCAATTTACAACAAACTTGGTACACATATGAATTACACTCTGGAAACAAACACTGTGTGGGTCAGACACCCCTAGCACCCCTAGGGGTGGGACAGCTGCACAGAGTATGTCAGCAGACAGCATAACTGTGGAAGGCCTGGACCAATTTACAACAAACTTGGTACACATATGACTTACATGCTGAGAACAAACACCGTGGGTGTAAGACACCCCTAGCACCCCTAGGGGTGAGGCAGCAGCACAGAGTTTTTCAGCAGACAGCATAACTCTGGAATGCCTGGAGCAATTTACACCAAACTTGCTACACATATGACTTACACTCTGGGAACAAACACTGTGGGGGTAACACAGCACTAGCACCCCTAGGGGTGGGCCAGCAGCACAGACTATATCAGGACATGCATGATACGTCAGTGATGACAGGGCTGCATGTGACAGGGCCAGTGACATGATGTGAGGAGGGGAATGGAGATAGCACGAACCCACACACAGAGTTATATAGTGGAAGTAGCATGGTCCCCCAGCAGCACAGAGTATATCAGGAGATACATAATGTGCTACGCTATATAAGAAACTGTAAATAAATAGATAATTTCACAGGGGCACTGACATGATGTGAGGAGGGGAATGGAGGCAGCAGGAAGCCACAGATTAAGAGTTGTATAGTGGGAAGAACAGGTTCCCTTGGGGGACCAAAAAGGGGTCCGGCCACTACATAAAGTGCGTCAGGGAAGCAAGATATGCCTATATACTAGATATGCAACCAACTTAAATTAACGAACTAACATTCTAATTTACCATCCTCATCCCGTTAATTTACGAACTATCCTCATTAGTTCGTAAATTATATACTAGATATGCAACCAACGTAAATTAACGAACATTCTAATTTACCATCCTCATCCCGTTAATTTACGAACTATCCTCATTAGTTCGTAAATTATATACTAGATATGCAACAAACGTAAATTAACGAACTAACATTCTAATTTACCATCCTCATCCCGTTAATTTACAAACTATCCTCATTAGTTCGTAAATTATATACTAGATATGCAACCAACGTAAATTAACGAACTAACATTCTAATTTACCATCCTCATCCCGTTAATTTATGAACTATCCTCATTAGTTCGTAAATTAACGAACTAACATTCTAATTTACCATCCTCATGGGTATTCAGCTATCTACAAAGTTATGTATACTGTGTGTTTAATATTTACATTTATTTTTGTAAACAGACATTCTTAAAATCCCGGGCAACTCCGGGTACTCCAGCTAGTCTTAAATATTCCGTGCTGCTGTGATAATTTGAAAGCAATGCAGATTGTTCTAGCTCTGGGGGTTATTCAGGTCTGTTACCAAACCAAAAAAAGTTAGCAACTGAGCAAAACAATGTTACACTGCAGGGGGGCAGATGTAACATGTGCAGAGAGATTTAGATTTGGGTGGGTTATGTTGTTTCTGTGCATAGTAAATACTTTATTTCTACACTGCAATTTAGATGTCAGTTTGAACACACCCCACCCAAATCTCTCTGCACATGTTACATCTACCCCACCTGCAGTGCAACATTGTTTTGCTCAATTGCTAACTTTTTTGGTTTGCTAACAAACCTGCAAAGGCCCTTAGGCCACGTCTCCCCATGCACATAACATGCGTATCCAGTTTTGAAGAGGGACAACGGGTTATCTGACCTGCAGTGTTTATATTATAAGGCAACACGGTTGTGTCCTGGCAGTGATTAAATATTGCGCTCAAGTTACAGTTAGTAAAAATAAAGAATATGAACCAAGGGCAATAACCTCTGCTGTGCATCCAGGTTTATATATTAGATGCTTTTGACTAAAAAGCATCTAATATACAGTAATGACCTGGGTGCACACCAGAGGATATTACCCTTGGTTCATATTCTTTAAATATTGTGCTCAAGTTACAGCCAGCAAAAATAATCACTGCCAGGACACATCAATGATGCCTTATAACAAAAACAAATGACATTCAATAATTTAACCTGCAAAATGTTGCTAACCATAGGGATCCTTATCTCCTCATGATTTTTCTTTCTTGGGAGTTGCTTTACAATTAAATGTCACCTGAGAAAGCAGGAAGGGGAACACCTACTGTAGCTCCAGGTTTCATTACACCAGTGGTTCCCAAACTCAGGGGCAGATTTATTGGGGGAGATTCAAATGTTTGAAAAGTTGGTTGGGTGTCTGTTTTTTCCTGTCTATTAGATAGGAAAAAACAGACTCCCAACTGACTTTTCAAACATTTGAATCTCCCACATTAAGCTCGGTGAAGTGATAAAGTGGAAGGTGATCAAGTACCAGCCAATCAGATCCTAACTAACATGTCACAGGCTGGGTTTGAAAAATGACAGTTAGGAGCAGACTGGCTGGTGCTTTTCCACCTTCCAATTTATCACTTCACGAGCTTAATAATACCCCTTTCACACTGCAAACCCGGGTCCGACCTAGTATTTTGAACCTGTGTCCAACCCGGGTCGGACACGGGTCAGACCCTTTCACACTACACGTTCAACCCGGGTTATTGCAGGGTTGGCTCCTTTTAACTCAACCTGGGTCAGCAATTAAAACACCATGGATTTTATTTTAAATGGACTCTTTTTGTCTCAGAAAGAGGAGTTGTCAGAAGGGGACAAAATGAGAGGGTGGGGACAGCTCACAGCATTGCGGGAATCATGGCTGACAGAGCTATGTTTCTATATACAATTCAGTGGCGGAACTACCGCCAGTGCAAGCGGTCCCTTGCACTGGGGCCGGCCACTGTCTAGGGGCCCAAAGCAGCGCGGCATGTAATGAGTCAAACTGACTCATTACATGCCGCTGTTTGCTGCGAGCAACCGCCGCCTGCAGCACACAGCCGCCGCCGAGAACAGAAGAGGAGCGCAGCGGCCACGGGGGTGAAGGAGGAGGAAGGTGGAGGAGGGAGCCACAGCAGCGCACTGTGATTGGTGGAGGCGCTGCTGCTGCTTCTTTTCTTCCCCATAGGCTGACCACAGGATTCACAGCGGCAGAGGACAGCCGCAGGAAAGGGATAGCAGCAGCAGCGCCTCCTCCAATTACCCACGCTGCTGCGGCTCCCTCCTCCTCCCCTGCCCGGGATCTCTGCTAGAAGAAGCTGCACAGAGGAGCCTGAGCCAGCGGAGACCGTAAGTATAATTCTTTCTTTCTTTATGTGTAAAAAGGGGGACGTTGTCTGCCGTAATGTGTAAAAAGGGGGACGTTGTCTGCCATAAGGTGTAAAAAGGGGGACGTTGTCTGCCATAAGGTGTAAAAAGGGGGACGTTGTCTGCCATAAGGTGTAAAAAGGGGGACGTTGTCTGCCATAAGGTGTAAAAAGGGGGACGTTGTCTGCCATAAGGTGTAAAAAGGGGGACGTTGTCTGCCATAAGGTGTAAAAAATGGGACGCTGTCTGCCGTAATGTGTAAAAAATGGGACGCTGTCTGCCGTAATGTGTAAAAAAATGGGACGCAGTCTGCCGTAATGTGTAAAAAATGGGACGCAGTCTGCCGTAATGTGTAAAAAATGGGACGCAGTCTGCCGTAATGTGTAAAAAATGGGACGCAGTCTGCCGTAATGTGTAAAAAATGGGACGCTGTCTGCCGTAATGTGTAAAAAATGGGACGCTGTCTGCCGTAATGTGTAAAAAGGGGACGCTGTCTGCCGTAATGTGTAAAAAGGGGACGCTGTCTGCCGTAATGTGTAAAAAGGGGACGCTGTCTGCCGTAATGTGTAAAAAATGGGACGCAGTCTGCCATAATGTATGAAAAGGGGACGCTGTCTGCCGTAAGGTGTAAAAAGAGGAATCTGTCCACCGTAAGGTGTAAAAGGGGCTCTACCTGGTGTAGTGGTGCTACTGTACGGCGTAATTTGAATAATGGAGACTACTGTGCACCGTTATGTGAATTGGTATTATTTTGTGGCCACACCCTTCCCCACGAAGCCATGCCCCTATTTTTTGGGAGCGCCTACGGCGCACACTGCCCCTGTTTTACATGCTGGTGGGGGGGCTCCGATGCAGTTTCTTGCACACAGTGTTAAAATGTCTAGTTACGGCACTGCTGCTAGGTATCCATTTCTCTGGCCCTGAGCATGTCCCCCTCACCAAATCTTCTCCTGGGGTGAGGGGGTGGACTGGGATGGGATGGGGGGTCCAAAGCATTATGTCGCACCTGGGCCCACCGCTTGCTAGTTCCGCCACTGATACAATTGCATCTTTAACTGTTCCAGTAATATACCTCCCAACTGTACCGAATTTCGTGGGACAGTCCCATTTTTTGGGGGGCTGTCCCACCCGCGGCCTGCAGTGTCCCCTGGTGGGGGTGGGGGGGGCAGTTGGGGGGCTAGGGTCACTGCTGCACTGCTTAGCAGAACAGCAGTGAATTGACGCTGTGCGCATGCGCCGAGCATCTATTCACAGGTGGGAGAGGGGGTATGCCAGCAGCTCAGAGAGCGCTGGGCATGCCCCCTTAGTGACGGTACAAGGGGGGCGTGACTCGCGATCACGGCTCTGCCACGAGACCATGCCCCTTTCATGTAGACTACACCCCCTTTTCAGGCGCGCCCCAAGGTCCCTGTTTGTACTTTTAATAAACTGGGAGGTATGCAGTAAGCTGCCTAGCAATCTCTGCCTCACCCTTAATTCTTAACAGCTCTAATTCTTAATGCTTTCTGTTCTCTCCTGTGTAGCAGGACTCAGGTTGCTGACATCATCAAGGAACACAAAGAACAGCCAATCAGCACTTTTACATGAATGCAGGGTTGAATAACACGGGTTGGACACGAGTGCACATTGATGCGGGTAGGACCCATGTTTAACACTGCTTTCATACCGGGTTGAAATGCTGGGTTACTCGACTCGGGATATTTAAAAGTGGTGTTTTTAGACTGCACCTCGACCCTGCAATATCCCGGGTTATATTTGCGGTGTGAAAGGGGTATATATAGCTGCTCCTCAGTCCTCAAGGACCCCCAACAGTACATGTTTTCTAGATCACCAAGCAGGTGTACAGGTGTATTCATTATTCACTGACACAGACACATTTTAAAACATCCACAGGTGGAGCTAATTATTTCGCTTGTGATTCTGGGAGGAGACCTGGAGAATGTGAACTGTTGGGGGTCCTTGAGTATGGGAACCACTGCATTACCAGTGCTACGAATATACAGCATCAGTAGAAACAGAACATCCAGCCAGTTATCACCTTAATCATACCTCTCAACATGAACCTCTCCAGGAGGGACAGAATGCTCTGCTCCTGGACTTCCCTCTTAATTTATGATTGCCATCACCTGTGCTGAAATACCTTTCTCATCAATTAACCTGTTTAAAACAGGTGCTGGCAATGATAAATTAAGAGAAAAGCCCAGAAGCAGAGCAGTTTGCCCCTCCTGGAGAAGGTCATGTTGCATACCTCCCAACATGACCCTCTCCAGGAGGGACACAATGCTCCGCTTCTGGACTTTTCTCTTAGTGTATAATTGCCGGCACCTGTTTTGAACAGGTTAATGGATAAGAAAGGTATTTCAGCACAGATGATGGCAATCATAACTTAAGAGGGAAGTCCAGGAACAGAGCATTCGGTCCCTCCTGGAGAGGGTCATGTTGGGAGGTATGTGCAGTGTGCCGACACATAACAGTGCTCAGGTACTGTAGTAGCTGACCTCTACAGAAGGTAATACTTCCCAGGTAGTGAGAGCTAGGCATCCAACAAGCACACACAGCATAGTGCACGCATCTCAGTAATGCTAACTTTATTAATTTAATGAAGGGTGGAGCTCAGGCATAGCACAGGAATGATAAGATAGCACTTGCAGGATGGAACAGAGAGGTGCTGGCACATCTGTGATTTCCAGTTATTCTTGAATACAAAAATGACAGAATTTTATGCACCCACAAAAAGTGCTATTTGGGAGTTTACAGTGCCAATTTTCACCTGCTACTACAAATCAACCCGCTGGCTAGTACTTCTGCTATGTGTCACAATTCAGGAGGACAGGCGTACTCGAAGAGTCTGTAATGTAATGCAAGTTGCTAGGGCATTACTTGACAACCAGTTCCCAAAAGACCTCAGGCAAGGGGGAAGATTTGCACAAGTTGATATATCAATTTGACAATTGTTGCATTAAAGTGGAAATGCCAGCATAACACTCTGATTTGACAGGGGAATAGCAGTTCGATATAGATGTCAACTTTCAAAGTAAGTGGACTCAACAAGGTGACATTCATTAAACCACAAAATTAAAGCATCCAACTCACAGGAAATGCACAGCATATCAAATGTAAATGGCTTCCTGAGGGATATTAGACTGTTTATCTGTCCCTAAAGGTTCAAGTTCCCTTAATGTATAACTGGAGAAGGATTTAGAAGAAACATAAAAGTACGTTCCAGCATATTGTACAGAGATATTGAAGAGATGCTTTGGAAGGGTGGGGTCACATAGGAGAGATCGGCAGGCAGCATTTTCGGAGCCTGTGACGGATATACAGCGTGTCCCTTTGAACAAAACAGTTACACCGTGGAAGTGACTGACAACTTTAGCTAGGAAAAAGTACAGCTGAAAAATCTCCCAAGCACACTTCAGTAATAGAGGTGAATTGGTATTTAAATTTAACACCAGAATCATAAAAGATATTATGCAAGTAATCAGACCTTATTATGCACGATTATTTAAAAATGGATCATTATAAAACCTTGTGCTGCGTTTCAATATAATGGTTAGGAACCACTGCATACACTATAATAGTCTTGAAAAGGTTTTCACCAGCAATGCAGAGGTTGGGTGTACATATTCCTATCTCTGCAACTGAATAGTACTGAATACCTTATGTTACTGCATTACAATACACCATAGTTGGAACCCTTAAGGAGGTATATCGCATAGAACAAAACATACAATGTAGCCAATGGGAGATTGTCTTCATCTGTTTAGGTCAGTAAATAGGATGTGTACGCAGTACTAGTCACTTCTGCCAACAACATGGCCAGCACTCTGTACATAAAGAATATGCTTTTCATTAGTCTTTACATTCTACAAGTGAAGTACGCTTTGCAAGTCTCTCCAGAACATAAGCTGCTAACATGGCAGCAAAGCTAAATTCCTGCACCTGCAGTGCCCAGATAAGAGGCAGGGCGGGGTAAACATGGGAGAAGAAGCTAGGAAGCTGGTTTTCTTTCAATCAGGGCACTGTTTTCTCAACAATAGTTCCATTCAGTGCGCCTCTGATGGTTCCAAACAAGCCTAGTTTTGTTACATGGCAAACTTTGTGAAGGGAAGAAAAAGCAGAAAAAGAAAAATGTGTGGAGGGGGCACTGAGCGGAGAGGCTGTATCAAGTTACAGCTTGCAGATTTGTCAGTTTGGACCTAAGCAACAAGACTTTCCAGCCAAAACAAAACAAAAAAAGACCACCAGTTGTTGGTGGAAAAAGAGCAGACACCATGATCTTCCAATTAGTGGGGAGCAACCAAGCTTTACATACCAAGCTGACCAAGACTTGGGGTAGCACTATACAAGGGCCACTACATAAAAAAAAAGACCTACTCTAATGTAAAATAAAAATAAAAAAAATAAATAAATAAGGATTTACTTACCGATAATTCTATTTCTCGTAGTCCGTAGTGGATGCTGGGAACTCCGTAAGGACCATGGGGAATAGCGGCTCCGCAGGAGACTGGGCACAAAAGTAAAGCTTTAGGACTACCTGGTGTGCACTGGCTCCTCCCCCTATGACCCTCCTCCAAGCCTCAGTTAGGATACTGTGCCCGGACGAGCGTACACAATAAGGAAGGATTTTGAATCCCGGGTAAGACTCATACCAGCCACACCAAATCACACCGTACAACCTGTGATCTGAACCCAGTTAACAGCATGATAACAGAGGAGCCTCTGAAAAGATGGCTCACAACAATAATAACCCGATTTTTGTAACAATAACTATGTACAAGTATTGCAGACAATCCGCACTTGGGATGGGCGCCCAGCATCCACTACGGACTACGAGAAATAGAATTATCGGTAAGTAAATTCTTATTTTCTCTGACGTCCTAGTGGATGCTGGGAACTCCGTAAGGACCATGGGGATTATACCAAAGCTCCCAAACGGGCGGGAGAGTGCAGATGACTCTGCAGCACCGAATGAGAGAACTCCAGGTCTTCCTCAGCCAGGGTATCAAATTTGTAGAATTTAGCAAACGTGTTTGCCCCTGACCAAGTAGCTGCTCGGCAAAGTTGTAAAGCCGAGACCCCTCGGGCAGCCGCCCAAGATGAGCCCACCTTCCTTGTGGAATGGGCTTTTACAGATTTTGGCTGTGGCAGGCCTGCCACAGAATGTCAAACAAAGAGGAAGGGGGGTGCAAATCCCCACCCCCAAATTCCCTTCCGCACACTGAAAATTACCTGTAACCATCCCTGAATCTATCTGGTAATAAAATTCAGAGAATTTGTCACAAATGTTTGCAAACACATGTTTAAGCTAACTAAAACATTTCCAGACAAGAGACATTGAATGGGAGCAGCATTTGGAAGGCATGCTGTTCCTTGTAGTGCCAATGGGAGATCCTGGGGGTGGCTCCCTGGTAAGTTAGCTCTCTGTCTGGAAATGTTTTAGTAATGACCTTTATCATGAGGCGTACTGTGACAAATTACATGGCCCAATGTGGGCACTGCTATTAAGTAGTTAGGACTGCTGTATCAGAGAAGCCGTGAAGTGGCCAGCAGCTTAAACATGTGTTTGCAAACATTTGTGACAAATTCTCTGAATTTTATTACCAGATAGATTCAGGGGGGTATATGCAATTGCGGTCGAATTCCCGAAATTGGCGAATTTCGGGTCATTTTCGACCAAAAAAAAAAATCGCCTATGCAATTCAGTGCTTTCCGACCAAAAAACGGACTTTCAAAATTCGACTTTTTGAAATTCGAATTTTTGCAAATTCGACTTTTCTGCAATGATACAAGTGCTGCAATTCGACCAAAGCATATTCAATTCAAGTTTGGAAATTCGACAGCAAGGCTTTTAGACAGCAAATTCGTCATTTTCAATCCGCCACACTTTGGAGGGTGAAAACAAAACAAAAAATTTTAAACATGTTTTTTTTTGTGTTTTTTTTTCTGGGAATAGAAGATCTATTTATATTAGAAGGGATTAGGTACTTTTTTTTTTTTTTTTGGAGGCACAAATATTATTTATATATTTTTTAAAATATTATTTTTTTTCTATTTTTTTTTTAATGCTGGAACGGTAAAATCATAAAAAAAAATGGCGTGGGGTCCCCCCTCCAAAGCATAACCAGCCTCGGGCTCTTCGAGCTGGTCCTGGTTCTAAAAATGCGGGGGGGAAAATTGACAGGGGATCCCCCGTATTTTTAAAACCAGCACCGGGCTCTGCGCCTGGTGCTGGTGCCAAAAATACTGGGGACAAAAAGAGCAGGGGTCCCCCGTATTTTTAACACCAGCATCGGGCTCCACTAGCTGGACAGATAATGCCACAGCCGGGGGTCACTTTTATGCCGTGCCGTGCCCTGCGGCCGTGGCATTAAATATCCAACTAGTCACCCCTGGCCGGGGTACCCTGGGGGAGTGGGGACCCCTTCAATCAAGGGGTCCCCACCCCCCAGCCACCCAAGGGCCAGGGGTGAAGCCCGAGGCTGTCCCCCCCCATCCAATGGGCTGCGGATGGGGGGGCTGATAGCCTTTTGTGATAATAAAAAGATATTGTTTTTTCCAGTAGTACTACAAGTCCCAGCAAGCCTCCCCCGCAAGCTGGTACTTGGAGAACCACAAGTACCAGCATGCGGGAGAAAAACGGGCCCGCTGGTACCTGTAGTACTACTGGGAAAAAAAATACCCAAATAAAAACAGGACACACACACCGTCGACAGTAAAACTTTATTTCATACGTCGACACACACATACTTACCTATGTTCACACGCCGACATCGGTCCTCTTCTCCATGTAGAATCCACGGATACCTGAAAAGAAAAGTTCAATATACTCACCTCAGCCATGGTCCAGAGATACATCCACGTACTTGGCAACAAAACAAACCGCAAATACCCGACCACCGGACTGAAAGGGGTCCCATGCTGACACATGGGACACCTTTCCACGAATGAGACCTGTCAGTGACAGCTGTCACAGACAGGTCTCTAAGCCAATCAGGAAGCGCAACTTCGTTGCGCTCACCTGATTGGCTGAGCGCTGTCTGTACTGTGACAGCGCATCGCACAGCTCCCTCCATTATATTCAATGGTGGGAACTTAGCGGCTAGCGGTAAGGTCACCCGCCGGTCAGCGGCTGACCGGCGGGTGACCCCACCGCTACCCGCAAAGTTCCTACCATTGAAAGTAATGGAGCGGCTTTGCGAGGCGCTGTCACAGTACAGACAGCGCTCAGCCAATCAGGTGAGCGCCACGGCAGTAGCGCTTCCTGATTGGCTGAAGGGACATCAGTGACAGGAGTCACGTGATGTCCCGGCATTCGGGGAAAGGGGTCTAATGTGAAAGCATTGGACCCCTTTCATTAGTCCGCTGGATCGGTGTTCGTTTTTTTTTTTTGCCAAGTACGTGGATTATCTCTCTGGACCTGGATGTACCTCTGGACGCTGGAAGGTGAGTATAATTTTTTTACAGGTACCTCGGATCGTCGGAGACCGTGGCAGTCGGCGTGTCAACATAGGTAAGTATGTGTGTGTCGGTAGTGTGTAATAAAGTTTTACTGTCAAGGTGTGTGTGTCCTGTTTTTATTTGGGTATTTTTTCCCCAGTAGTACTACAGGTACCAGCGGGCCCGTTTTACTCCCGCATGCTGGTACTTGTGGTTCTCCAAGTACCAGCTTGCGGGGGAGGC
Organism: Pseudophryne corroboree; assembly: GCF_028390025.1. Taxonomy (NCBI): domain Eukaryota; kingdom Metazoa; phylum Chordata; class Amphibia; order Anura; family Myobatrachidae; genus Pseudophryne; species Pseudophryne corroboree. The sequence goes on from NC_086446.1 coordinate 573,860,156, forward strand.
TTGCTGGGACTTGTAGTACTACTGGAAAAAACAATATCTTTTTATTATCACAAAAGGCTATCAGCCCTCCCATCCGCAGCCCATTGGATGGGGGGGGACAGCCTCGGGCTTCACCCCTGGCCCTTGGGTGGCTGGGGGGGGGGGACCCCTTGATTGAAGGGGTCCCCACTCCCCCAGGGTACCCCGGCCAGGGGTGACTAGTTGGATATTTGATGCCACGGCCGCAGGGCACGGCATAAAAGTGACCCCCGGCTGTGGCATTATCTGTCCAGCTAGTGGAGCCCGATGCTGGTGTTAAAAATACGGGGGACCCCTACTCTTTTTGTCCCCCGTATTTTTGGCACCAGCATCAGGCGCAGAGCCCGGTGCTGGTTTTAAAAATACGGGGGATCCCTGGCCAATTTTTCCCCGGATTTTTAGAACCAGGACCAGCTCGATGAGCCCGAGGCTGGTTATGCTTTGGAGGGGGGACCCCACGCCATTTTTTTTTTCCGGTTTTTCCCGTTTTTTAAAATCGCGGTATAATCCGCCAAATCGGCCGATTTTCGCCCGCGATTCTGGCGAATCCGTTTTTCATTGAATATGGTGAATTCCGGAAGCCACCTTCCGGAATTCACCTGGCGAATTTGGTCGAATTAAAAAACGGCGAAAATTGCCGCGAATTCGACCGCAATTGCATATACCCCAGGGATGGTTACAGGTAATTTTCAGTGTGCGGAAGGGAATTTGGGGGTGGGGATTTGCACCCCCCTTCCTCTTTGTTTGTCTGTCTATGACCCCTCCCCTTTCCAGCACCTGATATATAATTATCTCCAGGTATGATTGAGCAGCTTCCAAATTGTTTGTCTGCTTGTGTGCATGAGGCATTGAATGGGAGCAGCATTTGGAAGGCATGCTGTTCCTTGTAGTGCCAATGGGAGATCCTGGGGGTGGCTCCCTGGTAAGTTAGCTCTCTGTCTGGAAATGTTTTAGTAATGACCTTTATCATGAGGCGTACTGTGACAAATTACATGGCCCAATGTGGGCACTGCTATTAAGTAGTTAGGACTGCTGTATCAGAGAAGCCGTGAAGTGGCCAGCAGCTTAAACATGTGTTTGCAAACATTTGTGACAAATTCTCTGAATTTTATTACCAGATAGATTCAGGGATGGTTACAGGTAATTTTCAGTGTGCGGAAGGGAATTTGGGGGTGGGGATTTGCACCCCCCTTCCTCTTTGTTTGTCTATGACCCCTCCCCCTTCCAGCACCTGATATATAATTATCTCCAGGTATGATTGAGCAGCTTCCAAATTGTTTGTCTGCTTGTGTGCATGAGGCATTGAATGGGAGCAGCATTTGGAAGGCATGCTGTTCCTTGTAGTGCCAATGGGAGATCCTGGGGGTGGCTCCCTGGTAAGTTAGCTCTCTGTCTGGAAATGTTTTAGTAATGACCTTTATCATGAGGCGTACTGTGACAAATTACATGGCCCAATGTGGGCACTGCTATTAAGTAGTTAGGACTGCTGTATTAGAGAAGCCGTGAAGTGGCCAGCAGCTTAAACATGTGTTTGCAAACATTTGTGACAAATTCTCTGAATTTTATTACCAGATAGATTCAGGGATGGTTACAGGTAATTTTCAGTGTGCGGAAGGGAATTTGGGGGTGGGGATTTGCACCCCCCTTCCTCTTTGTTTGTCTGTCTATGACCCCTCCCCCTTAAAGCACCTGATATATAATTATCTCCAGGTATGATTGAGCAGCTTCCAAATTGTTTGTCTGCCTGCCACAGAATGTGCAAGCTGAATTGTACTACAAATCCAACGAGCAATAGTCTGCTTAGAAGCAGGAGCACCCAGCTTGTTGGGTGCATACAGGATAAACAGCGAGTCAGATTTACTGACTCCAGCCGTCCTGGAAACATACATTTTCAGGGCCCTGACTACGTCCAGCAACTTGGAGTCCTCCAAGTCCCTAGTAGCCGCAGGTACCACAATAGGCTGGTTCAAGTGAAACGCTGAAACCACCTTAGGGAGAAATTGAGGACGAGTCCTCAATTCTGCCCTGTCCGTATGAAAAATTAGGTAAGGGCTTTTATAGGATAAAGCCGCCAATTCTGAGACACGCCTGGCTGAAGCCAGGGCCAACAGCATTACCACTTTCCATGTGAGATATTTTAAGTCCACAGTGGTGAGTGGTTCAAACCAATGTGATTTTAGGAACCCCAAAACTACATTGAGATCCCAAGGTGCCACTGGAGGCACAAAAGGAGGCTGTATATGCAGTACCCCCTTGACAAACGTCTGAACTTCAGGAACTGAAGCCAGTTCTTTCTGGAAGAAAATCGACAGGGCCGAAATTTGAACCTTAATGGACCCTAATTTTAGGCCCATAGACAGTCCTGTTTGCAGGAAATGCAGGAAACGACCCAGTTGAAATTCCTCTGTAGGGGCCTTCCTGGCCTCGCACCACGCAACATATTTACGCCAAATACGGTGATAATGCTGTACGGTTACATCCTTCCTGGCTTTGATCAGGGTAGGGATGACTTCATCCGGAATGCCTTTTTCCATCAGGATCCGGCGTTCAACCGCCATGCCGCCAAACGCAGCCGCGGTAAGTCTTGGAACAGACAGGGTCCCTGCTGGAGCAGGTCCTTTCTTAGAGGTAGAGGCCACGGGTCCTCCGTGAGCATCTCTTGAAGTTCCGGGTACCAAGTCCTTCTTGGCCAATCCGGAGCCACGAGTATAGTCCTTACTCCTCTCCTTCTTATGATTCTCAGTACCTTGGGTATGAGAGGCAGAGGAGGGAACACATACACTGACTGGTACACCCACGGTGTTACCAGAGCGTCCACAGCTATTGCCTGAGGGTCCCTTGACCTGGCGCAATACCTGTCTAGTTTTTTGTTGAGGTGGGACGCCATCATGTCCACCTTTGGTTTTTCCCAACGGTTCACAATCATGTGGAAGACTTCTGGGTGAAGTCCCCACTCTCCCGGGTGGAGGTCGTGTCTGCTGAGGAAGTCTGCTTCCCAGTTGTCCACTCCCGGAATGAACACTGCTGACAGTGCTATCACATGATTTTCCGCCCAGCGAAGAATCCTTGCAACTTCTGCCATTGCCCTCCTGCTTCTTGTGCCGCCCTGTCTGTTTACGTGGGCGACTGCCGTGATGTTGTCTGACTGGATCAGCACCGGCTGACCTTGAAGCAGAGGTCTTGCTAGGCTTAGAGCATTGTAGATGGCCCTTAGCTCCAGGATATTTATGTGAAGTGATGTCTCCAGGCTTGACCACAAGCCCTGGAAATTTCTTCCCTGTGTGACTGCTCCCCAGCCTCTCAGGCTGGCATCCGTGGTCACCAGGACCCAGTCCTGAATGCCGAATCTGCGGCCCTCTAGAAGATGAGCACTCTGCAACCACCACAGGAGAGACACCCTTGTCCTTGGTGACAAGATTATCCGCTGATGCATCTGAAGATGCGACCCGGACCATTTGTCTAGCAGATCCCACTGGAAGGTTCTTGCGTGGAATCTGCCGAATGGGATTGCTTCGTAACAAGCCACCATCTTTCCCAGGACCCTTGTGCATTGATGCACTGAGACTTGGCCTGGTTTTAGGAGATTTCTGACTAGTTCGGATAACTCCCTGGCTTTCTCCTCGTCGTCGTGTCGTCGGGATCAGCTGCGATTTTGGAATATTGAGAATCCAACCGTGCTGGCGCAGCACTATCTGAGATAGTGCTACTCCGACTTCCAACTGTTCCCTGGATCTTGCCCTTATCAGGAGATCGTCCAAGTTAGGGATAACTAAAACTCCCTTCCTTCGAAGGAGTATCATCATTTCGGCCATTACCTTGGTAAAGACCCGGGGTGCCGTGGACAATCCAAACGGCAGCGTCTGAAACTGATAGTGACAGTTCTGTACCACAAACCTGAGGTACCCTTGGTGAGAAGGGTAAATTGGGACATGTAGGTAAGCATCTTTGATGTCCAGAGACACCATATAGTCCCCTTCTTCCAGGTTTGCAATCACTGCTCTGAGTGACTCCATCTTGAATTTGAACCTTTGTATGTAAGTGTTCAAGGATTTTAGGTTTAAAATTGGTCTCACCGAGCCGTCCGGCTTCGGTACCACAAATAGTGTGGAATAGTACCCCTTTCCCTGTTGTAGGAGGGGTACCTTGATTATCACCTGCTGGGAATATAGCTTGCGAATGGCTTCCAATACTGCCTCCCTGTCTGAGGGAGACGTCGGTAAAGCAGACTTTAGAAAACGGCGAGGGGGAGACGTCTCGAATTCCAATTTGTACCCCTGAGATACCACCTGAAGGATCCAGGGGTCCACTTGCGAGTGGGCCCACTGCGCACTGAACTTCTTGAGACGGGCCCCCACCGTGCCTGAGTCCGCTTGTAAAGCCCCAGCGTCATGCTGAGGACTTTGCGGAGGCGGGAGAGGGCTTTTGTTCCTGGGAACTGGCTGTTTGTTGCAGCCTTTTTCCTCTCCCTCTGCCACGGGGCAGAAATGAGGCGCCTTTTGCCCGCTTGCCCTTATGGGGCCGAAAGGACTGCGCCTCATAATACGGCGTCTTCTTAGGTTGAGAAGCTACCTGGGGTAAAAATGTGGATTTTCCAGCAGTTGCCGTGGCTACCAGGTCTGATAGACCTACCCCAAATAACTCCTCCCCCTTATAAGGCAATACTTCCATGTGCCTTTTAGAATCCGCATCACCTGACCACTGCCGCGTCCATAAACCTCTTCTTGCAGAAATGGACAGCGCGCTAACTCTTGATGCCAGTCGGCAAATATCCCTCTGTGCATCACGCATATATAGAAATGCATCCTTCAAATGCTCTATAGTCAGTAATATACTGTCCCTATCTAGGGTATCAATATTTTCAGTCAGGGAATCTGACCACGCCAGGCCCGCACTGCACATCCAGGCTGAGGCGATTGCTGGTCGCAGTATAACACCCGTGTGAGTGTATATACATTTTAGGATATTCTCCAGCTTTCTATCGGCAGGTTCCTTTAGGGCGGCCGTATCAGGAGAGGGTAGTGCTACCTGTTTAGACAAGCGTGTGAGCGCTTTATCCACCCTAGGGGGTGTTTCCCAACGTGCCCTATCCTCTGGTGGGAAAGGGTACGATGCCAATAACCTTTTAGGAATTATCAGTTTTTTATCGGGGGAAACCCACGCCTCATCACACACTTCATTTAATTCCTCGGATACAGGAAAAACTACAGGCAGTTTTTTCTCACCAAACATAATACCCTTTTTAGTGGTACTTGTATTATCAGAGATATGCAATACATTTTTCATTGCTTCAATCATGTAACGTGTGGCCCTAGTGGAAGTCACGTTTGTCTCCTCATCATCGACACTGGAGTCAGTATCCGTGTCTGTGTCTGCCATTTGAGGTAACGGGCGTTTTAAAGCCCCTGATGGCGTTTGAGACCCCTGGACAGGCACAAGCTGAGTAGCCGGCTGTCTCATGTCGTCAACTGTCTGTCGTAAAGAGCTGACACTGTCACGCAATTCCTTCCATAAGCTCATCCACTCAGGTGTCGACTCCCTAGGGGGTGACAACTCTATAATAGGCAATTGCTCCGCCTCCATCTCATTTTCCTCCTCAAACATGTCGACACAATCGTACCGACACACCGCACACACACAGGGAATGCTCTGATAGAGGACAGGACCCCACTAGCCTTTGGGGAGACAGAGGGAGAGTATGCCAGCACACACCAGAGCGCTATATATAGACAGGAATACCACTATAAAATGTGCTTTTCCCTTTATAGCTGCTGTTAGTATTAAAACTGCGCCAAATTAGTACCCCCCTCTCTTTTTTACCCTTTTCTGTAGTGCAGGACTGCAGGGGAGAGTCAGAGAGATGTCCTTCCAGCGGAGCTGTGATGGAAAATGGCGCCCGTGTGCTGAGGAGATAGGCTCCGCCCCCTTCTCGGCGGCCTTTTCTCCCGCTTTTTGGTGAGTTCTGGCAGGGGTTAAAATACATCCATATAGCCCTGGGGGTTATATGTGGTGTATTTATGCCAGCCAAGGTGTTTACATTGCTGCTCAGGGCGCCCCCCCCTAGCGCCCTGCACCCTCAGTGACCGAAGTGTGAAGTGTGCCTGAGTAACAATGGCGCACAGCTGCAGTGCTGTGCGCTACCTTGTTGAAGACTGATGTCTTCTGCCGCCGATTTTTCCGGACCTCTTCTTGCTTCTGGCTCTGTAAGGGGGCCGGCGGCGCGGCTCTGGGACCGAGCTCCGAGGCTGGGCCTGTGTTCGGTCCCTCTGGAGCTAATGGTGTCCAGTAGCCTAAGAAGCCCAAGCTACCACCACTTAGGTAGGTTCGCTTCTTCTCCCCTTAGTCCCTCGATGCAGTGAGCCTGTTGCCAGCAGGTCTCACTGAAAATAAAAAACCTAAAACTAAACTTTCACTAAGAAGCTCAGGAGAGCCCCTAGTGTGCACCCTTCTCGGCCGGGCACAAAAATCTAACTGAGGCTTGGAGGAGGGTCATAGGGGGAGGAGCCAGTGCACACCAGGTAGTCCTAAAGCTTTACTTTTGTGCCCAGTCTCCTGCGGAGCCGCTATTCCCCATGGTCCTTACGGAGTTCCCAGCATCCACTAGGACGTCAGAGAAAAGATATTCCAGCGCCGTCCTTCTGACCGCTGTGATCCCGTCCATGGAAATGCCCACCATTCCATTTTTATTCATGCGAGTTGCTGTGCTTCACAGTCCAAATTTTATTTTATTTTTACATCTAGGGGGTAATTCAATTGTTTTCACTGGCAACTGTCAGTGCCGGGTGCCCGACACAGCAATTCAATTGCTGCTCCATTCAGGCGTGAACAGCTGCTGGCGCCGGAATTTCAGCTCTCAGCCGTCACAGATAGCGAGCTGAAATGTGTGAAAAGTCTGCTGTTTGGGCGCCCAAACAGCATTTTATGCATTGCTGTAGGGCACGATCGGAGATATTATAAAAATAAATAAATTGAATATCACTCCCTATCTCCCATCACTTTGCAGGGGAGATCAGACGTGAAAAAAAACAACCAACTGAATAATCCCATTAGAGATATTCAGCTAATATTCAGTCAATATTTATAGAGAATCATAATTTTTTTTTCTCGGACATCAACTGTATGTCTTGATAAGTGCATGCAAGATATATGGAAATAGCAATCATATTAGTGTAAAACTCTCTTTTTGTTATCACATTTCCTGATGCACCTCTATTAACTTATTTCATTTAGCTTGTGTCAGCTGTTTTCCTGGGTTCTTTACAATACGAGTGCAGGGTGACTGTCACCTTTAAAAGTAAAGTTGATGTGAGCTTTAAACCAGGTAGCACACCTGAGGTTTTAAACAAATGTACAGGTTGAGTATCCCTTATCTAAAATGCTTGGGACCGGAAGAATTTTGGATATCGGATTTTTCCGTATTTTGGAATAATTGCATACCATAATAAGATATCATGGCGATGGGACCCAAGTCTAAGCACAGAATGCATTTACACCTTATACACACAGCCTGAAGGTCATTTTAGCCAATATTTTTAATAACTTTGTGCATTAAACAAAGTGTGTGTACATTCACACAATTAATTTATGTTTCATATACACCTTATACACACAGCCAGGTGGTCATTTAATACAATATTTTTAATAACTTTGTGTATTAAACAAAGTTTGTGTACATTGAGCCATCAGAAAACAAAGGTTTCACTATCTCACTCTCACTAAAAAAATTCCGTAATTCGGAATATTCCGTATTTCGGAATATTTGGATATGGGATACTCAACCTGTAATTGTTATTTCCATGGTTATAATTTTGAGCAATAGAGTACGGTCTTGCATTATAGTGGGGTCCCTTGTCAGAGGCTGCAAGCTTAAATGTATTGATCAAAACATGAACCAAAACCCCACTGTTTATTATTGTTAGTTATTATGGTAAGTCCAGAGCCTCTGATTTTTATTCAAAGAGCGATATTCAATCGATATATCACACCCGATCTCCCATCTAAAGTGATGGGAGATCGCGGGTTCATATTCTGTAAGATCTCCATGTAACAGAAAGCAAACACTTGCAAGATGCAATTAAATAAGTCTAATAAAAGGAACAAATAATAGGCCACGCTTCTGTTGAAAAATGGAAAAATGACTCGATGCAGCAGCAAATCAACAGCCGCCCATGTGCACTATAATTTTGTTATACTATATATATATATATATATATATATATATATATGGGGTTAATCTATGGTTAGCTCTTATTAACCGTGGCCACTAGCTTTCTCATGCACCCCTGTGTGGACTTTATTATCCTGAACCTGTCTCAGCTGTTCCTTAGCAATTATCTTTGAGCCAATGCAAAAGGTGACTAGTGTACCTTTAAAAGCCATAAAGGTGTGGCAGGTACACATTAAATCTAGCAGGCAGATGGTGTGTAACAGCAGTGAAGTAGTCAGGTTTTAAGACTCTGTGATAGTGTAGGACCTGCATGAAGGTGGGGTACCTTGAAAATCGGTATGCAGGCTTCCGTGCATTGGCCAATCCACTAACTAAACCCCCATCATTTATTTATTGAATTGTTGAGGATAAGGGAGTTTACTTTGGCGAGTGCTGGGTTCTTTGTATTTATTAGAGCGATGTGGTCATGGGCTACATGCACCCCGCCCTATGAGTGGTAAGTACAGCTGTGTACCCCGCTTTTGTGGTGGAGTGTGCTGTGTTACATGCACCCCACCCTGTGAGTGGCAAGTGCATAGCTGTGCCCCGCTTCTGGTGTGGTGAGTGTTGTGGTTTTTTCTCTGTGTATATATATATATACACATATATACACACATACACACAAACACACTTAGATTGGCATAGACCCCGTGATTACACAAGAATCAATGTTCTACATGCTCTATCATGCTCTTGAAATATTTTAAGTACATAAAGCAGTCCCTGCAAAAGGCCTGCCCAAGAAGTTGATTAAAATAATAATTAGTTGCTTCTAACAATACAAGTAACAATAGAGATCTGTACTTCAGTTTCTGCCTGTTAAACATTCATTAAAATAAAATCTGCTATTTTAGAAGGAACTCTTTCTATATAACGTTATGGTTATGAGTACATGTGACGTACCTGTGTGTAAATAAAATACACCAGGGGATATAGTTACAAAAGTGCACGCTTATAGAAGTGGTAATGTTGCCCATAGAAGCCACTTGCACTTCTTTATCTAGCGCCTTCTAGAAAATAATAGCTAGAATCTTATCGGTTGCTGTGGGCAAAATATACACTTCTATAAACCCATACTTCAGTAAATATAATACCCCGAGGAGTTAATGTATCCTGATGTTACTTCAGAGGGTCTGCGGGCCTAATTCAGATCTGATCACATATTATTATTGAATGTGTTTGTAGAGAGACTCCTGTATAAAGATGACCAGTCAACTATGGTTTAAGGACCAACAACAGATGCTTTAAAGATTGGTAACATTTCTTCAGCTGGATAGGTCAAAACCATAAACACTATAATCCATATTTGGGAAGAATACTATGAATAGTTGTAATCCATGAAATAAATGATCACAGGTCAACCATACATTACGGTCTGATAGGTAACACATACAAAATGAAACAAATGTACATACCATAATGATGTTTCTCATACATATGTGCATAAACTCAATGGCCGAAATTCAAATCTCTGTCCCCACCTCCCGCCCCCTATTGCGCCTGCTGGCAATATTCAGACGGGCGCAACAAATTCATTTCAGCCTTCTACCCCTGGGGGTAGCATGCTGAAATACGCATAAAGAGACCCGTTTGGTCACTCAAATGGGTCTTTTCACGCTCGCGCATTTTACTTTAGTTGGGTTTAGGTGCTTTGCGCGACTAAACCAGAGTGTAAATGGGCCTGATCAGCACGATAAGAGGAGGCATTTGAATATCGCCCATGTGTTACATGTAGTATTACATATCGGCTTTCCAAAAGACGGATTATAAAACTACTCTCCAGAAACTATTTTGAGCAAAAGGTATAAAACCAGTGTACAAGTACTGTTGTTTTCAGGGAGGGGGAGAGAGAGAAAAGAGAAAGACAGTTAAATTATGCTGAAAAAGGGTAAATATTTGGGGAAGGGGTATCAGTCTGCTACTGAGTAACTGCCCAACTGATACTGTTACCTCTGTCGCAGGGGGTACATGACTGTACTTCTACGATTTGTTTTAAAAGGAAACATTTTTGACCACCAATTTATTATCACCCTTTTTAAGAAACAGTGCGACTTTCTTTGTCATACTAAACTCAATTTAAAAATGTTCAGTCTGTGTTCACATCAGACTTGACTGTTATAAACCTGCATTTAAGGCAGATAACAGGTTTACAATAATTCTTATTAATCTCAAGATGTCTACTTTGAAATGTCCGTAATTGATGGCTTTCTAAAGAGTAGCAGTGCTTCGTATTAGGGACATCATTCCGTATCAGCAGCAGTTTCTGCTAAATCGCAAAAACTGGCACCGAAAAAAATCCGATGCTGGGGGCCATCCAGCACAGAGCATGAGAAGCGACACCCAGCGATGCGATGTAATAGTGATCGCATCGTAATTAATCGTGATCGCATCGTAATTAGATCACTTCCTTCAGGAATGCGATCACACTGTGAAAGTTTGCGCACGTGTTGTGCACCTGCTGCACATACACAAATGCCCGCAAAAAAAACGATTTTTGGACATTTGCAACTCAACCTGAATGAGGGCCTAAGCGTGAGATACATTTGGGGTACTTTATCATTTTTAGTCAGACCATGTGCATTTGTTCCCTTTCACAGTCACACATATCACAATTCTAGTTAAAGCTTGCTGCGACACAAATACAAGTAAAAAAAAGCATGCACGTTACGACTTCATACAGACGCATCAGATGCAAAAACCCAACTTCCCAGGTGACTGCCATGTCTGCACACAATACCACATAAATGCTGGCAGCACAATTTTAAAGCATGCATGCATGCTGCCCCCTATTAAACAAATATAGAGGCCATTCTGCAAAATATACAGCTGTTTTACTTAATTTACCCTAGAAATAATTTTTCAGAATTCATACAGGAAGAGGTTAAACAAATAAAGGGTCAGATAGAACATTCCCTCCTCCATAGATCTTTTTATGAAAATAATAGCAATAGGGGAAGTGAGATTGCCTTAGGCTTTACGATCATCCAGCAAAGCAAGTACGAAACATTCTGTGTGCTCCAGCATTTATCCCAACCACAAGGAAACCTGCCTGAACATGCAGACTTTAAACAGAAAGCCTCAAGCGTTTTGTAGTCTGGCTTTATTTTTTAATGTGTTTATAGTATAAGAAAAAAAGAAAGAAGAAGAAAAAAAAAAAAAAAAAAAGCGTCCAAACACATTGTGGCGGCCAGTTAACAAAATCAGTGACTCTTGAAGAGTCAAGTATGTCAGAAATGAATAGGTACAGGATTGGGACAGGAAAATGTAGCAGTGCAATCTGCATTTACCTGATCTTGTGGTCAAAAGAGCATAATTATGTCAAAACCACAGCACATGCGCTAGAGGAAAATGGCATTTTGACAACAATGTTACCAGAGCTCATTTATGGAACAAGCATCTATACCACAGAAACATAACCAGCAAACGTCCTGGTCTGTGGACATTACTGGAAGTTTGCTTTTTTTTTTTTTTATAATTAATCTGTGGAAGAACAAAGGTCAGATAAAAATACCAGGTATTGCATAGCTGAAGGATGCAGCAATATCATGGACAATGTAGCTAAATGCAATACCACAAAGGTACTTTGATAAGGTTCTAGTAAACGGTCAGGCTGCATTCTCACAAACTTTGCTGAGTTACATGACATAATTTACTGCAATGTAAACATATAATGAAAGTTAAACATCTAGTAGATCTGGCACAAATCACACATGAAATGTCAGTTCCACAATCAGTAGCCAGACTATCGCTGGTTCTCTATCTACCTAGAAAAAAATAGCCCACACCTCAATCAGTTTAATGTATTGTAAAATAAAATAGTAAATGACTGAAAGTTAAGCCCACAGTTAATACTATCAGTACTAATTCTTATCAAAGAGATTATAAACTCACTAGAAAGAAACCAATAATGTCATTGAGGCATGAGGCATATATCTGAGGCAGGAGGCACATTAACAGTCTTCATTGTTATCACAGCAAAAAATAAATCCCTGCTTACTTTCGACCTTAGAGACTAATAGATGTAATGCTCTCGCATCACAATCAGTGGAGAGCTCTGACAAACTGCATATCCCAGGTAAGCATGTATTCAGATTTTTTTTTTTTTATATAAACTATTTGAACTCCATCAAAACTACTTTAATTAGTTTAGTGTGCATATCTTGACATTCACAAACAAACACCACCACACACATATTATAGTTTATTCAGTGAGCAATGAAAGATGTTTCGTTATCTCACAGGATGAACACACAATCTGCACGGACTTTATACAAAGTTTTTGCTTATGAGGTAATGGAAGCTGCTGTTAACTTATACACTGCTCAAAAAAATAAAGGGATCACTAAAATAACACATCCTAGAGCTAAATGAATGAAATATTCTTATTAAATACTTTGTTCTTTACATAGTTGAATGTGGCGACAACAAAATCACACAAAAATTATCAATGGAAATCAAATTTATTAACCCATGGAGGTCTGGATTTGGAGTCACACTCAAAATTAAAGTGGAAAAACACACTACAGGCTGATCTAACTTTGATGTAATGTCCTTAAAACAAGTCAAAATGAGGCTCAGTAGTGTGTGTGGCCTCCACGTGCCTGTATGACCTCCCTACAACCCACACAAGTGGCTCAGGTAGTGCAGCTCATCCAGGATGGCACATCAATGCGAGCTGTGGCAAGAAGGTTCGCTGTGTCTGTCAGCGTAGTGTCCAGACCATGGAGGCGCTACCAGGAGACAGGCCAGTACATCAGGAGACGTGGAGGAGGCCGTAGGAGGTCAACAACCCAGCAGCAGGACCGCTACATCCACCTTTGTGCAAGGAGGAACAGGAGGAGCACTGCCAGTGCCCTGCAAAATGACCTCCAGCAAGCCACAAATGTGCATGTGTCTACTCAAACGATCAGAAACAGACTCCATGAGGGTGGTATGAGGGCCCGACGTCCACAGGTGGGGGTTGTGCTTACAGCCCAACACCGTGCAGGACGTTTGGCATTTGCCAGAGAACACCAAGATTGGCAAATTCGCCACTGGCGCCCTGTGCTCTTCACAGATGAAAGCAGGTTCTCACTGAGCACATGTGACAGACGTGACAGAGTCTGGAGACGCCAAGGAGAACGTTCTGCTGCCTGCAACATCCTCCAGCATGACCAGTTCGGCAGTGGGTCAGTAATGGTGTGGGGTGGCATTTCTTTGGAGGGCCGCACAGCCCTCCATGTGCTTGCCAGAGGTAGCCTGACTGCCATTAGGTACCGAGATGAGATCCTCAGACCCCTTGTGAGACCATATGCTGGTGCGGTTGGCCCTGGGTTCCTCCTAATGCAAGACAATGCTAGACCTCATGTGGCTGGAGTGTGTCAGCAGTTCCTGCAAGACGAAGGCATTGATGCTATGGACTGGCCAGCCCGTTCCCCAGACCTGATTCCAATTGAGCACATCTGGGACATCATGTCTCGCTCCATCCCCCAACCACAGACTGTCCAGGAGTTGGCGGATGCTTTAGTCCAGGTCTGGGAGGAGATCCCTCAGGAGGCCATCCGCCACCTCATCAGGAGCATGCCCAGGCATTGTAGGGAGGTCATACAGGCACATGGAGGCCACACACTCTACTGAGCCTCATTTTGACTTGTTTTAAGGACATTACATCAAAGTTGGATCAGCCTGTAGTGTGTTTTACCACTTTAATTTTGAGTGACTCCAAATCCAGACCTCCTTGGGTTAATAAATTTGATTTCCATTGATAATTTTTGTGTGATTTTGTTGTCAGCACATTCAACTATGTAAAGAACAAAGTATTTAATAAGAATATTTCATTCATTCAGATCTAGGATGTGTTATTTTAGTGTTCCCTTTATTTTTTTGAGCAGTGTATAATTGCTGGAAGGCAAAAATGTTGTCTACATGGCAGGTCTAATTGTGGGAGATGCTATTTAAAGTTCAAAAAATATCTTTCGACCCTAGACTCTGCCAGAAAGATCATCCTGTTTCATTTTCAGAAAATACAAACAAAGTAGGTATTGTGCCAACGTTTACACGTCTGTCTGGTCTTAAACAGCCCCTTAACCTGCCTCCACTGTATATTCTTTCTAGCAATCCTGGTAATATACAAGATAATACGCGCTGTAAAAGCATACAGTAGTCGTCAAACATTTCAATCCATATAAAATATTAGGAAAAGGAGTGAAGAGTTGGACTAAAAAAGTGTAGTTACCCATGTACCAATATTATATGACCAGGGCGTTCATTAAACACAGCAAAGGTGACAGAATGCAGTGACTTGTGGGAAGCTTTTACAATGCATATATTGTATCAAATGACCAAGGCAACATTTTTTTCCCGTTTGGTTGATGGTCTGAACAACAGCAACCTCTTGACCTTGTCTGCATACTTTAATGCGCTGTGTAGCTGTCACATGACTGGCTGATTAGATACTTCCATTAAAGGGTAAGTGCACCTAAATATTGTGGCCACACACTGTGAGATATCAGTTATCCCCTCCCCTGGGGTGGAGATCCCCCCTTCCCCCGTTCCTCTTCCCCTCAAATACAGTCACTGGTGCATATTGCCGCTCCAGTCTTGCTTATAGTTCAGTTGTGGCAGCCAAAAGGGAAGAGTGGACGGAGAAGTTAAATACATCACAGTCTTACAAATAACTAGATACTCAAAAAATTACTTAAATTCCACAAGGAGGATATTAGTGAATTAGATGTGGCCCCTGTATAAATACAGGATGCATTTGAATGCATGGCTCTCTGATTTATGAACACACAAATAGAGAAACTCTGTGAAAGAGAGTCTAGATTGCTTTTGCGGAAACAGGGCTAGAATCGCAACATAACAAAACTTAAAGAATCCAGGTTCCCTATTGCAGCTGTCCAGGACTGCTGTATCGTTGTGTATTCCCACTGCACAGATTGTTCCTTTAATCTTGTTACTTGTATTTCTGTGCTAATTTGTCTCGGATGATCACATGAAACAAACAGTACAGCTCTGTATACTGCATGTCCTGTCAGCTACATACACTATCCTGGAGTGTGATGGATATAGTAAAGCAACATTTAAACAGTTGCATTTAGCTTCAATCCCATTTATTTTAAACAAACTGAAAACAAAAAGCCTGGCAATGACTGTCAGCAGTGAGGAGTTGATTCTAAGCAATTAAAAAGGAGAAAATCAAAGGACCATAATTCAGTTGCTAGAATTGCCATAGCAACCTTTACTGAGGGAGAAACAGGCCAGCTATTTATTAATTACGCTACACAATCTTTAACATGAAAATTCCAGGGAACAACAGTGTAGGAATGGAGCCGTAACTCCTCTCACCCTACTCTTCATACAATGCTTTAAATCTTCCAGGGGATTTATAGACTCATTTAATGTAGTAAAATTAATATGGGAAGGATGGGAGGGAGGGGGGAGGGGGCAATAAAAAAAAAAAAAAAAACATACTGAAAGTTGGACCTGAATGTATAACCATTATATTACACACACAAAAAAAAAATAGGATTTTAAATTACCTACCGATAAATCCTTTTCTCGTAGTCCGTAGAGGATACTGGGGTCCATTTAGTACCATGGGGTATAGACGGGTCCACTAGGAGCCTTGGGCACTTTAAGAATTTGATATTGTGCTCTGACTCCTCCCTCTATGCCCCTCCTACCAGACTCAGTCTAGGAAACTGTGCCCGAGGAGACGGACATACCTTGAGAGAAGGATTTAAAGGACAGTGGTGAGATTCGAACCAGCACACACAAAACAAGAGGAAAGCCATGCTAACCAAACCTGATGAGGAACAGCAACAGCTGAACCAACAACAGTACTTAACAAGTAACAGTGCAGGAAAACACGAAGCACTGGGTGGGCGACTAGTATCCTCTAGGGACTACGAGAAAAGGATTTACTGTTAGGTAATTAAGATCCTATTTTCTCTTACGTCCTAGAGGATACTGGGGTCCATTTAGTACCATGGGGATGTACCAAAGCTCCCAAACCGGGTGGGAGAGTACGGAGGTTCCTGCAGAACTGATTGACCAAACTGAAGGTCCTCAGAGGCCAAAGTATCGAACTTGTAGAACTTAGCAAACGTGTTCGAACCTGACCAAGTAGCTGCTCGGCAGAGCTGTAAAGCCCAGACACCCCAGGCAGCCGACCAGAAAAAACCCACCGACTTAGTAGAGTGGGCCTGTACAGATTTTGGAACCGGCAAACCTGCCGTAGAATAAGCGTGCTGGATAGTAAGCCTGATCCAGAGAGCAATAGACTGCTTTAAAGCAGGACACCCAATTTTATTGGGATCATAGAGAACAAACAGCAAGTCAGATTTTCTGTGACGAGCTGTCCGCTTCACGTAGATCTTCAAAGCCCTCCAAACAATAGTTTGGTTGATACGATACGCAGGCACCACCTTAGGAAGAAATTGCTTACGAGTTCTGAGTTCAGCTCCATCTTCATGAAGACTCAAATAGGGGCTTTTGTGAGACAATGCCCCCAGTTTTGACACATGCCTTGCTGAAGCTAAGGCCAACAGTGTGACTGTTTTCCACGTAAGAAACTTAACGTCAAACTCCTGTAAGACTTAGACCATTCTGACTGTAGAAACTGCAACACCATGTTGAGATACCAAGGTGCCGTGGGAGGCACAAAGGGCGGTTGGATGTGCAGAACACCCTTCAAGAACGTATGAACCTACGGAAGGCAAGCCAATTGTTTCTGGAAGAAAATGGACAAGGCAGAAATCTGGACTTTTATGGAGCCCAAGCGTAAGCCCACGTCCACCCCTGACTGCAGAAAAAAAGAGAAAAAATCCCAGATGAAATTCCACTTCAGGAAATTCCGTTTTCACACCAAGAGACGTATTTTTTCCACATACGGTGGTAATGTTTAGACGTTACCCCCTTTCTGGCTTGGATCAAAGTTGGAATAACCCTGTCCGGGATCCCTTTCCAGGCTAGAATTTGATGCTCAACTTCCATGCCATCAAACGTAGCCGGGCTAAATCTTGGTAGACGAACGGCCCTTGTTGCAGAAAATCCTTGCGAAGAGGTAGAGGCCATGGGTCCTCTAAGAGCATCTCCAGTAGATCAGCGTACCAGGCCCTTCTTGGCCAGGCCAGAGCAATGAGTATTGCTTGAATCTTTTCTCTTTTTATTCTTTTGAGAATTCTTGGGATCAATGGAAGTGGTGGAAACACGTACACCATCTGGTAGACCCATGGAGTCCACTGCCACAGCCTGTGGGTCTCTCGACCTGGAAAAATACAGCTTGAGCTTCTTGTTGGAAGAGGCCATCATGTCGATTTGAGGAACCCCCCACCGCCGTGTCAAGCACCCGAACACCTCCGGGTAAAGGCCCCACTCTCCTAGGTGGAGGTCGTGTCTGCTGAGGAAGTCTGCTTACCAGTTGTCTACTCCCGGAATGAAGATTACCAACACCACCAAAGCGTGTCTTTCTGCCCAGAGGAGAATCCTTGTTACCTCGGACATTGCTGCGCTGCTCTTTGTTCCGCCCTGCCGGTTTATGTACGTTACTGCCGTCACATTGTCCGACTGAACTTGAATAGCTTGATCTTGAAGAAGATGTGATGCCTATAGAAAGGCGTTGTATATGGCCCTCAATTCCAGAATGTTGATTGGGAAAATGGTTTTCTGACTTGACCATTTTCCTTGAAAATGTTCCCCTTGGGTGACTGCTCCCCAACGTCTGAGGCTTGCGTCTGTGGTTAGCAGAATCCAATTTTGAATCCCGAACCTTCGTCCCTAAGTCAGGTGAGATGTCTGAAGCCACCACAGAAGAGAAATCCTGGCTCTTGGCAACAGACGTATCTTCTGGTGCATGTGGAGATGCGATCCGGACCATTTGTCCAACAGATCCAGCTGGAAAGGCCTTGCGTGAAACCTTCCGTACTGCAGTGCCTCGTAAGTGGCTACCATCTTCCACAGAAGGCGAATGCCTAGATGCACCGATATCCGGGTTTGTTTCAGAACATCCCGCACCATCGACTGGATTACCAAAGCCTTTTCCAATGAAAGGACTACCTTCTGTGCCTCCGTGTCTAGTATCATCCCCAGGAACGGAAGCCTCCATATTGGCTCCTGGTGAGATTTTGGTAGGTTCAGAATCCACCTGTGATCCCAGAGTAGATGAGTTGAGAGGGCAATGTTGTCCAACAACCTCTCCCTGGATGGTTCCTTTATCAGCAGATCGTCCGGGAACGGAATTATGTTCACTCACTGTTTGCGGAGGAGAAACATCATCTCTGCCATTACCTTGGTGAACACCCTCAGTGCCATGGAGAGACCAAATGGCAGGGCCTGGAACTGGTGTAACAGCCCTGTAATGCAAACCTTAGATAAGCCTGATGAGGCAGCCAGATTGGAATATGAAGGTACGCATCCTTGATATCCAGAGACACCAGGAATTTCCCCTCCAGACCCGAGATCACCGCTATCAGAGACTCCATCTTGAATTTGAACACCCGTAAGTACGGGTTCAGTGACTTGAGGTTTAAAATGGGTCTTATCGAACAGTCCGGCTTCAGTGCCACAAACAGGTTGGAATAATAACCTTTGTTGCGCAGATGAGGTGGAACTGGAACAGTGACCTGAGTCTGTACAAGTTTTTGAATTGCTTCCTGTAAAGTCATACTTGCTTCCTGGGAAGCTGGTAAGCCTGATTTGAAGAATCTGTGAGGTGGGAGCTCCTGAAACTCCAGCCTGTACCCCTGGGTGATAAGATCTTTGACCCAGGGATCCTGGCATGATGTCGCCCATATGTGACTGAAAACTCTTAATTGGGCTCCCACCTGCCTGTCTTCCAGGCAGTGCGGTCCACCGTGATGCTGAAGGCTTTGAGGAAACAGAACCAGAGTTTTATTCCTGTGAACCTGCAGTTGCTGGTTTTCTGGGTTTACCTCTATTGCCTCTGGAGGCTGTAGAAGAACCTCTGGTTTTATTTTTAAATTTGGCTGTCCGAAAGGACTGCAAAGTTGGAGCCGCGTAGGTCTTCCTAACTGGGGGGGGGGGCTGCGGAAGGAAGATCTGTAGACTCACCCGCCGTAGCCTTGGATATCAACGTATCCAGTTCAGCTCCAAATAGGGCCTCACCTGTGAATGGTAGGCTTTCCAAACCCTTCCTGGAATCCGCAGTACACTGGCGTAGCCATAAGGCCCTGCGTACTGACACTGCCATGGCAGTGGTGCGTGCGTTGAGCAAGCCTATTTCTTTTATGGCCTCCACCATAAAATTTGCAGAGTCCTGTATATGTTGTAGGAGTAAAACTACCTCCCCTGGATAAGGAATCTAATCCCTCAATTAGGTTACCTGACCATTTTGCAATTGCCCTAGTGATCCATGCACAAGCAATAGTGGGTCTTTGGGCCACCCCAGCAGTTGTATATACAGATTTGAGAGTGGACTCAATCTTGCGGTCAGCCGTATCCTTTAAGGAGGCTGCCCCAGGGACAGGTAAGATCATCTTACGTGATAACCTAGATACCGATGCATCAACAATCGGTGGATTTTCCTATTTCACCCTGAGGAAAAGGGAAGGATGTGAGTAACTTTTAGGGATCTGAAATTTCTTATCAGGATTAACCCAAGTCTCTTCAAATAGGGAATTCAACTCTTTTGATGCAGGAAAAAGTAGCAGAGGATTTCTTTTTTTACATTAACATAAGATTCCTCATCCTACTCTGTCACTTTATCAGGAATGTGCAGGATGTCTCTAATAGCTTCTATCAGAGCCTGTATTCCTTGTGACAGAGCAGCATCCCCCCCCTCCTGAGTCCACCTCACCCTCCTCTGCGTCTGATACATCATCATCAGTGTCAGCCTGCAGGATCTGGGCCAGTGTACGCTTTTGCGGACAAATGGTAGGGGTCTGAGACGCCGGTATGGGAACTGAATCTCTATTCATCAGGTCATCCACAGACTGCCTTAAGTATTGCATCTCTCTTTCATTATGGGATCATTTATTCAAAATATTTGAGATCATCCCTTTAAGGGAATCCGACCATGCTGGTTTGGACCCACTAGCCTGAGAATGTGTACTATCCTGAGTACACTATAGTGATCCCCCTGAGGAAGAAAGACACTCTGCCGTGCATGAAACACACTCCTTGCCCGACATTGTAAATATGAAGCACACACACACACACACACACACACGAAAGGTTAAAACACAGTTAACCCACACAGAGCCCTTCCAGGGAGACATAGAGTATATAGGAGCCAGCCACACCACACCCTGGTGCTAATGCCAAGCTTAGCTGGGTTGCAGACTAAGAACCCTGATAGGAGCTTAGTACTCTAATAACGCTCCCCCCCTTACTATGACCCCCCTGGTAACGCTCTGGTAAGCTGGAGTCCTTCTGGAGAAGCTGCGCTTCCCTGCCAGTCTGTCTGTGTAGAACTGCAGAAGGAAAATGGCGCTGGTGAGCCACTCATAGTGAAGCCCGCCCCCTTAATGATACGCGGTCTTCCCTGTTTTATTTTAAACTGGCTGAGGTGTTTTAGATGCCTAAACAGTGGGACATATAGCCCCTGTAAGTGTATTTGCCAGTGTGGGTACTGTGTAGGATGACTCAGCTCACCCCTCATATCGGTGCAGCCTGCGCTGATCTGAGCCTGGAGACGCAGCCTGCTCCTCAGCGCCGCGCTCCGTACCCTCATGCCCCCATAATAGCCGGCGACCCGCTAACTGAGACGCCGGCATAACACACACCACTATTCTTTCTTCTGGCTCTGTTAGGGGTGGCGGCGTGCTGAGGGAAGGCAAGCTCGCCGTGGTGGGGCTTGTAAATGGTTCCCTCAGGAGCTCAATTTCCTGTCAGCGGGGAAAACAGGACCATTAACCCTATAGGAGGTTGTTTCTGTGCAGAGTAAATACTGGCTGCTTTATTTTTAAGGGCCCCATGCACTAGAACGATATGTCTAGAGGCTGAAGTCCGGGCGATTTCCCTTGAACTCTCCCGGGAGTGTTTACATACGATTCCAAACGATTTGGTAAAATTTTACTTTTTTGAGCATGCTATACATCGCATACGATCTGTCAAGCACCTACATAACGCATGGGATGTATAGCATGCATTCACGGGTACCATCAGATACATCTGATGGGCTGGATCAGGGTGCTTCAAACTTCCTACTATAGAACGCATGCAATATATCACGAGCACAAAAACCACACTTTTTTCCGTTCGATTCCATACAATTCCATTTGATCACGACATATAACGAATGCAGCACCAACGACCTGGAGGAGTCGACCCGACGCTCACGGGGCCACGCATCGGATCGGATACACAGCAAAAATGCACGATTTCCCCTTATATATCTGCCAGAATGACCAAATTGAGCTGAAATTTAGCAAAATCGTTCTAGTGTATGGGGCCCTTTACACTGCAATTTAGATTTCAGTTTGAACACACCCCACCCAAATCTAACTCTCTCTGCACATGTTATATCTGCCACCCCTGCAGTGTACATGGTTTTGCCCAACTGTTAACAAATTTGCTGCTACAATCAGGACTGAATTACCCCCTACATCAGGGGTGGCCAACCAGTCAGAGGCAAAGAGCCAGAAAATATCTGTAGCAAAGGGCAAGAGCCACTATCATGCCTAAAAATGGGGGGGGCTAGTTTTCACAAATCCACACCCCATTTTTGCGCGCGCACCTTTCGGTGTGACATTTGTAGGAGTATGACCTTGTGTCATAACCCCGTTTTTAGTCATGTTGTACAGTGCCACATACATATAATGCCCCAGTACAGTGCCACATACATATAAAATTGCCAATAAATGGGTGCCTCCACAGTGCCAGATACATATCCCCCTCCACAGTGCCAGATACACATATGTCCACAGTGACAGATAAAGCTATGCCCCCAGTGCCAGATACACATATCCCCACAGTGCCAGCTATGCCCCCAGTGCCAGATACACATGTCCCCACAGTGCCAGCTATGCCCCCAGTGCCAGATACACATGCCCCCACAGTGCCAGATATGCCTCCAGTGCAGATACACATCTCAAAAAGACCCACTGAACAATCAGAAGAGGACCTTTTTTTTTGGTGTAGGGCAATTGTTTAGTCAAATGCACCTTTATTAAAACCGTTTGATAGGAGCCTTGTACCACTAATAATAGGCACTGTTGTGGGGATGCTGAACTTTCCCCCATCTCCCTGTTTACTACTACCACCACACTTGTTTCTATTTCCCTTAGATAGCAATACCCTTGTCACAAGCAGTCCTGCCGCCAATGACCATCACAATATAAGACAGAGCATATTGCCTTCCACAAGATCAACACTCATCTCCTGCTGCACGGATAGAATAACCTGTTGCCAACTTCAGAACAGTAGACAACTCCAACAAGCTGGAACTCGAACACAATAAGGTGATCAGACATTTGGCAAATATATAAACTTCTGCCATGTAAGGCGCCTCAATACATTTAGTACAATAAATCAAGAGGCAGACACGAGAGGATAGAAAATGCCGCTAGTAAGAGTTATCTAATATATAAAAATTAAAATTTGTCCGTCTTTCTGTCTTTCTATACAAATCCACAGTTTACAAGCGAAGATCGTGAAATTTTACAGACAAGCGTATTAAAACATGGCAGGGGCAACTAAAACAATTTGAAATCCCTAGCACCCCTAGGGGGCAGACAGCAGCACAGAGTATATCAGGAGACACCATAACTCCTGAATTGCTGGAGCAATGTACTCATAAACTGGTACACATATGCCTTACAATCTGGCAACAAACACTGTGGGAGGTAGACACCCCTAGGGGTAGGACAGCAGCACAGAGTATTTCAGGAGACAGCATAAGTCCCGATTGACTACACCAACTTGCATCAAATTTGGTACTCATATGACTTACACTCGGAAAACAAACACTGTGGGGGTCAGACACCCTTAGCACCCTTAGGGGTGGGACAGCAGCACAGAGTATGTCAGCAGACAGCAAAACTGTGGAAGGCCTGGAGCAATTTACAACAAACTTGCTACACATATGACTTACACTCTGGGAACAAACACTGTGAGGGTAACACACCACTAGCACCCCTAGGGGTGGGCCAGCAGCACACACTATATCAGGACATGCATGATATGTCAGTGATGACAGGGCCAGTGACATGAGGTGAGGAGGGGAATTGAGGTAGCACAAACCCACACACTGAGAGTTATACAGTGGAAGTAGAACGGTCCCCCAGCAGCACAGAGTATATCAGGAGATACATAATGTGCTGTGCTATATAAGAAACCGTAAATAAATCGATAATTTCACAGGGGCACTGACATGATGTGAGGAGGGGAATGGAGGCAGCAGGAAGCCACAGATTAAGGTGTTGTATAGTGGGAAGAGCAGGGTCCCTTGGGGGACCAAATAGGGGTCCGGCCACTACTCAAAATGCGTCTGGAAAGCAAGATATGCCTATATACTAGATCTCCAACCAATGTAAATTAACAAACAACTATCATTCTAATTTACCATCCTCATCCCATAGCAAAGCACGGGTATTCAGCTACCTACAATGTTATTTATACTGTGTGTTTAATATTTACATTTATTTTTGTAAACAGACATCCTTAAAATCCCGGGCAATGCCGGGTGCTCCAGCTAGTATAAAATAAAATGATAAAACACAATGGGGTATATGCAATTGCGGTCGAATTGCCGCAAATGTCGAAAAACGGGGCATTTGACACAAAAAAAATATTCGACAATGCAATACAGTACTTTTCGACAAAAAAACTGACTTTTCAAATTCGACTTTTTCAAATTCGACAGTTGTCAAATTCGACATGTCTGCAATGGTAAAAATGCGGCTTTTCGACAAAAGTATATTCAATTGAAGAATGTCGATTCGACAACAGTGCTTTCCGACAGTAATTTCGTCAATTTCATTCCGCCTCACTTTGCTGGCGGAATCTAATAAAAAAAAATTAAAACATGTTTTTTTTATTTTTATTTTATTGCTAATAGCATATCTATTTATATTAGAAGGGATTAGGTACTTGGTTTGTCTATTAGGATTTACAACTATTATTTATATATTTTTAAAATAATATTATTTTTTTTAACTGACTAAAATTGAGAGAGCATGGTTTTCAGTGGGAGTGGGTCCCCACTCCTCCAGGGTACCTCGGCCAGGGGTGACTAGTTGGGGATTTAATGCCACGGCCGCAGGGACCGGTATAAAAGTGTCCCCCGGCTGTGGCATTATCTCTCCAGCTAGTGGAGCCCGGTGCTGGTTCCAAAAATACGGTGGACCCCTATGCTTTTTGTCCCCCGTATTTTTTGCACCAGGACCGGACGCAGAGCCCGGTGCTGGTCCTAAAAATACGGGGGATCCCCTGTCCATTTTCCCCCCATATTTTTACAATTAGGACCGGCTCAAAGAGCCCGAGGCTGGTTATGCTTAGGAAGGGGGACACCACGCAATTTTTTTCTGTGTTTTTTAACCATTTTTGCGCCGTCGGAAAAGTCGAATCCAGGACGCACTTATCCGTCAATTGGTCCATTTTTCGACAGCGGGACTAACGAATACGTTTTTTATTGAATATGTCGAAATTCCGGCACCCGCCGGCCGGAATTCGACGGTCTAATTGTGTCGAATTTAAAAACGCGCAAAAAAAAGCCGCAATTCGCCCGGAATTGCATATACCCCAATGTCTGTGAGTATTACTAGTAACTTTGTTTTGTCTAAAGAAGCCAATTTTTATTTTAAAATGGAAGTTTAGGGCTTTTACATACACAAAAAATAAGAATTTACTTACCGATAATTCTATTTCTCGTAGTCCGTAGTGGATGCTGGGAACTCCGTAAGGACCATGGGGAATAGCGGCTCCGCAGGAGTCTGGGCACATCTAAAGAAAGCTTTAGGATCACCTGGTGTGCACTGGCTCCTCCCCCTATGACCCTCCTCCAAGCCTCAGTTAGGATACTGTGCCCGGACGAGCGTACACAATAAGGAAGGATTTTGAATCCCGGGTAAGACTCATACCAGCCACACCAATCACACTATACAACTTGTGATCTGAACCCAGTTAACAGCATGATAATGGAGGAGCCTCTAGAAAAGATGGCTCACTACAACAATAACCCGAATTTTTTGGTAACAATAATTATGTACCAGTATTGCAGACAATCCGCACTTGGGATGGGCGCCCAGCATCCACTACGGACTACGAGAAATAGAATTATCGGTAAGTAAATTCTTATTTTCTCTGACGTCCTAGTGGATGCTGGGAACTCCGTAAGGACCATGGGGATTATACCAAAGCTCCCAAACGGGCGGGAGAGTGCGGATGACTCTGCAGCACCCAATGAGAGAACTCCCGGTCCTCCTCAGCCAGGGTATCAAATTTGTAGAATTTTACAAACGTATTTGCTCCTGACCAAGTAACTGCTCGGCAAAGTTGTAAAGCCGAGACCCCTCGGGCAGCTGCCCAAGATGAGCCCACCTTCCTTGTGGAGTGGGCATTTACAGATTTTTGGCTGTGGCAGGCCTGCCACAGAAAGTGCAAGCTGAATTGTACTACAAATCCAACGAGCAATAGTCTGCTTAGAAGCAGGAGCACCCAGCTAGTTGGGTGCATACAGGATAAACAGCGAGTCAGATTTCCTGACTCCAGCCGTCCTGGAAACATATATTTTCCGGGTCCTGACAACGTCTAGCAACTTGGAGTCCTCCAAGTCCCTAGTAGCCGCAGGCACCACAATAGGTTTGGTTCAGGTGAACGCTGAAAACACCTTAGGGAGAAACTGAGGACGAGTCCTCAATTCCACCCTGTCCGAATGGAAAATCAGATAAGGGCTTTTACAGGATAAAGCCACCAATTTTGACACGCGCCTGGCTCAGGCCAGAGCCAACAGCATGACCACTTTTTCTGTGAGATATTTTAACTCCACAGATTTAAGTGGGTCAAACCAATGTGACTTTTTGGAACCCAAAAACCACCTTGAGATCCCAAAGTGCCACTGAAGGCACAAAAGGAGGCTGTATATGCAGTACCCCTTTAACAAACGTCTGAACTTCAGGGACAGAAGCTAGTTCTTTTTTGGAAGAAAATTGACAGAGCCGAAATTTGAACCTTAATGGACCCCAATTTCAGGCCCATAGATACTCCTGTTTGCAGGAAATGTAGGAATCGACCCAGTTGAATTTCCTCCGTCGAGCCTTACTGGCCTCGCACCACGCAACATATTTTCGCCAAATGCGGTGATAATGTTTTGCGGTTACATCCTTCCTGGCTTTGATCAGGATAGGGATGACTTCATCCGGAATGCCTTTTTCCTTCAGGATACGGCGTTCAACCGCCATGCCGTCAACGCAGCCGCGGTAAGTCTTGGAACAGACAAGGTCCTTGCTGGAGCAGGTCCCTTCTTAGAGGTAGAGGCCACGGATCCTCCGTGAGCATCTCTTGAAGTTCCGGTTACCAAGTCCTTCTTGGCCAATCTGGAGCCACGAATATAGTGCTTACTCCTCTCCATCTTATCAATCTCAGTACCTTGGGTATGAGAGGCAGAGGAGGGAACCCATACACTGATTGGTACACCCACGGTGTTACCAGAGCATCTACAGCTATTGCCTGAGGGTCCCTTGACCTGGCGCAATACCTGTCGAGTTTTTTCCAACGGTTTATAATCATGTGGAAGACTTCTGGGTGAAGTCCCTACTCTCCCGGGTGGAGGTCGTGCTGAGGAAATCTGCTTCCCAGTTGTCCACTCCCGGAATGAAAACTGCTGACAGTGCTATCACATGGTTTTTCGCCCAGCGAAGAATCCTTGCAGCTTCTGCCATTGCCCTCCTGCTTCTTGTGGCACCCTGTCTGTTTACGTGGGTGACTGCCGTAATGTTGTCCGACTGGATCAA
Source organism: Pseudophryne corroboree (assembly GCF_028390025.1). Lineage (NCBI taxonomy): Eukaryota > Metazoa > Chordata > Amphibia > Anura > Myobatrachidae > Pseudophryne > Pseudophryne corroboree. Next base: position 573,887,270 of record NC_086446.1, read on the forward strand.
CACCGGCTGACCTTGAAGCAGAGGTCTTGCTAAGCTTAGAGCATTGTAAATGGCCCTTAGCTTCAGGATATTTATGTGAAGTGATGTCTCCAGGCTTGACCATAAGCCCTGGATATTCCTTCCCTGTGTGACTGCTCCCCAGCCTCGCAGGCTGGCATCCGTGGTCACCAGGACCCAGTCCTGAATGCCGAATCTGCGGCCCTCTAGAAGATGAGCACTCTGCAACCACCACAGGAGGGATACCCTTGTCCTTGGTGACAGGGTTATCCGCTGATGCATCTGAAGATGCGACCCGGACCATTTGTCCAGCAGGTCCCACTGGAAAGTTCTTGCGTGGAATCTGCCGAATGGGATTGCTTCGTAGGAAGCCACCATTTTTACCCAGAACCCTTGTGCATTGATGCACTGAGACTTGGTTCGGTTTTAGGAGGTTCCTGACTAGCTCGGATAACTCCCTGGCTTTCTCCTCCGGGAGAAACACCTTCTTTCTGGACTGTGTCCAGGATCATCCCTAGGAACAGAAGACAAGTCGTCGGAACCAGCTGCGATTTTGGAATATTGAGAATCCAATCGTGCTGCCGCAACACTACCTGAGATAGTGCTACACCGATCTCCAACTGTTCCCTGGATCTTACCCTTATCAGGGAATCGTCCAAGTAAAGGATAACTAAAATTCCCTTCCTTCGAAGGAATATCATCATTTCGGTCATTACTTCAGTAAAGACCCTGGGTGCCGTGGACCATCCCTACGGCAGCGTCTGAACTGATAGTGACAGTTCTGTACCATAACCTGAGATACCCTTGGTGAGAAGGGTAAATTTTGACATGAAGGTAAGCATCCTTGATGTCCCGAGACATCATGTAGTCCCCTTCTTCCAGGTTTGCAATCACTGCTGTGAGTGACTCAATTTTGAATTTGAACCTCTGTATGTAAGTGTTCAAAGATTTTAGATTTTAGATTTTAAAATCGGTCTCACCGAGCCGTCTGGCTTCGGTACCACAATAGTGTGGAATAATACCCTGTTCCCTGTTTCAGGAGGGGTACCTTAATTATCACCTGCTGGGAATACAGCTTGTGAATGGCTTCCAAAACTGCCTCCCTGTCAGCGGGAGACGTCGGTAAAACAGACTTTTGGAAACGGCGAGGGGAATACGTCTCGAATTCCAATTTGTACCCCTGAAATATTACCTGAAGGATCCATGGGTCTACTTGCGAGTGAGCCAACTGCGCACTGAAATTCATTGAGAACGGGCCCCCACCGTGCCTGAACTTGTAAAGCCCTAGCGTCATACTGAGGGCTTGGCAGAGGCGGAAAAGGGTTTCTGTTCCTGGGAACTGGCTGATCTCTGCAGCCATTTTCCTCTCCCTCTGTCACGAGCAGAAAAGAGGAACCCTTTTGTCCGCTTGCCAACCAGGACTGCGCCTGATAATACGGCGTCTTATTTTGAGAGGCGACCTGGGGTACATCCCCTTTTTTAAGGCAATACTTCCAAATGCCGTTTGGAATCCGCATCACCTGACCACTTTACCGGTAGAATTGGACAACGCACTTATACTTGATGCCAGTCGGCAAATATTCCGCTGTGCATCATGCATATATAGAAATGCATCTTTTAATTGCTCTATAGGCAATAATATACTGTCCTTATCTAGGATATCATATTTCCAGTAAGGGAATCCGACCACGCCAACCCAGCACTGCACATCCAGGCTGAGGCGATTGCTGGTCGCAGTATAACACCAGTATGTGTGTAAATACATTTTAGGATACCCTCCTGCTTTCTATCAGCAGGATCCTTAAGGGTGGCCATCTCAAGAGAGGGTAGAGCCCTTGTTCTTACAAGCGTGTGAGCGCCTTATCCCCCCTAGGGGGTGTTTCCCAACGCACCCTAACCTCTGGCGGGAAAAGGTATACTGCCAATAACTTTTCAGAAATTATCAATTGTTATCGGGGGGAAACCCACGCATCATCACACACCTCATTTTATTTCTCAGATTCAGGAAAACTACAGGAAGTTTTTCCTCACCAAACATAATACCCCTTTTTTTTGGTGGTATTCATATCAGAAAAGTGTAAACTTTTTCCATTGCCTCAATCATGCAATGTGTGGCCCTATTGGAAATCACGGTTGTCTCTTCACCGTCGACACAGGAGTCAGTATCCGTGTCGGCGTCTGTATCTGAGGTAACGGGCGCTTTAGAGCCCCTGTATGAGACGTCTGGACATGCACAAGCTGAGTAGCCGGCTGTCTCCTGTCAACCACTGTCTTTTATACAAAGCTGACACTGTCACGCAATTTCAACAGTACATCCACTCAGGTGTCGACCCCCTAGGGGGTGACAACACTATTACAGACACTCTACTCCGTCTCCTCATCATTTTCCTCCTCATACATATCGACACAAACGTACCGACACACAGCACACACACAGGGAATGCTCTGATAGAGGACAGGACCCCACTAGCCCTTTGGGGAGACAGAGGGAGAGTTTGCCAGCACACACCAGAGCGCTATATATATACAGGGATAACCTTATATAAGTGTTTTTCCCTTTATAGCTGCTGTATTGTTTATACTGCGCCTAATTTGTGCCCCCCTCTCTTTTTTAACCCCTTTCTGTAGTGTAGTGACTGCAGGGGAGAGCCAGGGAGCTTCCCTCCAACTGAGCTGTGAGGGAAAATGGCGCCAGTGTGCTGAGGAGATAGGCTCCGCCCCTTTCTCGGCGTCCTTATCATCCGTTTTTCTGTATGTTTTGGCAGGGGTTAAATGCATCCATATAGCCCAGGAGTTATATGTGATGCATTTATTTTAGCCATATAAGGTTTTTATCGATTTATTGCGTCTCAGGGCGCTGCCCCCCCAGCGCCCTGCACCCTCAGTGACCGGAGTGTGAAGTGTGCTGAGAGCAATGGCGCACAGCTGCGGTGCTGTGCGCTACCTTATCTGAAGACAGGATTGTCTTCTGCCGCCGATTTTCCAGACCTCTTCGCTCTTCTGGCTCTGTAAGGGGGCCGGCGGCGCGGCTCCGGGACCCATCCAGGCTGAACCTGTGATCGTCCAGTAGCCAAGAAGCCCAATCCACTCTGCACGCAGGTGAGTTCGCTTCTTCTCCCCTTAGTCCCTCGATGCAGCGAGCCTGTTGCCAGCAGGTCTCACTGAAAATAATAAACCTAAACTAAAACTTTCACAAAGAGCTCAGGAGAGCCCCTAGTGTGCACCCTTCTCGTCGGGCACAGAAATCTAACTGAGGCTTGGAGGAGGGTCCTAGGGGGAGGAGCCAGTGCACACCAGGTGATCCTAAAGCTTTCTTTAGATGTGCCCAGACTCCTGCGGAGCCGCTATTCCCCATGGTCCTTACGGAGTTCCCAGCATCCACTAGGACGTCAGAGAAATTAAAGTTACACCCGCATCTGGTGCTATGGATCATCGATACAGTAAGTGGGTATTCTATGTCCACAATTTAAAGAGAATACAAAGCAAAATATGTAGCAAGCAATGTTTGGCTCAACGCATGCTTTACCATGGATTTTCTTGAATATACATATACATCTATTCATAAAAGGGATCAATAATAATACCTACTTGAATATCCATTTGTACTTTGCTGCAATATTCATATAAGAATTCTCTTGCGACTTTCCAAACCCCAAAAATGAAAGTTTCTTGCATAAAACCATATAGGAAAATACACAAATATTATTCAGTGCTGATATGGTATACAGGGTCATACAGAAAAGATCTCTTCTCCCCCCCCACCTCGATGCATTAAATTGCATGGAATGACTGACAGGTTTGCCTCGCACTGATGTTCCATCTCTGCAGTTAAGAGAAACACCTCCCTCCTAGCACCACATCCTGCAATAGTGGGTGGGAGATTGTGATGGATGTATTTACAAACACATCAGTTATTTCACACATTGTTCACATAGTCATGCTAAATAGCAGCTTTACGTGCTCTACTATTTTCATTTTCAATTAACCTAAGGGTGTTCCATTACTTCATTTTCAATGCTTCTCACATTTATGGGGGAGTGGGAATTTTTGTTTCTGAGTATCTAATCTAATATCTAAATCTAATACAGCCCATACATCTCAGCAGTGATTCCACAATGCCTCTCCGATTATTGGGGGATCAGCAAAATATAGACGTTATGGTAAGAACTTACCGTTGATAATGTGATTTCTTCTATGTCCACAGGTATCCACAGGATAACATTGGGATATGCCGGAGCGACAGCAGAAATGGCACCAAACAGTCACGAGGTTTCTGGCCTCCCAGGAGGGATCGGGGCTTCTCCATATAATCCCGCCCACTGACTCAGTCAAATCAGTTATTTCCACAGCAATTTAGGCAGGAGCATCAGGTAGAAACCTATTCAGGCGATAAGAACACACAAGCACACCCTTCCATGCAAGAGGGAAGAGGTTTAGTGATTGTAAAGATCCTCAAATCAGGTGTATCAGGGTGGGACCCCTGTGGATACCTGTGGACATAGGAGAAATCACGTTATCAACGGTAAGTTCTTACCATAACGTCTTTCTCTCCGGCTGGGTCCACCGGTTATCCACTGGATAACATTGGGATTCCCAAAGCCAGTTTTAGTGGTGGGGACGCTCCTGATTAGACAGAAAAACCTTTTGCCCGAATTCAGCGTCATGAGAGGCAAAAGTATCCATGGCATAATGTCTAATGAAAGTGTTAATGGAAGACCATGTGGCTGCCTTACAGATCTGTTCTGCTGAAGCACCATGTTGTGCTGCCCATGAAGGACCTACCTTATGTGTAGAGTGAGCAGAGACATTAGCCGGAGTAGGGAGATCAGCACGAGAATAAGCTTCTGAAATTACCATTCGGAGCCATCTTACCAGCGTCTGTTTACTAGCAGGCCATCCTCTTCTATGAAATCCAGAGAGGATAAAGAGAGAATATGTCTTTCTGATGGCACTAGTACGATCTACGTAGATTCTTAACGCCCGGACTACGTCCAGTGACGCTTCTCCCGCAGAAAGTCCCGATACCTGAAAAGCTGGGACTACAATCTCCTCGTTAAGGTGAAACTTTGAAACCACCTTCGGAAGATAACCAGGTCTAGTTCTGAGAACTGCCTTATCTGGAAACAATATTAGAAAAGGAGACTTACATGACAGTGCTCCTAAATCTGACACTCTTCTAGCTGACGCCATTGCCAGTAGAAAGAGCACTTTAGCCGTCAACCATTTAAGATCTGCTCTCTTAAGTGGTTCAAACGGAGGTCCCTGAAGGATTTTAAGAACTAGATTCAAATACCAGGGAGCTGCGGGAGGAACAAACTGAGGTTGAATGTGTAAAACTCCCTGAAAGAAAGTACGCACATCCTGTAAGTCAAGCAATCTTTCTCTGAAACCACACAGTTAATGCTGATACTTGATCTCAAAAGGAAGCAACTTTCAACCCCTTATCCAATCCTGCTTGAAGGAAATCCAAAATCCTGGATACTTTAAAAGATCTTGGATTCAAACTTTTTTAACTACACCAATGAATATAGGCTTGCCATATTCGATGATAAATACGAGCTGAAGGCGGCTTTCTTGCTCTAAGCATAGTTTGAATTACTTGTTTTGAAAATCCTCTAGCTTCTAGGATAGAGGTCTCAATAGCCATGCCGTCAAAGACAGATGATCCAGATGGCTGTGATAACAAGGACCATGCATTAGTAGATCTGGACGTTGAGGGGGCAGTATTGGAGCTTCCACAGACATCCTTAGTAGATCTGTGTACCAATGCCTTCTGGGCCAAGCTGGAGTTATTAGAATTATGGCTCCCTTTGCTTGCTTTATTTTTCTCACTACCCTGGGTAACAGGGAGATTGGAGGAAACAGATATGCCAGATGAAACTTCCAATTCACTGACAGTGCGTCTACAAGGATCGCTCCAGGATACTTTGTTCTTGATCCGTATAATGGAACTTTGTTGTTCAGACGAGATGCCATGAGATCTCTCTCTGGTAGACCCCATCTGTTTACTATGGTCTGAAACATTTCTGGATGTACTGCCCATTCGGTTTCCTGAATGGTGTGTCGACTGAGGAAAACTGCTTCCCAGTTCAGTACTCCTGGAACAAACACTGCTGACAATGCTGGAAGATGGAGCTCTGCCCACATTAGTAAGTGAGTTACTTCCTCCACCTGTCTTTTGCTGTGAGTTCCTCCCTGATGATTGAGGTACCCTACTGCTGTTGCATTGTCTGAGAGAATTTGGATTGAACTTCCTTGCAAACTGTCCTTTGCCTGAACTACAGTCATATATATATGGCCCTTATTTCCAACAGATTTATTGGCAGGCGACTTTCCTTTATGGTCCATTTTCCCTGGAACCAAAGGCTTTCAAGCACCGCTCCCCAGCCCTGAAGACTGGCAACTGTTGTCAGGGCCTTGCCATTCCTTTATCCAAAAGGGTCTCCCCTTGTTTAACTGGTTCATCTGTAGCCACCAAGCTAGAGACCTTTTTACGTTTACCGGGAGATTTATCTGTGGTTTCGTTTTTTGTTTTTTTTAAATATATTATTGTCTGATAATTTACGTTCCATTTGGTCAGAATAAGGTGATGTAGAGGCCTGGAGTGGAATTGTGCATATTCCACCATGTCGAAGGTTGACATCATCAGACCCAACAGTCGCATTGCTTCATGGACTGACATTGTCTGACTGTGCAACGACTCCTGAGACATTACCTGCACCTTGGATATTTTTTTCTCTGGTAAGAAAATTCTCTGTAGACCCGAGTCCAATATGGCCCCCAAATGAACCATCCGTTGTGACTGATTCAGAGACAACCTTTCCCAGTTTATGAGCCACCCGTGTCTTTGTAGACAAACTATTGTCTGTTGAAGACGGTTCAAAAGTAATTCCTGCGATTGTGCAAGGATAAAAAGATCGTCAAGGTATGGAAAAATTCTTATACCCTGCTTGCGGAGATAAGCTGCCATAACCACCATAATTTTGGTAAACACCCTGGGTGCTGTTGCTTGCCCGAAGGGCAAAGCTTGGAACTGAAAATGTTGCTGGAGGATAGCAAACCTGAGGTAACATTGATGCGACCGTGCTATGGGCACATGTAGGTAAGCATCCTGTATATTTAGAGATACCATGTAATCTCCCGGTTCCATGGCCAAAACTATGGAGCGTAACGTCTCCATGTGGAACCCTGGAACCCAAATGTATTTGTTTAACATTCTGAGATTGAGGATTGGTCGGAAAGACCCATTTGGTTTCTGAATCAAGAAAAGATTGGAGTAAAAATCATGTCCCCGTTGTGTCGGGGTACTGGGACAATTACACCAGACTGAAGCAATTTCTGAACTGCTTCTTGCAAGGTCCTGGCTTTCGATTCTATTAGAGACGGGCTGGTGCAAAAAAATGTCTGAGGAGGTTGCCTCCTGAAGGGGAAACCATAACCGAGACATACCACCTTCTGCACCCAAGCATCTGTCATCGACTGCTGCCATATGTCTGCAAATTGAAGGAGTCAGCCCCCAACCCTGGAATCCTCCAGGCGGAGGCCCGTACCCTCAGACTGATGGCTTCTGTTCTGGCTTGGAAGCTGGCCTTCTACTAGCCCATTGCTTCCTGCCCCTGGCTGATTTTTTGAACTGGGGTTGTTTAGACTCCTCTTTTGCTTTGCCATCGAAATGGCCGAAATTTTGCACCCCTAGTCTTAGGGTTATAACTAGCCGGAAATCTGACTTTTTTGGATTTAGCTTCCGATTCTAGAATATCTGTCAATTGTTTTCCAAACAAAATATCACCAGTGAAAGGCAACGCTTCAAAAGCTTTCTTGGATTCTGCATCCGCTTTCCAAGTGCGTAGCCAAACTGCTCTACGAGCGGCTACTGTCAAGGCTGATGCTTTAGAAGCAATCGTATCCATATCAATTGCTGCTGCTTCAAATACTGCGCAGCTTGTCTTATACGGCCTAGATAAGACTCTTGCTACCTGGTAGGAGGGGAGAGGGCATTCTTTAGTTCCTCCCCCATTCTACCATTGCCCTTGCCATCCAGGCTAAAGCCACAGCATGCCTTGTCACTGGCAGAGAGAGAATTTTTTTTTTTTTTAAAGAAACGATCTACTCTTCTATCTGTGACATCATTTAGTGAAGTGGACGGCAATGGTAAAAATAAGATTTTACTTACCGATAAATCTATTTCTCATAGTCCGTAGTGGATGCTGGGACTCCGTAAGGACCATGGGGAATAGCGGCTCCGCAGGAGACAGGGCACAAGAATAAAAGCTTTAGGATCAGGTGGTGTGCACTGGCTCCTCCCCCTATGACCCTCCTCCAAGCCTCAGTTAGGATACTGTGCCCGGACGAGCGTACATAATAAGGAAGGATATTGAATCCCGGGTAAGACTCATACCAGCCACACCAATCACACCGTACAACTCGTGATCTGAACCCAGTTAACAGTATGATAACAACGAAGGAGCCTCTGAAAAGATGGCTCACAACAACAATAACCCGATTTTGTTAACAATAACTATGTACAAGTATTGCAGACAATCCGCACTTGGGATGGGCGCCCAGCATCCACTACGGACTATGAGAAATAGATTTATCGGTAAGTAAAATCTTATTTTCTCTGACGTCCTAGTGGATGCTGGGACTCCGTAAGGACCATGAGGATTATACCAAAGCTCCCAAACGGGCGGGAGAGTGCGGATGACTCTGCAGCACCGAATGAGAGAACTCCAGGTCCTCCTCAGCCAGGGTATCAAATTTGTAGAATTTAGCAAACGTGTTTGCCCCTGACCAAGTAGCTGCTCGGCAAAGTTGTAAAGCCGAGACCCCTCGGGCAGCCGCCCAAGATGAGCCCACTTTCCTTGTGGAATGGGCTTTTACAGATTTAGGCTGTGGCAGGCCTGCCACAGAATGTGCAAGTTGAATTGTACTACAAATCCAACGAGCAATAGTCTGCTTAGAAGCAGGAGCACCCAGCTTGTTGGGTGCATACAGGATAAACAGCGAGTCAGACTTTCTGACTCCAGCCGTCCTGGAAACATATATTTTCAGGGCCCTGACAACGTCAAGTAACTTGGAGTCCTCCAAGTCCCTAGTAGCCGCAGGCACCACAATAGGTTGGTTCATGTGAAAAGCAGAAACCACCTTAGGGAGAAATTGAGGACGAGTCCTCAATTCTGCCCTGTCAGAATGAAAAATTAAGTAAGGGCTTTTATATGATAAAGCCGCCAATTCTGACACACGCCTGGCTGAAGCCAGGGCTAACGGCATCGTCACCTTCCATGTGAGATATTTTAAGTCCACAGTGGTGAGTGGTTCAAACCAATGTGACTTAAGGAACCTCAAAACAACATTGAGATCCCAAGGTGCCACTGGAGGCACAAAAGGAGGTTGTATATGCAGTACCCCTTTTACAAATGTCTGAACTTCAGGTACTGAAGCCAGTTCTTTCTGGAAGAAAATCGACAGGGCCGAAATTTGAACCTTAATGGACCCTAATTTTAGGCCCATAGACAGTCCTGTTTGCAGGAAATGGAGGAAACGACCCAGTTGAAATTCCTCTGTAGGGGCCTTCTTGGCCTCACACCACGCAACATATTTTCGCCAAATGCGGTGATAATGTTTTGCGGTTACATCCTTCCTGGCTTTGACCAGGGTAGGGATGACTTCATCTGGAATGCCTTTTTCCTACAGGATCCGGCGTTCAACCGCCATGCCGTCAAACGCAGCCGCGGTAAGTCTTGGAACAGACAAGGCCCCTGCTGGAGCAGGTCCTTTCTTAGAGGTAGAGGCCACGGGTCTTCCGTGAGCATCTCCTGAAGTTCCGGGTACCAAGTCCTTCTTGGCCAATCAGGAACCACGAGTATCGTTCTTACTCCTCTCCTTCGTATGATTCTCAGTACTTTTGGTATGAGAGGCAGAGGAGGGAACACATACACTGACTGGTACACCCACGGTGTCACCAGAGCGTCCACCGCTATTGCCTGAGGGTCCCTTGACCTGGCGCAATATCTGTCTAATTTTTTGTTTAGACGTGACGCCATCATGTCCACCTTTGGTTTTTCCCAACGGTTTACAATCAGGTGGAAGACTTCTGGGTGAAGTCCCCACTCTCCCGGGTGAAGGTCGTGTCTGCTGAGGAAGTCTGCTTACCAGTTGTCCACTCCCGGAATGAACACTGCTGACAGAGCTATCACATGATTTTCCGCCCAGCGAAGAATCCTTGCAGCCTCTGCCATTGCCCTCCTGCTTCTCGTGCCGCCCTGTCTGTTTACGTGGGCGACTGACGTGATGTTGTCCGATTGGATCAATACCGCCTGACCCTGAAGCAGGGGTTTCGCTTGACTTAGGGCATTGTAAATGGCCCGTAGTTCCAGAATGTTTATATGAAGAGATGTTTCCATGCTTGACCACAAGCCCTGGAAGTTTTTTCCCTGTGTGACTGCTCCCCAGCCTCTCAGGCTTGCATCCGTGGTCACCAGGATCCAATCCTGAATGCCGAATCTGCGGCCCTCTAGAAGATGAGCACTCTGCAACCACCACAGGAGAGACACCCTTGTCTTTAGTGACAGGGTTATCCGCTGCTGCATCTGAAGATGCGAACCGGACCATTTGTCCAGTAGATCCCACTGAAACGTTCTTGCATGGAATCTTCCGAATGGAATTGCTTCGTAAGAAGCCACCATTTTTCCCAGGACCCTCGTGCACTGATGCACTGACACCTGGGCTGGTTTTAGGAGGTTCCTGACTACCTCGGATAACTCTTTGGCCTTCTCCTCCGGGAGAAAAACCTTCTTCTGGACTGTGTCCAGAATCATTCCTAGGAACAGAAGACGTGTCGTTGGAATCAGCTGCGATTTTGGAATATTTAGGATCCACCCGTGCTGACGTAACACTATCTGAGATAGTGCTACTCCGACTTCTAACTGTTCCCTGGACCTTGCCCTTATCAGGAGATCGTCCAAGTAAGGGATAATTAATACGCCTTTTCTTCGAAGAAGAATCATCATTTCGGCCATTACCTTGGTAAAGACCCGAGGTGCCGTGGACAACCCAAACGGCAGCGTCTGAAACTGATAATGACAGTCTTGTACTACAAACCTGAGATACCCTTGGTGAGAAGGGTAGATTGGGACGTGGAGATAAGCATCTTTGATGTCCAGAGACACCATATAGTCCCCTTCTTCCAGGTTCGCTATCACCGCTCTGAGTGATTCCATCTTGAATTTGAACCTTTTTATGTAAGTGTTCAAGGATTTCAGATTTAAAATTGGTCTCACCGAGCCGTCCGGCTTCGGTACTACAAACAGCGTGGAATAATACCCCTTTCCTTGTTGTAGGAGGGGTACCTTGATTATCACCTGCTGGGAATACAGCTTGTGAATGGCTTCCAGAACTGCCTCCCTGTCGGAGGGAGACTTTGGCAGAGCAGACTTCAGGAACCGGCGAGGGGGAAACGCCTCGAATTCCAGTTTGTACCCCTGCGATACTACCTGTAGAATCCAGGGATCCACTTGCGAGTGAGCCCACTGCGCGTTGAAATTCTTGAGACGGGCCCCCACCAAGCCTGAGTCTGCTTGTAAAGCCCCAGCGTCATGCTGAAGACTTGGCAGAAGCAGGGGAAGGCTTCTGATCCTGGGAAGCGGCTGCATGGTGCAGTCTTTTTCCCCTTCCTCTGCCCCGGGGCAGAAAGGAATGGCCTTTTGCTCGCTTGTATTTATGGGAACGAAAGGACTGAGTTTGAAAAGACGGTGTCTTTTTCTGTTGATGTGAAGTGACCTGGGGTAAGAAGGTGGACTTTCCAGCCGTTGCCGTGGCCACCAGGTCCGAAAGACCAGCCCCAAATAACTCCTCCCCTTTATACGGCAATACTTCCATATGTCGTTTGGAATCCGCATCCCCTGACCACTGACGCGTCCATAACGTTCTTCTGGCAGAGATGGACATAGCACTTACTCTTGATGCCAGGGTGCAAATATCCCTCTGTGCATCACGCATATATAGTAATGCATCCTTCAAATGCTCTATAGTTACCAATATATTGTCCCTATCCAGGGTATCAATATTTTCAGTCAGGGAATCCGACCACGCGACTCCAGCACTGCACATCCAGGCTGAAGCGATTGCTGGTCGCAGTATAACACCAGTATGTGTGTATATACTTTTTAGGATATTTTCCAGCCTTCTATCAGCTGGTTCTTTGAGGGTGGCCGTATCAGGAGACGGTAACGCTACTTGTTTAGATAAACGTGTGAGCGCCTTATCTACCCTAGGGGGTGTTTCCCAACGTGTCCTAACCTCTGATGGGAAAGGATATAGTGCCAATAATTTATTAGAAATTAGCAGTTTTTTGTCGGGAGAAACCCACGCTTTATCACATACCTCATTCAATTCATCTGACTCAGGAAAAACTATTGGTAGTTTTTTCACCCCCCACATAATACCCTTCTTAGTGGTATTTGTAGTGTCAGAAATGTGCAATGCTTCCTTCATTGCCGTGATCATGTAACGTGTGGCCCTACTGGACATTACGTTCGACTCATCACCGTCGACACTAGACTCCGTATCTGTGTCTGGGTCTGTGTCGACCCACTGAGGTAACGGGCGTTTTAGGGCCCCTGACGGTGTCTGAGACGCCTGGACAGGCACTAATTGATTTGCCGGCTGTCTCATGTCGTCAACAGTTTTTTGCAAAGTGTTGACATTATCACTTAATTGTTTGAACACGATCATCCAGTCAGGTGTCGACTCCCTAGGGGGTGACATCACTAACGCAGGCAATTGCTCCGCCTCCACATCATTTTCCTCCTCATACATGTCGACACACACGTACCGACACACAGCACACACACCGGGAATGCTCTGATAGAGGACAGGACCCCACGAGCCCTTTGGAGAGACAGAGGGAGAGTTTGCCAGCACACACCCAGCGCTATATATATATACAGGGATAACCTTATATAAGTGTTATTCCCTTATAGCTGCTGTTTATATTGTCATTTGCTGCCAATAGTGCCCCCCCTTCTCTTTTTTACCCTGATTCTGAAGCAAGACTGCAGGGGAGAGTCAGGGAGCCGTCCTTCCAGCGGAACTGTGAGGGAAAATGGCGCTTGTGTGCTGAGGAGATAGGCTCCGCCCCTTCACGACGTCCTTATCTCCCGCTTTTTTGTGTAAAAATGGCAGGGGTTAAAATACATCCATATAGCCCAGGAGCTATATGTGATGTATTCTTTTGCCACCTAAGGTATTATCATTTATATTGCGTCTCAGGGCGCTCCCCCCCAAGTGCCCTGCACCCTCAGTGACCGGAGTGTGAAGTGTGCTGAGAGCAATGGCGCACAGCTGCGGTGCTGTGCGCTACCTTAGTCTGAAGACAGGATTGTCTTCTGCCGCCGATTTCACCGGAACATCTTCGTCTCTTCTGGCTCTGTAAGGGGGACGGCGGCGCGGCTCCGGTGACCCATCCAGGCTGTACCTGTGATCGTCCCTCTGGAGCTAATGTCCAGTAGCCTAAGAAGCCCAATCCACTCTGCATGCAGGTGAGTTCGCTTCTTCTCCCCTTAGTCCCACGATGCAGTGAGCCTGTTGCCAGCAGGACTCACTGAAAATAAAAAAACCTAAATTAAACTTTTATTCTAAGCAGCTCAGGAGAGCCACCTAGCCTGCACCCTTCTCGTTCGGGCACAAAAATATAACTGAGGCATGGAGGAGGGTCATAGGGGGAGGAGCCAGTGCACACCACCTGATCCTAAAGCTTTTATTCTTGTGCCCTGTCTCCTGCGGAGCCGCTATTCCCCATGGTCCTTACGGAGTCCCAGCATCCACTAGGACGTCAGAGAAATAGATTTGCGCACAAGTCGAACAACATGTGCATCTACTCTAGGAGGAACTTCTCTTTTTGAACAGTCCACAGCTGGAAAGGGATAGAAAGAATCCCTAAAACAGTTAAAGCTGCTCCAGGCCAGGCTTGAACTCACAACCTTTAGCATTGCTCAACAGATACTGTCTTATAAGTACCATGCACTGCCATTGCATCACTGGAGCACTATTTAAATACAGGTGTCTTAGATTTTGACACTGCTTTGGCTGATTCTTCCAGAGACAGAATAGCCTTCATGCATCAATAAGGTCAGCTATATCTGATCATCATATGGGGTATTTGAATTCATCTGGTGTAGTCTGTAACATGGATGTATCTACCCTGGTTTTAATAGCCTGGCTATTTGTAAAAGCTGCTGAAACCAAAGCATAAGGAGGGAGCTGCATGTATGGGTTAATAGTGTAACCTATTCCCGGGGGTGGAACTGCAGGTGCTAATCTGCCAGCAATTGCAGACAAGGTCTGTGCGACCACACCCCTCTTGAAGGGCGTTGCCACTCATAAGTAAGATACTGGGCTATTCCATGCAAAATCACTATACCAGATAAGCATGTTAAGGGTGCAGGGCCTGATAACGTATCCTCGTCACTTTTGCCGCTCATAGACAAGGTAAATAATCAATTTTTACAAATACTACACTCTTTTGGGACTGAAAATCACTTATATAGATATAGAAGTGATATCAATCTGACCACAATCCATGTACCTGATTTGAGGTTCAGAAACAATACTGACAGACATATAAAAGTCAGCCATCACACTAGCAGTCAGTCACATGTTAAATATTAGGACATTGTCATATGAGAATATAATCAATCATAAACATTACTTTACAAGTAAGTAGGAGTACAATTACTGTATTTGTGTTTTTATAACAGCTCTTATAACAAGTATTTCAGACATTTTTATGCAGAATACAACAGTACTGTACAGGCCTCATATGCAATGTGTACCAAAATTAACAATTCATACTAACAAGTAGAAAGAATTTTAGTCATGTATAACCCTTTCTCAGTAGAGTGGGATACAGGGAGACTCACCCCACTTCCATGATCGCTCAATACGCTTGAAAGACGCTGAGTGGATTCAGACGCTACTAGTGTACACTGCCGCTCTGATAACTGATGAGAGACATAGACGCTCACTAACGGACACAGACGCTCAATGAACGATAAGTGTATGCAGACGCTACTGTCTGCGACTCAGTCTAGGCGGCAATTCTAGTGTACACAACCGCATCGTGGTAGCGTCTGAGACGGAAGTGAGGTCATTAGTTCATGGACAGGAGTCGCGCGGAAACTGGTCATGAGAATAATCACCAGCAGGGAGTTGGTGAGGACGAGGACCTACGGACGGGAGCTGTGGTGTGTGTGCGGTTGGAGACGGCATTTCACCTGGGACTTTATTCTCGGCAACAGCTTTCCTGTTCAAGAGTCTACCTGATCCTTTACATGTTGATTTTTATTCATTGTTTGCGAGTGCATTGTTTTATTAAATTCCTTTGTCTTTTAAGACGTTAGTGCACTATTGCCTTGTTACTTTTTAAGCCATCCAGTAAGGAGTCTTGTTCCATTGAGGGATAGTGGCAATTTCAACACCTCTGATTATCTACATGCAATATCAAAACCGCCTTATGTGAGTGGGACCATATTAATGGAAGCGTGTTTGGTGTCAAAATAGAGTTGCACTATGGTTGTGTGTTCTTTTGCATTTTAGAAACCTGTATGCATCATATGAACCTTACCGCCTCTGAGAACAAATCAGACTCCATTGTGTAAGGTCCTTTTTCTTGAGGGTATTAAATTAGCGCCACGTGGTGCCACATCCATTTGTTCCTAATCCTCCCTTCCCCGTTGCCTAAAGCTAACCCTCCCCGCTTGGTGCCTAACTCTAATCCTCCCTTTCCAGCTTCCTAAATCTAACCCTAGCCTCCCCTTGTAGGTGCCTAAGCCTAACCCCCCCCCTCCTTCCCCGGTACCTAACCACCCCCCTTCCTGTCCCTGAACCCTAACCCCCTTTCTAATGTCTAAACTTAACATCCCACTCCCCGCGGAAGGTTGTGAACGAGTCCTGCTAAAAGAATGTTCGGGATTCCAGGCCTCTGTATTTTGACGCCGGGATACCGAAAAAAAAAAAAATATTTCTTTCTTATGTTGCCTTTCTTCTTTCCAATTTTTAAATTCGCCCCAAAGTTTTGGAAACATTTGTTTTTAACTCTATGGGGAGGATTCAATTGTTTTTTGGACAGTAAGAATATGCACCCAATGGAGCTATTCTGTTTTGTCTATTGGACGAGACTGCACAACTTCTCTTGCTTGTCATGCCCAAATGCACCAAGTCTAAAAACATAAAGCGGCTAAACCCGTGCAAAGTCCTGGATAGCGCGCCCAAACCAAAGACTTTTCACTTATTTCTGCTCGCTTCTTCAGGAGACCTCTGTATATGATCAACAGCATTTCAATAGCTCACACTTTCTCCAATTGGTTTTTTGCGGATGGAAGCTCCAGAACTGTGCACAGTCCTAGAGATGAGATCTTACCATTGACCTATAAAGTGTAAATATAAACCACCTCTTTCCTGTTACGAACTTCTTCCTTTACAATCAACTTCTATTGACTTTCCTTCTAATCATCTGAAGGGAGGCCCTTTCCTCCTTAGTTACCATTGCATTCATTCTGCTTTCAGAGGTGTGGCCCCAAGTAGTCTTTTTCTACTTTTTAAATTTACTTTTTTCCCTACCTAACTACAAATCTATTCTACTTGTTCTGGGGAGAAAAGAACAGTATTTTGCAATCTGTACAATATTGGCTAAATTCCCATACCAGTCAATAGATTTAGTAACAAGGTAATCTACAGTAAATATATATTAGTGTCCTTTTCATTTACATGTCTGCTGGTAAAATATTCACTGAACAGAGCATATTACTGAAAGCCCCTAAGGGCTAAAGACACCAAAATATCCCCTAATTAAGGGTTTCCCCTATATAATGCCTGTAAAGGTAGAAATGCTGTATGATGCAGATTTCCCAATGAAGTTTTTACTTTCAAAGAGCATTTTGAATCTTAACTTTTGAAAAGGTATTAATACCTAGTATTTTGCAATTACGCGATACATTCTCATGCAAGGTCTGTTTCGCTGATACACACGTGTGAAATACTCATGCATATCAGCGTAAGGATGAACGATCCTTTAGCTTGTAGCAAAGTGGCCAGCATGAACCCATGTGGAATGTATCAGAATAAACTCCCTTATGTAAAAGATGGAAATAAACCGTTTGGCTCGGAGGAGTCCTTTGGAAAACCTACAGACATGTCTAGGCTTACCATACTATCCCTTTAAACCGGGACACTAATGAATTACACAAATTCTGTGGCTGGCTGGCTGACTTCCCAAATCGGCCACAGAACCTCTGTAATCCATGAGCGTCCCTGTTTAAAGGGATGGTAGGGTAAGCCTAGACATGTAAGATTCCATACAAAACTTGTGTTTTAGGTGTTAAGGGGGGGGGGGGGGGGGGGTGCACACGGAGTGATATTTACTTATATATCTGACTAGATTGCTTAGAAATTAAGCAAACACTGCTCCATGTGTGTAGGGGTGCCGGCGACAGCGATGCGCGGTCCCTCGCACCGCTATCGCCGGCTCTAGATGGGGCATGCATGCCGGGTGGAGTTTTTTTTTTCCTCCCTCGCTCAGCACACAGATCGCACTGTGTGCGGAGCTTGAGAGATGTGTGCTGAGCATTCTGTGCTAGATTGCTCAGCACACATCTCCGGGACAAATCTCCCCGTTAGTATAGGGCTTAATGGTGCTTTAATACATTCAAACTTTCTCCACCTGGAGACAATTTAATGGGCGGGATTCAATTCTTTTCACTCCTTTCTACACCCGTTCTGTTTCTGCCCTCAGGGGCGTGGTATCATTATTTCAGGAGTAGGGAGGCACACAATCCTTTACACAGCTAAACCTGATCACTATGGGCGCAATATGCACGATAACGAAGATCATTTTAGAAAGGAAATTGGGCGTGATATATCATTTGAATCCCACACTGAATTAGTCAATCACAATTACACATTTTCTAGAGAGCTGTTAACCCTTACCAACAGAGACAGTTTCCCCTATCCACCCATCTGCACTGCATAACTCTTGCTGCACTCTGCTCAGTCAGTCCATCAAAGTGCACCAGCTAACAAGCTGGGGAGAGTGTTTACATAGCTTGGCCTGATCAGGATTACACAGCTCACAGGCATGCTATCCCTGCCCTTTTAGCAGTCTTTTTCAGCATCTGTACACAGCTTTAGCTTGTCTGCAAACCAAGCTAAGAGAGCTAGGCACAAAAGGAAAAAGAGGAACAGGCACATCTGATAATTGATGGAGACATTCCTCTTCTGTCAGGTCTGTAAGACATTCTGCTCATGTATAAACTTGTGCACGTCAGGTCTTTCAGACACAAAATATAGTTCTCCAGGAAAATGTCAGTCCCATGTGCACAGCAATGCAAGAGCTACTAGGGACCTTTGTTTTTAACCCCTCAGTCCTTGCCAATGTGATTTTCTATAGAAAAGCAATTGCCTATAATTAAAAAATTAAAAACAGGAATAAGCAAATAACGTGGTAGTTTATCAGATTGGACATGGATTCTGGCTACTCTGGGTTAACACTAACATGATTCAGCATTTGGAAAGAGGGAGAGGAGGTTTCTAAATGGAATAAGGTAAACAACTGCCTAAAGATGCAAATAAGGACTAGCCCCAGCTCTTCCACACCACAAACTCAGGCCGGTCAGGTTATAAACATCGGACAATAAAAGATTGTGACTATCGGCCTATCACACTGTCTGCCAGTCAACCAGTAATGCGTGGTTCAAAGACCTTATCTAATAGACAGGACGTACTAAAAGGAATCTGCATTTTTCCAACCTTTCAAAGCATTAATATAGAAGCTCATCAGATGTACTTAATAGAAAATGTGAGATGTAAAGCTGAAATAGTTTACATTAGGCAACTTTAAGTTAAGAAAGAAATGCTGCTGCTAAATGTAAAGCAGATCCATAAAAAACAGAATAACCATCTTATGTCATTCTACAGATTGTTAATAGTGGATAGCAAGTCAGCAATACTGTTACAGGCAGAGCCGGCCCTAACCAATATGATGCCCTAGGCAAGATTTTGGCTGGTGCCCCCTAGCACCACTGCTGGTTCTGCCTCTGACCTTGCACCTCTTTCCCAGCACCATCACCCCTCACCCATAGCAGTCCTTGTACCCCCTATATTTTAAATAGGAACAGTTTGCACATTTGACGCACAGCCCAAAAAGGGGCATCTTCTTGCTGGGAAGGGGCATGGCCACACAATAGTAACCCCAATTCCAATTACGCCACACAGTACTGCAACTTTATTCACATTTTATCTTGCGATAGTGTCCATAATCCATATTACATCCCACAGTAGTATTACTTTACCTTATAAACGTTACTCCTCACAGTAGTGCCCCTTATTCACATTACATCACACTGAATTGCTCCTTATTCACATTACACCACACCTTATTGCTCTTTATTCACATTAGACAACACAGTAGTGCCCTTTCTATATGCAACGCCACATAGTAGAGCACCCCTTATACACATAATGCCACACATTAGTAATGCATTTATACACAATTCCACACAGTAATGCCCCTTACACGAGACATATTAATGTCCTTATAAACATAATGCGCCTTACACATTATGACAACCTTTATTAATGCCCTTTTACACATAATGTCCCTTACACATATGGCGCACATTATTAATGCCCTTATACACATAATGACACACATAGTGCCCCCTACACATTTGCTGCACATTATTAGTGCCCCTATACACATAATGACACACATACAGTAAGTATCGTTACACATATGCCGCACATTATTAATGCCCTTATACACATAATGACACACATAGTGGCCCTTTACACATATGTTGCACATTATTAATGCATTTTTACATGACACACATAATGCTCCTTACACATATTCCGAACACTACTGCACAGCCAACCCATTCACATGCACACAGCACTCACACTTCCACTAACACTGTGACCTCTGCATCTGCTTGGATACAGATGTGTCCTCACAAATCTTGCCTCAATGCTAACGTTGGGCACCTTTTTTTTATTGAAAATGCATCTTATTTGCATTGCTGTGTGGCTAGTATGCACAAGCAGCTTCTGCTGATTAAACGGATATGCAGCATGCCTATATACCTGTGTGAGACTGTGGCTGTATCTGCATATGAAATGCTACATACAGAATATAGGCATGCTGCATATCATTTTAATCAGCAGAAGCTGCTGATGCCCCTAGGCATTTCAAATGCCCTAGGCAATTGCCTAGTTTGCCTATGCCTATGGCCTGCTCTGGTTACAGGCCAACATGTGTCTAGTCATTATGTCTGCATCCATTTGATGTCCACCTGCGCACATTACAGATTATTACGATAAGGAATCTCCACTTATTCCCCTGCGCACCTCTATGGGGCGTGAGAAAAGATAATCCTAGATACAGTATATACTCGAGTATAAATCGACCCGAATATAAGCCGAGGCACCTAATTTTACCACAAAAACCTGGGAAAACTTATTGACTTGAGTATAAGCCTAGGGTGGAAAATGCAGCTCTAGCCGTACACAGCCCTCATACTGCCAGATATGACCCCACAGTGCCAGATATGCCCCCTCGTAGTGCCAGATATGCCCCCTCAGTGCCAGATATGCCCCCTCATAGTGCCAGATATGCCCCCTCATAGTGCCAGATATGCCCCCTCATAGTGCCAGATATGCCCCCTCATAGTGCCAGATATGCCCCCTCATAGTGCCAGATATGCCCCCTCATAGTGCCAGATATGACCCCCCACAGTGCCAGATATGCCCCCTCATAGTGCCAGATATGCCCCCTCATAGTGCCAGATATGCCCCCTCATAGTGCCAGATATGCCCCCTCATAGTGCCAGATATGCCCCCTCATAGTGCCAGATATGCGCCCCCCCCCCCCCCCCAAGTGGCAAATATGCTCCCCCAGTGCCAGTTACCTTCCGCCGCTCCCGCGCTGTCTTGTGAAGGAGGGACATGGAAGGCACAGCGCGCGCCTCTCCTGTGTCCCTCCGGCGTCTCCGGCGGGTCTGTTAAATGAAGTGCCGGTTCGTGAGCCAATCAGAGCTCACGAACGGGTACTTCCTTTAATAGACCCGTTGCTGCCGCCGGAGAGACACAGGAGAGGCGTGCGCTGTACCTACCGTGTCCCTCCTTCACACTGCAGTGACTGCCATCCGTGTCCCCACTCCTTCCCATGTCCTGCACTCCACACACCTGCACTGACTCGAGTATAAGCCAAGGGGACTTTTTCAGCACAAAAAAAAAGTGCTGAAAAAGTCGGCTTATACTCGAGTATATACGGTACATTACCAGGGAACTCATTTATGGGTCTCCGCAGAAGCACCCTACAGTACATCATGGAGAAGTGAATCTCCCCCCTAGGATTACGCTCCATTGAGGCAGGGACGTAGCTAAATATTATCCTGGCACAATGTAAAGATTAATAAAAAAAATTATGTTACACAGACATACCTCTAAGGTTTATCTTAGATGCTGGTTTGTATAGAGCAGGCATATCCAAACTGCGGCCCTCCAGCTGTTGAGAAACTACACATCCCAGCATGCCCTGACACAGCTTTAGCATTCTCTGACAGAAAAACTGTGTCAGGGCATGCTGGGATACGTAGTTTCACAACAGCTGGAGGGCCGCCGTTTGGACATGCCTGGTATAGAGGTTCCTGTGACACTAATCTCAAGTCATTATCCGGAGCCGATTAACTTAATGCTCCCACCTTAATGTCACACATTTCCTGCCAGTACATGGGGTGTTCACACTCATTAATAGCCAAATATTAATTGCTGCAGAGAAAAAAAAAGTAGGTATAAAACAAAGTAAACAAATTATATTGGAACAAAACATCACAATCCGGTAATAAGAAGCACATCTGAAACAAACTACTCATCAAAAGTCCGTAGGCAGCAAGATCTGGTTATTTGCCCTGATTGTCAGGTAAATAGTGGCATGGTAACATTTTGGGCAGATCTGCAAGATGTAGAATTGATCACAGTCGTGCAGAATCACCACATCATATCGTTCCAAAAACTTCCTTGTCCAGGTCAGCCGACTGGAATTCTCATTCCAATCTGTCTATATCAGATTTTAATTGGATAAGATATTTGTCTTTAATTGGATAAGATATATGACTGGTCATAAATGTTAAGCTGGGTACACACTAGATGATTATCTTAACTATGTGGCCGATTCAGACACATCGTTAAAATAGTCTAGTGTGTACCCAGAGAGTTCACAAGGGGGGTAATTCCAAGTTGATCGCAGCAGGAAATTTTTTAGCAGTTGGGCAAAACCATGTGCACTGCAGGGGGGGCAGATATAACATTTGCAGAGAGTTAGATTTGGGTGGGTTATTTTATTTCTGTGCAAGGTAAATACTGGCTGCTTTATTTTTTACACTGCAAATTAGATTGCAGATTGAACACACCCAACCCAAATCTAACTCTCTCTGCACATGTTATATCTGCCTCCCCTGCAGTGCACATGGTTTTGCCCAATTGCTAACAGAATTCCTGCTGCGATCAACTTGGAATTACCCCCAATGTGTGATCCCTCGGGTCGCTAGCGACATCCCTTCAGCTGTACATGTAGCTCAGTCTGCATGTACCACTCCATTACTGCAGACATAGCGCCAGGTACACACATTGTTTAGTGTGTACCCAGCTTAACATTTATGCCTTTACACCCTCGGCACAATTATGAGAAACCTGTAGGTCAGGGGTATGTAACATGCAGCCCTCCAACTGTTGTAATACTACAATTGCCAGCAATCCCTGCCACAGTTGTAGCATGCCCTAATAGCAAAACTCGGGCAGGGCATGCTGGGGTGTGTAGTTGGGCAGCAGATGGAGGGCCACATGTTGTATTCCCTGCTGTAGGCACTTGTTTATTTTTTACACCATTATTATTATTTTTTTGTTTTATTAAAGTAAAACAACTTCTATTTATATAAGCAGCACCTAGTAGGTTTATCCAGCAGTGGACAGAAGTTATTTAGATACAAGCACTTGAAAAAATAAGAGAACCAGGTGTCACTGTCTTTGGAAGTGATATCAAAAGGAAGGGCCACTGTACCTCAGCGCCTCCCATGTTCCCATCTATGGCAACTATTCTTTACTCCATATGTAACATTTTGGTCAGCGGGATATGTTTTCCTCCACAGTTATTGCTAGACATCTTGAAAATGACTCTGTAGCAGCATGCATTTAACATTGGAGGGTATTTAATACATAATTGAATCTACTTCAAGACAATATAAGGGTGGGAGACAAATTACTTTCCCCAAATACTCGGCATGAGAACATTGAACATAAAATCCAATATGCAAGTTCATCATGCAGCAGAGCAAGCGTTTGCATGCTGCTGGTGTACAGGCTGTTTATCCTGGCGGAGAATAAAGGGATCCAGTTGCCCATAAACAAATGCATGCAGTCATTTGTTTGTCCATTCCCAGAATGCCTTGTGCCTGCCGATATTCACACTGTGTGATAATTCAGCTCTTCTAAACATTCTCTCAGCTACTACGCCAGCACTGCTCATTCTAATGTACTATATTACTCCACACGGACACTAATGTTCTCCGTGTCGCAATCCTATGCATTTACTATGTCATTCTGCTATGCAAGTAAAAACTGGTCAGTATGATTATACAGTAATAACAGGGTTTCTGGCTATTTGCATTTATCAGTTAACACCAGACCACACATGTAAAAACGATGTCCA
Organism: Pseudophryne corroboree; assembly: GCF_028390025.1. NCBI lineage: Eukaryota > Metazoa > Chordata > Amphibia > Anura > Myobatrachidae > Pseudophryne > Pseudophryne corroboree. The sequence goes on from NC_086446.1 coordinate 573,911,025, forward strand.
GCAAGACAATTCTAAAGTAGGTATACAATGTATATATGTATACAATGGTGACTACCAGATCAGATATGGGATACAGTCGTTAGGTCGACAGTCATTAGATCAACTACTATAGGTCGACATGGTCATTCGGTCGGCGGGTCAAAAGGTCGACATGAGTTTTTCACATTTTTTCCCAATTTTTGGACTTTACGATCCATGTGGACTACAATTGGGAACGGTAATCTGTGCCGAGCGAAGCAGTAGCAGAGCGAGGCACCTTGCCCGAAGCATGGCGAGCAAAGCATGCCATGCGAGGGGACACGGTGCACTAAGTGGGGTTCACCGTCACTATACAAAGAAAACGACACCAAAAAAGTCCAAAAACTCATGTCGACCTTTTCACCTGTCTACCTAGCACATGTCGACCTAATGAACATGTCGACCTAGTCTCTGTTGACCTAATGCATGTCAACCAAATGACTGTCAACCTAGGTTGGGTCGACACAATGACCCATACCAATCAAATATATAGGGCTCATGTTGGTATCAGCAAATCACCACCACATCATATACAGCACCTTATCAGGGTGCATATCTGCTTACAACAGAGCTACACATTACATATTTGCTGAACATTAGAAATTCCCATCAAGTGCTACATTTGGTTCTCCCCCACCAGACTTCATCCACAAGGAATATCTATTTATACACACAATTCGTATGGACACTTTCCAATAGTGTAATGTAAACAAGCACTGTCCATACTCCACTCTTAATAAAAATGTAATCAAATACGAGGGAGGGGAGGTTTGCTTACAGAACTGCACTTACATTTCACATCAGCTGACTCAAGCTACAGAAAGGCAGAGAAGAGGTATGGGGTTATAGTTGCCGGCAGTTGGGATCCCAGAGGTCATGATACAGACACCAGGATCCTGACGGCTGACAATGCCGCCAGCCAGAATCCCGGCTAAAAGGGGCTATCCCCACTTGTGGGTGTCCAAGACACCCATAGAGTGGGAATAGAACCTGTGGTGATCGCAGCGAGCCAGCAAGGGGACTCTTTGTGCTTGCCCCGCTGAGGGCCTACTGACGATCGGGATGCGGCTGTTGGGATACTGTTGGGATACTGCTGGCATCCCGATAGTCGGTAACTCATACCGATCCCAGAGAAGAATATAATACCCACCGTAGAATATTCATAGGACACACGCAGATGTGTCCTTCCTGGTCTAGCCTCTGTGCGTAATAAGTTGCGACATACAGGGCGTTTGAGAGCCGCCAGCCCCGTGCATCTCGGACAGCAGGGAGTGTTAGAAATTTACACACTTATCAAACGAAATGTGGGAAGATTTCGCTTTTTGTAGCTTTCACAGTTTGTGCTAAGAAAATAGACTTCTGGAAATGGAATTCAGTTGTTTTTGGGTGCCTGTAGCTACAGTCTAAAGTGATGGGGGCTATTCAATTGTTTTTGGGTGCCTGTCACTTATCACAAATTCAGCTTGCACCCTCCTGTGGTACCCAAAAGCCCTAAAGTAGAGCTTTTGGGCGTCTTACTGCAACGCACCCAGAGGTTTGTATGGGAAAAGCCATTTTACACCACTTATACCGCTTTCACATCGCAAACCCTGCTTTTGAAACGGTTCTTTAAACTGTTATTAAAACGGGTCTGAGCAGTTAAACCCCCTTCACATCGCATGTTGTAACTGGCATATTACCCTTTCATTACCGTTTTGGTACATTTCACACTGAACCCGTTTCTCCCATAGAAAACAGTGGTTGTCATTTTAAATGGACTTTTCTGGCCCACACATTATTAATAATTATTAATAATTTGGCTAGTCGTACGATGGAACCCAGCAGCTTCAAGCATCTTTACCATGTTTTTGTAGATTACTGCATCCTTCACTGTCCCAGTGATTTGTCTAGCAATTTCTTCATCCCCTCTCATCCTAAGCAGCTCCCTAACCTCCTCATCACTCCAATTTGTCATTTTAAACTGTATTCTGTATAATAAAACACTTCTTCACTCTCATGTGTTTCCTCCAGTTTATTTCCTGCTTCTGCCTGGTGACATCACGGGTGTAGTATGGCTGACCGCCGGTCTCCTGACCGCCGGTCAGCTTACCGACGCCGGGATCCCGGCAGCATACAGACGCCGGGATCCCGGCAGCATATCAACGCCGGGATCCCGGCGGGGAGGGGCGAGTGCAGCAAGCCCTTGCGGGCTCGCCACGCTGCGGGCTTGGTGGCGACTGCGGTCGCCACGGGTTCTATTCCCACTCTATGGGTGTCGTGGACACCCACGAGTGGAAATAGTTCCTGTTGGTCGGCATGCCGACCATCGGGAAAGTGAGCCGTCGGGCTCGTGGAGGAGGTCATGTGACTGTCGGTCAGCTGACCGGCGGTCACATGAATACCACCCGACATCACGCATGGAGACAGCCTATCATCTTCTGTGGTTTGGAAAGACAGTTTCAGAGCCTTTCACATTGCACAATGAAACGGGTCTGAACCGTGTAGGACCCTGCTTTTTAACCGTTTTAAAATACCAGTAATCTGTAACCAGTAATTTCAAAGTGGCCCTTTCACACCGCAGCTAGAACTGTTTTGGAAGGCTTGAAAAACGGCAATTTACCGGGTTATAGCTGCGGTGTGAAAGGGGTATAATCCTGATGCATTAGGATGTGAAAAATTAGCATTTTAGATTTGAAGGACTTAAAAAAACACCACCTTCTTATTTATTTTCTTGTTAATTTTAACTTGGTCACCATAGTGTGTTTTATGGGTCCTCCCTTTACCAGCACTAAAGGATTGAGTGTAAACTGATCTAATTCACATGGATCTGTTGTGCTTGCAGGCAGAGGAGCACTGATAAGAGGTCTTCCATCTACCTTGGGACGGTTAATTGCTGGGGGAAAGTTTTTGTGATGTCATTGCAGTGACATTAGATTTTCTGTCTAGACATGGAAGTAGCACATAGCTTTCCCTAAGAAGCAGCATACATAAGTGTCATACACACACAGCTCTCCTGTAGGTAAGAGAATACTGGGCTTTTTTTCTCTCCCATAATAAGGTTACATGTGCTTTAGGAGGAGCTCCTTATCCCTAGGTGCTTTTTTTCTTCTGTCCCTGTTATAAATTTAATTTCGAGCGATGGGCCGGACCAGCTGACACAGTACATCTGAATGACTAAGGAATGGAGAAGTGCACCTGGCCTCCAGCAAATCAAATCTAGCATATATTTTCATACTAAAACCACATACAATAAACATTATTTTATTACCTGTAATAAATATAATAGTCCTGCAAAACACAGTTTCTACGGGTTGGGATTGTGTGACTGGCAGTTCACATCCCAACGCCGGGATTCCGTCCGTCAGTTTGCCGGAAGGGGGGGAAGCAAGAGCAACGAAGCCCCCTGTGGGCAGTGGACTCAGTGGCTCGTTGCAGGTTCCAATCGTTCCATTCCCACTCTGAGGGGCAGATGTATTAACCTGGAGAAGGCATAAGGAAGTGATAAAGCAGTGATAGGTGCAAGGTGATAAAGGCACCAGCCAATCAGCTCCAATATGTAAATTAACAGTTAGGATCTGATTGGCTGGTGCCTTTATTACCTTGCACATATCACTGCTTTATCACTTCCTTATGCCTTCTCCAGGTTAATACATCTGCCCCTGAGTGTCGTGGACACCCACGAGTGGAAATAGTCCCTGTTAGTCGGCTTCTGTATACTGACCGGCGGTATCATGACTACATCCTGTTCCTACAGTTAACCAGAAGGGAATTGTTTTGGGTTTTTTTAACATAGACAAGTCTTGTATCTTGTCAGTATGCCTTTCCTTTCATTGGTTTTATTGTATATGGCGTATCAGGTTTGTAGTGGGTTTAATAAATATATTAGTTATATATAGTCTTGTCTAGATACGAGAGCATGGCCACCATCCGCGCAGTACAATGCTCTATAAATACCAGCTATATAAGCTCTGTAAGCTCTCACAAGTAGGGCCCTCTTCCCTCATGTGCTTATCCTTTTCTTACTATAATAATCCTCAACTGCCCAAATCACGCAGTTTTTTGGCCACCTGGAACTTATCTCTGTCATCTACTGGTGTAGTTATGCTTAGTTACCCTGTACTTGTCCTATATTGTCTTCAACTGTAAGTCACTGTTTTCCTGTTTTGATTATGTGCATATGTACTCTGTAATTGGGCGCTGCGGAACCCTTGTGGCGCCATATAAATAAAAGGATAATAATAATAATAATAATAATAATAATAATAATAATAATAAATATATGCAAGACAAATATGTAATGGATTCTGCTTTACCATGCTTTGAGCCTGGGCTTCTACAGTTGAACAATTGTACGTATTGTAACCCTCCTATTAAAAAATAAATATACTACATGGAGTCTATAAATACTAAAAAAAAAAAAAAAAACTACAGGAAACCTGTAGAACATAGGACACACTGAAATAACAGGTCTCATATCTTTGGTTCTGACTCACCAAAAACAATAGCTCTTCAGTAAATTGTTATTCTTTTTGCATACACGGACACTGAGGGAATCTTTACAGAAGAGCCGTCACCAGGTCTAGGTATTTTCTTGTGATTCTGACAACTAGAATCCACTTCCTTTCAGACTGCATTATACTATACCAATATACAGTACCACACAGCTACTCTGCTTTCTGTGCAATACTACTGGAGAAATACTTCTGGAAGAGTGGCAACTAAACTCTTTTACATTGGGCTATATATCACTGTATCTTCTGGTTTTTATGGGACATAGAAATGCAGCAAAAAAAATAAACAACATTAAGCAGGTCAGTGGGTTATAAAGACATATCCATTCCTGTACAATGTTTGGTGTAGTACAGTTTGTCATTTGTCTGTTGCTAGACCTGGATTTATTGCACTGCTTGCAGGGGCACACAAAATAAAAGCTACTCTGTACAATACTAGGACAGTACAAAATACTGCACTTGGTAGTCTTTTAAATACAAAAGAATGAAAACAATCTGTGTAAAAATCTGTGAAATGGGACCTATGGAATTCATTAAGGTGTATGTAGGAATTATTGTTTATTTACTATTGTTATTATCATCATCTTCTTCTTTTATTTATACCACAAGGGTTCTGCAGCACTTAACAAGGGTACTTAATGTAATGCGACTTACGGTAAAGACAATGATTGGGGGTGTATTTCAATTAGCCACAACAGCGGGTAGAGGCATCACACCTATCTGCCAATAAACTGCTTATCCCACGTATGTGTGCTCTCTGCGATGTGCTAACCAGCGAAAAATAGAATTCAGCCGGTACCCCCAAAAATGCCATATGATAGGACTACAAAAAGTAACATAGGACAGCAATATCGGAAGTATATAAGATGGCATAATAAAAAGGTTTTGGAGACTTAAAATGTGTGAAATGGCTGCAATATAACTTGAAAATGTTAAAAAGCAAACTTGTGTACAATAAATGCAATCATTAAATTTAGGGTACATGAAAATTGGAAAAAGTATATATTTAGGTCAATTAAAGGCACTTTTAAAAAACTTGCAAAAATTACCAATTACTCCCACATGCAATCCTAAAAACACTTGTCACACTCAGAGCACCCCCGTGCACCTGTCCCATACCTTGTACCCCAATTTCCATCACTTTGCACTTTTTCACCACAAAACGGACATATTATTGGCTAATGAAAAGTAATTAAAAGCTTCAAAAGTGTCATTAAGGGGGGTGCCGAAGGAATTCTGAACCAAGTCCCAAACTTTTTACCCAAAAGTAGGGATTTTCCCCAGCTTTTCACCTGCTCAGAGTAAGTGAAGAGAAATTTGCGATAAACCATATGGAGAGGTATCACATGCGAGTAACTAGATAGCTGCGGGTCGCAAAAAAAAAAGCCAATTTTTTGTCCGCAATACCCCCCTAATGTAGGACAAGTACATGGTATATAAACACTTCTGCATCAAACGCACAGCAGCAATCAGGTCTGAATTAGCCTCATGATCACACGTGAGTAACCGAAGCCAGGAGTCCGTTACCTGGCCTAGTCACATTACATGCAACCTGCTGTCCTGCAGTCTGAGTTACAGAGTAGGACTGACCAGACAGGGGGAAGACTTTGGCTCAGTTCGTCAACTTACAAATGTTCCAACAATAGTAAGTAACAGTCCCTGTTTTTTTTATATATATATATATATATATATATATATATATATATATATATATATATATATATATATATATATACACACACACACACACACATACACATGAAACTAGTGAAGAAAAAGTATTAATAGTGTGAAGTGGACCAAGTGGTAATGTATGGACATCACTTATCTGGTGTGTACACGGTCTTCGGTCACATGACCCATGCACATATGTGAAGAGAAATAGAACAAAAATAACATAGCGTGTACCATTTTTAAAAACAATTTTCAGCATAAAATACAGTTGTATCTAAAAAATTCAAAGGTACAGGAATATTGAAGTAAAAAAGCTCATCTGTCCATAAGGAGGTCTTAGGTACAGCAGTTCCAACGCGTTTCGTCAACAGTATGACTGTTGAAGTCATACTGTTGATTAAACGCGTTGGTACTGCTGTACCTGAGACCTCCTTATGGATTTTTTACTTCAATATTCCTGTACGTTTGCATTTTTACCAGTATTGGATATTCATGAAAACAGGATTTATCCGATTGCATACGCGGACTGATAAGCTTGAACTCTTATTATATTCTGTACGCTTGCATTTTTTCTATCTGTTTTATGTGTTTTTATGTTGTATTAAAATTTGTGAAAAAACTTTAAATAATCCCTGTTGGTGGATTTTTACCATTGAGGATTTGCTTATCCTTAGGAGGTTTTTAGACAACTGTATTTTATGCTGAAAATTGTTTTTAAAAACGGTACACGCTGATTTGCTGTATCATGCCTTCACCAAATGATGCCAACGGCCCTTTGCTATCCATGTTATCCTTGTAAATTGATTTCTATATTGCTACTTGTGTCATATTCCCTTATTTTAGCTCTGTCACTCATGCTTATGTTCGATCACTGTGCAGTATGGCACTGCATAATTCTGTCGTGCCATATAAACATTAAGAAAAACTTTTGTCCAGATTTTATTCATTAAAACTATGCGCATTACATAGTCTGTTTGCTGTGTGTCTATCTACATTATTTCACTGGAGTAAAAAGAAAATAGAAACCCGTCTAGACTATGGGGGCAATTCAGTTAGCTCCGATAACTTACAGCGGAGTAACTGACCCCTCACGGCTATCCAATTAGCCCCGAAGTTAGCTCGGCCGCAGCTATTATCGGGGATTTTTGTCGGGACCTCAGCAGGCTCTTAAAAAAAATCCCTGATAATTAGGCCGTTTTTGGGAAACAGCAAAAACACATAGGTCCTTTAACGTATCAGAAAACATAATATTTCGGCCACAAAAAACTGCCTCTAATTGAGTTACCCAGAAATAAATGTTTACAAAAAAAGTCACTTTCTTGCATCTGAAATATTATTGGGGCTAATTGAATTTCCCCGCAGATCTGGTTTTTAGCAGCAGAGTGAAAGCTTAATATTCAGCAGCCACGTTTGAATAACTAGAAACAATAAAAGAATTATTCCAAGTCTGTGGGCTCATTCTCAATCTAACGCCTGGCCCGCTTCAATTATCTATGCTTACCATTAGCCGTCAACCTTGACAAATGTGTTTGAGTATTTTAATAGGAAGCGATGCATCAGTGTCAAGCATCTCCACTTTGGCCACATGCATTAACAGTAATGGGAGTACAGCGCATATATAATCCATACGGATAGTGCCTTTGGGAAGGACTTCTTAACATAGCAAATGTGTATATTGAACCCCATCAATGTGAACTGTTTGGCTTCCTATTAACACCAGTTCACAAAAAAAGTTACGCTGAAATTCACTGAAGTATTGAGAGGGGGATATCTTTTCACTAAGGATGGACAATCACACTAACATCTGACCATTTGTAATTTAATTTTCAAAATTATCTTCAGTGACAATCAACTCCATTAAAATGCATTTGGTCTATGGAAGAAATCTTCTATGGCACACAATTAAAAATACAATTTATGGTGACGCAAGACGACGAACCCTTGGAGGCAATACACAGAGAACGCAGACCAATTTTCTAACTCTGGAGATTAAATTCTCTGTATATACACAAACACACACAAAACATATCTAGGCCCCCATACCCCCCCATCCCCCACACACACAAAGAATGGGTGTGGTGGTGGGGGGGTGGATTGTGCTTTGGCGGGTTGAACACTTCCTGTGCATAGTGCACTATTACCCAGATGGAAAGGGTTGCGGGTGGGGGTCAGAGGTGTTGGGATGGAATGTCAATGTAGCACATGCAGACAGTGAATTCCCCTATAAATGTTCAGGCACTACCATTGCTGGACATAAGTTTTGTATCATGTCCTGCACCATCTGAATATCATGACTATTTACCAGAAAACCCTTGAACACCACAGAACGTGACACCCTTAACAACAAGAGACTGTGTGCTTCAAACATACAAATAACTAGAAAGTTGAAGCAGTAAGGGAGTAGACAAGGAGCTTTGTGGAAATCCTTTCCAAACAATCAAGAATAAATACCCTTTGAGAAAACTGAATCATTGATAATGTATTTTAAGCTTGCAGTTTATCTTTTTTTTTTTTTGTTTCTCTATTATTCCTTTATCTTGCTATAGTTGATTCACATGGATCCAATTACGGATCACGCATGCAATTAAAATCTGAGGTTATTTTTCCTCTTGTTGATTTCTTTTGTGTATTCACATTTGCATTACTTGTAACACAAGTGAATAGATGAATGCTTCTACAGCCCCACCAATTAGCTGTACACAGGACATTTTCTCAGATTTTGGATACCAGTATAATCCCACACATCTGAATTATGCCCTTTCATGAATCCTGACTAAATAAACCATAGTCCTGTAAAGCTCCTATATTTCAACTGTATAATGCATAAAAAGTAGCAGAGATCTTGTGTAGGCTATAACAGCCGACATGGATAATCACAACCACTCTGCAGATGAACCTGTTCTCAACAGCAAACACAAATCAGCACAAGGCAAGGAATGAATGCTAATGGCAGAGAAACAGTTCTTCTGCAATGGCGTACACATTGTCAACACATGGGGGATTGCAGTCAACAACCCATTGAAAATCTCACTTTGTGGCAGCAGCAGATTAATAAAGAGGAGGAGGAGGAGGAGGAGGAAGTGGGTCTGGAATGTAATCAACATTTCAGGCTGAAGATTCATTGGGATTGCATGGTTTGGAAAACTGGGGCACTTCAAAATTTCATTGAGTTGTGATAGCATTCTGCACATAATACTTATCAAAACTCATGTCAAATAGTAATAAGTAAATAAAACAGTAACTGTAAAAGTAACGAAATGTAGTGTAATATTTACTGCATCGTTTAAGACTGGACAATTGAAAAGCATAAACTAACATTTTATACTACTACTCGCAGTAATTGTATCGCTGGGGAATATCTAATTAGCCCCAATGCAGCGTGCTCCTCCCCTCCGATGCCAGCACTTATCAGAGACAAGTGTCCTGCAAGGGCCGCAATAAAATAGGAGATCGGGGGCTTATCACCATGTGTTATAGCACAATCGCGGGTTCAATTTTGGACAACAAAACCGGCCACTAATTTGATACTGCAATAATGACCATCGGTCATTAATCGTGAAAACCGGCCATTTTTATCTGCATTAGGATAAAATGAATACCCCCTATATATTCAAACCCTAATCCGGGTAATGTGATAAGGCTCTATTTACAGATGGATGAACATTATTGGTGAACACAGTGCTTTTAACATTAATTATAATCAACAACAAAATGTCTCAAAGTTGGCAAAAGGAATCATGTTTTTCCTTGTGAGGTATCAAACAAAAATGTTGCAAGTAGCCATATTCAAGATATAGAAACTACTAACATGGGATGTGTTAAGCACTGAGCGTAGACGAAGAATTGATGGTATTTTCAGTTTCCATGATGGAAGGAATGCACATGGCATAAAAGGTTTGCAATTTGCAACTGTTCTAAGATTGACTGTAGAACCGTAGCCCATGATGGGACTGTGGTCATGTCTGCGAGGCAGTGATGGTTGCCAGTTTGGAGCAGTACAACTGAACAGATATTCCAACTATTTTATAAATAAGTATTGATCGATATGGAGAAAACTGATGATCCAGACTAATTTACATGTCATTTATAAATAATTTGAGGTTAAATGTTTATTCTTTGAATATTAAAGTTAGGAATGAGGCCAGCCTCCATAATGAAGACCCCCATATGCATGGACTTTGTGATTGGTCAATTATAGCTAGCATTGGTTGATTTATTTATGATGCCCTATTTAAGTGCCCGAGGATGTTGTTCTAATGAAATGCGTCAGCTATCTCCATGGTGGCATACGCTGGATTTGAAGTCTCTTGGATACTCATGAAAATTATGATCACAGCTGAGAGCTCACTACCATGATCATTTGGAGTGGACAAGCTGGAGAATCTTATTCAAATTTATCAGAGTAAATGGACCAAGGCCGAGCAATGACAAGGTGGACATATCCGCAGTTAGGATTTTTAGAAAAATCCTATATTACATTTCAAATAATGGGCGGCATCCTATTAGCCACAGTAAATTACCACAGCTAAAAAGTCTCGCCCAGGGCTATCCTATTAGCCTTGATAAGGAGGTGACACAACAGGTAAAACTGCGAAAAATTTAAGTTTTTCGCACCAGATGGTTTACCAGGGCTAAGATACCGTCCTAAACAATAATTAGTCAAGAGTAAGTTTATATTTATTTTTTTGCCCTAAATGGTATTAAATAGTCTCTTTGCTTACCTGCCACTGTAAAAAAAACTGGTGCAACCATCCAGAGGCTAGCTGGCACGGCATGCAGTTGAGTTGCCGGCAGTCGGGATCCCGGCGATCCAGATACAGGCGTCGTGATCCCGACAGCTGACAATGTAGACAGCCGAAATCCCAGCTAACAGGGGCTATCCCTACTCGTGGGTGTCTAAGACACTCAGAGTGGGAATAGAACCTGTGGTGAGAGCAGCGAGGCCACAACGTGGCGGGCGCAGCGACCCGCAAGGGAATCTTTGCAGTCGCCCCGATGCCGGCATACTGACGATCGGGATTTAGTTGTCGGTATACTGACAGCCGACATCCCGATCACTGGTAAATGCTACTGATCTTGCTGGCACGACTGGCTCCATATCAAGGGCAGAAAGCACAGCGATAACATCAGATAATCAGAGCATGTGTAATTTATGTTTTCACAAGTTGCTTATCAGCAATGCAAAAAGGGAACAGCAAACCAAACTCCTGCATTATGCAAACAAACTGAGATTTTAGAGCCTTGTAGCCTCAAATCAATGCCATTACCAAGAGATTAAGTACTTGTCCCAGAGAGATGCATTTCAGGATAATACTGTGCTTTTTATAAGCTCTTGAGATGTCAAATATGACATTTTACAGCACTGCGGACATTCTGGTGAATGATTTCGACATGCAAATATTCCAAGCTGCATGATGCAACATTCTGGAGTCTATTACACAGTAAATGTCCCCTGTTCTGTCACTGTAATGAGCCTATACAGTACAGCAACCTAGATAATGTGCATTATGCATTCAAGAGGAGGGGGAAACCAAACAATAAATTCCACTTTCTTTTTTATATTAAATTACTTGCATTCTTTAAATAAACAACTGTTGAATTAATTTTTTGATAAAAATTGCAAAGATTGTTTTAACATCACTAATTTAAAAGAAAAAATAAGTTAGGCTGAAATTGACAAAGATTTATTTTTTGTGTTTGCATCCTTATTTTGAAAACATGACCAGAAACACCAAAGATGACCTTTGTCACTGCCCAATTTCTCAAACCAGATAGGATGAGCCAGGAAAAAGCAGGATGGCAGGAGTGTTTGAATCCAAATGTGCATAGGTGGAACAAAAGACGAAATGAGTTCTCACTGAAGCACATGCCTATCCTTTGTTGGTAATGGAATACTACAGCACAGTGTATACATCACTGCAGGAATCTCAGAAACAGGAGAGAGCGTGGGGAGGGGGTTGTAGAGCACAAAATGCAACCAAATTTCCCTTCAAGGAATATTTTCCATTAAAAGACGGTTCCAGATTTGCAATACAGCGCTAGGAACCCAGCATGAGGACATTATGTCTTCAGCTTGGCTCTCTGTAAAGCAGATTTTATTAGGGGGCCCGCAGGGTTACTGAAATAAGGAGGTGTCCCAAGCGTCTCCCGTTCTTAAACCTCCCCCCTCGATACCTCTTTCAAACACATGAAAAGAAAAAATTCCGCCCATCAACTCATGTCTAGACTCATCTACATGTGTCAAGTGAGACTGCTCTTTCGGTTGGAATTCTACAGGCAAGTTCAGTGTGCTTGGCGGATGTCTACAAGACGCACAGTGCAGCTAAAGAGGGTTTATATAATGAAGTGCAAGTTGTCACATTTAAGAAGAAAATAAAACCAAAACACAGCTTTTGGGTTGAAAACTATTTCCATACCCAAAACATGGGTGTGGATCATTAGATCAACAGTGTCTAGGTCGACAATGTTTATAGGTCGACAGTCACTAGGTTGACAGGGTTGGAAGGTCGACAGGTCAAAAGGTCGACACGAGTTTGTTTTTTGGGTGTCGCCTTCTGCGTACAGTGACCGAGATGCCGAATGAGTGCACCGTGTCCCCTCGCATGGCGAGCGCGAAGGTGCCGAGCGAAATTACCAGTCCAATCGTAGTCCACGTGGATCATTAAGTATGAAAAAGTTCAAAAATTGTTTTGTTTTTTAAAAAACTCATGTCGACCTTTTGACATGTCGACCTAGAAACCCTGTCGACCTTCCAACCCTGTCAACCTAGTGACTGTCGACCTAAACAGTGTCGATCTTCAGACCGGATCCCCCAAAACACATGGTTTTGCCTTATTGAAAAAAAAAAAATGGCTATATTACGAGGGCAAAACAAAAATGCAGAAAACCCAGGATTTTGACCCAAAAAAAAAAAAGTTTCATTAATGCATAGTCCAGTCCACAATACTAGCGTGATTGCATACTTCCATTATAAGAGAAACTGATAGATGAAAAAAGGTACATTTCTGAACAATAATAGAATTAGAGCAGTGCAGTTGGTGTAGCGGTTAGTATTGCTGCCTCCTAGCACTCACTTGTTAATGTGAAAGGGAATATGGATTGTAAGATCTACTAAGACAGGGACTGATTTGAATGACCATATTATTATTTATTTATTACCAGTTATTTATATAACGCACACATATTACGCAGCGCTTTACAGAGAAAATTTGCCCATTCACATCAGTCCCTGCCCCAGTGGAGCTTACACTCTATATTCCCTACCACATGTACACATACACACACACATGCTAGGGTTAATTTTGTTGTGATCCAATTAACCTACCAGTATATTTTTGGATTTTGGGAGGAAACTGGAGTACCCGGAGGAAACCCACGCAAGTACGGGGAGAATATACAAACTCCACACAGTTAGAGCCATGGTGGGATTCGAACCCATGACCTCAGTGCTGTGAGGCAGAAATGCTAACCATTACACCATCCGTACTGCCCTATATTCTCTGTACAGTGCACTGGAATGTGTGTGTGTGTGTGTGTGTGTGTGTGTGTGTGTGTGTGTGTGTGTGTGTGTGATAAAAATATAGTTACTAAATAATAAATAGTAAATAAACAAAAGGATACTCAGTAGGTAGCCATAAAATCATTATTGCATTATTTAGATTAAAGCAAAATATAATAACCAATGTTATCCTGACCTAATGGTGCAAAGTATTGCTGCCACCGTCCATTGTAGACCGTGAGGTGTTATCCCCCCCCTCCCTATCCAGTAATGCACTGCCTTCAATTTCTGTTCATGTCAAATCACTCGCACTTCAAAAAGACAGCATTGGACTATAATCCTGTCACAAAGTAAAAGGACACCCAACATTCTAGGCATACTAGAAATTACTGGGGCCCACAACAAATTAGCACCAGGTTTTACTACAGAAATTCTGCAGCACCCAAACGTATAACACGCACTTCGCACACCTTATCAATGACAGAAGGGGCTGGTTGCACAATATGTTGTCTATATGAAAAGACAAATTACATAAATAAATATAGAACCAATCCACAAAAATACAGGACATAAAAAAATAGGGGGAACAAATCAGAACCTCTATTAATAGAGCAAGACGGGGGTGGGGAATGGATTGTGAAAACCTACATAATGTATCTTACGGGGGGTACTGACGGGGGAGATGTGTGATGAGCGATCTTAACCCAGACCGCTCAGCACACATCTCTCCCCCTGCTCAGCACAGCGCAATGTGTGCTGAGCGAGGGTACGGACGGATGGGGGGCCGTTCACTTTACACAGCGGTGAAGTGAGCGACTCGCTAGATTGAGCCTGCATGCAGGCTCAATCTTGCACCGGCGATAGCGATGCGCTATCGCTGGGGGCATACACACAGCAGATTCGTGCTTAAAATCTAAGCAATCTAGTCAGATTGCTTAGATTTTAAACATGGATCTCTCCGTGTGTACCCCCCTTTACTCTCTTCTCACTAGGCAGATGCCGAGTTCAATGGGTTCATTCCAACCCGTGTTATTACTTCTAGATTTATAAATTACGCCCACCAGAGGCTCTCACTTCATCCCAATCTGATGGTAATTCCTCCTAGAATGTGACATTATTCAGAGGTCACCATTAATAAGGAGGGTGTGGGAGGTGAATGGGGGAGGGCACAGACCAAGTTTCCACAAGCTTGTGGAGTTCATGAGAAGGTTTGCACTTACCATAGCAAGGTCTGTATGTGAATATGCTGAATACAGTAGCATTTTCATTATGTAGCAATATCTGTGTCATGCTAGCATGCAAAGCAGAAGGACTGATGGAGCTCTACTAATCACCCATCAGAATGCAAAAACAGTCACCAAAAATACTTCTATTTACAGCAACAAAGCAGGCATTTTGTCATCATGTTTTGCCTATTCGTTTATGTACTCTAATTGGGCACTGCGGATCCCGTGTGGTACCTTATAAATAAAAGGAAAAGGATATTATTATTATTATTATTATTATTATTATTAATAATAATAATAATCTTTTTTTTTTTTTTAAAAAGAAGATCTTGCTGACCAAGGCAATAAATCATTCTTGGTATGAATATTTCTGACAGCCAAGGAGTGCAGCTGAACAGATTATTCCACACCTTTGTGTGTATTAGGCAGATGCACTAAAATAAATAGCGGGATGAGGGCCTCATTCAGCAAGGCTTGCTATTTAGAGAATTCGCAAATGGATCGATTACTGAACGAGTGCGCATGCGTAGCGTTCGCATTGTGCACACGTGTGGATAAATATCGACTGAAAATGCACACACATCATAAACGTAATGTAGCCGCAGTTCCACTGACAGGAAGCCGGCGTTTATGGGCGGAAACCTGCCGTTTTCTGGGTGTGTCAGAAAATACGCAGGTGTGCTCAGGCGTTTTTTGGAGAGGGAAGTGGTCTGCGACGTCAACGCAGACCACTTAGAGCCAGTCTCAGTCGCAGATTAGTGGCAGCCTCAGACATTTGCTCAGACAGCAGAGACTCTTCGATGTTCCGGAATTTGCGTATGCATCTGCGAGTGGATAGCGATCTGCGATGCACTTGCAAATTTGCACAGGGCATTTTTTCATTCTGTCAGGGCGTCGCCTTTCTATTTGCCGACAACTGCAATTTCTCAGAATAACGATCCATGCTGAATTAAGCCCTGAGTTGGTTGCACACTATAGTGATCCCAGAGTAAGTGCTGGGACTTGCCATACAGTCAGTACTGGATTTAATCAACATCTTCTGTTTTGTCATCACCTCATCCTTTGTAG
The DNA here is from genome assembly GCF_028390025.1 of Pseudophryne corroboree. Lineage (NCBI taxonomy): Eukaryota > Metazoa > Chordata > Amphibia > Anura > Myobatrachidae > Pseudophryne > Pseudophryne corroboree. The sequence continues at coordinate 573,926,999 of NC_086446.1, forward strand.
CGACATTTAGTGATCGGAACTTCCAACCAATTGCCACCAAGATCAGTATTTTGTCACTATCTTATTGGATATTTGCCATATCTGAAAAGAACAAATAAAATAAATCCACACATTTTTACATAGTTTATAAACTGTATCCGTATTGTGAGCAAAGTTTGTGAATTGGTCAACACGGTCAAAGGTTTGTAAGGAAAGATAGCACAATGCATCATAAAAGCCAAACATAACAACATGGAGTAAAAAGGACAAAAAAATAAATAATTTAGTAACTACAATACATCTAAACACATATCAACCCCAACATAAAATAAGAAATATCAAGTTAAATACAATGCTGTTTTTGCTCAACATACAGTACACAACAAACTGTAAAGCACCTGAATAAAGAAAATAAAACTGCCTAGAAACGTAAGGAAGAAGTAGCAATATTCCACTCTCCATATAAACGTAATTAATGATAGAATTTTTCCATAGGGTTATCGATTACTGAAATGGCCATTTGTGACTGGACTACATGCAATCCTAAAACTCCCTCACAAACTATAATAACAGGATTCCGTTTGAGGGAATTTGAGGTAATATTGAGAAAGGAGGAGTCTTTAAATACATTGACCTTGTGAAACCTGTTCTGAGCTATTGTTCAAAATAAATCCAGTTCAAATTACTTTTGCCTTCAATTTTCTATTACATTTCTCTACTGTTCTATCAACCAATATTTTTATTATGTAGATGGAAAAAAAATAATAAAAAAAATAGAGATTTATGGTAAGAACTTACCGTTGTTAAATCTTTCTGCGAGGTACACTGGGCTCCACAAGGATTAACATTGGGGTGTAGAGTAGGATCTTGATCCGAGGCACCAACAGGCTCAAAGCTTTGACCTTCTTACCAAGATGCATAGCGCCGCCTCCTATGTCACCCCGCCTCCGTGCACAGGAGCTCAGTTTTGTTAACCAGCCCAATGCAGTAGCAGGTAAGAGACAACAATCGTTAGTAGCCACATACACCACACACTCACCACAGTAGAGGGTGTCAGCGGCTAATGCCATACCAACTCAAAGAAGCCAAGTGCGTCAGGATGGGCGCCTTGTGGAGCCCAGTGTACCTCGCAGAAAGAGATTTAACAAAGGTAAGTTCTTACCATAAATCTTGTTTTCTGCTGCGGGGTACACTGGGCTCCACAAGGATTAACATTGGGGATGTCCTAAAGCAGTTCCTTATGGGAGGCGACGCACTGTAGCGGGCACAAGAACCCAGAGTCCAAAGGAAGCATCCTGGGAGGCGGAAGTTTCGAAGGCATAGAACCTTATGAACGTGTTCACTGAGGACCACGTAGCCGCCTTGCACAATTGTTCAAGGGTCGCACCACGGCGGGCCGCCCAAGAAGGTCCAACAGACAGAGTAGAATGGGCCTTAATAGTAGCAGGAGCTGGGCGACCAGCCTGTACATAAGCATGTGCAATCACCATTCTAATCCATCTGGCCAAATCTGCTTGTGAGCAGGTCAGCCACGTTTGTGAAAACCAAACAGTACAAAGAGAGAATCCGACTTCCTGATGGAGGCAGTTCTCTTCACGTAGATACGGAGAGCCCGTACCACATCCAAAGACCGTTATTTGGAAGACAAATCAGGAGAGGCAAAGGCCGGAACCACAATCACCTGATTAAGGTGGAAAGTAGACACCACCTTAGGTAAATACCCGGGACGTGTTCTAAGAACCGCCCGATCACGGTGAAAAATCAGATATGGTGACCTACAAGACAAGGCACCCAAATCCGACACCCGTCTAGCAGAGGCAATAGCCAGCAGAAACAATACCTTAAGAGAAAGCCAAGTAAGGTCTGCAGATTTAAGAAGCTCAAACGGAGACCCTTGCAACGCATCCAGAACCACAGACAAGCCCCAAGGAGCCACCGGCGGGACATAAGGAGGTTGAATCCGCAACACACCCTGAGTGAACGTATGCACATCAGGTAAGGTCACAATTTTTAGCTGAAACCAAACCGACAAAGCAGAAATATGAACCTTGATGGAGGCTAGACGAAGGCTCAAGTCCAGGCCTTACTAAACTTGTAAGCGTCATGATTGTTAGATGCGCACCAAGCAAAAAATGAATTCCAGACCCTACGATAAATCCGAGCAGAAGCCGGTTTCCGGGCCTTCAACATAGTTTGAATGACCGCCTCAGAAAATCCCTTGGCCCTTAAGACGGAAGCTTTAAGAGCCAATCGGGCTAAATACGGATATACACAGGGGCCCTTAACGAGGAGATCTGGGCGCTGCAGAAGTAGAAGGGGACGCTCTATCAAGAGACCCTGAAGGTCTGAGAGCCAATGCCGTCTGGGCCACGCTGGAGCGATCAGAAGTAGGATACCTCCTTCTTGCTTGAACTTCCTTATTACTCTGGGCAGGAGTGACACCGGAGGGAACACGTATGGCAGCCGAAAGTTCCATTGAATTGCCACTGTGTCCGCGAATGCTGCTTGAGGAACCCTTGTCCTTGCTCCGAAGACCGGAACCTTGTGATTGTGTCGAGATGCCATCAAGTCCACATCTGGAAGGCCCCACTTATCCACGAGGAGTTGAAATACTTCTGGATGGAGGCTCCACTCTCCGGCGTGTACGTCCTGACGACTGAGAAAGTCAGCTTCCCAGTTTAGGACCCCCGGAATGAACACTGCGGATATGGCCGGCAGATGGCATTCTGCCCATTGAAGAATCCATGATACTTCCCTCATTGCCATGCGGCTGAGTGCCGCCTTGATGACTGATGTACGCCACCGTGGTGCCGTTGTCCGATTGTACTTGAACAGGTCTGTTCTGTATCAAATGCTGTGCCAGGTTTAGTGCATTGAACACTGCCCGCATTTCCAGAATGTTTATCGGGAGTAGAGACTCCTCCTCGGTCCATCAACCCTGAAGGGAGTGTTGTTCCAACACCGCACCCCAACCTCCCAGACTGGCATCCGTCGTCAGCAGGACCCAGTTGGATATCCAGAAGGGACAGCCCCTGCTCAAATCGATGGTCCTGAAGCCACCAGCTCAGTAACAGGCGGACCTCCGGAGACAAGGAGATCATGCGAGATCTGATCCAGTGAGGCAGGCCATCCCACTTGGCCAGAATTAAACTTCTGCAGAGGGCGAGAATGGAATCAAGCATACTCCACCATGTCGAAAGCCGACACCATGAGACCTAGCACTTGCAGTGCCGAATGTATCGACACTTGCGGACGAGATAGGAAGCATCGAAACCTGTCCCGAAGCTTCAGGACTTTCTCCTGAGACCAGAACAACCTCTGGTTGTCAGTGTCCAATAACGCTCCCAGGTGCACCATGCTCCGAGCAGGAACCAGGGAAGATTTCTTCTAGTTGACTAGCCACCCGTAGGCTTTCATGAACTGGACAGTCAGATCTAGATAATGCAGGAGAAGTTCTGGGGAATTTGCCAGGATCAACAAATCATCTAAGTATGGTAGGATCCTGACCACTTGACGGCGGAGTACAGCAGTCATTACCGCCATGACTTTGGTAAAAACTCGCGGAGCCGTTGTCAAACCAAAAGGTAACGCCCGAAATTGGTAATGAAGGTTGCCCACCACAAACCTCAGGTACTGCTGATGAGACACTGCAATAGGAATATGCAGGTAGGCATCCTGTATGTCCAGGGAGACCATATAGTCCCCAGGCTCCAAGGCCAGAACAATAGAGCACAGTTTCCATACGAAATTTGGAGACCCTCACATACTTGTTCAAGGACTTGAGATTGAGAATGGGCAGCGAGTACCCGTTCGGTTTTGGGACTAGAAAGAGCGGTGAATAGTACCCCTTGCCTCTCTGAGCCAGAGGCACCTGTACTACCACTCCTGTGGCCAGGAAGGAATGTACCATCGAATGAAGAGTGTTTGCCTTCACCGGGTCCAAAGGGACATCTGTCAGGCAAAAATCGATGAGGGTGCCGGTTCTTGAAGGGTACGGCGTAACCTCGAGTGACGACTTCCCTTACCCAGGCATCGGAAGTGGTCTTCAACCATTCCTGGGCAAAACCTAGAAGCTGGCCCCCCACCCTGGGATCCCCCAGAGGGAGACCTGCCCCATCGTACGGCAGGCTTGTCAGTTTTGGAAGCAGGCTGATGGGCAGCCCAGGCCCGCTTCAGTCTGGGCTTGGCAGGTTTGGAAGCATGAGTTTGCTTTGGGTACGCCTGACCTTTTGCTTAACCTGGAGGACGAAAGGGCCAAGGGAAAGTACTTTTAGCCTTCTGTGCGGAAGGAGCCGTACTAGGTAGGCAAGCTGTTTTAGCAGTAGCCAGATCAGCCACAATCTTATTTAAGTCTTTGCTAAAAAGAATGTCTCCCTTGAAAGGAAGCACCTCCAGGGTTTTCTAAGAATCCATAACCACCGACCAGGATCTCAACCAAAGGATACGTCGAGCCAAGATGAACGTAGTGGCAGCCTTGGCCGCCAGCACACCGGCATCGGAACCTCCTTAAGGTACAGAGAAGCCGTGGCAGTATAGGAGAGACATTGTCGAGCAAGCTCAGGTGTGTTGGAAGGCAGCTCCGCCTCCAGCTCCTGAGCCCACGCCTCAACAGCTTCAGCAGCCCATGTTGCTTCAATGGCTGGTCTATGCACAGCCCCCGTTAGGGTGTAAATCGCTTTCAAACAACCCTCCAGAAGTCTATCAGTTGGTTCCTTCAGAGAGGTGACGGTAGTTACTTGTAGAGCTGAGGAAACTACCATGCGTGCCACATGAGAATCTACAGGCGGAGGAGTTTCCCAATTTTTACATAGCTCCGCAGAGAGAGGATAGCAAGCCAACAGTCTTATGCAGTGTTTTTTTGTTCCTGGATTTTCCCATGATTCCTGACGTATTTCAGCCAGGTGTTGAGAATGAGGTAAAACTTGTTTAACCACCTTCTTACATTTAAATCTGTCCGGATTTTTAGAGACAGCCACAGGCTCAGGTTCATCAGAGACCTGAAGAATGAGCCTGATAGCCCCAATCAAATCAAGGACATCCACCAGTGACTACCCTTCCCCATCAGAAGCATCAGAGTCAGTGTCTGTGGGGTCAGTATATGCACCATCCTCCTCAGAGGATGTGTCCGGGACAGCGGTGGATTGTGAGGATGTAGCGGCCCTTAGTCTTAGGTGGGCGAGAGTGAGACTTATTTTTAGTCAGCGATCAGTTCAAGTGCTGTAGTAAAATCTAAAAACAGTCAAACTAGTTCCCTGGGCGCAAAGCCGCCTGTACACTTCTGATGTCAAAATAAATGTCACCACATTTACAAAACAGATATATAACAAAAGATAGACACCAGACTGTGTCCTAGGCGCTTATAAAATAAGTGATCTGTACAATACGTTCCTTTTTGGGATTGATGACCTCAGGATTGGTTCCCTCCTTATGGAAGTATTGTGATCTCATCCAGTTGTATTGTATCGTAGTTATTCATACATATGAAAATAAAAAAATAACATGCAATGTGTAATATTGCTAACAGTCCCGTAATCACAAAAAAATGAAGAACAGTTGCAGTGAAAGATGATCCACAGCTATCTTGCGTACCCCACTCACACTGAGGTAAATGTAGGTATGCCCATAAAGGTATCTTTTAGTGTGGTGGTATTAACGGCATCCAGGTGACCAGACAACAAGTTGTGAAGGTTTAATCAAACACAGGCGTACCCAAGACTCACACAAAGGATGTAGAGGGCACTCCTTGAAAGGTATCTTTAAAATGACTATTCTTCATAAAAATGAGGCGTACCCCAACTCACACTGGCACGGGGAATTATATTCCTATCAAGGTTTCTTTATTCCATAGTGATGCTGTCAGCAGACTCCAATGCTCTAATGTGGTAGCTCGCAGATATGCAGAAAGAGAAAAATAATGACAAACAATGTGTGATATTGTTTTAAACCAGAAAATGTGCACAGAATAAAGGGCACCAATATTTAGTGGGACACTGATGTTTCGCGTACCCCACTCACATCAAAAGATGAGTGGTAATAAGCCCATAAAGGTATCTTTCATATGGAGACTGTCACAGACCATAAACTGGACATTTTAATCCGGAATGGATTAATGTATATAGGCGTACCCGAACTCACACTGGATATATGACAAATGTTCCTATAACGGTATCTTTCACACCATAGCACTCAAATATAGGCGTACCCAAACTCACGTTGAAGTGACATAGATGAATCCTATCAGGGTATCTTTTTGGACTCAGATGGTTTGTTCTGTCTATCCTGTCTCCCAAAATTTCACCAATCGGTGTGTGGTAGCAGGAAGAGTCATACAAAATATGCTATTCACTGTTGGTGATGTGTGAATTTTTTCCAAAAGAAATTCCAAATATAGATAGCATCCGTAAAAACAAAAAGTAATTTTAATCCATTCCAACAAAACAAAGAGAAAATGGAATTGAAAAAGTCCAAGTACAATGCAAAAAAATAATTGCCTTTTTAGAAAAATTGCCTTTTTAAAAAAATTTTTTTTTTTTTTTATTGGTCGTTAAAAGTTCAATTTAAAAAAGAAGAAATAGGAATCTTGCTACTCACAGTCCAGATAATGTCGACGCGTTTCGGTCGTAAGACCTTTGTCAAGACATATCTGGACTGTGAGGAGACTAGGTATTTATAAGGCCACTTGCCTATCTGTGAGTAGCAGGAAGTGATGCCATCAATTAGCCAACTTCCTGTTCCTTAATTTCGTTAATTATAACAGTGTGTATAAAATACAATAAAAGTACATGATACACCACAATTTATACAATATTGTCAAAAAAGAATTCATAAATTTCGTATATTATGTGTAGAACGTCCATTTCTGAACCATCGCGCTTGCCGCGCTTGGCCTTATGGGATTCGTAGTTCTCTTAATCCGATATGCGGTCCATATATGGTGTTTCCGCCGGAACCGGAAGCGGAAATGACGTATCGGCCGCTCGGACCAGCGGAGTTTCTCTGAGCCTTCTGGTTCTTGTAGTCTAATGTTCCGGACTCGATTAAGAACTATATTTCACAACAGTAAAAATAACAGTAAAAATAGCATTAGCAAAGAGGACAAAGATCGTTCTTCGCATTATAGCACCACTAAAAGTAACTTTATAATAAATTAGAATTTATATGGGCAAAGGTGACGTCAGTCAGAGTATACATGACAACAACTGAAATAGAATAAAGTAATAATTAAAATAAAGCATGGAGGCCCCTCTCTTTGATAGTCCTCACTGGTCCCATTTACAAACATGAGATTTTACCTCCCATGTGGGACCCGTGATTTTTATCATTTAAAATGGATACTGGGGTGCTCATGCTCCCGGTCGTGTCATGTCACTGACAATAAAGTGATGAGCCTCCCCATATGTGTGCATTATTTCAGCAATCCTGGCTTAGATTACATAGTGTCTGAACCAGAGATGTTAGGATGTAATGATGAAAATTATAAGAACCATTTCAGCTCAAAATCACTATTAAGTCCTGTTGGAATAAGAGTGTTGTATGTAAAGATCGCCTTCATTTCAGCTTTTGCGAGTTGGGACATTGTGTCCCTATACCTGATATTATTTTTGATGTGTTTAATTCCATAAAAGCCCACAATATTGGAAACTGCACAGTTGTGGACCTTTTTGAAATGTAATGAAAGAGAATGGGTCTCCAACCCTTTTTTGATATTTCTTATATGCTCCCCCATCCTCACTTTCAGATCTCTAGTGGTTCTCCCAATGTAAAAGAGCGAGCAGGTACATTTGATGGCGTAAACCACATTTTTAGTGTGACAAGTGATGAAGTCAGTGATTTTGACTTCAGTGTCGTTTATACAAATGTTTTCAATCTTGTTATGTCCCTCGCTGGTAATATTTTTACAGGCTTGACATCCCCCACATCTGTAAAAACCTTTTGAGGTGATTCTTGATATAGGCTAAGCAGAAGGGAGATTGCTAGAGACGAGTTTGGATTTCAAATTGGGTGCTCTGCGGTATATATGGATGGGCTTTTCAGGAACAAGGGTGCCTATTACAGGGTCTTTCCGTAGGAGCTCCCAATGTTTCCTAAACACCCCTTCGATCATGCGATATTGGGAGGTGAACTCAGTGATGAATGCCCAATCGAATTTGGTATCCTTCTTTGGATCTAATTCACTGTTGGTTTTCTTCTCAAGGAGACTCTCTCTGTTGATGTCCACAATCTTGGATTTGGCAGTCTCAACCCTGTCCCGGTCATATCCACATGCCACAAATTTTTCTGTCATGATATGGGCCTGTGATTCGAAGACTTCATTGTCAGTACAGTTGCGTTTTAGACGTTTAAATTGACCAGTGGGAATCGAGTTCAACCAGTTGTTGTGGTGACAGCTGGTGGCCTCAATGAAAGTGCTAGAATCCGTAGGTTTGGAATATGTTTTAGTATGAATTTTATTGTCTTGAATGTAAACTGTTATGTCCAAGAAGTTAATGCTTGTATTGCTACTTTCAAAAGTGAGTTTAATGTTCAGATTGTTGGTGTTCAGAAAGGAGCAGAATTCAGTCAGAGAATCCATTTCACCCTTCCAGACGAAAAATATGTCGTCTATGTATCTGGCATAGGACACCAGACCCGCCCCGAATGGGTTGTTGGACCAGATGTTGTTCAACTCCCACAGACCCATAAACAGGTTTGCATAGCTTGGGGCGAATCTGGTGCCCATAGCCGTGCCCGTCTTTTGGATGTAAAAGTCACCCCCAAACATAAAAAAATTATTGTTAAGGATGAACATTTTTCCTTCTATCACCAGTTCTTGAAGATTTTTAGATAAATTGGACGCATTGAGAAAATGTTTGACTGCTTGTATGCCATCTAAATGGTCAATGATGGTATAAAGCGAACTTACGTCCGCTGTAACCAAAATGTAATTGCTCTGCCACTGAATCTTTTCTAACTGGCAGAGAAAATCTCCTGTGTCTTTCAAGTGTGATTTGTTTTGAACCACAAGAGGTTGTAGAATGAAATCGATGAACTTGGAGAGATTAGATGTAACTGAGTCAACCCCTGAGATAATGGGTCTTCCTGGTGGCGCTGTTGCATGTTTGTGTATTTTTGGCAAAATATACATCACTGGTACTGTAGGGTTTTCTATGTAAAGGAATTTTGCCTCTTTAGTGGTAATCGTGCCCTTTTTCTCATACTTCTCTACCATTTCTTTAAGTTTGGATAGCACCTGTTCGGTGGGGTTGTTCCTTAATTTCCTATATGTGGATACATCGTTGAGTTGGCGTAGGACCTCTCGTTCATAGTCCTCAAGATTCACGAGGACTATGCCTCCGCCTTTATCTGTAGGTTTGATAACCACAGTATCCAAATCTTTTAAATCCTTTAGGGCTTTCCTCTCCTTGTATGTGAGATTGCACCTAGTCTGTTGGTTCTTTTTGGTGGGTTTATCTAAAAGGTGTTTACAATCCTCAATCACCAAGGCACCAAAGGTCTCTATGAATGGACCCTGTAGATGTTTGGGGTAAAAAATAGACTTTGGCTTAAACGGGGTTACCGATGATGGTTCGGCTTCATTACTCGCCTCCTGGTTAGTGAAAAATTTCTTAATAGTTAATTTACGCAAAAATCTTTGTATATCGAGATAGATATCAAAGGGGTTGGAAAAATTGGTAGGGGAATATTTCAACCCCTTTTCCAACACTTTTGTCTCGACATTGGTGAGTATATGTGAACTCAGGTTAAAGATTTTTACTGCTGAAGAAATTTGTGGAGATGCCTCTAAGGGGGTTTGAGTGGATTTCTTATATTTCTGAATTTTGGATACTGTGGTTATCAAACCTACAGATAAAGGCGGAGGCATAGTCCTCATGAATCTTGAGGACTATGAACGAGAGGTCCTACGCCAACTCAACGATGTATCCACATATAGGAAATTAAGGAACAACCCCACCGAACAGGTGCTATCCAAACTTAAAGAAATGGTAGAGAAGTATGAGAAAAAGGGCACGATTACCACTAAAGAGGCAAAATTCCTTTACATAGAAAACCCTACAGTACCAGTGATGTATATTTTGCCAAAAATACACAAACATGCAACAGCGCCACCAGGAAGACCCATTATCTCAGGGGTTGACTCAGTTACATCTAATCTCTCCAAGTTCATCGATTTCATTCTACAACCTCTTGTGGTTCAAAACAAATCACACTTGAAAGACACAGGAGATTTTCTCTGCCAGTTAGAAAAGATTCAGTGGCAGAGCAATTACATTTTGGTTACAGCGGACGTAAGTTCGCTTTATACCATCATTGACCATTTAGATGGCATACAAGCAGTCAAACATTTTCTCAATGCGTCCAATTTATCTAAAAATCTTCAAGAACTGGTGGTAGAAGGAATAATGTTCATCCTTAACAATAATTTTTTTATGTTTGGGGGTGACTTTTACATCCAAAAGACGGGCACGGCTATGGGCACCAGATTCGCCCCAAGCTATGCAAACCTGTTTATGGGTCTGTGGGAGTTGAACAACATCTGGTCCAACAACCCATTCGGGGCGGGTCTGGTGTCCTATGCCAGATACATAGACGACATATTTTTCGTCTGGAAGGGTGAAATGGATTCTCTGACTGAATTCTGCTCCTTTCTGAACACCAACAATCTGAACATTAAACTCACTTTTGAAAGTAGCAATACAAGCATTAACTTCTTGGACATAACAGTTTACATTCAAGACAATAAAATTCATACTAAAACATATTCCAAACCTACGGATTCTAGCACTTTCATTGAGGCCACCAGCTGTCACCACAACAACTGGTTGAACTCGATTCCCACTGGTCAATTTAAACGTCTAAAACGCAACTGTACTGACAATGAAGTCTTCGAATCACAGGCCCATATCATGACAGAAAAATTTGTGGCATGTGGATATGACCGGGACAGGGTTGAGACTGCCAAATCCAAGATTGTGGACATCAACAGAGAGAGTCTCCTTGAGAAGAAAACCAACAGTGAATTAGATCCAAAGAAGGATACCAAATTCGATTGGGCATTCATCACTGAGTTCACCTCCCAATATCGCATGATCGAAGGGGTGTTTAGGAAACATTGGGAGCTCCTACGGAAAGACCCTGTAATAGGCACCCTTGTTCCTGAAAAGCCCATCCATATATACCGCAGAGCACCCAATTTGAAATCCAAACTCGTCTCTAGCAATCTCCCTTCTGCTTAGCCTATATCAAGAATCACCTCAAAAGGTTTTTACAGATGTGGGGGATGTCAAGCCTGTAAAAATATTACCAGCGAGGGACATAACAAGATTGAAAACATTTGTATAAACGACACTGAAGTCAAAATCACTGACTTCATCACTTGTCACACTAAAAATGTGGTTTACGCCATCAAATGTACTTGCTCGCTCTTTTACATTGGGAGAACCACTAGAGATCTGAAAGTGAGGATGGGGGAGCATATAAGAAATATCAAAAAAGGGCTGGAGACCCATTCTCTTTCATTACATTTCAAAAAGGTCCACAACTGTGCAGTTTCCAATATTGTGGGCTTTTATGGAATTAAACACATCAAAAATAATATCAGGTATAGGGACACAATGTCCCAACTCGCAAAAGCTGAAATGAAGGCGATCTTTACATACAACACTCTTATTCCAACAGGACTTAATAGTGATTTTGAGCTGAAATGGTTCTTATAATTTTCATCATTACATCCTAACATCTCTGGTTCAGACACTATGTAATCTAAGCCAGGATTGCTGAAATAATGCACACATATGGGGAGGCTTATCACTTTATTGTCAGTGACATGACACGACCGGGAGCATGAGCACCCCAGTATCCATTTTAAATGATAAAAATCACGGGTCCCACATGGGAGGTAAAATCTCATGTTTGTAAATGGGACCAGTGAGGACTATCAAAGAGAGGGGCCTCCATGCTTTATTTTAATTATTACTTTATTCTATTTCAGTTGTTGTCATGTATACTCTGACCGACGTCACCTTTGCCCATATAAATTCTAATTTATTATAAAGTTACTTTTAGTGGTGATATAATGCGAAGAACGATCTTTGTCCTCTTTGCTAATGCTATTTTTACTGTTATTTTTACTGTTGTGAAATATAGTTCTTAATCGAGTCCGGAACATTAGACTACAAGAACCAGAAGGCTCAGAGAAACTCCGCTGGTCCGAGCGGCCGATACGTCATTTCCGCTTCCGGTTCCGGCGGAAACACCATATATGGACCGCATATCGGATTAAGAGAACTACGAATCCCATAAGGCCAAGCGCGGCAAGCGCGATGGTTCAGAAATGGACGTTCTACACATAATATACGAAATTTATGAATTCTTTTTTGACAATATTGTATAAATTGTGGTGTATCATGTACTTTTATTGTATTTTATACACACTGTTATAATTAACGAAATTAAGGAACATGAAGTTGGCTAATTGATGGCATCACTTCCTGCTACTCACAGATAGGCAAGTGGCCTTATAAATACCTAGTCTCCTCACAGTCCAGATATGTCTTGACAAAGGTCTTACGACCGAAACGCGTCGACATTATCTGGACTGTGAGTAGCAAGATTCCTATTTCTTCTTTTTTAAATTGAACTTTTAACGACCAATAAAAAAAAAAAAAAAAAAATTTAAAAAGGCAATTTTTCTAAAAAGGCAATTATTTTTTTGCATTGTACTTGGACTTTTTCAATTCCATTTTCTCTTTGTTTTGTTGGAATGGATTAAAAATTACTTTTTGTTTTTACGAATGCTATCTATATTTGGAATTTCTTTTGGAAAAAATTCACACATCACCAACAGTGAATAGCATATTTTGTATGACTCTTCCTGCTACCACACACCGATTGGTGAAATTTTGGGAGACAGGATAGACAGAACAAACCATCTGAGTCCAAAAAGATACCCTGATAGGATTCATCTATGTCACTTCAACGTGAGTTTGGGTACGCCTATATTTGAGTGCTATGGTGTGAAAGATACCGTTATAGGAACATTTGTCATATATCCAGTGTGAGTTCGGGTACGCCTATATACATTAATCCATTCCGGATTAAAATGTCCAGTTTATGGTCTGTGACAGTCTCCATATGAAAGATACCTTTATGGGCTTATTACCACTCATCTTTTGATGTGAGTGGGGTACGCGAAACATCAGTGTCCCACTAAATATTGGTGCCCTTTATTCTGTGCACATTTTCTGGTTTAAAACAATATCACACATTGTTTGTCATTATTTTTCTCTTTCTGCATATCTGCGAGCTACCACATTAGAGCATTGGAGTCTGCTGACAGCATCACTATGGAATAAAGAAACCTTGATAGGAATATAATTCCCCGTGCCAGTGTGAGTTGGGGTACGCCTCATTTTTATGAAGAATAGTAATTTTAAAGATACCTTTCAAGGAGTGCCCTCTACATCCTTTGTGTGAGTCTTGGGTACGCCTGTGTTTGATTAAACCTTCACAACTTGTTGTCTAGTCACCTGGATGCCGTTAATACCACCACACTAAAAGATACCTTTATGGGCATACCTACATTTACCTCAGTGTGAGTGGGGTACGCAAGATAGCTGTGGATCATCTTTCACTGCAACTGTTCTTCATTTTTTTGTGATTACGGGACTGTTAGCAATATTACACATTGCATGTTATTTTTCTATTTTCATATGCATGAATAACTACGATACAATACAACTGGATGAGATCACAATACTTCCATAAGGAGGGAACCAATCCTGAGGTCATCCATCCCAAAAAGGAACGTATTGTACAGATCACTTATTTTATAAGCGCCTAGGACACAGTCTGGTGTCTATCTTTTGTTATAGTTCAAGTGCTGTAACTGTGTTGAAATTTGTTCCGCCCACGGCGGATTGACTGTAGGGACCATAAACTGCTGCACTGGCATAGGAGGTCCCACAGGGGGCATAAGTTTAGTTACCAGCGTATTTAACAACGTGGAGAAGGTAGCCCAAGGTGGGTCATTAGTTGCCCCCGGTGCTACAGACCCACTGGGGGGTAAGGAACCCCCTGAACTTGAACTCTCTGCTGCCATGTTTTCCTCAAAAGTGACTGCAGCATCACCACCACGCAATGTGGGAGAAGCCCCAGTTCCGTTGCCTCGTGTAGCTGACATAATGATAAGCACAATATCAGGCAACCTAGTACAATCTGAGCAGCGATATACCTAGCAAGAACTCCCAGTGCAGTGTGACTTTCCTGTCAGCACAAACCGGGAATCCAAGAGATATATAAATCACAAAGAAAAATACACAGCAAGTATATCTTGTGAAATACCTATATCAGTTCAGAAACCTGACACACTTAGCCCCCTCAGGTTACAGAATATAGGAGTAGCAAGCTGAGTGAAATACACGAGATGGCAGCCACGCAGCAGCTACATGCACACACACACATATATATAGTCACACGTGTACAATACAGAAAATAAGATTTTACTCACCGGTAAATCTATTTCTCGTAGTCCGTAGTGGATGCTGGGGACTCCGTAAGGACCATGGGGAATAGACGGCTCCGCAGGAGACTGGGCACATCTAAAGAAAGCTTTAGGACTATCTGGTGTGCACTGGCTCCTCCCCCTATGACCCTCCTCCAAGCCTCAGTTAGGACACTGTGCCCGGAAGAGCTGACACAATAAGGAAGGATTTTGAATCCCGGGTAAGACTCATACCAGCCACACCAATCACACCATATAACTCGTGATAGGAACCCCGGTTAACAGTATGATAACAATGGAACCTCTGAATAGATGGTTCGCAATAACAACCCGATTTGTGTAACAATAACTATTTACAAGTATTGCAGAGAATCCGCACTAGGGATGGGCGCCCAGCATCCACTACGGACTACGAGAAATAGATTTACCGGTGAGTAAAATCTTATTTTCTCTGACGTCCTAGTGGATGCTGGGGACTCCATAAGGATTATACCAAAGCTCCCAAACGGGCTGGAGAGTGCGGATGACTCTGCAGCACCGAATGAGAGAACTCAAGGTCCTTCTCAGCCAGGGTATCAAATTTGTAAAATTTTGCAACGTGTTTGCCCCTGACCAAGTAGCAGCTCGGCCAAGTTGTAAAGCCGAGACCCCTCGGGCAGCCGCCCAAGATGAGCCCCCTTCCATGTGGAATGGGCTTTTACAGATTTAGGCTGCGGTAGTCCCACCGCAGAATGCGCAAGCTGAATAGTGCTACAAATCCAGCACGCTATAGTCTGCTTAAAAGCAGGAGCACCCAGCATGTTAGGTGCATCTAGGATAAATAGCGAGTCAGTTTTCCGGACTCCAGCCGTCCTGGAAATATAATTTTTCAGGGCCCTGACTACGTCCAGTAACTTGGAATCCTCCAGGTCCCTAGTAGCCGCAGGCACCACAATAGGTTGGTACAAGTGAAAACCTGATACCACCTTCGGGAGAAAGTGAGGACGAGTCCTCAACTCTGCCCTATCCATATGGAAAGTCAGGTAAGGGCTTTTTTATGACAAGGCCGCCAATTCTGACACATGCCTGGCCGAAGCCAGAGCCAACACATGACCACTTTTCATGTGAGATATTTCAAATCCACGGTTTTAAGTGGCTCAAACCAATGTGATTCCAGGAACTTCAAAACCACATTGAGATCCCAAGGTGCCACTGGGGCACAAAAAAGGGGCTGAATATGCAGCACTCCCTTACAACGTCTGCGCTTCAGGATGACATCCTTCCTGGCTTTGATCAGGATAAGAATGACTTCCTCCCGAATGCCTTTTTCACTCAGGATCCGGTGTTCAACCGCCATGCCGTCAATGCAGCCGCGGTAAGTCTTTGAACAGACAGGGCCCCTGCTGCAGCAGATCCTGTCTGAGTGGCAGAGGCCATGGGTCCTCTGAGATCAACTCCTGAAGTTCCAGGTACCAAGCCCTTCTTGGCCAATCCGGAACCATGAGTATAGTTCCTACTCCTCTTTTCCTCATTATCCTCAGTACCTTGGGTATGAGAGGGAGAGGAGGGAACACATAAACCGACTGGTACACCCGCGGTGTCACTAGAGCGTCCACAGCGATCGCCTGAGGTTCCCTTGACCTGGCGCAATATCTTTTTTATTGAGGCGGGACGCCATCATGTCCACCTGTGGTCTTTCCCAACGGTTTACCAGCATTTGGAAGACTTCTGGATGAAGTCCCTATTCTCCCGGGTGGAGTCAGCTGCGGAAGTCTGCTTCCCAGTTGTCCACTCCCGGAATGAACACTGCTGCCAGTGCTACCACATGATTTTCCGCCCAACGGGGAATCCTTGTGGCTTCTGCCATCGCCCTCCTGCTTCTTGTGCCGCCCTGCCTGTTTACATGGGCGAGCGCCGTGATGTTGTCTGATTGGATCAGTACGGCTGGTGAAGCAGGGGCCTTGTTTTGCTTAGGGCCTTGTAAATGGCTCTTATCTCCAGAAAATTTATGTTAAGTGAAAACTCCTGTTTTGGACAATAGTCCTTGGGATTTTATTCCGTGTGTGACTGCACCCCAGCCCCGAAGGCTGGCATCCGTGGTCCCCAGGACCCAGTCCTGTATTCCGAATCTGCGGCCCTCTAGTAGATGAACCCTCTGCAGCCACCACCGCAGCGACACCCTGGTTCTTGCCGACCGGGTTATCCGCTGCTGTATCTGGAGATGGGACCCGGACCATTTGTCCAACAGGTCCCACTGGAAAATCCTTGCGTGGAGCCTTCCGAATGGAATTGCTTCGTACGAAGCTACCATTTTTCCCAGGACTCGTGTGCATTGATGTACCGACACCTGTCCCGGTCTTAGGAGGTTTCTGACTAGAGATGACAACTCCTCGGCTTTTTCCATTGGAAGAAACACTTTTTTCTGGTCTGTTTCCAGAATCATTCCCAGGAACAGAAGACGTGTCGTCGGGACCAGCTGTGACTTTGGAATTGAGAATCCAGTCCTGCTGTTGCAGCACTTCCCGAGAAAGTGCTACCCCCTTACCAACTGTTCCTTGGACCTCGCCTTTATCAGGAGATCGTCCAAGTACGGGATAATTAAAACTCCCTTCTTGCGAAGGAGTATCATCATTTCGGTCATTACCCATGGTAAAGACCCTCGGTGCCGTGGATAATCCAAACGGCAGCGTCTGGAACTGATAGTGACAGTCCGGTACCACAATCTTGAGGTACTCCTGGTGAGGAGGGTAAATGGGGACATGCAGGTAAGTATCCTTGATGTCCAGAGAGACCCTGTAATCCCCCTCGTCCAGGATCGCAATAATCGCCCTGAGCGATTCCATCTTGAACTTTAATCTTTTGTTATATGTGTTCAAGGATTTTAAATTTAAGATGGGTCTCACCGAACCGTCCGGTTTCGGTACCACAAACATTGTGGAAAAGTAACCCTTTTCCTGTTGAAGAAGGGGTACCTTGATAATCACTTGCTGTGAATACAGTTTTTTGGATAGCCACCAACACTGCCTCCCTGGCAGAGGGAGTTGCCAGTAAGGCAGATTTTAGGAAACGGCGGGGGGGAGACGTCTCGAATTCCAGCCTGTACCTCTGAGATACTGTTTGAAGAACCCAGGGATCCACCTGTGAGAGAGCCCACTGTGCGCTGAAATTTCTGAGACGGGCCCCCACCGTACCCGGGTCCGCCTGAGCAGCCCCAGCATCATGCTGTGGACTTACCGGACGCAGGGGAGGACTTCTGCTCCCGGGAACTAACTGTGTGCTGCAGCTTTTTCCCTCTACCTTTTCCTCTTGGCAGAAAAGATGAGCCTCTAGCCCTCTACTTTTTTTGGGCCGAAGGGACTGTACCTGATAATACAGTGCTTACTTTTGCTGTGGGGTAGCTTGTGGCAAAAGTTTTGATTTCCCAGCCGTAGCTGTGGAAACGAGGTCTGAAAGACCATCCCCAAACAGTTCCACCCCCTTCTAGGGCAAACTTCCATGTGCCGTTTTGAATCGGCATCGCCCGACCATTGCCGAGTCCATAACCCCCGTCTGGCGGCAATGGTTTTACATAGCGCTTATTAGTGATGCCAGTCGGCAAATATTCCTCTGTGCATCACGCATGTATAAGACAGCGTCTTTTATATGCTCTATTTTCAGCAAAATATTGTCCCTATCTATAGTATAAATATTATCCGACAGGGAATCTGACCACGCAGCTGCCGCACTGTACATCCATGCCGAGGCAATAGCAGGTCTCAATATAATGCCCGTGTGTGTGTATATAGCTTTAAGGGTAGTTTTCTGCTTTCTATCAGCAGGTCCTTCAAGGCGGCCGTATCCGTGACGGTAGTGCCATCTTTTTTAATAAGCGTGTAACCGCTTTATCTACCCTAGGGGTTATTTCCCAACGTGACTTATCCTCTGGCGGAAAACGGTACGCTGCTTAGAAATTATCAATTTCTTATCGGGGGAAGTCCACGCTTCCTCACACACCTCATATCAATTCCTCAGATGCAGGAAAAATAAGAATTTACTTACCGATAACTCTATTTCTCGTAGTCCGTAGTGGATGCTGGGGACTCCGTCAGGACCATGGGGATTAGCGGCTCCGCAGGAGACAGGGCACAAAAGTAAAAGCTTTAGGACTAGGTGGTGTGCACTGGCTCCTCCCCCTATGACCCTCCTCCAAGCCTCAATTAGGATACTGTGCCCGGACGAGCGTACACAATAAGGAAAGATTTTGAATCCCGGGTAAGACTCATACCAGCCACATCAATCACACTGTACAACTTGTGATCTGAACCCAGTTAACAGCATGATAACAGAGGAGCCTCTGAAAAGATGGCTCACAACAATAATAACCCGATTTTTGTAACAATAACTATGTACAAGTATTGCAGACAATCCGCACTTGGGATGGGCGCCCAGCATCCACTACGGACTACGAGAAATAGAATTATCGGTAAGTAAATTCTTATTTTCTCTGACGTCCTAAGTGGATGCTGGGGACTCCGTCAGGACCATGGGGATTATACCAAAGCTCCCAAACGGGCGGGAGAGTGCGGATGACTCTGCAGCATCGAATGAGAGAACTCCAGGTCCTCCTCAGCCAGGGTATCAAATTTGTAGAATTTTGCAAACGTGTTTGCCCCTGACCAAGTAGCAGCTCGGCAAAGTTGTAAAGCCGAGACCCCTCGGGCAGCCGCCCAAGATGAGCCCACCTTCCTTGTGGAATGGGCCTTTACAGATTTTGGCTGTGGCAGGCCTGCCGCAGAATGTGCAAGCTGAATTGTACTACAAATCCAACGAGCAATCGTCTGCTTAGAAGCAGGAGCACCCAGCTTGTTGGGTGCATACAGGATAAACAGCGAGTCAGTTTTCCCGACTCCCGCCGTCCTGGAAATATATATTTTCAGGGCCCTGACAACGTCTAGCAACTTGGAGTCCTCCAAGTCCCTAGTAGCCGCAGGCACCACAATAGGTTGGTTCAGGTGAAACGCTGACACCACCTTAGGGAGAAACTGGGGACGAGACCACAGTTCTGCCCTGTCCGAATGGAAAATCAGATATGGGCTTTTGTGAGACAAAGCCGCCAATTCTGACACTCGCCTGGCCGAGGCCAGGGCCAACAGCATGGTCACTTTCCATGTGAGATATTTCAAATCCACAGATTTGAGCGGTTCAAACCAATGTGATTTGAGGAATCCCAGAACTACGTTGAGATCCCACGGTGCCACTGGAGGCACAAAAGGGGGTTGTATATGCAGTACTCCCTTGACGAATGTCTGGACTTCAGGAACTAAAGCCAATTCTTTCTGGAAGAAAATCGACAGGGCCGAAATTTGAACCTTAATGGACCCCAATTTGAGGCCCATAGACACTCCTGTTTGCAGGAAATGCAGGAATCGACCGAGTTGAAATTCCTCCGTGGGGGCCTTCCTGGCCTCACACCACGCAACATATTTTCGCCAAATGCGGTGATAATGTTGTGCGGTCACCTCCTTCCTGGCTTTGACCAGGGTAGGTATGACCTCTTCCGGAATGCCTTTTTCCCTTAGGATCCGGCGTTCAACCGCCATGCCGTCAAACGCAGCCGCGGTAAGTCTTGGAACAGACAGGGTCCTTGCTGAAGCAAGTCCCTTCTTAACGGCAGAGGCCATGGGTCCTCTGTGAGCATCTCTTGAAGTTCCGGGTACCAAGTCCTCCTTGGCCAATCCGGAGCCACGAGTATAGTTCTTACTTCTCTCCGTCTTATAATTCTCAGTACCTTGGGTATGAGAGGAAGAGGAGGGAACACATACACTGACTGGTACACCCACGGTGTTACCAGAGCGTCCACAGCTATTGCCTGAGGGTCCCTTGACCTGGCGCAATACCTGTCCAGTTTTTTGTTGAGGCGGGACGCCATCATGTCCACCTTTGGTTTTTCCCAATGGTTCACAATCATGTGGAAGACTTCCGTGTGAAGTCCCCACTCTCCCGGGTGGAGGTCGTGCCTGCTGAGGAAGTCTGCTTCCCAGTTGTCCACTCCCGGAATGAACACTGCTGACAGTGCTATCACATGATTTTCCGCCCAGCGAAGAATCCTTGCAGCTTTTGCCATTGCGCTCCTGCTTCTTGTGCCGCCGTCTGTTTACGTGGGCGACTGCCGTGATGTTGTCCGACTGGATCAGCACCGGCTGACCTTGAAGCAGAGGTCTTGCTAGGCATAGAGCATTGTAAATTGCCCTTAGCTCCAGTATATTTATGTGGAGAGAAGTCTCTAGACTTGACCACGTTCCCTGGAAATTTCTTCCCTGTGTGACTGCTCCCCAGCCTCTCAGGCTGGCATCCGTGGTCACCAGGATCCAATCCTGAATGCCGAATCTGCGGCCCTCTAGTAGATGAGCACTCTGCAGCCACCACAGAAGAGACACCCTTGTCCTCGGAGACAGGGTTATCCGCTGATGCATCTGAAGATGCGATCCGGACCATTTGTCCAGCAGATCCCACTGAAAAGTTCTTGCGTAAAATCTGCCGAATGGAATCGCTTCGTAAGAAGCCACCATTTTTCCCAGGACCCTTGTGCAATGATGCACTGACACTTTTCCTGGTTTTAGGAGGTTCCTGACTAGCTCGGATAACTCCCTGGCTTTCTCCTCCGGGAGAAACACCTTTTTCTGGACTGTGTCCAGAATCATCCCTAGGAACAGCAGACGTGTCGTCGGGATCAGATGCGATTTTGGAATATTTAGAATCCACCCGTGCTGTTGTAGCAGTACCCGAGATAGTGCTACTCCGACCTCCAACTGTTCCCTGGACTTTGCCCTTATCAGGAGATCGTCCAAGTAAGGGATAATTAAGACGCCTTTTCTTCGAAGAAGAATCATCATTTCGGCCATTACCTTGGTAAAGACCCGGGGTGCCGTGGACAATCCAAACGGCAGCGTCTGAAACTGATAATGACAGTTCTGTACTACGAACCTGAGGTACCCTTGGTGAGAAGGGCAAATTGGGACATGAAGGTAAGCATCCTTGATGTCCAGGGACACCATATAGTCCCCTTCTTCCAGGTTCGCTATCACTGCTCTGAGTGACTCCATCTTGAATTTGAACCTTTGTATGTAAGTGTTCAAAGATTTCAGATTTAGAATAGGTCTCACCGAGCCGTCTGGCTTCGGTACCACAAATAGTGTGGAATAATACCCCTTTCCCTGTTGTAGGAGGGGTACTTTGATTATCACCTGCTGGGAATACAGCTTGTGAATTGCTTCCAATACTGCCTCCCTGTCGGAGGGAGACGTTGGTAAAGCAGACTTCAGGAACCTGCGAGGGGGAGACGTCTCGAATTCCAATCTGTACCCCTGGGATACTACCTGTAGGATCCAGGGGTCCACTTGCGAGTGAGCCCACTGCGCGCTGAAACTCTTGAGACGACCCCCCACCGCACCTGAGTCCGCTTGTAAGGCCCCAGCGTCATGCTGAGGACTTGGCAGAAGCGGTGGAGGGCTTCTGTTCCTCGGAAGAGGCTGTCTGCTGCAGTCTTTTTCCCTTTCCTCTACCCCGGGGCAGATATGACTGGCCTTTTGCCCGCTTGCCCTTATGGGGACGAAAGGACCGAGGCTGAAAAGACGGTGTCTTTTTCTGCTGAGAGGTGAGTTGGGGTAAAAAGGTGGATTTTCCAGCTGTTGCCGTGGCCACCAGGTCCGAAAGACCGACCCCAAATAACTCCTCCCCTTTGTACGGCAATACTTCCATATGCCGTTTGGAATCCGCATCACCTGACCACTGTCGTGTCCATAAACATCTTCTGGCAGAAATGGACATCGCACTTACTCTTGATGCCAGGATACAAATATCCCTCTGTGCATCACGCATATATAGAAACGCATCTTTTAAACGCTCTATAGTCAATAAAATACTGTCCCTGTCAAGGGTATCAATATTTTCAGTCAGGGACTCCGACCACGCCACCCCAGCGCTGCACATCCAGGCTGAGGCAATCGCTGGTCGCAGTATTACAAACACCAGTATGTGTGTATATACTTTTTAGGACATTTTCCAGCTTCCTATCAACTGGCTCCTTGAGGGCGGCCGTATCAGGAGACGGTAACGCCACTTGTTTTGATAAGCGTGTGAGTGCCTTATCCACCCTAGGGGGTGTTTCCCAACGCGCCCTAACTTCTGGCGGGAAAGGGTATAATGCCAATAATTTCTTAGATATCAGCAATTTTTTATCGGGGGAGACCCACGCATCATCACACACTTCATTTAATTCTTCTGATTCAGGAAAAACTACGGGTAGTTTTTTCACACCCCACATAATACCCTTTTTTGTGGTACTTGTAGTATCAGAAATATGCAAAGCCTCCTTCATTGCCGTGATCATGTAACGTGTGGCCCTACTGGAAAATACGTTCGTTTCTTCACCGTCGACACTGGAGTCAGTGTCCGTGTCTGTGTCGACCGACTGAGGTAATGGGCGCTTTAGAGCCCCTGACGGTGTTTGAGACGCCTGGACAGGCACTAACTGACTTGCCGGCTGTCTCATGTCGTCAACAGTTTTTTGTAAAGTGCTGACACTATCACGTAATTCCTTAAATAAGACCATCCAGTCAGGTGTCGACTCCCTAGGGGGTGACATCACTAATACAGGCAATTGCTCCGCCTCCACACCATTTTCCTCCTCATACATGTCGACACACGCGTACCGACACACAGCACACACACAGGGAATGCTCTGATAGAGGACAGGACCCCTCTAGCCCTTTGGGGAGACAGAGGGAGAGTTTGCCAGCACACACCAGAGCGCTATATATGT
This sequence comes from Pseudophryne corroboree, assembly GCF_028390025.1. NCBI lineage: Eukaryota > Metazoa > Chordata > Amphibia > Anura > Myobatrachidae > Pseudophryne > Pseudophryne corroboree. Next base: position 573,950,257 of record NC_086446.1, read on the forward strand.
ATAGGGACAACCTTATAAATAAGTGTTTCTCCCTTATAGCTGCTATATATGTTTTTATATGCCAAATTAGTGCCCCCCCCTCTCTTTTTTACCCTGTTTCTGTAGTGCAGGACTGCAGGGGAGAGTCAGGGAGACGTCCTTCCAGCGGAGCTGTGAGGGAAAATGGCGCTTGTGTGCTGAGGAGATAGGCTCCGCCCCCTTCACGGCGGCCTTTCTCCCGCTTTTTATGAGGTAAAATGGCAGGGGTTAAATACATCCATATAGCCCAGGAGCTATATGTGATGTATTTTTTACCATAAATAGTGTTTTCATTGCGTCTCAGGGCGCCACCCTCCCCCCAGCGCCCTGCACCCTCAGTGACCGGAGTGTGAAGTGTGCTGAGAGCAATGGCGCACAGCTGCAGTGCTGTGCGCTACCTTTCTTGAAGACAAGATGCCTTCTGCCGCCGATTTCTGGACCTCTTCACTCTTCTGGCTCTGTAAGGGGGCCGGCGGCGCGGCTCCGGGACCCATCCATGGCTGGGCCTGTGATCGTCCCTCTGGAGCTAATGTCCAGTAGCCAAGAAGCCCAATCCACTCTGCACGCAGGTGAGTTCGCTTCTTCTCCCCTTAGTCCCTCGATGCAGTGAGCCTGTTGCCAGCAGGACTCACTGAAAATAAAAAAACCTAAGTCTATACTTTTATTCTAAGCAGCTCAGGAGAGCTACCTAGATTGCACCCTTCTCGGCCGGGGACAAAAACCTAACTGAGGCTTGGAGGAGGGTCATAGGGGGAGGAGCCAGTGCACACCACCTAGTCCTAAAGCTTTTACTTTTGTGCCCTGTCTCCTGCGGAGCCGCTAATCCCCATGGTCCTGACGGAGTCCCCAGCATCCACTTAGGACGTCAGAGAAACTACTGGTAGTTTTCTGTCACCAAACATAATACCCTTTTTTGTGGTATCTGGGGTATTATCAGAAATGTGTAATACATTTTTAATTGCCTCAATCATGTAACGGGTGGCCCTATTGGAAGGTACACTAGTCTCATCGTCGTCGACACTGGAGTCGGTATCCGTGTCAACATCTGTGTCTGCCATCTGATGTAGCGGGCGTTTTAGAGCCCCTGATGACATGTGAGACGCTTGGACAGGCACAAGCTGAGCAGCCGGCTGTCCTATGTCGTCAAACCTTTTATGTAAGGAGTTGACACTGTCACGTAATTCCTTCCATAAGTCCATCCACACCGGTGTCGACCCCGCAGGGGGTGACATCCCATTCACAGGCATTTGCTCCGCCTCCACATCATTATCCTCATCATACATGTCGACACAGCAGTACGACACACAGCACACACACAGGGAATGCTCTGACAGAGGACAGGACCCCACAAAGCCCTTTGGGGAGACAGAGGGGGAGACAGAGGGACAGTATGCCAGCACACACCAGAGCGCTATATATCACAGGGATATCACCTATAGAGAGTGTTTTCCCTTATAGCTGCATAATATATATACATATACTGCGCCTAATTCGTGCCCCCCCTCTCTTTTTAACCCTTTTCTGTAGTGCAGGACTGCAGGGGAGAGCCAGGGAGCGATCCCTCCAGCAGAGCTGTGAGGGAAAATGGCGCCAGTGTGCTGAGGGAGATGGCTCCGCCCCTTTTTCGGCGGGCTTTCTCCCGCTATTGTAAAAGTTCTGGCAGGGGTTAATAAACACCAATATAGCCCCTGGGGCTATATATGGTGTCAGTTCGCCAGCCAAGGTGTTAATATTGCTGCTCAGGGCGCCCCCCCCCCCCAGCACCCATCAGTGACCGCAGTGTGTGGTGTGCATGAGGAGCAATGGCGCACAGCTGCAGAGCTGTGCGCTACCTTGGAGAAGACAGAAGTCTTCAGCCGCCGATTTTCCGGACCTCCTTCTTGCTTCTGGCTCTGTAAGGGGGACGGTGGCGCGGCTCCGGGAACGGATGACGAGGTCGGGTCCTGTGTTCGATCCCTCTGGAGCTAATGGTGTCCAGTAGCCTAAGAAGCCCAAGCTACCACCACTTAGGTAGGTTCGCTTCTTCTCCCCTTAGTCCCTCGGTGCAGTGAGCCTGTTGCCAGCAGGTCTTACTGAAAATAAAAAACCTAACATATACTTTCTTCCTAGGAGCTCAGGAGAGCCCCTAGTGTGCATCCAGCTCAGCCGGGCACAGAAATCTAACTGAGGCTTGGAGGAGGGTCATAGTGGGAGGAACCAGTGCACACCAGATAGTCCTAAAGCTTTCTATAGATGTGCCCAGTCTCCTGCGGAGCCGTCTATTCCCCATGGTCCTTACGGAGTCCCCAGCATCCACTAGGACGTCAGAGAAATTATACTAAGCCATAAAACTACACTGGACTAGCAATACAAACTAATACTCAGTATAGCTATATATGTAAATAGTAGATATAACAAAACACAGTAGGTACTGGATGTATATCACAGGGTTTTTGTACCGCACCACCCTGAATGTATGCACTCTTTCTTAAGTATTCTACCTGTCAAGGGACAGTGTTAGTTAAGTGTCCTGTAAAATGCACAGCGCTGGCGAGCAGGCGGCTTTACAGAGGAGGATTTGCCCCAGCAGTCCCAGGAACAGCGCAGCTCCGTGTGATGGCGGCTGACAGGGAGTGAGGGAGAGATATGCAGCTCCAGGGCGGGAACATTTACTCAAATGGCGCCCTGGGGCTGGGGGAGGGGCTACAGGTTAGGCCTTATCCCCCTGCTGCCTTCCCCACGGGCGCTGCGGGCTGTATAAAAACGGGTTTTTATAGAGAAAAAAAAACACTTGTGCCCTGTGTCCCGATGGCTAGTGGAGCGGCTGCCCTTTACAGTGTACACGCCAGCGCGCGCGGCCCGCCTCTCACTGCCGAGCCAGATTGCGATAACAGCGGGCTAAAGAGACCCCTTACCTCCCCTTGTACCTGCGACCACACGATCCCGGAGGGCAGCGGCGAGTATGTGTGTGACTGACCAAGGACGACACCGGAGCCTCCGCTGTAGTTACCCGGCAACCAGGGCACGGAAGTATACCGCGCCGCTGAGGGAGTGATGGAGCTGCAGCAGAGGATGTCTATCTGACATTCATTAAAGCTGCAGCCCTTGAAGTCCTCAGATTTCTTCTGATATTAGCTTATAATATGGGCTGCAGGAGCAGCCCCCCTGTTGATTGCCTGCCACCAACTTACAAACTGAGCTCCTGTGCACGGAGGCGGGGTTATAGAGGAGGCGGCGCTGTGCATTTTGGGAATAGTCAAAGCTTTGAGTCTGTTGGTGCCTGGGATCAAGATCCTACTCTACACCCCGATGTTAATCCTTGTGGAGCCCGGTGTACCCCATTCAGCACTCACCTAATATTAACACTTCAAACTGCAATTCATCTGAATTCAGGGAATGTTAGTTCCAAAATATTGCAATAGTTTGTTAAGCTGACCAGCCACTTCACGGCCATTCCCATTGGGTCAGTCCCTATGCTGACTTTCAAAAATCTGAGCATTGATCTCAAGCATCTTTTGGATTTGAAATACACAGTATGCTTCTATCATGGGTTTAGGCCCTGTCTCACTCTTTTAAAGAGACAGGAACCACACCCAAGCATATCAGTTAATAAACACCTGGGGAATTTCTTAACATTTAATTTGCATATGGACAATAGGGGTGCAAGAAAAAGTGTGACCACAAACATTTTATATAAACAATACGCTAGAACCTAGAGCATATATATATATATATATATATATATATATATATATATATATATATGTATTTTAGTATTTTTACACTCAGATGTAGACGCCATATCTATAATTAACATCAAACAGTGAAAGATACAGTACATGTCTGGTAACAAAAAGCATCGTATGCATCATTATTTCCAGGTTATACATTTTTCTATGCATCGATACTAAACCCAGACAGGACTTAAGAGGTTAATTGAACACTGTGCCACCTTTTCTCATTAGTTCCATTAACTAAACTGTACCGTACGATACAGGATATCTGCAATAAGGCTAATCAATCTATTGTTAGAGGCCTACAAGGATGTTGGGTAATTCTTTCCGTGCCTGGAGGATTATTTATTTGGTGTAATTTGTTTTATTGAACGGCAAGTTGTGGAGCAGAAAGCTCCAGATAATAATGTGATAAAGTTTCATGATGACACATGAACAGTACAAGAGAAGGGCAGAATGTAACTGTAAAACTATACACACTGGCTTGATTGCGTGTTCTTTTTTAAGAGGAATGGATATTCAGTTTAGCCACTGATTTTATTAGACTTACCCCGTGAATGGACAGAGGGGTGCACATCTTGATGCCAGTAAAGCGACAAGTTTGTCATTCTAGTATATCCAAAAGCATACTTCCCATTACAGATAACATTATGTATTAGACGTTTGAGGTGAATAGCTTCCTTTCATAAATTTATGTATAATGGGCATGAAATGCTGAAAAGTAAGAGATGTAACTGAAAGAGTGGATAAAATGTCTGAGAGAAGCAGCCATTAATACTGTGACAATACAAAAGTACAAAGTCTCAGAAAACGAGATTTATAGTAAAGAACTTACCTTTGTTAAATCTCTTTCTGCGAGGTACACTGGGCTCCACAAGGATTGGACAATGGGGTGTAGAGTAGGATCTTGATCCGAGGCACCAACAGGCTCAAAACTTTGACTTCCCAGAATGCACAGCGCCGCCTCCTCTATAACCCCGCCTCCCTGCACAGGAGCTCAGTTTTTAGTTAACCAGCCCAATGCAGTAGCAGGAAAAGAGACGACAACGGTTAGTAGCCACATACACCACACTCTCACGACAGGAGAAGTGTGAGCGGCTAATGCCATACCAACCCAAAGAAGCTAAGTGCGTCAGGGTGGGCGCCTTGTGGAGCCCAGTGTACCTCGCAGAAAGAGATTTAACAAAGGTAAGTTCTTACCATAAATCTTGTTTTCTGCTGCGGGGTACACTGGGCTCCACAAGGATTGGACAATGGGGATGTCCTAAAGCAGTTCCTTATGGGAGGGGACGCACTGTAGCGGGCACAAGAACCTGGCGTCCAAAGGAAGCATCCTGGGAAGCGGCAGTATCGAAGGCATAGAACCTTATGAACGTGTTCCCGGAGGACCACGTAGCCGCTTCGCACAATTGTTCAAGGGTCGCACCACGTTGGGCCGCCCAAGAAGGTCCAACAGACAGTAGAATGGGCCGTAATGTGAGCAGGAGCTGACAGACCAGCCTTCACATAAGCATGTGCAATCACCACTCTAATCCATCTGGCCAGGGTCTGCTTGTGAGCAGGCAAGCCACGTTTGTGAAATCCAAACAAAACAAAGAGAGAATCAGATTTTCGAATAGAAGCAGTTCTCTTCACGTAGATACGGAGAGCCCGTACCACATCCAAAGACCGCTCTTTGGGAGACAAATCAGGAGAGACAAAGGTCGGAACTACAATCTCCTGATTAAGGTGGAACGAAGAAACCACCTTAGGTAAATATCCGGGACGAGTCCTAAGAACTGCCCAGTCACGGTGAAAAATCAGATATGGGGAACTACAAGACAAGGCACCCAGATCCGAAACTCTTCTAGCAGAGGCAATAGCCAGCAAGAACACCACCTTAAGGGAAAGCAACTTAAGGTCAGCTGAACCCAGGGGTTCAAAACGGAGGCTCCTGCAACGCCTCCAATACCGACAAGTCCCAAGGAGCCACAGGCGGGACATAGGGAGGTTGGATACGCAACACACCCTGAGTGAAAGTATGAACATCAAGTAAAGTCGCAATTTTTCCATGAAACCACACCGACAAGGCCGAAATATGAACCTTGAGGGAGGCCAGACGCAGGCCTAAATCTAGGCCCTGCTGCAGAAAAGCCAAAAGTTTGGCTGTACTAAACTTGGAAGCGTCATAATTATTAGATGCGCACCGAACAAAGTAGGAATGCCAGACCCTATAGTAAATCCGAGCAGAAGCCGGTTTCTGGGTCCGCAACATAGTTTTAATGACCTCTTCAGAAAAACCCTTAGCCCTCAAGACGGAAGATTCAAGAGCCACGCCGTCAAAGACAAACGGGCTAGGTCCTGGTAGACACAGGGGCACTGAACGAGGAGGTCTGGGCGTTGTGGAAGCAGAAGTGGACGCTCTGACGATAGGCCTTGCAGGTCTGAGAAACAGGGCCGTCTGGGCCACGCCGCAGCTATGAGAAGCGAAATTCCTTTTTCTTGCTTGAACTTCCGAATTACCCTGGGCAGGAGTGACACCAGAGGGAACACGTACGGCAGCCGAAACCTTCATGGCACCGCCAGCGCATCCACGAATGCTGCTTGAGGATCCCTTGTCCTTGCTCCGAAGATCGGAACCTTGTGATTGTGTCGAGACTCCATCAGATCTAAATCTGAAAGACCCTACTTTTCCACTAGGAGTTGAAACACTTCTGGATGGAGGCTCCACTCGCCGGCCAGCACGTCCTGACGACTGAGAAAGTCCGCTTCCCAATTCAGTACTCCCGGAATGAATATTGCCGATATGGTCGGTAGATGGCGTTCCGCCCAACGTAGAATCCGTGAGACTTCCTTCATTGCCAAACGGCTTTGAGTGCCGCCTTGATGATTTATGTAAGCCACTGTGGTGGCGTTGTCCGACTATTTGAACAGGGCGGTTCTGAATTAAATGCTGGGCAAGGTTCAACGCATTGAAGACCGCCCGCAATTCCAGAATGTTGATCGAGAGGAGAGATTCCTCCATGGTCCACCGACCATGAAGGGAGTGTTGCTCCAGCACCGCGCCCCAACCTCTTAGACTGGCATCTGTCGTCAACAGGACCCAGTTGGATATCCAGAAGGGATGGCCCCTGCACAACTGTTGGTCCCAGAGCCACCAAAGTAGCGACAGACGGACCTCCGGAGTCAATGAGATCATGTGAGACCTGATCTGGTGAGGCAGGCCGTCCCACTTGGCTAGAATCAGCCTCTGGAGGGGGCGAGAATGGAATTGAGCATACTCCACCATGTCAAATGCTGAGACTATGAGGCCCAGCACCTGCATCGCCGAATGTATCGACACTTGCGGACGAGAAAGGAAGCAACGAATCCTGTCCTGAAGCTTCAGGACTTTCTCCTGAGACAAGAACAACCGCTGGTTGCAAGTGTCCAATAGCGCTCCCAGGTGCACCATGCTCTGAGCAGGGACCAGGGAGGATTTCTTCCAGTTGATGAGTCACCCGTGGGCTTGTAGAAACCGGACCGTCATATCCAGATGACACGAGAAAAGTTCTGGGGAATTTGCCAGGATTAAAAAGTCGTCCAGGTACGGCAGTATCCTGACCCCTTGGCGGCGGAGTACCACCGTCATCACCGCCATTACTTTGGTGAAAACTCGCGGAGCCGTTGTTAAACCAAAAGGTAACGCCCGAAACTGGTAATGAAGGTTGCCAATAGCGAACCTCAGGTATTGCTGATATGACGCTGCTATAGGAATATGCAGGTAAGCATCCTGTATATCCAGGGAGACCATGTAGTCCCCAAGTTCCAAGGCCAGAACTATAGAGCGAAGGGTTTCCATACGGAACTTGGAAACTTCACAAACTTGTTCAATGCCTTGAGGTTGAGAATGGGCCGGGAGGACCCATTCGGTTTCGGGACTAGAAACAGCGGAGAATAGTATCCCCGGTCGCTCTGAGCAAGAGGCACCTGTACTACAACTCCTGTATTCAGGAGGGTCTGTACCACCGAATGCAGAGTGTTTGCCTTTGTCTGGTCCAACGGGACGTCTCTATGGCAAAATCGATGAGGGGGTCGGTTTTTGAAGGCTATGGCGTAACCTCGAGTGACGACTTCCCGTACCCAGGCATCTGAAGTGGTCTTCAACCTTTCCTGGGTATACCCTAGTAGCCGGCCCCCTACCCTGGGATCCCCCAGGGGGAGGTCAGCCCCGTCATGCGGCAGGCTTATCGGTCTTGGAAGCTGGCTGACGGGCAGCCCAGGCTCTTTTGGGCTTCAGCTTACCAGGTTTGGAAGTGCGGGCCTGCTTGTGGTACGCCTGACCTTTTGCTTTACTTGAAGGGCGAAAGGACGTACCTTTAACCTTCGACACAGAAGGAGTGGTATTTGGTAGACAGGCAGTTCTGGCAGTAGCCAAGTCAGCCACTATCTTATTTAAGTCCTCCCCAAACAGAATATCTCCCTTGTAAGGGAGTACCTCCAGAGTTTTTCTAGAGTCCAGATCCACAGACCAGGATCTCAGCCACAATATCCGGCGAGCCAGGACTGACGTAGTAGAGGCCTTGGCTGCTAGGATACCGGCATTCGAAGCCGCCTCTTTAATATAGCGAGAAGCTGTGACAATATATGGACAAGCATTGTCTAGCATGGTCAGAGGAGATTTCAGTATCTAACTCCAAGGCCCACGCTTCAATAGCCTCAGCAGCCCATGTAGCTGCAATAGTGGGCCTTTGCGCAGCACCCGTGAGGGTGTAAATCGCTTTCAGACAACCCTCCACATGCTTATCCGTAGGCTCTTTTAGAGACGTGACGGTAGTGACAGGCAGAGCTGAGGAAACCACCATCCTGGCCACGTGAGTCCACTGGAGGAGGCGTTTCCCAATTCTTAGACAGCTCTGGCGCGAGGGGATAGCGAGCCAGCATCTTCTTGTGAGGCACAGACTTTGTACCCGGGTTTCCCAGGGATCCTGACGTATATCCACTAGGTGGTCAGAGTGAGGTAAAACTTGTTTAACCACCTTCTGACGCTTGAACCTATCTGGTTTCTTAGGAGGAACGGATGGCTCGGGATCATCCGTAATCTGTAGAATTAATTAAATAGCCTCCAAAAGATCAGGAACATCCACATGTGAACTACGCTCCCCATCAGCCGTATCTGAGTCAGGACCTGTGGGGTCAGTATACGTGCCGTCTTCATCAGACGAGGTGTCAGTGACAGCAGTGGATTGTGAGGAGACAAGCACTCGCTTAGAGGACCCCTTGGACTTAGGCGAGCGATGGTCAGACTTTTTAGTAGTCAGGGACTGGTTCAACTTCTTTAACTAAGCAGATAAATCGTCCGCCCACGGTGGGTTAGCTGCAGGGACCACATACGGTTGTACCGGCATTGGGGGTCCCATAGGGGGTGTTCGTTTATGAACTAGCGTATGTAGAAGCGTGGAAAAAGCGGCCCACGGTGGGTCAGTATGTGCCTCCATTGCCACAGTCCCACTGGGGGGCAAGGAGCCCCCAAAACCAGAGCCCACAGCTGCTATATTCTCCTCATATGGGTCTGTGGCTTCAGCAACACCGGCAGTGTGTTCAGCCCCAGAACCGTTACCCTCAGAAGCAGACATGATATAACTTGCAGTATGAGGTAACATAGTACAATTATCAGCAGCACTAGATCTCTAAACCCAAACCCCTGCGCAGTGTAGTCAGCACCAGCAGAGATAAAGGAGAGACATGGTGACTAAATCACAGAGAAAAATACGTAATACAGTATATCTTTGTGAAAATCCTATATTAGATAAAACCTGACGCACCAAGCCCCCTCAGGTTATAGAATATAGGGATAGCAGGTTGAGTGAAAAACACGAAATGGACACCGCTCAGCTATCAAATGCACACACAGATAGTAATAACCTCTGCATTGTACAAACTGTGACTAACAATAATACTGCACTGGACTAGCTTACACAGCTATATAACAAATGATATAACAGTACACAGTAAGAACTGGATGTATATCACAGGGTAATTGTACTAGAAAACCCTGACTAAATGCATTCTTTCTTACGAACACTGACTAAAAATGGCAGGTAGAATACTTAAGTGTCATGTAAAGTCACGGCACTGACAACCAGGCGGCTTTACATAGGAGGATTTGCCCAAGCAGTCCCAGGAACAGTGAGCTGAGGGATAATGGCGCCGCAGACACTGACAGGGAGTGAGGAAAAGACAGATATGCAGCTCCAGGGCGGGAACACTTGCTAGAAATGGCGCCCTGGGGCAGGGGCTTCAGGTCTAAGCCTTATCCCCTCTGCTGGCAAAACCACCGGGTACTGTGGGCGATATAAGAATTGGTTTAGAGAGAAAACCTGACCTGCGCCCATGCCCTGGTGATCTAGTGGGATCGCCTGTATCCACAGTGTCCACCGCCAGCGCGCGCGGCCCCGCCTCCCACTGACCGTGCCGGATCGCGATAAAGACCGGGTCCCGCAAGCGGGACCCACTTACCACCTCCCAAAGCGCGGCCATGCGATCCTGGAGAGCCCCAGCCGTGTGTGTCTAACGTGAAGATAACCGGAGCCTCCGCTGTAGGTACCCGGCAACCAGGGCTCGGGAGTGTACAGCGCCGCTGGGGAGAGCTGGAGCTGCAGCAGTGAATGTCACAAGACATTTACCACCGCTGCTGCCCTTGAAGTCTTCACTTTTTACCTCATAAAAAGCTTTTCTTAGGGCTGCCTGGAGCAGCCCCTCTGTTCAGTGCCTGCTTACTGCAGCACCAACTTACAAAACTGAGCTCCTGTGCAGGGAGGCGGGGTTATAGAGGAGGTGGCGCTGTGCATTCTGGGAACAGTCAAAGCTTTGAGCTTGTTGGTGCCTCGGATCAAGATCCTACTCTACACCCCATTGACCAATCCTTGTGGAGCCCAGTGTACCGCGCAGCAGAAATAGTAGTTTCAGCAAATAGAGATTGGCATTTTAGCTTGTGCAATAGCGTGGTACAATACAGTACATCTAAAAGGTGGGTACACACAGACCGATACATCTGACGATCAATTGATAGGCAGATATATCCATGGACGGATCAGGCAGTGTGTTGAGCATACACACTGCCCGATCCGTCGGGGACTGACGTCATGAACTGGGCGGGCGTGTACACATGCCCGCCCAGTTTAGCTGTAAATCACCGCCGGCTGCCAAGGCATGTACGGGTGGTCGGCCGACCGCCCGCACACACACACACAGCGTCGCGCCAATATGTTGGTAGATATATTGCCCGTCGGCTGTGCTGCGGGGCCGACGCAATGTCTGTGAACTACGGAGTTCACAGACATTTCGCCCGTACACACTAGCCGACGGACCCATGATATATTTGCCGTTCAAAAGAACGGCCGATATATCGGCCAGTGTGTACCCACCTTTACAAGGAAAGCAGAACTCAACTACACAAATTCATTATTTGACAGAAGCACCTACATCCTGCCAGACACCCTTGATCACATCCTGAGGACCCCCGGTTAACTATATAAATATACAAAATAAGTCACTTAATATGGATTAGCTGTTCATATTTTCTGGTAAGCCATGTACTTTATGTTTGAAGGGGTTGGGTACGAAATCCCAGCATTCAGTATCCCGACAGTCAGGATGCAGACAGAGGCATCCAGACAGTCAAAATCCCAAACTGATCTTTCTAAGTACAGTGCCTTGCTAAAGTATTCACCCCCTTTGCATTTTTCATGTTTTGTTGCCTCACAACCTGGAATTAAAATGGATCGTTTGCAGGTTTGCATCATTTCATTAACAGAACATGGCTACAACTCTGAAGTTTTTTGTTTTTCCCCCCATTGTGACGCAAATAACAGAAAACTTCAGCGTCATAACTATTCACCTCCCTAAACTCAGTACTTTGTAGAGCCACCTTTTGCGGCAATTACAGCGGCAATTCGCTTTGGACAAGTCTTTATGAGCTTGCCATAAATTGCCACTGGGATTTTTGCCCATTCTTCAAGGCAAAACTGCTCCAGCACCTTCATGTTGGATGGTTTCCACTTGTGAACAGCAATCTTCAATCCTGACCACAGATTCTCAATTGGATTGAGATCTGGGCTTTGACTAGGCCACAGGTTCTCAAACTCTGTCCCCAGAGGGGTCCTGAGGACTAAGTTAGAGAACCTATGGACTAGGCCAGGCATTCCCAACCACGGTCCTCAAGGCACACTAACAGTGCATGTTTTAGTGATATCCAGGCTTCAACACAGGTGACTTAATTAGTAGCTCAGTTATTTTGATTTAACCGTCTGTGCTGCAGCCTGGATATCACTAAAACCTGCACTGTTGGTGTGCCTTGAAGACCGTGGTTGGGAAAGCCTGGACTAGGCCATTCCAACACATTTAAATGTTTCCTCTTAAATCACTCGAGTGTTGCTTTAGCAGTATGCTTCGGGTCATTGTCCTGCTGGGAGGTGAACCTCCGTCCCAGTCTCAAATCACAGGCTTTGCTCAAGAGTGTCTCTGTATTTAGCGCCATCCACCTTTCCCTCGACTCGAAATAGTTTACCAGTCCCTGGTGCTGAAAAACATCCCCACATCATTATGCTGCCACCACCATGTTTCACTGTGGGGATGGTGTTCTTGGGGTGATGGGGTGTGTTGGGTTTGCGTCAGACATAGCGTTTTCCTTGGTGGACGAAAAGTTAAATTTTAGTCTCATCTGACCCAAGCACCTTCCTCCATACATTTGGGGAGTCGTCCACATGCCTTTTGGCAAACTCAAAACGTGCCTTCTTATTTTTAACACTAAGTAATGGTTTTTTTCTGGCAACTCTTCCATAAAGCCCAGCTCTATGGTGTCACGATCCGGGTAACTAAACGCCATTTCCTACTGGTCAGGTGTCTCCTGAGATTGGCTCAGCGTGCCAGGGCCAGGCTATAACTATGTTTTCTTATAGCTCTTTTGGTATTGCCCACAGCGCTGGCTCAGCGGCCTGCTTAGTGTGCTCACCTAACTGTGCTATGGCGCTTTTAGTCCCGTCGTGGCCGTCACCACCGCGCCCGTAGTCTCACCTCACGGAAGCTGGGTAAGGCGCTGCGACCGCTGCCGCCATCCCTGTGGTCAATGAACGTAGGTGGGAACGAATGTAGCCTCTGCTGCTGCGGCTTCCGCCGCCATTGCCGTTTGACACATGGGCCCTCATTCCGAGTTGTTCGCTCGTTATTTTCCTTCGCATCAGTGCGATTTTCCGCTAACTGCGCATGCGCAATGTTCGCACTGCGGCTGCACCAAGTAAATTTGCTAAGAAGTTAGGTATTTTACTCACGGCATTACGAGGTTTTTTCATCGTTCTGGTGATCAGAGTGTGATTGACAGGAAGTGGGTGTTTCTGGGCGGAAACTGGCCGTTTTATGGGCGTGTGTGAAAAAACGCTGCAGTTTCTGGGAAAAACGCGGGAGTGGCTGGAGAAACGGGGGAGTGTCTGGGCGAACGCTGGGTGTGTTTGTGACGTCAAACCAGGAACGACAAGCACTGAATGGATCGCACTGGAAGAGTAAGTCTCGAGCTACTCAGAAACTGCAAAGAAAAGTCTTTTCGCAATATTGCGAAAACTTCGTTCGCAATTCAGCTAAGCTAAGATTCACTCCCAGAGGGCGGCGGCTTAGCGTGTGCACTGCTGCGAAAAGCAGCTAGCGAGCGAACAACTCGGAATGAGGGCCATGGTTCCTCAAGAGTATCTTTTTCCCTTCAAACTGGGTCATGGGCGCAGCCATGTTGGAGTGAATCACATGTTGCTCTCCTCTCCAATCCGCAGCGCTGCTGCCTCTGCATAATTGTCAGCCAATCCCTGTTATCCTACAGGTATAAATATCCTGTCCCAGCACCCAGAAGATTGTCAGTGCTTCAATTGTCTCTCCAGTGAATCTAGCCTGCAGCTTCACTAAAGACTTCCCTGTGAATGCTCTCTGCGGTACAGCCTGACTCTCTTCTGTCTACCCTCTGCAGTGCAGCTCCAACTCCACTGGAGTCATACCCTGTGGTGCAGCCTGTCTTCATTGCTCCCGCACCCAGTATCAGCAGAGTGTGTACTCCGGCTTCCAGCAGCCACTCTCCAGCGGTTCCTTGTTTCCACTAAGTACTTTACCTGCGATCCCCAGCATCACTAAGTACTTTATCTGCGATCCCCAGCATCACTGAGTACTTTACCTACGAACCCCAGCATCACTGAGTACTTTACCTACGAACCCCAGCATCACTAAATACTTTGTCTGCGATCCCCAGCATCACGAAGTACTTCACCTGCGATCCCCAGCATCACATTGTACTTCATCTATACTTCAAGGGGTTCACTACGGGTGGCCGGCGGTCGGGCTCCCGGCGACCAGCATCCCGGCGCCGGGAGCCCGACCGCCGGCTTACCGACAGCTTGGCGAGCGCAAATGAGCCCCTTGCGGGCTCGCTGCGCTCGCCACGCTACGGGCACGGTGGCGCGCTACGCGCGCCACACTATTTTATTCTCCCTCTATGGGGGTCGTGGACCCCCACGAGGGAAAATAATTGTCGGTATGCCGGCTGTCGGGCTCCCGGCGCCGGTATACTGAGCGCCGGGAGCCCGACCGCCGGCAAACAGAAGACCACCCCACTTCAAGCATCTCAAGGCATTTCAAACTAAAGCTCTGTTTACTGGTCTCAAACCAGTCGGAACTCAGACTCTTTCTTTGACAGTTATTATTTCGTTGCACTTTCTTTGACTTTATTATTTAATAAACACCCTCAAAGGCATTTCCTATTGTCGTGGTCACGCCTTCGGGCTTGGGTACTATTGCTTCTGCGCATGTCTAGGAGTCCCATCTCACCTCCTAAGTTTAGATATCAGTCAGCCCCTACAACTGAGGCTTCCCGCTACCGACACCAGCCCGCAGTTGTGACATATGGAGTGAACGGCTTATTGTGGTCACATGCGCAGATACACCAGTCTCTGCTGTGGAACTCTGCAGCTCCTTCAGGGTTACCTTTGGTCTCTGTGCTGCCTCTCTGATTAATGCCCTCCTTGCCCGGTCTGTGAGTTTTGGTGGCCGGCCCGCTCTTGGCAGGTTTGTTGTGGTACCATGTTCTTTCCATTTGAAGATGATGGATTTGATGGTGCTCCGGGGGATCATCAAAGATTTGGATATTTTTTTAAACCAACCCTGACTTGTACTAATCAACAACTTTGTCCCTGACTTGTTTGGAGAGCACATTGGTCTTCATGGTGTGATGCTTCTTGGTTAGTGGTATTGCAGCCTCTGGGGCCTTTCAGAAAAGGTGTGTTTATGCTGACAGATCATGCAACACTTAGACTACACACAGGTGGACTTCATTTCAATAATTATGTGACTTCTGAAGGTAATTGGTTGCACCAGAACTTTTGAGGGGCTTCGTAGCAAAGGGGGTAAATACATATGCTCATGACAATTTTCACATTTTGATTTCTAAAAAAAAATTTATATTAATTTTTCTCATTTCACCTCACCAACTTAGACTATTTTGTGCAGATCCATCACATAAAATTCAGATGAAAAAATAAAAAAATTTAATTACAGGTTGTAATGTAACAAAATAGGTAAAAAGCCAAGGGGGGTGAATACTTTGGCAAGGCACTGTATTTAAACCCTACCCATCTCCTTCCACAGCCTAAACCTAACCGAACTGCACCCCCAGCATAACCCTAACCAAGCCCCACCCCACCATGAGCCTAACAGACTCCTCCCACCAAAGCCTAAACCTAACTCTCCCCCCCCCCCACCCCCCCCCCCCACCCTTTCATACTTAGCGATGGAACTCTGACTGACTGTCGGGATCCTAACCACATCTCATATAAAGATTGTTTTGTTCCTCAAATGGGGTATATTAATACTTAACTGTACAGGACTCTAAAATGCACTAGGTATATATTCAGTGCAGCAGAAAAAAAACCATTGGGATTGGCCAGTTGCTAGTGAGGTATAAGAGAGACGTCCAAAACTGAACAGAATTCAGGAGAGCTAGGCAAATGAAGATCCAGCAGTCTCAATTAAGGAGCCAGTGAATATGCAAAGACAAACATGAGTAGGGATGACTCACAGATGGTAAGTGCTACTAGTAATTTTATATAGGTGTAATGGTGACCTGACTGCTGAGAATTGCCTAGTCCCGAGTTACAAGTCAGATAATTTTAGTTGCATTTTGTCATGTGAATTTTAAACAAACTGGAGTTTTAGTATATATTAAGAATAAAGTTTCAATTACAATTAGACACCTGCAAAAAGATAACTTTCAACTGCCTGTAGATTAACATGGAGATGGTCACCTAAAGAAGTGAAGTGGGAGGATATTATATGTTCTCCATTCTGCCTTAAAATTACAATGAAACAAACAAATTTGGTTGATTGTTAATACATGTCAAAAAAGGGAACTTTTAAAGTCTGAAATGCTACCAACTGACAGAACATGGTGTCATGCCAATTTTTCAAGAAAGACAATTACTGTGTCTGGTTAGTACGTACCAAACAAACAAGAATGGATCTGCCTTAATAAACAAGCTTGTGTGTTAAGAGGATCATCTGTCTGCTCATTCTGGAGCATAGGGTGCAGGTAACAAGAGCAGTCAGCAGCTATCAATACGGATGGCAGCAAGCTGAGGGGGGGGCAGTGTAACCATTGGGTGTCAATCCGCAAGTGAAACAAGAGGAAGCTTCTCAAATCTCTCTGTGGTGAAAGGAAGCATGGAGCTGCACACTGATAATACAGATAACTATATCTGCTTTGTCTGTGTATACATCTCAACACACAGGGAACATAAAGGGGCCATTACAGGAAATGAGTAAAAATGTCCCATGCATGATACTGTAAAATATTATATATCTAATCTGTAGTTGGGTATCTTTTGAGGTTTCAGCATACGTTGACAAGTTAAATTACATTGCTTTTTCATAGGTTTTCATAAAAACATAACACAGGCACATAATTTGGAGTTGAAGGGCATTACCAAGTAGAAGTTTCCTTTACAAAACAGTGGTGGACTCGACTTGGCTTGGCTTCCCACACACACACACACACCACCTAAATTTTGTGATATTGTGTCGGGAATAAATGAGAGAGAAAAAAAAAAAAAAACACATTCTACCGCAGTTTAAGTTTTAACACACATTTATGGACAATATTCAATTGTTTCGCTTGCCGGCAGCCAGTAGATGACACCCAACAGAGCTATTCAATTGTTGCTTCTTTCAGGCACGACAGACTACCAGCACTGGCATTTAAGCTCGCACCCTCCAGGGGCAGCAAGCTGAAATTAGCAAAACGTGACCCATAATAGCGCTCAAATGGGACCTTGTGTCGCACCCATTAGTTTGTTCAGGTTTACACTCTGTACATATGATAAAAAGAAACAATTGAATATTGCCTCCTGATCGCCCGTCACTTTAGATGGTAAAATTAAGGAGCGATAAACAACTGAATATCACCCATATGTTAAAACGTGTACAAATGTCCTGTACGTGACAGTGGAATGGGCCCAATGTTTCATTTACTCTATGGGTCTCACTATGGTGCTGTAACAGATTTATAATATATGGCAAGGTTATTACAGACCATCGTTCACTTGAATCTTTAAACGACTGACTGGTTCAGAAAATTGAGCAATTCTCACAAGAACTTGGAATTTCTGATACTGTACTTAGAAATATTGTGTCTTGACCTGAGTAACCTATATGCGCACTAATACAATAAAGAAAAAGCATGGAGACATGTTTGGCAAGAACAGATGAAATCACTGAAGGAATGCAGATATTGTAAAAATGTAGTTGAACTTTGCTGGGAGTGCCATCCTGTAGTTAATAAGTTTAATGTACACAGACTGTCAAATATAAGGCAGCTTCACCACTTCACTTGGGCTGCTATACCCTGGAGTGTTTTTTTTTTTTTTTTTTAGATCTTTCATCACCACATGTGAAAGTGCATACAAAAATTAAATGGTGTTTATGGGAAATTCCATAGAAAGTGAAACCAAACTGAAAAAATAGGATTTTAATACCTACGGGTAAATCCTTTTCTCCTAGTATACTTCTTGTTGGAAGCATACAGGACAAACAGAGCCTCTGTCTTCCTAGTAAGAGCCGTTCTGGCGACATAAATTTTCAAAGCTCTTACAACATCAAGAGACTTTGGAACCGCCACAGCATCTGTAGCCACAGGCACCACAATAGGTTGGTTAATGTGAAACGAAGAAACCACCTTCGGCAGAAATTTTTGACGAGTCCTCAATTCCGCTCTATCCGAATGGAAGATCAAATATGGGCTCTTGTGAGAGGAGGCCGCCAACTCTGACACTCGCCATTTGTAAAGTTAAAAATGTGGATTTACATTGCCCACCAGTTTCAACTCCTCCAGGGGCATATCCAATTAGCTAATTGACAGCCTGGATCTATTCAATTAGGTCCTGCATCCCTACGCGTAATGCAGGTTTATCCTTGTAGCCTTAGGAGCTGCGAAGGAATAATCTGCATTGAATGCAGCCTCTGGGGATTATACACAGGGAAACCCATAGGTTTCATGTTAAATGCGCATTACCCTCAAGGAAAATGCAGAATAATTTAATAGCTGCAGGCCTGAACAGAGCGCAGAGAGATGTGGGGTACATTTCTATGACGGAAGCCTCAATATAAGAAATATAGTACACCTCTAAATTTTAGTGAGAGAATAACAGAGGTTTACTCACAAAACAGACATTCAATTGGCAGATACAATGTTGTATCTATATAAAAGAGTCGAACTTCATTTGGAGCCAACTGGAAAACTTTTGAGAACTTGTAAAGCAAATATAATTCATTAAGATGGATGGGGCTTTTCTAACCATTCCATATTATTTGTCAGTTTACTTCTAAATGAACTAATCTGCTTGTTGTGTGTTATTCAGAAAAGTGTCAAACACAAGCGCTTATGTCCAACTCAGCTTGGCACAAATAATCCATTTAAGAGATAAGGGGCAGTGCTGTGAAAACGGGAGTAAGCTTATTGAGTTTAACAAGTGCATAATATATTAACCCTATGGAACACCATACATAGTTACCTTCCTTTATTATATCCGTACCTCAGCAATGATCCATTAGTCTATACATATCCGAGGCACAATACCCAACATCATATATTATGTTTTTAGGAAATTAAAGCAAACATCTAAATGGTTGCTAAGAGCAACGGTACCTTTTTCATGTGCTTCCATCTCCATAAATATATGTCTCAGATTGTGTAGTGTAACTTGGGTTTTTTTACAATGTAACAGCCATTTTTTTTTTTATTTTTTTTTTTGCCAACGCTGCCAACAAATGAGCAGAGTCAGACTATTCCAGTATTTGTATATTTGTAAGACTGATAGGATCGATCAATTAGAGAATTAATGGTCCATGCGTGGGAAACCCGAGTTGCAATCTCAACATCTTCTATACATAAATAAGGGATTATTATTATTATTATTATTAATATTATTATAATACAGAAAAACACGGAATTCCCCAGCAGACTGAGCAGATAGCGTTGAAATGCAGGTGAATCTTATATCTACTATTAGCAGATGCAGAATTTTTGGAATGTGTTATTTCCCAATGCAGATAACTGGTTACTGTTTAGATAAGTTATTTTGTCTTCTGCATAAACAACAGAACATACTCATGACTTGCAGGTAGCAAACTATCGAACCTAATGACCTCTCTCTTTGTCCACCTCAAACTTTACAAGCATATGCTTGGTTTCACAGACACCATCATAATCAGCGACCAGTTACACCAGCCCTATACCTGAAAAAAGATGGAATTGCAGAGATTTGTGGACGCAGTGATCAGAATACATGCCACTGATACATCCTTACTAAAAATTTAGTTTATGTGCAAAAGTGCCACCCAGGAATGCTCATTTTGCCACAAGTGGAGACGCAATTAACTAGTGTACAGCTCTAAATTGCCCATAGATGCAGCAGATTTTAGGTGTTCAAATATGGAAACCATTTCAAGAAAGAAGAAAAATATTGGACTATGCCCACCTATTACCCAGTGATGATAGCGGTTTTTAGCAGGCTGGATGTCCACCCTCCTCTCTGTGGCAAACCCAGTCGATGGCAGAGTGGCCCCCAGGGCTCTGCCTCATACAGAATCCAATGCCCAGCCCTGTCTGGCTGCACCTCACACTCTCCTTACAGCAGCAGTGATTATAAGTTTATTATCCAAATGGCAGATGGAATCTTTTCAGATGGCATCTGTATAACACATAGCTATCCTTATCTAGATACCCATTAGGACTTTTGCAAAGAATATGTAGGACTCCAGCTGTAGAATTACATATATGCAGAGTGCACATTGGTCTGGAGTTTATCATGCAGAGACAATGTATCCTGTTGTTCATATATTGGGAAAATAACAATTAAATCTTTATATTTCTCTTCAAGTGTCATTAACTTCAGACCCCTGAACCATGACACTATACTACTGTGTTTCACATCAGCTGTGCCAAGTCAGGTGGCGTTAGAAGACTGCAGGGAGGCGAAACACTAGAGCATTAGTTTGACAGGAAACAAACAATCTTGAGAACATTTACAATTTTACATCTGAAAGAAATATACTTAACACAGCTTCAATTATAGTGTAATATTTCAAGTGATACATATAGAGCACTTGGAGGACTCGAGCAGCCTTAACTCATGTCATGCCAGATAGCCCTGTTGGCAGCAAGTGGGCAATGATGACATAAATCAACAATAGTAATGTATTTCAAATGGATGAAACAAAAGTGCAGGATTGCTGGCAGCTCTAAAACAAGTCCATTTATCTGGCTTGCAGAGCAGCAGGTCTGGCTAATCCCCTCTTAGGCCATGTGGACACAGTTAATCAGGCTTTGCTGGAAGATTGTTTGCATTGTCTCACGAAAACAAGTTTAGAATGAAGATTATTTAACTGTTCTTCCCAAGGTATACAGTGGGAATTGTACAGCTCAGGCAGGAAGAGGCACTGCAGATTATTGGTAGTAACATGCTTCCAAGCTCTAATTATTGATTTAATTAATAATGTACAGTAGCAGCTGCAGTATACAGGCAGAAAGCCTATCCGCCATACTGAAATAGATGAAGAGCTGCAGTGAATTAAGTGCTCAGTAATGATCCTATTGATATGCAATACAATACTGAAAATAATGTAAGCCCAGCTTCAGGCTAGGGCTATGCACCAATTTCCATTCTTATTATAATGGGTCACAGAACCTGATCCTCTCCGAGTGTGGCTAAATTGGCCACAGACCCAAATCAGATTGAAATGACCCAATCATGTATCAGTTTAACTTCTGTTATCAGCATCATTTACAGTAATAAATCTTCACTTTCCAAATATATGGGGTTCCCAGCCATTTTCCCACAACCACGCAAAAACAGGATCTGCAAATTAATTTGAACTCACAAAGATGGTCAATTTGCACAGATTTTAAATAATCAACAGCCATCTAAACCATGGCATCGTGGTGGAAAGTGAACACTGGTCTCCACAACACAGTGATAGTCAGCACTTGGCCTGTTTTCTGCCATACCTGTTTAATCCTGTATAGTAATCGTATTGGAGGATGTCCTGTACATGCAGACAGTTTAAGAGTTCAAGGGCAATTCTCCGTTATACTTTCTCGGATAGATTTAAATCTAAATAAATAAAATAAATAAATAAAATGACACTGACATGCCATCATGAGGAGTTGGAGGGTAATAGCCATTTGTGTTAGAGAGTATGCATGCAATAAGTTTAACATTTTAAAGATGGCAAAACAGTATCTTGCCTATATGCGTCATATATGAAACAATCAGCTTGGGTATTTCATTGTCATTTAACCTGTATGATCCAAGTATCAAACAATAAAAATACTGCTTTGCTATAAACTCATTACTACCTGGGTTTGACTAGCCCACAGGGATACAGGAGAAACCCTCCGTGGGCCCCACTGCCTAGGGGCCCACCTCCTCTAGGGATCAGGTTCCAGACTGTGCACTTAAATTATACATGATACATATGTTACCTTATACTGCACAAGTCTATTGTGTATTTGTTACAGTGCACTGCTGTTATTAATCAGGTACACTATCATGCGTGCACTAGCAGTATTTACTACATATATTTATCAAGGGGCCCAAATCATGCAAACCTATGTTGCGGCTGCCCTTACCCCAAAACATGGACCCCTATCACTGCATTCCCCCAGTGGGCCCTTCATGCCTCAGTCTGTATATGCAGTTGCAGCAACTAGGACCGAAACTTCACCACCGTATCCCAAAGCCCTGACCCACCAAGCACAGATGGCCTACAAACTCCAAAACAATCATTATTTCCTGCAATGTGATATTTAGGCAGCACTGACAAGGACTGCAGAAGTCAGCAAACTGCAAAGATGTTTGCATTGCAATGTAAATGTAAAAATATTTATATTACAGGCCTCAGTATTGAAAGTACCTTCTGGATGAGGTATTTCTTGATAGAATATACCCTCATATTACTCTTCTGGACACGTCCCATAATATTGCAGATGATCAATGCAACAGTGTTATTAAACTGCAATGAAATACTTAATAATCAGTTCTCAACCATGATTTACAATTCCTATCAAAACAGTACTGTGTGCTGCCAACATATCAGTCTTGCTGGGAAGACAACATTTCTTGGCCACTGTCATTTTATTCAGCTGTCCTATGCAAAAAATATTTCCTTCCTTTCACTTAAGGTCACTTATTTAGCAATCTTGTACGATGACCCCACACTTCCTCAAAAATTAT
Organism: Pseudophryne corroboree; assembly: GCF_028390025.1. Taxonomy (NCBI): domain Eukaryota; kingdom Metazoa; phylum Chordata; class Amphibia; order Anura; family Myobatrachidae; genus Pseudophryne; species Pseudophryne corroboree. Next base: position 573,972,761 of record NC_086446.1, read on the forward strand.
ACATTTTAAGAATTAAGAATAATTATTAATGAAATTGTTCCAAGGTGGCCATACACAAACCAATCCTACTGCTCAGCTCAAGAAATAAATGTTTGCAACTTTGCTAAACATCCAAAATCCTCCTCCAAAGCAGTTGCGTGTCAGACAAAGAGGACTGCATAACCAGACAGAGTGTGGTCATCTGTTAACCGGATTTATGAACAGGTATAGAAGCGACTGGACGGATTAAGTTCAGATCATGCCAACTGTTTCAAGACCACAGTGAGCCTATTTCGGAGCATGCATAGCTAGCCTGTGGGGTATATTCAATTGATGTCGAATTACTTAATTTGTCGAAAAACAGTTTTTTTTTTACCAAAAACCATGTTGAATCGGATTCGACAATTCAATACGGCACTTATCGCCAAAAAACCTGTTTCAGTTTCGACTTCTAACTATTCGACAATTTCATGTCTGTAATGTTAAAAATACGGCATTTCGACAAAAGTATATTCAATTGAAGAATGTCGATTCGACATCGGTGCTTTTCGACATTCATTTCGTCAATTTCATTGCACCTACTTTTTCTGGTGTGAGCGGATAAGAAATCTTAAATACTTTTATTTTTTGGTGCTTTTTTGATTTCTAATAGCATATCTATTTATATTTGAAGTGATTATCTACTTGGTTTTTCTATTTATAACCCACAGTATTATATATTTGATTTTTTTAAAGAATATTTTTTCCTGTACTCGGCTGAGGGAAATGTACCCATGATTCCACAGTTTACCCAGGATACACTCCTCACTCCCGTTTTTGAGACTTCAGGGAGACGAGCAGCCATTAGTCAGCTCTCTTGTGGAATCGTTTTTTTAGGACAATCCCTGCGTTTTCCAACATATATATCCTATTTTTTTTATATCCTATATAGGACTCCAAACGGCGGGAAGTCGAATCCAGGCCGCCCACAATTCGACCGAGGGCGTGTCGAATCCGGTTTTAATTGAATATGTCGAATTCAGGGTCCCGGGTGGAGGGTTTCGGCTGTCGAATAGGGTCGTATCAAAAAACTGGCGAATCCACGCCGTAATTCGACACCAATTGAATATACCCCTGTATCTCAACATGATTGAGTTGATCATCAGCGTTTTCATATAGATACTTTTAAATTTAAAGCTTACAGAAGTCAGGTAAAACATTAAGACAATAGTATTGAATAAAAGAAAGAAAAAAAAAAAAGGTCACACAATAGGAAAACATTATGTAATATGGCAAAAGATTACCGGACAGACTAAGTGTTAGATGCAACTCTGCTGCAGGGAACGGAAAGGCATATATAAATTCTGCAGGCAGAATTAGACTTGGGTGGGTAAATTTCTAACTGCTGCACCAAATTTGTGCCATTTAGTAGTAATTGCACCCAAGTAATGTACCAAGTTCATCAATGGTAGACAAGGCATATTATCAGGCTTCACTATTACCAAGGCAGTACCAAATGCACATCATCATATTTAGCACAGATATATATTATCTTAACTTAACGTAAAATGCAGTCATGCTAGAGAAAGTTCTCTTAACCCTTTATGACCCATTGCATGTTTCCAGTATATCCCAGTGACGGCACTGGTAAAAGTAGACAAATGATGCCCTAAGAAACCCAAAAATTATAAAGGGTGGATTCAAATGTTATTGAACCCCAGACCTCCTGTGTAAAGTGACAAGAGAACGCGGGCGATAGTCAAATACCCCAACTTATCGCACCCATTACACATGGGCACCCAAACAGATCTCTTTAGGTGTATTTCAGCTCGCTACCCCCGGGGGTAGAGAGCTGAAATAAACTTGTCGCGCCTGTCCGCAGCAACATTAGAATACTGCCAGTGGGTGCAATAGGGGGCAGAGATTTGAATCTCGCCCATAATTTGGTTTAGACCCAATGTCCATCCTAATGGATAACGATTTGCTTGCGTTGTAGCTTGTACACCAAAACATTGCGATTTGTTCTAATTCGATATATTGATACTCTAGCATCTCCAAACACTGTGCACAATGATTTTGCTGAAACTAGATTGATAAAGCAAGTCGTTTTACCTGTAATGTGGTATACTTACCTTGTGGCGATCTTTCTGGGAGAAGCCATCTTTCAAACTCGCAGCGGCCAGTTCTTCCATCTGACAGAAAATGTTCACAGTAGTTTCGTACATTTAAATGGACATCGGGATTTGAATGGCAACCGTCAAAACAATACAATCTAAGCAATAAATGTTTTAATAATGTCCATTTAAATGGCCAAGGGGTCATAAAGAGTTAAACAAGTACATAAAAAAAAAAAACTACTGAACTTATGAAATCCAATTTACGTTAAAACAGGAACAGTAAAGTGGGATGTAAAGCAGCATACCTGCACAGAATTGTACACCTGTGCTCACCAGTTGGTATATTTAATACATAATAAAAGTTAAGGGCCCCATACACTACAGCGACATGTCTGACCCTCATGTCGCGTAAGATTTTGCTTGAACCACCCGGCAGCCTCCCGGGCTGCAGGATCGCATAAGATACATCGTATGCTGTCCTCTTGCATACGATGCATCTTATGCGATCCCAGCCATGCCTGCTGGATCAGACATATCACGAGTGCAGCACTAATGATCTAGGGGCTCCGATCCGATGCTGACGGGACCGAACATCGGATCGGATGTAAAACACATCCAATTTCCCACTTTTCATCCGATTTATCGTCCAGAAAGGTTGAAATCGGATGAAATTGGGCATTACCGTTGTAGTGTATAGGGGCCCTTTAGACACTGACAACTGTTTCTTTGTTTCCCAATTACAGTCTTATTTCTCACAGTATCTTTTCTGATGTGATGTGTGTCCAAAAAAACAAAGATGTACCAATGCAAGCAAGGGGAGAATATACAAACTCCACACAGTTAGAGCCATGGTGGGAATGGAACCCATGACCTGAGTGTTGTGAGGCATTAATGCTAACCATTACACTATCCATACTGCTAATTAAATCATCTGCAATGATCGGCTGCACACTTTGCAGTAGAATACTGTACCCCAACATCGCAAATTTCTAACTGCATCTCTGTGTTTATGCGGTGCACGGGAAAATTAGATGTTGGTGATAAAAAAGTGGAAATCGTTCCAACAGAACATTGCGGTCATTGCAGCTAACTGAATTGCAACCGAGTCACTAAGGGGCAGGTAAGCGACTATTTCTAAGCATAAATCCTGCCGAAATCTCAACAGCTGTGCATAATATTGCCGCCTACATTTCCACTGGAACCTGCAGACTGACAAACATGTAAAAGGTGTTAAATACAGTTTGTTCTTAAATTCAGAGAAATCTGCAAGAAAAATTCCTACACACACTCTGTATATTTAAACCATAGCTTAAAACATTATTATCTATCAGTTATGACAGCTTAAATCTTAATAGTACTGTGTTTTGCTTAGCATTTACAGAACATAATATATAAATATAGCACTCAAGCAACAGCCTTTAGGTCAAAGACCAGCCTTGCTTTTCTGTTCTCTTGAATCAAATCCTAGTGGACTGAATTGTGATTGTACAAGTTAAGCAATGATCAGTTAATTTGGTTCAAAATTGACCGGTCTCAATGGATTGTCACTTTTCACCATAACACACACATCAGTAGATGGAGGTCTGTAGATAAATAGTCTAAGCTGAGCCAAGCTAGTGAATGAGAAAAGAAAAACATAAATATACTGTAACTGCTGTGCAAGGCTATGTGCAGCATTCCTAAACTAATTCTGTGCAACACTGTGTTGTAATTAGGACACACATTTAAAGGCATCAAATCATTTAATAATGATTTGGACATCACTAATACAACAGAAGTCAAAAGCCATACTGGCTACATTGGAGTGGTGGCTTCTCACTGATGAATACTACAATACAGTAAGATTAAAAAAGGGATATACATACAGGACCGGCGCTACCATTAGGCAGCTGCCTAGAGCGCCGGCCACTGGAGGGCGCCGCTTAGTCAGCACATTAACATGAGGGATGAGCGGCCGCCAATGTCCCCCGCAACCCACACTACCGTTTTTTTTTTTTTAAATATATATCTGCGGGTTCCGGAGGGGCTGGGGGATTGTTAATAAAAGCCGGCAATTAAGCAGAGGCCCCAGCCGCCCATCCCTCGCCGCCCGCCCATCCACCCCTCGCCATCCGCATCCGGCCCACCCGCCCCTCGCCATCCACAGCCGCCTGCCTCTCTCCAGCCGCAGCCTCTCACCAGTGTCAGCGTCCACCATGGACTATGGAGCCGAAGTCAGAAACGGGAGCAGTGCCTCCCCGCCAGCAGCAGCAGTGCTATCCTGGGCAGCATTGTGATCCGCGAGATGGTGGCAACAACATGGAGCAGTATTCCCTCCATGGCTCCCTGGCCAGCGGTAAGATGCCGCTGCCTGGAGTCACACCCCAGGGAAGTGACCAAAGTTCACCCTGGCTGGGAGAGGGGGGGTTGGATTTATGTATGTATGAGTATGTATATATGGAGACTGTATATGGATGGATGAATATATGTATGTATGTATGTATGTATGTATGTATGAGTATGTATATATGGAGACTGTATATGGATGGATGAATATATGTATGTATGTATGTATGAGTATGTATATATGGAGACTGTATATGGATGGATGAATATATGTATGTATGTATGTATGAGTATGTATATATGGAGACTGTATATGGATGGATGAATATATGTATGTATGTATGTATGAGTATGTATATATGGAGACTGTATATGGATGGATGAATATATGTATGTATGTATGAGTATGTATATATGGAGACTGTATATGGATGGATGAATGTATGTATGTATGTATGTATGTATGTATGTATGTATGTATGAGTATGTATATATGGAGACTGTATATGGATGGATGAATGTATGTATGAGTATGTATATATGGAGACTGTATATGGATGGATGAATGTATGTATGAGTATGTATATATGGAGACTGTATATGGATGGATGAATGTATGTATGAGTATGTATATATGGAGACTGTATATGGATGGATGGATGGATGGATGGATGATGGATGGGAGAGGTGATGGATGGATGAGAGAGGTGATGGATGGATGGGAGGCAGTGTATGGATGTATATATGTACGTACGTAGGCAGTGTATGGATGTATGTATGGAGGCAGTGTATGGATGTATGTATAGATGTATATATGTATGTGTGGAGGCAGTGTATGTTTGTATGAGAGATGCAGTGTATGTATGTATGTGTGAGAGAGGCAGTGTATGGATGTATAATGTACGCAAGGAGGCAGTGTATGGATGTATATGTATGTCTGTATGGAGGCAGTGTATGGATGTATGTTTGAGAGAAGCAGTGTATGTATGCATGAAAGAGGCAGTGAATGGATGTATGCGAGAGGCTATGTATGTATGTATGTATGTATGTATGTATGTATGTATGTATGATAGAGACAGTGTATGTATGTGCGTGAGAGGCTATGTATGTATGTATGTATGTATGAGAGAGACAGTGTATAGATGGATGTATGTATGTATGTATGTATGTATGTATGTATGTGAGAGGCAGTGGATGTATGTATGCGAGAGGCAGTGTATGTATGTATGTATGTATGTGAGAGGCAGTGTATGTATGTATGTATGTATGTATGAGAGAGACAGTGTATAGATGGATGGATGTATGTATGTATGTATGTATGTGAGAGGCAGTGGATGTATGTATGCGAGAGGCAGTGTATGTATGTATGTATGTATGCGAGAGGCAGTGTATGTATGTATGTATGAGAGGCTATCTATGTATGTATGTATGTATGTATGTATGTATGTATGTATGTATGAATGAGAGGCAGTGTATGGATGTATATATGCATGAAAGAGGCAGAGTATGTATGTATGTATGTATGTATGCATGCATGCGAGAGGCAGTGTATGGATGTATGAGACAGGCTGTGTGTGTATGTATGTATGTATGTATGTATGTATGTATGAGAGAGTATGTCTGTCTGTCTGTCTGTCTGTGGCAGTGTATGTATGTGAGAGCCAGTGTATTGATGTATGTAAGAGAGAGGCTATGTATGTATGTATGTATGTATGTATGTATGTATGTAAGAGGCAGTGTATGGATGTATGAGAGAGGCAGTGTGTGTATGGATGTATGAGAGAGGCAGTGTGTGTATGGATGTATGAGAGAGGCAGTGTGTGTGTGGATGTTGGAGAGAGGCAGTGTGTGTGTGGATGTTGGAGAGAGGCAGTGTGTGTGTGGATGTTGGAGAGAGGCAGTGTGTGTGTGGATGTTGGAGAGAGGCAGTGTGTGTGTGGATGTTGGAGAGAGGCAGTGTGTGTGTGGATGTAGGAGAGAGGCAGTGTGTGTGTGGATGTAGGAGAGAGGCAGTGTGTGTGTGGATGTATGAGAGAGGCAGTGTGTGTGTGTGTGTGTGTGTGTGTGTGTGTGTGTGTGTGTGTGTGTGTGTGTGTGTGTGGATGTATGAGAGAGGCAGTGTGTGTGTGGATGTATGAGAGAGGCAGTGTGTGTGTGGATGTATGAGAGAGGCAGTGTGTGTGTGGATGTATGAGAGAGGCAGTGTGTGTGTGGATGTATGAGAGAGGCAGTGTGTGTGTGGATGTATGAGAGAGGCAGTGTGTGTGTGGATGTATGAGAGAGGCAGTGTGTGTGTGGATGTATGAGAGAGGCAGTGTGTGTGTGTGGATGTATGAGAGAGGCAGTGTGTGTGTGGATGTATGAGAGAGGCAGTGTGTGTGTGGATGTATGAGAGAGGCAGTGTGTGTGTGGATGTATGAGAGAGGCAGTGTGTGTGTGGATGTATGAGAGAGGCAGTGTGTGTGTGTGTGTGTGTGTGTGTGTGTGTGTGTGTGTGTGTGTGGATGTATGAGAGAGGCAGTGTGTGTGTGGATGTATGAGAGAGGCAGTGTGTGTGTGGATGTATGAGAGAGGCAGTGTGTGTGTGGATGTATGAGAGAGGCAGTGTATGGATGTATGAGAGAGGCAGTGTATGGATGTATGAGAGAGGCAGTGTATGGATGTATGAGAGAGGCAGTGTATGGATGTATGAGAGAGGCAGTGTATGGATGTATGAGAGAGGCAGTGTATGGATGTATGAGAGAGGCAGTGTATGGATGTATGAGAGAGGCAGTGTATGGATGTATGAGAGAGGCAGTGTATGGATGTATGAGAGAGGCAGTGTATGGATGTATGAGAGAGGCAGTGTATGGATGTATGAGAGAGGCAGTGTATGGATGTATGAGAGAGGCAGTGTATGGATGTATGAGAGAGGCTGTGTATGGATGTATGAGAGAGGCTGTGTATGGATGTATGAGAGAGGCTGTGTATGGATGTATGAGAGAGGCTGTGTATGGATGTATGTATGAATGAATGAATGAATGAATGAATGAATGAATGAATGAATGAAAGAAAGAGGCATATGTATGGATGTATGTATGTGAGAGGCAGTGTATGGATGTATGTGAGAGGCAGTGTATGGATGTATGTATGAGAGACAAATCAAATAGAAAAAGATAGGCTGCTGGGTAGGGTGCCAGGATCTGGGAAGGGGGTACCCATCAAATAATTAAGGATGTCTTTGAGAGATACATCCTTGTTGTAGTCAATGCAGTCAGACGACTGGGAAAAGTATAAGACTCTCTAATCTCTTTCACTTTACTGACTGGGAAAGTGGGTAATTGATAGTGTTAGGGGGCAGTAGGGAGATGTTTTGCCTAGGGTGCCAAGAAACCTTGCACCAGCCCTGTATACATAGCAACTCAGACTATCATGCAAGATAACAGGGGCTCTCCATCCTTCACATGATTATTGTAGCGTTGTCCATACCATTTAATTGCTAGTATAGGTCAACTGTTTCACTTAATTCTATGCTTTTTAGCCATGTATTTATTGCAGTCAGTTTTTTTTTTATTGCCATAAGAAACACAAAGTTACTTTCTACACAGAATTGTATCCGATCAAACAGCAGAAAAGCTTCCTCTAGAAAGAAAACGATTATCTAGTAAAATCTGCGAAAGGTCATATAAATCTGTGTGAAGGTGGATAAAGAGGGAGAAGCTTCCTTGCCTGAGCCAGCAGAGAGTGACACGATTGCAAACCTGCTCTGCCAACATGCACCATCTACAGCAGGGCTGGCCAAACCGGTCCTCGAGATCTACCAACAGTGCATGTTTTCCAGGCCTCCTGGAGATCTGTAGAATTGTCAGTTAGGAATGAATGCAGCACATCTTAATTAGTAATGACTACACCTGTGCACCAGCTGGGTGGTCTGGAAAATGTGAACTGTTGGTAGATCTCGAGGACCGGTTTGGCCAGCCCTGATCTACAGTATGTTTATTGGCGGATTTATACAAACTGCAGGGACAGTAATAAGACAAAAGCTGAACCCAGCTTTTTCATATGTATCAGGTACCATCATTGTCCTAAGCACATAGGGCCTGATTCAGGTTTGTAAGCAAAGCAAATAAGAAGACAACTGGGCAAAAACCATGTTGTACTGCAGGTGTGGCAGATGTAACATGTGCAGCCAATCGGTGCTGGCGGACCGACAGACGATCAGGGAAGCGGCCGCAGCAGCGGCTCCTGATTGGCTGCCAGACTGCATGGCACCAGCGCTACATTTGAAATGCCGCTGGCACTGTCAGGGTGTGCATAGCTGCTCGCCTAATAGGAAGTACTGTACAGCAGCACACTCATGAGTCCCTGCATCCACCCACCATCATTGCTCTCTACTCCCACCCTCCCTCACTCACTCTTCCCTGCACCATTCCTCCCTGCTCCCTACACCCACCCTCCCTTGCTTGCTGTTCCCTACACCCATCCTCACTGCCCTCCGCATCCACTCTCCCTGCTCCCTACACCGATCTCTACTGCAATCCCGGGATTGAGCATTTTGCAATCCCGGAACTGAAAAAAAAGCTGGGGATTTGTGTCCCTACTGAAATCTAAATTGCAGTGTAAAAATAACGCTTCTAACATTTGTGGGCTATATGCAAAAGCAGCCAGCATTTACCCTGCAAAAAAACAATATAACTCACCCAAATCTAAATCTCTCTGCACATTTTACATCTGCCCCACCTGCAATGCAGCAACATGGTTTTGCCCAGTTGTATGCTTTTTTGTTTTGCTTACAAAGCTGAATCAGGCCCATAATATATAGTTCAGTTGTCGGTAATGGAGGGTCTTACACACAGTGATCTACATTCAAGCTTCAAACCGTACAGGAAAATTGAAACAGGGACCTTTTTAAGTGGACCGTTCATTCACATATAAAAAGCTATATTTAAAAGGTCTTTGATAAATCAGGTGAGTATTTGTCAGGCTGATTGTACAGTGAAAGGAAACTGGGGTTTTCTATGATGAACTAGAGGACTGTAAATGCCAGTTACAGTATATACACTGCATGCTCTGATGAGGAGCTCATTCCAACACATCCATAACACTTCTATACCACAAAATTGCCTGTGATTCTCTTCTTAAATGATAGCAGTTAGTTACAGCAAATGGCCATTTCATATTAAGCCCAACACCACTTAAAAGCTCTTGGCACTTCTTAGGCCCTAAGTACTAGCCCCAAGAGCTCATTTTCTACTACAGTATGTCAAGTGTACAACTGTCCAAAGAATGTTATGCGATATTTTTTGGTTATGATTAATAATACATTACCCTTTTCACATGCAATAATATTAATAGTCAAAATAAGTGACGGTATGCAGCAAGTACAGACCGGAAAATCCTCGCTGTATGGTTTTAAGGAATAAGGAGAGAAAAAAAAAAAAGTTTCATAAATCCATAGAAGCATAAAATAAAATAAAACTTAAAAAAAAAAAAAAAAAAACTTTGAAGAGGTGAAATACTCTACACATTTCACAGATGACCTCAGTGATTTGCATTAAAAGTTTGTTCGATTATAAAAAAAATTGAACTGGAGATAAGTCACAAAGAAAAAAAAAATAACCTGAATAAATATACTGAAAATCCCCAGTAATACAATAATTCAAAAAATGATATAGAACTATAAGGGGAAAATTCAATAGAAAGAATTGGCTTGCCTCTAAAGTAGCCAAAAAAGTAGACCAATGCCAATTCAATTGTTTTGGCCTAACAGCACCGATGGTGCACTTACTGTGGATTTCGGCTTGCAGATTTCTGCGCAAGTAGGGGTTCGGGGATGGTTATGAGTCACATGGGAAAAGCTGCTTAATATATGTGGGGCTGGTCGCGCAAAACAGCTGAATGAGCTCCTGTCCACTTTACACCAAACTATTTCTCTTAAACAATTGAATTGCCAATAATTCCCCTCTTAGATATGAACCCCGGCTTTAACCTGGCTCGGACCCTGGACACTGAATACAGAACATGGGTTGAAGCCACGGTTTCAGCACTTACCCCCATTCACACTGGACCGAGATCTTCCACCTAGAAGTGGACACTTAGAGATCATGTCCTCGCCAAGCAATACTGTGCTCGGCAATTAACTCCGTTCGGGTAAGGCCCGGGTCATACTTTCCTACATAAGCCATGGCACTGACCCAGGTTTCAAGCCCTGGGAATAGCCCTGGACGGTTACAGAGTCACAGACCCAGAATGGTCAACCTGGGTCTGACATAAGCAGGACCTGGGGTCAACTCGCCATGCCCCGGCAAATTCCCAAGTTTTTGTTTATGTCTGAAAGAGGTATAAGAGTTCAAAATACTATATGTAGGTAAAGTTTAAGTAAAGTAACCGCGTCACGGTTACTTTGGCAACCCGCAGCGCTTCCCTCCGTGACTGCGCCGTGGGCTGCCAAGGTAACCGTGACGCTGACCCCGTGCAACATCATGTCCTGGAGGCACCGGAAGTGATCTGGTGGCCACCGGAGCAGACGGCGCCGGCGATGCTCTTCCGCACGAGTGGGGTCTTCACAAGCTACATAAAGGTAAGAGGGCTTTGTTACACTTGGTACATGCCTCGACAAAGGGGCTATGGACCCTGAAACGTTGGCCAGATGTGACCAGTTTTTTTAATACATTGCAAATGACTTTTCACTAAGCATTGGAGTGCAGCTGAATGTGTGTGTGTATATGTATATATATATATATATATATATATATATATATATATATATATATATATATATATATATATATATATATATATCTCACAAAAATACAGCAGCACGCCAATGCTTAGTGAAAAATCAGTATGTATATTATATATATATATATATATATATATATATATATATATATATATATATACATACATACATACACACACACACATATATACACACACACACATATATACACACACACACACTCACATATACATATTATACACACACACATACAGTCCAAGAGATGTCTGCACACCCATATAGCAAAAATAGTTCGCATGGGTGTCACTCAATCCTCATAAGTGGCAGAGGAGAATCTCCACCTAAGAATATATGTTGTAGATTTCGTAGTGCACTCACCAATCCATATATAAAATCATCAAATCTTTATTGTAGCATGGATGAAAAGCATTATATATATATATATATATATATATATATATATCCCTCACTCGCTGACTGACTCATCACTAATTTTCTTTCTTCCCAATATGTTAGGAAGTTGAAATTTCTAGCCGACACGTGGCTTGCATTGCGTGAATGATAACACCCAAATGGATAATCGGATCAAAATTTGGATTGCACCTCCAGTGTGTAGGTAGAATTTAATAAACTACAAAAATGATCCTGTTACTTTTTACCGCATCTGCTACAGGTGCTCCTCGGGTAGCACAAAGAACCATAGCTTAATATTTACTTACATTAAGATGTCTCAAGTTTACATCTCTATAGATTTACCTCATTTATATTTATAACCGTGAAAATCAGAAACTTCCGTGCGAAGAACAGGTAGTGTTAAATAAATGAGTGAGAGGAAAAGCATGTAAATTCCAGGAAGGTAAAATTAAAAGATGTAATATGAGGGGCAGACTAGAATATGAACGTGGGTAAATAAAATAGTTGTAGTTAAGCAAATTGGTGTGTGAAAAATTAATGGCACTTAAAGAACATGGCAAAAAATAAATAAAAATCAGATAGTAAGGTGCAATTATCATTTTAATCCATGAAAACCATCTGTCCGGGTACCCAAGTCAACAGCACGATGAATCCAATAATCACTGCAATGACCGAAAAACGTCATCCACAGAAACAATTTAATTGATCTATTGTGCGAAATAAACAGTCCAACTGTGCATCAACTTCACAGGCAGAGTGAAACAGTATTGTTCCTTCAGGCAATATGGTGTTACCCTCTAAGAGGTCACTCATCTCTCTTGTTGCATCAAAACTGCGTCAGGGTCAGATCAGTGACAGCTGACTTAGGTCGCAAGGCTGCATCCATTGGTGTGTTAAAGGCGAAAGCAACTTATGTGCAAACTGCTTTAGTGCAGTTTTGCAGTTACAGCATAATGATATGCATGAAACGTCATACTTACTGTAACTCATTCCTAGTATAAAACTCCATCATTGTGCAGTATACTAGAAGCATAAAAAAAAATATCCTTTGTACTGGTAGCATCAATAACTGAAAACACAATCTGAAGGTATTAAAGCATCATTATCCTGGATGGATGTCAATACAATGGGGTCGATTCTATTCGGCAACTAAAGAATAGCGCCGGGAATTAGCTCCCGACGCTATTCAATTCAGCTAAAGTTAAGTCGGCGATGTCCCGTTCTCGCCGACTTAACAGGTAGTTTTGTCGGGAGAACGGGCATTCTCCGACTTAACTACCCGGCGCGAGGCTGATTCCCGACAGAATCAGCCTTGCGCCGGCCGCGAGGCAGCACTTTTGTCAGGTTTCTTCTCTCATCCCCCGGGGATGAGAGAAGAATTCCCGACAATTGCGGGCAACTAGTTGCTGAAATGAATAGCGTCGGGAGCTAATTCCCGGCGCTATTCTTTAGTTGCCGAATAGAATCGACCCCAATGACTTGACTTTTTTTTTTTTTCAGCATTCAGGGTTTTAATGGATTGTAAAGGAAATCAGTAGTATAAGGATGTGTCCACATGGCGCGATGCGCCGTACAGCCCGACACTGACTATGCGACAGGGCCGGAGCCCGACCCCGCCGATATAGTCAATGTTGGGTTGCCTGCACAGTCTATTTTTTCTTGCGAGACCGATCCCGCGGGACCGCACATCAGCATCGCAAGCTGTGTACACACGGCGCAATATGCACTAACTTTCCTTACGATTTTGACTATATAGTCAAAATTGTAAGGAAAGTTAATTGCATATCGCACCGTGCGTACGCACCTTAAGGGTTTTCCCAAATCATATTTAAAGACATTATCAATGTTTTTGGTTCCCCTTAAATGGTGTAAACAAACAAACAAAAAAGCAAAATGGGTGAAATGCATTAGCAACAAGCACACGCTATTTACAAAAGCCTAAACTACCAATGTATTATTTAATCACACTTAATATTAACACTTCTATATTTCTGGCAATGAATGCCATTCACTCAAAATATTAAATAGACATTTTTCTTAGTACAACAATATGAATATATGTAACAATTCCCAATTTACTGTGTTCTCCAGTTTCAGAAGGAAACTTCAGCCATACTGCTAAACTGGCAGTAACACAAAACAATGTTTAGTCATACTGTAGAGCAGTGTTTTTCAAACACTGTGCCGTGGCACACTAGTGTGCCCTGAGCAGTCTCCAGGTGTGCCGCCATAGAAGCACAGCCATGCCCATCAGTGTTTTGCCACTACGGAGTGCCTGGAACGATCAATACTGGTGGGTTTAGTGGCTGCCAGTTCTAATTTTGGGCAAGGGCAGTGTTGGGCTCTTCTGGCTTTCTCAGATGTGGCTCAGGCGTTACCTATGGAGAAGCTGCGACATGACATCATAGGACACGCAACTGCACCATGCTTCACCATTATATTTGAGTGTGCCTTGGCAATATTTAGATCTTGTTCAGTGTGCCGCAAGTTGTAAAAGGTTGAAAATATCTGCTGTAGACTGCCCAATGCAAGTCAGATGCACAAATTGACACACAGGTCACCAACAACAGAATAACTCATTGAAAACTTATTATGTGTCCTTACAATATGTGTAACCCCTTTCTGCTTCCAAATAAACCAGCAACAAGAGCAAGGCTTTACTCCACTTGGCAAAACAAACCACAGGGTACCAGAGATAGTAACAGGTCTAACAATTCAAATGTGGAATTTTACACCCTTCAAAGATTAACAGAACCATAAAATGGTTTTCAGCAGAGAAAGCTGCAGACAATGCAACACGAACTCCCCTTGCGTTTTTTTCTTTTCTTTTGTGAAGGTAGAACAGTAACCGAATACACAAATGAATCACATCTCGCTGCCAAGATTTTTTCACGTAATGTTCTAATGCATGCATTTTAAACATGCTCTGTGACTGAGGCAGTCAGATTAAGAAATTACCAACTGAAGCACAGATTCTAGTGCTCTACAGCTCAACATTATACAGAATTAATTTTTGGCCCCCTATGCTTGGTAGACTGGCAAAATTTATTAATTTATTACCACCCCAGAAGTCTGCAGCACAAACACTTGTTATCCATCCAGAACAGGTTGGCAGAGATCCTGCAGAACAAAGGGAACTAACTTCACAATGCAACAAACTGTCATCACAGCATATACCCAGCTCACTTATGACTTGTCAAACCTTATTTTGATGTGTTATAAAATAAGTTGAATCCTAGTCTTGTATCACTTACTGCATGTAAACGTTGCTTTTTTTTTTAATTTTTGTTTCTTTGTTTTTAAGACAAATCCCATACCTCACCCGTGACCCATCAGAAATAATTATATTCTATAAATAATCTACAACCATACCTCTATGCAAACATGGTAATTTGTTTTATACAGTATTGTAGTAGCCTGTGTTGTATCACAGTGACATGTCATTCAGGGGGGGTTACACATCCTGATGTGGTGTTTATGTGTAACATATGCTTAAGTGTCACATTAAATACATGAATGAAGATTATTTTGTTTATGTAATCACACAATCTAGATATCTTACATAGACTGAGTGCAGAAAAGGAGGTAGAGAAGTAATGACACTTTCAAAGGCTAAAAGGTCCTAACATGCACACACAGTCTACGGACCACTCCTAGTTACTGTACAGAATTTAGGGGAAGATGCATCAAACCTTGGAGAGAAATAAAGTACCAACCAATCAGCTTGTAACCGTCATTTAGAAACTGTCATTTGACATAGCATGTAAAATGGGCAGGTAGACACGGATTGGTTGGAATTTTATCTCTCGCCACTCACTCTATCCCAGGTTTGATACATCTCCCTAAAAATTCAAATGTCTAACCATAGGTTACCCATGTCACCAGCCCTTCACTTTCATAACCCTCAAATTTCTTCAGTCAAAACAGCCTACTCCAGAACCTTAATTTCAGAAGTGTGGCCTCTTTTTTTTTTTTTTTTTTATATTTATATATTCCATTGATTCAAAAATATCTGGAACATTATGAGACCAGGTGCACCTTAAGGATATCCCATACATCACCACCATAGATTTTTCTAAGTTAACAGTAAACCTTGAATTATACTGAGATTTATTATTATTATTATTAGCTTGGGCATATAGAAATTTTGCACCTCAATTCTACTAGCCAGTAACTAAGTGCCACCTTGCACAAACTCACCAGATACAAAAAAAGGCCCCCATACCGTTCCACCAATTGCCCATTCAAACTGCTCTACCAACTACCCCCAAAAACCAAATGGTCCTCCAACTGCTCTACAAACGGGTGTCGTACGGTATGCCGGCGCTCGGGCTCCCGGCATACCGGCGCCGGGAGCCCGACCGCCGGCATACCGACAGCGTGGCGAGCGCAAAGGAGCCCCTTGTGGACTCGCTGCGCTCGCCACGCTGCGGGCACGGTGGCGCGCTACGCGCGCCACACTATTTTATTCTCCCTCCAGGGGGGTCGTGGACCCCCACGAGGGAGAATAGTTGTCGGTATGCCGGGAGTCGGGATTCCGGCGCCGGTGTACTGTGCGCCGGGATCCCGACATTCGGCATACAGAAGACCACCCCTACAAACTGCTCCATGCACAGACCATTCTACCACTGACCCAAATGCCTCCACATACAGACCATTCTACCACTGACCCAAATGCCCCCACGCACACAGCGCTCTATCACTGACCCAGATACCCCCAGAGTGCTCTACCAATGACCCAAATGCCCCGGCGCCGCTATACCAATGCCCCAAATGCCCCAGCGCACCGCTCGACCAATGCCCAAAATGCCCCATGCACCGCTCTACCAATGCCCAAAATGCGCCATGCTCATGCACCGCTCTACCAATGACCCAAATGCCCCTGCACCGATCTACTAATGACCCAAATGCCCCCGCACTGCTCTACCAATTACCCAAATGCCCCCGTGCATGCACCGCTTTACCAATGACACAAATGCCCCCGCATTACTCTACCAATGCCCCAAATGCCCCCGCACCGCTCTACCAATGACCTAAATGCCCCCCGCACACGCACCACTCTACCAATGACCCAAATGCCCCCCGCACCGCTCTACCAATTACCCAAATGCCCCCACGCACGCACCGCTTTACCAATGCGCCCGCACCGCTCTACCAATGACCCAAATGCCCCCACACCACTCTACCAATGCCCCAAATGCCCCCACACACGCACCGCTCTACCAATGACCCAAATGCCACCGCACCGCTCTACCAATGACCCAAATGCCCCCGCACCGCTCTACCAATGACCAAAGTGTCCTTGCGCACGCACCACTCTACCAATGACCCAAATGCCCCTGCGCAAGCACCGCTCTACCAATGACCCAAATGCCCCTGCGCACGCACCACTCAACCATTGACCTTAAATGCACACAAACAGTGCTCTACCATTTACAAAATTGCCCCTCATGCCATATATCCAAATACTCCAAATTACATCCACAGACATACCTTAATACCAATTGCCCTACACACCCCTCCAGCCAGTTTCCCAAAGCTCCCATTTATTCAGCCTGTAGGTAACCGCTCCTCGCACTATTGCTACGGAGCCTCGGTGCTCCCTAACACAAGCCCTGCCAGTGCCCAGGTAATGACACTGCTCTGCCCTGCGCCGCCGCCGGTAACACGTTGCCCCCTCACACTACTGACCCCAGTGATCCCCTCACACTCCCCCGCACCGTCCTGTCCCCGCTGCGTGCCCCCTCCTCCTGCACCTCCATGTGGCAGAGCGCGGTCCTACCTGCAGACTCCGGACCCTCCTCTCGAGCAGTGCGGGCAGCAGACAGCCCGGGATCCTGGAGAGCAAATCCTCGGTTGCCAGGAAGTTGTTCCCGAGATCCCCTCCCCCCGCCGGTAGTGTCTCCTCGGGTTCTCCGCCCCAGTGACCCCCTTCTTCCCGCCCCAGCTCCGGTGCTGCTGTCCGGGGACCGATTGTGATTGTCTCCAGCCTCCGTCGCCAGCCCGTCAGCAGCAGCTCTCCCAGCAGCAGCGCGGCAACAATAACAGCGGCGCCCCCTCCTTCCCGAGATACCGCCCCCTGCTGCCCGGGCCCGCCCCGGGACCTGCTGAGCCGCACACAGCTCGGGGAGAGCAGCTACACAGACTTGCGGGAGGCGGCGGTGGCACAGGGACATGTATACATGCTTATTATTACACACACATGCTGCTGCTATATGGGCACCCGTGCCAATACCACGCACACACGTTACCTAGCCCTCACAGTGCGCCTTCCGCAGCACAAAACAACGCACACATCCCCGCAGACGTGTCCACGTGTACTGACATACATTGCAGACTCAGAGCTATACGTATATAACTGCATACATTACACACTGGAGTTCTAGCATGAAGTGTACCGAGCCCAGGCGGCTGGAGATAGGGCAGTGCAAGGCAGCAGCACCCTCCTCAAGGGAACAGCACTAGCATACAGCAGGGGAAAACTGGCCAAGTGAGAAGAGCTTTACAGCATTGCTATATGGTTGGTTCTAAATCTACCATTGCTATATTGCACAGCAATACACATGCATGCAGAGCCAGTGACGTGCGGTGAGGTCAATGGCTGGGGAGGCACTGGCTTCTCCAGTACATCCCCAGCAGCACAACGTAGTGCCAGTTACAAGTAGTGCCGGGTGTAGTATGGTATGCCGGCGGTCGGGCTCCCGGCAACCAGCATAACGGCGCCGGGAGCCCGACCGCCGGCATACCAACAGTGTGGCGAGCGCAAATGAGCCCCTTGTGGGAACGCTGCGCTCGCCACGCTACGAGCACGGTGGCGTGCTACGCGCGCCACACTATTTTATTCTCCCTCCAGGGGGGTCGTAGACCCCCACAAGGGAGAATAAGTGTCGGGATCCCGGCGCCGGTATACTGTGCGCCGGGATCCCGACAGCCGGCATACTGAAGACCACCCGTAGTGCCTGCTACACGTAGTGTCAGTTACATGTAATGCATCCTGTAGTGCCAGTTACAAGTAGTGCCCCCTTGTAGTGCCAGTTACACATAGTGCCCCCCTTGTAGTGCCAGTTACACATAGTGCCCCCTGTACTGCCAGTTACAAATAGTGCCCCCTATAGTGCCAGTTACACGTAGTGCACCCTGTAGTGTCAGTTACAAGTAGTGCAACCATGTAGTGCCCCCCTCTAGTGTCAGTTACACATAGTGCCCCCCTGTAGTGCCAGTTACACGTAGTGCCCCTCCTGTAGTGCCAATTACACGTAGTGCCCCCTGTAGTGCCAGTTACATGTAGTGCCGCCCCCATAGTGCCAGTTACATGTAGTGCCGCCCCCATAGTGCCAGTTACACATAGTGCCCCCGCTGTAGTGCCAGTTACAAGTAGTGCCCCCCTGTAGTGCCAGTTACATGTAGTGACCCCCCCCCCCCCCCCCCCATAGTACCAGTTACACTCCTGGTAGAATCGCTGGCGGGACAGTGCAGCAGGCCCAGTGCTGCTGCTGAGTCTGCTGCCTGTGAGGAGGAGGAGAGTGCAGGCCACCGCTGCTCTGGGCTTCCCGCATATTAGATGCTGCTTCTGCGCTTTGCTCTCCCCCCTCCCCGGTGCTGTCAGCTGCGCCTGTGGGGTAACACTGGTACCCCGCAGGCGCAGCTGACAGCATCGGGGAGCGTGGAGAGCAAAGTGCAGCAGCATCTAATATGCTACCCCGCAGGCGCAGCTGGCAGCATCGGGGAGAGCAAAGCGTAGCAGCAGCATCTAATATGCGGCTGCGGGCACCGAGGTTACCGTAACAGAGATCACCGGGCACGGGCAGCTACTACAAGCTCCCACCAGCAGCAGGTGAGGAGTCAGGGCCCAGGGAAGCTGATAATCATCATTAATTGGCAGCTCCGAGACCCTTGTCCCGTCGCCGCTTTTGGGTGATTGAACAGCGGATTCAGCGCTAGATCCGCTGTCCAATCACATGTGCCTCGTTGACAGGGGCTTGCTTCTTGTCAACGAGGCACTTCTACAGGTGCCACTTTTTACAATTTTTTCAATGGGCTTTTACAGCCCTCTGCTTGGCCCCGCCCCCCCTCTCTCTCCCGTTCTCACTGTCTACGGGAGGCACTTGCTATCAGTGCCTCACAAACTACTTTAATGAATTACAATGATTAGAATAATATAAAGAGGATACTTATGACATAGAATATGTGTCATAAGTCATACGTGTCATATAGAATATGTGTCATAAGTATCTTCTTTGTATTATCTTAATCATTAATGACAGGGGAGGCACTGCCTCCCTTGACTGCACGTCCCTGATGCAGACTGTATATAGAATAATGTAATGCCATATAGATCTGCGCTCAGTGGCAGAAGAATGATTTAAGTCACACGCCGCAGCGTCTATTGGCGGTCACCCATCTGCGAGCTGATGCTACAAACTCCTTTCCTTGTATATATCCTTGTGGCTGAATGTGTAGGGCCTGAGACACCTACTTTTAACACCCGTGTATGCTGCAGTGCCAGTCGGTGCATACTTGTATGCCACCATCGGTTGCACCATTGAAAATGTCACCAGTTCTATGGCAGGTGCAGTGTCTCTGTCTTACCATGGCCTCCTATGCCTGCTGCTGTACGTCTGTGAATGCATTGACATGCCTGAGACACTTACATAATACATCCACTGAACAGACCATGTGTGCTAGTAGTCACCGCCCATCACTTTTCCACCATACTTCTGATACCGTCTGTCCCAACTGCACCAGCACCTTTGTGTGTACTCTCAGGGTAACGCATAGGCCGTATAAGATTTCATAATTTTTTTACGAATACGCAATTGTAAATAATCACCCAACTATGTGAACATCGGCATCACATGCAGCTCTGACTCATGCCCTAAATGTGCAGAGCAATGAATAGGTCTGTGTCTATCGTAAATAGGGATGGCTATCAGTGGATTAACCATCAATGGCAAAACCATTTGATGGGGAACCGTTAATGGTTTACACATATTCATGGCCTAACATGCTGTAGGAAAGTGAGATGGCAGACCAATTCTGGAATGGAACGGGGCTTAATGGAGGAAGGGTCTAGGCTTTATGCCACCAGCGTAAAAGGAAAAAAAAACATTGCCACCTGACAGCCATCGATGTCTGAGAACGGTTTGGGGGTGGGGGTTGTTGAGGCCATGGCCTGCGTCTTCCGGTGCAGAATTCCAGGCCCCACTATGAGCAGTTACAACGGTCATTCTGAGTAATCTATGGCTTACTCTAATGACCTATGCTGCCAACATCGCAACCAGTGGTCTTCGGACGCAGCACTTGGATCGCAGATGCTGGCAGGAGGCGTTGTTTTCCTACACATGCCTATTGCTGCATTAGCATTTTTACACATTGCTTTTGCGTCCATGGATGCAGCAGCGATGTGTTCTGCATCCATCCCTGAATTGGGACGATTATTAACTGATATTTGAAAGCTTGAATTTGTGGTGGCGGAAGATAGAATGGCAGAAAGACATTCAGTAAAGTGGAACAACAAAGAGGGGGCGAGATCTGGAGAGGATAGGTGGATTTGGATAAAATACTGAAATTGGAAAGAGCTTATGGAAGCTTCTGAGGCAGACGCAGCGGTTATGTTGAATGCAGTTGAGCAATGTTTATCGTTTGTGCATGCGCCTGAGTTGCACCACACGTTCCCAGATTTTGTTTGCGTGTGCAGATTCGTAGCACAAATGTAAGGTGGGTACACACTTAGCGATGAAGTAAACGTCGTCGCTCATTTTGACCCTTCCAGAGCGACGTTTTTTACTTTATCGCTAAGTGCGTATGCCTGTGAGTGATGCTCGGCCCGCGAATCATTAACAACCCTTGCTGTTGTCCGTGCATGCAGCTCAATTTGGACTGTTCCAAAAACTGATTCCACGGCCCGGTCGTGGCATGACGTCACTGAGCGATATCGTTTGCATAGCGCTCGGTGTGTACGCACTGCCGCCGACCACCGCAGCAGGAAAGGGGACACACTAGGCGACGTCGCTCATAGAGCACATCGCCTAGTGTGTACCCACCTTATGACGTACTGTAGCAGAAATGTAAGGGGTGTTCCTGGACAGTGATTGGGAGGTAACAAGGGGTTGCTAGAAAGATATACAGAGGTGTTTTGTCTTATGTCAGTGTCATAGGTGTCTCTCAAAGCAGTTCCGTACAGAGATGCACAGCTGGTCACATTGGAAGCTGTATTCAGACGGAGAAACTGCATCTATCATAGGGCTGGTGTAAGATTTGATCTTGCATCTATAGACACTGAAAGAGCTTCTCAGTCCTTGCACATTTGGATGCATGGATGTACCCCCCAGAGAAGGGCTATGTAGCGGCAATAATATGAAATGACAGACTGAAGGGCTGCTTCGACTATGGGGGTCATTCCAAGTTGTTCGCTCGCTAGCTGTTTTTAGCAGCCGTGCAAACGCTATGCCGCCTCCCACTGGGAGTGTATTTTAGCTTAGCAGAAGTGCAAACGAAAGGATCGCAGAGCGGCTACAAAGTTTTTTTTGTGCAGTTTCAGAGTAGCTCAAAACCTACTCAGCGCTTGCGATCACTTCAGACTGTTCATTTCCTGTTTTGACGTCACAAACACGCCCTGCGTTCGCCCAGCCACGCCTGCGTTTTCTCTTACGTTCTAGAGGATGCTGGGGACTCCGTAAGGACCATGGGGTATAGACGGGCTCCGCAGGAGACATGGGCACTCTAAAGACTTTAGAATAGAATGGGTGTGCACTGGCTCCTCCCTCTATGCCCCTCCTCCAGACCTCAGTTAGATCCTGTGCCCAGAGGCGACTGGATGCACTGCAGGGGAGCTCTCCTGAGTTTCTCTGAAAAAGACTTTTGTTAGGTTTTTTATTTTCAGGGAGCACTGCTGGCAACAGGCTCCCTGCATCGTGGGACTGAGGGGAGAGAAGCAGACCTACTTAAATGATAGGCTCTGCTTCTTAGGCTACTGGACACCATTAGCTCCAGAGGGAGTCGGAACGCAGGTCTCACCCTCGCCGTTCGCCGCGGAGCCGCGCCGCCGTCCTCACAGAGCCGGAAGATAGAAGCCGGGTGAGTATGAGAAGAAAGAAGACTTCAGAAGCGGCAGAAGACTTCATAATCTTCACCGAGGTAACGCACAGCGGTAACGCTGCGCGCCATTGCTCCCACACAGATCACACACAACAGGCACTGTACGGGTGCAGTGCGCTGGGGGGGCGCCCTGGGCAGCATTATTAACCTCAAGGGACACTGGCATATAAAATAGATACTGCAGAGGCAGTATATTAATAAACCCCCGCCAATATAAATAATTTGAGCGGGACCGAAGCCCGCCGGTGAGGGGGCGGGGCTTGATCCTTCCAGCACTAACCAGCGCCATTTTCTCCACAGCACACTGCAGAAGCTGGCTCCCCAGACTCTCTCCTGCTGAACACGGTTACAGAGGGCATAAAAGAGGGGGGGGGGCACATGTAATTGGCGCAGTGAAGTGTATTTATATCTATATATTACAATAAAATCGCTTTACTACTGGGATTTTATTCCAATCCGGTGGCGCTGGGTGTGTGCTGGCATACTCTCTCTCTGTATCTCCAAAGGGCCTTATCGGGGGAACTGTCTCCATATAGATATATCCCTGAGTGTGTGTCGGCATGTCTGAAGCGGAAGGCTCATCTAAGGAGGAGGTGGAGCAGATGATTGTGGTGTCTCCGTCGGCAACGCCGACACCTGATTGGTTGGACATGTGGAATGTTTTCAATGCAAATGTGACTTTATTACATAAAAGATTGGACAAAGCAGAGTCCAGGGAAAAAGCAGGGAGTCAATCCATGGCTTTAACTGTGTCACAGGGCCCTTCAGGGTCTCAAAAACGTCCCCAATCCCAAATAGCAGACACTGATACCGACACGGATTCTGACTCCGGTGTCGACTACGATGATGCAAGGTTACACCCAAGGGTGGCCCAAAGTATTCATTATATGATTATTGCAATAAAAGATTAAAAGATGTTTTGCATATCACAGATGACCCCTCTGTCCCTGACACGAGGGTACACATGTTTAAGGAAAAGAAACCTGAGATAACATTTCCCCCATCTCATGAGCTGAACGCATTATTTGAAACAGCTTGGGAAACTCCAGACAAAGGACTGCAGATTCCCAAAAGAATTCTTATGGCGTATCCTTTCCCTGCACAGGACAGGGTACGGTGGGAATCCTCGCCCAGGGTGGACAAGGCTTTAACGCGCTTATCCAAGAAGGTGGCGCTACCGTCTCCAATAAACATACGGGTGCTTTGCTCAGACCGGCAATAGCATCGGCTTGGGTTTGTAGCGCAGTAGCAGCTTGGACAGATACCTTGTCAGCTGATATTGATACCCTAGAGAGGGATACCAATTTGTTGACCTTAGGTCACATCAAAGAAGTTTTACTTTACAAGGGTGAGGTTGTATTTGGGGAAGGTCTCGCGGACCTGGTTTCCACAGCTACCGCGGGTAAAATTACTTTTTTGCCTTATGTTCCCCCACAGCAAAAGAAAACACCACAGTATCAGATGCAGTCCTTTCGGTCGCATAAGTACAGAAGAGGTCGGGTAGAGGGAAAAGAATGCCTGCTACGGCCAGTTCCCAGGAGTAGAAGTCCTCCCCGGCTTCTACTAAATCCACTGCATGATGCTGGGGATCCACTGAGGGAGGCCGCACCGGTGGGGGCACGTCTTCGACTCTTCAGCCACGTCTGGGGTCAGTCGGACGTGGATCCTTGGGCGATGGTAATAGTATCCCAAGGCTACAAGCTGGAATTCGAAGACGTGCCTCCTCGCCGATTCTTCAAATCGGCTTTACCAGATTCTCCCCCAGAGAGCGAGATAGTTTTAGCTGCAATTCAAAAGCTGTGTCAACAGCAAGTGATTATCAAGGTTCCCCTAATACATCAGGGAAAAGGGTACTATTCAACCCTATTTGTGGTCACGGAACCGGATGGCTCGGTCAGACCCATTCTAAATTTAAAATCCCTGAACCTGTACTTAAAAAGGTTCAAGTTCAAGATGGAATCGCTCAGGGCAGTTATCTACAGCCTGGAAGGGGGGGATTTTATGGTGTCACTAGACATGAAGGATGCATACCTTCACGTACCCATATATCTTCCTCATCAGGCATACCTGAGATTCGCTGTACAGGACTGTCATTACCTGTTTCAGACGTTGCCATTTGGGCTTTCCACGGCCCCGAGGGTATTCCCCAAGGTAATGGCGGAAATGATGGTGCTCCTGCGCAGGCAAGGAGTCACAATTATCCCGTACTTGGACGATCTCCTGATAAAAGCGAGATCAAAGGAACAGTTGCAGAAAAGCGTGTCGCTCTCCCTGAGTACTACAGCAACATGGCTGGATTCTCAATCTACCAAAGTCACAGTTGGTTCCAACGACTCGGCATGATTCTGGACACAGAACAAAAGAGGGTTTTTCTCCCGATGGAAAAAGCCCAGGAACTCCAGAACATGGTCAGAGACCTGTTAAAACCGAAAAAGAGTGTCAGTCCATCAATACACTCGAGTACTGGGGAAAATGGTGGCGACCTACGAGGCCGTCCCCTTCGGCAGGTTTCATGTGAGGACTTTTCAGTGGAACCTTCTGGACAAGTGTTCCGGGTCCCACCTTCAAATTCATCAGAAAATAACCCTTGTCCCAGGGCCAGGGTATCTCTCCTGTGGTGGCTGCAGAGTGCTCACCTTCTAGAGGGTCGCAGGTTCGTCATTCAGGACTGGGTTCTGGTGACCACGGACGCGAGCCTCCGAGGATAGGGAGCAGTCACACAAGGAAGGAATTTTCAGGGACTGTGGTCAAGCCAGGAGGCTTGTCTACACATCAACATACTGGAATTGAGGGCCATATACAACGGCCTACGACAAGCGGAGAATATTCTTCGCGACCTACCGGTTCTGATTCAATCAGACAACGTCGCAGCCGTGGCTCATGTAAACCGCCGAGGCGGGACAAGGAGCTGAGTGGCAATGGCGGAAGCCACCAGGATTTTGCGCTGGGCATAAAATCACGTATGCACTCTGTCAGCAGTATTCATTC
Organism: Pseudophryne corroboree; assembly: GCF_028390025.1. Taxonomy (NCBI): domain Eukaryota; kingdom Metazoa; phylum Chordata; class Amphibia; order Anura; family Myobatrachidae; genus Pseudophryne; species Pseudophryne corroboree. Next base: position 573,998,381 of record NC_086446.1, read on the forward strand.
CGGGAGTGGACAACTGGGAAGCAGACTTCCTCAGCAGACACGATCTCCATCCAGGAGGTGGGGACTTCATCAAGAAGTTTTTGCAGAAATAACAAGTCTTTGGGGACTCCCTAAAATAGACATGATGGCGTCACGCCTCAACAAGAAGCTTCGGAGGTATTGTGCCAGGTCAAGGGACCCTCAGGCAGTAGCGGTGGATGCCCTAGTGACACCATGGGTGTTTCAGTCGGTCTATGTGTTCCCTCCTCTTCCTCTCATCTCAAAAGAGAATCATAAGACGAAAAAGAGTGCAGACAATACTCATTGTTCCAGATTGGACTCGAAGGGCCTGGTATTCAGATCTTCTGGAACTGCTCACAGAAGATCCTTGGCCTCTTCCTCTCAGGGAGTACCTGTTACAGCAGGGGCCCTGCGTATTCCAAGACTTACCGCGGTTACGTTTGACGGCATGGCGGTTGAACACCGAATCCTAGCTGGGAAGGTTATTCCGGAAGAAGTCATCCCTACTCTGATAAAGGCTAGGAAGGAGGTGATGGCGAAACATTATCACCGTATCTGGAGGAAGTATGTATCTTGATGTGAAGCCAAGAATGCTCCTACAGAAGATTTCCATTTGGGCCGGTTTCTCCACTTTCTACAGACAGGAGTGGATATGGGCCTAAAGTTAGGCTCCATACAGATTTCGGCCCTATCTATATTCTTCCAAAAAGAATTGGCTTCTCTCCCAGAAGTCCAGACTTTTGCAAAGGGAGGGCTACACATCCAGCCCTCTTTTGTGCCCCCAGTGGCACCAGGGGACCTTAACGGGGTGTTACAGTTCCTAAAATCTTACTGGTTTGAGCCTCTTCAAACGGTTGAGTTAAAGTTCCTCACTTGGTAGGTGGTCATGTTGTTGGCCTTGGCATCTGCAAGGCGGGTGTCCGAATTGGCGGCCTTGTCTCATAAGAGCCCCTATCTCATTTTCCATGTGGATAGAGCAGAGTTGAGGACTCGTCCTCAATTTTTACCTAAGGTGGTGTCATTGTTTCATATGAACCGACCTATTATGGTGCCTGTGGCTACGGGAGACTTGGAGGATTCCAAATCCCTTGAGGTAGTCAGGGGCTTAAAAATGTACGTAGCCAGGATGGCTCGTATTAGGAAAACAGAAGCTCTGTTTGTCCTGTATGCGGCCAACAAGGTTGGCGCTCCTGCTTCTAAGCAGACTATTGCTCACTGGATCTGTAACATGATTCAGCAGGCTCATTCTACGGCTGGATTGCCGGTACAAATTCGGTAAAGGCCCATTCCACTAGGAAGGTGGGCTCTTCTTGGGCGGCTTCCCGAGGCGTCTCGGCTTTACAGCTTTGCCGAGCTGCTACTTGGTCGGGTTCAAACACTTTTGCAAAATTCTACAAGTTTAATACCCTGGCTGATGAGGACCTCATGTTTGCTCAATCGGTGCTGCAGAGTCATCCGCACTCTCCCGCCCGGTTTGGAGCTTTGGTATAATCCCCATGGTCCTTACGGAGTCCCCAGCATCCTCTAGGACGTAAGAGAAAATAAGATTTTAAACCTACCGGTAAATCTTTTTCTCCTAGTCCGTAGAGGATGCTGGGCGCCCGTCCCAGTGCGGACAAAATTCTGCAAGACTTGTATATAGTTGTTGCTTACATAAGGGTTATGTTACAGTTAAGATCAGTCGTTGGCTGATACTGTTTTGTTCATACTGTTAACTGGTTACGTACATTCCAGGTTATACGGTGTGGTTGGTGTGGGCTGGTATGAATCTTGCCCTTAGATTAACAAAAATCCTTTCCTCGTACTGTCCGTCTCCTCTGGGCACAGTTTCTCTAACTGAGGTCTGGAGGAGGGGCATAGAGGGATGAGCCAGTGCACACCCATTCTATTCTAAAGTCTTTAGAGTGCCCATGTCTCCTGCGGAGCCCGTCTCTACCCCATGGTCCTTACGGAGTCCCCAGCATCCTCTTCGGACTAGGAGAAAAAGATTTACCGGTAGGTTTAAAATCTTATTTTTTCTGTCACGCCTGCGTTTTTCCAAACACTCCCTGAAAACGGTCAGTTGACACCCAGAAACGCCCACTTCATGTCAATCACTCGGCGGCAGCCAGTGCGACTGAAATGCATCGCTAGACCTTGTGTGAAAATACATCGTTTGTTGTACCCGTACGTCACGCATGCGTATTGCGCCGTATGCGCAGAAGTGCCGTTTTTTAGCCTGATCACTGCGCTGAGAACAAATGCAGCTAGCGATCAACTCGGAATGACCCCCTATGTCTGCTCAGAACTAGGCCCTGTTGGTTTCCTAAGAGAAATGGTATAAATAAAGAAGAACTGCAGAACCAGGACTGAGCCTTGTGGTATACAGAGAAATATCTATAAAACTCCTTTGGTATCCAGTAAGCCAGCAGTGCCTTCTTGATTTATACAGAGCTCTGCTGAAACTACACAGAAAAAATACATTGGGGGTCATTCCGAGTTGTTCGCTCGCAAGCGGATTTTAGCAGATTTGCTCATGCTAAGCCGCCGCCTACTGGGAGTGAATCTTAGCATCTTAAAATTGCGAACGATAAATCGCTGCGATGCGAATATTTTTACAGAGCGAACAACTCGGAATGACCCCCATTATCTAAAATGTGCAGAACTATTCCTAGGAGCAAGAGGGATATGTATTGTTTATACATACGAGAATGCCGGCCAACTATTATACAAATACTAAAAGTATGTTGTGGCGCTGGTACACAGATGTCTGAGACTGAATCAATTATAAAACTTTTAATAAATGGAAACTTGAAAAACTCCCAGGAGTGGGGAATAAAACGGGGACATACATTGCAGCAGAATACAATATTGGGGGTAATTCCAAGTTGATCGCAGCAGGAAATTTTTTAGCAGTTGGGCAAAACCATGTGCACTGCAGGGGAGGCAGATATAACATGTGCAGAGAGAGTTAGATTTGGGTGGGTTATTTTGTTTCAGTGCAGGGTAAATACTGGCTGCTTTATTTGTACACTGCAAATTAGATTGCAGATTGAACACACCACACCCAAATCTAACTCTCTCTGCACATGTTATATCTGCCTCCCCTGCAGTGCACATGGTTTTGACCAGTTGCTAACAGAATTCCTGCTGCAATCAACTTGGAATTACCCCATTATACAAACATAGGCCCTCATTCCGAGTTGTTCGCTCGGTAAAAATCTTCGCATCGCAGCGATTTTCCGCTTAATGCGCATGCGCAATGTTCGCACTGCGACTGCGCCAAGTAAATTTGCTATGCAGTTAGGAATTTTACTCAAGGCTTTTTCATCGGTCTGGCGATCGTAATGTGATTGACAGGAAATGGGTGTTACTGGGTGGAAACAGGCCGTTTTATGGGCGTGTGGGAAAAAACGCTACCGTTTCCGGAAAAAACGCAGGAGTGGCCGGAGAAACGGAGGAGTGTCTGGGCGAACGCTGGGTGTGTTTGTGACGTCAAACCAGGAACGACAAGCAGTGAAATGATCGCAGATGCCGAGTAAGTCTGGAGCTACTCAGAAACTGCTACGAGGTGTGTAATCGCAATATTGCGATTACTTCGTTCGCAATTTTAAGATGCTAAGATTCACTCCCAGTAGGCGGCGGCTTAGCGTGAGCAACTCTGCTAAAATCGCCTTGCGAGCGAACAACTCGGAATGACCTCCATATACAGGGCCTGATGCAGAGGTGAGCGTAGAAGCATTTTTTATATGATCTGTCTCAATCACAACAGCGCCTTTGTGCATACGTTCTGTGTAATGCATGTGCCGCACACCTCTTTAGAAGCTTTGTGCATGTACAGTTGCAAAAAAAATTTGAAAAATTGGCATTGCGTGCAACTCTAAATCGGGCCTCTAAAAAGGCATTTTGGCTCAGCCCCAATTTGTTCCCAATAGCTTCTTTGTTTTAGTGGTAGATACATCAGAGGGGAAAGAGGGAGCCGCATTCTCGCATCCTTTCAATAAAAAAACATCCCTGTGTCTATTCGGGATGTAGTTAAAATGCTGCTGGACAGGATACCTGCGGTTGAAATACCGACGCTGGAAACCCGAACGATGGCATAATGCCAGCATCAAAATCCCGAGGGAGCTCAGGATCCCAGCGTCAAAACACAGACGCCTGCAATCCCGAATGTTCTGTTAGCACAACACGCTCGCGTCCTGTTGCTGGGGATGGGAGGTTAGGTTTAGGCATTAGAAGGGGGATTAGGGTGCAGGGACGGGAAGGGGATGGTTAGGTACCTGGTAAGGGGGTTTAGGGTTAGGCACTTACAAGGGGAGGTTAAAGTTAGGCACCAAGTGGGGAGGGTTAGGTTTAGTCATCGGGGAAGGGAGGGTTAGGGTTAGGCACCACCGGGGAGGGTCAGGGTTAGGAACAAAAGAGGGAGGGTTAGGGTATTTTCTGGGGGGCTGTTGGGATTCTGATGGACGGGATGCTGCTGTCGGTATTCTGACCGCCGGCATCCTGTTCATCGGTATATCATACCAAATCCATCTTTTCCACTGAATGTGTATTATCAAATCCAGTTATAAGGTACAGAGACTTCTGCTCATTAATACCCCTTTTCCACTGAACTTTTGGGTCTGACCTGGGTTTTGGAACATAGGCCCTCATTCCGAGTTGTTCGCTCGCTAGCTGCTTTTAGCAGCGGTGCAAACGCTAAGCCGTCGCCCTCTGGCAGTGTATCTTAGCTTAGCAGAATTGCGAACGAAAGGTTCACAGCGCTACTACAAAAAAATTTTTTGCAGTTTCAGAGTAGCTCGAGACTTACTCCTAGCTAGCGATCACTTCAGACTGTTTAGTTCCTGTTCTGACGTCACAAACACGCCCTGCGTTCGGCCAGCCACACCTACGTTTCCCCAGCCACTCCTGCGTTTTTACCTGACACGTCTGCGTTTTTACACACACTCCCCAAAAACGGCCAGTTACCTCCCAGAAACACCCACTTCCTGTCAATCACTCTGCGGCTCTGCTAGAGCTTGTGTAAATCTGCATCGGCTTTTGTGAAAGTACGTTGCGCGTGCGCACCATACGCATGTTCCAGAAGTGCCGTTTTTTTGCCTGATCGCTGCACTGCGAACAACGGCTGCTAGCGATCAACTCGGAATGAGGGCCATAGTTCCAACCCGGGTCAGTCCCTGTTCACAGCGCACTAGAGACCTGTGTTATTCCCAGGTCTGCACCGATTACACACACAACTGCAGTCTTTCCGTTCTGCTGTTGCTTGGGGGTGATATCTCCAAGTGCTGGTGATTCAGCTCTCCCTATCCTTTTAATTGGACCCTGGTCAGATAACATGGTCATCCGTTTACACTGCCCCGTTATATGGGTCTTTCCTAGGTCCAACTCTGCTTGATACCCATGTTGCATTTCCGGGCTACTGGACCTTGGTTATTTTTTTGGGACCCTTTTCCACTGCACCGCAGCCTGGGTTCAGAGGAAAAAGGGGTATTAATGAGTATTTGTTTACTAGAAGTATTTGCTAGAGGAGGCTTTTCATATTACTAAAATTCCTATGAATCATAAAGACTAAAAATTCAGGCAAATAGACAGATTCGGTATGTTTTACCGGCAGACAGGATGCCGGCTGTCGGTATACCGACAGCAGCATCCAGTCTTCCAGAATCCCGGCAGCGAGTCCCCTCGCAACACTTCGGGCACGGTGGCTCGCTTCGCTCGCCACAGGTTGTGTTCCCACGTGGTTGGTGGCGTGGACTCTCCAACTGAGTGGAAATAACCTGTGGAGTTCGAGATTACAGCCGTTGGTATTTCCTCAGCTGTCGCGATTCCGGTGTCGGTTTCCTGAACACCAGGATCCTGACATTCGATATTTTAACTGCATCCCAAATAAACTATGTAAATCCATGCATCGAGTAATGCCTAGGTGCCTTTCCAGTAAGATAAAACAAAACAGCTTGCCTATGGACAGCATTCACAGGGCTTCCTACTGGACAGAAATTACAAAAGATTCTCAATCCAACATTTCAACTTACTTAAAACTGACTGAAGTGGCTTCAGCATGCGTACACCTTCATGTATATGAACAATAACTGCAGTACCCAACTCTGCTGAGATAGATAGATAGATAGATAGATAGATAGATAGATAGATAGATAGATAGATAGATAGATAGATAGATAGATAGATAGATAGATAGATAGATAAAGCCCTGTACACACTGGGCGACACAAGACAATTATGATAATTATCTTTTTTTTTTCTATTCTATCATCTAGTATGTATGCCTAAACGATGCACACACCCGTGGGTCGTTCTCATTCAGGCATTATATACCGAACATGCAAATCAACTTTAACTATATCATTGAGCTGCATGTGCGGGGGATGACGTCACTGCACAATATTGTTCATCGATATCTTTCAGTGTGTTTGCACCGGCGATCTTCCCTAATTAGCAATCAGCTATATAGCGTTAATTGCTAACTAGAGGAGGTTGCCCAGTGTGTACCCAGCTTTAGATAGATAGATACAATGTCCAGTCAGTGACTCAAAATATAAGTAAAATGTATTTATTTATATTATTACTCTTAATAAGGATTAGTTAGTTAAGATTAGATGCAATAAACCAATGTGTTTATTGTGTAAACAGCAGCTTTTTGAATCAGTGTGATTCTTATTCAAGCACAACCATATATGGTGCAGAAGGCCGAGTATGTTCAACCACCCAAGGCCTGCGTATTTCATAGCGACTACACACCCAAAATGGTCCCTGTTAGAAAAAAGCTCTACGCCAGATGATGTTGGGTGAAACAGATACAGAATAGGAGGAAAAAATAGTCCTGTTCATGTTCTTTGAACAGATCTTCATTGCACCAGCCATCTTTGGTGAGGACTGATGTCAGGTACTGTCAGTTACAGTATGTAGTCATTTTGACATTTTTTCAAATTTGTCTTTCAGAAATATGTATGTCAGTGAGGGGGTGATGTGCTGCTGTCTGTGATTGGGTGAGGTGCTGCTGTCAGGGAGGCTGCAATGTGCTGCTGTCAGGGAGGCAGGGATGTGCTGCTGTCAGACAGGGATGAGCTGATGTCAGGGAGGCAGGGATGTGCTGATGTCAGGGAGGCTGCAATGTGCTGCTGTCAGGGAGGCAGGGATGTGCTGCTGTCAGACAGGGATGAGCTGATGTCAGGGAGGCAGGGATGTGCTGATGTCAGGGAGGCTGCAATGTGCTGCTGTCAGGGAGGCAGGGATGTGCTGCTGTCAGACCGGGATGAGCTGATGTCAGGGAGGCAGGGATGTGCTGATGTCAGTGAGGGTTGCAATGTGCTGCTGTCAGTGAGGCAGGGATGTGCTGCTGTCAGGGAGGCAGGGATGTGCTGCTGTCAGTGAGGCAGGGATGTGCTGCTGTCAGGGAGGCAGGGATGTGCTGCTGTCAGTGGGGCAGGGATGTGCTGCTGTCAGTGAGGCAGGGATGTGCTGCTGTCAGGGAGGCAGGGATGTGCTGCTGTCAGGGAGGCAGGGATGAGCTGCTGTCAGTGAGGGTGTGGTATGGTATGCCGGCGGCCGGGCTCCCGGCGACCAGCATACCGGCGCCATAAGCCCGACCGCTGGCATACCGACATCGTGGCGAGCGCAAATGAGCCCCTTGCGGGCTCACTGCGCTCGCCACGCTGCGGGCACGGTGGCGCGCCACGCTATTTATTCTCCCTCCAGGGGGGTCGTGGACCCCCACGAGGGAGAAAAACTGTCGATATGCCGGGATCCCGACAGTCGGCAACCTGAAGACCACCCGTCAGGGAGGCAGGGATGTGCTGATGTCAGTGAGGGCTGCAATGTGCTGCTGTCAGTAAGGCAGTGATGTGTTTCTTTTCAGTGAGTACTGTCTCTGAGTGATGCTAGTGGTTACAGCTGTGGCTCCCTGATGAGGTTTTGGTGACAGCTGGAAATAGTTTGTGTGCACGGTCATGTGATCTAGTGCGTCCAATCATGTTAATAGGATTTCTGTCATTATAACACACCTTTTATATATAGTAGCAGCCCACAGTCCCCTGATGTCCGATCGTGATGATACTTAGTATTAGCCTTAAGCTAAGTACACACTGACAGATATTATCTGTCCGGCCGACAATTGGGCCAATTTTATCCCCAGATAAATCACCCGATTTCTTCTGAAATTTCAAGAAATTAGGTAATGGAAAAAACTGACCTCAACCACACACTACCCGATTTACCCACCTGGACATATGGTCAGATTATTGAAAACTGCCTGATGTGTGGAGATTGTGACCGAGACAGCTCGGAAAATTGATCATTCATATTTGTGGCCAAACTTTCCCAATTTATCAGCGAACAATTCTTTGTACACACTGTACAATAAATTTGGCTGATCTCCCGATCAATGGCAAATCAGCCCAATAACTGTATAGTGTGTACTTGGCTTGAGACACCGTATCACCATGACAGACTTTCATTTCTAAGATGTATAGAGAAGCAAAAATGTATTTAATACTTTGTTAATAATGTATACATGCACATATTTTTTTTATATATATATATATATATATATATATATATATATACTGATAATGTCGATATTATCTTAAACCATAAAGTTATACCTCTAGATACACTTATACCGTGGAGCCGCTATGGTCGCTAGACTGAATACACGCGCTACGCACTTTGTACGCTATTTGCGTACAGAGTCCCATATGTGGTACATACTTGGCGTACACACGCTGCGCTGAGTGTACAGAGTACGCACAGCGCTCGCACACACAATTGATAACCTTTAAACCTTTTTTTAGTAATACAATGTAATAATATGGTTACACTTTAACCCTTTATGCAGCAAAGCACTGCAATGATGTTATACCTTAAACCTTAAGTAGCGCTGATGGTATAAAGTACCCGCAGTGCGTACACCTTATCAATACTTATAAACCTTATACTGTTAAATACGCTTTAAACCCTAGCAGGGAAATGAGGACACAACACCGATATGTAGTTGAACCACAGGGTTCTAAGGCCACAGTGGATTATTTCAAAAGGTAAAACAGTACAAATTATACACTACAGGCTAACAAGATAAATCTACAACAGAATAATGGCTACAGTCAATGTACATACGTGAGAATGTTCGCTTGTGCAACCCGGCCGGTCCTTCGCTTGTCAGGTAGAAAGCGTTCAGAGTCTTCTGACCAGCCAGGCAGCAACAGGCTTTTTTTATACACTACTTCCATATACAATACAATGGTCACTGTAATCCCTTTGTCTATTGGACACAGAGATGTATCTTTACATTACAGGAGAGGTCATAGGTTGATTTGAAAAGGTGGGCGATGTCTTTCTCAACTGCTCTTGTGGGTGGTCTCCTCTGGATTCCCCCCCCCCCCCCCGCATACATAATATACAGTAAATACAGTTTAAACCTATATTCTGCTTCTGCATCTAACTATCCTCAGGAACATGCGATCTTCCTCAAACCAACACCAGAATGTTTCCCTTAAAATACCCTACAGCTGGATACCAAACACCACCTTGTAACCTTGTTCTGTCCCCTCCTATCCTGTAAAGGTGAATCCCTTTGTTCTGTTACCATTTTAAACAGCTATTTCTTTCTGATGTGGTGCAGGGGGCTATGTGTACAATGTGCACTATTTGGGTTAAATATGTAATGTTCTGATAACCCTCTGCGCTCACAAACTCCGCCGTAGATACCCATACCACGCGCATGATTGCAGGAGCGATCCTACGCAAATTGCGGATATGTGCACGCACGGCGGAATAAGTGCACGCGCAGTGGGCATGTGTATGGGGTTAGTACATGGTGTATGCATTACAATATTTTTCGACTTTGACAATACATACATACAAACAACTATTCAACTCCGATGCTTGGAGTGCCACACCACCCGTTGCCTATATATATATATATATATATATATATATTATCCGGCACTCTGGATGAAAGAAGTTATTTGTGCCTGGGTGCCCTCCTCTTACAGCATATAGACAAAGAAATCCTTCCCAAGTCCGGTGTGGTACTTCGTGGAAGAAAAACAGGCGGCACTCCAAGGTCTTTTTAAATAAGTGACTTGTATTACTTTTCAAGATGCACAGCCTGACGAAAAGACCGTAATGGTCTTGAAACGTTGCTTTTACACCATGCTGTAATTTTCCAATACAAGCTTATTTAAAAAGACCTTGGAGTGCCGCCTGTTTTTCTTCCACGAAGTACCACACCGGACTTGGGAAGGATTTCTTTGTCTATATATATATATCAGAAGATCGAGGCAGCACTCAAGAGACTTCACACATCAGCAAAAAGACACAGTAGCCAGAGTGTTACTTTGTTGTTGATGTGTGAAGTCCCTTGAGTGCCGCCTTGAGATTGTGGTTTATTCATTACTTGCTGGAGGGTACCAGGGCTGTTGGAATATTTGGGGTAGCTGAGTGCTGCATTTGCTGGATTTGTTTTATATATACATATATTTAGACTTGAGTGCAAGGCACGTGAAATGGTACTACAGAGTAAAGAATAGCCACCACATCCATAGATGTCCATAAGATAATGTCCAAGAACTGCAGAAATGTTAGGAGACTTCGCAAAATCAGTCAGCAGCATAACAATAGCAGCATGAGAAATGGAGTACCTATCGCAGTGTTTTTATAGCGTAAGTCATCCTCCTGTGCCAACTGCCCAATGGTCTATGGACGTGCTAACTCTTGTTTACACACACTCTCTTCCACTATCTTTTTCTCTCTCTCTATATATTATATATATATATATATATATATATATATATACACACACACACAGGTTGAGTATCCCATATCCAAATATTCCGAAATACGGAATATTCCGAATTACGGAATTTTTTCCGTGAGTGTGAGATAGTGAAACCTTTGTTTTCTGAAGCTCAATGTCACACACTTTGTTTAATACACAAAGTTATTAAAAATATTGTATTAAATTACCTTCAGGCTGTGTGCACAAGGTGTATATGAAACATAAATGAATTGTGTGAATGTACACACACTTTGTTTAATGCACAAAGTTATTAAAAATATTGGCTAAAATGACCTTCAGGCTGTGTGTATAAGGTGTATATGAAACATAAATGCATTCTGTGCTTAGACTTAGGTCCCATCACCATGATATCTCATTATGGTATGCAATTATTCCAAAATACGGAAAAATCCGATATCCAAAATTCTTCCGGTCCCAAGCGTTTTGGATAAGGGATACTCAACCTGTATATATATATATATATATATATATATATATACACACACACACACACACACATACACATACTGAAAGCCAAAAGTCATGGGATAGCAGTATGTAAAGGTAATGGGGAGTTACACCACCGTACTGTGACCTATTGAAAATGCCCGGACCTGCATCAGTTGTAACCTGACATCTCGAGAGTCAGTTTGAACAATGACTAGGTTGCTCATCACAAGGCGTCAAACGAGGCAGGATATTGGGTCCCCGACAAATGGGACATTCCGTTTCTGAAGTTGTACTGCCATTTAACATACCTCAATCTATTGTAAAAATCATGGAAATGGGATGCTGCGCTAATGACTGATATAAACAGCTACTCTGTTGCACTATGTATATAGTCAAGGTAATCATATACAGAGCGCTTGTGATATGTAAAATTATGTGAATCATTAAGCAAATGTAAACGCAATACCAGAAGGTTAAAAATAAAAGTGTGAACACTAAGTTCAATGTTTATAGCCTTTTGAAGATTAGTTGCCGTGACTGGGCAAAGGTGTGCGTGGTTCCTTATTCATGTGCCGATGAGGGAAGGTGATGGATATCAGGCAGGTCCTAACTTATCTGTCCCTATTACTGCCTACCTGGTCCTGGTTGTCCCACTATCCAATGCGTTTATTACATTTTACTATTTTTTTATGCAATACCAATTAAATTAATATAATAGGAGCCTATTAGAGATTTTTCCATGAGGTACAGCTGCCCTGTTTTTTTAATTAATTTCTGGGATTGGACTTCCTGTTTCTAAAGTTTTTTTCAATAAAGTTTTTTTCAATACAGATGAGACCCGGACACAAAGTACCCTTGACGTGAAACGCCTTGGATAGCAAAATTGTGTTTATTTGTTTAATGATTCACACAGCAGTCCCGGAAAGCCTGTATATCCCATCAGTGGACAGCCACTGTCAGTCAGGACTTCTGAAATCTGGAGCCAGTGCAGCAGAGCTTAGAATTATAGCCTGCCTAGATGCCTGTTGTCTTTTCCATATACCGCTAAGCATTTGTCTATGCCTAGGGCCGACTCTGCAGATGGGTGAAAGCAAAGCAACCCACAAGTACAACACATTTGTTGGAAAGAACTACACAAACAATAGTCAATTTCTATTGTAGAAAGAATGCCATGAGATGGAATCAGCTAACTTTTTTTACATTTTGTTAAAATTGTTTTATGATTTTTTTTCCTCATACGTCCTAGAGGATGCTGGGGACTCCAACAGGACAATGGGGTATAGACGTATCCGCAGGAGTTTGGGCACACTATAAAGACTTAAACTAGGTGTGAACTGGCTCCTCCCTCTATGCCCCTCCTCCAGACCTCAGTTAGACTTTGTGCCCAGGAGTGACTGGACACACACTAGGGGAGCTCTACTGAGTTTCTCTGAAAGACTTTATGTTAGGTTTTTTATTTTCAGGGAGACCTGCTGGCTACAGGCTCCCTGCAGCGTGGGAGTGAGGGGAGAGAAGCAGGACCTACTTCTTCTTAGTTTAAAGGCTCTGCTTCTCGGCAACTGGACACCATTAGCTCCAGAGGGTTCGATCACTTGGTGCGCCTAGCTGCTTGTTCCCGGAGCCGCGCCGTCAATCCCCTCACAAAAGCCTGAAGAAAGAAGCCGGGTGAGTATTGGAAGAAAAGACGACTTCAGTGACGGCAGAAGACTTCAGTAACGGAGGTAACAGCAGCGGTAGCGCTGCGCTCCACGCTCCCACACACCAACGTCTCTGGCGGGTGCAGGGCGCTGGGGGGGAGCGCCCTGGGGGCATGTTACTGAGGGGCTAAATGTTGGCGGGGGGACATATTTCGAAGCCTGGGCACGGGATATGTTCACCCCGCCAGTGTGCCGCGGGGGGGGGGAGCGACAGCGGTAGCGCTGCGCTCCCTGCTCCCACACATACCTTCGGCCTGCAGGGTGAAGGGCGCTGGGGGGGGGGGGAGCGCCCTGGGCAGCATATAGTGTATAATATGTTGATCACTGGTGGGGGGGACATACTCCGGTGCCCGCCCCGCCAGTGTGCCGCGAACGGGAGGGAGCAGCAGCGGTAGCGCTGCGCTCCCTGCTCCCGCACTCCACCGGCCTGTAGGGTGCAGGGCACTGGGGGGGGGGGGCGCCCTGGGCAGCATATAGCGGGTATGTATAGGTGTACTCCGTAGATCACTGGCGGGGGGACATACTTCGGTGCCCGCCCTGCCAGTGCGCCGCAAATGGGAGGGAGCAGCAGCGTAGCGCTGCACTCTCTGCTCCCGCGCACCATCGGCCTGCAGGGCGCTGGGGGGGAGCGCCCTGGGCGGCATTTATGGAAGGATCCCGGGCGGGGGAACATACTTGGACACCGGGTGTCTTCGCCCCGCCAGGGTACCGCAGCGTGCACGTTGCGCTCCATGGCTCCCACACACCAACGGCTTCCGTGGGTGCGGGGCGCCCTGGGCTGAGTTTGGACATAAAGTGATTTATACAGGGGGTATATAGGGTCCCCAACTAGATTTAGGTTTATATATTTATATAAGTCGAGCGGGTTTAAGCGCGCCGGGAAGGGGCGGAGCTTAGCCCACACAGGGGAATCAGCGCCATTTTCCTCAGATCCCCGCCAGGACTTGCTGGATAGTGAGTTGGAGGGGGGGCACAGTGTTTTAAAGCTATATGGGTGTCATATAGCCTTAGGTTTGACAATGGGCGCATAATCACTCTTACATTACATATATTCACTGTTTCCCTGTTTGTACCCACTATTGGTTAGTCGACATATGTCGGCAGGTGTGAGGGCTTTGTTACAAGCTGCTGTGGGGATAGCTGTTGGCTTGGCCGGCGCATGGCTGTACTTGATTAGGGAAATTAAATATGAGCAAAGTGGTGTTTGTGTGATTAAAACAGTAAACAGATAGGGGAGATACAGTTGTTTGGGGATGCCCTGTCGGCATCAACGGTATTTCCTGGGTAAAAAATTGTCAGGCTGTTATTGCCTCGTACCTGTGTGTATATATATATATATATATATTTTTTTTTATTGGTATATGTGGGGGGAGTGTTATCAGAATTGTATTTGTATCCTTCCCTCGGGGTTCCGTGATTATTTTTTGCCGCTTACTATTCCTTGCTGTCGACATTTATTAAGTTTCTGTCGACCTTAACGTTCCTGGTAGATCCACATCGGGGGCATGTCAGTACATGGTTATACACATTCACAACACATTACCGTCACTAGGGACCTGACAGGTCTGGACAATCCACTTGTGTATAGGTTATATCTATATGTGTATATAACAAGTATAATCCTGCACTCGCATCTGAATTTTAAAACAACGGTGGGGTGCTCCTAGTGGGAATCTCCATAAGAGGGTAGACCCACGATATTCAAACAAAAGTCCAACAATGTGGAGGTGCACTCATCCAATCAAATGATTTTTCGCAAGTTCATTTTTTTCTCACAGTAGCTTTATTGCAGTCAAGATTAGGCTTATTTAATCGACGTTTCGATCCTCCACTTGTGTATAGGTTATATCTATATGTGTATATATGTAGATATAGGTTTATATATGCATGATTAGGATATGTGTTTTATTGTGTATTACATGATGTGTATCCATGAATGCTGAAATAATGGTATTCTTATCATGTACTGGTCGCTCTGTTGATTAAGCTCTAGATTGGCCGGGACGAGTTGCTTCGATCCTCTCAAGGAGTCCGAATATTCTTCTCTTCACATCGCAGAGAGAAAATGATGACAGTCAACTCCTGGCCGACGCAGAGCCCGGTCGCAAAGGATCATACACTGGCAGCTAAGTGAAATTTTATTTCCATACTTTAACCTTGTTGCGCTGTATGCACTTGAGGGAGTGTTGTATTCGGGTAGGCATCCAATAGAATTACCCTTCCCAGTGTGGGTAGGCTTGTCTATGTTTGTTCTACCCTATAACATTGCAGCAGGCTGCCACGTGACAGAGGTGTGACAGGAAAAATGCGGAGGATGTCTCCGGGAGATGATGGAGGAAGGTATACAGCTGTTTGGTGGCCTATGGTCAGTCAATCTCGGCGGATTCCTCTAGTAAGTCTAACTTCGTGTGTTAGCCTCTTTCACAACGGTTGGTGACGCATTCTTTTGTGGGATGTGGTCGTTTTAACCGGTTCGATACTGTCCTTTTTTCTGTTCTGTGTAGTCAGCGGAAGGTGAAAAAGGTAAGTGTTCTGCAGCCTTGTTAGGTTCGCAGAAGTGGATGTCGTTTCTGTTTCCTCCACATCCACCACTTGTCGCTGAGTCTATCGGGCTGGTCCCCGCTCCAGCGGGCACTTGTCTACTTGCTTCGGTTGGTCCAGAAATAGACTGGGACCTGTGGGTTATTTATAGAATCCAAAGGGGAACATTTGGAGTTACGGTTGTTTCCCCTTACTGTTTTTCTAATAGTTCTTGCCATTCCATTCTGGAAGGGAAGATAGTACACAACGCCGTACAGAGGTGCGTCAGGATCAGAACATTGTCCGGTGGTCCCTGTATGAAGGTGCAAATCGTTGTTTCTCTCTGACTTTTCTTTGACACAGGTATCGGCTGTTGTTTCCAACAACACAAAGGTTGGAGGTGTTTTTTTCAGAGTTGATAATGACCGGTAAACGTTCAGGGTTTTTCCATGTGAACAGTGGTCTGCAGATCCAGGGTTGGATCGGTTTTCCTGTGACACTTCATCAAGGTGTTCAGTTACTTAACCGGTTGGCTGCGGCCGGAGAGGCCTTTTTTGGTGAGAGGCTTTATTGCCGGAGTGGTTTTCAAGAGACCAGTTGAAAGGGTGGTCCGGGTCTCACCTGCACACGCACATGAATATAAGCCTAACGACCAGGACATCGCTCCTGTGGTGTCTGCTCGGTTCTCTCCTTCTAGAAGGATGAAGGTTCGGGTTCCGGGTGTAAATCCTGGTGTCCGTGCTTACAGATCTCCGTGACAGAGGTGCAGTACTTGCAAGGGACGTGTTTCCAGGAGATAGGGTCGAGTTGGAATACTTGTCTGATATAAACTTGCTTGAATTAAGAGTTAGTTTCGGCAAACGTATTCTTCGTGTTCTGCCCCTGTTAGTTCTGCTCGACGTCTTGTCAGTAGTGGCATAAGTGAACCGCTATGGCGGAACAAGGAGCAAAGCGGCAATGGCAGTAGAGGCACAGTTGGGTGGAGAGTCGGGTAACCGCTATATTAACAAGCTTCGTTCCGGAGGTGAACGACGGAGAAATAGATTTCCTCTGCTGCCGTGATCTCCATCCAGGAAAAATGTGGTCGTCATCGAGGAGTTTTCACAGTCGTGACAAGTCTTTGAGGATTGTCGCAATTGGATATGTTGGCGTCTCGCCTCCAGGAGAGGCCTCAGAGTTATTGTTCCAGGTCAGGGGATGCTTAAGCTATAGCAGTGGACAACCTCGTAACACCATGGTTTTTAGTCGGTCTAGGTGGCCTCTCCGCTTTCATTTTGGTTTGAAGGTGATGAACGTGGGATGAACAAAGGTTCAGGTGATCCTCTTGGATCCGGTCTTGCCACGGAGGGTTTGCTATCCAGGTGTTCATGATTTATTCATAGAAGATTCCTGCCCTTTTTCTCTACGTGAGGATCTATGACAACAAGATCATGGCGTGTTTCAAGACTTACCGCGGCTGCGTCTGACATCGTGGCGGTGGAATGCCATATCCTATTCCGAAAGGGTGTTCCCAGTGAAGTCCTTTCATTAATTCTTTAAGCTAAGAAAGAAGTAACGGCTAAGCTTTACCACTGTAGTGGGCGTAACTATGTGTTTTGGGTGTATCCAGGTAGGCTCCTATGGAAGTCTTTCAGCTAGGTCGTTCTTATCCATGCTTTACAAACCGGTGTGGAGGCAAGTTTAGTGTTGGGAGTGTGGCCTAATAATTTCTTTACGGAAACTTCTTTCTTGGAGAGTGGTCATGCTCTTGGCTTTGACATCCGTAAAGCGGGTGTCGGATGTGGTGATTCTGTCTCACAAGAGCCTTGTTTGATCTTTCGTGTGGATAGAAAGGAATTGAGAACTTGTTTAGTAGTTCTGCAGAGAGTGGTTTCTGGGTTTCGGAGAATTTGGCTTATTTTGATGCAGGTGGTTACTTAGGCATTAGCTGATTCAAATTTCCTCGATGTAGCCAGGGATTTAAATATTTAGGTCGCCATTGTGGTTACACGCCGGATCTGGGATGCTATTTGGCATGTTCGTTCTGTGGCTGGATTGCCGTCACCAAAGTCGGTGGAGGCCCATTATACTGGGAAGATGGGCTCTTCTTGGGCGGATGCCCGAGGAGTCTCGGCGGGTCAACTTTGCCGAGTGGATACTTGGTCGGGTTCGAACGCTTTTGCTATGCTCTACAAGTTTGATACTCTGGTTGAGGGGGACCTTTTGTTTGCTCAATAGGTGCTGCAGAGTCGTTCGCACTCTCCCGCCCGTTCTGGAGCTTTGGTATTGACCCCATGGTCCTATTGGAGTCCCCAGCATCCTCTAGGACGTATGAGAAAATAGGATTTTGGTACTTACCGGTAAATCCTTTTCTCTTAGTCCGTAGAGGATGCTGGGCGCCCGTCCCAGTGCGTACTGTGTCTGCAGTTATTGTTTTTGGTTATACTTTCATGGTGTTTCTTCTCTGTCAGACTGTTGCTGATGCTGTTCAGGCCATGGCATGAGATGTCTTATTATTGGTTGTGTTAGCACACAGGTTGTGTTACATATTCTCTCAGCATGTGGCTGTGTCTTTTTCATGCCGTAGGCTGGTTTTCTATTGAATGCCACGTTCTGCGGTATGTTCGTGGTGTGAGCTGGTATGACACTCAAAGTGTTTATAAATTCTTTCTTCGAAATGTCCATCTCTCCTGGGCACAGTTTCTAACTGAGGTCTGGAGGAGGGGCATAGAGGGAGGAGCCAGTTCACACCCAGTTTAAGTCTTTATAGTGTGCCCAATCTCCTGCGGATCCGTCTATACCCCATGGTCCTGTTGGAGTCCCCAGCATCCTCTACGGACTAAGAGAAAAGGATTTACCGGTAAGTACCAAAATCCAATTTTTTTATCTCCAATACTTGAATTGCTTTGGGTACTAATTTCAGTGTAAACTGAGACATGAAAATTATGTAAAAACTGGATACATGGGGGTGTTTTAAGACCTCTGACTGATTATGTGTGTGTCTGTATGTCGGAATCTGTATTTGTTTGTGGGCAAAGGCAGTGGGACTGCTGGGCTATATTGATGAAGCTGTTATGAGAACTGCTAAGTATATGAATGATGCTACTCACTGGAAAAGACTCTGGGGTAATGAAGATAGACAAGTAACCAAGCTGTAAGTCAATAATACTACAAGCTGGACTAGAACCGGTGATAAGATGAATGTGTTACGTTCTTGGTGCTGTGAACGAAAGATATGGAGTGGTAAGTCCCGAGCACGAGAACGTGACGCTGAAATGATGACTAGGTATGAATAATAACCCCTAGCAACCTAACTCCGTTGTTTCACCCGCATGGTCCGTCTACGCCTGCAAGACTATGTGTTCTTGGGCCCATGGCAGCCGCGTTTGAAGGGCGGATTAGGTCTGCCCAACTCCGATGCCCCCCGGTCTTAGTATGAGACCAGGCGTAAACGGAGACGGGATGATAACAAGGGGACCTCTAACTAAACACAAAAAACTGAGCTAGGGGCTACAACAGAACTACAAACTAAAAGTATGTGCGGCTCGGCTGCCAAAGGAAACCAAGGTACGCTATCCTCACCCTACACAGCACCGCCGTATACCAGATAGGACAGCTATGGCGGAACACCTCCACAAAAACACCAAAAGGAACAAGAATAAACAGAATACCGCGGCCAAGGCCGCAAGGCGCGGCTGAAGGCCGCTACTCACAACACCGGAAACAACCGTAAGTGAACTGGAATCTTCGGATCTCAAACGCAGGTAACAACCGACAGGAAGGCAGAAAGAAATACAAGGATTAGCTTCCGAAACCAGGAGTCGGGACCACCGGAACAAGATGACTGGATACAGAACACCGGACAGGGAATTTTCTCCAGAGCAGGAACAGCTCACAGGAAGCTATCACCGGCGTCTGTGTCAGGCACTGAGAGAGACTATAACAGGGAGCCCTCCAATAGCAGCAGCGAACCTAAATCAGTAATATCGTGCAGCTGCCCTGCTGCACGACCCAGAGCTGACAGGTGGATTGATTAATGGATAGCAACGGGGAATGCGGTCCGCCTGTGGCGTCCCCGTTGCTAAGGATCTGGCGGCTAGCGCGCACGGCGTCGCTAGGTGCCATGCGGATCAGTGCGCACGGCGTCCCGGCATTGCTAGGCGCCGTGCGGGGACAGGAGGAGGCGCGGCGTCCATGACAGTTGCTTAGCAACGGTCGGGCGCTGGGGAGAGCCGCCGCGCCTAACAGTACCCCCCCCCTTGAGGAGGGTTTAAGGAACCCCTATATCCGTGTTTATGAGGAAAGTCCTGAAAGAACAACCTCTTAAGTCTAGGGGCATGTAAATCCTTGTCCAGGACCCGAGACCTTTCCTCTGGACCATACCCTTTCCAGTTAACCAAAAAGTAGAGCCAACCACGAGAAAATTTAGAATCTAAGACCTTCTCCACTAGGAATTCTTGTTGACCCTGAACATCCACCGGAGGTCTACCCTGGAAAATTCTCAGAGGAAATCTCCTGGAAAAGACACATGGCTTCAATAGAGAACAGTGGAAAGTGTTGCCGATTTTAAGTGACTTTGGTAACCGTAGCCAAAAGGCCACTGGATTGACTTTGACAATAAGGAATGGTCCAATAAATCTGGGTCCCAATCTAGCCGAGGGTTGTCGGAACTTGATGTTGCAGGTTGACAACCACACCTTATCCCCTACCTTAAATGTGCACGGGTGTCGGAACCTATCAGAAAAAAAATTCTCGGAAAGCAGCCTTCTTGAGGGCAAGGTGCACCTTTCTCCAAATAACTCTGAGACGAGAGGTTAAGGTCAAGGAAGAAGATGGACAATGAGGAGTAAAGGAATTGGCCCTAGGGTGAAAGCCCAAAACCGAAAAGAATGGAGACTCCTTGGTGGAAGAATGGCAAGAGTTATTGTAGGCAAACTCGGCCAGAGGAAGAAAATCTGACCAATCGTTCTGAAGTGTGGCAGAATAAAGACGTAAATATTGTTTTAGTGACTGATTAACACGTTCAGTCTGCCCGTTAGACTGTGGATGGTATCCAGACGTTAAAGAGAGTTTCATGTTCAATGAGGCACAAAAACGTTTCCAAAAACGGGCAATAAATTGTGGTCCCCGGTCTGAGACTATATCCACGGGTAAACCATGACGCCTGAAGACATGACGGAGAAACAGAACTGCCAAAACTTGAGTGGAGGGTAATCGGGGAAGAGCAATGAAGTGAGCCATTTTGCTAAAACGGTCCACCACTACCCAAATTACCCGGAATCCGAAAGAAAGAGGAAGATCCACCACAAAATCCATGGAAATGTGTGACCATGGCCTGAGTGGAATTGCCAGAGGCATGAGTTGCCCGACCGGCAGAGATCGGGATATCTTGTGCTGAGCACAAATCTGACAGGAAAGGACAAATTCCCTTACATCCTTTGAAAGAGTAGGCCACCACATTAAGCGAGAGATTAATTCCAAGGTTTTAGCAATACCCGGATGACCAGAAACCTTACTATCATGAAACTCAGCAAGGACAGTGCCTCTCAAGAACTCAGGGATGAAGAGACGATCAACAGGAGTAACACTGGGAGTCTGCTGCTGAAGCTGAACTAGCTGTGTGAATAAATCCTGTGTGAGGCCGGCCCGGATGACGGAGGTTGAGACAATGGGAGTTGCGGAAGAGAGGTTATTGTGAGCAGGAAGAAAACAACGTGACAGGGCATCGGCTTTGGTATTCTTAGAACCGGGCCTGAAGGTGATGATGAACTTAAAATCGAGTAAAAAACAGCGCCCAACGTGCCTGCCGAGCATTTAGCCGTTTTGCTGATTCAATATACTGTAGTTTCTTGTGGTCAGTGAACACAGTAATGGTATGCTTCACTCCTTCAAGCCAGTGCCTCCACTCCTCGAAGGCCCATTTAACTGCCAGCAACTCTCGATTACCAACATCATAGTTGGATTCTGCGGAGGAGAATTTCCTGGACATGAAGGCACACGGATGTAACTCCAAAGACTCGGGGTATTCCTGAGAAAGGATGGCTCCCACTCAACCTCAGAGGAGTCCACCTCGACAATAAAGGGAAGATATCGGTTAGGGTGTCTGAGTACTGGAGCTGAGACAAAGGCCTGTTTTAGGGCCAGGAAGGCAGACTTGGCTTGAGGCGACCAATTGGCAGGATTAGCTCCTTTCTTTGTCAAGGCCACAATAGGAGCAACTAAATCTGAAAAGGCATGAATAAAACACCTATAATAATTCGCAAAACCTAAGAATTGCTGGATAGCCTTTAAGTTAGTGGGTTGCGTCCAACTTAGGATTGCCTGTAGTTTCTTTGGTTCCATGTAAAACCCCTTTGGAGAAATAATATATCCTAAAAAGGACACCACCGTGATGTGGAAATCACATTTCTCCAGTTTAGCGTACAAATGATTCTCCTGTAACCTCTGAAGTACTAGTCGCACATGGACCACATGCTGTTCGGAAGACTCAGAATAAATCAAAATATCGTCTAAATAAACGACCACGAACTTTCCTAGAAAGTCGCGAAGAACATCGTTAATAAGATCCTGAAACACCGCAGGAGCATTAGACAGACCGAATGGCATTACAAGATATTTGTAATGTCCAGGCTGTGTACTGGACATCCCCAGATCTTATTCGGATGAGGTTGTAGGCTCCTCTGAGATCGATTTTGGAGAAAATAACCGCAGTACGGAGCTGATCAAACAACACTGAAATCAACGGCAAAGGGTAGGTGTTTTTAATAGAAATCTTATTCAAGGCCCGATAATCAATACACGGTCTAAGAGATCCGTCTTTTTTCTAAACAAAAAAACCCCCTGCACTTAACGGAGATTTCGAGGGCCTAATAAACCCCTTCTTCAGGCTCTCCTGTACATAATCATTCATAGCCTTAGTCTCGGGGCCAGATAATGCATATAGTCTTCCTTTTGGCAGGTGGCACCAGGGACTAAGTCAATGGCGCAGTCATATGACCGATGAGGAGGCAGAATATCTGCATTACCCTTAGAGAAAACGTCAGCAAAATCCTAATATTCCGAAGGTATAATTTCCGGAGTGACAGCCGCGACCCTGACTGGAGGAGAAATACATTCTTTAACACAAAAAGAACTCCACCGGGAAATTTCCCCAGACCGCCAATTTATGGTGGGATTATGAAAGGCAAGCCAGGGGTGACCTAAAACAACAGGCACAGCCGGACAATGGGTAAGATAAAACTCAATTTTCTCGGAATGTATGGCTCCCACTGTCAGTTGTACTGGAGGGGTGCAATGAGTAATTACCCCATTAGAGAGTGGACCACCGTCTAACCCGTGCATGGTGATAGGTCTATCTAAGGGAGACTGCGGAATTCCCAAAGCGTGAGCCCAGGCAAGATCCATAAAATTCCCAGCAGCTCCACTGTCAATAAAGGCTGACACAAATGAACTGAGACTTCCAGAAGAAATTTTTACAGGAATTAACAAGGAATCATTCGAGGAGATTAACTGCAGACCCAAGTGAACCCCCTCACAACTCACTTGGTCAGAGCGTTTCCCTGCTTATTTGGACAGTTACTCGCCACGTGTCCCTTACCACCACAATATAAGCAGAGTCCCGACCTTAGCCTTCTGGCTCTTTCTTCTGGAGACAGCCGGAACAGGCCCACTTGCATAGGCTCCTCAACGTCCTCAGGGAAAGCATATACACCTGGACTAGACCTGAAACTAGCCCCTCTTTCAGCCCTCCGTTCTCGGAGACGACGGTCAGTCTTAATAGCAAGCTCCATGAGCTTATCTAAATTCTCCGGGGCTGGATACTGAAGAAGGCTGTCCTTAATTACTTCAGACAAACCGAGGCGAAACTGACTGCGCAGGGCAGGATCATTCCAGCCACAGTCGTTCGACCAACTGCAAAATTCCGTACAATAGGCCTCGGCGGGATTTTTACCCTGTTTAAGTGCACGTAAGTGACTTTCGGCTGATGCTTCCCTATCTGGATCATCATGCAATAAGCCTAACGATTTGAAGAAGGCATCTACTGTTTGTAAGGCTGTATCATCAGATTTTAACCCAAACGCCCAGTTTTGGGGATCGCCTTGAAGCAAAGACATTACAATGCCCACCCGCTGAGACTCTGTACCTGAAGACCGGGGCCTTAACCGAAAATACAGTTTACAGGCTTCCTTAAAATTAAAGAAATCTTTTCGGTTACCCGAAAAGCGATCGGGAAGGTGCATTTTTGGTTCAGGAGTCACACTCGGGGAAGCCCGCAGGAGATCTTCCTGCGACCTTACCCGAAGGGTAAGATCCTGCACCATCTGGGTGAGTTCCTGAATCTGATTGTCCAAAAGCTGATTGGGATTCATGAGGACAGAATTCCAACACTTCCCCAGTTAGAATATTGGATTAATTTTTGCTTATGTAAAGTTTTGTTTGTTTTTTATGGCCGGCAGAACGTGACGCTGAAATGATGACTAGGTATGAATAATAACCCCTAGCAACCTAACTCCATTGTTTCACCCGCGTGGTCCGTCTACGCCTGCGAGACTATGTGTTCTTGGGCCCACGGCAGCCGCGTTTGAAGGGCGGATTAGGTCTGCCCAACTCCGATGCCCCCCGGTCTTAGTATGAGACAAGGCGTAAACGGAGACGGGATGATAACAAGCGGACCTCTAACTAAACACAAAAAACTGAGCTAGGGGCTACAACAGAACTACAAACTAAAAGTATGTGCGGCTCGGCTGCCAAAGGAAAAGGAAACCAAGGTATGCTATCCTCACCCTACACGGCACCGCCGTATACCAGGTAGGACAGCTATGGCGGAATACCTCCACAAAAACACCAAAAGGAACAAGAATAAACAGAATACCGCGGCTGAAGGCCGCTACTCACAACACCGGGAACAACCGTAAGCGAACCGGAATCTTCGGATCTCAAACGCAGGTAACAACCGACAGGAAGGCAGAAAGAAGTACAAGGATTAGCTTCCGACACCAGGAGTCAGGACCACCGGAACAAGATGAATGGATACAGAACATCGGATAGGGAATTTTCTCCAGAGCAGGAACAGCTCACAGGAAGCTATCACCGGCGTCTGTGTCAGGCACTGAGAGAGAATATAACAGGGAGCCCTCCAATAGCAGCAGCGAACCTAAATCAGTAATGTTGTGCAGCTGCCCTGCTGCATGACCCAGAGCTGACAGGTGAATTGATTAATGGATAGCAACGGGGAACGTGGTCCACCTGTGGCGTCCCCGTTGCTAAGGATCCGGCGGCTAGCGCGCACGGCATCCCGGTGTTGCTAGGTGCCGTGCGGCTCAGTGCGCACGGCGTCCCGGCGTTGCTGGGCGCCGTGCGGGGACAGGAGGAGGCGCGGCGGCCGTGACGCGGCGGGACCGTTGCTTAGCAACGGTCGGGCGCTGGGGAGAACCGCCGCGCCTAACAGAATGTACTGGAACCGTTGGCACTGGGAACCAGACTGGGACCAGTGGTACTGAACATCAGGCTGGGACTGGTGTCTCTGGAATCTGAGATACTGAACATTGGGCTGATACCAGTGGTACTGAACACCAGACTAGGACCAGTGGCACTGGGCATCAGTGGTTGCTGGAGGCAGGAATGCAACCGGTGGACACTGGTGGCCAGACTGCAATTCGAGGATGCTGGAGGCCAGACTGCTTAACTTTGGAGCTGGGCTAGGACCAGTAATGCTGGGAACTGGTCTGGGACCTGTAAAGTGTAGTAGAGTCTCATAACTGTTGAAGACTGTGCCTAAGTGCTTAACCTGTGGTAAGACACAGAATGTAAACACACATATGTGCTCACTGCAGAGAAAGGCAAGGCATAACAGGAGAACACTGGGCTAGCAGCACAGGACTGAAATGATAATGTCTAGTTGAATGAGCATTCACAGATTCATTGGTAGGCTGGAACTTGCGCACGTACAGTAGAAGATGGATAACTTGCTTGCAGGAATATCAAACAGAGATCCAGGAGAGTTGCAGAAGAACAGATGATGTACTATTCCAGAGAGTAGAATACAACTGTCTGAAAACAGAACTCAGTGGGACTTGCAGGCAGGAACTCACTGGTACATAAGAACAAGAGAGCAGGTGCACCATACAACCGTTAGAATTATAACAAATTTCATTATACATATCTGAGGTTACTGGCATACATTGGCCAATATATGAGCCTGCCCACCAATCGTCACAGTGCCCTCAAACGGCCAGGTCCCTAACATTATAGGGCAGGCCTGGCCAACCTGTGGCTCTCCAGCTGTTGTAAAACTGCAAATCCTATCATGCTTTGCCACAGTTTTGCTATTAGGGAATGCTAAAACTGTGGCAGGGCATGCAGGGATGTGTAGTTTCACAACATCTGGAGAGCCACAGGTTGGCCAGGCCGGTTATAGGGGTTCACGTCTGGGACGCAGCTAACCCCTAAACCACCCCAGGGCACCACACAATAGCAGTGAAAAATCAGTGTTAGGCAATTGAAAGTAGTTGCTGAGTATTGGAAAGAGGACAGCCATAAAGTGTCAGAGTGTTAAAATGTGAGATTAGCTGATCAGCGTTACAAGTGTAAAAGATGTGTGAAAAATCATACATAAATAAAAACAAAACAAAAAAACAAACACAAGTTGATGTAAGTATAAGAAATAAATGTGAAATGGTGATGCCCCAAAGTGGCCTAGCCAGAGCAATTCAAGGAGCCCCACGCCCCTCTTTTGTTCTTATGTTGTAGTACGGAGTCCTCGCAAGGTAGCACATCCCATTATAAGAATTAATAAAAATAAAAACACAGCGCTTATTAATCCACCAAAAAAATCTATACACATATACCACTTCAATAAATAACAAATCCATGCAGCTCCTACTGGCGGTGCTGTTCCACCCACTACAAAACAGAATTACAAAAAATAATTTATAGGAGCGCTGAAAAAATGTCATTCAATTACTTAATAGTAGTTTTATTTAAATACATTCATAAGACAAAATAAAAATACTTTAAAATTGTGCAATTTGATTCAAGCCCATGTCCATATCTCCTTAAAAAGCCATCTCAAAAGGCTATATATGTACCAGTCCAACTGACTGTTTGTAACAGACTTGTGTCTCAGTGCTCCAATGGACACCAAATCCCTTTATGTAACAGTTTTTTACAGTCTCTGTGGTACCACTTAAATTTGTATCCAAGCACGGGGGAGAGCGCTGTGGCTGCCTGAATAACCACAGCGGTATGCTACGACCCCTAGTTTTTGCAGCCGTAATATGGAGAGCTTGTTACTCACGGCTGTCACGGCTTTAGCTTCTCTTGCAAGGGGAGCGGACCTCCTTAGCCAGGCACCGCTTCAGCTGTGTCCCCAATCAGAACGGCTCGTCGGCCCGCCGTGCAGTCACAAGGAAGATGGTTGGACTATGGGCAGTAGAATCCCAGCAAAAATGCCCTCCTTACGCGTTCTCCGCCGTTAGGGCAAGCGGTTTCATCAGAGGAGTGCAGGAAGCTAGAGAGTGCAGCCCAGGTCCCCTCCCCCAATATGTTCAATATTATGTGTGTGTATACCCAGCTGAAGGCTTGGAACACCTTCAATGTGGATTGGCACCCCACCCACCGCCTCAGAGGCTTTTAAATCGGGACCTAACACATGCTGACCTGCACAAAAGCTATAGGTAAAATCCTAATAATTATATAGCAAGTCCGTTGAGCGGTGAACTTTTGGGGCGTGGGGCACCTTGGATTGCTCTGTATGACCCACTTTAAGGTATTACCATCACACATTTATTTCTTATAACTATATCACCCTGTGTTTGTTTTTTATTTATAATTTTTCACACATCTTTTACACTTGTAACACCGATCAGATAATCTCACCTTCTAACACTCTGACACCTTACTGTTGTCCTCTTTCCAATATTTAGCAGCTACTTTCACTTGCCTAACACTGATTTTTCACTGATATTCTTTATGTGGTGCCCTGGGGTGGTTTGGGTGCGCCCTGCGCCCCAGAGGCGAACTCCTATAATGTTAGGGACCTTGCCAATTGAGGTCACCATGACGATTGGTGGGCAGGCTCATATATTGGCCAATGTATGCCAAGAACCTCAGATATGTATAATGACATTTATTATAAATCTAATGGTTGTATGGTGCACCTGCTCTCTTGTTCCTATGTTGTAATACTGAGTCCTAGCAAGGTACTACATCCTATTATAAGTATTATGTGCCTGAAGGCTCAGACACCTTCATCTGGATTGGCACCCCACCAACCACATCAGAGGCTTTTATATAGGGAACTAGCACATGTTGACTGCACAAAAGCTACAGGTAAGATCCTAATAATTATATAGCAAGTCAGTTGAGTGGTGAACTTTTTGGGCATGGGGCTCCTTGGATTGCTCTGGCTGGGCCACTTTGGGGCATCACTTTGGCCTGTAACTCACCCCTTTGCCTTTTCAGACTCTTTACCAGTATCTGCACCTTCATATGCTCCTTTAAGACTAATCACTTCATAAAAGTGTATACACCCTTCACATACTTTACTACTCAGCCCCTCTGACCACCCACCTAATCTCCTGATTGCACCCCTCCTTTTTAGACAGTAGGCCCTCATGGAGGCCTTTTTCCCTTGTTGTCTGTTAGAAAATGGATCTGGTGGGGTCTTTCAGTCCACACAGGTTCATTGAGTGCTGATTCATATCCAGACCTGCCCCTTTACATGATTTACCATCACTAACTTTTACTACACAGTGTGAGTTGTTCTACTTTCCACTTACTTTCCACCATACCCTCTACCAAACCCTTAGTTCGTTTGTTGTATCATTGTTATGTAATCCCATATATTGATTCTTAATTTTTTTAATAATTATTATATAGTGCATACATATTCCACAGCATTTTACAGAGAATATTTAGTCCCTGTCCAAGTGGAACTCTCAATCTATATTCCTTGCACACAACAAGTGTAGAAACAGATGCACATTAATATCTTTGTCAGAAATCATTTAACATGCCAATAGATTTTTAAATTGTTGGATGAAAGCAGAGTACCTGGAGCAAGCCTATGCAAAAGCGGGAAGAACTTACAAACTCTGCACAGATAGGGGTCTAGTTATTATTATCAAACCCGTGACCTCAGCAGGGACGTGCGGTGAGCTAAATAGCTCAGGAGGCACTGGCTAGCACCAGAGCCAGATTTACATGCAACATATGAGCCAAAATGTACATCTGGGCATTATACACAGGTGCAGCAGTATAAACTCCTGGAAATTTGGTGAGTTTTGATCAGAGATGTGCGGAAAAATTAGCAGGTTAGACTTTTTACTCCAGAGTTTTGGCTATAAAAATTATTAGAATAACGCAAAGAAGATATTTCAAACATATTTTTTGTATACTTTACGCAGTCAAAACTCTGGCACAAACGTTAGTATGACAGGAAAGGCTCTGCCTCACTCCACCGCACGTCACTGGACCTCAGTGCTGTGATGCAGCTCTGATGTACTATTGTGTCGTATATTCCCAGTACAGCATTGAAAACATCTTGTAGCACCATAAAATATAAGACAGCTATTTTATTAATTTTAATACTAGATGGATATGTGTGTGCTGTATATAACACAAATGTTAACTCCAAATACTACAACCTCCCGTCTGACTTTGAGTAAAGCCAAAAGCTAACATAATCTCTTCAGCCAAGCAAAGCCTCACTGCAGCAGCAAGCTAGCCCCATGTGGAGTCAGAGACTGAAATATGTTCATCCTACATTAACGTGAAATTGCATTAAACCAGAGAAGCAGGAGAAGGCATCAGGGGAGCTCAAATTACAGTATGTAATTTATAAATCCCCTGGGGTTGGTGAGCAGTGATACTCACTATGTGACATATAGAATTCACAAACAGATTTCTTATTATATGCAGAAAAGTACAACCATTTCCGTTTAAACATTGAGAGTATAATAACATGGTAGTTAGTACATGTGAGTTATACTACACTATGCAATGATACAAACATTGCCATTATTACTTGTCAGGCTTTCTTGTTGCGATATAACAATGCAGGTAAACAGCCTTTACAATGTAATGCTTAAAATCAACTGATGCCTTTGAGTGCTTGAGCGCAGTGTGTCACAAACCCAGGTCCCTTGTCACAGGGTCGCTTATCTGTTGTATCGTTTCGGTCTTCAGCCAGGTAAGAAAATCTTCCCGCAGTCCTGCAGCTCCATCATGGCTATGACCTCCGCTCCTTCTCCTTGCAGCATCACACGTGTCTGGCATTCACTCGCAGCTTCTCCCGACTGTGCTGACTACTGGATGCCGCCATGACAGTACCAGGTGACTGCTGTAGCACCAAATGGAGACAAATATTCCACCATATGATGCCTGTGTTCAATCGATAGTGAACAGGGGGTATAAAACGATTTCCTATGCCGTCATACACAGCACTGGCTGTGCCCCGTTTGCTGTGCTCCTCAGAGGCAGAACTACCGCCAGTGCAACCAGTGCGTTGCACTGGGGCCCGCCACTGTCCAGGGGCCCAAAGTATATAATGAGTCAAACTGACTCATTACATGCCGCTGTGTGCTGCGGGCAACCGCAGCACACAGGAGAGGAGTGCCGCAGCTGCCACGGGGGGGAAGGAGGAGGAGGGAGGTGGAGGAGGGAGCCGCAGCAGCGCTGTGTTATTGGTTGGGGCACTGCTGCTGCTGTCCCTCTGCTTTCACCATAGGCTGTCTTCCGACGCTGTGAAGCGCATCCCAGCATTCACAGCGGCGGAGAACAGCCTATGGTGAAGGACTGGGACAGCAGCAGCAGTGCCTCCACCAATAACACAGCGCTGCTGCGGCTCCCTCCTCCACCTACCTCCTCCTCCTCTCCTGCCCGGGAATCGGGATCTCTGCCAGAAGCTGCACCGAGGAGCCTGAGCCAGCGTAGACAGTAAGTATAATTCTTTCTTTCTCTCTTTCTGTCTGCCTTAATGTGTAATAAGGGGGACACGGTCTGCCATAATGTATAAAAAAGGGGACGCTGTCTGCCGTAATGTGTAAAAAAAGGGGACTCTGCCGTAATGTGTAAAAAGT
Organism: Pseudophryne corroboree; assembly: GCF_028390025.1. Lineage (NCBI taxonomy): Eukaryota > Metazoa > Chordata > Amphibia > Anura > Myobatrachidae > Pseudophryne > Pseudophryne corroboree. The sequence goes on from NC_086446.1 coordinate 574,028,878, forward strand.
GGACGCTGTCTGCCGTAATGTGTAAAAAAGGGGGACGCTGTCTGCCGTAATGTGTAAAAAAGGAGACGCTGTCTGCCGGAATGTGTAAAAAGGGGGACGCCGTCTGCCGTAATGTGTAATAAGGGGGACACTGTCTGCTGTAATGTATAAAAAAGGGCATGCTGTCTGCCGTAATGTGTAAAAATGGGACACTGCCGTAATGTGTAAAAAGGGGAATCTGTCCGCCTTAAGGTGTAAAAGGGGCTCTACCTGGTGTAGTGGTGCTACCGTGCGTAATTTGAATAATGGAGACTACTGTGCACCGTTATATTAATTGGTATTATTTTGTGGCCACACCCCTTCCCCACGAAGCCACACCCCTATTTTTTTTTGCACGCGCCTACGGCGCACATCGCCCCTGTTTTACATGGAATGGGAGGTGGGCCCAAAGCATTTTGTTGCACATGGGCCCACCACTCGCTAGTTCCGCCACTGGTGCTCCTCATTGCTATATTTATTCCAGAACATTGGTGGTCATTCCGAGTTGATCGCTAGCTGCATCTATTCGCAGCGATCAGGCTAAAAAACGGCAGTTCTGCGCATGCGTATGCGGCGCAATGTACGGGCACAACGAATGATGCAGTTTTGCACAGGGTCTAGCCATGCATTCAGTCGCACTGTTTGCCGCAAAGTGATTGACATGAAGTGGGCGTTTCTGGGTGGCAACTGACCGTTTTCAGGGAGTGTTCGGAAAAACGCAGGCATGCCAGGGAAAACGCAGGCGTGGCTGGGCGGGTGTGTGACGTCCAATCCGGAACGGAATTGTCTAAAGTGATCGCAAGCGCTAAGTAGGTTTTGAGCTACTCTGAAACTACACAAAAAAATGTTGCTGGCGCACTGCGATAAAAACGTTCGCACTTCTGCTAAGTTAAATACACTCTTAGTGGGCGGCGGCATAGCGTTTGCACGGCTGCTAAAAATAACAAGCGATCAACTCGGAATGACCCCCATTGTACTAACAGTGCAGTTATCTCTATGCTGCACTGACACTTCCAATCCGGTTCAGAGGGTCCTCCGGTTCAGAGTAATCCTCAGGTTCCAGTCCGGTTCAGAGTAATCCTCAAGTTCCAGTCCGATTAAGAGTAAACCTCCAGTTATAGACCAGTTCAGAGTGTCCTCCGGTCCCAGTCTGGTTCAGCGTAATCCTTCGGTTTCAGCATGGTTCACAGTAACCCTCCAGTTCCAGCCTGGTTCATAGTAATCCTCCAGGTTCAGTCCGGTTCAGAATATCCTCCAGTTCGGTTCATCCTATCCTGTGGTTTCAGTCCGGTCCTAGAGCTTGCTTTGCTTCCTGACCATTTCATTTCAAGCCTGGTTGCAGTATACTGAAAACTCCTTCGTCCAGCTGCACTACTGTGTTCCACTATCTACCTCCAGAGATTCTCCCTAGACTCCGGCTATTCTCCCTGTACCTCTGCTTGCCAGCAGCCAGTCCACATTTCCTATCTTCACACTCAGTGCATTCCTTGTACCAGAGACAATATCTATTAGCAGGCACTATGGGGGTCATTCCGAGTTGATCGCTCGCTAGCTACTTTTAGCAGCCGTGCAAACGCATAGTCGCCGCCCATGGTGGAGTGTATTTTCACTTTCAAAGTGTGCGAACGCCTTTGCAGCCGAGCACAGCAAAAACATTTTGCGCAGTTTCAGAGTAGCTCTTGACTTACTCAGCCATTGTGATCACTTAAGTCTTTTTGGTTCCGGAATTGACGTCAGACACCTGCCCTGCTTACGCCTGGATACGCCTGCGTTTTCCCAAACACTCCCAGCAAACGGTCAGTTGACACCCATGAATGCCCTCTTTCTGTCAATCACCTTGCGTTCGGCTGTGCGAATGGAATCTTCGCTAAAACCATCACCTATCCTCTTTGTACCCGTACAACGCACCTGAGCATTTCGGTGCATACACATGCGCAGTTTTGCCATTTTTTTACCTGATTGCTGCGCTGCGAAAATCGGCAGCGAGTGATCAGCTCGGAATGACCCCCTATATTAGGCCATCCAGCTTCCAGTCTAGCACCACAGACTCCATACCTGCCAGCGACTCAAATCCGGGTTCACAAACAAACACAAACGTGTGGACATGACTCCCTACATTCATTTAGTAGAAAAATGCTATACTAGAATTTAAAACAATTAGAAATAGTACTTAATTCAAATATGCTTGCATTATGATTTTTAGTATCAGATTCACCTACTATGTGACATCTATACTAACAATATACTTCATTCACTGTCCGCTATCAAGTTGCACAAGCAGGGGAGTTTAGAAACAATAGGCAGCAATATTTTGAGTTTGTCCATTTAAAAACAACAAACACTGCAGTAAAGGTCCATACACACTTAACGATAAAATGAGCGACGTGGCTCATTTTCCCTCTCCTTGAGCGACGTCGCTCATTTTATCGTTAAGTGTGTATGCCGCCAGCGACGACCGATGCGCGGCTCCGCGGGTCGGCAACGATCGTCGCTGTCGGTAGGGCATGCATGAAGGATGTGGACTGTCGTCCACGACCTTCATGCAGGGCTGGCGGGGGCGTGACGTCACTGAGCGATCATATCGCTCAGTGCGTACAGGCGGCCGCCGACCGGCCGGCCCGGGAGGGGGAAACGTTAGACGATGTCGCTCACAGAGCGACATCGTCTAATGTGTATGGGCCTTAAGATAGCAATATGGAGGTCTATTTACAAAGCCTTGGAGAGAGATAAAGTACCAGCCAAACTGCCATGTTACAGGTTGTGTTCAAAAAATGACAGGCGCATAGACACCATGGTTTCCAAACTTCCGTTACTTTTCCATGGTTACTTAATTTATTCAGTACCTCAGAGTAAATGTAATGTCATTTTTTTGGAGGGCATCCTATGTTGCTAGAAGCCATATAGCAGTCACAGGATAGGTACACTGTTAAATAACTTGTTTATATTAAAGGACAAATGCACTTTGCATCCTGTAATTAAATACTAAAGCAGGCTGCAATTTTAGTAAGCTTATGTGGTCACTTTTTACTGGTTTGGTCTACACCTGCAACATGTGATATGTTACAATCACACACCAAAAGTATGATAGCTAGACCTATTAGGTGGTTTCCCTGTAAGCTAGTCAATGGTGCAAGTAGAAAAAATGTTTTATAGGTACTGTGTGCACGCGCCGAAGGCCAAAAAATGGGTGTGGTCAATGAAAATAGAGGCATGATGATATATATATGGGGGGGTGGGGGCCAGATACATATATGACCCCAATAGTGCCAGATATACATTGCCCCAGAGTGCCAGATACACAAATGCCCCTACAGTGCCAGATACACATTGCCCCAGAGCAGTAGCGGATCTTGCCACGGGCAAGCAGGACTTTTGCCCGGGGCGCCGCCTTCCAGAGGGCGCCGCACCATGGCAAGATCCGCTACTGCTGTGCCCTCCGCTGCCTGCTGTGTCCCCCTGTGAAGGGAACTAGACGCTACGAGTCTAGTTTCCCTTCGTGGAGAGGACCTTTGCTGTGCGGTGCGCAATGACGTCATCGCGCACCGCTCAGCATTTCAGCGGTGCTACTGCTATACAGGGGGCGTAACTGACCACGCCCCCTGTATTAAACCACGCCCCTATTTCCTGCCCGGGGCGCAGAGAGGGCTCGAACCGGCCCTGCCCCAGAGTGCCAGATACACAAATGCCCAGAGAGTGCCAGATACACAAATGCCCAGAGAGTGCCAGATACACAAATGCCCAGAGAGTGCCAGATACACAAATGCCCAGAGAGTGCCAGATACACAAATGCCCAGAGAGTGCCAGATACACAAATGCCCCCACAGTGCCAGATACACAAATTACCCCACAGTGCCAGATACACAAATTACCCCACAGTGCCAGATACACAAATTACCCCACAGTGCCAGATACACAAATTACCCCACAGTGCCAGATACACAAATGCCCCCACAGTGCCAGATACACAAATGCCCCCACAGTGCCAGATACACAAATTGCCCCACAGTCAGGCCCGACGCTACCCGCTCAGCAAAGGGATGCAAAGCAGGTAGGCGCCGGGCTCGATAAGCGCTCTCCATCCCGCTGCTGCACGGGTCTCCCCTGCTGCCAGGTTGGTAATGCACATAGTGGTCAGACACACTGCAGTGAACTGCAGTGGAAACGTAGAGAGGGGGTGGAGCCGGCCGGGTAACTGCATATGCAGTATGTTCCTTACTTCCTCTACTGCTGCTGGCTGTGATGAAGCTGCAGGTGTTTGGGCATTGTGCTCCTGTCATATAGCTGTGTATACAGATTGTACGCACTGCTGCTGTCTGGCTTTCATTCAGAATCGTTCCTGTGTTGTGCACAACCCCCAACAAGTTGCTGGCCCCTCCCCTGGGACCAGCCACCAATAAGCTGTGCTCCTTTCCGGACTGGTCCCTCCTCTCCTGTGTCCCATCTCTACCCTACTCTCCTCCCACTCCACTATTCATGCTGCCTCTGCCCATACTTGCCTACTCTCCCGGAATGGCCGGGAGGCTCCCGAAAATCGGGTGCCGGGGATCGCGGCATTACAGAGCGGGGGCGTGGTTTAAAGGATGTGTCACCGAAACTCCGCCCGCCCCTGCTCCACCCCCGTCCCGCCTCCGGTCCACCTCCTCCCCACGTCACAGCCCTCCCCTGCCCCCCTGCTGAGCCGACCTGGCTGCTCTCTCCCGCAGAGAGCAGCCAGAATGTCGGCAAGTATGCCTCTGCCTACCTGTGATTGCCTCCTCAGTCCTCCTGGCATCTCTTCTCCAGCCTTCCCTCTTCTGTGGATGCTCATGGCTGCATATATACAGAAAACAGTAAGTAGGGGAGATGTTGGAGGAAAAAAAAATAAAAATAAATCTGTTTAGCCATTATATGAATAAGTGGCACTTCTGTGGATGGGTGTGGTATGCGTGACCGTCAGACAGGAAACCACCGGTCAGCATACCGACGCCGGGAATCCCGACGGGGTGGTGGTGAGCGCAGCTAGCCCCTTGCGGGCTCAGTGACGACCTACGGTCGCCAAGGGTTCCATTCCTACTCTATGGGTGTCGTGGACATCCACGAGTGGGAATAGTCCCTCTTGGTCGGCATGCCGACTGCCGGGATTGTGAGGGGGCGGGATGTAGGGGGAGGTAATGTGACAGTCGGTCTCCTGACCGCCGGTCACATAACTACATCCCCTGTGGATATTATGCATATAAGCCGCTACTACTGGGAACATTATGCATGCATACGCGCACTACTACTAGGGACATTATGCATAAGTGACGCTACTACTGGGGACTTTATGCATAAGCGCACCACTACTGTGTGGCGTAATTTGAAATGGGAGTCATTTTGTGTGGTCACAGCCCTTCCTTGTAAGACCACACCCCATTTTGGGTGTCCTTTTTAAAGTATGGTAGGGCGCCGAACACCTTAGCACCAGCCCTGCCCACAGTGCCAGATACACAGATGCCCCAACAGTGCCAGATACACATTGCCCCACAATGCCAGATACACAAATGCCCCAACAGTGCCAGATGTCAGGATTCTGTAACTTTGTCTGTCCCCGGAGGTCAGTGTAGGAGTGATAGAGGAAACGGGGAGACTGACGAAAAGTTCCGCGCATGTGCGCTTGATATTTATTATCACACAGGGATAACGGATGACAGGAACAATGAATAACAACTTAATCCGATAAATGAATATTTCAAAAGTCACTGGTAACAAATGAGCAATGAAGATGAACTTGTAACTTGATATAAATGATAAGGCAATAATGAAATCAGATGCAGCAAACGAAACTCCGATATATAACAAATAGCAATCAAAGCACACAGTCTCTATAGAAGCACACGTCTTTAAGCTAAGCAATGCCCTAGCAGGAGACAGTTCTAACACAGCAAGTTGTTAAGTGCTGAATGCAATGCACAATGGCCCTCATTCCGAGTTGTTCGCTCGTTCTTTTTCATCGCATCGCAGTGTTTTTCAGCTAATTGCGCATGCGCAATGTTCGCACTGCGACTGCGCCAAGTAAATTTGCTAAGAAGTTTGTTTTTTTACTCACGGCATTACGAGGTTTTTTCTTCGTTCTGGTGATCGTAGTGTGATTGACAGGAAGTGGGTGTTTCTGGGCGGAAACTGGCCGTTTTATGGGTGTGTGTGAAAAAACGCTGCCGTTTCTGGGAAAAACGAGGGAGTGGCTGGAGAAACGGGGGAATGTCTGGGCGAACGCTGGGTGTATTTGTGACGTCAAACCAGGAACGAAACTGACTGAACTGATTGCAGTGGCAGAGTAAGTATCGAGCTACTCAGAAACTGCAAAGAAATTTCTATTCGCAATTTAGAGAATCTTTCGTTCGCAATTTTGCTAAGCTAAGATACACTCCCAGTAGGCGGCGGCATAGCATGTGCAATGCTGCTAATAGCAGCTTGCGAGTGTACAACTTTGAATGAGGGCCAATGCTAGATGCTGGTAATCAGGTGCACAGGCTGAGTAATGGAAGAACACCTGAAGAAAGTCTCATTCTGCAAGTTGTTGTGGCAAACTGTGGCTGGAGTTCATAGCAAACTGAAGACTGAAGAATGACAACAAGGAAACCACTGGAAACAGGAGCACAGGAACCAGGAGAACTTGTACACCGAATGTGACTCGTAGGAAAGCTGGAATGGATGCTCAGGGCCGGCCCAAGCCTAAATTTTTTGGTAAGCGAATATAGACTTTGGCGCCCCCAACTCCCCACCCCCCCATGGTTGATGGAAAATATTATACACACAAAAGCTTAAAGCGCATTAAGCGAAATATGGGTGAAATCAACTGCCTACCATAAAGTTAAAACTTAAAGGGCAGAACCATTAAATAAGTGTTTTCTAATTAATCAAACTTTTAAAAATTGGGGTCCTACCTGTCCTTTTCTGGGTCCCATTGGAATGAAGGTTTTTATTAATCTTATTAATTATTCAATTATAAAAACAGAGACTTGATTTGGACACTACAAAGTGTTGCAAGGGGGAGGAGGGGGTGACAGTGCTGCTGGGCTGTGTAGCATACAGGACACCCTGCACCAGAGCTGTAACTAGACATTTCAGTGCCCTTTGGCAGAAGGTAAATTGGTGCTCCCCCTCCCATATTTGAGTACAAGGACAGTGCGCGCCAAAAATGTAGGGGTGTGGCTTCATGGGGAACGAGCATGGTCACATAATAGTACCAATTCACATTACACCACACAGGTAGAGCATGTTACACACATTGCACCAGGTAGAGCACGTTACACACATTGCACGTTACACACATTGCACCAGGTAGAGCACGTTACACATATTGCACCAGGTAGAGCACCATACACACATTGCGCCAGTTAGAACACCCTATACACATGCACCAGGTAGAACATGTTATACAGATACCTGTTGCGCAGTGGCGTAACTTCATCCCAATAGCCCGGAGGCAAGAACAATCTTGGTGCCCCCCCCAGCATGGGATGTAGTCAATATCCTGGCAGTTGGGATACCAGCGGTCAGAATAGGGAAGGGTTAGGGCAAGGCACTAGGGGGAGGGTAGGCTGCGGGATGAGAGGGTTAGGGTTATTCACAAGGGGGAGGGTAGGCTGCGGGACGAGATGGTTAGACACTAGGGGCAGTGTAGGCTGCGGGACGAGAGGGTTAGACACTAGGGGCAGGGTAGGCTGCAGGACGAGATGGTTAGACACTAGGGGCAGGGTAGACTGCGGGATGAGATGGTTAGACACTAGGGGCAGGGTAGGCTGCGGGACGAGATGGTTAGACACTAGGGGCAGGGTAGGCTGCGGGACGAGAGGGTTAGACACTAGGGGCAGGGTAGGCTGCAGGACGAGAGGGTTAGACACTAGGGGCAGGGTAGGCTGCCGGACGAGAGGGTTAGACACTAGGGGCAGGGTAGGCTGCGGGACGAGAGGGTTAGGGTTATTCACTAGGGGGAAGTCAGCACTTTGAGACAGGTGGTCCGCAGAACACCAGACTAAGCAAAATAATAACACAGAGCGGTCAAGTGGTGCTTAGTGCAGGGTGCTGCTGACTAATACTGGAAATCTCTATATAAAACGTATGCTCTGTATCCTAAAAATAAAATACCAACTTTTACACAAAAACTACACAGTTCTAAAGAGTCATATGCGTAATAGACAATGAAAATATATTGCAGGTACAGCAATAAACTTGGGAATACATACATTTTAGTCTGAATACAAAATACATTGGTAATTTAAAAGTTACTTCTTTCCTCTTTTTATAGCCTATAGCAGTGATGGGGAATAAACAGCCCTATGGCCTCATGCAGGCCTACGAGTCTTCATTTGCGTCCCTCATATACCTGAAAAGTGCTAAGGACAAGTGCCATACTGCCATGCCCTCAGTGCTGCATGAGATCAAAGAAGGAGAAATATACAGTACTTACAAGTCCTCCTCTTGCAGTTATTACGGATGGAGGGAGCCTGCCTCTACCAACACCGTCCAGCAGCTCCCTCCACTGCGCTCCATCTGACTCCGTCTCAGGCATCCGGGTCCCGACCTCACAAGTACCGCCGGCTGCCCTCAGGCAGCGCAGCTCCCTCTCCTCCTCACCCTGGCCGCCTCAGCATCCGTCCGCGAGCCCACACACAGCATCGGAGCTGGCGGTATACAGAAGGCAGCATGGGCTGGGAGCGTGGTCTACACTACCGGCACCCTCCACAGTGTGGCGCCTTACTCTTACGCGTAACCCGCGTAACGGGCGGGCCGGCCCTGTGGATGCTGGTACTAGTAGTTCCACAGGAACACTGGAACAGGGAAACAACTTGGAAATGCCAGAAATAGGAGATCGCTGGAAACGGGATTGAAGACTGGAACTGGAAACAGAACTGGAACTGGAATGGAACTGCTGGGACTCGTAGTTCCACAGGTCCAATACACTGGGGAAACTCTGCAGACAGAGGACTGAAGACAGAAGCCACCTGTTCAAAAGATGTGACACATTGTCCAAGGCGATGAGACTGAGCCAGGAACTGGAGTTTATACCCCTTGGTCTGTGATGATTGGATGTTGCATCTCTGCGAGAACACACCCCGCTGGATTGGGTGTTCAGATCAGCTGTGAGTTAGCTGAAGCTAATGATTCATCAGGAGAGTAATTCTGCAATGCTCTGCTGATTGCTGGCTGGGCTCAGTAGTGCACCGGGAGTAAATGCTGTTAACTAGAAGCACTGTGTACTCCAGGCTGCAGAAAACTGGAACTGAACTAAACTGCTGGAACCTGTAGTTCCACAGTAAGTGATGCGATGGAGAATGCAGATTCCTGACACCAGATACACAAATGCCCCCACAGTGCTAGATACACAAATGCCCCCACAGTGTCAGATATACATTGCCCCACAGTGCCAGATACACAAATGCCCCCACAGTGCCAGATATACATTGCCTCAGAGTGTCCCCCCCCCCCCCTGCTCACCGCTGCCTCTGTTTGTGCTGTGTGAAGGGAAGAGAGCCCCTCAATGCTCATGAAGTCCGGTCTCCGCAGCTCTGGCGATGGGTATCTCAAATGAGGCGTCGGTTCGTTAGACAATCAGAGCTCGCGGACCGGTAGCCAATCATGAGCAGCGGCTGCCGGTCTGTGAGCTCTAATTGGCTACCAAACCAGTGCCTTATTAAGATTCACCCCGCCGGAGTCTGGACATCACAGAGAATTGAGGAGCAGGAGAGGCGCTGCGCTCTCCTTCCCTCACACAGCAGCCAGCGGGATGCAGGTATGGTGGACGGTGTGACGTACCTGTTGGGAATTTCTTTTGGTATGCCGTACTTGCAACACTGAAGCTAGTGGCCCCAAGTCATCCTCTGCATGCATGAAGCATCCCTCGCGGTGTGCTTTTACAACATTGAAAGAAAAGGTGATCCTGATGTTTTGGTCTGGCCTGCTCAACATGGCTGTGTTTCCTAGTGACTTTCCCCTTCCACTGTATTTTCAGTGTCAAAAATAGCCCTCCTGTTCCGACTAAAAGGGCAGGAGTCTGAGCTATTTTTCCTCGGAGACTTTACTGTGCTCCCTACTTGTTTTCATCATCACAGCATAAGTTGTAAACAAATAGCTGGCAGCATGGGCGCAGCCATATTAAATCCTGTCAGATTACAGCAGCTACACCCACCAGAATGCTCCACCTTTGGACACTGACTATACCTTATTTAAACGGAATACGGTCATGAGGTCGACACCACTTAGGTCGACAGTCATTGGGTTGACCACTATTGGTCAACATGCATTAGGTCAACAGGATCATTAGGTCCACATGATCATTAGGTCAACATGTACTAGGTCGACAGTTCAAAAGGTCGAGTTTTTAACTTTTTTGAAACTTTTTCATACTTTACGATTCACGTGGACTACAATTGGGAATGGTAATCTGTGCCGAGCGCAGCGGTAGCAGAGCAAGGCACCTTGCCTGTAGCATGGCGAGTGAAGCGAGCCATGCGACGGGACACGGTGCACTAATTGGGGTTCCCCGTCACTTTACGAAGAAAACTACACCAAGAAAAGCCCAAAAACCCATGTCGACATTTTGACCTGTCGAACTAATGACCATGTCGACCTAATTCCCTTGTCGACCTTCAGTGGTCAACCTAATGACTATGGAGAATTTATTTAGCATAATATCTTGAGATGGGTTGGGGCTGAGAGACTGGCGCTGGGGATCCCGGCGGTCAGCATACCAACCCTGTGATCCCGGCAGAAGAATACCGTCGGGAGGGGCGAGTGCAACAAAGCCCCTTGCAGGCTCGCTGTGCTCGCCACAGGTTCTATTCCCACTCTATGGGTGTCGTGGACACCCACGAATGGGAATAGTCCTAGTCAGTCAGCATGCCGACTGTCAGGCTTGTAAGCGGACGGGATCCCGGCGCCAGCATGGTGACTGCCGGGATCCCAAGCGTCGGTCACATGACCGGATCCCCCTTAAGATAGAGTCACATAACCATTATGCCACCAGTTTAACTAAGTATTAAAACTGTCTCCTAGAGAAGACCAGAGGCAGAGATGTGTGTTGTGTGGTTGTGCAATAACTGGGGAAGAACCTGCTGTGGCCACATCATGTGACCTCCTCTTCTGCACACAGAGAGGTTTCATCCAAGGTGCATCAAACAATGCCTGCAGGAGGAGGAAAGTGTGCCTTCCCACCCTTCTGCGTGGGCTCAAGCAACAGGCTTAAGCATCAACATCCAGCCACAACAGTGTGAGCGATGTCTGCTGTGTGTGTAACCCTACTAGAATACAAAGATGGGGAAGACTCTTTTGGCTGGGGCACTCTTATTAAAACGAAATAAAAAAAATATTTAACTTTTATTGGTATGCATTAAAAAGGATGTATCATTCTTCCTGCTTGCCGGAGAGTAACACTACTAATTTGTAACACAATAACAAATTGGTTGCACATATAATAATTCCGCAAATGAAATACAAAATATATATCAGCCACTGCTATGAGTGATTTGCAATAATGGATAGGGGACTATGTTGTTAATCACAATATATTATGGCTGCATTGTTGAGTTAATACACAAGTTGACAATGTACTCTTATTAGAAACAAGGCATTACTCGTACCTATTAAGTGGCGAAAATATAATTTCTGAATACATTTGTGGATACTAAGTATTCAATTGTTATGAAGACTACTCAGTCTCCTGGGTTATAAGGTGGTACCTGTTGACGCTCACGCAATTGCCCCTTGCCCAGCAGTCTTTTAGCCTCCTGCGATGCAAGGCTTCACCTATAGCAGCCGCCTTTCCAGGGTGAATTAGGTCCACCCTGTACTCAGATGCCCCCAGGTCTTATGTAAGGACAAGGTGACTATTGGAGGCTGGGCAGAAGTAAATGCAGTTCAGTGAGACGTCACAGAACACAAACTTAAAAACCCTGCCTAATACTCAGACAGAGATTATAAAAAATTGTACACAGGTGCAACAATGCACGGGGTAATATAATAAACTGATTGTATATGAAATGCAACAATGCACAAGATGGTATTAGCAACTAAATACAAACTGTATGTGAATGCAACAATTCACAGGATGACATAAGCAACTAAATATCAATGGATAATAAATGCAACAAAGCACAGAATGATATAAATAACCAAATACAAGAGGTAACTCAAACTCTGAAAATAACTAGAGATGAGCGGGTTCGGTTTCTCTGAATCCGAACCCGCCAGAACTTCATGTTTTTTTTCACGGGTCCGAGCGACTCGGATCTTCCCGCCTTGCTCGGTTAACCCGAGCGCGCCCGAACGTCATCATGACGCTGTCGGATTCTCGCGAGGCTCGGATTCTATCGCGAGACTCGGATTCTATATAAGGAGCCGCGCGTCGCCGCCATTTTCACACGTGCATTGAGATTGATAGGGAGAGGACGTGGCTGGCGTCCTCTCCGTTTAGACACTTGATTTACTAATTTTGGGGAGCATTAGGAGTACTCAGTAGTGTACAGTGCAGAGTTTTGCTGATAGTGACCAGTGACCACCACTTTTATTTATAATCCGTTCTCTGCCTGAAAAAAGCGATACACAGCACACAGTGACTCAGTCACATACCATATCTGTGTGCACTGCTCAGGCTCAGGCCAGTGTGCTGCATCATCTATTATCTATATATAATATTATATATCTGTCTGACTGCTCAGCTCACACAGCTTATAATTGTGGGGGAGACTGGGGAGCACTACTGCAGTGCCAGTTATAGGTTATAGCAGGAGCCAGGAGTACATAATATATTATATAGTGAGTGACCACCAGACACACAGTGCAGTTTATTTAATATATCCGTTCTCTGCCTGAAAAAAGCGATACACACAGTGACTCAGTCAGTCACATACCATATCTGTGTGCACTGCTCAGGCTCAGGCCAGTGTGCTGCATCATCTATATATATTATATATCTGTCTGACTGCTCAGCTCACACAGCTTATAATTGTGGGGGAGACTGGGGAGCACTACTGCAGTGCCAGTTATAGGTTATAGCAGGAGCCAGGAGTACATAATATTATATTAAAATTAAACAGTGCACACTTTTGCTGCAGGAGTGCCACTGCCAGTGTGACTAGTGACCAGTGACCTGTCTATATTAGCAGCAGACACAGTACAGTGCGGTAGTTCACGGCTGTGGCTACCTCTGTGTCGGCACTCGGCAGCCCGTCCATAATTGTATATACCACCTAACCGTGGTTTTTTTTTCTTTCTTTATACATACATACTAGTTACGAGTATACTATCTCTTTATCAACCAGTCTATATATTAGCAGCAGACACAGTACAGTGCGGTAGTTCACGGCTGTGGCTACCTCTGTGTCGGCACTCGGCAGCCCATCCATAATTGTATATACCACCTAACCGTGGTTTTTTTTTCTTTCTTTATACATACATACTAGTTACGAGTATACTATCTCTTTATCAACCAGTCTATATATTAGCAGCAGACACAGTACAGTGCGGTAGTTCACGGCTGTGGCTACCTCTGTGTCGGCACTCGGCAGCCCGTCCATAATTGTATATACCACCTAACCGTGGTTTTTTTTTCTTTCTTTATACATACATACTAGTTACGAGTATACTATCTCTTTATCAACCAGTCTATATATTAGCAGCAGACACAGTACAGTGCGGTAGTTCACGGCTGTGGCTACCTCTGTGTCGGCACTCGGCAGCCCGTCCATAATTGTATATACCACCTAACCGTGGTTTTTTTTTCTTTCTTTATACATACATACTAGTTACGAGTATACTATCTCTTTATCAACCAGTCTATATATTAGCAGCAGACACAGTACAGTGCGGTAGTTCACGGCTGTGGCTACCTCTGTGTCGGCACTCGGCAGCCCGTCCATAATTGTATATACCACCTAACCGTGGTTTTTTTTTCTTTCTTTATACATACATACTAGTTACGAGTATACTATCTCTTTATCAACCAGTCTATATATTAGCAGCAGACACAGTACAGTGCGGTAGTTCACGGCTGTGGCTACCTCTGTGTCGGCACTCGGCAGCCCGTCCATAATTGTATATACCACCTAACCGTGGTTTTTTTTTCTTTCTTTATACATACATACTAGTTACGAGTATACTATCTCTTTATCAACCAGTCTATATATTAGCAGCAGACACAGTACAGTGCGGTAGTTCACGGCTGTGGCTACCTCTGTGTCGGCACTCGGCAGCCCGTCCATAATTGTATATACCACCTAACCGTGGTTTTTTTTCTTTCTTTATACATACATACTAGTTACGAGTATACTATCTCTTTATCAACCAGTCTATATATTAGCAGCAGACACAGTACAGTGCGGTAGTTCACGGCTGTGGCTACCTCTGTGTCGGCACTCGGCAGCCCGTCCATAATTGTATACTAGTATCCAATCCATCCATCTCCATTGTTTACCTGAGGTGCCTTTTAGTTGTGCCTATTAAAATATGGAGAACAAAAATGTTGAGGTTCCAAAATTAGGGAAAGATCAAGATCCACTTCCACCTCGTGCTGAAGCTGCTGCCACTAGTCATGGCCGAGACGATGAAATGCCAGCAACGTCGTCTGCCAAGGCCGATGCCCAATGGCATAGTACAGAGCATGTCAAAACCAAAACACCAAATATCAGTAAAAAAAGGACTCCAAAACCTAAAATAAAATTGTCGGAGGAGAAGCGTAAACTTGCCAATATGCCATTTACCACACGGAGTGGCAAGGAACGGCTGAGGCCCTGGCCTATGTTCATGGCTAGTGGTTCAGCTTCACATGAGGATGGAAGCACTCAGCCTCTCGCTAGAAAACTGAAAAGACTCAAGCTGGCAAAAGCACCGCAAAGAACTGTGCGTTCTTTGAAATCCCAAATCCACAAGGAGAGTCCAATTGTGTCGGTTGCGATGCCTGACCTTCCCAACACTGGACGTGAAGAGCATGCGCCTTCCACCATTTGCACGCCCCCTGCAAGTGCTGGAAGGAGCACCCGCAGTCCAGTTCCTGATAGTCAGATTGAAGATGTCAGTGTTGAAGTACACCAGGATGAGGAGGATATGGGTGTTGCTGGCGCTGGGGAGGAAATTGACCAGGAGGATTCTGATGGTGAGGTGGTTTGTTTAAGTCAGGCACCCGGGGAGACACCTGTTGTCCGTGGGAGGAATATGGCCGTTGACATGCCAGGTGAAAATACCAAAAAAATCAGCTCTTCGGTGTGGAGGTATTTCACCAGAAATGCGGACAACAGGTGTCAAGCCGTGTGTTCCCTTTGTCAAGCTGTAATAAGTAGGGGTAAGGACGTTAACCACCTCGGAACATCCTCCCTTATACGTCACCTGCAGCGCATTCATAATAAGTCAGTGACAAGTTCAAAAACTTTGGGTGACAGCGGAAGCAGTCCACTGACCAGTAAATCCCTTCCTCTTGTAACCAAGCTCACGCAAACCACCCCACCAACTCCCTCAGTGTCAATTTCCTCCTTCCCCAGGAATGCCAATAGTCCTGCAGGCCATGTCACTGGCAATTCTGACGAGTCCTCTCCTGCCTGGGATTCCTCCGATGCATCCTTGCGTGTAATGCCTACTGCTGCTGGCGCTGCTGTTGTTGCCGCTGGGAGTCGATGGTCATCCCAGAGGGGAAGTCGTAAGCCCACTTGTACTACTTCCAGTAAGCAATTGACTGTTCAACAGTCCTTTGCGAGGAAGATGAAATATCACAGCAGTCATCCTACTGCAAAGCGGATAACTGAGGCCTTGGCATCCTGGGTGGTGAGAAACGTGGTTCCGGTATCCATCATTACTGCAGAGCCAACTAGAGACTTGTTGGAGGTACTGTGTCCCCGGTACCAAATACCATCTAGGTTCCATTTCTCTAGGCAGGCGATACCGAAAATGTACACAGACCTCAGAAAAAGAGTCACCAGTGTCCTAAAAAATGCAGCTGTACCCAATGTCCACTTAACCACGGACATGTGGACAAGTGGAGCAGGGCAGGGTCAGGACTATATGACTGTGACAGCCCACTGGGTAGATGTATGGACTCCCGCCGCAAGAACAGCAGCGGCGGCATCAGTAGCAGCATCTCGCAAACGCCAACTCTTTCCTAGGCAGGCTACGCTTTGTATCACCGCTTTCCAGAATACGCACACAGCTGAAAACCTCTTACGGCAACTGAGGAAGATCATCGCGGAATGGCTTACCCCAATTGGACTCTCCTGTGGATTTGTGGCATCGGACAACGCCAGCAATATTGTGTGTGCATTAAATCTGGGCCAATTCCAGCACGTCCCATGTTTTGCACATACCTTGAATTTGGTGGTGCAGAATTTTTTAAAAAACGACAGGGGCGTGCAAGAGATGCTGTCGGTGGCCAGAAGAATTGCGGGACACTTTCGGCGTACAGGCACCACGTACAGAAAACTGGAGCACCACCAAAAACTACTGAACCTGCCCTGCCATCATCTGAAGCAAGAAGTGGTAACAAGGTGGAATTCAACCCTCTATATGCTTCAGAGGTTGGAGGAGCAGCAAAAGGCCATTCAAGCCTATACAATTGAGCACGATATAGTAGGTGGAATGCACCTGTCTCAAGTGCAGTGGAGAATGATTTCAACGTTGTGCAAGGTTCTGATGCCCTTTGAACTTGCCACACGTGAAGTCAGTTCAGACACTGCCAGCCTGAGTCAGGTCATTCCCCTCATCAGGCTTTTGCAGAAGAAGCTGGAGGCATTGAAGGAGGAGCTAACACGGAGCGATTCCGCTAGGCATGTGGGACTTGTGGATGCAGCCCTTAATTCGCTTAACAAGGATTCACGGGTGGTCAATCTGTTGAAATCAGAGCACTACATTTTGGCCACCGTGCTCGATCCTAGATTTAAAGCCTACCTTGGATCTCTCTTTCCGGCAGACACAGGTCTGCTGGGGTTGAAAGACCTGCTGGTGAGAAAATTGTCAAGTCAAGCGGAACGCGACCTGTCAACATCTCCTCCTTCACATTCTCCCGCAACTGGGGGTGCGAGGAAAAGGCTCAGAATTCCGAGCCCACCCGCTGGCGGTGATGCAGGGCAGTCTGGAGCGACTGCTGATGCTGACATCTGGTCCGGACTGAAGGACCTGACAACGATTACGGACATGTCGTCTACTGTCACTGCATATGATTCTCTCAACATTGATAGAATGGTGGAGGATTATATGAGTGACCGCATCCAAGTAGGCACGTCACACAGTCCGTACTTATACTGGCAGGAAAAAGAGGCAATTTGGAGGCCCTTGCACAAACTGGCTTTATTCTACCTAAGTTGCCCTCCCACAAGTGTGTACTCCGAAAGAGTGTTTAGTGCCGCCGCTCACCTTGTCAGCAATCGGCGTACGAGGTTACATCCAGAAAATGTGGAGAAGATGATGTTCATTAAAATGAATTATAATCAATTCCTCCGCGGAGACATTGACCAGCAGCAATTGCCTCCACAAAGTACACAGGGAGCTGAGATGGTGGATTCCAGTGGGGACGAATTGATAATCTGTGAGGAGGGGGATGTACACGGTGATATATCGGAGGGTGAAGATGAGGTGGACATCTTGCCTCTGTAGAGCCAGTTTGTGCAAGGAGAGATTAATTGCTTCTTTTTTGGGGGGGGTCCAAACCAACCCGTCATATCAGTCACAGTCGTGTGGCAGACCCTGTCACTGAAATGATGGGTTGGTTAAAGTGTGCATGTCCTGTTTTGTTTATACAACATAAGGGTGGGTGGGAGGGCCCAAGGACAATTCCATCTTGCACCTCTTTTTTCTTTTCTTTTTCTTTGCATCATGTGCTGATTGGGGAGGGTTTTGTGGAAGGGACATCCTGCGTGACACTGCAGTGCCACTCCTAGATGGCCCCGGTGTTTGTGTCGGCCACTAGGGTCGCTAATCTTACTCACACAGTCAGCTACCTCATTGCGCCTCTTTTTTTCTTTGCGTCATGTGCTGTTTGGGGAGGGTTTTTTGGAAGGGACATCCTGCGTGACACTGCAGTGCCACTCCTAGATGGGCCCGGTGTTTGTGTCGGCCACTAGGGTCGCTAATCTTACTCACACAGCTACCTCATTGCGCCTCTTTTTTTCTTTGCGTCATGTGCTGTTTGGGGAGGGTTTTTTGGAAGGGACATCCTGCGTGACACTGCAGTGCCACTCCTAGATGGGCCCGGTGTTTGTGTCGGCCACTAGGGTCGCTTATCTTACTCACACAGCGACCTCGGTGCAAATTTTAGGACTAAAAATAATATTGTGAGGTGTGAGGTATTCAGAATAGACTGAAAATGAGTGTAAATTATGGTTTTTGAGGTTAATAATACTTTGGGATCAAAATGACCCCCAAATTCTATGATTTAAGCTGTTTTTTAGTGTTTTTGGAAAAAAACACCCGAATCCAAAACACACCCGAATCCGACAAAAAAAATTCGGTGAGGTTTTGCCAAAACGCGGTCGAACCCAAAACACGGCCGCGGAACCGAACCCAAAACCAAAACACAAAACCCGAAAAATTTCAGGCGCTCATCTCTAAAAATAACCAATGCAAATCTCAGGATTTAGCTTAAACTGTCTGATGTGGATTCTGAAGATGCCTGGAATTTGGAAGTGGAACAGAACCCCCTGAAGAAAAGCAGAGATCCAGAGACACTGAGACTGAGACCGGCTTCAGAGCCAGATTACACTGTGTGCAGTGATAGCAGGGTTGGCAGCTGGAACAGACAGCACTATCTGCACAGATTCTAGATTCCACCAAGAAACAGGGACCAGGTACAAACAAGAGCTTGAAGCTATAACCGGCCTCAGGTGAGGGACAGGCTGGGTAATAAAGGAAGCAAGCCCCAATTAGGATGGCTGGAAAGTCAGACACAAGGTAATGGCCTAAATATCTGACAGGTGAGACTGCACAGGTCACACATAGGGAGTAATTCAGAGTTGATAGCAGCAGCAAATTTGTTAGCAGTTGGGCAAAACCATGTGCACTGCAGGTGTGGCATATATAACATTTGCATAGAGAGTTAGAATTGGGTGGGTTATTTTGTTTCTGTGCAAGGTAAATACTGGCTGCTTTATATTTACACTGCAATTTAGATTTCAGTTTGGACACACCCCACCCAAATCTAACTCTCTCTGCACATGTTATATCTGCCCCCTCTAGTGCACATGGTTTTACCCAACTAACAAATTTGCTGCTGCGATCAACTCTGAATTAGGCCCATACAGGAGACAGGCTGCAGTTACAAGCTTGCAACAGTGCCCCCCCCCCCCCCCCCTTAAAGGTGGCCACTGGACACCACAAGACAAACAGAAACAATTTCAGACTAAGACAAGGATCAACGTTTATTTTTCTTTTTTCTTCGTGGGTGTATGGAAATGCTAGAAAGGGTCAGAATCTCCTGCTTGGAGAAGAACTCCTTTGAAAACATGGGACCTGCGATGAATGGTATTATATTACTCTCAGCATCATCACTAAAGTCGGAGTCTGGGTTCAATCCCAAGTAGAGATGTGCACTTGAAATTTTTCGGGTTTTGTGTTTTGGTTTTGGGTTCGGTTCCGCGGCCGTGTTTTGGGTTTGACCGCGTTTTGGCAAAACCTCACCGAATTTTTTTTTCCGGATTCGGGTGTTAGGCGCCGGGGTCCGCTCGTCGGTGCGGCCCGGCGCCTAGCAACCAGGGACGCCGTGCGCGTACAGCCGCCGGCTCCCTGGCAACGCTAGACGCCGGGCGCACGGAGCCGCTCAGACCCTAGCAACGGGGACGCCACGTTCGGGCCGCGTTCCCCGTTGCTGGGTCTTTTCTAATTGTATAATGGTGTGCTGGCCGTGCAGCATGCAAGCTGCACGGCATTACTTGTGATTACCCAGTCTGGCTCCTGATTGGGGAGCTCACAGTTTTAAGCACCCTTTGGACTTCTCACAGACGCCGGTGATAGCTTCCTGTTTGCCTGTGTTGGTTACAGAGAGTTTCCAGTCCTGCTCAATCCGGTTGTTCCTGTCCTCAGTGATCCTGTACTCGGAAATTGTCATCTGTTCCTGGAGTCTGACCGAGCACCTTTAACATCCTGTGGTGTTCGTGAGTCGCGGCGTAGCCGTGTGTTGCGGCTTGACCGCTTACTGTTTATTATTTTGTATCTTTGTGTTCTGGAGCTTTTGCGGAGGATTCCGCCCCCCCTGATCCACTCTGGTATCCAGCGGTGCTGGATAGGAGTTACGGATCAGTGGATCTTTGGTTGTCCTTTTCCCTGGCGGCTAGTCCGCACATACTTTTTGGTTTAGTTAGTTAGCTTGTAACCCCTGGCCTGGTTGCTTAGTCAGAGGGCCCCTTGTTATCACCCTGTCTCGGATTTCCCTTTGTCTCCCATTAAGACCTGAGGGGGCATCGGGGTTGGGCAGACATAATCCGCCCTTCGAACGCGGCTGCCATGGGCTCAAGCAACCATAGTCTCGCAGGGGATTTCTGATAACACGGGCGAGACAACGGAGTTAGGGCGCCAGGGGTTACTAGGCTCTCCTGCTCCCACAACCAGTATATCTTTCCAGTACTCAGACCTCTGCCATAAGATCTCCTCTGGTCTGGAGTACGGGAATCATAACATTATCACCGGCCAGACTAAATTTAAAATTAAACAGGAGTTAATTTTTTCCCTTGTTCAGTTGGGAGATTTGTCGGCCTCATGAATCCCACCGGTGTCGGGCCAAATCCTGGCCAGCTTCTAGTTAGCCAGATTCAAGAGCTTACTCAGATGGTTCAGGATCTGTCTCTTCGGGTGAGGTCACAGGAAGATCTGTTACGGACTTCCCCGAGGGTCATTCCTGAACCAAAAATGCATCTGCCTGACCGTTTTTCTGGGGATAGAAAACAGTTTTTTAATTTTAAAGAGTCTTGTAAACTTTATTTTCGTTTGAGACCAGTCTCCTCAGGTACGGAGGCTCAGCGGGTTGGAATTATTATTTCTCTGCTTCAGGGGGATCCTCAGACCTGGGCTTTTGGTTTAAAGACAGACGATCCGGCTTTATTTTCTGTAGACGCCTTTCTAAAGTCTTTAGGGCTATTGTATGACGACCCTGATAGAGAGGCATCCGCCGAGAGTCAGTTGCGTGCTCTCAGACAGGGTAGGAATCCCGCAGAGATTTATTATACGGAGTTTCGCCGTTGGTCGAACGACTGTGGATGGAATGACCCAGCCCTGCGCAGTCAGTTTCGCCTCGGCTTATCTGAGTCTATAAAAGACAGTCTCCTTCAGTATCCCGCTCCTGAGACTCTCGATAAACTCATGGAGCTCTCTATTAAGATTGATCGTCGGCTCAGAGAGCGGAGGGCTGAAAAAGGAGCATCTGTCGGGTCAACTCCTTGTATTTTTTCCATCCCTGTGGACATAGAGGAGCCTATGCAGATAGGTCTCTCCAAACTGTCTTCTGAAGAAAGAACCAGAAGGCAAAATTCTGGTCTTTGTTTATACTGTGGAGGTAAGGGACATTTTGCCCGTAGTTGTCCGAACAAGTCGGGAAACGTCTCGACCAAGTGAATTGTGAGGGGGTTCACTTTGGTCTGCAGCTTATCTCCTCAAATAATTCACTGTTAGTCCCAGCTAAAGTTTCCTTTGGCAGCCTCTGTTCCTCGGTCTCTGTTTTTGTGGACAGTGGAGCTGCAGGGAACTTTATGGATTTGACATGGGCCAAGACCTTAGGTATTCCTCAGTTAGCCTTGGGTAGGTGTATCACCATGCATGGTTTAGATGGGAGTCCCTTGTCCAATGGGGTTATTTCTCTCTGTACACCTCCTGTTCTACTCTCGGTAGGAGCTCTGCATTCTGAAAAAATTGAGTTTTTCCTCACCCATTGCCCAGCAGTTCCAGTGGTTCTGGGTCACCCTTGGCTGGCCTTTCATAATCCCATCATTGATTGGCAGTCGGGGGAGATCTCACAATGGGGTACCATCTGTAATAAGGAATGTATTACGCTTCCCATCAGAATAGCTGCTGCCATTCCCGCACCCATTCCTGTGGAATACCAGGATTTTGTTGATGTTTTTTCCAAGGGCAATGCGGATATTCTGCCTCCCCATAGGCCTTATGATTGTGCTATTGAGCTAATTCCTGGTGCCACTTTGCCTAAGGGAAGGTTATATGCATTGTCCGGACCTGAAACTGTGGCCATGAATGAGTATGTTAAAGAAAGCCTAGGGAAAGGATTTATCAGGCCATCTAAGTCCCCTTTAAGTGCAGGCTTCTTCTTCGTAGAGAAGAAGGATGGTTCACTCAGACCCTGCATTGACTTTAGAGCCTTGAATAAAATCTCAGTAAAAAATACTTACCCTCTGCCACTGATCTCTGTCCTCTTTGATCAGCTACGTTCGGCTGTGATTTTTTCTAAGATTGACCTGAGAGGAGCATATAACCTCATCAGAATCAAGTCAGGGGATGAGTGGAAAACGGCATTCAGTACTCAGTCAGGCCACTATGAGTATCTGGTTATGCCATTCGGCCTGTCTAACGCTCCGGCAGTTTTCCAGGATCTCATTAACGATGTGCTCCGTGAATTTCTTGGAAAATTCGTTGTAGTCTACTTGGACGATATTTTGATTTATTCTGACTCTGTAGAACAACATGTTACCCAGGTGCGTCAGGTTCTAAAAAAATTACGTGAAAATCACCTATATGCCAAGCTGGAGAAGTGTGAATTTCATGTCACGGAGGTATCCTTTTTAGGATACATTATTTCCCCTCGGGGATTCCGTATGGAACCAAAGAAGCTCCAAGCCATCCTTAGTTGGGCGCAACCCACCAACTTAAAAGCAATTCAGCGCTTTTTAGGGTTTGCGAACTACTATAGAAGATTTATTCACTCTTTCTCTGACCTAGTTGCTCCCATTGTGGCACTGACTAAGAAGGGAGCGGATCCTACCAATTGGTCACGTGAAGCCGAGCTATCTTTTCAGGCCTTGAAACAGGCCTTTGTCTCAGCCCCTGTCCTCAGACACCCCAACCCAGAATTGCCTTTCATTGTTGAGGTTGATGCCTCAGAGGTTGGAGTAGGGGCTATCCTATCTCAGAAGGATCCGGATTCCCTTGAATTACACCCTTGTGCCTTTATGTCCAGAAAATTCTCTTCTGCTGAGTCCAACTACGATGTTGGTAACCGGGAATTGCTGGCTATTAAATGGGCTTTCGAGGAGTGGAGGCATTGGCTTGAGGGAGCGACTCATATCATTTCAGTTTTGACTGATCACAAAAATCTTCAATACATTGAATCAGCTAAACGACTGAATGCCCGGCAGGCTCGTTGGGCTTTATTTTTTACTCGTTTCAAATTCATTATCACCTTCAGGCCAGGTTCCAAGAATACCAAGGCAGATGCCCTGTCACGCAGTTTTCTTCCAGTTCATGACAACAGTCCTGTTACTCCCATACTTCCGTCTTCAGTCATTCGGGCAGGCCTCACACAGGATTTATTTACCCAGTTAAAGCTGCTTCAACATCAGGCTCCTGGAAATACTCCTGCTGGTCGTCTTTTTGTCCCTGAGTTTTTGAGAGCAACTGTTTTGACGGAGTTTCATGATAGCAAAGTTGCCGGGCATCCGGGAATCGCTAAGACTTTGGAATTAGTCTCCCGCTCAGTATGGTGGCCTGGTCTTTCCAAAGACATTAAGGAGTTTGTTTTTTCGTGTCAGGTCTGTGCACAGCATAAAGTTCCCCGTTCTTTGCCTATCGGTCAGCTTATGCCCTTGAATGTTCCTCTTAGGCCATGGTCTCATATCTCCATGGATTTTGTGGTGGACCTCCCTCTGTCAGCCGGATGCCGAGTCATATGGGTGGTAGTGGACCGTTTTAGTAAAATGGCCCATTTCATTGCCCTTCCCCGATTGCCATCTGCCCAGGGATTGGCAGTCTTGTTCCTCCGCCATGTTTTCAGACTCCATGGGTTACCCACTGATATTGTTTCCGATCGGGGTCCACAATTCATTGCACAGTTTTGGAAATCTTTTTGTGTCTCATTGAAGATGAAATTATCTTTAACGTCAGGCTACCATCCCCAATCCAACGGGCAGACTGAGCGAGTTAATCAATCACTAAAACAATATTTGCGGTTGTACTCGGCCAAACTCCAAAATGACTGGTCTGAGTTTCTTCCATTGGCGGAGTTCGCTTACAATAATGCCTGTCATTCCTCCACCAATGTGTCTCCATTTTTTGCAGTTTTTGGTTTTCACCCCAGAGCTAATTCCTTTTTTCAACATTCCTCTGTCTCCTCACTGACCTTGACCTCTCATCTTAGGCTCATTTGGAGAAAAGTGCACCTGGCTCTCAGAAAAGCGGCATTTCAGGAAAAGAGATTTTCTGACAGGCTCCGGCGGCCGTGCACTTTTAAAGTAGGAGATAGGGTGTGGTTGTCGACTCGCAACATTAAACTTCGACAAACCTCAGCCAGATTGGGTCCTAAATTTATTGGACCATTTCACATTATCAAAAAAGTCAATCCAGTTGCCTTCCGGTTACGTTTACCAAAAACTTTACGGATCGGAAATACTTTCCATTGCTCATTGCTGAAACCATATGTTTCGTCCAGTAGATTTCCTCGTAAGATATCTCAGGGGAGATCACCAATTGTTGTACAGGGTCAGCAGGAGTTCTTGGTGGAGAAGGTTCTCGATTCCAAGTTGTCCCGGGGTCGGCTTTATTTTTTGGTGCATTGGAGAGGTTATGGTCCAGAAGAAAGGTCTTGGGTCCTGGATAAGGATCTCCATGCCCCGAGGCTCAAGAGGGCATTTTTTCGAGAATTTCCTCGGAAACCGGGCTTTAGGGGTTCCTTGACCCCTCCTCAAGGGGGGGGTACTGTTAGGCGCCGGGGTCCGCTCGTCGGTGCGGCCCGGCGCCTAGCAACCAGGGACGCCGTGCGCGTACAGCCGCCGGCTCCCTGGCAACGCTAGA
This sequence comes from Pseudophryne corroboree, assembly GCF_028390025.1. NCBI lineage: Eukaryota > Metazoa > Chordata > Amphibia > Anura > Myobatrachidae > Pseudophryne > Pseudophryne corroboree. Next base: position 574,053,832 of record NC_086446.1, read on the forward strand.
CGCCGGGCGCACGGAGCCGCTCAGACCCTAGCAACGGGGACGCCACGTTCGGGCCGCGTTCCCCGTTGCTGGGTCTTTTCTAATTGTATAATGGTGTGCTGGCCGTGCAGCATGCAAGCTGCACGGCATTACTTGTGATTACCCAGTCTGGCTCCTGATTGGGGAGCTCACAGTTTTAAGCACCCTTTGGACTTCTCACAGACGCCGGTGATAGCTTCCTGTTTGCCTGTGTTGGTTACAGAGAGTTTCCAGTCCTGCTCAATCCGGTTGTTCCTGTCCTCAGTGATCCTGTACTCGGAAATTGTCATCTGTTCCTGGAGTCTGACCGAGCACCTTTAACATCCTGTGGTGTTCGTGAGTCGCGGCGTAGCCGTGTGTTGCGGCTTGACCGCTTACTGTTTATTATTTTGTATCTTTGTGTTCTGGAGCTTTTGCGGAGGATTCCGCCCCCCCCTGATCCACTCTGGTATCCAGCGGTGCTGGATAGGAGTTACGGATCAGTGGATCTTTGGTTGTCCTTTTCCCTGGCGGCTAGTCCGCACATACTTTTTGGTTTAGTTAGTTAGCTTGTAACCCCTGGCCTGGTTGCTTAGTCAGAGGGCCCCTTGTTATCACCCTGTCTCGGATTTCCCTTTGTCTCCCATTAAGACCTGAGGGGGCATCGGGGTTGGGCAGACATAATCCGCCCTTCGAACGCGGCTGCCATGGGCTCAAGCAACCATAGTCTCGCAGGGGATTTCTGATAACACGGGCGAGACAACGGAGTTAGGGCGCCAGGGGTTACTAGGCTCTCCTGCTCCCACAACCAGTATATCTTTCCAGTACTCAGACCTCTGCCATAAGATCTCCTCTGGTCTGGAGTACGGGAATCATAACATCGGGTGTGTTTTGGATTCGGGTGTTTTTTTCAAAAAACACTAAAAAACAGCTTAAATCATAGAATTTGGGGGTCATTTTGATCCCAAAGTATTATTAACCTCAAAAACCATAATTTCCACTCATTTTCAGTCTATTCTGAACACCTCACACCTCACAATATTATTTGTAGTCCTAAAATTTGCACCGAGGTCGCTGGATGACTAAGCTAAGCGACCCTAGTGGCCGACACAAACACCTGGCCCATCTAGGAGTGGCACTGCAGTGTCACGCAGGATGGCCCTTCCAAAAAAAACACTCCCCAAACAGCACATGACGCAAAGAAAAAAAGAGGCGCAATGAGGTAGCTGTGTGAGTAAGATAAGCGACCCTAGTGGCCGACACAAACACCTGGCCCATCTAGGAGTGGCACTGCAGTGTCACGCAGGATGGCCCTTCCAAAAAACACTCCCCAAACAGCACATGACGCAAAGAAAAAAAGAGGCGCAATGAGGTAGCTGTGTGAGTAAGGTAAGCGACCCTAGTGGCCGACACAAACACCTGGCCCATCTAGGAGTGGCACTGCAGTGTCACGCAGGATGGCCCTTCCAAAAAACACTCCCCAAACAGCACATGACGCAAAGAAAAAAAGAGGCGCAATGAGGTAGCTGTGTGAGTAAGGTAAGCGACCCTAGTGGCCGACACAAACACCTGGCCCATCTAGGAGTGGCACTGCAGTGTCACGCAGGATGGCCCTTCCAAAAAACACTCCCCAAACAGCACATGACGCAAAGAAAAAAAGAGGCGCAATGAGGTAGCTGTGTGAGTAAGGTAAGCGACCCTAGTGGCCGACACAAACACCTGGCCCATCTAGGAGTGTCACTGCAGTGTCACGCAGGATGGCCCTTCCAAAAAACACTCCCCAAACAGCACATGACGCAAAGAAAAAAAGAGGCGCAATGAGGTAGCTGTGTGAGTAAGGTAAGCGACCCTAGTGGCCGACACAAACACCTGGCCCATCTAGGAGTGGCACTGCAGTGTCACGCAGGATGGCCCTTCAAAAAAATACTCCCCAAACAGCACATGACGCAAAGAAAAATTAAAGAAAAAAGAGGTGCAAGATGGAATTGTCCTTGGGCCCTCCCACCCACCCTTATGTTGTATAAACAGGACATGCACACTTTAACCAACCCATCATTTCAGTGACAGGGTCTGCCACACGACTGTGACTGAAATGACGGGTTGGTTTGGACCCCCACCAAAAAAGAAGCAATTAATCTCTCCTTGCACAAACTGGCTCTACAGAGGCAAGATGTCCACCTCATCATCATCCTCCGATATATCACCGTGTACATCCCCCTCCTCACAGATTATCAATTCGTCCCCACTGGAATCCACCATCTCAGCTCCCTGTGTACTTTGTGGAGGCAATTGCTGCTGGTCAATGTCTCCACGGAGGAATTGATTATAATTCATTTTAATGAACATCATCTTCTCCACATTTTCTGGAAGTAACCTCGTACGCCGATTGCTGACAAGGTGAGCGGCGGCACTAAACACTCTTTCGGAGTACACACTTGTGGGAGGGCAACTTAGGTAGAATAAAGCCAGTTTGTGCAAGGGCCTCCAAATTGCCTCTTTTTCCTGCCAGTATAAGTACGGACTGTCTGACGTGCCTACTTGGATGCGGTCACTCATATAATCCTCCACCATTCTTTCAATGGGGAGAGAATCATATGCAGTGACAGTAGACGACATGTCCGTAATCGTTGGCAGGTCCTTCAGTCCGGACCAGATGTCAGCATCAGCAGTCGCTCCAGACTGCCCTGCATCACCGCCAGCGGGTGGGCTCGGAATTCTGAGCCTTTTCCTCGCACCCCCAGTTGCGGGAGAATGTGAAGGAGGAGATGTTGACAGGTCGCGTTCCGCTTGACTTGACAATTTTCTCACCAGCAGGTCTTTGAACCCCAGCAGACTTGTGTCTGCCGGAAAGAGAGATCCAAGGTAGGTTTTAAATCTAGGATCGAGCACGGTGGCCAAAATGTAGTGATCTGATTTCAACAGATTGACCACCCGTGAATCCTTGTTAAGCGAATTAAGGGCTCCATCCACAAGTCCCACATGCCTAGCGGAATCGCTCCGTGTTAGCTCCTCCTTCAATGTCTCCAGCTTCTTCTGCAAAAGCCTGATGAGGGGAATGACCTGACTCAGGCTGGCAGTGTCTGAACTGACTTCACGTGTGGCAAGTTCAAAGGGCAGCAGAACCTTGCACAATGTTGAAATCATTCTCCACTGCGCTTGAGACAGGTGCATTCCACCTCCTATATCGTGCTCAATTGTATAGGCTTGAATGGCCTTTTGCTGCTCCTCCAACCTCTGAAGCATATATAGGGTTGAATTCCACCTCGTTACCACTTCTTGCTTCAGATGATGGCAGGGCAGGTTCAGGCGTTTTTGGTGGTGCTCCAGTCTTCTGTATGTGGTGCCTGTACGCCGAAAGTGTCCCGCAATTCTTCTGGCCACTGACAGCATCTCTTGCACGCCCCTCTCGTTTTTTAAAAAATTCTGCACCACCAAATTCAAGGTATGTGCAAAACATGGGACGTGCTGGAATTTGCCCATATTTAATGCACACACAATATTGCTGGCGTTGTCCGATGCCACAAATCCACAGGAGAGTCCAATTGGGGTAAGCCATTCCGCGATGATCTTCCTCAGTTGCCGTAAGAGGTTTTCAGCTGTGTGCGTATTCTGGAAACCGGTGATACAAAGCGTAGCCTGCCTAGGAAAGAGTTGGCGTTTGCGAGATGCTGCTACTGGTGCCGCCGCTGCCGTTCTTGCGGCGGGAGTCCATACATCTACCCAGTGGGCTGTCACAGTCATATAGTCCTGACCCTGCCCTGCTCCACTTGTCCACATGTCCGTGGTTAAGTGGACATTGGGTACAACTGCATTTTTTAGGACACTGGTGAGTCTTTTTCTGACGTCCGTGTACATTCTCGGTATCGCCTGCCTAGAGAAGTGGAACCTAGATGGTATTTGGTAACGGGGGCACACTACCTCAAGAAATTGTCTAGTACCCTGTGAACTAACGGCGGATACCGGACGCACGTCTAACACCAACATAGTTGTCAAGGCCTCAGTTATCCGCTTTGCAACAGGATGACTGCTGTGATATTTCATCTTCCTCGCAAAGGACTGTTGGACAGTCAATTGCTTACTGGAAGTAGTACAAGTGGTCTTCCGACTTCCCCTCTGGGATGACCATCGACTCCCAGCAGCAACAACAGCAGCGCCAGCAGCAGTAGGCGTTACACGCAAGGATGCATCGGAGGAATCCCAGGCAGGAGAGGACTCGTCAGAATTGCCAGTGACATGGCCTGCAGGACTATTGGCATTCCTGGGGAAGGAGGAAATTGACACTGAGGGAGTTGGTGGGGTGGTTTGCGTGAGCTTGGTTACAAGAGGAAGGGATTTACTGGTCAGTGGACTGCTTCCGCTGTCGCCCAAAGTTTTTGAACTTGTCACTGACTTATTATGAATGCGCTGCAGGTGACGTATAAGGGAGGATGTTCCGAGGTGGTTAACGTCCTTATCCCCACTTATTACAGCTTGACAAAGGCAACACACGGCTTGACAAATGTTGTCCGCATTTCTGTTGAAATACTTCCACACCGAAGAGCTGATTTTTTTGGTATTTTGACCAGGCATGTCAATGGCCATATTCCTCCCACAGACAACAGGTGTCTCCCCGGGTGCCTGACTTAAACAAACCACCTCACCATCAGAATCCTCCTTGTCAATTTCCTCCCCAGCGCCAGCAACACCCATATCCTCCTCATCCTGGTGTACTTCAACACTGACATCTTCAATCTGACTATCAGGAACTGGACTGCGGGTGCTCCTTCCAGCACTTGCAGGGGGCGTGCAAATGGTGGAAGGCGCATGCTCTTCACGTCCAGTGTTGGGAAGGTCAGGCATCGCAACCGACACAATTGGACTCTCCTTGTGGATTTGGGATTTCGAAGAACGCACAGTTCTTTGCTGTGCTTTTGCCAGCTTGAGTCTTTTCATTTTTCTAGCGAGAGGCTAAGTGCTTCCATCCTCATGTGAAGCTGAACCACTAGCCATGAACATAGGCCAGGGCCTCAGCCGTTCCTTGCCACTCCGTGTGGTAAATGGCATATTGGCAAGTTTACGCTTCTCCTCCGACGATTTTATTTTAGATTTTTGAGTCCTTTTTTTACTAATATTTGGTGTTTTGGATTTTACATGCTCTGTACTATGACATTGGGCATCGGCCTTGGCAGACGACGTTGCTGGCATTTCATCGTCTCGGCCATGACTAGTGGCAGCAGCTTCAGCACGAGGTGGAAGTCGATCTTGATCTTTCCCTATTTTTGGAACCTCAACATTTTTGTTCTCCATATTTTAATAGGCACAACTAAAAGGCACCTCAGGTAAACAATGGAGATGGATGGATACTAGTATACTTATGGATGGACGAGCGACTGCCGACACAGAGGTAGCTACAGCCGTGGACTACCGTACTGTGTCTGCTGCTAATATAGACTGGATGATAATGAGATAAAATTAAAATATATATATATATCACACTAGTACTGCAGCCGGACAGGTATATATTATGTAATGACGGACCTGCTGGACACTGTCTGTCAGCACTGCAGACTCCTAAAGTAAGCTACTAGTATCAAGAAGATAGAAAAAAAAAACCACGGGTAGGTGGTATACAATTATGGATGGACGAGCGACTGCCGACACAGAGGTAGCTACAGCCGTGGACTACCGTACTGTGTCTGCTGCTAATATAGACTGGATGATAATGAGATAAAATTAAAATATATATATATATATCACACTAGTACTGCAGCCGGACAGGTATATATTATGTAATGACGGACCTGCTGGACACTGTCTGTCAGCACTGCAGACTCCTAAAGTAAGCTACTAGTATCAAGAAGATAGAAAAAAAAAAACCACGGGTAGGTGGTATACAATTATGGATGGACGAGCGACTGCCGACACAGAGGTAGCTACAGCCGTGGACTACCGTACTGTGTCTGCTGCTAATATAGACTGGATGATAATGAGATAAAATTAAAATATATATATATATCACACTAGTACTGCAGCCGGACAGGTATATATTATGTAATGACGGACCTGCTGGACACTGTCTGTCAGCACTGCAGACTCCTAAAGTAAGCTACTAGTATCAAGAAGATAGAAAAAAAAAAACCACGGGTAGGTGGTATACAATTATGGATGGACGAGCGACTGCCGACACAGAGGTAGCTACAGCCGTGGACTACCGTACTGTGTCTGCTGCTAATATAGACTGGATGATAATGAGATAAAATTAAAATATATATATATTACACTAGTACTGCAGCCGGACAGGTATATATTATGTAATGACGGACCTGCTGGACACTGTCTGTCAGCACTGCAGACTCCTAAAGTAAGCTACTAGTATCAAGAAGATAGAAAAAAAAAAAACCACGGGTAGGTGGTATACAATTATGGATGGACGAGCGACTGCCGACACAGAGGTAGCTACAGCCGTGGACTACCGTACTGTGTCTGCTGCTAATATAGACTGGATGATAATGAGATAAAATTAAAATATATATATATATCACACTAGTACTGCAGCCGGACAGGTATATATTATGTAATGACGGACCTGCTGGACACTGTCTGTCAGACTCAGCACTGCAGACTCCTAAAGTAAGCTACTAGTATCAAGAAGATAGAAAAAAAAAACCACGGGTAGGTGGTATGCAATTATGGATGGACGAGCGACTGCCGACACAGAGGTAGCTACAGCCGTGGACTACCGTACTGTGTCTGCTGCTAATATAGACTGGATGATAATGAGATAAAATTAAAATATATATATATATATCACACTAGTACTGCAGCCGGACAGGTATATATTATGTAATGACGGAACTGCTGGACACTGTCTGTCAGCACTGCAGACTCCTAAAGTAAGCTACTAGTATCAAGAAGATAGAAAAAAAAAACCACGGGTAGGTGGTATACAATTATGGATGGACGAGCGACTGCCGACACAGAGGTAGCTACAGCCGTGGACTACCGTACTGTGTCTGCTGCTAATATAGACTGGATGATAATGAGATAAAATTTAAATATATATATATATCACACTAGTACTGCAGCCGGACAGGTATATATTATGTAATGACGGACCTGCTGGACACTGTCTGTCAGTACTGCAGACTCCTAAAGTAAGCTACTAGTATCAAGAAGATAGAAAGAAAAAAAAAAACCACGGGTAGGTGGTATACAATTATGGATGGACGAGCGACTGCCGACACAGAGGTAGCTACAGCCGTGGACTACCGTACTGTGTCTGCTGCTAATATAGACTGGATGATAATGAGATAAAATTAAAATATATATATATATCACACTAGTACTGCAGCCGGACAGGTATATATTATGTAATGACGGACCTGCTGGACACTGTCTGCAGAATGCGTTTATAAAAACACCACACGACGAGTGTTTAACTTTTTCAGGCAGACAATCACAATATACTGGTGGTCAGCAGACAATCACAATACTGGTGGTCAGTGGTCACTGGTCAGTCACACTGGCAGTGGCACTCTGGCAGCAAAAGTGTGCACTGTACTTAAAATATGTACTCCTGCTATAACTGCTCCCCAGTCTCCCCCACAATTAAGCTGTGTGAGCAGTGAGCACTCAGCAGTCAGATAATGATATACAGTATATGATGCAGCACACTGGGCTGAGCACAGATATGGTATGTGTGACTGTGTCACACTGTGTATCGTTTTTTTTCAGGCAGAGAACGGATTAATTAAACTGGTGGCACTGGTCACTGGTCACACTATCAGCAGCAAGTAGTACTCCTCCTATATGCTCCCCAAAATTAGTGTCTCTCTCTAGTACTCTAGTCACTCTAAACGGAGAGGACACCAGCCACGTCCTCTCCCTATCAATCTCAATGCACGTGTGAAAATGGCGGCGACGCGCGGCTCCTTATATAGAATCCGAGTCTCGCGATAGAATCCGAGCCTCGCGAGAATCCGACAACGGGATGATGACGTTCGGGCACGCTCGGGTTAACCGAGCAAGGCGGGAAGATCCGAGTCGCTCGGCCCCGTGTAAAAAAACCTGAAGTTCGGGCGGGTTCGGATTCCGAGGAACCGAACCCGCTCATCTCTAATCCCAAGATTGTTTTTCTATCCTTGGGGGCTGAAATTTCAGAAAAAATACTGCAGACAGAAGGAAATAAAGCACATCCTACTGTCAAGGCTGTGGCCTGAGGATTTTTGGCTGATTCTGCAGACAGCGAAAGATTCTCGGCATTTGAAACAGGTAACTTAGAGGAATCCGGATGGTGTTCTCTGGTACCAAGGTGGTTGTTCGCTCGCTAGCTACTTTTAGCAGAAATACAAACACAAAGCCGCCGCCCTCTGGGAGTGTATCTTAGCATAGCAGAATTGCTAACGAAAGATTAGCAATTCTGCTATTAAGTATTTCCTTGCAGTTTCTGAGTAGCTCCAGACCAACTCCTAGATTGCGATCACCTCAGTCCGTTTAGTTCCTGGTTTGACGTCACAAACACGCCCAGCGTCCGGCCAGCCACTCCCCCATTTCTTTAGCCACTCCTGCGTTTTCTGCTGGCATGCCTGCGTTTTTTAGCACACTCCCGGAAAACGCTCAGTTACCACCCACAAACACCCATTCCCTGTTAATCATTCTCCGACCAACAGAGCGACTGAAAAGCTTTGTTCGCCCGTGAGTAAAGTAGCATAGTTTTGTGTAAAATTGCTTAGTGCGTGCGCCCTGCAGTGCATACGCATGCGCAGAACTGCCGGATATTAGCCTATTAGCAATTCTGCTAAAAATAGCAGCGAGCGAACAACTCGGAATGACCACCCAAATTCCTTGAAAACTGCATCAGAAAATGCTGAAAAATTCTGAAGTATGGGATCCTCTGCCTTAATGAGTCTACAATGTCACGTCCCGGAGCCTTACCATGCAATCGGCACCGCAGCAGTTACCTCTCAGGTGTCTGGAGGGCAGCGGCGGTGCTGGGCTGCTGCGACGGCTCCGTGTGCGGCGGTGAGGGGATGCTGTGGCGGGTCCGCTCGTAGTAGCCGGAGGCTGCTGCAGCGGGCTTGCTGGCACTAGGGAGCAGCTTCCGGAGAGGCCAGGGGGAGTTCTGGTGTTAAACACTAAAATGTGTCTGCTGCACAGGGACTGCCATGTTGGAGACCAAAGCTTGAACCTGTTGCACAGGCTCATTCTGTCCAGCCAATCCAGGGAGATCTCTCCTCTTAAAAGTGAGCTGGTTCAGGTTATGAGTGCCACTGCCAGTGCTTCAAGTTACTACTTAGGTGTAGGATCCCCAGCCCTGTGCTCCCAGGATACTTTGGTACCTTGGTTACTCTCCAGCTTTGCTCTGCCTCTGTCTTTCTGATTGCAGCAGTCCCGCCGTCCCTAACCTGATACCATCTGAGAGGGGCGTACTCGGTAATCTTGATTCTTCAAGGATCTGGGTCGTCTACAGATACCGTGCTCTTCAGCCTTGTTATCCAAGCCACAGCTCACCGCTCACAGTCCTTATCTTCAAGTGTTTTTCAGCCTCGTTATCCAAACCACAGCTCACCACTCACAGTTCTTATCTTCAAGTGTTCTTCAGCCTCGTTATCCAAGCCACAGCTCACCGTTCACAGTCCTTCATCTTCTGTGTTCTTCAACCTCGTCTTTCAAACCACAGTTCATTATCTTCAAGTGTTCTTCAGCCTCATTATCCAAGCCACGGCTCACCGTTCACAGTCCTTATCTTCAAGTGTTATTCAGCCTCGTTATCCAAGCCACAGCTCACCGTTCACAGTCCTTCATCTTTAGTGCTCTTCAGCCTCGTTATTCAAGCCACAGCTCACAGTCTTCAGTTTTCCAAGTCACAGATTACCACCCGCAGTTCATTATTTACAGTTATCATCCCATCTCGGTAGCCTTCACTTCCATTGCTCCTGACCCATGAGTAGGAATTACATCCAGCCACCTCGTCTTCTTCCCTCGCAAGTGTCTGCTTCTTTAGGCAAACCTCAGTCGCCGGATCCTCAGTTCCAGCCGAGCGTGACAGTAAGCACTGGCCATATGGATCCGACGGGTGATCAGGCTTCGGGAGGCGACGCTACCGCGGATATTCTGTCACGTCTGAGTAAAAGGGAGGCCGTACAATCTCAAATTGTGCAGTTCATGCAAAGTATGTCAGATCGCCTTGATTCTCTCCATGCAGCTATGACAGCACCCCAAGTGTCCGTGCCTGCTCCCACAACTGCACCCCCAGCTGCAACTCCATCTGTGTCGATCCCACTGCCTCGATTTCATCTGCCATCACCTAGTAAATTTGACGGGAATCCAAAACAATGCCATGGGTTTCTTAACCAGTGTGAAATCCAGTTCGAATTGCAGTCTGCCAACTTTCCATCTGCCCGGACCAAGATAGCGTATATAATTTCCCTTCTAACTGGTCAGGCTTTGGAATGGGCTTCACCCTTGTGGGAAAGAGCAGATCCCGTCCTCTCAAACTATTCTGAATTTGTGTCAATGTTTCGTAAGATTTTCGACGAGCCGGGCAGAACCACTTCCGCCTCATTGGAGATCCTGCGTTTACGTCAGGGGACACGGTCCGTCAGCCAGTACGTGATTCAATTTCGTACCCTTTCCTCAGAACTAGGCTGGAATGAAGAAGCACTTATCGCAGCTTTCTGGAACGGTCTTTCCGATAAGATCAAGGATGACCTGGTAAGGATAAACTGGATAGGTTAATTTCTTTGTGCAACAAACTGGATCTAAGGTACAGAGAATGCTGCTTGGAGAAAGCAATGTCAGACCGACCCAAGCCACGGGTCTGTCCTCCACCCCGACCATCATCTCCAATAACTGAGGAACCCATGCAGATCAATCGTTCATGCCTTTCCAATGAGGAATGCCAGAGACGGAGACAAGGAAATCTATGTATGTATTGTGGCGCATCAGATCACTTCGTTAAGTTCTGCAGTCAACGTCCGGGAAACGCCCGCTCCTAGCTTGTGCCGGAGAGGTTAAAATAGGAGATCCCATAGAATTACTCCCCCGGAAAGAATCTGTTCTTCTCACTTGTTTGGAGCTTCCTTCATCATCCTTTCCCATCCCTGCGCTAGTCGACTCAGGGGCCACCGAAAGTTTCATTACAGCTGCCCTAGTCAAACGAGCCGGAATACAAACGGTTTGATTGGAACGGGCTATTTCTGTCACTGCGGTAGATGGTAGTTATATCCCCGAAGGGATAATCTCCTGTCGTTCAGTACCCCTTAAGATGAAGATTGGAGCTCTTCACTCAGAGAACATTTCTTTCCTCGTAATTCCTAAAGCCTCTCACGAACTAATCCTGGGATTATTGTGGTTATAGAAGCATAATCCACATATAGACTGGCAAACGATGGATGTACTCACCTGGGGAGGATTCTGCTTCCGACATTGCCTGTCTACAGTGAGTCCTCTTCGCACGTTAAGTTCTTCCAGTCTTCCCACAGAATACCAGTCCTTCTCGGATGTCTTCAGTAAGCAAGAAGCCAACACTTTATCGACCTGATATCTGGCAAGACCCCTCCCCGAGGTCGGATTTATCCCCTATCTCTCCCAGAGACGCAAGCAATGTCCGAATATATTCAGGAGAATTTGGATAAGGGGTTTATTCGGGCTTCTTCCTCTCTGGCTGGGGCAGGGTTCATTTTTGTTAAAAAGAAAGACGGAGGTTTACGACCTTGTATCGACTACAGGGGTCTTAATAAGATTACAGTTAAGAACAGATACCCCTTGCCACTGATCAGGGGCGGATCCAGAAGAAAATGATAGGGGGGGCACCATGGAAGGGGCAAGTACATTTGCGTGCGGCTTCGGTGCATGTGAGGTGGCGCTTCTTATACAATGCCCACAGTTGTAGCGCTCATTATGCAATGTCCACTGTACTGGTAGTGCCCCTTATATAGACCCAATAGTAGTGGTGCCCCTTATGCAATGCCCGTATTGCCCCCAGTAGTAATGTTGCCTGTAGTAATGCCCCCAGTCATTATGCCCCCAGTGGTAATTCCCCTGCAGTCATGACCCCAGTAGTTTACCCCCCCCCTTTAGTTTAGCCTCCAAGTAGTAATGCCCCTGTAGTTAAGCCGCCAGTAGTAATGCCCCTGTAGTTAAGCCGCCAGTAGTAATGCCCCTGTAGTTACACCGCCAGTAGTTAGCACCTTTGTAGTTGGCCCCCAGTAATAGTCCCCCAGTAGTTTGCCCCCAGTAGATGCCCCCCAGTAATAATGTCCCCCAGCAGTTTGCCCCCAGTAGATGCCCCCTAGTAATAATGTCCTCCAGTAGTTTGCCCCCAGTAGTAATGCCCCTTAGGAGTTTGCCCCCAATAGACGACCCCCCAGTAATAATGCCCCAGTAGCTGCCCCCAATAGATGACCCCCCAGTAATAATGCCCCCCTACGAGTTTGCCCCAATAGATGACCCCCCTGTAGTAATGCCCCCAGTAGATGGCCCCCAGTAAATATGGCCCCCAGTAGCTGCCCCCAATAGATGACCCCTCAGTAGTGATGCCCCCAGTAGATGCCCCAGTTATAATGCCCCCAGTAGTTTGAACCCCTAGTAGTAATGCCCCTTGTTGATGCCCCCCAGTAGTAATGTCCCCCATAGTTAGCCCCCAGTAGATGCATTAAGGAAGAAAAATACATACTTACTGAGCCCCGTTCCCGCGCCGCTGCAGTCCTCCTCCTCCTGGCGTCCGCTCCTCAGTCACTCAGCACTATGAGAGAGACGTCATGACTGACGTCTCTCCCATAGCACACAGTGACAGCGCCGGAAGCCGGAGCTCAGTACTGAGCTCCTGCCTCCGGCTGCCGCTGTGCAGGGAGACGGGCGCCCGCTGGTAACACAATCTCAGCGGGCGCCCGTCATCTCCCTATGCGGCGGCGGCAGCACGGGGGGTCACAAATGACAGGGGGGGCACGGGCCCGAGTGCCCCCCCCTAAATCCGCCACTGCCACTGATCCCAGAGTTATTTGACCGAGTAAAGGGAGCCATAGTGTTCACCAAGTTGGATCTGCAGGGAGCTTATAATTTGATCCGCATCCGCTCAGGAGATGAATGGAAGACCGCATTTAATACCCGGGATGGGCATTACGAATACCTGGTAATGCCCTTCGGCTTGTGTAATGCCCCAGCGGTCTTCCAAAACTTTGTAAATTAGATTTTCATGGATCTTCCTTACAACTGCTTGGTGGTATACTTGGATGACATTTTAATTTTTCCCAGAGATCTCAAGACCCATCGCGTTCAAGTCAAGGAAGTTCTTGAGCATCTAAGGAGGAATAAATTGTTTTGCAAATTGGAGAAATTTACCTTTGAAGGGTCCTCAATCCCGTTTTTCGGCTACATTATCTCAGCAGAGGAGTTACGGATGGATCCGGCCAAGGTCCAAGCGATTCGGGATTGGTCGTTACCAACCACTCTAAAGGGGGTTCAACAATTTCTTGGTTTTGTCAACTTCTACAGAAAATTTATCAAGAATTACTCTTCCATCATTGCTCCCATTACCGCTTTAACTAGAAAGGAAGCAGATCCAACCAAGTGGTCTTTAAGGGCCTTGGAAGCCTTTTCTTCTTTAAAAATAGCTTTTACTACTGCCCCAATTCTTCGTCAGCCTGATCTCAGTCGTCCTTTCCTTGTGGAGGTGGATGCCTCCACTGTGGGTGTGGGAGCAGTTTTATCTCAGCTCTTCGAAGATAAAAAAAAGTCCATCCATGCGCATATTTCTCACGAAGATTTTCTCCTGCTGAACAGAATTACGCAATTGGGGAACAAGTACTACTGGCAATTAAGTTGGCTTTTGAAGAGTGGAGATTTCTGTTGGAAGGAGCACAACATCCAATCTCAGTAACCACCGATCATAAGAATCTTCTATACTTGCAACAAGCTCGATGTCTAAATCCACATCAAGCAAGATGCGCCCTATTCTTCTCCCGTTTCAACTTTCCACTCAGCTACCGTCCAGGTTCGCTTAACAGAAAAGTGGATGCCCTTTCACGCTCCCTAAGTTCCGATGCCTCTGCCGATTGCACAGGAGAACAATTCATTTTGGATCCCATTTCTTTCTCCGCCACTCATACAACCCAAATTCCCCCACCAGGAAGAACTTTCGTTGCTCCGAATTTTCGTAAAAAGTTATTGACTTTGGCTCATACATCACCTTTTATGGGCCATGCAGGGGGTCTCAAAACTCTTACATTTTTACAGCGTTCTTACTGGTGGCCTCATCTCAAGGCTGACGTGCAGGAATTTATAGCCTCTTTTCCAAAATGCGCACAGCATAAAAGTCCTAAGGGTTCTCCTCCTGGTATACTTCACCCATTGCCAATACCACAAAAACCATGGACACACATCTCTATGGACTTTATAACTGATTTACCCGCTTCTGGAGGACTAAAAACTATCTGGGTCATTGTGGACCGCTGCTCTAAAATGGCACACTTTGGGGGTCATTCCGAGTTGTTCGCTCGTTATTTTTTTGTCGCAACGGAGCGATTAGTCGCTAATGCGCATGCGCAATGTCCGCAGTGCGACTGCTCCAAGTAAATTTGCTATGCAGTTAGGTATTTTACTCACGGCATTACGAGGTTTTTTCTTCGTTCTGGAGATCGTAATGTGATTGACAGGAAGTTTTATGGGTGTGTGCGAAAAAACGCTACCGTTTCTGGGAAAAACGCGGGAGTGGCTGGAGAAACGGAGGAGTGTCTGGGCGAACGCTGGGTGTGTTTGTGACGTCAAACCAGGAACGAAACTGACTGAACTGATCGCAGATGCCGAGTAAGTGTGGAGCTACTCAGAAACTGCTAAGAAGTGTCTATTCGCAATTTTGCTAATCTTTCGTTCGCAATTTTGATAAGCTAAGATTCACTCCCAGTAGGCGGCGGCTTAGTGTGTGCAAAGCTGCTAAAAGCAGCTTGCGAGCGAACAACTCGGAATGACCACCTTTGTTCCTCTCCCTGGCCTTCCAACAGTGTCTCGTCTGGCAAAATTATTTATAGCAGAGATCTTCCGACTACATGGATTACCACAGGAGATCATATCAGATCGAGGACCACAGTTTGTAGCCAGGTTCTGGAAATCACTCTGTTCAGCCCTTGGAGTTAAACTAAATTTTTCCTCTGCATATCATCCTCAGACAGATGGCCAGACTGAAAGAGTGAATCAGGATCTTGAAACCTTCCTCTGTCTGTTTATGTCCTCTTCCCAAGATGACTGGTTGGATTATCTTCCGTTTGCTGAGTTTGCCCATAATAATCTTTTCCATTCCGCTACTAAATCTACTCCATTCTACATAAATTACGGGTTTCACCCGAGGATTCCTGATTTTCAACATCTTCCAACACTTGAGGTTCCTGCAGCAGAGCAGGCATTATACCAGGCTTTGCTTAAAACATCTAAGAGATACAAGACTTTTGCTGATCAAAGACGAAGGGCTGTTCCAGATCTCAAACCGGGAGATCGAGTTTGGGTCTCTACCCGTAACTTGAGATTGAGAGTGCCTACTCAGAAATTCGCACCCAGGTTTATTGGACCATACCCAATTGAAAGGGTCTTAAACCCAGTGGCTTACAAAGTAAAACTACCTCCCCATTTGAAAATTCCGAATGCTTTCCATATTTCTCTGTTGAAACCTCTAGTTCTCAACCGATTTCGGGCTGCTTTGCCTAAGACTCCTAAAAACCAGTCTGCTCAAGAAGATGAATTTAAAATTCAGCAGATCATCGACTCTCGGAAGCGGTATGGTCGTCTCCAATATCTTATTGACTGGAAAGGATATGGACCCGAGGAAAGGTCTTGGGTATCTGCACTCCACGACTAATTCGAGCCTTTCATGACAGGTACCCAACCAAACCACGAAGGTGTCCGGAGTCCACCCTCAAAGGGGGGGGGGGGGGGTACTGTCACGTCCCGGAGCCTTACCGTGCAATCGGCACCGCGGCAGTTACCGCTCAGGTGTCTGGCGGGCAGCGGCGGTGCTGGGCTGCTGCGACGGGCCCATATGCGGCGGTGAGGGGATGCTGTGGCGGGTCCGCTCGTAGTAGCCAGATTCTGTTGCAGCGGGCTTGCTGGCACTAGGGAGCAGCTTCCGTAGAGGCCAGGGGGAGTTCTGGTGTTAAACACTAAAATGTGTCTGCTGCACAGGGACCGCCATGTTGGAGACCAAAGCTTGAACCTGTTGCACAGGCTCATTCTGTCCAGCCAATCCAGGGAGATCTCTCCTCTTAAAAGGGAGCTGGTTCAGGTTATGAGTGCCAGTGCTTCAAGTTACTACTTAGGTGTAGGATCTCCAGCCCTGTGCTCCCAGGTTACTTCGGTACCTTGGTTACTCTCTAGCTTTGCTCTGCCTTGGTCTTTCTGATTGCAGCAGTCCCGCGGTCCCTAACCTGATACCATCTGAGGGGCATACTCGGTAATCCTGATTCTTCAAGGATCTGGGTCGTCGACAGTTACCGTGCTCTTCAGCCTTGTTATCCAAGCCACAGCTCACCGCTCACAGTCCTTATCTTCAAGTGTTTTTAAGCCTCGTTATCCAAGCCACAGCTCACCACTCACAGTCCTTATCTTCAAGTGTTTTTCAGCCTCGTTATCCAAGCCACAGCTCACCGCTCACAGTCTTTATCTTCAAGTGTTCTTCAGCCTCGTTATCCAAGCCACAGCTCACTGTTCACAGTCCTTCATCTTCGGTGTTCTTCAACCTCGTCTTTCAAACCACAGTTCATTATCTTCAAGTGTTCTTCAGCCTCGTTATCCAAGCCACAGCTCACCGTTCACAGTCCTTCATCTTCAGTGCTCTTCAGCCTCGTTATTCAAGCCACAGCTAACAGTCTTAAGTTTTCCAAGTCACAGATTACCACCCGCAGTTCATTATTTACAGTGATCATCCCATCTCGGTAGCCTTCACTTCCATTGCTCCTGACCCATGAGTAGGAATTACATCCAGCCACCTCGTCTTCTTCCCTCGCAAGTGTCCGCTTCCTCAGGCAAACCTCAGTCGCCGGATCCTCATTTCCAGCTGAGCGTGACATACAAAAGGCTTCCCCTTAAAGGAGTAGATGAGATATAAAACAATGTTAGCTGAAGTAATCCCTATGGAAGGTCTTGATTCAATAATTGTGACAAAGTGACTCACTAGAGCAACAAATTGAGTTAAGTCCCTATCAAAAATGATCGATATAGATACATCATCCGAGGAATCCGAGACCAAATCCAACAATGGATCTTCACAATTAGATGGACTTAAATCCTCCTGTGGAACAGCAGAAGTATAATTCACAGCAGAGGCCGTACCATATGCAACATCTTCTGAGGCTGAGGCATCCAAAACACCACCTGGGGTTATGGCATTCGAGACCCCTCCTGGGGATATGGCCTTTGAGGCCCCTCCTGGGGTTATGGCCTTCAAGACCCCTCCTGGGGTTATGGCCTTCGAGACCCCTACTCAGGTTATGGCCTTTGGGACCTTTACTGAGGCTATGACCTTCTGAACCTCCGGTGAGGCTGTGCTTCTTGAGTGCCCTCCTGGGGAAGTGGCTACTGGGCCCCATTCCAGGGCCATGCCTCTCAAGTCCCCTCCTGAAGTAACTGCTTCTAAAACCCCTCCTGGAATTGTGCTTCTTGAGTGCCCTCCTGGGAATTGGGTATTAGTGACCCATCCTTGGCAGCTCAGGCACCCCTCCTGGGGCTTGCAGCTCAGGTACACATGGCAATATTTCCATATTCTTTGTCTCTTGTTCACTGCCAACAGTGGAGGAATTACCAGAGCATTCATCTATATTAATATGCTTCTCTATATAGATATTTTTATCAACCAAAGTGCAAGAAACCATAGAAGGTTCTTTCAGTCCTTCGTCACGAGAATGATCATGTTCAAGTGATTCTAGGTCTACAGCTTCATCATCTGCTGCATAACCTTCAAGTATCAAAGTGAAATTATTGGAAGCTGCAAAGTGCTCTTCTTCAACATCCGTGTCACTTTCTACAGACTCTTGGCCATCACTAAGTTCAAATTGGTTGCCATATACAAGATGTTCAGCATTGCACTTCACTGGATACACCTCCTGATAGGTCACTATTAGTTCTGGCTCTGGCATTTCAACAGTCATCTCCTTTTTGTTTACAATCTGAACCTCCACACAGTGAGTCAATGGGGAAGTGGCAGCAGGAACGTCTTCAACCAATGGAACATTCTCTTCCACAAACTGAAATTCAACTGCTTCAGTTACTTCCAATTTTTTAAGGGGTTCAGAATGTACGCTCTCAATTTCTTCACTATCATGAAAACTGATAACTGATGCAGAATCCTTGGCAGATGAAACAGATTCTGGTTCAAATACAACAGGCTGTTCATTGCCTTCTATTTGTTCTAAAACACTCTCAACTGGTAAATCAATTTCTTGTACTGGAGTTAACTGATGAGGTACACTGGATCCATTTTCAAGTAAGGAAAGGCATTCAATATTTTCTTGTACAATGTTTATCTCTTCTGGTTCCATGTCTTCCAAGTCCTCAGGTGTGGCATCATCATGATACTCCAACGTTGTCTAATCAGACTTTGCAGATACATTGCTTGGGGTTACGGTCGTTAGGTCGACACAACTTAGGTCAACACTCATTAGGTTGACCACTGAAGGTCGACAATGACATTAGGTTGACATGCATTAGGTCGACATGTACTAGGTCAACAGGTCAAAAGGTCGACATGAGTTTTTCACTTTTTAAATTTTGGGGATTTTTACATACTTAACGATCCATATGGACTACAATTGGAACAGTAATCTGTGCTGAGTGAAGCGGCAGCGGAGCGAGGCACCTTGCCCAAAGCTACGAGGGGACACGGTGCACTAATTTGGGTAAGCGACACCAAAAACAGTCAAAAACCTCATGTCGACCTTTTGACCTGTCGACCTAGTACATATCGACCTAATGCCCACGTCGACCTATTGTCACTGTCGACCTAATGCATGTCGACCTTCCATGGTCGACCTAATGACTGTCGACCTAAGTTGTGTCTATCCAACGACCCATACCCATTACTTGCATCTTTACTGACCTATATTTTGCTCGGGCTCTCATCCTGGACAACAGATGAAGACACATCCCTTTCCTCGCTGTCTTCTGTGTAAGTGTTGTGTGTAAATGTTGCCAAACTCTCTGCCCAGGAATTATCTCAGGAATATTTCCGGTTTGGCAGAACTCTATCAGGTGTTAAAATCCCTTCGGTATATTTGATATTAATTTGAGCCATAAAAGAGATTTTTGTTTCCTTCAATTGCAAAGAAGGGGTAATCGATCTCCCGGGAGATACAGAAGGAGAGGCTAAAACATTGGATTCCGCTTTTGGAAACAAGACATCAAATACCCCTCCTGGGGCCTGAACATCCAATGTTTTTTCAGAAGATGAAACATTGGATTCTGCTTTTCTAATCCAAACATTGAATATTTTTTTCAGAGGCTGAATCATCGGATTCTGCTTGTGGAATCAAAACATCGAATACCCCCTCCTGGGA
This sequence comes from Pseudophryne corroboree, assembly GCF_028390025.1. Lineage (NCBI taxonomy): Eukaryota > Metazoa > Chordata > Amphibia > Anura > Myobatrachidae > Pseudophryne > Pseudophryne corroboree. The sequence continues at coordinate 574,073,343 of NC_086446.1, forward strand.
CTTGAACAACAAATGTTTTTTTCAGAGGCAGAAACATTGGATTCTATATTTTTATGAATTAAGAGAGGTAAACATCCTTTTCTGATTCCCAAACCTAGAATATGGCCTTCTAGTAACAGAACCCCAATTCTGAATTGGAGTTCTTTTCAGAGCAGGTTCTATGACAAGTTCCTCTGCCACAGTAGAGTCTGGAACAGAACTAAACACTAGATTCGACATGACTTGATACATGACAGGAGGCAGAGACTTGTCACCCCTTCTAAGCTTACGCAATCCACATTCCTGAATGAAGTGGCCGGAACCACCACAATATAGGCATAAGTTGAAGTTCCTGCAATACTGATGATCCTTTTCTGAGAGCATGGGCCGTGGGAAACTTCTATACCTTTTCTCCCCCACCAAATAAGAGGATAGTCTTGTCACTATATTGTGAGCAAGAGTCTCTTTAGAGCTAGATGAAGTCTCAATGAACTCAGGCAGGATAAGAGAAATTTTGTTCAGAAGATTTTGCAGTTGTTTTAAAGATTGCTGCAAAACTTCCAGCCATTCTGGTTTCAAAACACTGAAAGCAGAGTTCAGGGCTGACAGAGATTCTTGCAGGGCTTGCATAATCAGATACAGAAAAATGCCAGCTTGGACAGACTAAAGGCAGAGGTAGTCATACTGAATAAAACAGAAAAATAAAAATTATTCTCTCAAATGACCACTTTTTGTTGTTGGCCGGTTATAATGTTATGAAGACTACTCAGTCTCCTGGGTTATAAGGTGGTACCTGGTGCCGCACATGCAATTACACCCTGACCAGCAGTCTTTTAGCCTTATGTGATGCTAGGCTTCATCTATAGCAGCCACCTTTTGACGGTAAATTAGGTCCACCCCATACTCAGAGGCCCCCACGTCTTAAGTAAGGACAAGGCGACTATTGGAGGCTGGGCAGGAGTAAATGCAGTTCAGTGAGACCTCACAGAACACAACCTTAATAACCCAGAACACAACCTTAATACTCAGACAGAGATTATAAACAAATTGTATGCAGGTGCAACAATGCACAGGGTAATATAATAAAAAAAGCTGAATGTATATGAAATGCAACAATGCACAAGATGGTATTAACAACTAAACACAAACTGTATGTGAATGCAACAATGCACAGGATGATATAAGCAACTAAATATCACTGGATAATAAATGCAACAAAGCATAGAATGATATAAATAACCAAATACAAGAGGTAACTCAAACTCTGAAAATAACCTATGCAAATCCCAGAACTTAAACTGTCTGATGTGGATTCTGAAGAAGCCTTGAATTTGGAACTGGAACAGAATGCCCTGAAGGGAACCAGAGATCCAGAGACACTGAGACTGAGACCAGCATCAGAGCAGGATTACACTGTGTGCAGTGATAGCAGGCTTGGCAACTGGAACAGACAGCACTATCTGCACAGATTCTGGATTGCACCCAGGAACAGCGAGCAGGTACAAATAGGAGCTTGAAGCTATAACCAGCCACAGGTGAGGGGCAGGCTGCGTAATAAAGGAAGCAAGCCACAATTAGGATGGCTGGAAAGCCAGACACAAGGTAATGGCCTAATTATCTGACAGGTGAGACTGCACAGGACACACATACAGGAGACAGGCTGCAGTTACACAGACTCACCAAAGGCTGCCCGCAACAGTACCCCGAACAAATACATAAGAACACCTGGAATGCTATCAGAAATACAACAGACAACATAAAAACATAAACAGAATGCAAGCTGCATTTGCAGCTTGTAACATCAATAAGGAATTCAAGAAATAGTATACCATCAATATCTGTTTAAACTTAGAAACATAAAACATAGAAACATGGGGGTAATTCAGATCTGATCACTGGGCTGCATTTTTTCTATCCTGCGGTCAGACATTCGCTGCCTACAGGGGGAGTGTATTTTCGCTGTGCAAGTGTGCATTCCTATGTGTTAGCAGAGCTGCTAAAAATCAGTTTGTGCAGTCTCTGCGCAGCCCAGGACTTACTCTTCCAGTGCGATTGAATCCTGCTGATCGGGGCAGGAGCTGACGTCAGACACCCTCCCTCAAACGCTTGGACACGCCTGCGTTTTTCTGGACACTCCCTGTAAACAGTCAGTTGCCACCCACAAACGGCCTCTTCCTGTCAATCACCTTGCGAACGCCTGTGCGAATGGATCCTTTGCACCATCCTGTTGCTGACCGGCGATGCCCGTTGTAGCTGTCGCATATGCATGCCCAGTTTGGACCTGATCGCCTGCTGTGTGAAAATGCACAGCAACGATCAGATCTGAATGACACCCATAGAATTTGATGGCAGATAATAACCACTTGGTGCATGTAGTCTGCCCCGTTTTTGTTATCGGAATAGTGCACTATCTCTACAAAGTACTTGTTGGAAAGTGTGCTGATGGAGGGGTATAGGCACCTGTATATATGCCAAGAGGTGAGGACCTCAATACTATTTGTATATCAATTGTGAACTAATTGTGTACTATTGATATTTGTATATCAATAGTAACCAATCATGAAGAGCGCAGAAAACAGGCTTATATGGCCGCCGACCTTGCTTCTACTGCTCTCCTGTGTGTTACTAGGAACAGCGAACAGTTTGGTGAGAGTGGGTCAAGAATGAGGGAAAACAGGTGTAGTGTGAGGGATCTGCTGTTGTGTATATGGTCAGACTGATGCCCCTGTTGGAAATCCAGTGCAGGTGGCGCAGGAGGCTGCACACAATGAGAGTCCTGAAAGAAAGATGGAATATACAATGACTCAGTGCAAGGTATAAGGTACGGTACTCTACAGTCAAGTATTATATGATATACTCAGCCTGCAGATACAAAGGAGAGTAATATGTTGTGGACAATCACAATAGGTCTCTATGTACCAAACAATCTACCTCTGCAATCCGAATAGTATCAAAACGTGGTCTCACAGAATTGTGGTATGTTTTATTTGGCTTGTAGTATAACAAAAATATTGCCCCAGTGAATATTCATATAAATATGCATTATTAGGAAATAAGGTAAATTCAACAGTCAAAATGAAACACAATGTCACACCTTCAGCAAGTTTGCATGTATAAAAACATAAATAGGGAAATTAAACCAAGTACTTATAGGAGTATAAGTGCGATGGGTCCGATCTTGTGCATGGGATATGGGAGTGTGTGTGTAGGGTGGGATGTGGGGGAGGAGGACGGGCATATAATGTGCAGATATGATGGTATATATTAGAGCATGTGGGGATGTCTGATGGCATACAAGGAGTACAGTATGTATTGATGTCCGATGCCATGTAAGAAGTATGTGTTGATGTGTGATCAGAGGTGTAGCTAGGTACCCCGGTGCCCGGAGCAAGGGTATGTTTCGGCGTCCCCTCTCCTGTACTGAATTGGGGGCATGTTACATTTGAAAATAAAAAATATTGAAAAATCCTAAATTGGTGGCAGGTCCGGTTCTAGAACTTGTGGAGCTCAGGGCGAAAGTATCCTTTGGGCACCTCACATGTTTAAAACAGGGACAGTGCGTGCCGAGTGTGCACCCTATCTGCTTCTCCTCCTGCTCTGCAGCTGCCTTTACAGCGGTTCGCGGTATAGCAGACAGAAGGAGGGGGTAGGCAGGCGGCGAAGCGCACTCTAAATTTTCAGCGCCCGGAGCTCACGCTCCACTGGAGTCACCCACGCTACACCCCTGTGTGTGATGCCACATTAGGGGTATGTATTGATGCCCGATGACATGTAATGAGTATGTGTTGATGTCCAATGCCATGCAAGGAGTATGTGTTGATGTGTGATGCCACGTTAGGGGTATGTGTTGATGTCTGATGATGCATAAGTGATATGTGTAAGTGACGTGCGGTCAGGGGAGGCAGAGTGCCGCGCCTGTAATACTAGTTTTGAGTAGTTTTGAGTATAAACATTATTAGAATAATGCAAACAAGTTTGGCAAAAGGGTTTAGTGTGCTATAAAGGAACCAGGAGTGTTTAGCTGTTAAGCCCGTGAAATCATGCATTTGAAGAATAAAAAATGTGTGTTTTACCTGCTTGCTGATTTCAGTGTCTGTCTTCCCTCCAGCCTGGTACAGCAATCTAAACAGAGCACATGTCAGCGGCTCCTTTTTAAAGACAAGGTGGAAGTGTAATTTGCCTGTCAGTCTGGGAGGGGGAGGAGGAGTCTATGGTATTTAAGGTCTGTTTAGGCCATTTGACTGTATGACTGACGCCAGTTAGTGACCGGTAGGGAGTTAGGGGGACATTTACTAAGTAGTGATAAAAGCTGAAAGTGAGCCAGAGGAGAAGTGGCCCCATCAACCAATCAGCAGCTTTGTATCATTTTATAGTATGCAAATTATAGATGTTACTTCAGTGCTAATTGATTGCCATGGGCAACTTCTCCACTGCCTCACTTCTCCGCTCTTATCACTGCTTAGTAAATGTCCCCCTAGGTCTCTGTTAGTGAGTGACAGGGCTATGACCATATACTCCTTGAAAGTTACTGGTTTGTGGTCATCCTGACAAAATAATCAGTGGTGAAGAAGCCCAAAGTCAGTGTGTGCTTCTCTTGCAAAGCGTCTTTATCACAGAGGATATTTATAACTTATAAATAAAATCTTTGTATTATTCTATACAATACAATCATCTTTGTATTATTATAATCATATTTATAGTCAAAACGTGCCACCAAATTGTATGCGTGTAAATCTGGCTCTGATACTAGCAAGTAACTCCCTAGTCATTGACCTCACCGCATCTTACTGGTATGTGTTGATGTCTGATGCCACGTCAGGAGTAGGTGAAGATGTATGATGGCATGCCAGGGGCATGTGGGGATGTCTTATACAATGTAAGGGGTATATTGAGAGGTCTGACGCAATATCAGGTCATATTAATATCAGGTCATGTCCGGTGATTCTGTCCCTATGTTAATGTCATTAATTAGGTATTTTTTCCTAATGATGTGATTGTTTTTTTTTTTTTTTTACTAGCAACTCTCCCTGGTCCCATAACATATTTTTGTCAAAGTCCCAGCCTGGAAACCTGGAAAGTGGGATGAGCACAGGTGTACATGAAAAATAATCAGCTTGAGGAAAATGTTATACAATTACTTTGCAAAGTAGAATTATTTTTAATTATAATAATCTTCCTTATATTTCTATCTTCATGAGTCAGATTACAAAACTTAAATAGCACATAAAGGTATGACAGTCTTTCAGCAGATTTGATAGACAACGACTGTAAAGAAAAAACAGCTATATATAAACACTATCCCAGGAATAAACTAGTAATAAGATGCATTTACAGAGTACAATATACAGTATTTGCTAGCTAGTCTTTAGTTTCTACCAACAAGTTCTACTGGAATATTTCCGGCCGGGGGTGGCAATTGCCCGTTTTCTGGGAGTGCCGAAGAAAACGCAGGAGTGTCCGGCTGAATGCAGGGAGGGATCCTGACGTCAGCTCCAGGAAGGATCATCGCAGCGGGTGAGTAGAGGTGGGTACACACTGATAGATATATCTGCCGATCAATTGATCGGCAGATATATCTATGGACGGATCGGGCAGTGTGTTGAGCATACACACTACCCAATTGGCAGGGACTGACATCATGAACTGGCTGGGCATGTACATACGCCCGCCCAGTTCAGCTGTCAATCACCGTCGGTCGACTGCCCGTACACACACAGCGACACGCCAATATATTGGTAGATATATTGGCCGTCGGCTGTGCTGTGGGGCCGACGCGATATGTCTGTGAATGACGGAGTTCACAGACATATCGCCCGTACACACTAGCCAATGGACCTGTGATATATCGGCCGTTCAAGAAGTAACAGGAAGTTATGAAACGCGTCTAGGACTCCCTATCTAATTGCCATTTGAGCAGAGGTGATCCCTGTCCGGCTCATTCAAAGCATCCAGCTTCTCCAAATCACCGATCGTGCAGGCAAAGCTGCTATTGTGCTGGTACCGTGGTGGAGAGAGACTCCGGCTGGTCGGAGCGGCATATTGCTTGGCTGTGTGAACAGGAGTAGCAGGGGAGACAATCCGGCTATTGAAGTCGCTTGCTGCTTAGACGGAAGCTTCACATCACCCGGCCGCACAGATGGAAGCTGCTAACTGCATTTAGGATACCGTTCCGGCCCGCAGGTAACGAGTAACATTAATCTAAACTGTGTATACCAGGGGACGCTCGGGTTGCATAGGAACTCCTCACACTTGCTAACAGGTCCCTTAATTGATATACACGGGACAGAGTGAATTCAGCTATCTGTGGCCGGCTGAAATTGATATATATGCGGCCATCGGGACATTATATCAGTGACTTTTAAAATCTTTAACCGGGCAACATCAGGCTCATGGGAATCTCAGTTTTCCTATAAAATCTCTGGATTAACCTCTGTCAATTGGGACAATTCCAAATTAAGCACATGTAATTACATGTAGCAAAATTAGATATTGAAACATATTGAAAACAGTTTCATTGCCTACTCTTTAATATTTTAATACATTAATTTCGTATTCAAAACAATTGGTTATCTATCAGAGGGTGTTGTCATTACACCTGGTTTTGCTTACTACATGCTAAATGATATGTTTATATGTTTATGCTTTTATTAATAAATATTTTAAATTGAGACCGGTGTAGATTTTATTTAATTGGTTCTATAGCGCGACCCCTCACAAATATATTGCAACCTGGTTCCTTTTTTGAAGCCAATACAGATAGGCTTCTGGGGTCAGACGAAATAGAACCTTTTATAAAATACAAACTTATATGGTCACAAGATGACAGGTTTTAGATTAAGTTTTCTATATTTATCAATTTGCACCATCAGGCACATCCTTTTTGAGTATTTACTATTGTGGAGGGCTGGAGGCGTCACCCGGCAGCAGCAGCTGATCTTGAGAGGAGGAGGCTGAGGCGCCGAGCATCCTTTCTCCCCTCAGCTGCGCTCCTCAACGCTGGGCATGACATCATCAGGCGCGCCCAGGGCAGCCAGGACCAGCCTCTACTGACTTAGCCAGCTAGTGTTCGGCGCCTGACATGGGAGCTGCAGCGGCGGAATAGCCATGGAAGGCATGGAGCAGAGGGACCCGTACACCAGCACCTGCCAGCGCTGCACTTATTCATCCAGGAGTTGGACTTACACGAGGGCACACCACCACCGCAGGTTAGGGACTTATTACAGCCCCCCCCATTTCCCTCCACCTTGTGGGCCTCTCACCTGCTCTCTCCATACCTCCCCCCTCTGTATGCCGCTCACCTCTATCCCAAGCCCTCCCCCCCACGTTCCTCTCACCTGCTCTCTCCTTAATCCTCCTCCCACGGTCCTCTCACCTGCTCTCTCCCTAATCCTCCCCCCACGTTCCTCTCACCTGCTCTCTCCCTAATCCTCCCCCCACGTTCCTCTCACCTGCTCTCTCCCTAATCTTCCCCCCACGTTCCTCTCACCTGCTCTCACCCTAGCCCTCCCCCCCAAGTTCCTCTCACCCGCTCTCTCCCTAATCCTCCCCCTGCGTTCCTCTCATTAGCTCTCTCCCTAAACCTTCCCACGCATTCCTCTCACCTGCTCTCACCCTAATCCTCCCCCCGCGTTCCTCTCAGCTACTCTCTCCCTAATCCTCCTACCACTTTCCTTTCACCTACTCTCTCCCTAATCCTCCCCCCGCGTTCCTCTCACTCGCTCTCACCCTAATCCTCCCCCCACGTTCCTCTCACTCGCTCTCACCCTAGCCCTCCCCCCACGTTCCTCTCACTCGCTCTCTCCCTAATCCTCCCCCTGTGTTCCTCACCTGATCTCACCCTAATCCTCCCCCTGCATTCCTCTCACTCGCTCTCTCCATAAACCTGCCCCCGTGTTCCTCTCACTTGCTGTCACCCTAATCCTCCCCCCGCGTTCCTCTCTCTCGCTCTCTCCCTAAACCTCCTCCCGTGTTCCTCTCACCTGCGCTAACCCTAGCCCTCCCACAGTGTTCCTCTCACCTGCTCTCACCCTACCCCCCCCTTGCATTCCTCTCACCTGCTTTCTCCCTAGCCCTCCCCTCGCGTTCCTCTCACCTGTTCTCTCCCTAGTCCTCCCCCCACGTTCCATTCACCTGCTCTAACCCTAGCTCTCTCCCCTCATGCCTCTCACCTGCTCTCACCCTAAACCTCCCCCCGCATTCTTTTCACTTGCTCTCACCCTAGCCCTCCCCCAGTGTTCCTTTCACCTGCTCTCTCCCTAGCCCTCCCCCCGCGTGCCCCTCACCTGCTCTCTCCCTAGCCTCCCCCCCGTGTGCCCCTCACCTACTCTAACCCTAGCCTTCTGCCCACGTTCATCTTACCTGCTCTAACCTATATATTTTAGGCGCGCAGCAGCCCTGTTTTGTATGTACGGAGGGGGCGATACTGTTTCTTGCACACAGCGCTGAAATGTCTCGTTACGGCACTGCACTAGCATACATTTTAGCAGTGATATGCTGTGAGGTCAGTGGCTGGAGAGGCACTGGCTAGTATCAGAGCCAGATTTACACACACATATATGAACTAGCCCCACTTGCACAGATCTCCCCCTCACACAGATCCCACACACACACAGCTCTCCCCATAGCACAGATCCCTCCTCATACAGATCTCCGTCTGCACAGATCTCCCCCAGCACAGAACAACCCCCCTCTCATATCTACCCAAGAACAGAACATCTCTCCCTCATCTCCCCCAGCACAGAAGATACCTCCCCCACCCCTTAACACAGAAGGTGCCGGTCTCTGCATAATGAGGAGGTGCCAGCTACTGGAGTCTGCAGGGAAGCCCCCTATCCTGTTGCACAGTGATTTACAAGTCTCCAGACAGTGTCCTCACCTTGCTCTCCTTCATGTGTTTCCTTCTGCACTGCTCGCCCCTCACCATCTGGCACTTGGGGTTCCCTATCTTTGCCATGCAGAGCCAGTCCTGACTATTATGATGACCTAGGTAAAATTCTGACTGCTCCCCCCTTCCCCTCTGCAGCCTAACCGTAACCACAATCTAATCCTAACCCCACCCTAACTGTAGCCTAACCCTAACCCCACCCTAATTGCAGCCTAACCCTAACTGCAGCCTAACCCTAACCGCACCCTAACTGCAGCCTAACCCTAACCCACACACTATCTGCTGCCAAACCCTAACTGAAGCCTAACCCTAACCCCACCCTAATTGCAGCCTAACACTAACCCTAACAGCAGCCTAATCCTTACCCCACCCTAATTGCAGCCTAACCCTAACTGCAACCTAATCCTAACCCCCACCCTAACTTCAGCCTAACTCTAACCTAACCTTAACTGCAGCCTAACCCCCACACTAACTGTAGCCTAACCCTAACTGCAGTCTACTCCTAACTACACTTCAACTGCAGCCTAATCCTAACTGCAGCCTAACACTAACCCCACCGTAAATGCAGCCTTACCCTAACTCCAGCTTTACCCTAACTGCAGTCTAATACTAACCCTACTCTAACTGCAGCCTAATCCTAACCCCCACCCTAACTGCTGCCTAACCCTAACTGCAGTCTACTCCTAACCCCACTTTAACTGCAGCCTAACCTAACTGGACGGAGACAGAGCGGAGGGTGAGAGGTACGGCAGTACCAGTTTTGACTGTCATTAGGAAACGGCAGGTGGAAATCTCCGGGGCCAGCGCGCAACATTTTCAAATAAGGTGTGAGAGGTTTTACTGTTTTGGATAACTTACCGACAAAGGTATCAATCAAAGAAATCATAATATTAATACAAACATACCATCTTGAAAGACCAGTTTGGTCAAATCTATTGGAAGCCTGTGTGGCAAAGGATAACAGGTCTCAGGACATTCAGGGCCGATTAGGCTGTGACTTTCTGGATGACTTTTTCTTACTGAATTAATATTATATTGGTACCGGCAAAAAGTTTATGCATATGAATTGTGTGCACCGGCCCAATCCTTATATATGTATTGTGCATTTGTAATTTTAGGATGGTCATTTATGCACCTGGAAAGTTTTAGGTTTAAATTGTTATTAAAAAAATGTGTTTTAATTTCATTCAGTCTGGCATTTTCTGTATTTTCTTTTCTATCTATTCTTTAATATTGCGCCAAGATCTACTACTATTTCTAACCTAACTGCAGCCTAACACTAACCCCACCCTAAATGCAGCCTTACCCTAACTCCAGCTTTACCCTAACTGCCGTCTAATACTAACCTTACTCTAACTGCAGCCTAACCCTAACCTAGCCTAATACTAACCTCACCCCAACCAAAGCCCAATTGTAACCGCACCCTAACTGCAGCATACCCCTAACTGCAGCCTAACCCTAACCTAGCCTAATACTAACCTCACCCCAACCAAAGCCCAATTGTAACCGCACCCTAACTGCAGCATACCCCTAACTGCAGCCTAACCCTAATTTTAGCCTAATCCTAATCGCACCCCAGATGCAGCCTAATCTTACCCTATCCTAACTGCAGGCTAACCCTAACCTAGCCTAATACGAAACCCACCATAACTAAAGCCCAATCCAAACCCCACCCTAAATGCAGCCTTACCCTATCCCAACCCTAACTGCAGCCTAATCCTAATTATTATTATTATTATTTATTTACAAGGTGCAACAAATGTTTTGCAGCGCCGTACATACGACACACATTAGAACAATACAGGGGTATACAGAACTTAACATCACAGAAAACCATAACAACAATTACCACTCCATTTCTCAGTAGAGTTGTTATCGAGGTGCAAGAGAAGAGGGCTGTGAGAACAGGAGGTAAGAGGGCCCTGTTCCAAGGAGCTTACAACCTAGGGGGAGAGGGAGACAGACATGTGTCAGGAAGTAAGTGTGGCAGAGATGTAACTGCAGTACCCTTGCTTGCAGCAGCTTTGCCAATCAATTCCTAGCAATGCAAATGCATAGAAATTGCTGTATTTGCCATTGCAGTGATCTGATCGCGTCGCAGCCTATGATCAACATTGTGACCGATGGTTGCAATGTTCCTTACAGTCTGCAATCTGAGTAAGCTCCGCTTACTCAAGCTGGCCGTCGCAGGGGGGCTTGCGATGCCAAGTAAATTGTGTCTCACGGCGCAGTCTTGGCCTCACCACTCCAGCAAAATGGGAGGTGGCACGCCGCAGATTCTGCAAATGCTGGTGCCCCCGTCCCTCCCCCCAAATGCCTCTACCTTTCAATCAGACAGAGGCTCTCGCATAACTGTGATGCGATCACAGGACTTGTACTGCACATGCACAGAATGGGTACTGCACATGCACAGTTTCCCCTCAGCCTGTTTATCTGAACAGAACTGCAGAGGAATATCAGGGCAGCACTCAATAATGTATTTTTACCTCATGATATGTTTAACTCATTTAGTGTTTAGAGGTCTTTTAAATAAAGATTTGCAATATTTGAAAGCAACTGTAGGAAACCTATGCACTCTAGCTGTTGCTAGTAATATATAACTAGAATACCAACATCATCAGTTAACAAAATGCTAACGCTCAGATTGATGTGCACCAACAATAGAAGAGACAATGGTTGTAAAATGCCTCATATAAATTAACAGAGGGGAGAGGAATGTGCTTTTTCAATTACTCTGTAATTACTTTTTACTTTCAATACATTTTTATTAGATTTAGAATAAAGGGTAAATACCAGTATAAATAAATATTATACAAACAACGTAAAACACACTTGCAGAGGAATAAAACAATATAGCACACAGTAATGAAAGATACACCTAGAAGTCAATGAATATTATCAACCAGATGATTTGAGAGTTTGCAACCAGGGCTGCATCCGAAAGAGAGGAGAATTTATTGCCATATAAAGTGGCATCTGGGTTTGTGCATAATTCCATTAGATGCTCATTATAGGTCTGCTAAAAACATGTGCGTGTAGGTGATGGAATAAATATGCACTGCTACCCAAAATGTATATCAAATCCAGGGGTGCAAGTGGGCGGGTACAGGTGGGTACGGCATACCCTTAAGAATTTAGCCGTGGGTACGCCGTACCCACGCCGACGGGCCGACGCTCTCTCCCTCCGCTGCTGCTGCTCACCGCCACTGCATGAGGGAAGGAGAGCGCAGCGTGCGCCTCTCCTGCCCTTCAGTGTCTTCAATTCAGCGCCGGCACGTGAGCCAATCAGAGCTCGCAGACCGGCAGCCAAGGCTCCTGATTGGCTGCTGGACGGCGAGCTTTGATTGGCTCACGGATTGGCGCTGAATTGAAGGTAGACACCCGCACCGCCGCCGGAGACTGAGGGGCAGGAGAGGCGCACGCTGCGCTCTCCTCCCCTCACACACAGTACAGCACAGCAGCAGCGGTGAGCAGCAGGGAAAGGGGGGCATTATGTTATATATTGCATAATGGTCCGGACAGATTTCAACGGTTCTTAATGGCTGTATGATATGGTCACCCAGCAATGTTGGCCAAGGGCAGGGGGATGAGAAAGTGAAGAAAGAAAATATGTGAGGTTATGTGTGGACTGTACAGGGAGGATATAATTAATCGGAGGCTTGTCTGATGAGGTGATTTTTCAGGGAACGCTTGAAGGTTTGGAGACTAGAGATAGGTCTAATTGTGCATGGGAGGGCATTCCACAGAGCGGGTGCAGCTCAGAAAAAGTCCTGTAATTTTGAGTGGGAGCAAGTAATGCTGCGGATGAGAGACGCAGATCATGTGCAGAGCGGAGAGGTTGGGTAGGGAGATATTATGATATAAACAAAGAGATGTATGTTGGTGCAGTTTGGTTAATATCCTTATATTTAAGTAAAATTATTTTATATTGAATATAATAGAATACCAGTAACCAATGGAGAGACTAAGAGAGTGGACCCACAGACGATGAACATCTAGCGAGGAAGATCAACTTTATAGCTGCATTCAAAATGGATGGAATGGTGAGAGCCTATTTGTGGGAAGTCCAGTAAGGAAATTATTGTAATAATCAGTGCTGGAGATAATGGGGCAGATGTATTAACCAGAAGAAGGGATAAAGAAGTGATAAAGCAGTGATAAGCACAAGGTGATAACGCACCAGCCAATCATTACGGATTTCAAAAATTACAGGAGCTGACTGGCTGGTGTGTTATCACCTTGCGCTTATCACTGCTTTATCACTTCCTTATGCCTTCTCCAGGCTATATACATCTGCCCCAATGAGTGCTGCTGGGTACTGCATACTTCCCAACATTCTGCGTTGCTAAATCGGGACTTCACTTACCAAAATGCATGAGGGTGCATAGATTGCTGCGATTGTGAGCCACACTTCCCGTTTTCATCATTGTGGGGGCATGCCCAGCGCACTATAAGCTGCTGGCTATGTCCCAAGCCTTCCCAGCTCCCCCACCACAGGACACTATGGCCCGCGAATGGGACAGCGGGATAGTCCCAAAAAATGTGATAGTCCTGTTACAGTCAGTTGGGATGTATGCTGCTGGACTGCGTCGGAACAGCAGCAGTATTCCCTTTCTCCTTACAAGTACTATGGGGTGGGGGGAGGGGCAACCATACTCACACCCCCACCCGCACCTGGATCTGCCCACTGACTGAGGAGGACAAATCTGCTACTCTTCCCAGCTGGCAGCGCTATGCATAGTACCTGTTTCAATAATTTTTTGGGATGGGGGTGTGGCCACACCTCCCCGACTTGGACTCTCCCCTCCAGTACATAGGCTTGTCGCTGCTCTTGATGGCCCTGGACAAATTTCCCCCTTGCAGTGCAACAGAGGGAGACCATTCTTTTTGACGAGACGTGATCACTGGCCTTGCTCTGCTCTCTGCGTCTCTGCCTGTGTAATTTGACAACTGAATTCAAATATATGGCATTAAATAATCAATTGAGTAAAGAATTTTTAATTGCAATATATTTGGCTTTTCTATATCTGAATAATTTAAAAGAATGAGTGATATGTGTTTCTAGTATTTGATCAATATTTCTTTCAATCACAGAGAGCCTTTAATTTTACTGCAGTATTAAAGAATTTATTTTCTAGCTTAATGGTGTTATTTTGATTTAGTTATTGACTTAGTAATATTGTTACAGGTTTATCTGAAAGCTATGAAACAAAGTCAATGAACAAGGGTTCTAGTATTTAACTATTTTTTTCTGCAGATCACAGTGACAGTAGTGATTACTGCTTTAGGTTCCATTAAATTTGAAGGAATATAATAAAAGGAATAAACTTTCTTGGCTACTTTTGTAAACCGGTCTTATTCGCTGCCCCAAAATGCAGCAGCATGTCCAGAGGCACCAACAGCTTTGCTGGGCCCTCGGTAAAGAGAGGGGGTGTGGCCAAAGAGGGGAGGAGTGGCTAGACCGCTCCATTCAAAATATAAAAAAATTTAATATATGTGCAGCCGCATAGCGGGTGCGCACCGCACCTGGGGCCGGGCAGTACACTCTGGTGTCAGGAGTAGTGGGTGGGCACAATTGCTCATCATGCAGGGAGAGAGGACTGGCTGCCGCTGCAGCTGCCTCTCTCCCCAGTACAAACAAGCATGTGCCGTGTGCTGGGCTGGGAGAGAGAGGCAGCAGCAGTAGTCAGTCCTCTCTCTCGACTTGACATTCGGCTGTCAGCAATGGGGAAGGAGGAAAGGGCAGCAGGACCCGGTACCCTCCAATGGGCCCAGGTACACAGTACCTGCCCCCCTTCTTTGACGCCACTGAGCATGTCAATCGTGTTACGGCTAAGGGGGGACTGCAAGCGATCACACAGGACCCATTCTGCACATGCGCAGAGCAGGCACAGCGCATGCACAGTTCCCAAAACATCAAATTTGTTCGTAAATCATTAGGTTTGCGTACATATTCAAATCAGGCCATTAGACAAGGAGAGGGTTCCAATATGCTGATCAATCAGCTTGACAATACTCTGTCCGACACTTTTTCCAATTCTGTACATCAAAGTCTAGGTTCTTTTTACCAGTCTGCATCAGTGGTACAGTGATGCAGAGAGAAAAAAAAACTTTGCAATTAGTATACTAGTCATGCTGATTAATGTGGTGGTTGTACTTTTTGAGAGTTCCTTTCCCAGCCAATGGCGGTAGTTGTGGTGGGAATTACATTTAATTAGAAACCTGGTGTTAAGCCCCCTTTATAAACAACTTGATTTTAAATAATATTTTATTTCTGTAGTTCTCTTTTTCTCTTTACAGACTGTTCATTTCATTTTATCAGTAAACAATACCTAAATAGCAGGTATAACGGCAATAGCTATAGCTAATTCACATTAACATGTAGAAATTACTCATCAGAACCTGTGGAAATTCCCCCATGGTGAGCATTGTTTATTCAGATCCAGAGTGAATTGTTCCTCCGTGTCTGAACTGTCCTATTTTTAGTGCCAGACCCTCTGGCTGAAGACACAGACAGCTGTGGTGTCACATTTTGATCTTTAGTTTACCTGTCAGACATCACACTGGCAATCATTAACTTATTGCTGGGGTTCTTAACCTTATTTCTCCAGGATAAGAATAAATCTGAGAATCAGCTTTGTAACACATGTTGGCTTTGAATAAGTATTGCACTTTCTTGTTTTGATCCTTTTTACTGCAATCTACAGTACATTATGTATACTTAGGAAATCAGTGATACTTAATCATTTGGTGTTTCTGTTATTATTATTATTATTATTATTATTTCACTTAGATAATGCACACTCTCATTTTGAGGCTCATAAGAAGTAATATGTGCCATGGCTGCCGGTTCAACGCCCCCAGACTACCATTGGCTACACATGGTTACACAGGAGTCTGGGGAAATAAGGAAAATAAGGGTTAATAGAGAGCAAATCTTACCTCTGGCTGTAAAATCAGGAGCCCATCAGGCCTGAAACAAGGATGTCCACACTCACACCAAAAGAAGAGGACCATGCTACTCCTCATAACAAAGCGGAGTGAAATCTAAAATGGCCACATTGAGAATTAAACCGTGACTAAGGTGTAAATACATTAGGAGACAGAAACAATAAATAATGAGCTAGCCCAACACCTTACCAGAAAATGGAGATGGAAGTTGAGCAATTTAAAGCAGGAAGAAACAAAAAGCAGTGAGCATATACTTATACAGTCCCAAATCAGTCCACAGGATTAACAGAGTATGCTCTGTTTCTGAACTAACTAACACTCTTTTCCCTCTCTCAGATCATAACTTTATCACCTGCATGCACCTCCTCCATTATTTCAAACTCAATGTCCCTGAAGTCTACCAAGCCTCCTCTAACCCACAGAAATATTAACACTATTCATTTTCAACAACTATCTACCTCACTGCAACCACTGCACTCACCAATTTTTACATTCACCTCTCCTGAGACTGCTGTATCACTCCTTAACCAAACTCTAGAAGCAGCACTTGATGAAGTGGCTCCGGTTACCCATTACACTCCACGTAGACTTAGACGTCAACCGTGGCACTCTAAATACACAAGACACCTACAAAAACTCTCACATAAAGTAGAACGCCAGTGGCGTAAATCTCGTAGTTCAAGTGACTTTCTCACATATAAGACTGTGTACCACTCTTATCGTAGTGCTTTGGGTACTGCCAAACAAACATATTTCCAATCTTTCATCTCCGCTCATGCCTCTAACCCCAAGCAACTTTTTAATACATTTAAATCACTTCTTGTCCCTTCCTCACCCAACCCACCAGCCACTATCAGTGCTCAAGATCTTATTTCAAGGACAAGATTGATAATATCCAAAATTAAATGGCATGCTCTTCCACAGCCAGTGACCTGCTCATTTCCTTTCCTGAACACTCTAACACCTTCTCTTCATTTGATCCCACAAATGAAGATGAAGTATCTGCACTCTTTTCATCTGCCTACTCTACTACTTCTCCTCTTGATTCTCACACATTAGTAAAGCTCTGTCTGCTGTGCTCATCGCAACCTTAACTAAAATCTGTAATCTCTCTCTATCTACTGGTGTCTTTACTTCTCTGTACAAGCATGCAGTGATTACTCCCATTCTGAAAAAAAATAAAAAATTCTGACCCAAACACTCTCTCAAACTACCATTCCATCTCTCAGCTTCCATGCCCCTCCAAGCTACTTGAGGGACTTGCCTACACTCTCCTTACAAACTTTTTTAACTCACACAGCTTACTGAACCCACTTCAGTCAGGATTTCGTGCCCAACACTCCACAGAGACAGCACTGACTAAGGTAGTGAATGACCTGGTCACTGCTAAATCTAAAGGCCATTACTCACTACTTATTCTCCTTGATCTCTCTGCTGCTTTTGACACTGTTGACCACTCTCTTCTCATACAAACACTACAATCCCTAGGTCTTCAGGACACAGCCCTTTCTTGGTTCTCCTCTTACATATCTAATCACTCCTTCAGTGTTTGTTTCTCTGATATCACCTCCTCTTCGCTACCTCTCTCCGTTGGAGTACCGCAAGGCTCAGTCTAAGGTCCTCTGCTTTTCTCTATCTATACCACATCTCTTGGCAAACCTATCAGCTCTTTTGGATTTCAGTATCATCTGTATACAGATGATACTCAAATATACCTATCTTACCCATATTTGTCACCATCTGTATTGGGCCGTGTCACTGAATGCCTTTCTGCCATTTCATCTTGGATGACATCTCGCCACCTCAAACTTATTATTTCCAAAACAGAACTAATTATATTTCCACCGGCCACTAGTAGTTCCCAACGTGATATCTCTATCACTGTTGATAACTCCGCAATCATCCCTACCCCACAAGCTCGCTGCCTAAGTGTCATTCTTGACTCTGAACTGTCCTTACATCTAAGAAACATATCCAAAATACGACGATATCTTACACAAGACACAGCAAAACTCTGATCCATGGTGGTCATTCCGAGTTGTTCGCTCGGTAATTTTCTTCGCATCGCAGCGATTATCCGCTAATTGCGCATGCGCAATGTTCACACTGCGACTGCGCCAAGTAAATTTGCTATGCAGTTAGGAATTTTACTCACGGCATTACAACGTTTTTTCTTCGTTCTGGTGATCGTAATGTGATTGACAGGAAGTGGGTGTTTCTGGGTGGAAACTGTGTGTGTGTGAAAAAACACTGCCGTTTCTGTGAAAAACGCGGGAGTGTCTGAAGAAACTGGGGAGTGTCTGGGCGAACGCTGGGAATGTTTGTGACGTCAAACCAGGATCGAAACTGACTGAACTGATCGCAGTTGCCGAGTAAGTGTGGAGCTACTCAGAAACTGCTAAGAACTGTCTATTCGCAATTCTGCTAATCTTTCGTTCGCAATTTTACTATGCTAAGATTCACTCCCAGTAGGCGGCAGCTTAGCGTGTGCAAAGCTGCTAAAAGCAGCTTGCGAACGAACAACTCGGAATGAGGGCACATGCTCTCATTATCTCCCGCATTGATTATTCTAATAGTCTCCTGACTGGTCTTCCCAAACATAGGCTCTCACCACTACAATCCATTCTGAATGCAGATGCGAGGCTAATCTTCCTCATTAGACGTTCATCATATGCAGGTCCGCTCTGTCAGTCCCTCCATTGGTTACCGGTATTTTACTGTATTAAATATAAAATACTTTTACTTACATACAAGGCTATTAACCAAACTGCACCAACATACATCTCCTCACTCATCTCAAGATATCTTCCTAACCAACCTCTCCGCTCTGAACAAGATCTACGTCTCTCCTCCACACGCATTACTTGTTCCCACTCGAAATTGCAAGACCTTATCCGGGCTTCACCCACTCTGTGGAATGCCCTCCCATGCACAATAAGACTCACCTCTAGTATCCTTTAAACATTCCCTGAAAACTCACCTCTTCAGACAAGCCTATCAAATTCCAGACCCACCCACATAACCTTCAATGCTACCCTATCTCATTACATTCTCTCTGTACAGTACACATAACCTCACATACAATTTGCCTTTCTTTAAGGGGGGTAGACACCTAGAGATGTGTGCTGAGCGATCTATCACAGACCGCTCAACACACATTTCTCCCCTCGCTCAACACTGATGTGTGCTGAGCGAGGGGGGGAGCTCACTTCGCACAGCGCTGAAGTAGGCGACATGCTAGATTGAGCCTGCATGCAGGCTCATTCTAGCACTGGCGATAGCGATGCGCAGGGCCATGCATTGCTATCGCTAGGGGGCATACACACATGAGATCCATGCATAACTTCTGGCACAACTGAGGGCTGAGGCTGACCTGGGGAAGCCTCAGATATAGGGGCTGGCGTGAAGGTGTACCGTGGAGGTAGAATTGGGTTCCTAGACATACAGGAATTCTAGCACCATTTGCCCGAAGGCGTGACCATGACAACGGAGTTATAAAAGCAAAGTCAGTTTATTGAACATACAGTATAGACACTCGGGTTATGCAGTAACTTCAATAGTAGATGTGCAATGAGATATCACAGTACAGTTCCTAGAAGCGCAGAGGTAATAAGGGCTGTGGCTCTGCAGAACAAAATAGTATAGTCCTTGTCAAATCTGGAGCTAGGAAGTCCGCATGCCACAGCTAACCGCTGAGGTAAGGAACAAGCTGGTACTGCCCAGCAGATGATACACAGAGGCTGGGTAAACACGGGTGCACAGTAGTTGAGGTGATACTTTGTAGTACTGCAGAGGATACCGGATGGAACCGGGTTGAACAAGAGATATACTGAGCTCACCAATGAAGCTGGAGTCCGATGGTGAGCATCGATGGAGACTGTGGTTCGATGTTGTGTGGTCACGGATGCAGAGCGATATTCGAGTACGGCTGGTGACGAAGAATAACGCTGGAGATGATGCAAGCACTGCTGGAAGGTTGCTGGTGACACAGGAACGCTGTAGAAAGCTGGAAACCTGTGATGCACACACCATGAAGTATAGGGAGCGATGCTGCAGAGAGTGGAAACAAGGAGCGATCCCAGGATACCGCTGGAGGCTGGAGGCGAAGCAGGACCAACCCTGTGAGCAGGAAGCCGGTGTCAGATCGCAGGAGATATCCAGGAGCAATGCTGAAACACTGCAGGAGTCAGGCTGCACTGCTGGATGGTAGCTGGTGCAAGTCTCTTAGTGGAACTGGAACACAGGAGCTGGAATACCTGGAGAAACCAGCTGTAGAATCCACAAACAGGAGAGACATGTGTGCAGGGTTTGACAACCAAAGCACTGATGATTATCCAGCCCTGGAGCAGGATATTTATACCAGCTGGTGAACAGACATTGGCTGGATAATTAGACAGAGTCCAGAGTGCAGCAGATAGGCTGTAGGGTAACTTGTGATGTGAACAAACATGGCTGTGCCCATGTGTGAAGTTGGAGGGAAAGACTATTTGTAACTTGCATGTGGTAATCAGCAGTAATGGGCGCGGAGGCCGCGGAGGGCAGGAGACACCATACTTTGGAACAAGTGAGTTTAAACAGTGATGCTGCCATGACATCGATGCCGGTATCACAGGAACGAGACTTGAGGCAATGGAATGTAGCACGCTGCATGCAGACAGCGCAGATGGAATCCAGGCTTGGAACACTGAGCCAGTCTGAGAAGGCATTTGGAAGGTAAATACTGATGAGAAATTACCCGGATTGTGACAGCACCCCCCCTTTAGGAGTGGCCCCAGAACACTTCTTAAGCTTGAGAGGATATCTGGCGTGGAAAGCCTGAACCAACTTAGGAGCATGGACAGCTGATGCATTAGTCTAGGAGCGTTCCTCTGGGCCATAGCCCTTCCAATCAATCAGGTACTGAAGATGACCATACCGGAAGCGTGAGTCCAGAATCTTGGCGACCTCATACTCAACCCCACGTTAAGTTTGGACCTTAGGTGCAGTGGGGAGCGCAGAATGAAAATGATTCAGGACCACCGGCTGGAGGAGAGAGATATAAAAATGTCCTGGGAATCTTCAGATATGGAGGCAATTTAATCTTATAATTAGTGATGAGCGGATTCGGTTTTACTCGGTTTTACTCGGTTTTACTCGGTTCTCAAAACGGCATCTTATTGGCTCACGGATGTCACGTGTTTTGGATAGCTAATAAGATGCCGTTTTGAGAACCGAGTAAAACCGAGTAAAACCGAACCTCGCTCATCACTACTTATAATACAACTGGATTGACGACTTGCTCAATCTGGAAAGGACCGATATAGCGAGGAGCAAACTTCATACTTGGAACTTTCAATCTCAGATTTTTGGTGGACAGCCAAACACAATTACCAGGCTTGAGGGCAGGAATTGCCTTATGCTTCTTATCTGCAAACTTCTTGTACCTCGAGGAAGCTTTTAGGAGAGCTGCCTGGACATTTTTCCAGTTTTTGGAAAACTGACGAACGGTGATATCAGCTGCTGGTACAGATGTTGCTGGAACCGGTGGAAATTCAGGAACCCTGGGATGGAACCCGTAGTTGGTAAAGAATGGCACGGAAGAAGATGAAGAATGGTACTGATTGTTGTGACAAAATTCGGCCCATGGAAGGAGAAGAACCGAGTCATCTTGAGAAGAGGATACATAGGGGGAGATTCAAATGTTTGAAAAGTCAGTTGGGAGTCTGTTTTTTCCTATCTAATAGACAGGAAAAAACAGACACCCAACCGACTTTTCAAACATTTGAACCTCCCCCATATAGTCAGAGGAAGGCCTCCAAGTCCTGATTCACCCTTTCGGTTTGCCCATTGGTTTGGGGGTGATAAGCAGTAGAGAATTTTAACTTGACTTGGAGTGCCAAATATAGACTTTGCCAGAATTTGGCTACAAATTGAATACCTCTATCAGAGATTATTTCTTAAGGGAGACCATGTAGTCTGAAGATCTCCTGGATGAAGATTTGAGCCAACTTGAAAGCTGACGGAAGACCGGAGAGAGGAATAAAGTGAGTCATCTTGGTGAACTGGTCAACTACCACCCAGATGGTATTATACTTGTTACACTTAAGAAGATCTGTAATAAAGTCCATTGATAAATGGGTCCAAGCACGGTGAGGAATAGACAAAGGTACCAGTTGACCAGTAGGCGACTGATGAGGTACCTTGTGCTGGGCACACTTGGGGCAGGATGCAATAAATTCTGTGATGTCCTTCTTCGGGGTCGGCCACCAGTATGATCTGGAAATGAAATCGAAGGTTTTCTGAATACCCGTGTGTCCGGCGAAGCGAGAGCTTGAGACGGTTTTATGAGGCTTTTCCTAGGCGGAGGCATAGAGTTCACTCTCACGGTGGAGAATGCTACTGGATTGATAATAGGATGCTTACCAGTAGATTCAGACTCATTTTCTTGCTCCCAGGAGCGGGAAAGAGCCTCAGCCTCGCGATTCTGTGACCCTGGACAAAACAAGAGTTTAAAGTTAAAACTGGAGAAGAAGACTGCCCATCTGGCTTGACAAGGATTAAGGCATTGGGCGGCTTTTAAGTACAGGAGATTCTTGTGATCCATCAGGATCGTGATGGTATGAGAAGCTCCCTCCAGTAAATATCTCCATTCTTCGAGAGCGAGCTTGATGGCTAGGAGTTCTTGGTCACCAATGGCATAGTTACGCTCAGCAGGAGAGAACCTCCGTGAGAAGAAGCCACAGGGGTGTAGGTGACCATCATCGGCTCTTTGAGACAGACAGAACTGCGCCAACTCTGTCTGATGAGGCATCCACCTCTAGGGTGAAGGGTGAGCTGGTATCAGGCTGTTTCAGAACTAGAGCAGAGACAAACTTTTGTTTAAGAAGATGAAAGGCTTGAGTAGCTTCTTTCGACCACTTGGAAGGATTGGCACCTTTCCTGGTGAGAGCAGTAATCGGTGCCACAATAGTAGAAAAGCCCTGAATGCATCTCCTGTAATAATTGGTGAACCCCAGGAATCTTTGAACACCCTTGAGTGTCGTGGGTATCGGCCAATCACGGATAGCCTGGAGTTTCTCAGGATCCATCTCTAATCCGGAACCGGACACGATGTATCCCAGAAATGGAATTGACTTGACCTCGAAGACACATTTCTCCAACTTACAGTAGAGATGATTGGCACGGAGACGGGACAGGACTTCCTTAACACCGTAACGATGGCCCTCATTCCGAGTTGTTCGCTCGGTATTTTTCATCGCATCGCAATGAAAATCCGCTTAGTACGCATGCGCAATGTTCGCACTGCGACTGCGCCAAGTAACTTTGCTATGTAGAAAGTAATTTTACTCACGGCTTTTTCATCGCTCCGGCGATCGTAATGTGATTGACAGGAAATGGGTGTTACTGGGCGGAAACACGGCGTTTCAGGGGCGTGTGGCTGAAAACGCTACCGTTTCCGGAAAAAACGCAGGAGTGGCCGGAGAAATGGTGGGAGTGCCTGGGCGAACGCTGGGTGTGTTTGTGACGTCAACCAGGAACGACAAGCACTGAACTGATCGCACAGGCAGAGTAAGTCTGAAGCTACTCCAAAACTGCTACGAGGTTTGTGATCGCAATTTTGCGATTACTTCGGTCGCACTTTTAAGAAGCTAAAATACACTCCCAGTAGGCGGCGGCTTAGCGTGTGTAACTCTGCTAAATTCGCATTGCGACCGATCAACTCGGAATGAGGGCCCATGTTCCTTCAGATCATTAGCGAAGATGAGAATATCATCGAGATAGACCACAACATGTCGGTAGAGGATATTCCGGAAAATTTGTTCACGAAATGTTGGAATACTGCTGGAGCGTTGCTGAGTCCGAAAGGCATGACGAGGTACTTGTAATGTCCGTCACGGATGTTAAACGCGGTCTTCCACTCGTCACCCTTCCGGATACGGATGAGATTGTACGCACCCCTCAGGTCCAATTTAGAAAAGATGGTAGCTCCACTGACACGACCAAATAGCTCGGTGATAAGTGGCAAAGGATACCGGTTTTTCACTGTGATGTCGTTGAGCCTACGGTAGTCAATACACAGTCGCAGACCGCCGTCTTTGTGTACATGTGGTTATATTTGAATGTATTGTCTGATTTTATGGGATGGTATCAGTATCCCGGTGCTTGGGATACCAGCAGTCAGAATACAGATGACGGGATTACGACACCTACTATGTAAGTATGTTATCCCTAATCCCTAATCTCAACCCTCCTTTCCCGCAGCCTGACCCTAACCCTCCACAGTGATGCCTAACCCTAACTCTCCCTCCCCGCAGCCTAGCCCTAATGCAGCCTAAACCCCCCCCCTTCCCTGCAGCCTAAACTTACCCCCCTACCCCACCACTGCGGGTTTACCTCTCAGCAGTCCCTGCATACTTACCTTTGGGATCCCGGCACCTGCATTGCGATCCATATCGGGTATTGCAACTGCTGGGATCCCAGACATGGGGATCCTGACCAGATATTGTTTTTAT
Organism: Pseudophryne corroboree; assembly: GCF_028390025.1. NCBI lineage: Eukaryota > Metazoa > Chordata > Amphibia > Anura > Myobatrachidae > Pseudophryne > Pseudophryne corroboree. The sequence continues at coordinate 574,097,649 of NC_086446.1, forward strand.
TCATTTATTGGCAGGTTTGGCCATTTTAAGAAGTGGGCTGCAGAGTATTTAATAGACAAGGGCCTGATTCAGAGGTGGACAAAGTACCAATGTTTTTTGTACTGAACATGCACCACAGTCGCACCACGCATGTGCGGTAACTGACTGGCAATGGTGGACTCAGTGAAGTTTTATTCACACAGTAAGTGACAGGTAGTGAGCATCTGGTGGATGTACCATGTAGTGGCTTCAAAAACACAATCATTGTCATGACCTGAGTCTGTAACTGAGAGTTCCTACGCAGTTGTAAAGGCCTGAGTGGCTTACTTGCGAAGGACATTCTGAGCAGTTACAGGGTTGCTCGCATGATTGATGGTGCAACAATGTATGATGACGGTACAGCTTTGTACACAAGCGGTGGATCAGAGATACTGTCAGTGGGTATCTCTGAACAAATCACTGGTCATTAGAATATTTTTGTAGATCCTCTGGGTACGTGATTGCAGTAGGGACAGCATTTGCATCTACCTCTCAATCAGGCCCTAAATGTTCCTGTGATCCCAATCAGGCACCAGTGTAGAATGTAAGAGATCCAAGCAGTGGCCAGCCTGTTTGATCAAAAAGCTTTTGATGAACAGAGTTATTCTGATTTATTGGTACAGTAGTTTGAGATACGGGTACTCCAGAAGTGACCACTTCTTCCTTTATCCTCATTGTTGATCCAACAGTCTAACGCTGCAGTCCTATTTCCTACAGACCTTTGTCAAGTTAATGGTGGTATTGTCCGTATCCTTTCCCTGGTGAAGATTGCATTTGCATCGGAATGCAATGAAACCTACTGATTATACTTTGGAGTCTATTTTAGTATTATGAGCAGCTAAGCTACAGTAAGTCAAGTGTATTTTTTTTTTTTATTATTCTCATGGAAGTTCTTCAGCTGCTCTGTGATGGCTTTCACAGCTCTTGTAAAGTAAAATCTACAAAAATGTGAAAAAAAAAAAGCTGATGTAAGGTATTTTTTCTTTTTTTTTTAAAATAATTCAGTTCATGTATATTAATACAGACTAATCCTTCTGCTATTTGTTCACACAGCTAAGGATATATTGAGACTACTTTTATGCCTTTTATAAACATACATCTTAAACAGTCTAAAGGGATATGGATTTCAAAATCTGTGAAGTGTTCCCGGAAAGCCTTATATTATTGTAATTTACAGTGCATGTTGTGATGCTAAACACAGACTATAGATCATTCCGGCTTTAGACTATTTCCCAACAATGTAGCTGGAACCTAAATCCCATGGAAATGATGCATGCACCATTTTTTTAATAAATTGCCTTTGTTTTACTAATCATTCTAATATTCATGGGGCTGTAACACGAGTAGCAGAGCTTATAAACCAAGGTGCTAAACTATGTTTAATACCAGTACGCTAATTGACTAGGCATTTTCTTAGCACATAAATTAGGGTAGCTGACAATGACCCTATTAATTATTAATAAGTGGCAGGATGCCAGATAGCCTGGCGTCAGCTACTGAGAATGTGCAGCAGTTTGTGGAGCAGAACAAGGTCAAGTAAAACAAGAGGAACAATATGTGTGTTTCGATGATATAAAATGGCACTGGCTACATGGACCTGTTGTGAGGAATACTAAAATGAGAATAAACGGACTGCTGAATGTAAATAACAAGATTTTATTCTTCATACTGCTATTAAGATTATATATGTGTGTAATACGTCCTGTAGATGTTGTCCTGAGGACGGGGCAGTAGCTCCGAAAACGTTTGATGTATCAACATCTAATACAGATGTCTTTTTCACCGCTATAAGTCTCTGAGTGCCATCTTTATTGCTGGATATTCATTCATTTGGAAGGGCACCTGTGCAGCTGGTACTTTTTACATTGAGTGCCGGCATACTGTGGATGGGTGTGTAATACATACAGTACATACGAAGCAAGGGTGTGTAATAAGTTTCCCTATGCACAAAAAGTATTATATTTACAATGAAATGAACATTAAATTTTTTCAAAGTTATTGCCAGAGCAGTCTATGCAAAGTAGCATGCACTGAAACCACTGGATGAAGCAGCTGGACCAGTCTGAAGCAGGTACTGTATGTCTTCTACATGCTGGATGAAGGTCTACACTGCAGCTTCTGGTGACTAAAAACTAATCCCATGCATCTCGCGCTTGATTTGTGGGAACACAAAGAAGTCACAGGGGGCCAGGTCCGGACTGTATATCAGATGACCCAGCTCCTGGATATGTTCATGGGCCAGAAAATCTACCACTTTCCTGGACTTGTGGGCAGGTGCATTGTCGTGATGGAGAAGTACACCACAAGGGCAAGTTTTTGGATGGTGCCTGGAAATGGCTTCCAGCATTTGCGGCAGGCATTTGTTGGCATACCAGTCACCAGTGAATCTGCACTGCTGCTCGAGAGGTACAGTAGCTACATGACACGTCTTGGCCACACACACAGCCACCATCTGCTTGGCCGCGCTACGCTTACGCATCTCAGAAACCGTGCTCAGGCCAAGCTTTTTGTGGAGTATCACGTGGGTGGATCCTGATGAGATGCCTATCTCTTTCTATAACTGGGTCATGGTCTCCCTGGCGTCCACCACAACTGTGGCCCACATGGCAGCAGCGTTGCCCTTGGTGATGGTGGCCACAGGTCCTCCACAGCACCCCTTGTGTTCCAGAGACCATTTCCTTCCCAAAAGCAGCTTGCAGTCATTCAGTTCTCTACTGTTATCGCAGGCCGCTCTTGTAGTTGTAGAAGATTATGGCTCTCCAGTGGCCACTGTTGATCTTCAAAAAGAGTTCATGAAGGAAGTGAACATACTGATTTCATTGGTGTACAGTGCGGTTTATATACAATTCTGTGCCTAAACTGTAGTCAGAGATTACAGTACACAGCCAGAAAGTCAGATTGTGTCCACTCTACCGATGCACTGCACATCCAGAAACTTATTGCACAACTCTTGTGAATATATACATACATAAAGTGTTATTCTCTAGGCTCAGGAATGCCAGGTCTGAGGGTGGAACTATAAAAAGATATATATATATATATATATATATATATATATATATACAGTATATATTATACAGGAAGGTATAATATATACATTATTTTTATTTATTTATTGGGGGTGGGGTGGAGTTTGCCAAATTACTGCCTTGCCCGGGTGTCAAAAATTGTAGCTGTTGCCCTGTCCTCGGTCATGCACTCTGGGCGACAACACCAGTCACACAGTTCTCCCGGCAAACTTTGGGCCTCCCTGTATATAGGAATAGGTCTCCCAGATTTTTTAAACAGAAACTGGTGGTAACCAATAAACTGTGGGAAATACTGCATGCTGTATGAATACCATGATGGTTTGACAGATTAATGTACACACCAGCGGAAATGTATTTGACTCAATCACAAGTCCAGTGGCTTAACCAGTTGTGTGGTTTATTGATAAGTGAAGGTACAGCCTAACGGTTACGCTGGTAGAGGCATGAATCGGAGCCTGGTTGGGACAGCTCATTAGCCAGTGACTGTCTTGTCTGGATGTGGGTAGCATCCAGCTATTGGCATGTCCAGTGACACATACATGTCAAAGTACAGCTTTACATTAACATGTGCTGTTTCTTTAAAATCAGCATCCCTTAATTTGACAAGTTTTCTTATAACTGAATTCCATAATCCGTAGTAAATTTCATGGCAATAGCTAAGCATCATGCACTTTATTAATTTTGAATCCAGCTTGTGTCTTCTCTTTTCTAGTATAATGACATACTGTAAGCAGTATTTCCAAAGGTTCTTAGATGTTTCACACATGGGGGGTCATTCCGAGTTGTTCGCTCGTTGCCGATTTTCGCTATATTGCGATTAGTCGCTTACTGCGCATGCGCAAGGTTCGCAGAGCACATGCGCTTAGTTATTTTACACAAAAGTTAGGTATTTTACTCACGGCATAACGAGGATTTTTCATCGTTCTGGTGATCGTACTGTGATTGACAGGAAGTGGGTGTTTCTGGGCGGAAACTTGCCGTTTTCTGGGCGTGTGCGAAAAAACGCTGGCGTTTCTGGGAAAAACGCGGGAGTGTCTGAAGAAACGGGGGAGTGTCTGGGCGAACGCTGGGTGTGTTTGTGATGTCAAACCAGGAACGAAACTGACTGAACTGATCGCAATGGCTGAGTAAGTCTGGAGCTACTCAGAAACTGCTAAGAAATTTCTATTCGCAATTCTGCTAATCTTTCATTTGCAATTCTGCTATGCTAAGATACACTCCTAGAGGGCGGCGGCTTAGCATGTGCAATGCTGCTAAAAGCAGCTAGCGAGCGAATAACTCGGAATGAGGGCCATGGTTTTCTCTTTGACCAGGTTTCAGTAGGTGTTATATATTTTGAGCAAACTGTGTGAGAATGTTTTATTGGGTAAGCTGCTGTGGACACGGCTTCCACCCAAAAATGTTTTTCTAGGCCTGCATCCTTCAACATACAGATATGTCCTCATATATTGCTGCTGTGGGAGGCAGTGCGCTAATGCCACCGCCTCCTACCACCTCCATCTCCCATTGTTCTGCAATGAATGGGGGCTGCAGTTTCAAATCTATGGGCAACAGGAGCATACCTTCTCACTATCCACACTAACCACCCTCTGCCGGCTCTCCCTTGTGATCGTTGGCAGTAGTAGCACCACTCCCTGCTACCTCTGCCGCCTTACAGGGTTGTATTCTGCACGGGTAGTAGAAACATGCATATAAATGTTCTTGCTACCTTACGCTGTGTCGCGGAATCCTGCCCACGATGCGAATGTATTGCAGGCAAGGATGTAAAAGGACACACCTGTATAGCTTGCTTTCTCCACTAGTGTATGGTTTGTCATTCACTAACACTATTTTGATCAGGCAAAATTAACTATGTGGCCTTTCTGATCTAGAACATTGATATCGATTAGATTAGTTCCCATCTCCTGTACATATTTTGATTTTTGTGACATTTGTTCTTAATCCTACTGTATTTAATTGTCCCAACTTTGTGGCTGACAACATTTGATTGCCAATCCCTTTGATAGATCACAATTAGTTTGTTTTGTTAACCATTCCTAATTGCAGCTGTAATGTCTTGTGCCTGAATCAATATACAAACAATCCTTATACCAACAACTCATCTTTGTTATTACATTTCTGGTTCTGTGCAGGATTCACTTTCTTCTATTTGCAGTTAATTTCTTTTTACGACAATAATAAAACTCGAATGTAAACTTTCTGAATTTCTCACTCTTTACTACTAATGTAGTTCTCCAGTATTTGATTCATAGGGTACATGTTCCTGAAACTGTAATAGTTTTGCTTTTATTGTGTCTGTTGTTAACTTTGCAGTGTTTGCCTCTAACACCACAACTAAGAAGTCAAACTATGGTGTTAGATTTCAAAGCATGGCTGTTGCTTTTTCTTTGTCAACCACTTGTACACCAACAGACATTAACTACTGAGAGACAGACCTCATCCTGTCTATACAGTCACTCATACTTCTGCATTCATGTAACTTTGTATTATACAATGCACATCTCAAATATATTCTTCTCATGAGACCCATCTTGACATGCTTCCTGCAGTGCCATCCACGTGTCTCTAGCTGACATTTCCCATGAATTAGGGAGTATATATGTTGCTCCACATTTAAGGCTATGGCTCTCTCTACATCATCTGGGCTTGGACTATCACCAGAATTACTGCAACTTTTCAGTCTTTCTCGCTTTAGTTGAATTTCCATAGCAAACATTCATGTAGTATAGTTCTCTGCACCTTTTCGTATAATAAACCCCATAATAGGTGTAGCTACTTCATATGTGATCCTTACAGACATTATCAGGGAGCTTTTGTACTCCAAAAGGTCTTTGCAACAACACCTGTTGTTTTAAACACACTGGGGCAGATGTATTAACCTGGAATTGGGATAAAGAAGTGATAAAGCAGTGATAAGTGCATGGTGAAAATGCACCAGCCAATCATTATGGGTTTGAAAAATGACAGGAGCTGACTGGCTGGTGCATTATCACCTTCCACTTATCACTGTTTTATCACTTTTTTATCCATTCTCCAGGCTTAATACATCTGCCCCATTGTGCTGTTAGAGCTGCCTATGTCTTTACATGTGGCCAAGATGGTGCCTCTGTGCTACTCTGGCATTTGTAATAATCTACATTGTGTGTCTGAGATAATTCTATATATACACTTGACTTTTTCTGTGTGCCTGGGTCCCTTTTACATGTTGTAAAGATATGAGACAGGGGCTAAAACTGTATTTATGGCGTTTAAATCTTTATAGCGTGTAAAGTACTTTTTATTCCTTTTGTTCCATTATCTATCTTGCTTGTGTCACTATAATCCCATGTGTGTGTTCATTCGTTAGCCTATGTATTCTGTACTATAATCTTACTCAGGTAAATACAGGAGGGCTGTGACCTGACACCTAGTGCTGTCATGTTATGTTATTGTAGGAGGATGCCATTCTGTGTATGAGGTTATTACAAGTTATCATTGCTATGTCTATTGAGTCCATCTATGATCCTTATATGGTCACACAGGAAGTATGAGGGCCAGGTAATGTCTACCTGAAGATGCTCCTCCACAAGGGACAATCAGGACCTAAACCGATTTCCCTGTCATTGTTCCTTCTGTTTACTTTGCTCTGTTAAATCTTGGGCTCTCACAGACAACCCGGAGCCTGACCCAGCGTGTGGTCAGCAGGAGAAGGCAAGCTGTGGGAGGGAGAAGGGAAATACCTGATGTGGGATCCCACCAATCAGAAACCTGCATCTCCTCCCCAGGTGAGCGCGGCATGATGGGCATTTGGAAGGTTTTAAAAGAGGTTGCGCAGGTCAGCTCTGCATGTTAGTCGCAGGACTTTGGCTAAGGGGTGATACTCTGCCAGGGTACCTTGTGGAACGCATCACCAGTGCTGTGTGGACTTATACGTATTTACTACTGCATGGACTAATCTGCTATCACTGCTGTGTGGACTCAGTGATAGTTCTGCTGTGTGGACCTGTTTATCTGTTACTTCTGGGTGGAATTGCCGTGAACCTAAATCCTCTACTGGGACTTACTATCTGGACTGCTACCTGTATATTGTTTCTGTGCTATATATACCTCTGTTTCCTGTGTGATATCTACTCCTGTGTGCGGTGAGAAATAAACCATCACTTTGTTTTCATCGGCTCTGTGTCTGAGTGATTAGAAGAACCCTGTATCCTTACATTTGGCGGCAGCGACAGTGGGATAATTCAGACACCAACCAACGACCGCAAGAAGTGTGAAGGCCCAGCAGAGAACAGAGGATCAGGCCATATGTAATGCAAGAGGAACTGCAGTGAGGTGGTAGCAAGTGAACAGGTGTCAGTCCTGTGCAAGATAAAATGTTTCTAAGGAAAGAAAATGAACGCCTCAAGTCTCCCAGGGCAGTGGAGCTCGTGGATGGAGGTGTGTCGGTGTAACGGCAGGCTGGTAAGCCGGATCTGTTATTGATTATTACAAAGATGCAGTACATTTGGGAGTACTGCACTGAATCTAGGCAAATGATCAGCAGCTGGAGAGTATCCAGCATACAGGACAAATTGTGTTACCTGGGGGATGCATTCCTGCACTGTAAAAGTGAGGCAGCCTCATGGAATCTGCTGGGGGAGCCAGAGTTTGTATAATTCACAGAGGAAGTGATTGCTACAGTGACCCAAATGATGCAGAGAAGCCAATATTCTGAAGCTGAAGGGCAAGTCCAGAATAAATTATCTTCTGGGTTTGGAAATATCCAAAATGAGGCCGCTGCAACCCGGGCAGATGACTGAGGGGTCCGCCTTGCAAGTGCCTGTTACCAAGGGAGAAGAGTTATTGTCAGTGAGGCCCATAACCACATTGGAAGAAATGAGCATGGAGAAGCTGATAGCAGAATGCCAGCTGCGAGGCATCCCTTTCCAATTCTGTACTCGCCGGGAAATCCTCCAGCTTATTCTCCAGGATCAGGGGGATCCAACAAAAGCGTTCACTGATTATTGGACATGGATCCTTCATCTTGTTCCTTGGATGAGTGTGTGGGAACAGCTGGAGTGTCTGGAGGAGTGCTTCATTGTGGCAGAGGAAGAGGCAATGGATCAGCGGCTCCTGCATACCCCAGCATGGCGAGACCAGTGTTGCAGGGTGGATGCAGAAAGACACCGTCTGCAACAGCTTCTCCCACACCCAAAGGAAGCAGTTGCCCAGTGTACTATGCTGGGAGAGGCTAGCGCTGAAGTGAAGGCTATGCCCACAATACAGGCATCCCAGGAGGAGCTGCGCTACACCTTCCTTTTTGCTGAGGTGGAAGATGTAGACCTAGTAATCAGCTGCCAGGGAATCTATGAAGACTGTGCCCGAGAGATCACCATGGTTGGGGGAGTACTGTTCCACTCCCCGACTACAAACACACCAGTCACAGATGGACTTTTGCTTCAGGATGCCCAGCTTATTCAGCTGGGGGAGGCTCATCGCGATGGATTGGCAATGGCAACCCCATTTAATTCACTGAGGAAGGCTAATGAGAAAATGCCCTGTGTATATCCTGCTACCCTAACTCCACCAGAAGATTATGAAGAATTATTCTCATTTAACAATTTGGAGAATGAGGAGCTGCAATCTGAATACTGGTACGTACCCTGTGATTCAAAAGTGACATTGGTAGCAGAGACTGTTAACTTAATATCAGAGCAGGAACTAGAAAAGGATGTGTTGCACCACCGTAATACATTTGAAAGTGTTGTGGGCTGTATCTAAGTGCCAAGGGATGTGCCTGCCTTAAGCAAGATCCAAGCAACTACAGATCAAGTGGAGGTTGGGAGACGCCACTTGCTATCTCGTCTCCTTTACCTGGGTGAAGGCAGAGTGCAACTCACTCCCCTTCCATCTGCAGAGCAAGAGGAAGCTGTGGAGATAATTGTGGAATATTCAGTTGTTAAAACACTCACTGGTAGCCCACCAGCCACCAAGCTCGCGGCACTGGTGGGGGAGGAGGTTATCCAGGAGGAGGAGTGCGCAGAACGAACTGCAGGTGAGATACTGGCTTTTGAGGGGGGAGTGCTGGCACAGGACCAGCCTGAGCTGTTGACTCCCCTGCAGCCACCAGCTGAATTTTTCCTGAGGGAGGGTCCATCCTCAGCACTGGGCATTGAGCCCACATGTTGTACTGAAATTTGCCAGCCCCCTAGTTGGGGTTTGAGGAAGGAAGGACTGGACAGAGTTGCGGAAGTGCTGGGGGCAGAACCCCGACATTGGCCTGCCTTTAGGCAGCTGTTACTTGTGCAAGGGGGGGAGGTGGAAAGTACTCCCTGCCCCGTTGTGCCAGAGGCAAAGGTATTAGTACACACAATAGGTGGCCCGAGTGTAAGAGTTTGCCATGTTGCAAAGTGGGGATACCAAACATCTGAATTGCTAAATCCCCTGTTGGTAAAAATCAATATGTCATATTGTAATATTGTCCTTGCTGGTTGTTTAACAACCCTGCCTCCCTGTGGGACTCAGGTGTACATACGCATAAGTTTCTCTGCCCTGCACCCACTGCTCCGGGTTGGTAATGTTTCCTCAACACTTTGGAACGCGAAATAAAAAGTAGAGGAAGGAATGTAAAGATATGAGACAGGAGCTAAAACTGTATTTATGGCGTTTAAATCTTTATAGCGTGTAAAGTACTTTTTATTCCTTTTGTTCCATTATCTATCTGGCTTGTGTCACTATAATACCATGTGTGTGTTCATTCGTTAGCCTATGTATTCTATACTATAATCTTACTCAGGTAAATACAGGAGGGCTGTGACCTGACACCTAGTGCTGTCATGTTATGTTATTGTAGGAGGATGCCATTCTGTGTATGAGGTTATTACAAGTTATCATTGCTATGCCTATTGAGTCCATCTATAATCCTGTATGGTCACACAGGAAGTATGAGGGCCAGGTAATGTCTATCTGAAGATACTCCTTCACAAGGGACAATCAGGACCTAAACAATTTCCCTGTCACATTGTTCCTTCTGTTTACTTTCCTCTGCTAAGTCTTGGGCTCTCACAGACAACTCAGAATTGTATTTTACCCAATCACAAGTCCAGTAGCTTAACGAGCAATGCGGTTTATTGGTAAGTGAAAATACAGCCAAATTCTCTATTACACTGGTTGAGGCATAAAGCGGAGTATATAGGGGAGTGGGGTTGGGACAGCTCACCAGCCTTCTGGATGTGAATAGTGGCACAGGGTGCTGGAACAGCAGTCAGGGCCGTCTTTTCGTATGGGCTCAATGGGCTCTTGCCCAAGGGCCCCAGGAGTATAAGGGCCCTTGGTTGATAGCTGAGGGTCCCCTCTTTCCATGGGTACCAGATTTTTGAAAATCGGCCCTGGGGAACCGGAGATATCTGACTTGAAAGCAGTGGTCCCCATCCAAGCCTGTTAATTGCTCTTCCCAACCAGATATCTCAGGTTCTGTCTGACTTAGAGTTTTTATGAGGGTATACTCCAAAAGCTGTGACTCTCCACTTTTGGAGCACACTAGCAGCTTATCTCTACTATGCCCAGAACCAGAGATATCAGCCTTCAAGCAGCTGGTCCCTGCTCCAGCTCCACACGCCTAATATGCAGTTTTATATATTCATTGGTGAATTGCTCTGGCTCCTGAGCTCTGATCCATAAGTCCCCAGAACCTCCTGAAAGGTGGGACTCTCCAGTTCTTTATACCATTTAAAGCTAAGAAATATATTTTCAGGAACTTGAGATATCTGCAATCAAGCAAGCTGCACTCCCACCAGAAAATGATGAATATTAAGCCTACTCCACTATACACCCCTCCCCTGCGTATTAAACCATGCCCTACCACCCTGGAAGTCATGTACCAGGGCTTCTTCATTCAAACCAATGCCCCCTTCTACAGTTTAGCCCCATCTGTGCAGTAAAGGAGTAATTAGCAGAAATTACTGCTCCAGGTCCTACATGCTGAGCGGAAGATAGAACACCCCCTACCGCCCGCGGGACATCAAAGCTGCCGCTGATAGCACCACCCACCCCTAACACTGGAGGATGGGTAGGGGCCCCAGTGCATTGCTGTGCCCAGGGGCCTACATTGCTGTTAAGATGGCCCTGACAGCAGTATTGCAGGTTAAAAGTAGCAAGTCTCTTGGAAGTAAGGGGGAGATATCCGTCTCCCACTATATCACTCTACACAGTAATAAGGTGGCGCAGCACATGTACAGTAGTAACTCCAGCTGCCATCTTTGTAAGGGAATGAAGCATCATACCCTGAGTATCCATATTGGAGAATGCACAGCAGCACTCTCCCATTCTAACATAAACCATCTTCTATTTTATTACCAAATACAGCAACTTCATTATTGTAGCCAATTCATACTAATTCTGTTCACCTATATGCATTAGAAATCGAAGTACTAGAAAAATAATAGTTTCAACATTTTTATTGTCAAATAATTGGGCAGTTCCGGGAAACCTTGGATACAATACAGATCCAGGTAGGAGTTCTCTAATAATAAAATTAGCTAAATAATATTGTGTTACTCTTGTCAATATACAGTATAATGATTGTTTCCAGTAATGACAGTATTTAAAGTCCTGTCATTGTTCGACCATTAAGACTATAAAATTTGAAAAGACAGCTTTGAGACGGAGGCTGAAATGTCTGCACAATCAAACCTTTTTTTTGTTGTTGCATATATGCTTTTGAGTAAACACGTGGAATAAGGCTGTGATTCTAGTATTCAAAGGCTGTGATTCTTGTAGGCAGACTTCTTGTCAGCAATCCTACTGGAGAACATAGCAAGTAGGCACAGAGCCTGAAATGGAAAATTACAGATTGTTAGCAGTTAGATGAGAGGGGCAAAAACAGTATAAATTTACATGTATACAGGCGCATGCAAAGACAGTAGCTTTTGCTGAAAGGTCTCCGTTTCCTATCAAGAATGTAAAAAAGAGTAATAGACAAATTAACTAAACAGCAGTTTCCAGATCATTTCTAATGCTGTATGCCTGATACCTAAACACATCTTTTTTTGTTCTGACATAGATGGTGATTAAAAGTTGTGCAATTTGCATCACGTCTTTGGACGGTTTCCCTGTCAATCATGATGCGGCTTAAAGGCACTGGGTGAGAGATCTGCACATGTGCAGAGCAGCATCTACTCAACTTGTGCAGTCAGTCTGTAGTTGACTCGTGATTGGCTGAGTGGCATGTCCAGGTAAGTATGGAATACATTTAAAACATAACTTTAAATATATCTAATACATTTTCAGATAGAGACATACACAACATTTAACATATACTGTATTACTGTATATTGTTTGGGTAATCAAAACCAAAATAAATTTTTTGAAAGTGGTTCCCAAAATAAAACACATTGGTGGAAACTTACTAAAGTCAACTTGGAAATTTACTAAACACAAATTATGACAATTCGTTTTGAGATACACTGCTGTCCACACACATTCGAATCAATAGACCATCGGTCAAACACGGTTGTTTGTTCACATACACCTTATACAACACAGGAATTTACTAAGAATTAATACTCTCAATCACTGCCGACAATAGCCAAACACTGCAAGAAAAGCATGGACTTCATACAGAAATGTAACTTTCAAATAGACCTGCTTTTGCCTGACATGTTTGGAGAACCATGCATGGATCAGTGAGATACATGCATGCTTCTCTGTCTAAAAGTGTGTGAAATAGTTAAAAATAAAAATTGCTTGGGGGTCCCCCTGCTAAGCATAACCAGCCCCGGGTTCTTTGAGTCGGCAATGGTTGTTAAAATACAAATTGCACATTTTAACAACCAGCAAGGGGCTCTTGGACCGATCCTGGTTCCAAAAATACGGGGAACAAAAGACGTAGGGGTCCCACGTATTTTTAAAACCAGTACCAGGCTCCACTAGCCAAGGAGATAATGTCACAGCCGGGGACACATTTATACTGGCTGGGCTTCCCTGGGGGAGTGGGGACCCCCCCAATAAAGGGGTCCACCCCTCCAGGCACGCAAGGGCCAGGGATGAAGCCCAGGGCTGTCCCTCCTACCTGTAGGCTGTGGATGGCAGGCTGATAGTCCATGTGTAAAAAAAATATTAATATTGTCTGTTACCTGTGGAAGTACAGGTGCCAGCAAGCCTGCCCGCATTCTGGTACTTGGAGAACCACAAGTACCAGTGTGCGGGGCATTAGAGGGCCCGCTGGTACCTGTAGTTCCACCTGTAAAAGAAATATTACAATAAAGACAGTACACACACAGTGAAAGTACAATTTAGTTAAACATACATGCACACTTACACACTCACACATACTTACCTAGTGTCCCATGGAGCCCCTCGGTCCCCTTGTCAACGTAGAATCCACGGGTACCTGTAAATAAAAAAATTATACTCACCTAATCCAGTGTAGGGTAGACCGCAAGGTTTATTGAGATCACTCATTATATATATATATATATATATACACTGTATGTATATATATATATATATATATATATATATATAAAATTAGATGTGTACCCATCACATTTCTCAGCCGCATCACCATCCTCAGCCCCATCATCATCCTCAGCCCCATCACCATCCTCAGCCCCATCACCTTCCTCAGCCACAGCCCATCACCTTCCACACTCCCTTCCTCAGCCCCATCACCTTCCTCAGAGCCATCTTAACAGCAGTGTGGGCCCCTGGGCACAGCAATGCACTGGGGCCCCTACCCACCCATCAGTGGTAGGGGTGGAGGGAGCATTCAGCGGCAGCTTTGATGTCCCGCGTGCGGTAGGGGGGGTTCTATCTTTTGCTCAGCATTTAGAACCTGGAGCAGTAATTTCTGCTAATTACTCCTTTACTGCACAGATGGAGCGGGAAGGAGAACACAACTGTAGAAGGGGACATTGGGCTGAAATAAGGGGCCCTGGTACATGACTTCAAGGGTGGTAGGGGGTGTTTAATGCGTAGGGGAGGGGTCAATAGTAGTGTGGGCTTATAATTCATAATTTTAAGGTGGGAGGGCAGCTTGCTTGTCTGCAGATATCTCCAGTTCCTGGAAATAGATTTCTTAGCTTTAATGGGATTTAAAAAAAAAACAAAAAACTAGAAAGTCCCACATTTCAGGAGATACTGGGGACTTGGGGATCAGAGTTCAGAAGCTAGAGCAATCCACCAACAAAAACATAAAACTGCACATTAGGCATGTGGAGCTGGAGCAGGGACCAGCTGCTTGAAGGCTGATATCTCTGGTTCTGGGCATAGTAGAGACAAGCTGCCAGTGTCCACCGAAAGGGGAGAGTCCAATCTTTTGGAACATACCCTCAGAAAAACTCTAAGTCAGACAGAACCAGAGATATCTGGCTGGGAAGAGCAATTAACAGGCTTGGATGGGGACCACTGCTTTGAAGTCAGATATCTCTGGTTCCCCAAGGCCGATTTTCAAAAAATCTGGTACCCCTGGAAAGAGGGGACCCTCAGCTATCAGCCTGGGGCCCTTTTACTCCTGGGGCCCTTGGGCAAGAGCCCATTGAGCCCATACGAAAAGACAGCCCTGACCTTCCTCAGTTGCGATCACCATCCTCGGTCCCCATCACCCACCTCAGCCCCATTACCTTTCTCAGTCCCATTACCATCCTCAGCCCCAATCAACTTCCTCAGCCCCATCACCATCTTCAGCCCCATCACCATTTTCAGCCCCATTACCTTCCTCAGCCCTATAACCTTCATCAGACCCCATCACCTTCCTCAGACCCCCTCACCGTCCTTAGCCACAGCCCCATCACCTTTCTCTGCCACATCACCACGCTCAGCCACAGCTCCATAATCTTCCTCAGCCCATCACTTTTCTCAGCCCCATCACCATCCTCATCCCACAGCCCCTTCCCCAGCCACATAATCTTCCTTAGCCCCCAGCCCCATCACCATCCTCAACCCCATCACCATCCTCAGCCCTATCACCTTCCTCAGCCCACAGCCCCTTTCTCAGCCCACAGCCCCTTTCTCAGCCCACAGCCCCATCACCTTCCTCAGCCCCATTACCATCCACAGCCCCAACACCATCCTCAGCCACAGCCCCATCACCGCCCATCCTAGAGCCACAGCCTCATCACCTTCCTCAGCCCCACCACCATGCTCAACCACAACCCCATCACCTTTCTCATCCCTATCACCATCCTCAGCCACAGTCCAATCACCTTCCTCAGCCACAGCCCCATCACCATCTTCAGCCCCACCACCATCTTCAGCCCCATCACCTTCCCCAGCCCCCATCATTTTCCTCAGACCCCATCACCTTGCTCAGCCCACAGCCCATTCCTCAGCCTTATCACCATTCTCAGATCCCATCACCATATTCAGCCCCAACACCTTCTTTAGCCCCATTGCCTTCTTCAGCCCCATCATCATCCTCAGTCCTCATCACCTTCCTCAGACCCAATCACCTTTCTCAACCCACAGCCTCTGCCTCAGTCCACAGCCCCAATATCTTCCTAAGCCCCATCACCATCCACAGCCCCATTATCAGCCACAGCCCCATCATCATCCTTAGCCCAATCACTATCCTCAGCCCCAGCCCCATCACCTTCCTAAGCCCTATCACCATCCTCAGCCACAGCCCCATCACCTTCCTCAGCCACAGCCCCATTACCATCCTCAACCACAGCCCCATTAACTTTCTCAGCCCTATCACCATCCTCAGCCACAATCCCACCACCTTCCTCAGCCCATAGCCCCTTCCTCAGCCCTCATCACCTTCCTCAGCCCCATCACCTTTCTTAGCCCCATTACCTTTCTCAGTCCCATCACCATCCTCAGCCCCCATCAACATCCTCAGCCTCCATCACCTTCCTCAGCCCACAGTCCCTTCCTCAGCCTCATCACCATCCTCAGACCTCACACCTTCCTCAGCCCTTTCACCATCTTCAGCCCAAAACCCTTCCCTCAGCCTACTTCAGCATGTGCGACATTACCTATGATGTCATGCCAATGTGCCATTGACTGTAGGGTCACACCGGACACAGACCACATCTGGGAAGAGCCCAGTGCTGCCCATACCAGGCTGCAAGGGAGCTGCGCCATGGGTAAGGGTCCTGGCAGTGGCCGCACAGTGATCTCTGATATTTGTGTCACTTGGAGCTTGCGTTCGACCTGAACCGCCCTCCCTACACTTCTGGTTCCAAGTGGAACTGAGTCCCGGCTCAGGTGTGTTGTCAGTTTGGAATTCTGATTTAAAACCAAACTTGAGTTTTGGATTTCATGTAAACAGGTCTAAATTACAGGATTTTAGCAGTTTTTATATATTTTTATATTTGTTTTTATCAATGTAATCAATTTTTATCGATTGAAAAGGAATCCAAAACCGAACCAAAAACCGAATCCGCACCAAAACACTTGATGATGATTTTGCCAAAGGCAAAGCCAAAACACAATGATTTAGAACCAAAACTAAAACAATGGGGTCTGCGCACATCTCACTTCTTATCACATAAGAAAAGATAAAACCTGAAGAAATGAAGAAAATAATAAAGAGAACAGGGATAGAAAAAGGTGGAGGGGTGTAAAGGAGAGTTAGGATGGGATACTGTGCAGACACAAAGCTAATAAAAGGAGGTCAGTTTTTCTATTAGTAGAAAAGGCTTTTAAGAATTATTCCCTAAGAAACTCAGTGTCTGGGTATAAGAGCCTTTTATGTAGCAGGAGATTAGAATGCAGTCCAGCTAAACCACACTGCCACTGGGGGCTGAGAAAAAGACATCATCCATGACAATATAGAAGTCAAGGCATTGACACTATTCCATGCTGTTGAAGCGATATGAAAGCGCCAATGAAACAGTACTGCCCTGGTAGCTGTATTAATGTGTTTAAGAACAGATGTTTTTTATACTTGTAAACAGGAATGTCCTAATGAGAGAGTAACACAAAAAGCAGGGTTGGAGGGAACAAACTAACCCAAAATTTGAGAAACAAAGGCTATGATCTTATGCACGAATTTAGTTATCAAAGGGCGATCCCATCAAGAATGGATAAGTGTACCTGTCTTCTTTAAAGTATCTCCAGCAGAGATGGGATACAGTAGGGTAATATTTGTGGAGAGTGACCGGGCAATGATACTACCTGGTCATCACCTTATATTGAGTTTCCTGCACCTCCAGACTAGATGAACAAGCATTGGCAATGTTGTAAACCTTTTCCTAGTTATCCTGTATGCCTCTAGATGCGATATCCCTGTCTCAGTCCTCTGCAAAGAGGAGGCAGGGCCGGTTCTAGCCCTTGTGGTGCCCCTGGCAAAAATAGGGGTGTGGCTTCATAAAGGGGCATGGTCAGTTATGCCCCCTGTAGAGTTATGCCCCCGTTTGTGCCCCCAGTAGAGTCGTGCCCCCATTTGTGCCCCCAGTAGAGTTGTGCCCCCGTTTGTGCCCCCAGTAGTATTGCCCCCAGTAGAGTTGTGCCCCCGTTTGTGCTCCAGTAGAGTTGTGTCGCTTACAAAAAAATAAAAAATAAAAAAAAATGAATACTCACCATCCCCGCTGCTGTTTCCCGACCGCTGCTGACCTCCGTCTCCAGCCGCCGGCGCCGCTCTTCGGATCCATGGGATAGACGTCATGACATCTCTCCCGTAGCACATCATAGACACTAGAGGTCAATTATGACCCCCTAGCGTCTATGTGCCGGTCCCACAATGCTGTGCGGTGCGTGATAACATCATCGCGCACCACACAGCAGTGACAGCACAGCACCGGGGGGACCCCACCAGTAGCAGATCTTGCCACGGCAGCGGCGCCCTCCAGATGGCGGCGGCACCCTCCGGTAGGCGGCACCCCGGGAAAAAATCCTGCTACTGAGAGAAGGCTATTGGTAAACAGACCGTTCAGTAGGAGTTTATAAAAACCTGAGATAGTATGAGTGGGAGCAGTGTGGTGGGAGCACATAGATACAAAGAGTGTCATGTCCCTAGCAAATACAGAAAGTCCACAAAAGAAGAAGCAAAATGTTGAATCTGTAAAAAGAATCAATAACTCTGGTCAGTTAGTGGGGTGGTAGTAAAGCTCCTGAAAGAACAGAACCTACCAACAGTGATTAAAAGGCCCATTCTACTAAGCACATCTGCTAAGTAAATGCAAACTGTCCCAAGACTCCAGGTGGAAAGACGGTATTGTGTAAAATGGGAGACCCCACTTCTAGTGCACAGCCTGCTCCATGTCTCTAGCATAGGACCAACTGTCATGCTCCCGCGGTACTCTAAAATAGAGTGGGCTATCTTTTAGGGTATGTACAGTACATGGGCGCCATCTTGGAATCAACCATCTTGAATCTAAGTCAGTTTTTTCAAATGGAAAGGGGGTTGTGTAACATGAAAAAAAAGTGTTGTAAAACCATAACTGCTATTTCAAATCTGTTTGAAACTATAAACTTGCAATACAAGTTATCAGTCCCGCACCAACTTACACAACATCCAAAGAAGCTATGCTTACACATATATACATATATATGTTACCAATATAAGTAGTGTTATTTATGAACAATTTTGCAACACTTTATCATTGGTGGTGCTCCCAAAAAAACTTTTTGTAGAACAGCTACAAGTAAAAATAGGGAAAGAAAATACAAACTATATACAAACTATAAACTTTTCAGCAAATTCTGATGGTGTTGACATGTTACACGACCATTTGGCTTAGATTCAAGATGGCCAGTTTCAAGACGGTGCCCATGTTCGGTACATACCCTAAAAGATAGCCCACACCGCCCATACCTTACTGGAGTATTCAGTTTTCCCATTTCCTGCACAGTTTTTGAAACAAAAGGGTGTACTGTGACTTTTGAATACCCTGTATATCAGGTATGGGGAACCTTCGGCACTCCAGCTGTTGTTGAACTACACATCCCAGTTTGCCCTACAACAGTTTTAGCATGGCCAACAACTGCTGACGGGCCGAAGGTTTCCCATCCCTGCTGTATATGTATACAGGTTGAGTATCCCTTATCCAAATGCTTGGGACCAGAGGTATTTTGGATATCGGATTTTTCCGTATTTTGGAATAATTGCATACCATAATGAGATATCATGGTAATGGGACCTAAATCTAAGCACAGAATGCATTTATGTTACATATACACCTTATACACACAGCCTGAAGGTCATTTTAGCTAATATTTTTTATAACTTTGTGCATTAAACAAAGTGTGTCTACAGTCACACCATTCATTTATGTTTCACATACACCTTATACACACAGCCCGAAGGTCATTTAATACAATATTTTTAATAACTTTGTGTATTAAACAAAGTTTATGTACATTGAGCCATTAGAAAACAAAGGTTTCACTATCTCACTCTCACTCAAAAAAGTCCGTATTTCGGAATATTCCATATTTCGGAATATTTGGATATGGGATACTCAACCTGTATATACATACATTCACATACATAATATAATCTTTTTGGGTACCATAACTATCATAATAAGCAACGGCTGAAGTTCCTTTTTGCGACCTTGTAAATCCCAATTATCAAAATTTGCACAAAGCATCCCTAGAGGATCTTGAACCAGAGAGACCTTACATATCTATTAATAAACATCATAACTTTATTCCAGAACTTCCTAAACTCCCCACAGTTCCACATATAATGATAAAAAGATGCTTGTGGACCTTTAAATTTTAAACAATAACCCGATACCCCTGGAATAATGTGTTTCATCTGGCCCTGGGAAATATGCCCTATGGAGGGTTCGTAAATGTACTTCTTGTAATTGTAACAAGGTTGAATGCTATTTTTTTTTCTGTATATTTAAGAAGAGAAGATGATGTCTTTTGAGATATGTCTTCTGCCCATTTCTGTACACATGTAGACCATAATTTCTCTGTAGAAGGCAGCAAGTCTATATATAAATATGTTATTTTATAAGCTAGGGTACCACATAATTTGAGAAGAGATTGTGGTTTATCAGGAGTATCTGGGGCAATCATAGGGAAAGGAATAGCTTGAATAAAGTGTCGGATTTGTAAATACCTAAAAAAATATTTTTGTGACATATCAAACTGTGAACAGAGTGTCTGAAAAGAATCTAAATTGCCGTCTGGATCAAACATATCTTTAATAGCACTGATCCCTTTCAACCTCCATTTAAGAAATAAAACATTATCTAACCCCGGGGGAAAAGATGGGTTGCCCAAAATATTTGGAGACAGTGTGACATCTACCAAGTTTGGAATTTATTTGAAGCCAAGCAAAGTATGTATCCTTATACAAAACATTATTGAGAACAATAGATGGTAATTCAGACTGTGCGACATGTAGGAGAGCAGCTAAAGAATAAGGAGAAAGTAGGGCTTCTTCTAGCTCAGAAATATGAACTCGAACTAGTGAGACAATCTATAATGTCTAATAAACACTGCATCTGTCATTTCCAAGATATTTAGGACCCCCAGTTCGCCTTCATTTTTACCCAAAAACAATTTAGTTCTAGCAATACAAGGTTTCTTCCCCTACCAAATGAAACAAGAGAATTAAAGCATGATATTTTGGGAATTAGAATGGGAGATTGAGAGCATCTGGATGAGATATCCCAGTTTAGGAAAAATAACTGACTTTAATAATGCCACTCTCCCCATCAGTGATAAGGATAGAAAATGCCAGGTATTTAATAATTTTGTTATTTCAGCTATAATTGGGAGAAAGTTCATCTTATAAAGATCAGATATGTGATTAGGAACATAAAAATCCAAGATATTTAATATTTAAGGACACAGCATGCAATTGAGACAAACATTGTAGAAGAAAAGAAGGATTCCCACTATCCGGCATATAGAGCACTTCAGACTTGTGAATGAGTAATTCTAATATATTTAGCACAGATTTGGGAAGATCTGAGACATATAGTAGCATGTCATTAGCAAAAAGACTGATTCTTGGTGTTAACGCTCCTGAGTACTACTAATACCCATATGGCTGAGTATGGCAATAGCTAATGGTTCAAGGGCTAAGGCGAATAATAATGGTGATAATGGACAGCTTTGCTGTGTGCCTTTCTGAACCATGAAAGGAGAAGATATATATTCATATCCTAGAATTGTCATATAAAGTTTTTATTAAGAATATAAATTTCACTGGGAATTCAAAACCTGATTAAGGAGTCTATTTACTAAGCCTTGGATGAAGATAAAGTAGACGGTGATAAAGTACCAGCCAATCAACTCCTAACTGCCATGTCAAAGGCTGGGTTTGAAAAATGACAGGAGCTGGTTGGCTGCTACTTTATCTTCTTCCACTTTATCTCCACCCAAGGCTTAGTAAATACACCTCATAGTCTTAAATAATTGATACAATGTGACTAGTTCGAGAACCTTTTCTGCATCCATGGAGATGTGTCTTGTTGACCTTCAATACCACACCCACATTGGGCTAGTTGGGAAATGTGTGGGGAGTCGTTTGTATTAAGTGGCAGTTACTTTACAAAGAGATTCTAGAGACAATGCTATCGGGTGTGGTATTGAAGGTCGACAAGACTGAGGTCGACAGTGTCTAGGTCGACCACTATTGGTCGACAGTAAGTATGTCGACCTGGTTTCTAGGTCGACAGGGACTCTAGGTCGACAAGTCAAAAGGTTGACATGAGTTTTTACATCTTTTTTGCTGTCGTTTTCGCCGTACAGTGACCGGGACCCCAATAAGTGCACCGCTTCACTCGCTATGCTTTGGGCAAGGTGCCTTGCTCCGCAACCTCTGCGCTCGGCACAGGTTACCGTTCCCAATCGTAGTTCACATGGATCGTAAAGTATGAAAAAGATCCAAAAAAGAAAAAAAAGTGAAAAACTCATATCAACCTTTTGACCTATCGACCTAGAACATGTCGACCTAGAGACCCTGTCGACCTGGAAACCCTGTCGACCTAGTTACTGTTGACCAATAGTGGTCGACGTAGACACTGTTGACCTAAGTCTTGTCGACCTAGAGACCAGATACCCCCTATTTTATCCTTGAAATTGTCAAACGTACAATAAGTATAATTGGACAAAGTTTTGGGGATGGGTTTGAGAAAATCAGCTGAGGACCCTGTGGTACTGGTTCTGTCTAAATCAGGCTTGTCAAACTCAAAATATTAACTGGGACAAATAATAAAGGTCTAAGTCTTGTGTGGGCTGCAGGAAAAAGTCTTAAATGCAACTTTATAATCAAAGAGATGTCAAGTATCAGGAAGAAAACAACTTTAATAGTGTGAGCTCATATATCACTGTGCAGTCCCCTCTCCTGTAAAATACATGTCAGTGTGAGCTAGTAGAATGTTTCACCTCCAGCCACATACACCCTGGTATCCACTCTCGCTCCTTGTGTCCCCTCCAACCACAAGCCCTCTGTGCCTCCTGTATCTATTTAGCCTCCAATCCCTGTGCCAGCCTCCTCCAATTTACCTTCTTCGCAGAAAGACATTTTTCTATCCAGGTTCCAGAAGAATCCTCCTGCAAGTAGGGCAGCTGGGTACACAGGGCAGCCGGGTACACACACCTACAGGGTGTGATGGCTTCAGGTATGCGGCAGGTGGCAGAGCTTTGCAAAGGCAGCTGGGCATGTGCAGAAGCTCCCCCTGTGCAATGCAAACGCAGGACTTAGTGAGGGGGGTTTCCACGGGAGTGTGTGTATGTATATATGTATGTATGCATGTGTGCATGTATGTGATATATATAAATATAAATATATGACAAAAAGTAGGCACTCACTTTTGCAGTTGCTCAATGCCGAGGTGCCTTATATGTAATAGGTGTAATGGTTTCCTGGGTGGAAACTGGTGTGTGTCCTCTCCGTGCAGTAGAAACCATGCGGCAATCAGCGGTCTTTGTGAGTAAATTAATGTAAGTACAAAAGGCATAGTGTACTGACGTTTTAACTCCACGCAGGGCATTTTTTTCAAGCCTACGGCATAGCACCCTGAAAAAAACGCCTTGTGCGGAATTGAAACGTCGGTACAGTATGCGTTTTGTACTTTAATGCATTCATTTTCTCACAAAGACCGCTGATTGGCGCATGGTTTCTACTGCACGGGGGGGGGGAGGGCACACCAGTCTCCACCCAGGGAACCATTGCACCACACACACACACACACACACACACACACACACACACACACACAAGCACACACACATACATAAATAACTACAAATACATACACACACACACACACGGTTGTATGCATACTGTTCCACCAGGCTGGGAGCAGATCAGCAGCAGGGTGATGATGGAGGGAGCTACTGTGGCCGAGCATGCGCAGCCAGCAGCTTCCCCCTCTACCCCTCCGGACAGTCTATAAGTAGAGAGCTATGGTAGCTCCCCGCTGCTGCAGCAGTGCAGCGTCTCCGCGGTCGTGAATGCGATTGTGGCTTTTTACTGAGACGGAGACAGCTGTGTCTCCGTCTCAAAAATAGAAGATTCAGCTTATCCGGGTGGGGGTGGGAGGGTGGGTGGTTCCAAATACTTGGAAACCCCCCCTGCGTGCGCCATTGCCCCTGTGGACTTTTCCCCATCTCTGTGACTTTCTTCTCGCATATGTGCAGAACGGGTAAATGTGGCCCTATCAGAGCTAAGCACCAATCACGAGACATAGGCCAACAGTAACTCATCCAGTGGCGGCAGGCCGCATTCCAATCTTAAAAAAAAAGTAAACTTGGGACGCAAAAGTATGCGTTGTGGGCCGCGAGTTTGACATGTCTGGTCTAAATGTTGGGGAGGCATTATGCAGTGTGAATGCCTGCTGACCATTTTGACATTGACAATTAAATTGATGGTCAAAAATGCCAAGTCATGGATCAACATTCTTTTGTATCAGTTGTAAACTCTCAGAGGGGAATTGTTTGCAGTTGTTAGTGAGTGGGATCAATGTGGGGGGCAGCAGTGATAGGCATGACAGTGGTAATATAGGCATATGAAAGGGGCTTGAATGTGTGGCAATATAAGGGACAAATTAGCAGATTTCAGGTCTTGCTGTGGTAAGTGCAGCAGCAGAGCGCAGTATATATTTGGCATTATTGGACACTGTACAGAGAGACCATTCTTTATTGATTTTTTTTTCTTTATTGCAAGAATATCTGCTCAAGTATTTCCTCAGCATTCCGGAAAGCAGACAAAACAAGACAGATGACATATTGTCAGAATGGGATCCCATCAGGATCCCAACATTCGGGATCCTGGCAGTCGGAATACCAACACTGGGATCCCCACATGGAACACCTGGATCCCGAACGTAAGTATGCCAGGGCTGCTGAGGGGCAGACCATGAGGTGGGGGAGTGGGATAGGTTTAGGCCTGTGGGGGGAGGGTTAGGCTGTGGGAAAGGGAAGGTTAGGTGCAGGCTGCGGGGAAGGGGGTTTAGGGTTAGGTACCACCGTGGAGGGTTAGGATTAGACTGCGAGGGAGGGGGGGGGGGATTTAGGGTCAGGCTGCGGGAAAGGTGGGATAGGGTTGAGGCGGTGTATAGGGAGTTAGGTATTTAATTAGTAAGTGTCATGATTTTAATCACCAGGATGTCGCTGTCGTTATTTTGACAGCCGGCATCACAAGCACTAAAATTACTTATATATATTCTGTCTAAGGAAGTAGGTTAAAGTATATGGATTTTAAGACAGCATTTCATGGAGGAGTTAAAGACATTGACATTTATTCATAGAGGGAATGGGAACCTATAGATCAAGGCTGGCCAAACCGATCCTCGAGATCTACCAACAGTTCATGTTTTCCAGGCCTCCTGGAGATCTGTAGAATTGTCAGTTAGGAATGAATGCAGCACATCTTAATTAGTAATGACTACACCTGTGCACCAGCTAGGTGGTCTGGAAAATGTGAACTGTTGGTAGATCTCGAGGACCGGATTGGCCAGGCCTCCTATAGATGGATTAACACAGAGAAGGAGCTGAGAGATGACATATATGTAAAAAAATAAATAAATTGTGCACGCATTGCGGGGCGGCACCACACACATGCTGGGTGGCCCCCAGCATGTGAGTAGATGGACGCAGATCATGCTGCGGGAAGCTAGATCTGTGTCCATCTTTGAATAACCCCCACAGAGCACAGATATTACGCTGAGTGTTACTGAGAATATGTAATCATTCACATCACCCCTGCCGAGTGGAGCTCACACTCTATATTCTCGAACATGTATGAGGGACATTTATTGTCAAAAGGCAAATAACCTTCAGTATGTTCTTGGGGGAGGAAATTGTAATACCCAGAGAAGAAACACGCAAACACATTGAGCACATACAAACCCAACACAGATTGGGCACTGGTCAGAATCAAATCCATAATCCAATTGCTGTGAGGCAGAAAAACTAATTGGCATCTGTAGATTTTGCATACATTCCTAATGTCAACATGGTTGTAATGTTAACATGCGTCATATTGATGTGCATAGTATGTTGACTCTGACCAGGTCAACATTCGTCAAGTTGACACAGATGAATTTATGATATGATTAAAATGTCAACTACACAGTGTGTCCCAGTGCAGTGATGACTTTCCTGCTATTGTATCTCCAGCATCTCCAGCAGTGTCTTCTGGGTCTTGTCGTCACTTAATGGTAAATTACAGCTGTTATCCGGCAGTGCGTAACACCCCTAACTTTAATCTTAGCCCTAACCCCTAACCGTCCCCTCAGTGTCTAACCCTAATCCTATCCTTTCCTCCATCAGTCTAACCCCCACCCTTGCCTCCCACAGCCTAACCCTCCCCTCCTGGTACCTAATCCTCCCCTCCAACGCCCTCACCCTCCCCTTTGGCAGCCTAACACTAACTTTCCCCTTCCGCAGCCTAACCCTCTCCTCACGCAGCCTAACCCTCCCCTCCCCTCCTGCAACCTAACCCTCCCGTCCTGCAGCCTAACCCTCCCCTTCACCAGCCTAACCCTAATCTTCCTCTTGCATGGTCTAACTCTCTCCTCCTGCAGATTAACCCTAACCTTCCCCTTCCACAGCCTAACCCTCCCCTCCAGCAGCCAAACCCTCCCCTCCAGCACCCTCAATCTTCTCTTTGGTAGCCTAACCCTAACCGTCCCCTTGCACAGTCTATCCCTCTCTTCCGACAGCCTAACCATCACCTGCCCAACCTGCAGCCTAACCCTCCTCTCCCGCAGGCTAACCCTCCTCTCCTGCAGCCTAACCCTTCCTTCCAGTACCCTCACCCTCCCCTCTGGCAGCCTAACCCTAACCCTCCACTCCCACAGCCTAACCTTAATGTCAGCATTCTGCAGCCTAACCCTCCTCTCCCACGGCCTAAATCTAACCTTCCCCTTCCACAGCCTAAACCTCACTCACCAGCAGCCTAACCCTAATGTCAGCGTTCTGCAGAATGTTAATATTTCACATGATGACATTGTGAACATGTGGACATTTTGCAGATATCCACATGTTTTATGTCGACATAACTGTCTACATTATAAAAGTCAACACTGTGATTGGTTAGTTTGGGATGCAGTCAAAATATCACCAATGTGCACATGAAATACACAACCAGTGAGAAAATACAGATCTGTTCTCAGTGTGGGTGTGACACATGCTTATAAACACGCACCGTTTCGCAGAATGTATTGGAGAGTGTATTTCCAGGAACTGCTCTTTGTTAATTATGAAATTATATTCCCAATTGAGCAACAAATAAGGGAAGTAGTAACTAGGATCTTATACAGAGCTGAAAGGCATTGTGCAATCAGATGGGAGGTATGTACTGTAACTATTGGTGACCTCAGTTCAACTATAATCATAACTAATTACTGTTTTGCACAATGTCAGATCCTTTCAAACCAATTCACCTGTCAATCCTGAATTTACAAACCATAGAAAATGTATAGTACCAATGCTAGCCACACACCTTTTTTGTTGTGCCAGGTATTATTATTATTATAATAATGATTAGTATTATATTTTATTTATAAGGCTACAAAGCACCACAAGGGTTCTGTTCCACCATAAAAGTGGAAGAAAGTGAAAACAGGATCCATAAGTACAGAATAATATATAAAATCACAGATACACTGAATTACAGCAAGCAGTTAGCATGATTAAGTAGAGAAGACAAGGGAGCCTACAGTCTACAGGGGACATGGGTGGACACAATGGGAATAAGAGGACACAGAGTGGAGAGTTAAAGCTCCCATCCATTAGTGCGATATGGCCAGTTTTCATCCAATTCCAAGCTTTCTGTTGGATGAATCAAATGAAAAGTGTCACATCACATTTAATTTTCCTCTGACTCTGATCCGAAGTACGTTCCCATGCACCCCGGATCGCAGTCGCAAGTCGGCATGGCTGCCGTGATTATTTATTGCAATCGGAGGGAAAAAGGTGCACATCGTAGTGCTTTTGTACACCTGCTATCCTATCGCAGGCAATAACTCAGAGGAGTCACTTGACTGGTACCTGGACACGCCCATCCACACGCCCAGCAGCAGCAGTGGATGATCAGCAGCAGCACAGCACCCATCGGCAGCTTTTATTGGGTTTTTGTGCAAAATCGGATCAGGAAGGTACCACCACCCATCACAACCATATACATAATAGCTACATGTACATGTTTTAACACAGTCCACCAATATAAACACACTGCCCACCACCACCCATATCCCTCAGAGCACATGTGCATTCTGTATTTATATGTGTACCATTGCTGGTCCAAAGTGGGTTTAACCTGTTGATGCCCATCTTGATTACCCGCCACGTTACCCCTATTGTGTCCCATTGCTGACTGCTATCCCAAAGTGGGTTTAACCTGTTGATGCTTAATGACGACACATTGCTTTCCAAACCAACTTTATTTCTTTAAAAAATTTCAACCATAAAAAACATATTAAACCCCTAATAAAACAACACTAAATAAACATACATAAAAACATATATTTATCCATTACTAAAACAAAGTGTTAAACTTTTTTTTATACTTTCTTTTGTCCTTAGATATCTCTTTAGACAAGAACCTTGACTTTATTAGAGGCTTCATAGAATTATTCCTGTCCAAGGAGTGCCTTTGGAAGGCAAAGTCCAAGGACTATGCAGCCAATGAAGATCTGGTCGAGTTCTGTAAGCCATTTTATGCGGCTGCCAATGTTGAGTGGGTAAAAAAGAAGTGGCAGAACCTGCAAACTGTGTTCATCAAAGAGCACAAAAAGATGGAGGACTCAAAGTGGCTCGAAGCAGGCACAGACGATGTTTACAAGCCTAGTCTTTGGTATTTTAACCTGATGACATTCCTTGTGGAAAAAACCCCAGCAAGAGGTGGATTCTCCTCCCTCCCATGGCCTGATACAGCAGAGTCTGAAGTGGGTGAAGCATTGCAGGCCACATCTGTAATGTCATATGTCATTGTCAGTTTAATTTTAAAATGTCCCACAAATGTCCGCTTCACTCACACTCCACTCCACTTTACATAATGGCCGTCTCCTGCTAGTGGACTGCACCTACTCCATTAAAATAGGCCAGGTACTCTTCCCTGACTTGGTTTTCGCGTGCAGTCCCCGTGGAGAGAACAGGAGGTACTTGCAGGTACTTGGTCTGGCTCCTCTGGTGCTGCTGTGCCCAATGTACTATGCTGACTGGCTTTCCTGTGCAAAAAGTTATGGAGGACACAGTATGCACTCATTACCCCTCTATTTTTTCTACACAGAGGTTGATAGCCGTAAGGGAAATGCGGAAGCGGTTGTACAGTATCCCAAAAGCATTTTCCACAATACGCATGCCCTGGATAGCCTATAATTGCAAATCCTCCTCTCCTTTGATAGCCTTCTTTGCGAATAAGGCTTTATTATGTTCTCGTGGAGTGCGAAAGCCTTATCCACCATGAAAACTAAATTTAGCCTGTGCCTTGTTTCCCCCATCGAAGGCAAATTCATAGTGTTTGTGGAGAGTCTTTTGTAGAAGGCAGTATTCTTCAGGGAGCCACCGTCTGAGGCCCGACCATTTTTCCTAACATCTATAAAAATAAACTCGTTGTTGGCATTGGACACCACCATCAGAACGATGCTGAAGTACCCCTTATAGTTGTAATACAATGAACCGCTGTTGACAGGAGCGATATTACTGACGTGTTTACCATCAATGGCTCCACCGCAATTAGGGAAATGCCACCTGATTTCAAACTCCTCTGTGATGGCTTGCCACTCTTCTACACTTGCAGGGAACTAGAAAAAAAATAATATTAACACGTGATAAATGTTTGTGTTTTTGACCCACATATTTCCACTTCCGAGCACTATGTGACTTCTGGAAGACCCTGAGGACTCATCACAATGTGCCACCAACACTGCAAGAAAGCTCTGCGCCTCAGCCTCCAGCTACCCTTCCCCAAGCTGCACCCCTAGCTGCACGGAAGAGAGGCAGGAAGAGAAAGCACACTCAAGATGATGATGAGGAGGCCATGTGCTTTCAGCAGGTTAAAGGGGCATTGTCTGTTGCCTGGGGGGTTTATGTGACAGCAGTAATTGTGGAGAAATCTCTCTCTCCCCATGTTCCGCAATGACCGCTGACATATACACCCCATGGCTTGAAACCCCACAAACCGGGACGCAGTGCCATTTCTTGCGGTGGGCGAGCCGTGCAACTTTGCGAGGCCTTGTCTCCCCCTCCTTCCTCTTCCAGAGTACTCCTGCTCGGGGGTGGAGTTTCGCATCATTCCGCGAAACTCCACCCCCTGAGCAGGAGCACTGTACTGATGACAAGAGGAGGGGGAGCCAAGCTAGAAGGAGGCGGCGGCCGGTGTGAGGAAGGAGAGGCGGCCCGAAGAGCGGGAAGATCCTCTTCATATGTAAGTAGTCTCTCTCTCCCCCATCCCTCTCCCTTCCTTCCGCCCCACTTGACACTTGCCTGCCATACTGTATAAAATGGGGACACTTGCCTTCCGCACTGTGTAAAATGGGGACACTTGCATGCAGTACTGTGTAAAATGGGGACTCTTGCCTGATGAACTGTGTAAA
Organism: Pseudophryne corroboree; assembly: GCF_028390025.1. NCBI lineage: Eukaryota > Metazoa > Chordata > Amphibia > Anura > Myobatrachidae > Pseudophryne > Pseudophryne corroboree. The sequence goes on from NC_086446.1 coordinate 574,127,611, forward strand.
ATGGGGACATTTGCCTGCCGAACTGTGTAAAATGGGGACACTTGCCTGACGAACTGTGTAAAATGGGGACATTTGCCTGCCAAACTGTGTAAAATGGGTACACTTGCCTGCCGAACTGTGTAAAATGGGGACACTTGCCTGCCGAACTGTGTAAAATGGGGACACTTGCCTGCCGTAATGTGTAAAATGGGGACTCTTGCCTGCCGTACTGTGTAAAATGGGGACTTTTTATTTACATTTTTTTTCTCTGTGGTGGCCGTGATGATATCAGATGAGGCCACGCCCATTTTAATGAGACCACACCCATTTTAATAAGGCCATGCCCCCTTGCCGGGAGCGCGCACTGTGTCATCATGCCCGCCCACCTCCCGGGAAGCCATGCTGTGGGTATCTCTCTGCACTGGTTTTGGGATCTATTTAGGTAAGCCTGTTTACACTTGAAGAAGGGACCAGGCTGTCCCGAAACGCGTTGGAGATACCTTGTGGCGCTGACCACCCCCTGGACGTTTGGCAGACTGTTTTCCTGATTGCCTGGAAGGGAATTCGATCAGAGGAGCCACCAGCAGGGTATTTCCCGGGGTACCCTGCCTTTATTTGACACCTGCGGCTCCTCCACCTGCATCGGTAGGATCACATTCCCCCCATGGCCTGTTCCCAGTCCACTTGTTTTTTTATGTATTGCTTGTTTTTAGACATTGCATGTTAGTATTGTACTAAATTCCATTTTATTTACCATACCAGTGTGTTTCAACATACACTTTCACACCTGGGTATTATCCACATACACAGGTGACCATAAGAGAGACCAGCGCCATTGTAGAGAGAGCACACCCCCCTTTTCCATATCCACACCTGCTTGCAGGAAGAGGAGAAACTGACCAAGTTGAAATTCCACCGCAGGAAACTTCTTAGATTCACACCAAGACACATACTTTTTCCAAATGCGATGGTAGTGTTTAGACGTAACTCCTTTCCTAGCCTCTATCAGGGTAGGGATAAACTTGTTTCGGAATGCCCATGCGAGTTAATATCTGGCGTTCAACCTCTATGCCGTCAAACAAAGCCGTGGTAAGTCTTGATAAGCGAACGGCCCCTGTTGTAGAAGATCCTCCCGAAGAGGAAGTGACCTTGGATCTTCCAGCAATATATCCAGCAGGTCCGCATAACAAGCCCTCCTTGGCCAGTCCGGAGCAATGAGGATCACCTGAACTTTTGTCCTTTTTACAAGCTTTAGAATTCTTGGAATGAGTGGAAGTGGAGGGAACACATACATTGACTTGAACCCCCACGGCATTACGAGGGCATCCACCGCCACTGCTTGTGGGTCTCTCAGAATGGAACAGTACCTCCTAAGTTTCTTGTTGAGACGCAAGGCCATCATGTCTATTTGAGGTACGCCCCAACGACTGGTCACCTCCGTGAACACTTTCGGATGGAGGCCCTATTCTCCTGGATGGAGATCGTGCCTGCTGAGGAAGTTTGCTTTCCCGTTGTCCACTCCCGGAATGAAGATTGCTGACAGTGCCACTGCGTGCCTTTCTGCCCAGAGGAGGATTTTTGTTACTGCTGATATTGCAGCTCTACTCTTCGTTCCGCCCTGTCGGTTTATGTAGGCCACCATCGTTACATTGTCCAACTGCACTTGAATGGCCTGACCTTGCAGAAGCGGTGCTGCTTGTAGAAGAGCGTTGTACATGGCTCTTAGCTCCAGGATGTTTATTGGAAGAAGGGATTCCTGACTTGACCACCTTCCTTGGAAGGTTTCCCCTTGGGTGACTGCGCCCCAAATTCTGAGACTTGCATCCATGGTTAGAAGGATCCAGTTCTGAACCCCAAATCTGTGGCCCTCCAGAAGGTGAGGCAGTTGCAGCCACCAGAGGAGTGAAATCCTTCTTTCGGCGACAGACGTATCCTCTGGTGCATGTGTAGGTGAGATCCTGACCACTTGTCTAGGAGATCCAGTTGGAATGACCAATCATGAAATCTTCCATACTGTAGAGCCTCGTAAGAGGCAACCATCTTCCCCAGAAGGCGAATGCACTGATGAACCGATACCCGGGCTGGTTTCAGGACATCCCGGACCATTATTTGAATCACCAACGCTTTCTCACCTGTAGAAACACCCTCTGCACCTCTGTGTCGAGGATCATTCCCGGGAATGACAATCTCCTTGTCAGCTCCAAATGTGACTTTGGAAGGTTCAGGATCCAACTGTGCTCCCTGAGTAGATGAGTCGTGAGAGCAATGGACTGTAACAACTTCTCCCTGGACGATGCCTTTATCAGCAGGTTATCCAGATATGGAATTATGTTCACCCCCTGTCTGCGGAGGAGAACCATCATCTCTGCCATCACCTTGGTGAACACCCTCGGTGCCGTGGAGAGGCCGAATGGCAGCGCCTGGAACTGATAGTGACAGACCAACAGTGCAAATCTGAGATAAGCTTGTTGTGGTGGCCAAATCATAATGTGGAGGTATGCATTCTTGATATCCAGGGATACCAGAAACTCTCCCGACTCCAGACCTGAGATCACCGGTCTCAGAGACTCCATTTTGAATTTGAACTCCCTCAGATAAGGGTTTAACGATTTCAAGTTCAAAATCGGTCTGACCGAACCATCCGGTTTCGGTACCACGAAAAGGTTTGACTAATAACCCTTGGTTTGCATATGAGGTGGTCCCTGTTCCAATGATCTGAGACTTTTCCAATTTTTGGATGGCTTCCTGTAGGAGAGCCCTGTCTGCCAGCAAAACTGGCAAGCCTGATTTGAAGAATCGGTGCAGAGGAATATCCTATACCCAGGGATCCAGGCCAGACGACACCCAGACGTGGCTGAATCGTCTGAGCCTCGCACCCACCAGCCCATTTTCCTGGTTTCGCAGACCACCATCATGCTGAGGATTTTGAGAAACCAGAAGCCGGTTTCTGGTCCTGGGAGCCTGCGGGTGCAGGCTTTTTGGATTTTGCATGACCACCTCTAAATAAGGTGGTAGGAGGCTTGGACTTTTCGGTCTTAGTGGTCCGAAAGGACTGCGATGCAGATGAAGAAAAGGGTTTCTTCGTAGAAGGCGTCGCTGAGGGAAGTAAAGAAGACTTACCCGCGGTTGCCATGGAAATCCACGCATCCAATGCTTCCCCAAATAGAGCCTGACCTGTGTAGGGTAGGTTCTCCACACTTCTCCTGGATTCCGCATCTGCCATCCATTGGCATAGCCAGAGACCCCTGCGAGCTGAGACAGACATGGAAGATACCCTTGATGTCAGCGTACCCTGGTCCTTCATGGATTCCTCCATGAACCCCACAGAATCCTGTATGTTACTTTAAAATAATTCAATGTAACTTCTATCCGTTGAATCCTTTAGATGGAGGGAAGGTTAGCGAGGCTTTCTTATTATCTGTGAAGTAAGCCTCCTCAACCTGCTCAGGTATTGTGTCAGAAATGTTTAACACATCTCTAATAGCCTCAATCATGAGCTGCACCCCCTTAGCCAGGGTTGCCGCCCCCCTCAGCACATCCCCATCACCGTCAACAGTGTCAGAGTCGGTACCCGTGTCATCTTGCATAATCTGGGCAAGTGCACGTTTTTGTGGGTATATGTTAGGGGATTTTGAAGGAATAGGGACAGAACCCGACCAAACTGCCATAGGCTTCTTTAATACCCGAGTTTCAGTCTCAGTATGAGCTACCCTAGTAGAGATCTGAGAGATCATTCCCTTAATAGAGGTCAACCACTCAGGCTCAGTAATAGGGATCTGAGACAAAACATTACATTCCTGTGTACATGGAATGGATTCCTCCTAGAGGAAATGTCCTCTGCAGCATAAGACACAGAGTCCCTAGACATGGCTATGTGAGAAACAAACACTCCCCCCCACACACACACAGGAAAATGTCAGACACAGATCCCACCCAAGTATGTGACAGAGAAACACAGAGTTTGGAGCCAACCCACACACAGCGCTTCCCTAGGTAGATATAATACAACTACCTGGTGCTGATTGTGTACCTTAATAGACTACACAGTATTTATTACACAGCCTCTCCCCTCCCTTCTACAACCCCCTGGTACCGCACAGCATAACTGGAGTTGCGTGGAGGGACAGCTCTCCCTGTCAGCGTCTCTGTACTGGATCTGCAGGCAGGAAAATGGCGCTGAACGCTGCTGGGTCCGCTCTGATGAGAAGCTCCGCCCCCTGAACATGGCGATGCTTTCCGCTCTTCACTTATTTATACTGGCCTGAGGAATGGTGCTGGCAGCGCTACCGAGGTCCCTCACTGCCTTGGTGACCAGTGTAGGGTATAGGCGCTGGCTCAGGGCACCCCTCAAAGCGCTGCACTGTGTACCGTTGAGCCTCCGGAGCGCAGTTAGTACTGCGCTCCCACCCGGTTGCCGCCATCTTCACACTGGCTCCCCGCTTGCTGTGGGGGCCGGTGACTCACTCACCACCGTAATCTTCTGGCTCTGTTAGGGGGTGGGCGGCATGCTGCAGGAGTGAGCGGTCGCCTGGGGCAGCTAATGATCATCACCCTCAGGAGCTCAGTGTCCTGTCAGCAGAGATAGTGGCTGGAACCCCTTAGGGCGGACACTACCCCCCCCCCCCCCCAAGTCTCACGAAGCAGGGAGGCTGTTGCCAGCAGCCTCCCTGTGCCTAACTAACTCTTAGAAAAAATAAAACTAAAGAATCTCTAGGAGCTCCCCTAGCTGTGACCGGCTCATCCAGGCACATTTTCTAGACTGCGTCTGGTAGGAGGGGCATAGAGGGAGGAGGCAGCCCACACTATTAAACTCTTAAAGTGCCAATGGCTCCTAGTAGACCCGTCTATACCCCATAGTACTAATGTGGACTCCTGCATCCTCTAGGACGTAATAGAAATTCCATTCTCTTCTAAAGTGTGTTTTCTCTGCAGCAAGCTTGAGTGTAAATATGTGGGATGAAATTTAAATAATATTTGAAATTCAAATAAAACATAGACTTTAAATAGTTAAAATGTCATTGCAATCTGATGATAGTTCTTTTAAAAAACAAAAGCAGTCCTTAGCATAAGCCCACAGTGTGCTCACATCTATTCCTAATTTGTTAGAAAAATGAGCATCGCTGTCAAACATTTCAGCGTTTCAGCTGGTTTGACTCTAATCACCAACAGAGGCCATAAGAAAGCTGGCTTCACACTACGGATGAGCCCTTATCTTCCTCAACACAAACATTTTGTTGACAATTTCCGAGATTTTTCTAAGATGCAGTTCAAACTTCAAGCTGTCAAATATTTCCTGCAGAATCACTGATCTATAATAGGATGGGAAACAAATGTAAAAGAACACTTGTTTTATTTCTATATCACTCTAATTGTTTCGGAACTGCACATTCCTGCAAAATATGTTTGGGCATTAATGAACGTCATAGCCATATTGAGTTCAGTGTGGTTAAATGGAGATGTTAATTGGGAAGAAACAGACATTGAAGAAAGAGAAGTCTACAATAAGGGTGAGAAACAGTTTTCACATTGAGAGGTGAAAAGTAGTTTGACCAAATGTGTGAAAGTGTTTAACTCTAATGGGAAATAAATTCTCAGGTTTTCTGTCTCAGACTTATCACACATGAAACGCATCACTCAGTGAATCAGATCAATTTGTACATTTCTTTCCAGTTCCCAAAAGCTTTGAGGATTCCTATTTTCTCTTATATGTACGTCCTATGGAGTGGAACTGAATGGAGCTGCCAGTTTATTAGGTGCTCCTATTATTTATTTATTGTGTCAGTCAATTACAGTATGCAGATATCATTGGAGCACTTGGAAGGAATATGAAATTATAAAAATCACATTAGTGCACTCTGCCAGATGCCAACAATGCGGGTTAGCGGTGGCAGAGTAATGTGTGGGATGTGTCTTCATGGCACACGATGATGTCTTTGATGTGAGAAGAGAAACATTTAAATTGGATTGGATATCTAAAATATTGATGCTGCTCAGTTGCATCTCTACATGCCAGCAGTGTACCATTATGTGACCGGACTTTTCTTAAGATAATGTTAATGCCTCAAGTCTACAAATGTCCTGGAATGGCTCTAGGCTCTAGGCATATGCCAGTGAATTGATACAATGGCTCTTTTCAGTCACCAGATCCCAACCCCATTGGGCATTGTAAAAAGCTATAGGGGGGTACACACGTGGGAGATGTGTGCTGAGCGATCTATCACAGACCGCTCAGCACACATCTCTCCCCCCGCGATTTGTGCTGAGCGAGGGGGGAGGATGGGGAAACCGCTCATTTCACCCAGTGGTGAAATGAGCGATCTCACTAGATTGTGCCTGCATGCATGCCAAATCTAGAGCCGGCGATAGCGACGCGGACCATGCATCACTGTCGCCGGCACCCTACACACGGAGAGATCCGTGCTGAAAGTCTAAGCAATCTAGTCAGATTGCTTAGAATTTCAGCACGGATCTCTCCGTGTGTACCCCCCTTATCAGGTGTAGAGATCCACAATGCAATCTGTGTTGAGTCTCTTGCTGGCTGTACAGCAACTTAAAAAGGGGGGTACTCGCGGAGCGATCACTGCTTAAAATCTAAGCAATCTGACTAAATTGCTTAGATTTTAAGCAGCAATAACTCCGTGTGTAGTGTACCCCTCACAGCGATAGTGATGCGCAGCCCCGCGCATCGCTATCGCTGGTGCTAGATTGGCCTGCATGCAGGCCAATCTAGCAGGTAGCTCACTTCACCCGCTGGGTAAAATGAGCGCGCCTTCCCCCCCGCACGCTTAGCACACATCGTGCTGTGCTGAGCGGGGGGATAGATGTGTGCTGAGTGGTGAATACTAGTGATGTGCACCGGACATTTTTCGGGTTTTGTGTTTTGGTTTTGGATTCGGTTCCGCGACCGTGTTTTGGATTCGGACACGTTTTAGCAAAACATCACCGAAATTTTTTTGTCGGATTCGGGTGTGTTTTGGATTCGGGTGTTTTTTTCAAAAAACCCTAAAAAACAGCTTAAATCATAGAATTTGGGGGTCATTTTGATCCCATAGAATTATTAACCTCGATTACCATAATTTCCACTCATTTCCAGTCTATTCTGAACACCTCACACCTCACAATATTATTTTTAGTCCTACAATTTGCACCAAGGTCGCTGTGTGACTAAGCTAAGCGACACAAGTGGCCGACACAAACACCTGGCCCATCTAGGAGTGGCACTGCAGTGTCAATCAAGACAGGATAGCACTTCAAAAAAATTGTCCCCAAACAGCACATGATGCAAAGAAAAAAAGAGGCGCACCAAGGTCGCTGTGTGACTAAGCTAAGCGACACAAGTGGCCGACACAAACACCTGGCCCATCTAGGAGTGGCACTGCAGTGTCAATCAAGACAGGATGGCACTTCAAAAAAATTGTCCCCAAACAGCACATGATGCAAAGAAAAAAAGAGGCACACCAAGGTCGCTGTGTGACTAAGCTAAGCGACACAAGTGGCCGACACAAACACCTGGCCCATCTAGGAGTGGCACTGCAGTGTCAAGACAGGATGGCACTTCAAAACAATTGTCCCCAAACAGCACATGATGCAAAGAAAAAAAGAGGCGCACCACAGGTATAGAATGTAGATGGATAGTATACTTAATGAATGACGACACAGAGGTAGGTACAGCAGTGGCCTACCGTACTGCTATATATAGTATACTGGTGGTCACTGTGTCAGCAAACTGCAAAACTAAAATGCACCACAGGTATAGAATGTAGATGGATAGTATACTTAATGAATGACGACACAGAGGTAGGTACAGCAGTGGCCTACCGTACTGCTATATATAGTATACTGGTGGTCACTGTGTCAGCAAACTACAAAACTAAAATGCACCACAGGTAAAGAATGTAGATGGATAGTATACTTAATGAATGACGACACAGAGGTAGGTACAGCAGTGGCCTACCGTACTGCTATATATAGTATACTGGTGGTCACTGTGTCAGCAAACTGCAAAACTAAAATGCACCACAGGTATAGAATGTAGATGGATAGTATACTTAATGAATGACGACACAGAGGTAGGTACAGCAGTGGCCTACCGTACTGCTATATATAGTATACTTGTGGTCACTGTGTCAGCAAACTGCAAAACTAAAATGCACCACAGGTATAGAATGTAGATGGATAGTATACTTAATGAATTACGACACAGAGGTAGGTACAGCAGTGGCCTACTGTACTGCTATATATAGTATACTGGTGGTCACTGTGTCAGCAAACTGCAAAACTAAAATGCACCACAGGTATAGAATGTAGATGGATAGTATTCTTAATGAATGACGACACAGAGGTAGGTACAGCAGTGGCCTACCGTACTGCTATATATAGTATACTGGTGGTCACTGTGTCAGCAAACTGCAAAACTAAAATGCACCACAGGTATAGAATGTAGATGGATAGTATACTTAATGAATGACGACACAGAGGTAGGTACAGCAGTGGCCTACCGTACTGCTATATATAGTATACTGGTGGTCACTGTGTCAGCAAAACTCTGCACTGTACTCCTCCTATATAATATTAATTATACTGGTGGTCCCCAGTCCCCACAATAAAGCAGCACACTGAGCACAGATATGGAGTGTTTTTCAGGCAGACAACGTATACTGGTGGTCACTGTCAGCAAAACTCTGCACTGTACTCCTGCTATATAATACAGCTGCTCCCCAGTCCCCACAATTAAGCAGTGTGAGCACTCAGCACAGATATATCATGCAGCACACTGAGCACAGATATGGTATGGAGCGTTTTTTTCAGGCAGAGAACGGATAAAACTGGTGGTCACTTATCAGCAAAACTCTGCACTGTACTCCTCCTAACAGCTGCTCCCCAGTCCTCCCCACAATTAAGCAATCAAGTTCAACAATAAATGGAGAGGACGCCAGCCACGTCCTCTCCCTATCATCTCCAATGCACGAGTGAAAATGGCGGCGACGCGCGGCTGCTTATATAGAATCCGAATCTCGCGAGAATCCGACAGCGGGATGATGACGTTCGGGCGCGCTCGGGTTAGCCGAGCAAGGCGGGAAGGTTCGAACCTGCCTCGGACCCGTGTAAAATGGGTGAAGTTCGGGGGGTTCGGTTTCCGAGAAACCGAACCCGCTCATCACTAGTGAATACGGGCCTTTACTTTACACATTGTTGTAGTGTCTATGAATAGTGGCAGCATATTAGTCAGAGCTTTCCAGAGAATATTGAATCATTCACATCAGTACCTGCCTGTTGGAGCTTGTAGTCTGAATTCCCTAAAACACACACAGCCATTTTTTTGCCAGAAAACATTGGGGCAGATGTATTAACCTGGAGACGACATAAGGTAGTGATCAACCAGTGATATGTGCAAGGTGATAAACGCACCAGCCAATCAACTCCAATATGTAAATTGACAGGAGCTTTCTGGCTGGTGTGTTTATCACCTTGCACTTATCACTGGTTTATCACTTCCTTATACCTTCTCCAGGTTAATACATCTGCCCCATAGATCTTATAGTTATATGGCTTTAAGGAAACAGCAGTACTCAGAAGGAACCAAGGTTCAACACATATTGGCCCTCATTCCGAGTTGTTCGCTCGCAAGCTGCTTTTAGCAGCATTGCACACGCTAAGCCGCCGCCTACTGGGAGTGAATCTTAACTTAGCAAAATTGCGAACGAAAGATACGCAATATTGCGAAAAGATTTATCTGTGCAGTTTCTGAGTAGCTCGAGACTTACTCTTCCAGTGCGATCAGTTCAGTGCTTGTCGTTCCTGGTTTGACGTCACAAACACACCCAGCGTTCGCCCAGACACTCCTCCGTTTCTCCAGCCACTCCCGCGTTTTTCCCAGAAACGGCAGCGTTTTTTCACACACACCCATAAAACGTCCAGTTTCCGCCCAGAAACACCCACTTCCTGTCAATCACACTCCGATCACCAGAACGAAGAAAAAACCTCGTAATGTCGTGAGTAAAATACCAAACTTCTTAGCAAATTTACTTGGCGCAGTCGCAGTGCGAACATTGCGCATGCGCAATTAGCGGAAAATCACTGCAATGCGAAGAAAAATACTGAGCGAACAACTCGGAATGAGGGCCATTGTGCTTTGCTCAGAATTGAATCCATGGCTCAAGATTTGTGAGGCAGCAATGCTGACCATTGTGTCACAATGTTGCATCCAGCAAATGTACTGCTTTTGTCTGTTTTGATTTATATTCTTTATTTATTTTAACTGAATGGGATGGTGATTACTTACATCTGTTTTAAGTTGAAATAGGTGGGACATTTTGAAATATCTTCATGTAAGATGTTAATGAAAATGTAATATGCCACCTGTATTTTAGTAAACTGACTTCACATGGGTGGAATTTAGGTCATATTTCTATTTCAGCATTAGTCAGTGCTCATACTCTTTTCTCAGTACTACAGCTGTGACCTTCCAGACCTCTGAACCGAATCTCTGGTCAAAAGTTAGAATTATTCATTTATAATATGATTTAGATTAGAAAAAGTCAACTCTCTAGACATAGTTATTTAAGTATTAAAAGAAAGAAAATGTATCATCAAACCAGTGCAAGTGTAATCCATCTGTAGATATCAAATTATATATGAAACTGGTACTTACTGTACATAAAAGTGTCTCTTATTTACACATTGGTGTGAGTAAATCAAGATGACTTGGGGTAATTAGCTCAGTAAAGGGATGTATTGTTGCAGTGTGCTCAATCAGGGACCAAACACAGCTTTTCAGGTAAATAAGTGACATGGTGCTTTACTGGCAGCAAAAATGAAACAAAACAACTTGGGCAGCTAGACTGCAAATAAAGTCTCTTAAAGTCTCTGTCTGCTTCTGTGCAGGTCTATCATAGGCTCCCAGCTTGGCTGCCACAGCTACTCACAGTCTCAGTCCTGCCTCTAACAGGTAGAGCAAAGCACCTCCTGGCCTACTTACGGCCCTCATTCCGAGTTGTTCGCTCGGTATTTTTCATCGCATCGCAGTGAAAATCCGCTTAGTACGCATGCGCAATGTTCGCACTGCGACTGCGCCAAGTAACTTTACTATGATGAAAGTATTTTTACTCACGGGTTTTTCTTCGCTCCGGCGATCGTAATGTGATTGACAGGAAATGGGTGTTACTGGGCGGAAACACGGCGTTTCAGGGGCGTGTGGCTGAAAACGCTACCGTTTCCGGAAAAAACGCAGGAGTGGCCGGGGAAACGGTGGGAGTGCCTGGGCGAACGCTGGGTGTGTTTGTGACGTCAACCAGGAACGACAAGCACTGAAATGATCGCACAGGCAGAGTAAGTCTGGAGCTACTCTGAAACTGCTAAGTAGTTAGTAATCGCAATATTGCGAATACATCGGTCGCAATTTTAAGAAGCTAAGATTCACTCCCAGTAGGCGGCGGCTTAGCGTGTGTAACTCTGCTAAATTCGCCGTGCGACCGATCAACTCGGAATGAGGGCCTACATTCAACACACTCACCTGTCTGGCTTCTTCTCAGCCACATGTAGCTCAGTCCCAGAGTTTGGTGGCCTTCCCTGTCTGCTACAGGTATAGGTTCAGGTCTCCTGACCCTCAATAGATTCCTAGCATACTGAGCTCTGACAGGCTTTCTCAACTCTAGCCAGGCAAGATACACAGACCACAGACTGTCATGACTGCAGACTCTTCCAGACTGATTCTCCACTGCAGCAATTAGGTGTACTCATACCTGCCTTTTCTTTCCTGTATGGACGGAACCCTCCTGCTGCGCAAAGGATGCATCAGTAACAAACGCTGGATTTTTTGTAGGGGGTTTCCAAATGTAGTCTACAATCTCCCACTCTGCAGCACATTATAACAAGTTCAGGAGTCTGGGGGAGCAGTAGAAGAACATAGTAATGACCCTAAACATTAATGTAAACATTGTTCTTTTTATACACTGGATACTGTATGGAATACGGTGTTAATATTTAACACTATATCAAATATTTAAATAATATCATTGGTCAGGAAGAGCTTAAACATCCCATGATAAATAAATACACAAACATAATAGAAAAGAAGGAGAAAGAACTGTGCTTTCTAAGCACACAGTCTCCTACCTCATGCTAAGGCTCCAGTCTCTTCTATCTGATAGCTACGTTTATTTGTGAACAAAGTTAAAAACAAAACTTTTTTTACAAATTGTGGGTGCTGTACCCCACTTAATTTGTTGATATGGAGGACGATCAATTAAGAGGAGAGCAGAAACTACATACTAGTCCTGCAGCTGCTACCACCAGTCATGATGATACAAGTCCATCAACGTCATCTACTAAGGCCGATGACGAAGGGCATAAAGGGTTTAATGGCCTAATTTAGACCTATTTGCTGTGCTGCAAATTTGCAGAGGTCTGCGATCAGATAGTCGCCCCCCCAGGGAGAGTGACAACCTGGACTGTGCAAGTATGCGAATGCATGTGTATGCCATTCAAAAATTCCACCAGACAGTGGACAGCTGCAAATCCATTCGCAACTCACTCATCATCTAATGATTTTTCCAGTCTATGCAGTCTGTGCGTAGCCCAAGACTTACTCCTACAGTGCGATACAAACAGACTGATTGGGGCCGAAGCTGAGATCACACACCTGCCCTGAAAATTCTTGGGAACGCCTGCGTTTTTCCTAACACTCCCTGAAAATGGCCAGTTACCACCCACAAATGTCCTCTTCCTGTCAATCACCTTGCGAACTCCTTGTGATCTAAATTTTTGCACCATCCTGTCGCTGTTTGCATACACATATGCAGTCATTCGCAAATCGGACGCTGTGCGAATTTGCACAACAGCGATCAGGTCTGAATAGGGCCCAAAGTCAGGGCATGTAAAATCAAAGAAGCAATATAATTTTACAGTGGTAAAGACATCAAAAGGAAATGTAGCTGCAGAGAAATATATAATTGACAATATTCCATTCACCACAAAAGTGGCAAGGAAAGGCTAAGTTCTTGGACTTTATTTATGACTGGTGGTTTAGGCACAGGAACTATGTATTCAGAAACATCACAAATGCCTGAGGAGAGTCTAAGTGTGTCCGTGGGTGCAATGTGTGAGCCTGACCTTTCCAATACTGTACTTGAAGAGGAGGTTTCTTCCACCATTTCTGCACCCTCTGCAAATATGGGGATGAGCAGCATAAGTCAACGTGCTGATATAGAAATTAAGGATGCTTCTGTGGAAGTGCACCAGAATGAGGAGTATATTTGTTTAGCTGGCGCTAATAAGATGTTGATGATGAGGATGTTGCTTGTGTAAATCGGGCTCCAGTGGAAACAGTTGTGTCAAAGTCAGAAAAATATCTCTATGCACGTTGCCATATTTGCACCGCACACTGGTCTGCGCTGCGCATGCGTACGCTCTCCCGTGAAGGCGCATACCCGCAATAGCTTGCACCCGCGGGCGCACGGTATGCGTATTTACGGTAGAGTTTATGTAATCGTAGCGTGCGACTCATTCGTTACATATTTTCAGTAATAATGTAGTTTGTAGATCATGGTCCCTTTGATAGATTCTGAAAGTTTGGTTAATATAGAATGTCCCTGAGCTGAGGAATCCCTCTTTGTATCGTAGGAAGGGTCTAACAGGAGTCATGCAGTAGTGTTTGGTACCCATCGGAAGAGTATTTAAATAGCAATATTCCGGTGTTGGTTTGGAGCGTATTAATCGCTCGTGCGAATAGTTATGGACATAAGAAGTTTATGTCCATTTCTACTATTTACTCATACTCAGGTATGCGGCGGGAAACCTAGTTCCCCACCCACCTGAGCTGTTTGAGATCGTCACAGCCCACCTGTATGAATCAACCTATGACCTTTTGTTATGATGCAGGGCCGAATTCCGACGTCCAATGGACAATGGGATTGTAGGGACTGTAAGATTGCATTGTGTGTGGGGCATAAATAGGCAGGCCGACCACATCCAGCTCTCACTCTTCAACGGTTCTCATTGCTGAAAATCGGGTGCTGGATGTCCAGGCGCATGCGATCGTTTACCCTTGTGCGTAAGTTTCTCTCCGTAATCATTGTCTTTCTGTGAGCCATTTCTCTCATATATATATATATATCTCTCTCTCTCTCTCTCTCTTTTCCTTCTCTCGTATCTCCCATTGACTAGTATTGTATTGTATTAGATCAGCATAGCATTGTATTGTATTTCTTGTATAGTTATTTGGTTAGGAAGTCTCTGTTATACTGTAGTGTATCATTTGTACTGTGATTCTTTTTGCAAGTATAATAGTTATAATACAGATAATAGGCTTTGGACCCTAAACCAGTATCTGTGTATTTTCTCATAGTTTTAAGTGTTCACTTGAGCGTCGGTGACGCTCAAGCAGCTTTGTAGTTAGTCAGGTTACACAAGGTTGCACTTACACCCTGTATTCACATTAAGGTATTCTGTGTATTTCATTAATAAAAGGTTTAGACATAAAGGTATAGCGTTGTGAGCGTCTGCGCCGCTGGTGATCTCCTCGTGGTCTCGAGCGTCCGCTACGCCATAGCGAATCATTACGTTAGTCATAGCCAGCAGAGTGCTTGTCTGTGATCTCTGGGCCGTGAGCGAACGTGACGCTTGAGCGTCTCGCCTACGGCTGAGCGATCGTTACGCAACTTGCGTACCCTTACGGTACTTCTTAAGTAAACAACGTACAGTGTTCTTAGACCTCATAAAGGGTTGTATATACGATAAATTTTGAGCTTTATCAATTGGCGGCTCGTCCTGTCCTTCACATATCTGCACTAGGTAGATCAGCAGACATTATCCCTCAGCAAAGGGCGGGAGGTTGTCTCGTAGTGCTGACGGGATAAGCGTCTGCTTCGCTTAGATAACGAGTGCTGAAGGAATCCGGGAACCGGAGGTAAGAACAAAACGCTTGTGTTTTTTTTTTTAAAACTGTTTATTTTTCTTCTGTCTTGCGTATATACGCACGCATACATATATATCTGCACTTCTTTTCCATCTGTGTATTTCATTTGTCGTATATCACCATCCTGTCTGCCAGTTTTTATAGTTGATAGAAAAGTGCTAAAAGAGACTTGCTGTTATTTCATAGTTTAAGGATAGAGGTAATAGTTAAAAGTGTAGACAAACACACAGGTTTGCCTGGGAGATAAGGCAAAGCCAGTGGGGTACGCGGTAGATGATCAGGGATCGTTTACATTGATAAAAGTATATTGTGTTACGGTGGATCTTTGTTTTGCGTACACGTGTCTCTAACAAAGACTAGCGTACGCAATCCAAAGGCCGACGCACGCAGCGTTCATTACGCAACGTAGCGTCCGGTTACGCCCACGTAGCTCAAGTCACGATAAGTTGATTTTTAACGCAACGTGATAAGTAACGCACAGCGGTAAATAGCGCAACAGGCAGTAAATAACGCAAGTCTATTTTTGGAAATCCAAAAATTTAAATTAACAGATCCTGCTCCTAATTGGTAACACAGCTGGGCTGAAGAAAATTTTCTGCGCAGAAATAGAAATAGAAACAAAAGTGTACATGTGATGAGTGAGTGTTTTTACAATTTTAAAGGTTGAACCACAAGAAAAGTCGAGTACTCGTGAGGTACATGCGTGTAAGTGACGTGCACGGTGGCTAGGGAGGCATCTCTGGTTAAATACAATTTTGAGCATTAGAGTATAGCAGACCAGGAGGTCATACTGTAACAAGACCAGGAGGTCATACTGTAACAAGACCAGGAGGTCATAACAGACCAGGAGGTCCAGGTACAGCCGACAAGGAAGTCCGCTATACAGTTCACAGGCACAACACCGAAAAGGGTTGGTGCAACACCCATATAGGCCATATAAGCTCTGGCTGAAGGAATTCGCAGTCGTAAGTTTCGATTCCATTGGTCTTTCCATACATAAGCTTAGTTGTTTGTGTACTGAACGACTGGACCGCACGTAAGTGTGTGCAGTAGTTAGTAATCTGACCTAATACCATTAGAGTAAAGTGGTCACAAACGCTATTTGTACATTCTGACGTGATTTGTGTAATTTTTTTATTTTAAGGGAAGTTCGCTGGTCACTCAGGAACTATCTAACAACCCCACCTTTACTGGAAAGAGTAAGTGTCCTGCGGGTAACCCTCATATGTTCCAGTAAACCGAAGGTTCCATAGGGGCCCTAGGTCGAGTACGCCAGCACCATATCGGTGTGATCAGGTCGTATAGGTCGGCGTGGGCGAGTGAGTGGGGTACTCGGTAAACCGCCACCGTCAGCCTATTATTGGCATTTGGTTTTTCGTAAAGGGTTGGCTAAATAAAGCAACACTTTCGAACTATGGGGGCCACTTGTTCAGGTAGGGGGCGATCAACCTCGGTTCGGGTTGATTCAGTGGTCCGGCCAATTTGGTCGGCCAGGTATATCATGTGTGAGAAATATGGAAGTCACACAGAAACTTTATGTGATGAATGGGAGAGAATGACTGTGCATGACGGGGAGAAATTCCCAAGAATAGGGAGCTTCAGCTCAGAAGTGTTACAAAATTTAAGGAGGAGGATATGTCTCATAAAATCAACAAAGAGACGAATTCAGCATTATGATTATTTACAGTTGTGGCAACAGGAAGGTGAGATACAGAGAGGTTTGGCTCAGGCGGCGGGATCTGGCACTAACAGAAAATTAATTGCCACGGCCCCGCCGCCACCATATATATCAGGAGAGAAGTTGATTACGGAGAAAGACGCACTAAGGTGTAACACAAAATCACTTAGTAACTGTGTAAATGTTAATGATAATGTTAACTCATTAACCCATGCAAGTATTGACCCGTGCAAGTTGTACCCTGTTTTGAACTTTCCTCAGGAGTGTGATCAAGAGGACGAATCGGCAACGATTTCAGCGCTCTCTCTAGCAGCCACCATAGCAGAGACCACAGTAGGCACAGCTCCACCCACGAGATTAGTAAAGGTCCCTAGCGGAGGGATAGGTGAGGTCGTATCAACTGGTAAGTACGGCACCATGCATTATGCTGAAACTATTTCACCACAGCCTGTAGAATCTACACAGAATGAGGTTGTTAGAATCACACCTGTTAGAGTAATAGCAGTACCAAATGGGAAAACAGACGCATCAGGAGCCACTCCCATTAGGAACATCGCCATGTACACTCCATTTTCCCGAATGGAATTAAGGACCATAGTGTCTGAATTTCCTGACCCTAGAAAAGACTTAGTTGCCAGTCAAAAATACATCAGAGACTTAGGTAACACTGTAGAGCCCAACAATAAAGACTGGCAGATATTGCTGAGAGCATGTTTACCCTCAAATGTCGACGCAACTCAATTTTTGGCTGATTGCGGACTAGATCATGATGTACCTCTTACAGATGTGTACAACCAAGATAATGTGAAAAGAATAAACTTGCAGCTAAAAGAGTATTTCCCAGCAGTAGCTAAATGGAATAAGATATTCTCCATTAAACAGAAGGAGTCAGAGACAGCTGCAGAGTATTTTCACAGAGCATTATTAGAAATGGCAAAATACACAGGTATAGAGGACATTAAAACAGACACAAACCATCGGGAAGTAGCAGTATCGGTACTGATGGATGGTTTAAAAGAGTCATTGAAGACTAGGGTACAGACCACGCAACCATGTTGGCGAGGTCTGTCTGTGGCTACTTTGAGAGAGGCTGCTATTGATCACGACAGAAACATCACCAGACACAGGGAACAACAAGGTGACAAATTAATGTCAGTAAGTATACAGGCTCTGACCACAAGGCAGCCTTTGTTTGTATCACCAAATCCTGTGGGTAAGTCAAGTATGGTTACTTGTTATTCTTGTCACAAACAGGGACACATGGCACGAGATTGTAGAGTAAAGAATCCACGAAACTCATACCAAACCCCTAGACAACGACACGACACACGACATTGGGAGCAAGGTCCGCAGAAACGGAGCTATGAGCCACATACAGGGGAAACAAAAAGATATCCCCCAAACAGAGACTGGCATGCCTCTGGTAGTTCCCAACTATCTCCCTCACAAATAGTTGCTGCCAGCGGGATTCAGGGAGGTCACCATACCCAATAGGGGTGTGGCCATACCTGTAATCTGCAGCCGGTGAAATTGATTGCCAACCTTGAAAGTGAACCCGAGGTCGCAATCAATGTAGCTGGTAAAACTTTAAACTTTCTTGTAGACACAGGGGCGGCCAAGTCAGTGATAAATTCGACAGTGGGCATGAGAACCACTGGTAGGACAATTCCAGCCATGGGAGTAACAGGAGTAGTCCAGCACTACCCTGTTAGCAAACCAGCCGAGATTACAATAGGGCCTTTGCATACCAAGCATTCCTTTTTGCTGGCTGCATCGGCACCAACCAATCTCCTGGGAAGAGACTTACTGTGTAAAATGGGGTGCGTCATTTATTGTACTCCTGAAGGTGTATTCTTGGACATACCTGAGAAACACGCTCAGGAAGTGCGAGACATGTTAGACTCCCCATCAAAATTAATGTCACATACCATTATGACAAATAGGAATCCATCCCAAATAGAAGAGATGACATCTCAGATACCAGAGTCACTTTGGACAAAAGACGGACAGGACACTGGATTAATGGCAAACGTAGCTCCAGTAGTGGTACAAGTAAAAGATGGTAGGATAGCTCCAAAAATCCCACAATATCCTCTGAAGCCAGAGGTGGAGTTAGGAGTTTACCCAGTAATAGAGCGCTTGCTACAACAGGGCATTCTAGTAAGAACGTCCAGCACTGCCAATAGTCCCATCTTCCCTGTTAAGAAGAGTGGGGGGAGGGGTTACAGGCTAGTGCAGGATCTAAGGGGGATTAACAAAATAGTTGAGAGTCAGTTCCCCGTAGTGCCAAATCCAGCTGTCATCCTAATGCAAATCCCTCCCACTGCCAAATTTTTCACTGTTATTGACCTCTGCTCCGCTTTCTTTTCGGTACCTCTGCACCCTGACAGCCAATATTTGTTTGCATTCACATACAGAGGAGTCCAATACACGTGGACTCGATTACCCCAAGGTTTCATAGATAGTCCAAGTATATTTTCTCAGGCTTTGCATGATTGTTTACAGTCTTTCCAACCAGACAGTGGATCAGTATTGATACAGTATGTGGACGATTTATTACTGTGTTCAGATTCACTGGAAGCATCTCTGAAGGATACGAAACAGCTCCTGTTTCATCTTTCAGACACCGGACACAAGGTGTCCAAAGACAAGTTGCAATTATGCCAAACTAAAGTAAAATATTTGGGACACTGTCTAACACAAGGACTGAGACACCTGACCGCTGATAGAATCCAAGCAATTAGAGACATGACACTGCCACAAACCCAGCAACAGATCAGGACGTTTTTAGGAATGTGTGGGTATTGCCGTAATTGGATCCCAGGGTTTTCCATACTGGCGTTACCTTTGCAGGAAATGGTCTCCTCAAACAAACCTGATAGGATTTTGCATACAGACGAATCCGAAACAGCATTTGAGAGACTCAAACAGTGCCTAACGCAGGCGCCAGCACTAGGTATGCCAGACTATGGGAAACCCTTTGAACTATACGGAACAGAAAGTGCTGGTTGTGCAGCAGGTGTACTAACCCAAAAACACGGTGATGCCAGCAGGCCAGTTGCATACTACAGCGCTCAGCTAGACACGGTAGCGCGATCCCTCCCCACATGCTTGCGAAGCGTTGCTGCGATAGCATTGCTAGTGACAAAAAGCGAAGACGTCGTGCTAGGCCACAACCTCACAATCCATACGCCACATGCAGTATCAGCCTTATTGAATTCTGCCCAAACCAGACACGTCTCATCAGCGAGGTTTACAAGATGGGAATTGGCACTAATGGCCCCCGTAAACATCACCATAAGGAGATGCAGTGCATTAAATCCTGCAACATATCTCCCAGGTGTGCCTGGTCAGGCACAAAGGGTGGAAGGTGAGAGTGCTGGGGAAGGAGGATTCAATACAAAGGAAGATACACATGATTGTATGGAATATTTGACCCAAAATTTTACCGCAAGGCCTGACATCAGTGACAACCCACTGGAAGATGCAGAACTCACGTTCTACACGGACGGTAGTTGTCACAGACAGTCAGACTCGGGAGACTTGTGTACTGGATACGCAGTCGTAGATGACCAAGACACCATAGAAGCTGAACCGCTAGGCCCACCTCACTCAGCCCAGGTTGCTGAACTGGTCGCCCTAACCAGAGCATGTGAATTGGCTAAGGGTAAGTCAGCCAATATCTACACCGATTCTAGATACGCATTCGGGGTAGTCCATGATTTCGGAGCCCTATGGCGCCTCAGAAATTTCATGACGGCAGCTGGTACACCGGTAGCGCACGCAACTCACATAAAAAGGCTTCTAACAGCGATACAGGAACCCGACAGAGTGGCTGTTATCAAATGTAAAGCACATACATATAGCCAAGACCCGGTATCACTTGGTAACAGCCGAGCAGACGAAGCTGCTAAGTTAGCAGCTGCTACCCCCATACAGACAGACACCACACAACTGATGGTATTTAATACCATCAACACACAGAAGTTGTGTGAGATGCAGAATTTGTGTTCCACACAGGAAAAGGCAGTCTGGAAGGCAAAGGGATATGGCCAGGAGTCCTCAGGGCTCTGGACGGATAAACATGGTAAACCAGTGGCCCCCAGGACATACCTTCCATGTCTGGCTGAAGCAGCTCACGGGCTGACTCATCTAGGCAAGGAGGGGATGTGCAAATTGGTAAGAGCATACTGGTGCGCCCCAGGATTCTCCTCTCATGCGGGTAAAAGAGCAATGTCATGCCTTACCTGTCTGAGAAAGAATATTGGAAAAGCAATACCTACAGAACCATCCCATATCCCACCTGCCGGCGGCCCTTTCCAGGTAATACAAATTGACTTCATTCAATTACCCCCATGTCGAAATTTGAAATATGTACTTGTTTGTATAGATGTTTTCTCGAATTGGGTCGAAGCATTTCCAGCAGCTACAAATACCGCTATGTTTACAGCTAAGAAAATTGTGCAGGAATTTGTATGTAGATATGGTATCCCTAGAATCATTGAAAGTGATAGGGGTACCCATTTTACAGGTGATGTCTTTCAAGGAATGTGTAAGTTGATGGGAATTGATAGCAAGCTGCACACTCCGTACCGTCCACAGGCGAGTGCGAAGGTCGAAAGAGTGAACAGCACTATTAAAAATAAATTGAGTAAAGTGATGGCAGAGACAGGATTGACATGGCCAGAAGCTTTACCCATTGTATTGTACAATATCAGAACCACTCCCAGGTCCCCTCTTAATCTGTCCCCTTTTGAAATCTTGTTTGGTCGACAACCGCATGTCATGATTAACCCTCAGGATGATTTGAAATGTAACAATGAAGTAACTGTAAAGTACTTGATTAACATGAGTAAACAGTTGAGGAATCAAAATGATAATCTGAAGTTGGTGATTCCTGATTTACCAGATAGTAATTGTCATGACATTGAACCTGGGGATTATGTAATGATACGAAATTTTCTACGCTCAGGTTGTCTTATTGATAGATGGGAAGGACCATACCAGGTCTTATTGACTAGCACCACAGCATTGAAGGTTGCTGAGAGAGAGACTTGGGTCCATTCATCCCACTGCAAAAAGGTTGCTGATCCAGAGAAGTCCCGTGATAAGGAACAGACGGTAGAGGTTGTATCACTGGAGTGTCTGTTCCAGGAGGACTGAGGCGGCACCTGAGCCTTGAAGACCGAAAGCAGTTGTTGACCCCCTTCTCCCTTTTATTGTTTTCTCCACTTCCCATCCCCCTCTCCCTTAAAAATTTCTTTTCCCCCTTCTCATTCTTCTCTATTTCCTCCTCAAAGATGGACTTGCCCCAAGAGACTGTGATCCGGATTTTGATGTTAACCATGATGTTGACCAGAGCAGTCTGTTCCGGCGAGAGTACCATAGAGGTCGAGAGAGGTTCTGGAATGGGTTCCGATTATGATGATGGAGGCGCAGTTTTCCAAGATCAACCAAGCCAACAAGCAAAGGCGAGTATCAGAAAACGATCCGATAGAAGAAATTGTGATGGATTGTTAGCTGAAGAAAACTGTATCTGTAGGCTCTGTGACAATTTGATTGAGGATGGGTGCATAAAGAAATGCCAATCCAGTTTTAATATCCATATGGACCGGCATCCATTGAGTGACTATCACTCCTTAGTGGGTAACGTATTAAACCAAACAGATTGTTGGGTATGCTCTCAAGTACCTCAGGGTCATAGCAAATCAGGGCTAGTGCCATTTCCTTTAACGTTAGGGGAGGTACTTGAGCTAAGTGGTGGGAGACCGGTGGACCGGAGGTTTAACATCTCCAGCCCTCCTAGTTTGAAGCTCCACCAATACCATGTGGATAGGTCCCTCTTATGTTTTAATATCTCCAATCCCCGTAAGCCGGGAAATTGGGAAGTGTCATGGAGCAACCTTACCATGACCTTTTCACACAGAGCAGATAGAATGCCTACAGATACAGAGCTTGTACGCCACATAGCCAGTAGAGGAAAATCTTTCCGGTATCGATATACCTTAGGAAATAGGATTACTAGAGTTGGAGAAGTATCACCAGGATACTGTGCACATATCGTACAAACCGATACGTGCATTAAGCAGATGGAAGAATTAGGGTCAGGAGAATTCACCTGGAAGGTGTGTAATATGGTAATGTCCTTCTCTGTCCCATATGTTCTCCCCGATGATGCATATTTCATATGCGGGAGAAAGGCGTACAAGTGGCTTGCCCCAAACTCTGAAGGATTGTGTTATATTGGAAAAGTATTGCCTGAAGTGATGACTGTTACACATGACAAAATGAAGGACATACACCGTGGTGCCCAAGCTCCTTATACTCACACTCATTACGAGCACCGAGTTAAAAGACAACTGTCAGAAAGGTTAGAGCACCCGGCCTCTGATCTTATCCATGAATCCACCGGGATTCAGGTTCTGGTAGCGTTAGATTTCACTCGCACCGCTCGAGGAGTGATGAATTATAGATACATTTCCGCACTCGCCAATTTGTTAGATAATATCACTGAAATGTATGATGACACATTCAGATACACTGGAAGAGAACTTCAAGCTTATAAAACAGAACTAGTTCAGCATAGAATGGTTCTTAATTATCTTACAGCAGTAACAGGCGGATATTGTGTTACATTGGCAACACAGTACGGCATAAAGTGTTGCACGTATATCACCAATAGCACCGAGGATCCAGTAGAGGTCATAGACCAAAAGATGGACGATATTCTCCAATTGAAGTGGGAATTTCGTCGAAAACACAATCTCACCCTTGCTGCTGTAGGTAATGAGCTGACTGGTTGGGTGTCATGGTTGAACCCGCGAAATTGGTTCTCCGGTTTAGGAGACTGGGCTCAAGGAGTCATAATGGATGTTGGAAAGTTCCTCCTATGTATCTTAGGTGTTGTTATATCTATTGGATTGATATTTAGATGCGGGCAGGCTTTAATGAGGTGCAAACAAAGTACAAAAGTGATGAGCTTGAGGAGTGAGGAAACTGTAATTAACCTGGATTTGATTTATGACCCAATGATAGAAACCAGAATGTGATGAAAATGCGATTATACGGTCCGTTTCTTTCACCTGTTTTTCTGCTTTTCTCCAAGATACAAAGACCCCCTTGGACGAGGAAGTTGACGAGACACTATACAGACAACAGACAAGCACCAAAGATGAAGTTTTGACAACCTATGATATGGACACTTGATGAACTTTGCCATGGATCCCCAGTTTCCCTAGTATTTTTAAACTCACGCTAGCCCAACATTTTTGTAAATCTGATGGCACTGACAAAGCTATTTGCTCATGCCCAAGGAGCAATACAGCGCAAAGAAGACGACTCTCAACAGATACCGAACAAAGCTTCAACAACAGATGTACATTTCCCTGACATAGAATACCACCGCATCTACCGTAATTATGTCTTTTCTTCATTTCTATAACCCTCAGGTAATGACACACATAGTCGATAGGGAATACAGGCACAGATATCAGCAACCACATACTTCCCCCATTCATGTATCATCAACTAAAATGTGCATCCCCATTTTGTTACAACTGAAAGCCGAAATGAGCTCGGTAAAGTTTGACAGCCCATCAACAGACCTGTACCACGGGATAAGAAGGAATTCAAATGTATACTTCGCAATACCTCGAAGCTTGATTTACAACACGTACGGCACGATGATACATGACCCCCCAAACATGGACTCATACACACATGCTTCTGCTATCACACTAGGTCATACCCTCTTCACACCTACTCCTCTCTCCTCCCTTACCCAACCATGGAAATGAATTAACCCCTGACATATATTTTTCTCCTTTTGAAATGTTTTCAGGAAGTGGCAGTTATTATTGACTGCCAAAGGGTGGACTGTCAAAGTCAGAAAAATATCTCTATGCACGTTGCCATATTTGCACCGCACACTGGTCTGCGCTGCGCATGCGTACGCTCTCCCGTGAAGGCGCATACCCGCAATAGCGTGCACCCGCGGGCGCACGGTATGCGTATTTACGGTAGAGTTTATGTAATCGTAGCGTGCGACTCATTCGTTACATATTTTCAGTAATAATGTAGTTTGTAGATCATGGTCCCTTTGATAGATTCTGAAAGTTTGGTTAATATAGAATGTCCCTGAGCTGAGGAATCCCTCTTTGTATCGTAGGAAGGGTCTAACAGGAGTCATGCAGTAGTGTTTGGTACCCATCGGAAGAGTATTTTAATAGCAATATTCCGGTGTTGGTTTGGAGCGTATTAATCGCTCGTGCGAATAGTTATGGACATAAGAAGTTTATGTCCATTTCTACTATTTACTCATACTCAGGTATGCGGCGGGAAACCTAGTTCCCCACCCACCTGAGCTGTTTGAGATCGTCACAGCCCACCTGTATGAATCAACCTATGACCTTTTGTTATGATGCAGGGCCGAATTCCGACGTCCAATGGACAATGGGATTGTAGGGACTGTAAGATTGCATTGTGTGTGGGGCATAAATAGGCAGGCCGACCACATCCAGCTCTCACTCTTCAACGGTTCTCATTGCTGAAAATCGGGTGCTGGATGTCCAGGCGCATGCGATCGTTTACCCTTGTGCGTAAGTTTCTCTCCGTAATCATTGTCTTTCTGTGAGCCATTTCTCTCATATATATATATATCTCTCTCTCTCTCTCTCTCTCTCTCTCTCTTTTCCTTCTCTCGTATCTCCCATTGACTAGTATTGTATTGTATTAGATCAGCATAGCATTGTATTGTATTTCTTGTATAGTTATTTGGTTAGGAAGTCTCTGTTATATTGTAGTGTATCATTTGTACTGTGATTCTTTTTGCAAGTATAATAGTTATAATACAGATAATAGGCTTTGGACCCTAAACCAGTATCTGTGTATTTTCTCATAGTTTTAAGTGTTCACTTGAGCGTCGGTGACGCTCAAGCAGCTTTGTAGTTAGTCAGGTTACACAAGGTTGCACTTACACCCTGTATTCACATTAAGGTATTCTGTGTATTTCATTAATAAAAGGTTTAGACATAAAGGTATAGCGTTGTGAGCGTCTGCGCCGCTGGTGATCTCCTCGTGGTCTCGAGCGTCCGCTACGCCATAGCGAATCATTACGTTAGTCATAGCCAGCAGAGTGCTTGTCTGTGATCTCTGGGCCGTGAGCGAACGTGACGCTTGAGCGTCTCGCCTACGGCTGAGCGATCGTTACGCAACTTGCGTACCCTTACGGTACTTCTTAAGTAAACAACGTACAGTGTTCTTAGACCTCATAAAGGGTTGTATATACGATAAATTTTGAGCTTTATCAGTTGTTGCCTATGATATGAAAAAGCCCGTTTGGTGCCTTGGCAAAAGACAAAAAAAATTCCACCTCTTATGTGTGGAATTCTTTCTACCCAAATCCGGACAACAACTGTCAAGCCATATGTACCCTTTGTAAAGCCATAGTAAGTACAGTTAGAG
This sequence comes from Pseudophryne corroboree, assembly GCF_028390025.1. Classification (NCBI taxonomy): domain Eukaryota; kingdom Metazoa; phylum Chordata; class Amphibia; order Anura; family Myobatrachidae; genus Pseudophryne; species Pseudophryne corroboree. The sequence continues at coordinate 574,153,644 of NC_086446.1, forward strand.
ACCTTAACCATCTAAGAACTTCCTCCCTGTTACATCACTTGCAGCGCATTCATCAAAAGTTATTGAAAAATTCAGAAACTTTGGCTAAAAATGTAAAAACCAGTCCAGCATCACCTAGCTCCCTTCTCTCTGTTAGATCACGGGAACCTGCAATCTCCACCACCAACACCTTCATCATCAATATCCTCAATCATGATTGCCAGTAGTCCTGCATCCAATTTCATAAGCATGACTGACTCCTCTCCTATCCTCAGAAGGATCCTTGAGTGCAATGCCTTCTGCTACTGCTGCTGTGAGTGGATCTTCATCCCAGAAGGGTACCAGGAAGACTACATGTAGTAGTTTAACAAAACAATTGACTGTTAAACAATCCTTTGCAAAGGGGGAGCAAGTAAGACATCAGTCACCCAGTCGCACAGCATATTACTGACACCATAACAGCTATGCTGGTATCAAATGTGCATCTAGTATCTGCCATTAATGCAGTGGATTTTAGATAGTTAATTGAGGTCCTGTGTCCCCACTACAAAATCCCATATAGATTCCTCTTCATTAGAAAAGCAATTGCCAGTCTGTATAAGGACATTAAAAAAAGCATTATTAGTGTCCTCAGAAATGCCGTTGTACCCACTGTCCACTTGACCACAGATATGTGGACAAGCAGAACAGGGCAAACTAAAGATTATATGACTGCAATAGCCCACTGGGTAGGTGTATTGCCTTCAGCAGCTGCAGCAGCAGCATCTAACAAATGCCAGCTCATTCAGAGTCAGGCTACTCTGAGTATCACTGGCATCCAAGCATCATCATCTCCAAGCATCCTATGTGGGGGGGGGGGGGGGGGGGCAGCGATGACCCAGGTCCCGGTGCGAAAGGGGTAAGTATAGCTGAAGCCCTGGCTCAGACCCTTGTTCAGTATACTGGGTCGGGCAAGGGGTGGTCTTCAGTATGTAAGTAGCGTGGAGAGCGCAGCGAGCCCGCAAGGGGCTCATTTGCGCTCGCCACACTGTCGGTAAGCCGGCAGTCGGGCTCCTAGCGCCGGTATGCTGGTCGCCGGGAGCCCGACCGCCGGCATACCGTAGTGAACCCCGGGCAAGGGTTGGTGCTGCAGTGTGATAGGGGATGTCTACCTAGGGGACTGCTTGGATACCATTCTTTTTCCCAGGCAGCAGATTAACTGAGGACCAGCTGCTGACATTTTACATATCAGTATTCAAATAGTCATGTATAGCTTTTCTGAATAATATGGCTTCCCTGGAATGTCCTTGGCATGTGATTTTGAGACAACCTATTAATAAAGGCATCATCTCATTGGATGATCTCAGTGATCAAGCAGTTGCAGCCTTTCTTTTCATATAACGTTGTGTCCAACCCAAGGATGGGCTGGTAAGAATAAGAAACTGGTAGGCAGACACATTTCAGCAATTAGGGTCCCAGAGCAGGGAGCCCCACTGACATTTGTGGTGACAGACATGCCATGATTTAACATGGCAGGAAAACCCCAACCAGGGCGTAGAGTTACTTGGATCCCAGAAGTTCAGGCAGGCTCGGATTTCTTAAAATCTGAACTGCTCATCTCTAGTTAGTATTAATAATATTATTATAATTATTATTATTATTATAAGTAAAATCACAGACACATCAACCAGCGCTGTAACTGGGCTTTACGGTACCTTATGCTGACCATGCCCACTGAGCACATGGTGTCACGCTGAGGGGGCGCGGCCACCAGCCATTGGGAAGAACACCAGTGCCCACAGCATCGTCAGGACTCTATAGGCTGCACTGTGCATGTCAGGATGCTTCCAGGCAGCACGGCAGCAGCGATTCTCTTCTGCAGGTTACCGTTCCAGATATCCTGCTATCCAGACGCAGGGACCATGAGGCAGCAACTGTGTCATCGCCAGATCCCTGCACTCTGTGTTATGGTGCAGCTCGCACACCCCTCCTTATGGCTCTAACATCAACTCCAACTGGCTGGTGTGACTATAACACTGTAATCAGTGATACCAGTAAGGCAGCCACCATTTAATATCAGGTACTAGAAAGCAGCACCATAAGGCCAGCTGCAGTCAGGTTGTGTATTATTGGGCTATATGGAGCATCATTGGAGTATTTCATTGCATTGTGGAACTATAGGATAGTACGTGACATCAGTGAGCCAATAAGATTCGGTTTTGAGAACCGAGTAAAACCGAATCCGCTCATCACTAAGTATGATGATCCTATATAGTGACTTGATGGGGTGATCTTGGCTGTATTTGCAGCTGCAGTCAGGTTGTGTATTATTGGGCTATATGGAGCATCATTGGAGTATTTTATTGCATTGTGGAACTATAGGATAGTATGATGATCCTATATAGTGACTTGATGGGTGATCTTGGCTGTATTTGCAGCTGCAGACAACCAGTTAGCTTTGTGTAACTGCCATTGTATCTATGCATCTTAACTCATTCATATACAATAGTGGTGGTCTTATGTTGTCTCATGTGAAGAATGAAACTGTCCTGATCATGGTGACTGTGTTCTTATCAGCTATCACTCTATGTTATCTGGACAGTGGTTCCAATGTTTATCAGCAATAACACACCAAGTACCAGAGTTCTTATCACCTGCTGGAAACAATGGGGCTGGAATGGCTTTGTGACATATGTATTTCTTATCTTTAATGTGTCCTGTATAAGATTATATGCATTTCAGCCCACTAGATCTTTTACTGCTGTGCCTTATTTACAGTATGTTATGTAGGTCCATGCCTAATTAGCCTGCCTAATTGTGTATATATAGCAGTAGGTGTATATGAAACAGATCATACAAGTTCACCCACATTGTTATTCATAGGGAATCAATTTGTTCTCTCCATATTGTCACTTTCAAACGGCAACTTTATGATAGCACTGATAACATATGAAAGATGAAAGGCTGATTGTATACACAGAGCTGATAAGCATATTATCTTACACATTCAGCACCATCACGCCTGATTTATCTTCATGTGGAGATTAATTTACTGCTCGGCAAGATAAATCGCTCTGGTATTTCTGTTATAATAATGTTTTATGTCACTTATTTATAGCCTTTAACAAATTATGTTCTGTATAGATGGTGGGGTTTTACCAAACGTTTACAGACCATTAATGTGCCAGAAAAAAATATGTGCTATTTATCACGTTAAAGAACAGTATTTGCTTGCGAAGAGAAATTATGACTAAGGCTAGGCATACATTTGGCGATGTGCACCCGATATATCGTCCGATCCAGTGGATTGAACGTTATGTTGTTCACATCATCCGGTGTGTATTCACTATATCGTTAACTATATCGTTTTCACCTTGAAATCTAAAGATATTGTACAAGACGGCATGATGCCATCACTGACTAGAAGCAAACGATATCATTCAGTGGCCCTCATTCCGAGTTGATCGCTCGCTAGCTGTTTTTAGCAGCCGCGCAAACGCATAGTCCCCGCCCACGGGGGAGTGTATTTTCGCTTGGCAAGTGTGCGAATGCCTGTGCAGCCGAGCTCTGCAAAAACATTTTGTGCAGTTTCAGAGTAGGTCTGAACTTACTCAGCCCTTGCGATCACTTCAGTCTTTTTGGTGCCGGAACTGACGTCACACACCCGCCCTCCAAACGCCCGGACACGCCTGCGTTTTCCCTACCACTCCCAGAAAACAGTCAGTTGACACCCATAAATGCCCTCTTTCTGTCAATCTTCTTGCGATCGGCTGTGCGTACGGATTCTTCGTTAAATCCATAGCTCAGCAACGATCCGCATTGTACCAGTACGATGCGCATGCGCATTGCGGTACATACGCATGCGCTGTAGAGACCTGATCGCTGTGCTGCAAAAATTGGCAGCGTGCAATCACCTCGGAATGACCCCCAGTGTGTATGAAAAATATTGTTTGTGCGGGGGGGAGGTGGAGATCTGGCATGATGTCAGATCTGATGTGACGTCGGCAAGTGTGTACCCAGCCTAAGGGTACATTGGGAGTAACCTTATACTTGAATATAGGTAATAAAAGATTATGGGTAGAGGTTCACGTTATATTAAAACGAGAAAAAATGAAGCAGGGGGATCGAGAGGGAGAGAGGGAGAGAGAAAAAGGATAGAAGCATAACGGGAAAAAGTCTTTCCTTTTTTTTTTTTTTTTTTTTAAGTACGCGACAATTAAATGGCAGTGAGATCTGAATCAATTGTAAATGCTGTGCTTCCCAGGGATGACTATGTGGAAATAATAAGCACTTTATTTTTTATATGTGGAGTAGTAAACACAGAATTGAAATGTCTAAAATTTTGGATAAGATTTAAGTTATAAGGTTAGGAAAATATTGCAAGATATGGAGATAAGGTAAAAATATTACTCAATCACTCACACGGCTTGGGGTAGGGTTGAAGGCGAGGGGTTAAAAGGGGATAGAAGGAAAAAAGGAAATGAATTAGAATAGATAGGTGCTACAGTATGTCATATGTGAGTGAGCACAAGACTAATCAAATATAATATGTACCCACAATATTCATGACAAAGGAAAGCACAGAATGATACAAGAGCAAAGAAAATTTAATTGGTTTATAACTATGAATTAAGTATGAATTGTAAGATCTAAGTGACGGAGGAAATACAAAAAAACTAGATGATATTGGGGGTAATTCCAAGTTGATCGCAGCAGGAATTTTGTTAGCAGTTGGGCAAAACCATGTGCACTGCAGGGGGGTCAAATATAACATGTGCAGAGAGAGTTAGATTTGGGTGGGGTGTGTTCAAACTGATATCTAAATTGCAGTGTAAAAATAAAGCAGCCAGTATTTACACAGAAATAAAATAACCCACCCAAATCTAACTCTTTCTGCACATGTTATATTTGACCCCCCTGCAGTGCACATGGTTTTGCCCAACTGGTAACAAAATTCCTGCTGCGATCAACTTGGAATTACCCCCATTCTTTTGTATAGCCCTTTTTTTTTTCTTTCCTTTTCTCTTTTTTTCAATAACAGATGGCATCGAGACTTGATTTAATTGTAAATACTTTGCATTTCAGAGATGAATAAGGGGAAAAAACATACACTTTAATTTCACATTTGAAGTAGTAAATACAGAAACAAAACTCTTAAAATTTGAAGTTAAGAGGTTCAAAGATATAAGGTGACAAATGCACAGTAGGAAGGGCGATAAGGTAAAAGCAGTGAATTTTATGCACTGATCATGGGAGGGCGGAGGAAGGGAGGTAAAAATGGGATAGAAAAAAAAGGAATTAAGGGGGGTTCTCACGGAGCGATCGCTGCTTAAAATCTAAGCAATCTGACTAGATTGCTTAGATTTTAAGCAGGATCGCTCTGTGTGTAGACCCCACAGCGATAGCGATGCGCAGCCCCGCACATCGTTATCGCAGGTGCTCGTTTCACCCGCTACGTGAAATGAGCGCCCCCCCGTCTCCCCCCGCACGCTCAGCACACATCGCGCTTTGCTGAGCGGCGGGAGAGATGTGTGCTGAGCGGTTCGCTCAGAACACATCTCTCCCGCATCGGCTGGTGAGTACCGGCCTTTAAACTCAATATGTATCTGTGATGTTCAGAACGAAGGAAGCACAGCATGGAAGGAGAGAAGAAGGTTTAGGAAGGGGAGAGGGAAGAGGAGAGAGGGAGAGGGAAAAAAACGAAGAGAAGAGGACAAAAGGAAAGGAAAAGAGGGAGTAAGGAAAATGCAATTGGTTAATAACTATAAAGTATGTAAGAATTGTAAGAGCTAAATGATGGAGGATATATAATGTAACCAGACTATACTGTCATACAGGCTGTAAATTATTATTATTATATCTTCTATTTATTGTGCGGCAGACACTTTTCGTGTTTTGTGTTTTGGTTTTGGATCTGGATCCCCGCTCGTGTTTTGGATCTGGATTGGTTTTGCTAAAACCACCCTTTCAGGTTTTGGTTTTGGATCTGTATGATTTTTTTAAGACCCCCCCATAACAACAGCTAAAATCACATTTGGGGGTAATTTTGATTCTAAGGTATTATTAACCTCAATAACATTCATTTCCACTCATTGCCAGTCTATTCTGAACACCTCACAATATTGTTTTTAGGCCAAAAGGTTGCACCAAGGTCGATGGATGACTAAGCTAAGCAACCCAAGTGGGCGGCACAAATGCCTGGCCCATCTAGGAGTGGCACTGTAGTGGAAGACAGGATGGCACTTTTAAAAACTAGGCCCAAAGAGCACATAATGCAAAGAAGAAAAAGAGGTGCAATGAGGTAGCTGTATGACTAGGTATCCGGACTCCAGATCGACAGCAAAAAGGTCGACAAACCTTAGGTCGACGCCAATTGGTCGACAAACCTTAGGTCGACATGGACAAAAGGTCGACAGGAACAAGGTCGACATGGAAAAAGGTCGACATGAGTTTTTCACGATTTTTTTCTTTTTTGGAACCTTTTCATACTTAACGATCCACGTGGACTACGATTGGAATGGTAATCTGTACCGAGCAAAGCGAGCGAAGCGAGCCATGCGAGGGGACGCGGTGCACTAATTAGGGTTCCCGGTCACTCTACAAAAAAAACGACAAAAAAACAACAACTCATGTCGACCCTTTTCCATGGCGACCTTGTTCCTGTCGACCTTTTGTCCATGTCGACCTAAGGTGTGTCGATCAATTGGCGTCGACCTAAAGTTTGTCGACTTTTTTGCTGTCTATCCTGAGTCCCAGACCCGTATGACTAAGCTAAGTGACCCAAGTGGGTGGCACAAACACCTGGCCCATCTAGGAGTGGCACTGCAGTGGCAGACAGAATGGCACTTTTAAAAATTAGACCCCAGAGAGCACATAATGCAAAGAAGAAAAAGAGGTGCAATGAGGTAGCTGGATGACTAAGCTAAGTGACCCAAGTGGGCGGCACAAACAACTGGCCCATCTAGGAGTGGCACTGCAGTGTCAGAGAGGATGGCACTTTTAAAAACTAGGCCCCAAAGAGCACATAATGCAAAGAAGAAAAAGAGGTGAAAGATGGAATTGTCCTTGGGCCCTCCCACTCACCCTTATGTTGTATAAACAGGACATACACACTTTAACAAACCAATCATTACAGCGACACAACTGTGTCTTAAATTATTGATTTGTTTGAGCCCCCACCAAAAAAGAAGCAATTAATCTCTCCTTGCACAAACTGGCTCTACAGTGGCAAGATGTCGTCCTCATCCTCAGATTCCCCCCCCCCCCCTTCAGTGTTTACATCCTCATCCTCACAGAGAAATAATATTCAAACAAACGAAACCACATAATTTAGGTGTCAGTGGACTGCTTACGCTATTACCCAAAGTTTCTGAACTTGACAATGACTTATGATGAATGCGCTGCAGGTGACGTATAAGGGAGGATGTTCCAAGGTGGTTAACGTCCTTACCCCTGATTATTATCGATTGACAAAGGCAAGAGATGGCTTAACACCTGTTGTCCGGATTTGTGAAGAAATACAGGGCCGTAACTAGGGGGGGCTAATGGGGCATGCGCCCCGGGTGCAGGATTTGAGGGGGCACCAAAGAGTTACAGAAGAGCAGGTTCCCCTCACCTCCCCACCGGCAGTGCTGGGCTGTTCCAGTGAGACAGCAGACAGCTCCCTGGGCAATGTCTCTGACCCACCTGTCTGCCCACAGCTGGATTTGAGGGGGCGCCAAGGAGTTACAGAAGAGCAGGGTTTTTTTTTTAACGGCAGTGCTGTTCCAGTGAGACAGCAGACAGCTCCCAGGGCAATGTCTCTGACCCACCTGTCTGCCCACAGCTGGCTCCGACACTTTGCGGGTGAGCTCAAGTACCTGGGATCTCTCCTATGCCGGCTACAGTCTTAAACTCTCTTCTTTGCCATGCAGTGCTGCAACTAGCATGCGGTGCACTGTACAAGCTATAGAAGCGCACTGTGCTCCCAGTTAGCAGTAACAACCTCCGCTTTGCATCCCAGATGGGTGGATTTGGTGTAGATATTAGGGGGATGCAGTGTAGTGATACAGTGTACCATATAGGGTATGTAGTGTATTAATGTATTAGAGTATATCGGGGCATGTCGTGCACTGATGTGGTGTAGCATATAAGGGGATATAGTGTAGTGATGTAGTGTAGCATATAGGGTACGTGGAGCAGTGCATATGGGTATGTAGTGTAGTGATGTAGTTTAGCATATAGAGGATGTAGTATAGTAATATAGTGCAGTGGATAGGGGAATGTAGTGCAGCGATGAAGTGTTATGATATAGTGCAATGTATGAGGACACACAGAGGAGCATGTAGTTGAACACGCTGGCGGTTCATGTGACGCATAGGGCATTTGAGGCACATAGGGGAATACTGTCCAGTAGTATCCCCTTTTCTCATTTTCTTTGATAAGCTGATTATTTTAGTCTAACAGGGTTTGTTTTTTTGTGTGGGGAGGGTGCGCCAAATTATTGCCTTGCCCCGGCCATGAGAAATAATTCCACATCAAAGAGATGGCTTTTCTGGTATTTTGCCCAGGCATGACAATGGGCTTTTTCATCCCACGGACAACAACTGTCTCCCCCGGTGCCTAATTTAAACAAACCACATCATCAGCAGAAACCTACTCATCAACTTTCTCCTCAGCGCCAGCAACACCCATATCCTCATCCTGGTGTATTTCAACAGTGACATCTTCAATTTGAATATCAGAAACTGGACTGTGGGTGCTCCTTCCAGTGCTTGCAGAGGGCGTGCAAATGGTGGAAGGAGCCACCTCTTCCCGTCCAGTGTTGGGAAGGTTAGGCATCGCAACCGCCGACACACTTGGACTCTCCTTGGGGATTTGTGATACCATCTTAGAACGCACAGTTCTTTGCTGTGCTTTGCCAGCTTAACTCTTTTCATTTTTCTAATGGGAGGATGAGGGCTTCCATCGTCATGTGAAGCTGAATCACTAGTCATGAACATAGGCCAGGGCCTTAGCCACTCCTTGCCACTCTGTGTCGTAAATGGCATATTGGCAAGTTTACGTTTCTCCTGAGACCATTTCAATTTCTTTTTTTAGTCATTTTACTGAACTTTGGCTTTTTGGATTTGACATGCCCTCTACTATCACATTGGGCATCGGCCTTGGCAGACGATGTTGATGCCTTAGGCCGGAAAACGGGTTCCCTCACCCAGCCGTAGCTCTTCCCTTTTTCAGCCTAGGACTCACCACGTACTTCCCAGCTAGCAGGGGACGTGGTGGAAGATTTAGATTTTGATACATTCATACTATTTATGGCTCTGCATGTCTAATACCATTATTGATATATGATTACAATGCAAGGGTGGATAAAGAGGAATCTGTATACAAGGGACTGATGCACTTATGAAGCAATTAATCTCAGAATTTACAATATTGGGTAATACACTGAACCTTATCATTTGATATTGACACACTGCTTTACTTCCAAATATTTGTGGTTATTGCTAGGCTTTTCTTGATTGGATTATTACCTCATTTTAAATTGTTTAAAATATCTCCTGTGGTACCTATTGCCTGCTATAATTCTGTTATAAATGTATTGGTAGCAGAGAGATCTTTAGCATTCAAACTGTATAGGATTGAAAATACTGCTTTGCTTCCAAATAATTGTGGCTATTACTGGGCTTTTCTTGCCCAGACTATCGCCTTATTTCAAAGTGTTTAAAGCATTTCCCGTGGTACCTGTTGCCTGCTACAATTATGTTATGAATGTATGGGAAGCAGAGAGATCTTTAGCATCAATTCAATACTGCTGCTTATGTAGATTTGGTACATCCATCTATGAGGGAAATACACAACCTTCAGTAAATGTAATGGTAAATGATATCTTGCGGCTGCCATTACTCTCTAATTTTACATAGACTGTTATTGGCTAGATTCGCCAGCAATAATCTGGTAGTCTGATTTTTGACCACATAAAACCCTATATTTATTTTTTCTGTGATTTATATCTTGGGTCCCAACACAATCGGAAAACGGTGCGCCTACGAGACAGATTTACCTACGGTCAGACCGCACTGAGTATGCCCAAACTCGTCTGATCTTGGAAGCCAAGCACTGCAGGGCCTGGTCAGTACCTGGATGAGGAACCACCAGGGAATACCAGGTACCGTAGGTATTTTATTCTCCAACGCATAACATAATTTTGGGACCCACGGCAGGAACTTGACTCCAGGTTCCGGCACTCATTGACTACATTAGACCCGAGGCAGTGACCTCATTCTACTAAAATCTCTATTATAGAGAATACAAGTATAGAATATTATTTCATTGAATGAGGGATCACTTATTTTCGCTCACTTACACCATTATTTCGCATATAATATAGTACATCAGTACTTGTGGACATTAATGTTCCTTAATTGTGGATGCTTGCTCTCGTCTCTTTTTAAGTATATAATAATAAAAGTTATATCTTAATAATTTCATCATTTCAATTTTTCAAGTGTGCCCTGGAAAAGGCATATAGTTGCTTTTTGTCCTTCTTCTTCTTCTTCTTCTTCAAAGGACTATACCCGTTATTTCATCGTCTATGTCATGACTAGTGGCAGCAGCTTCAGCACTAGGAGGAAGTGGTTCTTGATCTTTCCCTATTTTATCCTCCAAATTTTTGTTCTCCATTATTTTTCTGGAGTTATATAACAATATGCGGCAAAGGTGAGCATACCCCTACACCACACAGGGCAAACCCTGTAAAAATTATTTGGATAATAACCCTTTTATTTGGAGTTATTATAATAATATGCAGCACACGAGGGCGTACCCCTAAACCACACACACACGGCAAAACCTGTAAATTTTTGGGGGATAATAACCCTTTTATTTGGAGTTATTTTAATAATATGCAGCACAGGAGAGCGTACCCTTAAACCACATACAGGGCTAAGCCTGTAAAAATTATTTGGATAATAACCCTTTTATTTGGAGTTATTATAATAATATGCAGCACAGGAGAGCATACCCCTAAACCACACACACACGGTAAAGCCTGTAAAAATTATTTGGATAATAACCCTTTTGTTTGGAGTTATTATAATAATATGCAGCACAGGAGAGCATACCCCTAAACCACACACACATGGTAAAGCCTGTAAAAATTATTTGGATAATAACCCTTTTATTTGGAGTTATTATAATACTATGCAGCACAGGAGAGCGTACCCCTACCCTACACAGAGCAAACCATGTAAAGATTATTTAGATTACATTTTAATAACCCCTTTATTTGGAGTAAATTATATACAGCTCAGGACAGCACCACTGGACTTATACGGCAGTACCGCTGGAGTTATATGGCAGTACCGCTAGATTTATACGGCAGCACCCCTGGACTTATACGGCAGTACCCCTGGATTTATACGGCAGTACCGCTGGACTCATATGGCTGTACCGCTGGACTTATATGGCAGTACTGCTGGACTTATATGGCAGTACTACTGGACTTATGTGGCAGCACCACTGGACTGTACTTATATGGCAGCACCACTGGACTGGACTTATACAGCAGCACCACTGGACTTATGGCAGCACAGGACACCACCATTGGACTGATGCAGCACAAGACAGTACCACTGGACTGGACTTATACAGCAGCACCACTAGACTTATGGCAGCACAGGACACCACCACTGGAGTGACTGGATTGATGCAGCACAAGACACCACCACTGAACTGATGCAGCACAAGACACCACCACTGGACTGGACATATACAGCAGCACTGGACTTATGGCAGCACAGGATACCACCACTGGACTTATGGCAGCACAGGATACCACCACTGGACTTATGGTAGCACAGGATACCACCACTGGACTGATGCAGCACAAGACTGCACCACTGGACTGGACTTGTACAGCAGCACCAGACTTATGGCAGCACAGGACACCACCACTGGACTGATGCAGCACAAGACAGCACCACTGGAATGATACAAAAGAGCATGTCACCACCACACGTGCCATGCCACTTTCCTGCACAGACACTCAGGAGACACGTCCTCTCGCTACACTCTCCTGGACTGGAGTGAAAATGGCAGCGACTTGCGGCAGTTTATATGGAATCCAAAACCCGCAAGATTCCGACAGCGGGATAATGACTTTTTGCTTAGCTGTGGACTCGGAGTATGAAGTTGGGGGGGGGGGGGGGGGGGGGGGGGGGTCGGTTCTCAGGGAACCGACCCTGCTTATCTCTAATTAATTAATTTATTAATTTTTTTTTTTTGGGGGGGGGGGGGGGGGTTTAAGTGTATGTAAATGTAAATAAGTGCTGATGTAACAAAATAAAACTCAATTAAAAAAGAACAGCATTTACATACATATTTGCAGCCATTACATTGAGAGTAAGATCCTCTGTGTAGATTGCCCCTTCAAGAGTACAGTAATTATATATTAGCCATAGACTTCAGTGGAATGCCAGAATATAAACAACTATCATAAAAAGATTATATATTGCGTGATTGGCTTTATTACTTATTAACTTTTAAAAAAGCCTACACTGGGTCTAAACTCGGTTTACTCAGCTAAACAGACACCTACTGCATATTAAATGAAAAATACTACAGTCATAGCTGCCGGCCCTTAGAGGAAGCAGCCATTTTGGAGGGGCAGGGGAGTGTGCATCTAAGAGGACAGCAGGGGGGACGCGTGGTGCTGTGATTGTGTCATTGTGGCCACTCCCTTGCAATATAATACTGTGATTACAGGCATTGTAAAGTGTGGACATAGCCACGATAACTCCCACTTTACTCAGAAAGTGGGCATCAGTGGTCAACCTGTGGTAGACTTGCCCACTCTTTTTTTTTATAAATAATTTTTTCTACTATATAATATGTTTTTTTCACAGCTTTTGTTTCTTTCTTAGGTGAACTGCAGACTCCATTAGGACTCATTTGGAAACCATTATTGCAGCAATTGGTAGTGATGCTTGCTGAGTACCGTAAGACACCAGTACAAAAAAGACTAACAAAACTTTTGTTGTTTTATTAACACTTTTATTTGCCCAAACCCAATGCTATAATGATGGAAGAGCTGTAGTGCTATCAGGATTGGGCTGCGTTTTTCCTCGGGGAAGTAGGATTGGTACTAAGGCGGGGGGACGGGAATCCATCCTGTCCTGGCTGGCAAAGCCTAGTGCTGGTAGCGGCATTCATATGGGGACTGCACATTTCCCCCCCCCCCCATTTTATCCACCAATTTTGCCACATAGAGCACTAGTGCTAATTGGACTTTTAAACGGGGCCTACTGTTTTTTACCTTTATTTATTTAATAGGGCAGCACAGATCTGAGGGATCACTGTATCCTGCAGATAGATGTATTTCGAGACTACTTGCATGGTAAAATGGTTCCTGAAAATATATATATACATTTTTTTACTACATATACAGAGTTCACATTTCACGTGTATGGACAACTCTGAATAGGTAGCAAATTATTTGAGCTTTTTGGGGATGCTTTTTACGTTGTGTCCAGTGTCGGACTGTGGCAAGAAGGGCCCACCGGGGGAATAGGGGCCCATGTGTAAGGGTGTGGCCAATCTCCAGAGGGGGTGTGGTCATACACTACAGAAGTTTGGCTAACCATTAGAGAGTGAATGGTCTGGGCCGCATCATAAATATATTTAGTAAACACTGCTAATGCATGCATGATAATGTACCAGATTAATAACAGCAATGTATCTTAAAAAAACACCATAGCCCTGTGCAGTATAATGTAACATATGTATGATTCAAGTGCATAGTCTGAAACCTAATCCCTAGAGGAGGAGGTGGGCCCTCTGCCAGTGGGGCCCACCGAGGGATTCCCCTACACCCCTGTGGGCCAGTCCAACCCTGGTTGTGTCTAACTGTATGTATGGGGCCCTATGTGTCCACCTCCGTATGAGTCCCAATGTATTCAGTACTCTGTCATTTTATTTGAAATACCTTTGTATATATAACGGTACACTAATGTAAGGACAAAATGCAGCTCTTCATTTCATGATTACGTGTCTTTTATCAGTTTCCTCAAATGTATATTTTTGGGGAAAATCAAAACCACCAAAACGCCAATAGCAAACACAATTAGAAACCAAATACAGTGTGACTACCTCATCTCTAAACCATGGAGAGCAGCCAGGCAGGAGAATCTGCAAGAATATGACGTTTGGCTTTGCTGATAAGCTTATAACACAGTAACACAGGAGTGTGTCTGTTGAGCAGTTAAAAATACATATTTTTCCAATTTGATTCACATTTCTTACAAACTCTCTGCCTGTTCAGGGCTCACAGGAACATCTAGCTGGCAATTAGATTAGGGAAACAGCAGGTGTAGGCAAATATATACTTGTTATTTTTCTTTTTTGCTCAATCTCTGCTGATGCACCCTTAGCCATTAAAACACATTACTTCAGACTCAGTCAACCTATGAATGTTGCATAGCAATTGCTTTGAGTAGGTGTATAAATACATCATTATAGCATTATATCCAAATACCAATAAAAAGAAAAGCTTAGTTTAGAATTGAACTGTACTTTTGAGAAAATGTATTCTATTGTTCCGCAAAAGCCAGAGAAGTCCTGGAGAGCTCTCTCTCCGCAGTCTTGGGAGTACAAAGTGCTAAAGATTTCTTTCACAGGTGTACAGCGAGTTTGGTTGATATTATATGTACAGATTTGCAAACCGAGTTTGGTTGATATTATACGTACAGATTTGCAAACTGGAAAGCCAATGTTGATTATACTGTAAAACTATCATTTAGGTGACAACAAATACACCTAGTCCAGATTTGGCTATCTGCCTTCCCAAGAGTATCAGTGATACTATCACTATCAACAGACCCTTACCTTCCGAAGATGTCTGAGTACAATCTATTTGGTGAAAAGAAAGATTACGGAGAGGCGAGCAAGAGAGCTGTGCCACAACCCGGGAATGAAATACTGTAGTTTTAGCAAAGTTATGAAAGGGTGAAAATGAATAGAAGTCTACAATATGATCTATTTACTAATGGAGGGAGATAAAGTACCAACCAACCAGCTCCTGTCAGTTTTCAAACACAGCCTGTGACATGGCAGTTAGTAGCCGTTTTGCTGGTACTTTGGGGTAGATGTACTAAGCAGTGAAAAGAGTGGAGAAGTGAGCCAGTGGAGAAGTTGCCCATTGCAACCAATCAGCATTGCAGTAACATAAAAATTTGCATACTATAGAATTATACAGAGCAGCTGATTGGTTGCCATGGGCAACTTCTCCACTGGCTCACTTCTTCACTCCTTTCACTGCTTAGTATATTTCCCTCTTTATCTTTGTCTACTTTATCTCTCTCTCTTAGGCTTAGTAAATAGACCCTATCTCTCTGCAAGGCTTAGTAAATAGAACCCTGAGAGGTACCAGGGTCCCTTTCCTCCAAATTGCTTTTAATTTTGGATTCTTAATGTGCATATCGCCTGCGCTTCATTTGTGCAATGTTTTTATTTATTTATTTTATATTACATAAAGTAGTGAACGATCTAGTCACTGCAAGATCAAAAAGCCATTACACACTACTTATTCTTCTAGATCTCTCTGCTGCTTTTGACACTGTTGACCACTCTCTTCTCATACAAACACTACAATCCCTAGGTATTCAGGACACAGCCCTTACTTGGTTCTCATCCTACCTATCTAATCGCTCTTTCAGTGTTCACTTCTCTGATTCTACCTCCTCTTCTCTACCTCTATCAGTTGGTGTACCGCAAGGCTCAGTCTTAGGTCCTCTGCTGTTCTCAATCTATACCTCCTCTCTTGGTAAACTAATCAGCTCCTTCGGATTTCAATATCATTTGTACGCTGATGATACTCAAATCGACCTATCCTCCCCAGATTTATCACCATCTGTATTGGCTCGTGTCACTGGATGCCTGTCTGCCGTTTCATCTTGGATGTCATCTCGCCACCTCAAACTCAACATTTCCAAAACCGAATTAATTATTTTCTCACCAGCCAAGAGTAGTTACCAACCTGATATCTCCATAACTGTTGACAATGCAACTATCCACCCTACCCCACAAGCTCGCTGCCTAGGTGTCATCCTTGACTCTGAACTGTCCTTTGTTCCACACATTCAATCTGTCTCTAAATCATGTTACATGCACCTTAAAAACATATCCAAAATACGCCCTTATCTTACACAAGACACTGCAAAACCTCTAATCCATGCACTCATCATCTCCCGCATTGATTATTGTAATAGTCTCCTTACTGGTCTTCCCAAACATAGGCTCTCACCACTACAATCCATTTTAAATGCAGCTGCGAGGCTAATCTTCCTTGCTAGACGTTCTTCGTCTGCTGATCTGCTCTGTCAGCAGTCCCTCCATTGGTTACCGGTATTAAACTGTGTTAAATATAAAATACTTTTACTTACATACAAGACTATTAACCAAACTGCACCATCATACATCTCCTCACTCATCTCAAAATATCTCTCTACCAGACCTCTCTGCTCTGCACAAGATCTGCGTCTCTCATCCACATGTATTACCTATTCCCACTCAAAATTACAGGACTTTACCCGGACTTCACCCACACTGTGGAATGCTCTTCCACGGACAATAAGACTCTCCTCTAGTCTCCAAACCTTTAAACGTTCCCTGAAAACTCACCTCTTCAGACAAGCCTACCAAATTTCACACCCACCCACATAACCTTCAATGCTTCCCTATCCAGTTACATCCTCTTTGTATAGTCCACATAACCTCACATTTTGTCTTCCAACATTGCTGGGTGATCATATCATGCAACCCATTAAGAACCTAGCAATCTGGTGGACCATTATGTAACAAGTAGCATCTATCCTTGTGTATCAATGCCTAATTCCCTATAGATTGTAAGCATGTGAGCAGGGCCTTCCTACCTCTATGTCTGTCTGTCTTTGCCCAGTTTTGTTCTATAACTGTCTACACCTCACCTCACATTAAGCACCTTATCAGTAAATAAAATAGAATAGTAAGTACACTTTGGGGTATATTTACTAAAAATCTATTTTTAGATTTTAAAATCAATGTCGAGCAATTTTAAGTAGTGCAAAATCTGTCGTTTTTGTCAGTTCCATTAAAAATTGAATGCAAGTAGACCAAAATAACGGTAAAGCCAATTACCACTTCCTACTGATTTTCTATTTGACAAAACATATCACATGAAAGAAGCTCCCGTGGTCCCCATAGCGAACAATGGGGGTAGCTACAACAGAAACAATGGAGAACACTTATATCCCCAGAAAAAAAAGGGTCTATGACTTGTGCACTGTATTCAGGGTTTTAAGCTTATACCCCCCCCCCCCAGTGGCGGAACTAGCGAGCGGTGGGCCCAGGTGCGACAAAATGCTTTGCCCCCCCCCCCCTCATCCCATCCAAGTCCACCCCCTCACCCCTGGAAAGGATCTGGTGAGGGGGACCTGCTCAGGGCCAGAGAAATGGATACCTAGCAACAGTGCCGTAACTAGACATTTTAGCACTGTGTGCAAGAAACGGCATCGGAGCCCCACCCCTGCATGTAAAACAGGGGCATTGCGCGCTGTAGGCGCGCACAAAAATACATAGTGGCGTGGCTTCGTGGGGAAGGGGTGTGGCCACAAAATAATACCAATTCATAAAACGGTGCACAGTAGTCTCCATTCTTCAAATTACGCCGCACAGTAGCACCACTACACCAGGTAGAGCCCCTTTTACACCTTACAGCGGACAGATTCCTCTTTTTACACATTACGGCAGACAGCGTCCCCTTTTTACACATTACGGCAGACAGCGTCCCCCTTTTTACACATTACGGCAGACAGCGTCCCCCTTTTTACACATTACGGCAGACAGCGTGCACTTTTTACACATAACGGCAGACAGCGTCCCCTTTTTACACATAACGGCAGACAGCGTGCCCTTGTTACACATAGCGGCAGACAGCGTACACTTTTTACACATAACGGCAGACAGCGTGCCCTTGTTAAACATAGCGGCAGACAGCATACACTTTTTACACATAACGGCAGACAGCGTCCCCCTTTTTACACATTACGGCAGACAGCATGCACTTTTTACACATAACGGCAGACAGCGTCCCCTTTTTACACATTACGGCAGACAGCGTGCCCTTGTTACACATTACGGCAGACAGCGTCCCCCTTTTTACACATTACGGCAGGCAGATTCCCCCTTTTTACACATAGCGGCAGGCAGATTCCCCATTTTTACACATAGCGGCAGGCAGTTCCCCCTTTTTACACATAGCGGCAGGCAGTTCCCCTTTTTACACATTGCGGCAGGCAGATTCCCCCTTTTTACACATTGCGGCAGGCAGTCCCCCGTTTTTACACATTGCGGCAGGCAGATTCCCCATTTTTACACATTGCGGCAGGCAGATTCCCCCTTTTTACACATTGCGGCAGGCAGTCCCCCTTTTTACACATTACGGCAGGCAGATTCCCCCTTTTTACACATAGCAGTAGGCAGATTCCCCATTTTTACACATAGCGGCAGGCAGTTCCCCCTTTTTACACATTGCGGCAGGCAGATTCCCCCTTTTTACACATTGCGGCAGGCAGTCCCCCGTTTTTACACATTGCGGCAGGCAGATTTCCCCTATTTTTACACCTTGCGGCAGGCAGTCCCCCATTTTTACACATTGCGGCAGGCAGTCCCCCGTTTTTACACATTGCGGCAGGCAGTCCCCCATTTTTATACATTGCGGCAGGCAGATTCCCCCTTTTTACACATAGTGGCAGGCAGTCCCCCATTTTTACACATTGCGGCAGGCAGTCCCCTATTTTTACACATAGCGGCAGGCAGTCCCAACAAAGAAAGAAAGAGACAGAAAGAAAGAGACAGAAAGAAAGAATTATACTTACCGTCTCCGGCGTCTCCGCTGGCTCAGGCTCCTCGGTGCAGCGTCAGACGATTCCCGGGGCTGGAGAGGAGGAGGAGGGAGGTGGATGAGGGAGCCGCAGCAGCGCTGTGTCATTGGTGGAGGCGCTGCTGCCCCTCTGCTTCATTATAGGCTGTTCTCGGAAGACAGCCTATAGTGAAGAAGAGGGCCAGCAGCAGCAGCGCCTCCACCAGTAGTAAAGCGCTGCTGCGGCTCCCTCCTTCGGCTCCCTCCTCCTCCTTCTCCCCCGTACCGCTGCTCCTCTCCTCTCTGTCCGGGCGGCTGTGCGCTGCGGGCAGCGGTTGCCTGCAGCGCACAGCGGCATGTAATGAGTCAGTTTGACTCATTACATGCTTTGGGCCCCTGGACAGAGGCGGGCCCCAGTGCAACGCACTGGTTGCACTGGCGGTAGTTCCGCCTCTGCCCACCCCTGACACACCCAAACCACCCTCCCACCCATTAGCGCAGTAACACAGCAGGGAGGGACAACGGAGGAAGTAGTCGGATAGATATATGAAGCAGTGATTAGAGTGGAGAGGTCTGCCAGGGGAGAAGTGTGCCATGGCAACCAATCAGCTGCTACGTATAATGCTATAGGATACACTTGATAGATGGTTATTTCAAAGCTGATTGTTTGCCATTAAACAGCCTGCAGTGTGCAGTCCATTGCAGAATTAGATTCACAGTGCAATCCACAGCTTTATAAGTAAACAAAGAGATGCAGCCTTTGTTTCTTCAGTAACAAGCTATTCAAACACACAAGAACAACTTCTGTGGCTGCAGTAAAAGGATGAATAGTAGAAACTCTATGAATGAATCAACTTCATTCAGTGCTTAAAGTGTTCCTATAGAGATGGTGGAACACCTTCCCCCTCCCCGGCGCATATCAAACAAAGGGAAGGCGCGCACTGCAAAAAGGGGGGTGGGGGGTCTAAATGGGTGTGGCCTCAAAAGAAATGGGTGTGGTCACACAATAGTATCCCCAGTAGCACAATCTAATTCACATTACACGACATAGTAGTGTCCCTTATTCATGTTATGACACACATTAGTGTCCCTTATACACAAAGCCCACAGTAGTAGTGTCACTAATACACATAATGCCCACAGCATCTGTGCCCCATATACAATGCTCACAGCAGTAGTGCCCCTTATGCAATGCCCCACTGTAGTGGTGGCGCCCCTTATGCAATGCCCACAGTGGTAGTGCCCCTTATGCAGTGCACCTAGTAGTGGTGCCTCCTATGCATTGCCCCCATTAGTAGTGACCCGGTAGTAATGCCCCCTGTGGTAATGTCCCCTTAGTACTGCCCCCAGTAGTAATGCCCCTGTAGTATTGCCCCCAGTAGTAGTGCCCCTAGTAATAAGGCCCCCCAGTAGTAATGTCCCTATTAGTAGTGCAGTATGCCCCCAGGAGTAATGCCTCCATTACCAATGCCCCCTGTAGTATTACCTCCATTAGTAATGCCCCTTTAGTATTGCCCCCATTAGTAATGCCCCCTGTAGTACTGCCCCTTGTAGTATTGTCTCCAGTCGTACTGACCCCTATAGTAGTGTCCCCAGTAATAATGCCCCCAGTAGTAATGCCCCTATAGTAGTGTATACCTGGGACTGAAAAAATGGTCTGGGATTGGCCTCCCTATTTGTCAGTTCTTTACCTCTCTGGTAATTGTTCTGTACTTCAGTTTCAGGATGATTGGGGGATGTCTGCCCCTTCTGTCTGTCATCAGCCAGACCCCCCTCTTCTGTCTCTCATCAGCTAGCCCTCCTCTTCTGTCTCTCATCAGCAAACCCTCCTCTTCTGTCTCTCATCAGCCAGTCCCCCTCTTCAGTCTCTCATCAGCCAGCCTCCCCTCTTCTGTCTCTCATCAGCCAGCCCCCCTCTTCTGTCTCATCAGCAAGCCCCCCTCTTCTGTCTCTCATCAGCCATCCCCCTCTTCTGCCTCTCATCAGCCAGTCCCCCCTCTTCTGTCTCTCATCAGCTAGCCCTTCTCTTCTGTATCTCATCAGCCAGCCCCCCTCTTTTGTCTCATCAGCCAGCCACCCCTCTTCTATCTTTCATTAGCCAGCCCCCCATCTTCTGTCTCTTATCAGCCAGCCCGCCATCTTCTGTCTCATCAGACAGCCCCCTCTTCTGTGTCTCATCAGCCACCCCACCCCGCTTCTGTCTCTTATCAGCCAGCCCCCCTCTTCTGTCTCTCATCAGCCAGCCCCCCTCTTCTGTCTCTCATCAGCCAGCCCCCCTCTTCTGTCTCTCATCAGCCAGCCCCCCCTCTTCTGTCTCTCATCAGCTAGCCTCCCTCTTCTGTCTCTCATCAGCCAGCCCCCCATCTTCTGTCTCTTATCAGCCAGCCCGCCATCTTCTGTCTCATCAGCCAGCCCCCCTCTTGTCTCTCGTCAGCCACCCCCTCTTTTGTCTCTCATCAGCCACCCCTCTCTTCTGTCTCTCATCAGCTAGCCCCCCTCTTCTGTATCTCATCAGCCAGCCCCCCTCTTTTGTCTCTCATCAGCCAGCCACCCCTCTTCTATCTTTCATTAGCCAGCCCCCTCTTCTGTCTCTTATCAGCCAGCCCGCCATCTTCTGTCTCATCAGCCAGCCCCCCTCTTCTGTGTCTCATCAGCCACCCCACCCCGCTTCTGTCTCTCATCAGCCACCCCCTCTTTTGTCTCTCATCAGCCACCCCCCTTTTCTGTCTCTCATCAGCCAGCCCCCCCTCTTCTATCTCTCATCAGCTAGCCCTCCTCTTCTGTCTTTCATCAGCCAGCCCCCCATCTTCTGTCTCATCAGCCAGCCCCCCTCTTCTGTCTCTCATCAGCCAGCCCCCCCTCTTCTGTCTCTCATCAGCTAGCCTCCCTCTTCTGTCTCTCATCAGCCAGCCCCCCATCTTCTGTCTCTTATCAGCCAGCCTGCCATCTTCTGTATCATCAGCCAGCCCCCCTCTTGTCTCTCATCAGCCACCCCTTCTTTTGTGTCTCATCAGCCACCCCCTTTTCTGTCTCTCATCAGCCAGCCCCCCTCTTCTGTATTTCATCAGCCAGCCACCCCTCTTCTGTCTTTCATCAGCCAGCCCCCATCTTCTGTCTCATCAGCCAGCCCCCTCTTCTGTCTCACATCTGCCACCCACCCTCATCTGTCTCTTACCAGCCAGCCCCCCTCTTCTTTCTCTCATCAGCCAGCCCCCCTCTTCTGTCTCACATCAGCCACCCCCCTCATCTGTCTCTTACCAGCCAGCCCCCCTCTTCTTTCTCTCATCAGCCAGCCCCCTCTTCTGTCTCTCATCAGCCAGCCCCCCTCTTCTGTCTCTCATCAGCCAGCCCCCCTCTTCTGTCTTTCATCAGCCAGCCACCCCTCTTCTGTCTTTCATCAGCCAGCCCCCCATCTTCTGTCTCATCAGACAGCCCCCTCTTCTGTCTCACATCTGCCACCCACCCTCATCTGTCTCTTATCAGCCAGCCCCCCTCTTCTGTCTCTCATCAGCCAGCCCCCCTCTTCTGTATTTCATCAGCCAGCCACCCCTCTTCTGTCTTTCATCAGCCAGCCCCCATCTTCTGTCTCATCAGCCAGCCCCCCTCTTCTGTCTCACATCAGCCACCCCCCTCATCTGTCTCTTACCAGCCAGCCCCCCTCTTCTTTCTCTCATCAGCCAGCCCCCTCTTCTGTCTCTCATCAGCCAGCCCCCCTCTTCTGTCTCTCATCAGCCAGCCCCCCTCTTCTGTCTTTCATCAGCCAGCCACCCCTCTTCTGTCTTTCATCAGCCAGCCCCCCATCTTCTGTCTCATCAGACAGCCCCATCTTCTGTCTCACATCTGCCACCCACCCTCATCTGTCTCTTATCAGCCAGCCCCCCTCTTCTGTCTCTCATCAGCCAGCCCCCCTCTTCTGTCTCTCATCAGCCAGCCCCCCTCTTCTGTCTCTTATCAGCCAGCCTGCCATATTCTGTCTCATCAGCCAGCCCCCCTCTTGTCTCTCATCAGCCACCCCCCCTTCTGTCTCTCATCAGCCACCCCCTTTTCTGTCTCTCATCAGCCAGCCCCCCTCTTCTGTATTTCATCAGCCAGCCCCCCCTCTTCTGTCTCATCAGCCAGCCCCCCTCTTCTGTCTCACATCAGCCACCCCCCTCATCTGTCTCTTACCAGCCAGCCCCCCTCTTCTTTCTCTCATCAGCCAGCCCCCTCTTTTGTCTCTCATCAGCCAGCCCCCCTCTTCTGTCTCTCATCAGCCAGCCTGCCATCTTCTGTCTTTCATCAGCCAGCCCCCCTCTTCTGTCTCTCATCAGCCAGCCTGCCATCTTCTGTCTTTCATCAGCCAGCCACCCCTCTTCTGTCTTTCATCAGCCAGCCCCCCATCTTCTGTCTCATCAGACAGCCCCCTCTTCTGTCTCACATCTGCCACCCACCCTCATCTGTCTCTCATCAGCCAGCCCCCCTCTTCTGTCTCTCATCAGCCAGCCCCCCTCTTCTGTCTCTCATCAGCCAGCCCCCTCTTCTGTCTCTCATCAGCCAGCCCCCCTCTTCTGTCTCTCATCAGCCAGCCCCCCTCTTCTGTCTCTCATCAGCCAGCCCCCCTCTTCTGTCTCTCATCAGCCAGCCCCCTCTTCTGTCTCTCATCAGCCAGCCCCCTCTTCTGTCTCTCATCAGCCAGCCCCCCTCTTCTGTATCTCATCAGCCAGCCCCCTCTCTTCTGTCTCTCATCTGCTAGCCTCCTCTTCTGTCTCTCATCAGCCAGCCTCCCATCTTCTGTCTCTTATCAGCCAGCCCGCCATCTTCTGTCTCATCAGCCAGCCCCCCCTCTTCAGTCTCTCATCATCCACCCCCTCTTCTGTGTCTCATCAGCCACTCCCCTCTTCTGTCTCTTATCAGCCAGCCTCCCTCTTCTGTCTCTCATCATCCAGCCCCCCCTCTTCTGTCTCTCATCAGCTAGCCCCCCTCTTCTGTCTCTCGTCAGCCAGCCCCCCCATCTTCTGTCTCTTATCAGCCAGCCTTCCATTTTCTGTCTCTTACCAGCCAGCCCCCCTTCTGTCTGTCATCAGCCTCTCTTCTGTCTCTCATCAGCCACCCCCCCCTTCTGTCTCTTACCAGCCAGCCCCCCTTCTGTCTGTCATCAGCCCCCCCCTTCTGTCTCTCATCAGCTAGTCCCCCTCTTCTGTCTCTCATCAGCCAGCACCCCATCTTCTGTCTCTCATCAGGCAGATCCCCTCTTCTGTCAAAATAGTGTTTTATATCACTGACCCTGACAAACTTTATGATAGAATTGTGTGGATTTACTAGAAAAGCACAGTGCACACACTGATGCTTGATCTATATTGAGCAAAAGTATCTACAGTATTTGTATCACTTTGGAGGACAATTTGTTATTATACAAGCAACTAATCAGATAATGAACATTAAGGGAGGAATTCAATTGTGCCTGATCGGGCTTTTCCAAGATTTTATGTCTGAATGTTTTCTTGTCCAGTTCATTTGCAACCTGTTTCTTTTTGGCGGCCAAAAATCCAGTTTTTGGGCGATAACACGGGATCTAAGATAGGTTCTCCCCTACGTTGCAAATACCAGTTTAACTTGTTTAGTGTTATTATATTAGATGGGAGAGCAATTGCATTAGAATGGGTGTTTGACCATATATCGGTCTATTTCCAATATAAGGATGATGATTAGATTCAACCACAACCAGAGTTATTATATGATTATTATTGCCTGACCATTCTCTATATACCATTGGGAACTAAATACTATGCAGTATATAGGAGCTTACAAAAAGTGGAATAGGTTTACCATCTGAATATGATGCTTATTACCTGCTAATTATTTTGTGTCCCATTTGAGTTGTGCAAAATTTCTCATATACACATGTCAATAAATGGAGACTACCTATGACATATATGGGGATATACAGTGCATCTGGAAAGTATTCACAGCGCTTCACTTTTTCCACATTATGTTACAGCCTTATTCCAAAATGGAATAAATTAATTTTTCCCCTCAAAATTCTACACACAATACCCTATAATGACAAAGTGAAAGAAGTTTTTTTTGAGATTTTTGCTAATTTTTTTTTTTTAAACATAGTTTTTATTAATGGGATCACAGACAGCAAACAGAGACCAACAGATGGCAATTATAGCGTAATACAATACAAACATAGCTTAACAGTAGGTACATATATTTGGTGTCAAGTGAAAATGATCCATTTTTGACCCTGAGAGCGGGTATAATAAGAGAGAGAGAATAGCAGTCGGTTGGGGGTCCAACCGGCTAATATTGAGCTGTAATATAGGATAAGATATGAGAAGAAAGAGAGAAGGGGAAGAGAAGAAGGAAGATACAGAAGGATAGAGTATAGTAGATTGGAGTTGGAATCCCCGGGAGGGTTCCATCAGGTATAACATAGAATATTAGTTGAAAGGTGAAGGGGCATGTTGTGTAGTCAACCAAGGTCCCCAAAT
The DNA here is from genome assembly GCF_028390025.1 of Pseudophryne corroboree. NCBI lineage: Eukaryota > Metazoa > Chordata > Amphibia > Anura > Myobatrachidae > Pseudophryne > Pseudophryne corroboree. The sequence continues at coordinate 574,178,952 of NC_086446.1, forward strand.
TTTATCAAATGACTTGGAGGAGCAATTAATGATACTGGTCATATAGTCCATACGGTAAACGTACCATATGCAGGCGATTATAGACTGCATAGAAGGTGGAATGGGGTTTTTCCAGTCCGCGGCCAATTGACATGTCATTGCCGAAATTATATGCCGCATCAGTTTATTTTGATGGTTAGTCAGCGTTGGCAGGTTTACAGGGAGAAGAATGTATTTAGGATCATAGGGAATGGGAATCCGTAACAAATTAGTAATAAGATTAATCACATCTCTCCACACACTTACGATTTTAGGGCACGACCACCATATATGCAGGAAAGAGCCCTCTGCGCCACATCCTCTCCAACATCTATCCGATGTATCTGGGTACATTCTGCTTAAGCGAGATGGTACATAGTACCATCTATATAATAGTTTGTAGACGTTCTCTTTGATGCGAACGCATATGGAGCTAGATGCAGCATTACCCCAAGCCTCAGACCATTCCTCATCATCTAAGGCCGAGCCCAGATCCAGTTCCCACGCCCTCTCATGTGGATCACGTTGAGAGGGTGGTTCTCCATCGAGAGCGGTGTATAAGAGGGAAATTAAACCTTTAGTTGAGTGACGCCTGAAACACGTTGCCTCGAATGTGGTCAGGGGTCTGCTAGAGAGGATGTGGCTTATTGCGGAATGAAAGTGCCTGAGTTGTAAATATTGATAAAAATATTTGGATGGGATGTCAATATCTTCCTGAATCTGGGAGAACTGGGGAAAACTAGTGTCTTTGGTGATATCGTTTAGATATAGAATACCTCTATCTTGCCAGGGGGCAAATAGTGACTTGTGTGTACCAGGGGAAAATGCTGGGTTGTGTAAGATAGGGATGATGGGGGAGGGGGCCGGGGCTAACCTGTATTTCTTATTGGCAAAGTCCCAAATCATCAATGAGCGGGACACCAGGGGGTGAGAGGCCACGTTTCTAGGGCGGCAGGGTTTCGGGAGCCAAAGAAGAGAAGAAAGAGTGGAGAGACCTAGTTCGGCAGCTTCTATAGCTATCCAGACCCTCTGCGACTCTGGGTTACACCATTGCACACAATGTGAGAGCTGTGCAGCTAAGTAATATCTTCTAAAATCTGGGATGCCCAGACCGCCACTACATGAGGGGCGCTGTAATAGTTTCAGTCGGACTCGGGGACGCCTATTTGCCCATATAAATTGTGATGTGTGAAACTGTAAGAATTTAAAGGCAGATGGAGGGATAAATATCGGGAGAGTTTGGAATAGGTATAGTATCCGAGGGAGCACGTTCATTTTCACTGAAATCACTCTACCTATCCAAGAGATAAAAAGGCTGGACCAAGAAGACAAATCTGATTTAATGCGGTCTAAAAGTCTAGGGAAATTAGCCTGGTATAGTTGGTGGTGGGTATGTGTTAGGAAAATGCCTAGATATTTAATCTTTTTTTTATGCCACTGAAATGGGAAGGATTTTTCTAAAGAGAGTTTGACCGGGCCAGGGATGTAAAAATTCAATACTTCGGTTTTACTCGTGTTGATTTTATAACCTGAATGCTTAGAGTAGAGGTCAATTTCAGAGAGGAGCGGCTGCAGCGACTGAGTCGGGGATCCAAGGGACAAGAGGACGTCGTCTGCGTATAATGCAATTTTATGCTCAGAATGGCCTACCCGCACTCCAGCTATATCTGTATTAGCTCGGATCCTTGCCGCCAGTGGCTCCATAACCAGGGCAAATAGTAGGGGGGAGAGCGGGCATCCCTGTCTGGTGCCATTAGTGATTCCGAAAACGGCGGAGGTGAGGCGATTGACAGAAACCGTGGCAGTAGGGGATCTATAAAGCGCTGAGACACCTTCTAGAAATTTGCCAGAGAAGCCCATCTTTCGGAGTACCGAGAAGGTGAAGGACCAAGATATCCTGTCAAAAGCCTTCTCGGCATCCAGTGCTAGAAGCAATGAGGGTAGTTTTTGTTTATGAATAGAACATATCAGATCTATAGCTCTCCTGGTATTATCGGAGGCTTGACGGCCAGAAATAAAGCCCACCTGGTCTGGGTGTATCAACTGCGTAAGCAGGGGAGCTAGTCGATTGGCCAAAATTTTTGCGTAAATCTTAAGATCAACATTTAGTAATGATATCGGGCGATAATTGGAACATTGTGTGGGGTCTCTCTCCGGTTTCGGGATCACAATAATGTCAGCGTGCACAGTTGCCGGTGCGAACGATGCCCCCTCTAAAACTTTATTAAAAAGCGAGGTAAGATAAGGGGCCAATTCTGCATGGAAAGTTTTGTAATATTGGGCGGTGAAGCCATCTGGGCCAGGTGCGGCTGACGATCGCATAGATTTGATAGCGGCAACCGTCTCTTCCAACGAGATGGACTCATTAAGAAGAGAGATCTGTCTCTCTGTCAGACATGGCAGGGGGGTGTTTAATAGGTACGAGCATATACCCTCTGGACCATCAGAGGAGAGAGGAGGGGCAGGAAGATTATATAAGGAGCTATAAAACTCCTGAAATTCCTCTACCATCTGCTTTGGGTCATAAGTAGGCATATTTAATGTATTGGAGTGAAGTTTTTCTATCATTCCCATAGCACGTTTGCGCCTCAATTTGTTAGCTAGGAGACTATCAATTTTATCCGCCTTATCATAAAATTTCTGACGGAGCTTCTGTAGTATAGCAGCTGCGCATCTAGATAAAAGAGCATTTAACTGACCTCTGAGGTTATCAATCTGGGAGCGTAGGGAGTCACTCGGGGCATTTTTATGTTGGGTTAGGAGCACAGAAATTTTTGATTCTAATGAGGAAATTTCCTGTGCTGCTTTCTTACGTATAGCAGAGGCCTAGGACATGAAATGACCTCGGATAGTAGCTTTGTGCGCTTCCCAAACCAGACTAGGAGATACTTCTGGGGAGGTATTTTCCTTGAAGAAAAATTCCAAAGTTGATTTGGTGTCTAAAAGAGTGGAGGGATGCGAAAGAAGGGTGTCATCTAGACACCATTTACGTGCTTTATTAGGGGTTCTATAGATTTCTATGAGGATATAAACCCCCGCATGGTCCGTCCATGAGCAAGGAGTGATACCTGCATCAGAGATCAGTGTCGTGAGTGATTGTGACACTTGGATCATGTCGATCCGAGAATAATGTTGGTGAGGTGCAGAAAAGTGAGTATAATCCCTAGCCGTGGAGTGTTTAAAACGCCAGGTATCGCTCAGATTAAGCTGTGCAAGGGAGGAAATTAACGTGAGAGAGGCCTCAGTCGGGGATGCTTCCTTCTTATTTTTAGGAGGGTTAGATTTATCTAAGAGGGGATCGATCACAGTATTAAAATCCCCACCTAAAATAATGTGGCCCTGCGCTACTCTGTTAAGACGCTGAAAGAGTGTGCGGAAAAAAATTGATTGATCTGTATTCGGGGCATACACAGACACAAGTGTTAGGGTTTCTGTGCGAAGTGTACCAATTACCACAATGTACCTGCCTGCGGGGTCAGCTATTGTTGCAATATGTACAAATGGGATATTACGATGAATCAGTATAGCCACCCCCCTTTTTTTACAATCAGCAGAAGCAAAAAAGGTTTGTGCAAACTGCTTACCTTGAAGTTGAGAGTGAGTACCAGTGAAATGGGTCTCCTGAAGGAAGACTATGTCAGCTTTTTCCCTCCTACAGGCGGACAGCATCACTGTACGTTTCTTGGGAGAATTAAGCCCGTTAACATTTACAGAGAACAGCTTAAGAGCCATGTGATACCAGAGAGTGGAAAAGAATCAACGGAGACCCATCCCGGGGAGGAAGAGAGAAAGAGGAAGTAAAGGGAAAGCAAGAAAGAAGGAGCAGAGATATAGAGAAAGAGAGAGTGATAGAGAACCCATACGGGAAAAAACCCTGAAACATAGGGTCCCAATCAAGGACCGCTACACAAATAATAGACATTATAAACTTGATCGCAGATAAAGGGAGCACGGGGTAGTGGGAGCAGAAAAAAAACAAAACCAGGTCCTTCTGGACCGCAACAGTTATGTCGGCAGCAGCCGAAAATTCAGCAATATAACCCAGAACACACACTAAAGAAAAAAGAAAAACGTACTGTGTCGTAGAGAAAAAAAAAAAGGGGGGGGGGGGGACAAGGGAAAAGATGGAGGGGTACAGGGGCAAAAGGAGGGGGGGGAAATGGGGAAGGAGAATGAGACAAGGGAAAATCGGGATAAGCAAAGCCATCCCAGCACAATAACATAGAGCTAGGCTCAACATACAACCAATATCAAAGCTCTAGGAGCCGAATCAAAACCAATAACAGTTGAATGGAAGAAGTAAGAAGTAAGACGGGGGCCGTGGCCCCCACTAGCCAACAAAGAACAATTAAGGAGGAGACATATCTCTAGTGAGAGCTATCGTATTGTAGGCAAGAGTGTCCACCAGGATCAGGGAGGGCCAGTAGTGCCATTGCGATGACGGGTCACCCTTGTCCATTCAGGCGGTGGGATCCGAGGGTGTTGTTGACCGGAGGAAGAGGCGGTCTCGCTGTCAGATGACGGTACAGGGAGGAGGTCCAGCTTAGTCAACAAATCTTGACCCTGTGCTAAAGTTTTAACGGAGTGGGTGGAGTTGTTCACTGTAATCTGCAGCATGGAAGGGAATCCCCATCTGTACCGTATTTGATGCTGCCGTAGTATCCTAGTAACGGGCTGGAGATCTCGTCGTTTCTGGATAGTAGACGGGGCTAAATCCTGGAAGACCTGCAATTGCATATCCCGGAAGTCAATCACTGGGGAGTCTCGTACAGACATTAGGATCCGTTCCTTTGAGCGAAAATAATGCAGACGTACTATGACATCCCTGGGTGGTTGCGAAGAAGCTGGTTTCGCTCGGAGCGCTCTGTGGGCCCTATCGCAAATACAATCGCTATCGGAGAGGTCAGGCAATACATGTTGAAAGAAGTCTTTCAAAAAGGATGGTAGGGCCGAAGTAAGAATCGACTCCGCTACATTGCGAATACGCAAATTGTTGCGACGGGAGCGATTCTCTTGATCTTCTTGTCTTTCCTTGAGATCCTCCATCTCATCCTGAAGTCTAGAGAGTTCCGAGTCTAGACGTTGCTGAGAGCGGCAGAGGTCGTCCGTCTTAGATTCGAGGGCGTCCGTACGATTGCCAAGGGCCGTGAGGTCAGATTTGAAGTCGGCAATAGCTGTGGAGAGTTCTTGCTTAAAGGCAGACTGGACCCCCTCAAGTAAACTTGTCATAACTGCTTGGATCTGCGGGTCTATACCCGTCTCCGATGAGCAGGGGGAGGAAGGAGGGTCTGTGAACAATGCCGGAGGAGAAGGGCCTTTGGCTTTTGGCCCAAAAAAGTTTGTGGGGGCCTGTGAATTTTTTTTATTTTTTTGCGCCATTGTGGACTAATAGGATAAGCGGGACGGCACAGACGTGAAGAAGGAGACACAGACGCTGCTTGGCAGATGAATGTTGAACAGAAAAAAAGGGTGCGGTGGGTATTAAGAAAGTTGTTGCGGTCCAGGTAGGACAAATTGCGGTATCAGGTCATCATCTCGGGTGATGTGTAAAGGACAGGAGCTGCCCTGAAATATTGCTATCCAGAAGCTTGACTCCCTGCAGGCTGAGGCAAGTGTGGATTATGCCTTATCAGGGGGGGAGAGACAGGAGCTGGTGGCTCTATAATTGTAATAATAGTGCAGCTGACCCCCAATGTGCGGCGCCGAGGTCGGCGGCGACCAGATGGCTCCGGAGCTCGTACTTGTGCAGGACAGGCAGGCTGTTGTTCAGGCAGCAGCAAGAAGAATCCCCTCTGATACTAGGTCAGCAGAGACGGGGTGATGGCCGTCTCAGCACAGGGCACAGGAGCAGAGAGGCCCCCTGGGGATACCCCCTCCAGTAAGAGCCCGGGCGGAGCTGTAGGAGGGGTGGTGGGGGAGCATGGAGACCAGCGGGGACCAGGGTATGCAGTCCAGGCCCCAGATAGCCGCAATCCGCGCCTCCCGGAAGTCCGCGACGGGGAGCCTCCAAACTCCAGGTCCCGGCTCCCGGAGTACGTGTAGGCCGCGCGCCGCCGGAGGATGCTACAGGCAGCGCGGCACAGGGATATCGGCCGGCGGGTCTCCAGGGGGATCCCGCTGAGGTATAGAGGCAGCAGGAAGGGTCACAGCGGGTGGGAGAGATGTCTTTAGGCCGTCAGGAGCCTCCGTCGGGCCGCACCGCGCCTACGGAGCTCGTTTTCGGGCAGTCTCGCCACCCGGTCTCTAGAGGTGCAGCAGGCCGCAGTCGCAGGGAGCTGTAAAAACGGGGGGGCCCACACAGCAGGTTACCCTCTCACAGCTGTAGGCTAACCCAAGGGCGGCAGGGAGAGCCAAAGGGCATAACAGGGAGTAAGTTGAAGCTGAGGGTCTTCTGTTTCGGGCAGTGCACAAATTGAGGCCCCTGCTTCTGAAGAGTTGGTAGGCCGCACCTCATATATCTGCAGGATACGTCCGTCGGCTCCACAAACCTCACCATCTGTTGCAGGGGGTCTCCGATATGCGGGAGAGTGTACCCCGAATCACCAGGGAGCAGTGTAATTAATATAGAATTTGTTCCCAAGGCAGGAGCTCCAGCTCAACACATCTGCTCGGGTCTGCTGTCAAGCCACGCCCCCGAGATTTTTGCAAATTTATTAAAAATAAAAAACTAAGAAATCACATGTACAAAAGTACTGACAGCCTTTGCTCAATACTTTGTTGATACACCTTTTGCAGCAATTACAGCCTCAAATCTTTTTGAATATGATGCCACAAGCTTGGCACACCTATCTTTGGGTAGTTTTGCCCATTTCTCTTTGCAGCACCTCTCAAGCTCCATCAGGTTGGATGGGAAGCGTCGGTGCACAGCCATTTTCAGATCTCTCCAGAGATGTTCAATCGGATTCAAGTCTGAGCTCTTGCTGTGCCACTCAAGGACATTCACAGAGTTGACCTGTAGCCACTCCTTTGATATCTTGACTGTGTGCTTAGGGCCGTTGTCCCGCTGAAAGATGAATCGTCACGCCAGTCTGAGGTTAAGAGCGCTCTGGAGCAGGTTTTCATCTAGGATGTCTCTGTACATTGCTGCATTCATCTTTCCCTCTCTGCTGACTAGTCTCTCGGTTCCTGCCACTGAAAAACATCCCCACAACTTGATGCTGCCACCAGCATGCTTCACTGTAGGGATGCTATTGGCCTGGTGATGAGCGGTGCCTGGTTTCCTCCAAACATGATGCCTGGCATTAACGCCAAAGAGTTCAATCTTTGTCTCATGGTCTGAGAGTCCTTCAGGTGCATTTTGACAAACTCCAGATGGGCTGCCATGTGCTTTTTACTAAGGAGTGGCTTCCGTCTGGTCACCCTACCATACAGCCCTGATTGGTGGATTGCTGCAGAGATGGTTGTCCTTCTGGAAGGTTCTCCTCTCTCCACAGAGGAATGCTGTAGCTCTGACAGAGTGACCATCAGGTTCTTGGTCACTTCCCTGACTAGGGCCTTTCCCCCCCAATCGCTCAGTTTAGATGGCCGGCCAGCTCTAGGAAGAGTCCTGGTGGTTTCGTACCTCTTCCATTTACAGATGATGGAGGCCACTGTGCTCATTGGGACCTTCAAAGCAGCAGATATTTTTCTGTACCCTTCCCCAGATTTGTGCCTCGAGACAATCCTGTCTCTAAAGTCTACAGACAACTCCTTTGACTTCATGTTTGGTTTGTGCTCAGACATGCACTGTCAAGTGTGGGACCTTATAGAGATAGGTGTGTGCCTTTCCAAATCATGTACAATCAACTGAATTTACCACAATTAAGCTGTAGGAACATCTCAAGGACGATCAGTGGAAAGAGGATGCACCTGAGCTCAATTTTGAGTTTCATGGCAAAGGCTGTTAATACTTATGTACATGTGATTTCTTAGTTTTTTATTTGTAATAAATTTGCAAAAATTGGCAAAAAAGTTTTTTCATGTTGTCATTATGGGGTATTGTGTGTAGAATTTTGAGGGGAAAAAATGAATATATTCCATTTTGGAATAAGGCTGTAACATAACAAAAGTGAAGCGCTGTGACTACTTTCCGGATGCACTGTAGATTTGAGCATATACTTCAAATAGAAAGGGATTCAAGCAATTGGTTGTATTGATGTGGACTCATATACAGTGCCGGCGGAACCCGCTCAGCAAAAGGATGCAAAGCAGAGAGGCGCGAGGCAGGAGAGGCGCTCTCCCTGCTCTGCATCCCTGTGCTGTGCACTGATCTGTCAGCTGCCACTGCGCCTGTCACACTGTGGCAGACAGCGGAGCCGTGGCAGCATGAGGTGCGGCTCCTGTAATCCACCCGTGCCGCTGATCATTGTGTCAGTGCAGTGGTGCTAGTGGGAGTAGAGGGGGAGCTGGAAGGGTCGGACGTAACTAGTGATGGCTGCGGGAGCAGACAGCTTCTGTTACTGCAGACTGAGTACTGCCAGGAGCCACTAGATGCCCCATTTCCACCTGCCTGAAGGAACAATAGATAGAGAGACAGCCCGGGACCCTGCTGTGTGTGAGGAACTTCAACTGGGTGAGTTTGTTTTCTGTGTGATTATCTATCTATCTATCTATCTATCTATCTATCTATCTATCTATCTATCTATCTATCTATCTATCTGTCTGTCTGTCTGTCTGTCTGTCTGTCTGTCTGTCTGTCTGTCTGTCTCTGTACAGTTTCTATCTGTTTATCTATCTATCTATCTATCTATCTATCTATCTATCTATCTATCTATCTATCTATCTATCTATCTATCTATCTACACACACATGGGTCCATGTTTATCTTGACCTTTAATAGGATTAATTGAAACTGGGCAGTCAGACTTAAACCCCCGCTGTAATGACTTAATCCACAACTGTATTGTTCTCTGTATTGTATTGCAGCTGAGAACAATAGATGAAGGGTTTATGTCAATAAACCACGTTGTGCCTAGGTGCAGCAAACTAGCCAATATAACCGTGGACCCATCTGTATCTATCTATCTATCTATCTATCTATCTATCTATCTATCTATCTATCTAATCTATATCTGTCTGCCTATATCAAGCAATCCCTATATATATGGGGGTGGATAATATACTGTATGTGTATATAATATATATATATATATATATATATATATATTCCATAGAGCAGGCGGCACTCAGAGACTGAACATTGGTGAACGCAAAAAACCCTCAGTTGTGTTTAATCAAATGGTGACGTTTCGGGGACTTGTCCACTTATACCCCTTTCACACCGCAAACCTGGGTCCGACCCAGTATTTTGAACCTGGGTCCGACCCTGGTCGGACACGGGTCAGACCCTTTCACACTACACTTTCAACCCGGGTTATTGCAGGGTTGGCTCCTTTTACTCAACCCGGGTCAGCCATTAAAACACCATGGATGTCATTTTAAATGGACTTTTTTTGGCTCAGAAAGATGAGGTGTCAGAAGGGGACAAAAGGAGAGGAAAGAGGCAGCTCACAGCATTGCGGGAATCATGGCTGACAGAGCTATGTTTTTATACACAATTGCATCTTTAACTGTTCCAGTAACATACCTCCCAACTGTCACGATGGGGGGTGGGGTGGGGTAGTGGGAGGCTCCTGTCACTGCTGCTCTACTTAGCAGAGCAGCGGTGAATAGATGCTGTGCGCATGCACAGGTGACAGAGGGAGAGGGGGCATACCAGCAGCTCAGAGAGTGCTGGGCATGCCCCCTCAGTGACGGTACAAGGGGGCGTGACTCACGAATGAGGCTCTGCCACGAGGCCACACCCCTTTCATATAGGTTACACCCCCCTTTTGGGCGCACTTAGTGCACGCCAAGGTCCCTCTTTGTACTTTTAATAAGTTGGGAGGTATGCAGTAAGCTACCTAGCAATCTCTGCCTCACCCCTAATTCTTAATAGCTCTAATTCTCTCTGTTCTCTCCTGTATACAGAGCCGGCGCTACCTGCTCAGCAGAGTCTGCAAAGCAGGGAGGCGCTGGGTTAGAGAGGCGCTCTCCCTGCTCTGTGACTCTGCTGCTGTGCGCTGCTGCTGGCTCCGCTGCACCTGTCAGACTCTGTGACAGGCAGCGCTTCAACGGTGCCGGCAGAATGGGCTCCAGTCCAGACCATCACTGATCTCCCCTCCGTTCCTCCCTCCCAGTAGAGTAGAGCACTCAGCGGCAGGAGGGGTTACATAACAGTCTGAAACTCTGTCCCTCCGCACTTGGGTTTTTGAGCCCTTCCCCCTCTACATGCTGATGGACAAAGCTTGTCTGTGTTCAGGGCAGCCCAACACAACAGTGAGTTTAACTCTTTGAAAACCTTGTTCTCTACAGGAATTTTATGAATTCTTACGTTGCAAGTGTGTGCTTCCAATTTTTTCAGAATATTTTTTTTTAGTGGCACTGCTACCGTGGGCATGTATATAAGTGGCTCTGCTACCGTGGGTATGTGTATAAGTGGCACTGCTACTGTGGGCATGTATATAAGCGGCACAGATACTGTGGATATGTGTATAAGTGGCACTGTTATTGTGGGCATGTGTATAAGTGGCACTGCTACTGTGGGCATTTATGTAAGCGGTACTGATACCATGGGCATGTAAATAAGTGACACTGCTATCGTGGGCATGTATATAAGTGGCACTACTGCTGTGGGTATGTATAAAGCTGGCACTGCTGCCGTGGGCATGTATGTAAGCAGCACTGCTACCGTGGGCATGAATATAAGTGGCACTGCTACCGTGGGCATGTGTATAAGTGGCACTGCTACCGTGGGCATGTGTATGAGGGGAACTGCTACCGTGAGCATGTGTATAAGGGGCACTGCTACCGTGGGCATGTGTATAAATGGCACTGCTACAATGGGCATGTATATCAGGCAGAAATGCAAACGTGGGCATGTGTATAAGTGGCACTGCTACCGTGGGCATGTGTAGAAGTGGCACTGCTACCATGGGCATGTGTATAAGCGGCACTGCTACTGTTGGCATTATTATGTATATAAGCGGCACTGATATGGTGCGTATGTGTATAAAGGGCACTTCTACTGTGGGCATTATTATTATTATTATTACATGCGGTGTAATGACAATAAGATAGTGCTACTGTGTGGCGTATTTTGAATTGGGGTACTATTGTGTGGCCATGCCCCTTCCTTGTGATACCACACCTTCTTTTTTAAGGCGCGCACTGTCCCTTTATTAAGTATTGGAGAGAGGGCGCAAATTTATAGTTTGCAGGGAGGCGCCAAACACCCTAGCACCGGCCCTGCCTGTATAGCAGGACACTGGCTGCTGACATCATCAAGGCACACAAAGAACAGCCAATCAGCACTTTTACATGAATGCAGGGTTGAATAACCCAGGTTGGACACTTTAGAGTGCACATTGACCTTAGTCCAAACCGTGTTTAACACTGCTTTTATACCGGGTTAAAATGCAGGGTTACTCGACCCGGGATATTCAAAAGTGGTGCTTTTAGACTGCACCTCGACCCGGCAATATCCCGGGATATATTTGCGGTGTGAAAGGGGTATTATTCAGACAAAAATATAGTGCAAAGTGTGATAATAAATGCAAGAGGAAATGAGCAATAACTTACCCCCCTCCTGTTCCTCCCCAAGTATGGTCCGTGATGCCGCCAGCTTGTATTTATTGTCACACTTTGTACTGGATTTTTGTCTAAAGAAGGCAAGTTCCTGAAACGTCACCATTTAATTAGACACACACTACAGGTTTTTTTGCATTCACCAATGTCCAGTCTCTGAGTGCCGCCCGATCATAGACTGCATGTGTGTGGGAGCCATCGCCCACTAGGAGGGCACCAGAGTTAGTAATATATATATATATATATATATATATATATATATATACAAACAGAAAGTTCAGCACTCACCATAGCAAGCTCACTTATCCTCACAACATCAATAAATAAATGATGGGGGTTTAGTTAGTGAATTGGCCAATGCACGGAAGCCTGCATACCGCTCGCCAAGGTACCCCACCTTCATACAGGTCCTACACTATCACAAAGTCTCAAAAATTAAAACCTGGCAACTGTATCACACATAATATACTGCACACATGCCCACTAGGTTTAATGTGTATCTGCCATGCATCTTATGGCTTTTAAAGGTACACTAGTCACCTGACACTGGCTGATAAATTACTAAGGAGCAGCTGACACAGGTTTAGAACAAGTGAGATTACACAGGGGTGCATGAAAAGGCCTGTGACCACGGTTAATAAGAGTTAACCAAAGATTAACCCCGTAATATACAAACAAATCTAGAAAACCACAGCACTCGCCACCCCAGAAGCGGGGTGCAATATCTGCACTCACCACTCATAGGGTGGGGTGCATGCAGCCCATGGCCACCAACCCAAATATATACAAACAGAAAGTTCAGCACTCACCATAGCAAGCTCACTTATCCTCACAACATCAATAAATAAATGATGGGGGTTTAGTTAGTGAACTAGGTTTAATGTGTATCTGCCATGCATCTTATGGCTTTTAAAGGTACACTAGTCACCTGACACTATGAGTGGTGAGTGCAGATATTGCACCCCGCTTCTAGGGTGGCGAGTGCTGTGGTTTTCTAGATTTGTTTGTATATTACGGGGTTAATCTTTGGTTAACTCATATTAACCGTGGTCACAGGCCTTTTCATGCACCCCTGTGTAATCTCACTTGTTCTAAACCCGTGTTAGCTGCTCCTTAGTAATTTATCAGCCAGTGTCAGGTGACTAGTGTACCTTTAAAAGCCATAAGATGCATGGCAGATACACATTAAACCTAGTGGGCATGTGTGCAGTATATTATGTGTGATACAGTTGCCAGGTTTTAATTTTTGAGACTTTGTGATAGTGTAGGACCTGTATGAAGGTGGGGTACCTTGGCGAGCGGTATGCAGGCTTCCGTGCATTGGCCAAATCACTAACTAAACCCCCATCATTTATTTATTGATGTTGTGAGGATAAGTGAGCTTGCTATGGTGAGTGCTGAACTTTCTGTTTGTATATATTTGGGTTGGTGGCCATGGGCTGCATGCACCCCACCCTATGAGTGGTGAGTGCAGATATTGCACCCCGCTTCTGGGGTGGCGAGTGCTATGGTTTTCTAGATTTGTTTGTATATATATATATATATATATATATATATATTTATTTGTATGTCCGGCACTCCAATCTGTGTATAAAAGTAGTTGCTCGGTGCCCTCCAGTGTAAATATTGAGTAGGTTGCACTCAGAAATGTGCTATAAATTGCTTCTACGTTTTTGTTTTATTAAAAAATCTTTGTAAGGAATTGTGACTTTTTTTTATTAAAACCGAAACGTAGAAGCAATTTATAACACGTTTCTTGCATGACCGTGAGTGCCACCGCCATTGCAACCTACTATATTGGTACTATTGTGTGGCCACACTCCACCAGTTTTTTGCGCCTTCGGTGCGCACTGTCACTTTGTTATGTATGGGAGGGAAGGAGCAAATTTATAGTTTGCAGGGGGGTGCCGAACACCCTTGCACCGGCCCTGCTCATATACATTAATGGAGATACAGTAAGAAATATTTAATCTTTAGACACCATATAGATGTAGGTCATTTAAACATCATATATTCATTAATTTATGCATATCCCATTTATTTAGCTGGCAGTGTGAATATTATTAAACTATATTATTATAGAATAAAAGACGAATAAGGGTACACCATTTTAAAATTTAAGCTATAGTATTCACTTCTTTATATTTCTCATCACATCCTTTCTTTATATTTAAAGTATTTTAAACAAATATAATAAAAGGTATATTTTAATACAGTATCCCCGGTACAGACACTCTTTTTTCTGCTTTGTGATATAAAGGTTCCTGTAATTCTTCCATACTGCAGGAAAGTTCCCAGCAGTGCATAGCCTTGATCGCTATAGGGTCTCATTTTGAGATGCAGGTAAACCCAATGCTTTGCGTACATCTGATGGTAGGGCATCTGCACAAGACCCTTTCTATACAGGTGCAGCATGGGTATTGCACTGTTGCAAGCTGCGGCCGCTTTAGGGCTTGGGAGTGGGTAGAGATGGGCCTCCTGATCTGAATTTCATTTAGAATTGCTAAAAACAGCTGAAATCATGTAAATTGGACCTATTTTTGTTACTACAATATTATTATCATCAGAACCAATCATTTTCAGTAGTTCCCAGTGTGAAATAACACCTGCAATCACAAGGGAGGGACTTACATGCAATCCAAAACATGCTAAATTTGTTTTTTAGATCCGAGATTTGAATTTAGGGGGTCACCCGATCTGGGATTTAGTTTGACTCGGAACCCAAAGTTTGGGTGTGTTCTGTTTTCAGCAAAACTGAACAGCTCATCTTTTTATAGGAATCCTAATGAAGGTTTAGCCAATAGAATGTGTTTTAGAAGTGAAAAACACCTGCCACTTATTAGTCTAATGTTTGGTTGGTTTGTCTGTTTATTTTTGGTTGATTTTCAAACTAACAGTTAGTAAGTCTCCAATTTTTTGTGTTTCCTGTGAGAAAACATCAATGTTTCCAGAGGTTTGATTCTAATCAGGGATTAGTTTTTCACATTTGACTCTTCGGTCAATTTGGCCTTTAGTAAATCTCTGGTTCGCAAAACTGCCGAAACATCAGCAAATCCAATTACCCGCATAAGTACCGTGGCAAACAGGTGTTTTTCTCATTTTTTTTAATCACACCTGTCCAATTAGGTTGTGCGAGAAAAAAAAATCCATTCAGTTTTTGTGCGAAAATACTTAAGTCCCATGAAAAGCCATGGACCTATGTATTTTCGCGGCACTTATTGTGGGTCTTAGGGGCACTTTTTGCGGATTATGCTTCGCATGTCTCATGCCTCGATAAATGCCTGCATTGGGGATAAGCTCTGGCTTATCGAGGCTAATTGGATAGCCCCCGGCTTTCCTTTATTTCATCAAGTCGTAGTAATGCCAATATACATTGCCCCCCACACATAATTACAGAAAAGTAATAAAATATATATTGTATTGTAATTTGATTTAAAGTGGTAACACCTGTAATCTCTCATCCCTATAAACTCTGTAATAGTAAGAAGAAATGCCCTTATAAACACTTGTATGCTACTAAATGAAAATATGGACAAAACATTATGTGCGTTTATATACAGCTATAAGGCTATATGTATATTCATGGTAATGAGCACAATAAGACACTTCTAGTGCTGTATTCAATAAGAGTCGGAAACTGCCATCTTGTCGGAAAGACGGCAGTTTCCGACCGGAATAGGTCGGAAGGGGTACCTGCCGATCCACTTGCTGCTGTCGGAAACGGGGCCAAATCCAACAGGTTTTGGCCCGCTTTCCGACAAACTGAATCCGACTTGAAAACAAGTCGGATTGAGGTGAGGAGACAGAGAGCGGTGAGGCGGGCTACGGGGATGAGAGTAGTACCTGTTGTGCCTCCCCCGCCGCCGCAGACATCACTCCTGCTGTCAGCTCCGGCCGCCGCTGGAATCTCCCCCGCCGGCCGCCTCACGCTGCTCCCACCGCCGGCCGCCTAACACTGCTCCCCCGCCGTCCGCCGCACACTGCTCCCCCGCCGCCCACCTCACGATGCCCCCCCCCCCGCTGGCCGCCTCATGATGCTCCCCCGCTGGCCGCCGCATACTGCTCCCCCGCTGGCCACCTTATGATGCTCCCCCCGCCGGCCGCCTCACACTGCTCCCCCGCCGGCTACCGCACACTGCTCCCCCACCGGCTGCCTCACAATGCTCTCCCCGCCACTGCTGTCAGCACACCCGGCATCCGCTTACAGCGGTGGCAGGACAGGACACAGGGAACGGCCAAATGCGACAGTCGGATTTGGCCGCTCTTTGAATAGGGGTTGTCGGGTCCATTCCAACAACTGCATGTCGGAATGGACCCGACTCTTATTGAATATACCCCTTAGTCTCCAAACCTTTAAACGTTCCCTGAAAACTCACCTCTTCAGACAAGCCTATCAAATTCCAGACCCACCCACATAACCTTCAGTGCTTCCCTATCTAATTACATCCTCTCTGTACAGTCCACATAACCTAACATATCTTGTCTTTGTTTATTCTCACACCCT
Source organism: Pseudophryne corroboree (assembly GCF_028390025.1). Lineage (NCBI taxonomy): Eukaryota > Metazoa > Chordata > Amphibia > Anura > Myobatrachidae > Pseudophryne > Pseudophryne corroboree. The sequence continues at coordinate 574,195,078 of NC_086446.1, forward strand.
CCTGACCCTTGGCCAACATTGAGGGGTGATCATATCATACAACCCATTAAGAACCTAGCATTATGCAATAGGTAGCATCTATCCTTGTGTATCAATCCCTATTTCCCTATAGATTGTAAGCTTGCGAGCAGGGCCTTCCTACCTCTATGTCTGTCTGCTTTTACCCAGTTTTGTCCTATTACTGTTGTTCTAATTGTAAAGCGCAACGGAATATGCTGCGCTATATAAGACACTGTTAATAAATAAATAAATAAATGAGAACTAAAGACAGTTTACTTCCTCCTTCCCCTAAAACCATGATTGATCACAAAAAAACCTACTGAAATTAATTAAAGTGAGTTTAGTTACAAAAAAAGAAGAATTACATTTAATGGGCTTGGGAATGGGCCCAGAACTAACTACATCTAAACATAACTTCACTGTGTATAATTTATTATTATTAGTATACACAATAGACGCATATTTGTTAAATGCAGGCTGCTTACAAGACCACACAGAGACTCGTCAACCCTGTCAGCCTGCAGTGACACACTACACCTCTCAGACAGAAGCCGCTACACCTGCTGCTTCCCTCTTTATGGCTGAATTTGGCTCACTTGGCTATTATGTCTGACATTGCCTGTCATTTTTGCTGGCTTTAAATTGGCTGCTACTTCTACATTCAAAGGCACACACACAAAAGGAGGTTAGGGCTGCAGGATTAATGATTAAACTGGGAAACATTAGCTTACTGTTTTACTGTTGAACAGACATATTAACTCCTTGTATTTCACTCCAGCCAGTGTAAATGCTGTTTTCCCTTCACTGTTTTTCTTGGAAGCTGTCACTCATTGTTACAGTGTAGAAATATAATAAGCCCAACATCTGCCACAGTCTACACAGATGACACAGAACAGACTTACAAGGAGTCTATTCCTTCACTGTAATTTGGGTCTCTTTTCTTTTGCAGGAACCACAAGGAATACAAGAACATGCTTTGTGTGCAGTCATTATGGCAGCCAATAATTTTTGTATATAAGCACATGTTTGCATATGTATATATTGTTCCTGAAAGTGAGTTACCATGTTGGCAGTGGGTCTGGATCAAATAAGGCAAAGAAACAACATTTACAAAGACAGGAATAACCATCGGCTCAGGATGCAATCAGTGTAGGGTTGTGATCCCCAAGCTGAATATGTAACTCCAATTTATATGTTCTCTTAAGACAATTCCTAGGGCTTATAGAGTTTACAGCAAACCTTGGAAATGCATAACTCTGGCCCAGAAAATAACACACACAAGGGAATGTTAATCAAATCACTAAGAAAAGTTGCATGTCTAAAAGTAACCTTAAACAGGTATATTTATGATGTTAATATAAAATAATTTTTGAGAAGACTTTGTGGCAAAAAAAAGAAAAGAAAAATAAAATATGAAAGTAATTAACATTCCAATGTAGGGCCATAACCTTAGTGAGTAGCGAATAATGACGTTCTCTGTCCTGCTGGCACCTATCAGGGAAAAGGTCTAAATTCTGAAAATTCTTACAGTTCAACTATTTAATGCTACACATTGGCCCTTAAAATTAGAGTGGTACTTGTAATACACTTACTGTATATTATGGTTATATTTGTCCTTTCATAAGCATCATAAATAGTTTACATGCAGTGCAAGATTAAGTTCCACATGGTCCTGGAGCTGAAATTGATGAAGGTCCTTTTGTGTGCCACCCCAGAGAGTGTGACCAGTGCTGTCCTATGTTGTGGGGCGGCATCCAGGGGTGCAAAGTCATTCCAGTGGCAAGTTAGAATTTGGAGCTCAGGTGGTCTTTTATGTTCGTATGTGCCTACAGTATGCCTGTATGTTCTCCCCTATGTCTTTATGTGCCCATGTCTCTATGTGCCTACAGTATACCTATATGTGCTCCTCTATGTCTTTATGTGCCTATTTCTGTATGTGCTCCTGTAAGTCTGTATGTGCTCCACTATGTCCGTATGTGCTCCATTATGTCTGTATGTGCCTATGTCTATAGGTGCTCCTCTATGAGTTTGGTATTGAATCCTGACAGTGAGGATGCCAGTAAACCAACAGTGGCATCCCGATGGTCCGAATCCCAACACTTTTTGGTAAGTAAACTAACCCTATCCCTTACCCCCTCCTAACCCTAACCCTCCCTCAGCCTAACCCAACTTCTCCCCTCATGCAGCCTGACCCTAACCCTTCCCTCCCGCATTCTAATTCTAATCTCCCCTTCCCACAGAGAGAGAGAGAGAGAGAGAGAGAGAGAAAATAGGGCAAAAAAGGGGGGACAGAGAAAGAGATAAAGGGGGCGAGAGAGGGAGAGAGAGAAAGGAGAGGGAGAGAAAGAGAACTGGGAGATAATGGGGGAAGAGAGAAGGGAACACAGAGAAAAAGAGAGAGAGAGAAGTGAGGGTAGGCACAGAGAGAAGGAGAAACAGAGTGAGAATGTGGGGAAGGGAGAAGTGAGAGTGGTAGAGAGAGAAAGGGGAAGAGAGAGGGAGGGGAGAGAGAGAGAAAGGGAAAGGGGAAGAAACAGAGAGAGAGAAGGGGGAAGAAACAGAGAGAGATGGGGTGAGATAGAGAGAAGGGGAGACACCAAGAGAGATAGGGGGGTAGACAGAGAGAGAAAAGAGAGGAGACAGAGAGAGTGAGAGAGAGTGAAGGGTGGAGATAGAGAGAAAGTGAAGAGGGAGACAGAGATAAGGAGGAAGACAGAGAGAGAGAGAGAGAGAGAGAGAGAGAGAGAAAGGGGGAGACAGAGAAAGAGAGAAGGGGGTGACAGAGAGAGGGGTGAAAGGAGAGAAAGAAAGGGGGGGAGAGAGAGAAAGCGGAGAGAGAAGGGGGAGACAGACAAAGAGAAAGGGGAGACAGCGAGAGAAACAGAGAGAGAGAGAAGGGGGAAGAAACTGAGAGAGAGAGACATAGAGAAGGGGAGACATCAAGACAGATAGGGGGGTAGACAGAGAGAGAGAGAGGGAGCGAAGAGAGGAGACAGAGAGAGTGAGAGAGAGAGAGAGAGAGAGTGAAGGATGGAGACAGAGAGAAAGTGAAGAGGGAGACAGGGTGAGAGAAGGAGGGAGACAGAGAGAGAGAAAGAGGGAGACAGAGATATAGAGAGAGGGGGGCGAGGAGAGAGAAAAAGGGGGGGATAGAGAAAGGGGAGAGAGAAGTGGGGGAGACAGACAGAGCGAAAGAGAAAGGGGAGACAGTGAGGGAGAAGGGGGGAGGAAACCCAGGGAGAGAGAGAGAGAGAGAGAGAGAGAGAGAGAGAAGGGGGGAGTGGTGATAGTTAAAGAGGGAGAGAGGGAGATAGGGGAGAGTAAGAGTGAAAACGGAAGATAGATAGAAAGGGGAGAGAAAACGGAAAAACACAGAGAGAGAGAGAGGGGGAGACAGAGAGAGTGAGAGGCTTTTCTTTGCTTCCTGTACTAAACAAGATGAACATCTAGGAAATGGTGAAGTCTGTCTGGTACGAGGGGGCCATGTAGGGTATGAGTTTTCAAACTACCTGTTCTAAGCACCATACTCAGTTCTCCACTACATTCTATCTGTAAGTTGCTCACATATCCTTTCCCTTAACAGCCTTCATCGATTCAGGGAAAATTACCACATTTCATGTTGTATCAAAGTTCAAGTTGTCCACTGGACATTTATCTACACCTCTAATACAGCAGTACATAATAGCCTGACTTCAGATGCCACTTACTCTGAAAATACTAGTTGGTGCATAAAGACAATCATGATTATCTCCATGTCGTTCATTTAATTATTTTTGGGCTACCTTGGCTTTCTTTACATATGTCTTCAGGAGAGTGACACTCTGGGCAAATAGGACCTTAACATTCTCAAGATTAACTTTATAGTTGATCTCCCTCCACAGTACTTCAATTTGCAAGATGTTTTCAGCAAACAGAAAGAAGGGGAATTACCTCCTCAGTGTGAATGGGATTGTCCAACTGAATTACTCCAAGGGAACATACTATGAGAGTTTCCTTTATCTGTGCCTGAGTCTGAAGCCATGGAAGAGTACAATAAAGAGTACCTAAAAGGGTTTTTATTAGAAAATAGAAGTCCCCTGCTGGTGCACAATTCATTTTTTTGTGGTGAAACAAGATTATGTTTTTTGGTTCTCTATCGTGGCTTGAATGTTTATTGTTAAATTGTTAAATATCATTATCTGTTCCCAACCTAGAATTGTTGGACGGAATCAACCGAGCTACCATTTTCTTTATATTAAATCTCAGAGAAACTTGCAATACGAAGCAAGTGTAGCTGTGTTCTAGAAAAATAGATGCCTAGCGGAGCCAAAAATCCACCACAGTTGCATGCAGCACTGACACAATAACAAGGAACATTGGCCTTATTCCGAGTTGATCGCTCGCTAGCTACTTTATGCAGCCGTGCAAACACGTAGTCGCCGCCCACAGGGGGAGTGTATTTTCGCTTTGCAAGTGTGCTAACGCGTGTGCAGCCGAGCTCTGCAAAAACATTTTGTGCAGTTTCAGAGTAGGTCTGAACTTACTCAGCCCTCGCGATCACTTCAGTCTTTTTGGTGCCGGAATTGACGTCATACACACGCCCTCTTTTTGTCAATCTTCTTGTGATCGGCTGTGTGTATGGATTCTTCGTTAATTCCATAGCTCAGCAATGATCTGCATTGTACCCGTACGACGCACATGCGCATTGTGGTGATACGCATGCGCAGCAGAGACCTGATCGCAGCGCAGCAAAAATCGGCAGCATGCGATCAACTCAGAATGACCTCCCATTGACTCTTAGCGTGACTTATGGCTACACAGACTGGCAGCGGCAGTAGCGACACTGGCACCATGTTTCTCTTTGTACATGATGCAGCTGAGGCAGATACACACATCAAAGATGCCCATGACAGGCCTGCATTACCTCCCCCAAATGTTCCCTTCCTGTGAATCACTCTGTGCATAAAATGTCAGTGCGAGCGTGATTGAAAAGGTAGCTTGGAGCATGCGCAGCACGAACACTGCACGTGTGTGCAGTCTGCTGATAATTGCACCGATGCAAAAACATCAGCATCGCGTACAAACAAAAGTTAGGCCCTCAGTAACACAACAAATGGTCACCTGAGATTACCAAAGCTTTTCATCAACTCAAACCTGCTTGTGTTTCAGATCGAGTTCTACGACAACTTTATGTACTGTAAATATTCTGTTTTACATGGAAGTGGATGGTTCTACAGCAGGAGTTTCTCTCTCCAAAAGCTGTTACTGGTAAATTCCAAACAGGTGTTTTTTCTCTCTCTCGGATGTTCCAAGCAGCTGAGAAGAAATGCACTATAGGTAATAACATAAGGAGCTGTTAGCCATCAAACTCACATTTACTGAGTGGGAACATTTACTGAGGGGCAAACACAGGCTTTCTGGAGGGGAGTTTCCAAATGTTTGATTTCAGAGCGCAGATTTGGCAGGAAAATTTGCTGCCACTGGGCACGTAGTGGGCTCTGGACCCTGCATTTGCCTATGTGCTAGAGATGAGCGCCTGAAATTTTTCGGGTTTTGTGTTTTGGTTTTGGGTTCGGTTCCGCGGCCGTGTTTTGGGTTCGAACGCGTTTTGGCAAAACCTCACCGAATTTTTTTTGTCGGATTCGGGTGTGTTTTGGATTCGGGTGTTTTTTTCAAAAAACACTAAAAAACAGCTTAAATCATAGAATTTGGGGGTCATTTTGATCCCAAAGTATTATTAACCTCAAAAACCATAATTTACACTCATTTTCAGTCTATTCTGAATACCTCACACCTCACAATATTATTTTTAGTCCTAAAATTTGCACCGAGGTCGCTGTGTGAGTAAGATAAGCGACCCTAGTGGCCGACACAAACACCGGGCCCATCTAGGAGTGGCACTGCAGTGTCACGCAGGATGTCCCTTCCAAAAAACCCTCCCCAAACAGCACATGACGCAAAGAAAAAAAGAGGCGCAATGAGGTAGCTGTGTGAGTAAGATTAGCGACCCTAGTGGCCGACACAAACACCGGGCCCATCTAGGAGTGGCACTGCAGTGTCACGCAGGATGTCCCTTCCAAAAAACCCTCCCCAAACAGCACATGACGCAAAGAAAAAAAGAGGCGCAATGAGGTAGCTGACTGTGTGAGTAAGATTAGCGACCCTAGTGGCCGACACAAACACCGGGCCCATCTAGGAGTGGCACTGCAGTGTCACGCAGGATGTCCCTTCCAAAAAACCCCCCCCAATCAGCACATGATGCAAAGAAAAAGAAAAGAAAAAAGAGGTGCAAGATGGAATTGTCCTTGGGCCCTCCCACCCACCCTTATGTTGTATAAACAAAACAGGACATGCACACTTTAACCAACCCATCATTTCAGTGACAGGGTCTGCCACACGACTGTGACTGATATGACGGGTTGGTTTGGACCCCCCCCAAAAAAGAAGCAATTAATCTCTCCTTGCACAAACTGGCTCTACAGAGGCAAGATGTCCACCTCATCTTCACCCTCCGATATATCACCGTGTACATCCCCCTCCTCACAGATTATCAATTCGTCCCCACTGGAATCCACCATCTCAGCTCCCTGTGTACTTTGTGGAGGCAATTGCTGCTGGTCAATGTCTCCGCGGAGGAATTGATTATAATTCATTTTAATGAACATCATCTTCTCCACATTTTCTGGATGTAACCTCGTACGCCGATTGCTGACAAGGTGAGCGGCGGCACTAAACACTCTTTCGGAGTACACACTTGTGGGAGGGCAACTTAGGTAGAATAAAGCCAGTTTGTGCAAGGGCCTCCAAATTGCCTCTTTTTCCTGCCAGTATAAGTACGGACTGTGTGACGTGCCTACTTGGATGCGGTCACTCATATAATCCTCCACCATTCTATCAATGTTGAGAGAATCATATGCAGTGACAGTAGACGACATGTCCGTAATCGTTGTCAGGTCCTTCAGTCCGGACCAGATGTCAGCATCAGCAGTCGCTCCAGACTGCCCTGCATCACCGCCAGCGGGTGGGCTCGGAATTCTGAGCCTTTTCCTCGCACCCCCAGTTGCGGGAGAATGTGAAGGAGGAGATGTTGACAGGTCGCGTTCCGCTTGACTTGACAATTTTGTCACCAGCAGGTCTTTCAACCCCAGCAGACCTGTGTCTGCCGGAAAGAGAGATCCAAGGTAGGCTTTAAATCTAGGATCGAGCACGGTGGCCAAAATGTAGTGCTCTGATTTCAACAGATTGACCACCCGTGAATCCTTGTTAAGCGAATTAGGGGCTGCATCCACAAGTCCCACATGCCTAGCGGAATCGCTCCCTTTTAGCTCCTTCTTCAATGCCTCCAGCTTCTTCTGCAAAAGCCTGATGAGGGGAATGACCTGACTCAGGCTGGCAGTGTCTGAACTGACTTCACGTGTGGCAAGTTCAAAGGGCATCAGAACCTTGCACAACGTTGAAATCATTCTCCACTGCACTTGAGACAGGTGCATTCCACCTACTATATCGTGCTCAATTGTATAGGCTTGAATGGCCTTTTGCTGCTCCTCCAACCTCTGAAGCATATAGAGGGTTGAATTCCACCTCGTTACCACTTCTTGCTTCAGATGATGGCAGGGCAGGTTCAGTAGTTTTTGGTGGTGCTCCAGTCTTCTGTACGTGGTGCATGTACGCCGAAAGTGTCCCGCAATTTTTCTGGCCACCGACAGCATCTCTTGCACGCCCCTGTCGTTTTTTAAAAAATTCTGCACCACCAAATTCAAGGTATGTGCAAAACATGGGACGTGCTGGAATTTGCCCATATTTAATGCACACACAATATTGCTGGCGTTGTCCGATGCCACAAATCCACAGGAGAGTCCAATTGGGGTAAGCCATTCCGCGATGATCTTCCTCAGTTGCCGTAAGAGGTTTTCAGCTGTGTGCGTATTCTGGAAAGCGGTGATACAAAGCGTAGCCTGCCTAGGAAAGAGTTGGCGTTTGCGAGATGCTGCTACTGGTGCCGCCGCTGCTGTTCTTGCGGCGGGAGTCCATACATCTACCCAGTGGGCTGTCACAGTCATATAGTCCTGACCCTGCCCTGCTCCACTTGTCCACATGTCCGTGGTTAAGTGGACATTGGGTACAACTGCATTTTTTAGGACACTGGTGAGTCTTTTTCTGACGTCCGTGTACATTCTCGGTATCGCCTGCCTAGAGAAGTGGAACCTAGATGGTATTTGGTAACGGGGGCACACTGCCTCAATAAATTGTCTAGTTCCCTGTGAACTAACGGCGGATACCGGACGCACGTCTAACACCAACATAGTTGTCAAGGACTCAGTTATCCGCTTTGCAGTAGGATGACTGCTGTGATATTTCATCTTCCTCGCAAAGGACTGTTGAACAGTCAATTGCTTACTGGAAGTAGTACAAGTGGGCTTACGACTTCCCCTCTGGGATGACCATCGACTCCCAGCGGCAACAACAGCAGCGCCAGCAGCAGTAGGCGTTACACGCAAGGATGCATCGGAGGAATCCCAGGCAGGAGAGGACTCGTCAGAATTGCCAGTGACATGGCCTGCAGGACTATTGGCATTCCTGGGGAAGGAGGAAATTGACACTGAGGGAGTTGGTGGGGTGGTTTGCGTGAGCTTGGTTACAAGAGGAAGGGATTTACTGGTCAGTGGACTGCTTCCGCTGTCACCCAAAGTTTTTGAACTTGTCACTGACTTATTATGAATGCGCTGCAGGTGACGTATAAGGGAGGATGTTCCGAGGTGGTTAACGTCCTTACCCCTACTTATTACAGCTTGACAAAGGGAACACACGGCTTGACACCTGTTGTCCGCATTTCTGGTGAAATACCTCCACACCGAAGAGCTGATTTTTTTGGTATTTTCACCTGGCATGTCAACGGCCATATTCCTCCCACGGACAACAGGTGTCTCCCCGGGTGCCTGACTTAAACAAACCACCTCACCATCAGAATCCTCCTGGTCAATTTCCTCCCCAGCGCCAGCAACACCCATATCCTCCTCATCCTGGTGTACTTCAACACTGACATCTTCAATCTGACTATCAGGAACTGGACTGCGGGTGCTCCTTCCAGCACTTGCAGGGGGCGTGCAAATGGTGGAAGGCGCATGCTCTTCACGTCCAGTGTTGGGAAGGTCAGGCATCGCAACCGACACAATTGGACTCTCCTTGTGGATTTGGGATTTCAAAGAACGCACAGTTCTTTGCGGTGCTTTTGCCAGCTTGAGTCTTTTCAGTTTTCTAGCGAGAGGCTGAGTGCTTCCATCCTCATGTGAAGCTGAACCACTAGCCATGAACATAGGCCAGGGCCTCAGCCGTTCCTTGCCACTCCGTGTGGTAAATGGCATATTGGCAAGTTTACGCTTCTCCTCCGACAATTTTATTTTAGGTTTTGGAGTCCTTTTTTTACTGATATTTGGTGTTTTGGTTTTGACATGCTCTGTACTATGCCATTGGGCATTGGCCTTGGCAGACGACGTTGCTGGCATTTCATCGTCTCGGCCATGACTAGTGGCAGCAGCTTCAGCACGAGGTGGAAGTGGATCTTGATCTTTCCCTAATTTTGGAACCTCAACATTTTTGTTCTCCATATTTTAATAGGCACAACTAAAAGGCACCTCAGGTAAACAATGGAGATGGATGGATTGGATACTAGTATACAATTATGGACGGGCTGCCGAGTGCCGACACAGAGGTAGCCACAGCCGTGAACTACCGCACTGTACTGTGTCTGCTGCTAATATATAGACTGGTTGATAAAGAGATAGTATACTCGTAACTAGTATGTATGTATAAAGAAAGAAAAAAAAACCACGGTTAGGTGGTATATACAATTATGGACGGGCTGCCGAGTGCCGACACAGAGGTAGCCACAGCCGTGAACTACCGCACTGTACTGTGTCTGCTGCTAATATATAGACTGGTTGATAAAGAGATAGTATACTCGTAACTAGTATGTATGTATAAAGAAAGAAAAAAAAAACCACGGTTAGGTGGTATATACAATTATGGACGGGCTGCCGAGTGCCGACACAGAGGTAGCCACAGCCGTGAACTACCGCACTGTACTGTGTCTGCTGCTAATATATAGACTGGTTGATAAAGAGATAGTATACTCGTAACTAGTATGTATGTATAAAGAAAGAAAAAAAAAACCACGGTTAGGTGGTATATACAATTATGGACGGGCTGCCGAGTGCCGACACAGAGGTAGCCACAGCCGTGAACTACCGCACTGTACTGTGTCTGCTGCTAATATATAGACTGGTTGATAAAGAGATAGTATACTCGTAACTAGTATGTATGTATAAAGAAAGAAAAAAAAACCACGGTTAGGTGGTATATACAATTATGGACGGGCTGCCGAGTGCCGACACAGAGGTAGCCACAGCCGTGAACTACCGCACTGTACTGTGTCTGCTGCTAATATATAGACTGGTTGATAAAGAGATAGTATACTCGTAACTAGTATGTATGTATAAAGAAAGAAAAAAAAACCACGGTTAGGTGGTATATACAATTATGGACGGGCTGCCGAGTGCCGACACAGAGGTAGCCACAGCCGTGAACTACCGCACTGTACTGTGTCTGCTGCTAATATATAGACTGGTTGATAAAGAGATAGTATACTCGTAACTAGTATGTATGTATAAAGAAAGAAAAAAAAACCACGGTTAGGTGGTATATACAATTATGGACGGGCTGCCGAGTGCCGACACAGAGGTAGCCACAGCCGTGAACTACCGCACTGTACTGTGTCTGCTGCTAATATATAGACTGGTTGATAAAGAGATAGTATACTCGTAACTAGTATGTATGTATAAAGAAAGAAAAAAAAACCACGGTTAGGTCACTGGTATATACAATTATGGACGGGCTGCCGAGTGCCGACACAGAGGTAGCCACAGCCGTGAACTACCGCACTGTACTGTGTCTGCTGCTAATATATAGACTGGTTGATAAAGAGATAGTATACTCGTAACTAGTATGTATGTATAAAGAAAGAAAAAAAAACCACGGTTAGGTGGTATATACAATTATGGACGGGCTGCCGAGTGCCGACACAGAGGTAGCCACAGCCGTGAACTACCGCACTGTACTGTGTCTGCTGCTAATATAGACTGGTTGATAAAGAGATAGTATACTCGTAACTAGTATGTATGTATAAAGAAAGAAAAAAAAACCACGGTTAGGTGGTATATACAATTATGGACGGGCTGCCGAGTGCCGACACAGAGGTAGCCACAGCCGTGAACTACCGCACTGTACTGTGTCTGCTGCTAATATAGACTGGTTGATAAAGAGATAGTATACTACTACTAATATTATATATACTGGTGGTCAGGTCACTGGTCACTAGTCACACTGGCAGTGGCACTCCTGCAGCAAAAGTGTGCACTGTTTTAATATAATATTATGTACTCCTGGCTCCTGCTATAACCTATAACTGGCACTGCAGTAGTGCTCCCCAGTCTCCCCCACAATTATAAGCTGTGTGAGCTGAGCAGTCAGACAGATATATAATATATATAGATGATGCAGCACACTGGCCTGAGCCTGAGCAGTGCACACAGATATGGTATGTGACTGACTGAGTCACTGTGTGTATCGCTTTTTTCAGGCAGAGAACGGATATATTAAATAAACTGCACTGTGTGTCTGGTGGTCACTCACTATATAATATATTATGTACTCCTGGCTCCTGCTATAACCTATAACTGGCACTGCAGTAGTGCTCCCCAGTCTCCCCCACAATTATAAGCTGTGTGAGCTGAGCAGTCAGACAGATATATATAATATTATATATAGATAATAGATGATGCAGCACACTGGCCTGAGCCTGAGCAGTGCACACAGATATGGTATGTGACTGAGTCACTGTGTGCTGTGTATCGCTTTTTTCAGGCAGAGAACGGATTATAAATAAAACTGGTGGTCACTATCAGCAAAACTCTGCACTGTACTGAGTACTCCTAATGCTCCCCAAAATTAGTAAATCAAGTGTCTCTCTAATCTATTCTAAACGGAGAGGACGCCAGCCACGTCCTCTCCCTATCAATCTCAATGCACGTGTGAAAATGGCGGCGACGCGCGGCTCCTTATATAGAATCCGAGTCTCGCGATAGAATCCGAGCCTCGCGAGAATCCGACAGCGTCATGATGACGTTCGGGCGCGCTCGGGTTAACCGAGCAAGGCGGGAAGATCCGAGTCGCTCGGACCCGTGAAAAAAAACATGAAGTTCTGGCGGGTTCGGATTCAGAGAAACCGAACCCGCTCATCTCTACTATGTGCAAGGGGATATGCATCCTGTGATGGATCATAAGAACTTGCTATACGCCAGTTATACTGCCAGTTACATATCCAAACCCAAACATTTCACTACTCCTAAATCCAGTTAGAAGTAAAAGCAATATATTTAATAAAAAAGAGACCCCAATCTCTAATAGCAGGCAGTTATTAGCATCATTTTGATATAAGTTAAACAGTGCTACAAACTAATTGGACAATTTTGGATCATTCTTCAGAATACCTTCTCACCCAAAATACCCGCATATGCCCTTTAAAACCCAGCTTCCTACCTATTAATTAACCTAAAATATGCCTTAGCTGGATAACCCTGTCAGGAATCGGCGTTCAGTGGCATCTCACTTACCAGTGCACTGGTGTGCAGGCCTCAGGAGGTCACGGCCCCAGTTGCGGCTGCATGAATGCTCTGACCGCGAGCGCAATATCCATTGTCACCGTGTACCCCTGAAGTCCATCCAGTGTATACCCCACGGAGTGCCCGGCATCCGTACAGCATGGGCGCCGTCATGACACTTGCGGTCTGCTGACCTGAACACCCAATCCTGCGATGTGTTTGCACACATGATTCCGGCATCCAATGTCTGCTGAGCAAGGAGTATGAATTCAGGACATCGGCTCAGTCTCATCGCCTTGGACAACGAGTCACATCCAGTGTACAGTTCTCCTGGTTCCTGTGTTCCTGTTTCCAGTTTCTTCCATTGCTCCTATTTCTTCGTGGAACTACAGACTTCAGCCATCCAGCTTTTCTACGACCTCCTTCCACAGTTAGCCTCCACATTTTCTGCAGTAAGAGACTCTCTCCAGGTGTTTCCTCACCATTCTCACCTGTGCATTATATACCAGCATTCAACTCTGTGCAATTGCATTCAGCACTTAATCTACCAACTTGCTGTGTTATAAACTTTCTCCTGCTTGGGCCTTGCTTGGCTTAGTGGACGTGTGCCTATATACAGACTGTGTGTATTCTCATTGTTGGTTTCTCAACCTTCCATCGGAGTTACGTACTGCTTCATATTTTTGGCATCAGTTTGCATCTGCTTCATCTGCCTATTGTTTCTGTTATTATCAACTACCAAGTCAACCATCATTGTTGTCTGATATCAGTGACTTTCAAAAAACGGAGTTATTAACTGCCTGTTATTTCTATCATCAATTGCATCTGTTTCCATCCGCATATTATTTCTGTTATTACTGACTTCCAAGTCAATCATCACTTTGTTATTCTCATTGACTTTCAAACCACCAGCATTATCATTGTGTTCCAGTTACTGTCTATACCCCTGTGTGCTAATAAACATCAATGCGCACAAGCGCAGGAATTTTCTACAGCCTCTTCGTTTTCTCCACCACTGACCCACTAGTGCCACATCCGGGAACAGACAGAGTTGCAAACCTGACAGTTTGTCCAAGGCTCATGGACCCGGACGGTGGTCAGAGTGTGGGGGCAGGGGCACTTCAAAGTTTAGTGTCACGACTCGATGGTCAAGAGGCTGCACAACAGCAGATTATACAGTTTCTACAAGGGATGTCTTCCCGACTGGACACGCTTCAACAGTCTTTTTCAAGTTCCTTTCTTTCAGCTCCATCTTCAGCTCCAGTTCCAGTTTCCAGTTCATCAGCTTCAAATCCTCCAGTTGCTTCTGTACCAGTATCAAGTATTCATCTTCCTACGCCGAGTAAGTTTGATGGCAATCCTAAAATGTGTCATGGATTTCTGAACCAGTGTGAGGTCCACTTTGAATTGCTACCACAAAATTTCCCAACACCCCTAGCAAAGGTTGCATATATTGTGTCCCTCCTGACAGGCTCTGCCTTGAATTGAGTATCCCCTCTATGGGAACGAGCGGATTCTCTCTTGAACAACTATACAGAGTTTGTGGCTACAATCCGACGCATCTTTGATGAACCTGGGCGTACATCATCCGCTTCCTCAGACATTCTTCAGATTCACCAGGGAACACGTACTGTGGAACAATATGTAATCCAGTTCCAGACATTGGCATCAGAAGTGAAGAGGAATAACCAGGCGTTGGTCGCCTCCTTCTGGCATGGTCTGTCCGACCGTATAAAAGATGAATTAGTTACCCGAGATCTCCAAGAGCAACTGGAAGCTTTAATTTCCCTATGTGTTAATTGGACTTGCGCTTATGTGAACGAACCAGTAAACGCTCTCGAAGTGACCTTCGCAAGCACTGAGTTATGCCTCAAGTACAGTCTCTACCCAATGCTTACGATGAGCCTATGCAGGTGAATAGGTCCCGCTTAAGCCCTGAGGAGCAGTCAAGAAGGTTACGGGAAAGACTGTGTCTATATTGTGCTGCTGCTGGTCACCTGATTGGTTCCTGTCCTACTCGTTCAGGAAACGCCAGTTCCTAACTTGCAAAGGAGGAGTCAAGTTAGGAACTTTAATCAAAGCTCCTTCTTCCCGAGATCTCACCCTGCCTGTTACTTTGGAAATGGTCTTCAGCCTTCTCTGGTTTAGTGGATTGCGGTGCAGCTGGGAACTTTATTACGCAGGCTGCAGTGGACAGATTCCATCTTCATGTCTCAAAGCTGTCTCGTCCAGTTTACCTCACTGCCGTGGACGGGAGTCGTATTGCTGAGGGTTCCATCATTCAGCAAACCAAGCCAGTGGTCCTGGGAGTGGGCTACCTTCATTCTGAGCTCATTGAATTCTTGGTCATCCCGAAAGCCACTTATGAGATCGTACTGAGTATGCCCTTGCTTCAGTTGCACAATCCACAATTCGACTGGTCCACACTACTGCTTACAGCATGGAGTCCTTCCTGTTTCCAATCATGTTTGGCTCAAATTCATCCGGTGAGATCTTCAGGGTTAAAGCTCCAGACCGGTCTTTCTGAGGCCTACAAAGACTTTGCTGACGTCTTCAGTGAAAAGGCTGCCGATGTTCTGCCTCCCCATCGAGAGTGAAATTGCCCCAATGATCTTATTCCGGGGAGTAAGCCACCCAGAGGGCGCACATACCCTCTCTCCGTTCCTGAGACTCAAGCTATGAATGAATATATAAAGGAGAATCTACAGAAAGGGTTCATCCATCCATCTTCGTCTCCAGCCGGTGCAGGGTTTTTCTTCATTAAGAAAAAAGATGGAGGGTTACGCCCCTGCATCGATTATCGGGGTTTAAATGACATCACTATTAAAAACAGCTATCTCTTGCCACTCATTATGGAACTGTTTGACAGAGTCAGAGGTGCTTGTATCTTTACTAAGCTAGTTCTCCATGGGGCTTACAATCTCATCAGGATCCGAAGTGGCGACGAGTGGAAAACCGCCTTCAACACCCGCGATGGCCACTACGAATATCTAGTGATGTCCTTCGAACTAAGTAATGCACCGGCGGTGTTCCAGAACTTTGTTAATTACATTTTTCAAGATCTTCTGTACAAATGTGTGGTAGTCTACCTCAATGACATCCTGATCTTCTCCCGTGACTTAGTTTCCCATCACCAACAAGTAAAAGAGGTTCTTCGACGTCTTCGACAGAATTATCTTTATGGCAAAATATCTAAGTGCACGTTTGAAGCTTCTTCAATGGCCTTCCTAAGGAACATAATCTCCGGTTCTGATCTTCAAATGGACTCAGCTAAATTGGAAGCCATAGAGAGCTGGTCTCTTCCCACGACACTCAAGTCATTGGCTTTGCCAACTATTATAGAAAGTTCAATAAAGGATTTTCCACATTGATAGCCCCAAATACCTGCCTCACTAGGAAAGGGGTGGATCCTTCCCAGTGGTCTGAAGAAGCACTGTCTGCCTTTCAAAAAATTAAACAAGCTTTTGTTTCAGCTCCTGTGTTACAGCAGCCAGATGTCAACAAGGCTTTCATTCTAGAAGTAGATGCTTCGACGGTGGGCGTTGGCGCAGTCCTGTCCCAGGTTGGCACCGATGGTAAGACTCACCCTTGTGGGTTTCTCTCCCATAGATTCTTGCCCGCTGAGATGAAATACTCCATAGGTGATCAGGAGCTTCTAGCAATCAAACTAGCTCTCAAAGAATGGAGGAATCTGTTGGAGGGTGCAAGATTTCCCATTACCATCTATACTGACCATAAGAACCTCCTTTACTTAAAGGCAGTGCAGTGTCTAAATCCTCAACAAGCAAGGTGGCTTTATTCTTTTCTCGGTTTGATTTTAAGTTGCAGTTTCATCCTGGCTCTCAGAATGTTAAGGCAGATGCTTTATCACGCTCCATGAGCTCCAATGAAGAATCTTCAGAACAAGTCTCTCGTCCAATACTCAATCCTGTAGTTTTCGCTGCTACTAATGTATCTCTGGTTCCGCCTCCAGGCAAGATGTTTGTTTCTTCTGAGCTTTGTCCAGATCTCCTATCTTGGGCTCATACTTCCAAGTTCACTGGTCATCCTGGAGTCCCAAAGACTTTCAAGTTTTTGTCTCAGTCCTACTGGTGGCCCCACATGAAAGCTGATATCCAAGAATTTGTGGCTTCATGTCCCAAGTGTGCCTAGCACAAAGTTCCTCATCAAGCTCCTGCGGGTCAGCTGTTACCAAATTCTATACCAAGTCGTTCTTGGTCTCATCTGTCAATAGATTTCATTTTGGACCTTCCTCCCTCTAAAGGGTATGATACCATCTGGGTAGTGGTCGACGGGTTCTCAAAAATGGCCCATTTCATTCCATTCATGGGTTTACCTTCTGCTCCAAAGCTAGCGCAATTATTCCTCCATGAAATCTTTGGGTTACATGGACTTCCAACTTAAATAATATCTGATCGAGGAGTTCAGTTTGTGGCAAGATTCTGGAGGGCTTCATGCTCTGCGTTGCAAGTTAAACTTAAGTTCTCTACAGCTTATCATCCTCAAATGAATGTGCAGACAGCGAGGGTAAGTCAGGAGCTTGAGACCTTTTTAAGACTCTATGGTGGTCATTCCGAGTTGATCGCTAGCTGCCGTTGTTCGCTGTGCAGCGATCAGGCTTAAAATCGGCACTTCTGCGCATGCGTATGAGGCGCAATGCGGACGCGCGACGTACTTTCACAAAAGCCGATGTAGTTTTACACAAGGTCTAGCGACACTTTTCAGTCGCACTGCTGGCCGCAGAGTGATTGACAGGAAGTGGGTGTTTCTGGGAGGTATCTGACCATTTTCGGGGAGTGTGTGTAAAAACACAGGCGTGACAGATACAAATGCAGGCATGCCTGGGGAAACACAGGCGTGGCTGGCCGAACGCAGGGCGTGTTTGTGACGTCAAAACAGGAACTAAATAGTCTGAAGTGATCTCAAGCTAGGAGTAGGTCTGGAGCTACTCTGAAACTACACAATCTTTTTTTGTAGCCGCGCTGCGATCCTTTCGTTCGCACTTCTGCTAAGCTAAGATACACTCCCAGAGGGCGGCGTCTTAGCGTTTGCACTGCTTTTAAAAGCAGCTAGCGAGCGAACAACTCGGAATGAGGGCCTATATTTCTTCTTCACAGGATGACTATGTAGATTTATTGCCTTGGGCAGAAGTTGCTCATAACTTTCGTTATCATACAGCCACAAATACTACTCCTTTCTTTGCAGTTTACGGTCAACATCCCACAGTTCCAGATTTTCAAGATCTTCCCATCGTTGACGTGCCTGCAGCTTCTTCAGTCCTTCAGCAGCTCTCTCAGATTTGGAAAAAGATTAATCTTTCTCTTAAGAAGGTATCTTATCGGTATAAAGTCTTTGCTGATCGGAAAAGGAGAGCAGTCCCCAGTTTAAAGCTGGGTGATCAAGTCTGGTTATCCACCCAAAATCTCCGTCTCAGAGTTCCCTCAATGAAGTTCGCCCCGCAATTCATTGATCCATTTCCAGTAGAGCGTGTCATCAACCCAGTGGCTTACAAGTTGAAATTGCCTTCATATTTGAAAGTTCCCAACTCATTTCATATTTCTCTTCTTAGACCCTTGATTCTTAACCATTTCCAGAAAGTTCTTCCAGCAGCTCCAACAGTTAAAACTCATCGGGGTGTAGAATACGAGGTTGAGAAGATCCTGGATTCTCATTGTCAGTATGGTCGTCTACAGTATCGGATTGACTGGTCCGGATATGGTCCTGAGGAGAGGAGTTGGATCAACGCCACTGATGTTCATGCTCCACGGTTAGTTCAAGCCTTTCACAGACTTTTTCCTTCCAAGCCTCGTGGTTGTTCGGTGCCCACCCATAAAGGAGGGGGTACTGTCAGGAATCAGTGTTCAGTGGCATCTCACTTTCCAGCGCGCTGGTGTGCAGGCCTCCGGATGTCACGGCCCCAGTTGCGGCTGCATGAATGCTCTGTCCGTGAGTGCAATATCCATTGTCACCATGTACCCCTGAAGTCCATCCAGTGTGTACCCCGTGGAGTGCCCGG
Source organism: Pseudophryne corroboree (assembly GCF_028390025.1). Classification (NCBI taxonomy): domain Eukaryota; kingdom Metazoa; phylum Chordata; class Amphibia; order Anura; family Myobatrachidae; genus Pseudophryne; species Pseudophryne corroboree. The sequence goes on from NC_086446.1 coordinate 574,213,729, forward strand.
CATCCGTACAGCATGGGCGCTGCTATGACACTTGCAGTCAGCTGACCTGAACACCCAATTCTACGATGTGTTTGCACACATGATTCCGGCATCCAATGTCTGCTGAGCAAGGAGTATGAATTCAGGACATCGGCTCAGTCTCATCGCCTTGGACAACGAGTCACATCCAGTGTACAGTTCTCCTGTGTTCCTGTTTCCAGTTTCTTCCATTGCTCCTATTTCTTCGTGGAACTACAGACTTCAGCCATCCAGCTTTTCTACGAACTCCTTCCACAGTTAGCCTCCACATTTTCTGCAGTAAGAGACTCTCTCCAGGTGTTTCCTCACCATTCTCACCTGTGCATTATTTACCAGCATTCAGCACTGTGCAATTGCATTCAGCACTTAATCTACCAACTTTCTGTGTTATAAACTTTCTCCTGCTTGGGCCTTGCTTGGCTTAGTGGACGTGTGCCTATATACAGACTGTGTGTATTCTCATTGTTGGTTTCTCAACCTTCCATCGGAGTTACGTACTGCTTCATATTTTTGGCATCAGTTTGCATCTGCTTCATCTGCCTATTGTTTCTGTTATTATCAACTACCAAGTCAACCATCATTGTTGTCTGATATCAGTGACTTTCAAAAACTGGAGTTATTAACTGCCTGTTATTTCTATCATCAATTGCATCTGTTTCCATCCGCATATTATTTCTGTTATTACTGACTTCCAAGTCAATCATCATTTTGTTATTCTCATTGACTTTCAAACCACCAGCATTATCATTGTGTTCCAGTTACTGTCTATACCCCTGTGTGCTAATAAACATCAATGAGCACATGCGCAGGAATTTTCTACAGCCTCCTTGTTTTCTCCACCCCACTCTCCCACATTATAAGTAAGAGTAGTATTGAAAACAACCTAATAAGTAGAGATGAGCCAGTCCAAATCTCCGAGAACCGGACCCACCCTAACTTACCGATCCGAGTCTGGGTCCGAGTCCGGCTCAGGGTTTCCCGTCAGACTCTGATCCCAAAACAATGCAAAATGACATCATCCCACTGTTGGAATCTTGCTTGGTTTTGGATTATATAAAGGTCCTGGTGATCTGCACCATTTTCACTCTGGCTGTGGAGAGATAATTGTGCGACACTATTGGGGAAATTAAACCGCAGTGTTTGATTATTATTTCTGACTCGTACACGTATTGTATGACACTGTGGGTGAAGGTGATACCACAGTCATATATTTTTATACTCATATATGTATTATGTGACACTGTTGGTGAAATTAAACTCAGTGTTTGACTACTATTTCTGACTCATACACACATTGTGCGACACTGTGGGTGAAGGTGGTACCACAGTAAAATATTTTCGTACTCATACACGTATTGTGTGACACTATGGGGGTAATTCCAAGTTGATCGCAGCAGGAATTTTGTTAGCAGTTGGGCAAAACCATGTGCACTGCAGGGGAGGCAGATATAACGTGCAGAAAGAGTTAGATTTGGGTGGGTTATTTTATTTCTGTGCAGGGTAAATACTGGCTGCTTTATTTTTACACTGCAAATTAGATTGCAGATTGAACACACCCCACCCAAATCTAACTCTCTCTGCACATGTTAAATCTGCCTCCCCTGCAGTGCACATGGTTTTGCCCAACTGCTAACAAAATTCCTGCTGCGATCAACTTGGAATTACCCCCTATAGGCGAAAGTAAACCATAGTGTTATTTTATTATCTCTGATTTATACACATATTGTGACACTGTAGGTGGTACATTTTTTGTGCAAATTGTGGTGTGTGCTGTACCCCAAACAATTGAGAGGAGGGGCATAGACGGTCAAGTCAAGGCATGTAAAATCAAAGCAAAAATCGGATTAGTAAAAGTCAGATTAGTGCATCAATAACCAATAAAAATTGTTGTCTATGCAATAAAGGCTGTCGCTAAGGCCCCAATGATTAATTACATTTTTTTTAAATCAAACATATTAAATTACATTTTAATCAATCTTTCCTTCCAATACATACATACTCTACCTCCCTTGGGCCTCTGATCTAGTTATTGATAAAGTTCTGTGTCAGATCACTTTTTCTGATTTTGGTTTCATATATTTATTTATTTATTTTTACAAAAACAGCTAACATCACATGGTTTGGCCTTTTTTTGTTCCTAGAATATTAGTAACCCCAATAGCGTTAATTTCCAGGCAATTTTGACCACAGTTCAAACAATGAAAAATGTACATTGGCCCTCATTCCGAGTTGTTCGCTCGGTAAAAATCTTCGCATCGCAGCGACTGCGCCAAGTAAATTTGCTATGCACTTAGTAATTTTACTCACGGCTTTTTCATCGTTCTGGCGATCGTAATGTGATTGACAGGAAATGGGTGTTACTGGGCGGAAACAGGCCGTTTTATGGGCGTGTGGGAAAAAACGCTACCGTTTCCGGAAAAAACGCAGGAGTGGCCGGAGAAACGGAGGAGTGTCTGGGCGAACGCTGGGTGTGTTTGTGACGTCAAACCAGGAACGACAAGCAGTGAAATGATCGCAGATGCCGAGTAAGTCTGGAGCTACTCAGAAACTGCTACGAGGTGTGTAATCGCAATATTGCGAATACATCGTTCGCAATTTTAAGATGCTAAGATTCACTCCCAGTAGGCGGCGGCTTAGCATGAGCAAATCTGCTAAAATCCGCTTGCGAGCGAACAACTCGGAATGACCTCCATTGTACAATATATATCTTTAAATGCTGTAATCATCTGTACAGATTATTTTTAGCCTCAATGTAGGATCAGTTCCTGAAAGTTAAGTTTGACCTGGAGAATGTAACAGCTTCATCCAGCTTTATGTAAGGTATGTAGTATCATGTAAATAAATATGTATGGTTTTGACCAATATACACAAATAATTGTTGTATTAATTAAACATATTTCTACTTTATTGCAGACATCCTATCAGAAAGGGAGTGAAATTGCGCCGAGTCCCGGCTGCGGCTCCCTTATATGGAATCCAAAACTAGAGATGAGCGGGTTTGGGTTTTACTCGGTTTTACTCTGATTTACTCGGTTCTCAAAACGGTATCTTATTGGCTATCCAAAACAATAGACAATAGACATCCTTGAGGCAATAAGATGCCATTTTGAGTACCAAGTAAATCCGAGTAAAACTGAGTAAAACTGAACCCGCTAATCTTTATCTAAAACCTGCAAGATACGACACTGGATGAAAACAATATTGTGATGTGAACAAAATTTCCTGGTGTTAAGTCAGTTTAACTTTCAGGAAGAAAAAGCAATACCTTAAACATATATCTGTACAGGCCGCTGCGACCGCTAAGCGTGTGTGTGTAAAACCCCTAACACGGGGCCGAAACTAGGACTAACGGTAACCGGGGCAAGACAGAAATTTAGCGCCCCCCCAAAAAAAAAAAAAAAGAAAGAAAGAAAGAAATAATTTTTTTTTAAATAATAATAATAATAAATAAATTATATGTATATAATAATAATAATAAAATAAAATAGAAAAATAAAATAAAAATAAACAAAATAAGTAAGAAACAAACAAATTCAAAGCAGATATCCCTCAGACCAGCAGACCCCAGTAATACACACACGCTATGTATGTATATATATATATATATATATATATATATATATTTATTTATTAGTGATGTGCACCGGAAATTTTTCGGGTTTTGTGTTTTGGTTTTGGGTTCGGTTCCGCGGCAGTGTTTTGGGTTCGAACGCGTTTTGGCAAAACCTCACCGAATTTTTTTTGTCGGATTCGGGTGTGTTTTGGATTCGGGTGTTTTTTTCAAAAAACCCTAAAAAGCAGCTTAAATCATTGATTTTGGGGGTCATTTTGATCCCATAGTATTATTAACCTCAATAACCATAATTTACACTCATTTCCAGTCTATTCTGAACACCTCACACCTGAAAATATTATTTTTAGTCCTAAAATTTGCACCGAGGTCGCTGGATGGCTAAGCTAAGCGACACAAGTGGCCGACACAAACACCTGGCCCATCTAGGAGTGGCACTGCAGTGTCAGGCAGGATGGCCGTTCCAAAAAATACTCCCCAAACAGCACATGACGCATAGAAAAAAAGAGGCGCAATGAGGTAGCTGTGTGAGTAAGCTAAGCGACCCTAGTGGCCGACACAAACACCTAGCCCATCTAGGAGTGGCACTGCAGTGTCAGGCAGGATGGCCCTTCCAAAAAATACTCCCCAAACAGCACATGACGCAAAGAAAAAAAGAGGCGCAATGAGGTAGCTGTGTGAGTAAGCTAAGCGACCCTAGTGGCCGACACAAACACCTGGCCCATCTAGGAGTGGCACTGCAGTGTCAGGCAGGATGGCCCTTCCAAAAAATACTCCCCAAACAGCACATGATGCAAAGAAAAAAAGAGGCGCAATGAGGTAGCTGTGTGAGTAAGCTAAGCGACCCTAGTGGCCGACACAAACACCTGGCCCATCTAGGAGTGGCACTGCAGTGTCAGGCAGGATGGCCCTTCCAAAAAATACTCCCCAAACAGCACATGACGCAAAGAAAAAAAGAGGCGCAATGAGGTAGCTGTGTGAGTAAGATAAGCGACCCTAGTGGCCGACACAAACACCGGGCCCATCTAGGAGTGGCACTGCAGTGTCACGCAGGATGGCCCTTCCAAAAAACCCTCCCCAAACAGCACATGACGCAAAGAAAAATGAAAGAAAAAAGAGGTGCAAGATGGAATTGTCCTTGGGCCCTCCCACCCACCCTTATGTTGTATAAACAGGACATGCACACTTTAACCAACCCATCATTTCAGCGACAGGGTCTGCCACACGACTGTGACTGAAATGACTGGTTGGTTTCTGCCCCCACCAAAAAAGAAGCAATCTCTCCTTGCACAAACTGGCTCTACAGAGGCAAGATGTCCACCTCATCATCATCGTCCGATTCATCACCCCTTTCACTGTGTACATCCCCCTCCTCACAGATTATTAATTCGTCCCCACTGGAATCCACCATCTCAGATCCCCGTGTACTTTCTGGAGGCAATTGCTGCTGGTGAATGTCTCCATGGAGGAATTGATTATAATTCATTTTAATGAACATCATCTTCTCCACATTTTCTGGAAGTAACCTCGTACGCCGATTGCTGACAAGGTGAGCGGCGGCACTAAACACTCTTTCGGAGTACACACTGGAGGGAGGGCAACTTAGGTAGAATAAAGCCAGTTTCTGCAAGGGCCTCCAAATTGCCTCTTTTTCCTGCCAGTATACATACGGACTGTCTGACGTGCCTACTTGGATGCGGTCACTCATATAATCCTCCACCATTCTTTCAATGGTGAGAGAATCATATGCAGTGACAGTAGACGACATGTCAGTAATCGTTGGCAGGTCCTTCAGTCCGGACCAGATGTCAGCATCAGCAGTCGCTCCAGACTGCCCTGCATCACCGCCAGCGGGTGGGCTCGGAATTCGTAGCCTTTTCCTCGCACCCCCAGTTGCGGGAGAATGTGAAGGAGGAGATGTTGACGGGTCGCGTTCCGCTTGACTTGACAATTTTCTCACCAGCAGTTCTTTGAACCTCTGCAGACTTGTGTCTGCCGGAAAGAGAGATCCAACGTAGGTTTTAAATCTAGGATCGAGCACGGTGGCCAAAATGTAGTGCTCTGATTTCAACATATTGACCACACGTGAATCCTGGTTAAGCGAATGAAGGGCTCCATCCACAAGTCCCACATGCCTAGCGGAATCGCTCTTTTTTTAGCTCCTCCTTCAATGCCTCCAGCTTCTTCTGCAGAAGCCTGATGAGGGGAATGACCTGACTCAGGCTGGCAGTGTCTGAACTGACTGACTTCACGTGTGGCAAGTTCAAAGGGTTGCAGAACCTTGCACAACGTTGATATCATTCCCCACTGTGCTTGAGACAGGTGCATTCCACCTCCTTTGCCTATATCGTGGGCAGATGTATAGGCTTAAATGGCCTTTTGCTGCTCCTCCATCCTCTGAAGCATATAGAGGGTTGAATTCCACCTCGTTACCACCTCTTGCTTCAGATGATGGCAGGGCAGGTTCAGGTGTTTTTGGTGGTGCTCCAGTCTTCTGTACGCGGTGCCTGTACGCCGAAAGTGGCCCGCAATTCTTCTGGCCACCGACAGCATCTCTTGCACGCCCCTGTCGTTTTTTAAATAATTCTGCACCACCAAATTCAAGGTACTGTATGTGCAAAACATGGGACGTGCTGGAATTTGCCCAGATGTAATGCACGCACAATCTTGCTGGCGTTGTCCGATGTCACAAATCCCCAGGAGAGTCCAATTGGGGTAAGCCATTCTGCGATGATCTTCCTCAGTTGCCGTAAGAGGTTTTCAGCTGTGTGCGTATTCTGGAAAGCGGTGATACAAAGCGTAGCCTGCCTAGGAACGAGTTGGCGTTTGCGAGATGCTGCTACTGGTGCCGCCGCTGCTGTTCTTGTAGCGGGAGGCAATACATCTACCCAGTGGGCTGTCACAGTCATGTAGTCCTGAGTCTGCCCTGCTCCACTTATCCACATGTCCGTGGTTAAGTGGACATTGGGTACAACTGCATTTTTTAGGACACTGGTGAGTCTTTTTCTGACGTCCGTGTACATTCTCGGTATCGCCTGCCTAGAGAAGTGGAACCTAGATGGTATTTGGTAACGGGGGCACACTACCTCAAGAAATTGTCTAGTTCCCTGTGAACTAACGGCGGATACCGGACGCACGTCTAACACCAACATAGTTGTCAAGGCCTCAGTTATCCGCTTTGCAACAGGATGACTGCTTGGCTGTAATATTTCATCTTCCTCGCAAAGGACTGTTGGACAGTCAATTGCTTACTGGAAGTAGTACAAGTGGTCTTCCGACTTCCCCTCTGGGATGACCATCGACTCCCAGCAGCAACAACAGCAGCGCCAGCAGCAGTAGGCATTACCCTCAAGGATGCATCGGAGGAATCCCAGGCAGGAGAGGACTCGTCAGACTTGCCAGTGACATGGCCTGCAGGACTATTGGCTTTCCTGGGTAAGGAGGAAATTGACACTGAGGGAGTTGGTGGTGTGGTTTGCGCGAGCTTGGTTACAAGAGGAAGGGATTTACTGGTCAATGGACTGCTTCCGCTGTCGCCCAAAGTTTTTAAACTTGTCACTGACTTATGATGAATGCGCTGCAGGTGACGTATAAGGGAGGATGTTCCGAGGTGGTTAACGTCCTTACCCCTACTTATTACAGCTTGACAAAGGCAACACACGGCTTGACACCTGTTGTCCGCATTTCTGTTGAAATACTTCCACACTGAAGAGCTGATTTTTTTGGTATTTTCACCAGGCATGTCAATGGCCATATTCCTCCCACGGACAACAGGTGTCTCACCGGGTGCCTGACTTAAACAAACCACCTCACCATCAGAATCCTCCTTGTCAATTTCCTCCCCAGCGCCAGCAACACCCATATCCTCATCCTGGTGTACTTCAACACTGACATCTTCAATTTCACTATCAGGAACTGGACTGCGGGTGCTCCTTTCAACACTTGCAGGGGGCGTGCAAATGGTGGAAGGCGCAAGCTCTTCCCGTCCAGTGTTGGGAAGGTCAGGCATCGCAACCGACACAATTGGACTCTCCTTTGGGATTTGTGATTTCGAAGAACGCACAGTTCTTTGCTGTGCTTTTGCCGCAAGTCTTTTCTTTTTTCTAGCGAGAGGATGAGTGCTTCCATCCTCATGTGAAGCTGAACCACTAGCCATGAACATAGGCCAGGGCCTCAGCCGTTCCTTGCCACTCCGTGTCGTAAATGGCATATTGGCAAGTTTACGCTTCTCCTCAGACGCTTTTAATTTTGATTTTTGGGTCATTTTTTTACAGATCTTTTGTGTTTTGGATTTTACATGCTCTGTACTATGACATTGGGCATCGGCCTTGGCAGACGACGTTGATGGCATTTCATCGTCTCGGCCATGACTAGTGGCAGCAGCTTCAGCACGAGGTGGAAGTGGATCTTGATCTTTCCCTATTTTTTTTAACCTCCACATTTTTGTTCTCCATATTTTGCGCACAACTAAAAGCCACCACAGGTATACAATGTAGATGGGTGGATAGTATAGTATTATATTACTTATGGACGACGAGTGACGACACAGAGGTAGGTACAGCCGTGGCCTACCGTACTGCTGCTTATATATATAATATACTGTATAACGGACCTGGTGGACACTGTCAGCAGACTGATAAACTAGTATGAAGAAAAAAAAAACACCACAGGTATACAATGTAGATGGATGGATAGTATAGTATTATATTACTTATGGATGACGAGTGCACTGACGACACAGAGGTAGGTACAGCCGTGGCCTACCGTACTGCTGCTTATATATATAATATACTGTATAACGGACCTGGTGGACACTGTCAGCAGACTGCTAAACTAGTATGAAGAAAAAAAAAACACAGGTATACAATGTAGATGGATGGATAGTATAGTATTATATTACTTATGGACGACGAGTGACGACACAGAGGTAGGTACAGCCGTGGCCTACCGTACTGCTGCTTATATATATAATATACTGTATAACGGACCTGGTGGACACTGTCAGCAGACTGCTAAACTAGTATGAAGAAAAAAACAACAACACAAGTATACAATGTAGATGGATGGATAGTATAGTATTATATTACTTATGGACGACGAGTGCACTGACGACACAGAGGTAGGTACAGCCGTGGCCTACCGTACTGCTGCTTATATATATAATATACTGTATAACGGACCTGGTGGACACTGTCAGCAGACTGCTAAACTAGTATGAAGAAAAAAAAACACCACAGGTATACAATGTAGATGGATGGATAGTATAGTATTATATTACTTATGGACGACGAGTGACGACACAGAGGTAGGTACAGCCGTGGCCTACCGTACTGCTGCTTATATATATAATATACTGTATAACGGACCTGGTGGACACTGTCAGCAGACTGCTAAACTAGTATGAAGAAAAAAACAACAACACAGGTATACAATGTAGATGGATGGATAGTATAGTATTATATTACTTATGGACGACGAGTGCACTGACGACACAGAGGTAGGTACAGCCGTGGCCTACCGTACTGCTGCTTATATATATAATATACTGTATAACGGACCTGGTGGACACTGTCAGCAGACTGCTAAACTAGTATGAAGAAAAAAAACACACCACAGGTATACAATGTAGATGGATGGATAGTATAGTATTATATTACTTATGGACGACGAGTGACAACACAGAGGTAGGTACAGCCGTGGCCTACCGTACTGCTGCTTATATATATAATATACTGTATAACGGACCTGGTGGACACTGTCAGCAGACTGCTAAACTAGTATGAAGAAAAAAAAAAACACCACAGGTATACAATGTAGATGGATGGATAGTATAGTATTATATTACTTATGGACGACGAGTGCACTGATGACACAGAGGTAGGTACAGCCGTGGCCTACCGTACTGCTGCTTATATATATAATATACTGTATAACGGACCTGGTGGACACTGTCAGCAGACTGCTAAACTAGTATGAAGAAAACAAAACAAAACACAGGAGTGTTTTTCAGGCAGACAAACGTATACTGGACTGGTGGTCACTGTCAGCAAAACTGCACTGTACTCCTGCTATAACTGCTCCCCAGTCCCCACAATTAGGCAGTGTGAGCAGAGCAGTGCACTCAGCACAGATATATCATGCAGCAGTGCAGCACACTGAGTGAGCACAGATATGGTGGTCGGAGCGTTTTTTTCAGGCAGAGAAACAAAGGATTAAACTCACTGGTGGTATAATCAAAACCCTGCACTGTACTCCCTAACAGCTGCTCCCCGTCCCCAATCCTCCCCACAATTATAACTAACTAAGTCACTCTGTGTTCTACTATAACGGAGAGGACGCCAGCCACGTCCTCTCCCTATCAATCTCAATGCACGTGTGAAAATGGCGGCGACGCGTGGCTCCTTATATAGAATCCGAGTCTCGCGAGAATCCGACAGCGAGATGATGACGTTCGGGCGCGCTTGGGTTAACCGAGCAAGGCGGGAGGATCCGAGTCGCTTGGACCCGTGTAAAAAAAAGGTGAAGTTCGGGCGGGTCGGATTCAGAGGATCCGAACCCGCTCATCACTAATATATATATATATATATATATATATAATCTAGCTGTCACAGTGGTCAAAATGAGCAGTCTCAGCATTATAGATTAGGGCAATATACTGCATATAAGCTTAAGTAAACTAGTTTAAATGAGCTGCAGGGGTTAACACCAGCAGTGTTGGACTGGGGCATGTAGGGCCCACCGGGAGAATGCAGTAGTAGGGGCCCATGTTTAGGGGTGTGGCCAGTCTGCTGAGGGGGGGTGGCCTGCCACCTCATTGGTTTGACTAACTATTAGAGAGTGCAACATCTGGGCCCCTTCATAAATATATACAGTAAATTCAGCTGCTGCATGCATGATAATGTACCAGATTAATAACAGATTAATAACAGCAATGCACTGTAGAAAATACACCACTGTCCAGTATAAGTTAAAATATGTATAATGTACAGTTCAAGTGCACAGTCTAGAACCTGCTACTTAGAGTAGGAGGTGGGCCCCCAGGCAGTGGGGCCCACCGGTGGTTTCCCCTGTACCCCTGTGGGCCAGTTCAAGCCTGAACACCAGTCCTCTCGTCCTGCTTCCATCCATCACTGTGCTGTCAGCTGGCTGAATGCAATGCTGTGTGGGGCCAGAGAAAGGTCAGCAGCTGACCACATTCGTAGCTAGGGCGGGCGGGGGCGGGTGGTATACTTTTTCGGCTTGCCGCTGAGGAAGGTTAACTAGACGTTACCCTGACTCCCTAGCTCCAGCAGCGGCGGCCATCTTACTGCAATGCCTCATGGGATTTGTAGTCTCTATGCTACTGCATAAAGTCTAAGCAGTAGCACACATGACTACAAATCCCATTTTTCTTCTCTGCTGTGTCAGATGCAGCTGATCCCAGCGCCCTATCCAATCCCGCGCCCGGGTCACATGCCCCCCTAGCCCCACCCCTAGTTACGGCTCTGCCTAACAGATGCGTATACGTTGCGTGCACATGCCGTCACGCTGCAAGAGAAGAGGCTACAATCAATGGATACATACGTTTGTTTTGCCTGCACCACCCGGTTCCGGTTCTCAGTCTATCTGGAAAGATGACCTTCAGAGAATGTGTTTGACCGGCCAGGCAGCGTGGTTTTTATACATAGTCCAAATCATGAAACAATGGAATCTGTAATCTCTTCACCCATAGGTCAAAGGGCTGGTCATTTACAGTACAGGAGGGGTCATAGGTCGGTTTGAATATGTGGGCGATGCCTGGTCCAGGTGCACTTGTAGATGTTATCCACTGGGTTTCCGCCGAATATCAGAGTACAGTAAATACAGTGTAATATTAATATTCTGTTCCTGCGCATATCTATGTGCAGGGGCGCGCTATATTCTGCAAACTGCTACCGGAATATTGCTCTTAAAATGCTGTACAGCTGGATACCAAACACCACCTCCTAACCTAATTCTGTCCCCTCATATCCTGTAAAGTCAAATCCCTCTGTTGTTGTACCTTATAAACAATTGAAACTCGCTGGTGTGGTGCATGTAGACTATGTGTAAATTATGTGCTATGTGAATTAAATATGAGATATGTCTTTGTGGCTTTTCCATGCGAATGCATGTGCTACCGTAATTACTCATACCACGCGCTAACACGCAAGACCGCGTGAGCGCTTATACGTAGCTTGCGAGTATGCGGATGCACGGCAGAACAAGCACCCGCACGGAGACCATCTGTGTGGGGTTTGTACGTGATGAATGTGCCTATAATATTTTCGACTTCGACAGTCCACCCTTTGGCAGTCAATAATAACTGCCACACATAACTAATAAACTGAAAATAATATCTATACATTATATACAAAGTTCGGATGACTGGGGGAGAGTTGTAGGTGGGAAATGTATAGCCTAGTGGGATAGGAAAAAGCATGTATGTATGAATTAATGTCTGAGGGGCATGTATCAGCGTGCCATACATGTTCTAAGTAAGCTTCGAGGTATTGCGAAGTATACATTAACTTCTTCTCATCCCGTATTAAGGGTCTGTAAATGGGTAAACAAACACTACCGAGCTCTTTCTAGGCAAGGCCAGTAGCCCTCAACTTTCTGGCTTCTTATACCAACAAATGGGGAGCACATTTATCTGATGATACATGGAGGGCAAACATATGTGTGTGCTACTATATGTAGATAACGTTTATCAACTATGTGTGCCAATAACTGAGGATCTTGCAGAGATGAAGGTAAGACACGTAAAAATATACATTCACATAAATTTGGGTATGGTCGACGTCTTTTCCAGTTGGATGTTTCTGGATAGAGGGGGAAACAGAGAGAAATGGTGAAAGAAACAGGCCATGAAATTCATTTGCAATCCTTATCACAACACTATTTCTACAGATGGGTCATAAATCAAATCTGCTGCTGTAACAACGCCCTCGCTCCTTATACTCATTAAATTTGTGCTGTGCTTGCGCCGCGCCAGAATTCGAACAGACCTGAATATCAAACTAGAGATGAGCGGGTTCGGTTCCTCTGAATCCTAACCCGCCCGAACTTCATGTTTTTTTTCACGGGTCCGAGCGACTCGGATCTTCCCGCCTTGCTCGGTTAACCCGAGCGCGCCCGAACGTCATCATCCCGCTGTCGGATTCTCGCGAGGCTCGGATTCTATCGTGAGACTCGGATTCTATATAAGGAGCCGCGCGTCGCCGCCATTTTCACACGTGCATTGAGAGTCATAGGGAGAGGACGTGGCTGGCGTCCTCTCCGTTTAGAGAAGAGAGAGACACAGTAGAGACGAGAGAGACACAGTAGTAGTAATTTTGGGGAGCATTATTAGGAGGAGTACTACTATACTACTATACTACTTGCTGAAGTGATATAGATTAGATAGTGTGACTGTAAGTGTATTGTATTATCTGACTTGTGGGGGAGACACTGACAGTGGGGAGCAGTTAGAGTCTGAGAGCAGGACTCAGGAGTACATATAACGTACAGTGCACACTTTTGCTGCCAGAGTCAGTGCCACACTGCCATTGTTGTGACCACACTGACCACCAGTATAATAATATATTTTGTGATTGTCTGCTTAGGACTCGGAGTACTAGTTGCAAGTTGCAACGTGAGTGACCTGACCACCAGTTTAATAATCAATCACCACCAGTTTAATATATATATATATATATATATATAATTGTATATAATATATATATATATATATATATATATATAATATTGTATACCACCTACCCGTGGTTTTTTTTTTCATTCTTCTTTATACATACTACTATAGTAGCTTACTGTAGCAGTCTGCGGTGCTGCTGACCTGACAGTGTCCAGCAGGTCCGTCATCAGTCATTACATAATAAATATATATAGTACCTGTCCGGCTGCAGTACTAGTGATATTATATTGATTTCATCTCATTATCAATAATTTATCATCCAGTCTAGACTCTATATTAGCAGCAGACACAGTACGTTAGTCCACGGCTGTAGCTACCTCTGTGTCGGCACTCGGCAGTCCATCCATAATTGTATACCACCTACCCGTGGTTTTTTTTTTTCTTTCTTCTTTGTACATACTACTATAGTATAGTAGCTTACTGTAGCAGTCTGCGGTGCTGCTGAGCTGACAGTGTCCAGCAGGTCCGTCATCAGTCATCATTACCTAATAAATATATTATCTACCTGTCCGGCTGCAGTACTAGTGATATTATATATACATACATATATATATTGATTTCATATCATTATCATCCAGTCTATATTAGCAGCAGACACAGTACGTTAGTCCACGGCTGTAGCTACCTCTGTGTCGGCACTCGGCAGTCCATCCATAATTGTATACCACCTACCCGTGGTTTTTTTTTTCTTTCTTCTTTGTACATACTACTATAGTATAGTAGCTTACTGTAGCAGTCTGCGGTGCTGCTGAGCTGACAGTGTCCAGCAGGTCCGTAATCAGTCATCATTACCTAATAAATATATTATCTACCTGTCCGGCTGCAGTACTAGTGATATTATATATACATACATATATATATTGATTTCATATCATTATCATCCAGTCTATATTAGCAGCAGACACAGTACGTTAGTCCATGGCTGTAGCTACCTCTGTGTCGGCACTCGGCAGTCCATCCATAATTGTATACCACCTACCCGTGTTTTTCTTTTTTCTTTCTTCTTTGTACATACTACTATAGTATAGTAGCTTACTGTAGCAGTCTGCGGTGCTGCTGAGCTGACAGTGTCCAGCAGGTCCGTCATCAGTCATCATTACCTAATAAATATATTATCTACCTGTCCGGCTGCAGTACTAGTGATATTATATATACATACATATATATATTGATTTCATATCATTATCATCCAGTCTATATTAGCAGCAGACACAGTACGGTAGTCCACGGCTGTAGCTACCTCTGTGTCGGCACTCGGCAGTCCATCCATAATTGTATACCACCTACCCGTGTTTTTTTTTTCCTTTCTTCTTTGTACATACTACTATAGTATAGTAGCTTACTGTAGCAGTCTGCGGTGCTGCTGAGCTGACAGTGTCCAGCAGGTCCGTCATCAGTCATCATTACCTAATAAATATATTATCTACCTGTCCGGCTGCAGTACTAGTGATATTATATATACATACATATATATATTGATTTCATATCATTATCATCCAGTCTATATTAGCAGCAGACACAGTACGGTAGTCCACGGCTGTAGCTACCTCTGTGTCGGCACTCGGCAGTCCATCCATAATTGTATACCACCTACCCGTGGTTTTTTTTTTTCTTTCTTCTTTGTACATACTACTATAGTATAGTAGCTTACTGTAGCAGTCTGCGGTGCTGCTGAGCTGACAGTGTCCAGCAGGTCCGTCATCAGTCATCATTACCTAATAAATATATTATCTACCTGTCCGGCTGCAGTACTAGTGATATTATATATACATACATATATATTGATTTCATATCATTATCATCCAGTCTATATTAGCAGCAGACACAGTACGGTAGTCCACGGCTGTAGCTACCTCTGTGTCGGCACTCGGCAGTCCATCCATAAGTATACTAGTATCCATCCATCTCCATTGTTTACCTGAGGTGCCTTTTAGTTGTGCCTATTAAAATATGGAGAACAAAAATGTTGAGGTTCCAAAATTAGGGAAAGATCAAGATCCACTTCCACCTCGTGCTGAAGCTGCTGCCACTAGTCATGGCCGAGACGATGAAATGCCAGCAACGTCGTCTGCCAAGGCCGATGCCCAATGTCATAGTACAGAGCATGTCAAATCCAAAACACCAAATATCAGTAAAAAAAGGACTCAAAAATCTAAAATAAAATTGTCGGAGGAGAAGCGTAAACTTGCCAATATGCCATTTACCACACGGAGTGGCAAGGAACGGCTGAGGCCCTGGCCTATGTTCATGGCTAGTGGTTCAGCTTCACATGAGGATGGAAGCACTCAGCCTCTTGCTAGAAAAATGAAAAGACTCAAGCTGGCAAAAGCACCGCAAAGAACTGTGCGTTCTTCGAAATCCCAAATCCACAAGGAGAGTCCAATTGTGTCGGTTGCGATGCCTGACCTTCCCAACACTGGACGTGAAGAGCATGTGCCTTCCACCATTTGCACGCCCCCTGCAAGTGCTGGAAGGAGCACCCGCAGTCCAGTTCCTGATAGTCAGATTGAAGATGTCAGTGTTGAAGTACACCAGGATGAGGAGGATATGGGTGTTGCTGGCGCTGGGGAGGAAATTGACCAGGAGGATTCTGATGGTGAGGTGGTTTGTTTAAGTCAGGCACCCGGGGAGACACCTGTTGTCCGTGGGAGGAATATGGCCACTGACATGCCTGGTGAAAATACCAAAAAAATCAGCTCTTCGGTGCAAGTATTTCAACAGAAATGCGGACAACAGGTGTCAAGCCGTGTGTTGCCTTTGTCAAGCTGTAATAAGTAGGGGTAAGGACGTTAACCACCTCGGAACATCCTCCCTTATACGTCACCTGCAGCGCATTCATAATAAGTCAGTGACAAGTTCAAAAACTTTGGGTGACAGCGGAAGCAGTCCACTGACCAGTAAATCCCTTCCTCTTGTAACCAAGCTCACGCAAACCACCCCACCAACTCCCTCAGTGTCAATTTCCTCCTTCCCCAGGAATGCCAATAGTCCTGCAGGCCATGTCACTGGCAATTCTGACGATTCCTCTCCTGCCTGGGATTCCTCCGATGCATCCTTGCGTGTAACGCCTACTGCTGCTGGCGCTGCTGTTGTTGCTGCTGGGAGTCGATGGTCATCCCAGAGGGGAAGTCGTAAGACCACTTTTACTACTTCCACCAAGCAATTGACTGTCCAACAGTCCTTTGCGAGGAAGATGAAATATCACAGCAGTCATCCTACTGCAAAGCGGATAACTGAGGCCTTGGCATCCTGGGTGGTGAGAAACTTGGTTCCGGTATCCATCATTACTGCAGAGCCAACTAGAGACTTGTTGGAGGTACTGTGTCCCCGGTACCAAATACCATCTAGGTTCCATTTCTCTAGGCAGGCGATACCGAAAATGTACACAGACCTCAGAAAAAGAGTCACCAGTGTCCTAAAAAATGCAGCTGTACCCAATGTCCACTTAACCACGGACATGTGGATAAGTGGAGCAGGGCAGGGTCAGGACTATATGACTGTGACAGCCCACTGGGTAGATGTATGGACTCCCGCCGCAAGAACAGCAGCGGCGGCACCAGTAGCAGCATCTCGCAAACGCCAACTCTTTCCTAGGCAGGCTACGCTTTGTATCACCGGTTTCCAGAATACGCACACAGCTGAAAACCTCTTACGGCAACTGAGGAAGATCATCGCGGAATGGCTTACCCCAATTGGACTCTCCTGTGGATTTGTGGCATCGGACAACGCCAGCAATATTGTGTGTGCATTAAATATGGGCAAATTCCAGCACGTCCCATGTTTTGCACATACCTTGAATTTGGTGGTGCAGAATTATTTAAAAAACGACAGGGGCGTGCAAGAGATGCTGTCGGTGGCCAGAAGAATTGCGGGACACTTTCGGCGTACAGGCACCACGTACAGAAGACTGGAGCACCACCAAAAACTACTGAACCTGCCCTGCCATCATCTGAAGCAAGAAGTGGTAACGAGGTGGAATTCAACCCTCTATATGCTTCAGAGGTTGGAGGAGCAGCAAAAGGCCATTCAAGCCTATACAATTGAGCACGATATAGGAGGTGGAATGCACCTGTCTCAAGCGCAGTGGAGAATGATTTCAACGTTGTGCAAGGTTCTGATGCCCTTTGAACTTGCCACACGTGAAGTCAGTTCAGACACTGCCAGCCTGAGTCAGGTCATTCCCCTCATCAGGCTTTTGCAGAAGAAGCTGGAGACATTGAAGGAGGAGCTAACACGGAGCGATTCCGCTAGGCATGTGGGACTTGTGGATGGAGCCCTTAATTCGCTTAACAAGGATTCACGGGTGGTCAATCTGTTGAAATCAGAGCACTACATTTTGGCCACCGTGCTCGATCCTAGATTTAAAGCCTACCTTGGATCTCTCTTTCCGGCAGACACAAGTCTGCTGGGGTTGAAAGACCTGCTGGTGAGAAAATTGTCAAGTCAAGCGAAACGCGACCTGTCAACATCTCCTCCTTCACATTCTCCCGCAACTGGGGGTGCGAGGAAAAGGCTCAGAATTCCGAGCCCACCCGCTGGCGGTGATGCAGGGCAGTCTGGAGCGACTGCTGATGCTGACATCTGGTCCGGACTGTAGGACCTGACAACGATTACGGACATGTCGTCTACTGTCACTGCATATGATTCTCTCAACATTGAAAGAATGGTGGAGGATTATATGAGTGACCGCATCCAAGTAGGCACGTCACACAGTCCGTACTTATACTGGCAGGAAAAAGAGGCAATTTGGAGGCCCTTGCACAAACTGGCT
Source organism: Pseudophryne corroboree (assembly GCF_028390025.1). NCBI lineage: Eukaryota > Metazoa > Chordata > Amphibia > Anura > Myobatrachidae > Pseudophryne > Pseudophryne corroboree. The sequence goes on from NC_086446.1 coordinate 574,231,786, forward strand.
TTATTCTACCTAAGTTGCCCTCCCACAAGTGTGTACTCCGAAAGAGTGTTTAGTGCCGCCGCTCACCTTGTCAGCAATCGGCGTACGAGGTTACATCCAGAAAATGTGGAGAAGATGATGTTCATTAAAATGAATTATAATCAATTCCTCCGTGGAGACATTGACCAGCAGCAATTGCCTCCACAAAGTACACAGGGAGCTGAGATGGTGGATTCCAGTGGGGACGAATTGATAATCTGTGAGGAGGGGGATGTACACGGTGATATATCGGAGGATGATGATGAGGTGGACATCTTGCCTCTGTAGAGCCAGTTTGTGCAAGGAGAGATTAATTGCTTCTTTTTTGGTGGGGTCCAAACCAACCCGTCATTTCAGTCACAGTCGTGTGGCAGACCCTGTCACTGAAATGATGGGTTGGTTAAAGTGTGCATGTCCTGTTTATACAACATAAGGGTGGGTGGGAGGGCCCAAGGACAATTCCATCTTGCACCTCTTTTTTCTTTAATTTTTCTTTGCGTCATGTGCTGTTTGGGGAGGGTTTTTTGGAAGGGCCATCCTGCGTGACACTGCAGTGCCACTCCTAGATGGGCCCGGTGTTTGTGTCGGCCACTAGGGTCGCTTATCTTACTCACACAGCTACCTCATTGCGCCTCTTTTTTTCTTTGCGTCATGTGCTGTTTTGGGAGGGTTTTTTGGAAGGGACATCCTGCGTGACACTGCAGTGCCACTCCTAGATGGGCCCGGTGTTTGTGTCGGCCACTAGGGTCGCTTATCTTACTCACACAGCTACCTCATTGCGCCTCTTTTTTTCTTTGCGTCATGTGCTGTTTGGGGAGGGTTTTTTGGAAGGACCATCCTGCGTGACACTGCAGTGCCACTCCTAGATGGGCCCGGTGTTTGTGTCGGCCACTAGGGTCGCTTATCTTACTCACACAGCTACCTCATTGCGCCTCTTTTTTTCTTTGCGTCATGTGCTGTTTGGGGAGTGTTTTTTGGAAGGGACATCCTGCGTGACACTGCAGTGCCACTCCTAGATGGGCCCGGTGTTTGTGTCGGCCACTAGGGTCGCTTATCTTACTCACACAGCTACCTCATTGCGCCTCTTTTTTTCTTTGCGTCATGTGCTGTTTGGGGAGGGTTTTTTGGAAGGGACATCCTGCGTGACACTGCAGTGCCACTCCTAGATGGGCCCGGTGTTTGTGTCGGCCACTAGGGTCGCTTATCTTACTCACACAGCTACCTCATTGCGCCTCTTTTTTTCTTTGCGTCATGTGCTGTTTGGGGAGGGTTTTTTGGAAGGACCATCCTGCGTGACACTGCAGTGCCACTCCTAGATGGGCCCGGTGTTTGTGTCGGCCACTAGGGTCGCTTATCTTACTCACACAGCTACCTCATTGCGCCTCTTTTTTTCTTTGCGTCATGTGCTGTTTGGGGAGGGTTTTTTGGAAGGGACATCCTGCGTGACACTGCAGTGCCACTCCTAGATGGGCCCGGTGTTTGTGTCGGCCACTAGTGTCGCTTATCTTACTCACACAGCTACCTCATTGCGCCTCTTTTTTTCTTTGCGTCATGTGCTGTTTGGGGAGGGTTTTTTGGAAGGGACATCCTGCGTGACACTGCAGTGCCACTCCTAGATGGGCCCGGTGTTTGTGTCGGCCACTAGGGTCGCTTATCTTACTCACACAGCTACCTCATTGCGCCTCTTTTTTTCTTTGCGTCATGTGCTGTTTGGGGAGGGTTTTTTGGAAGGGACATCCTGCGTGACACTGCAGTGCCACTCCTAGATGGGCCCGGTGTTTGTGTCGGCCACTAGGGTCGCTTATCTTACTCACACAGCTACCTCATTGCGCCTCTTTTTTTCTTTGCGTCATGTGCTGTTTGGGGAGGGTTTTTTGGAAGGGACATCCTGCGTGACACTGCAGTGCCACTCCTAGATGGGCCCGGTGTTTGTGTCGGCCACTAGGGTCGCTTATCTTACTCACACAGCTACCTCATTGCGCCTCTTTTTTTCTTTGCGTCATGTGCTGTTTGGGGAGGGTTTTTTGGAAGGGACATCCTGCGTGACACTGCAGTGCCACTCCTAGATGGGCCCGGTGTTTGTGTCGGCCACTAGGGTCGCTTATCTTACTCACACAGCTACCTCATTGCGCCTCTTTTTTTCTTTGCATCATGTGCTGTTTGGGGAGGGTTTTTTGGAAGGACCATCCTGCGTGACACTGCAGTGCCACTCCTAGATGGGCCCGGTGTTTGTGTCGGCCACTAGGGTCGCTTATCTTACTCACACAGCTACCTCATTGCGCCTCTTTTTTTCTTTGCGTCATGTGCTGTGTGGGGAGGGTTTTTTGGAAGGGACATCCTGCGTGACACTGCAGTGCCACTCCTAGATGGGCCCGGTGTTTGTGTCGGCCACTAGGGTCGCTTAGCTTACTCACACAGCTACCTCATTGCGCCTCTTTTTTTCTTTGCGTCATGTGCTGTTTGGGGAGGGTTTTTTGGAAGGGACATCCTGCGTGACACTGCAGTGCCACTCCTAGATGGGCCCGGTGTTTGTGTCGGCCACTAGGGTCGCTTATCTTACTCACACAGCTACCTCATTGCGCCTCTTTTTTTCTTTGCGTCATGTGCTGTTTGGGGAGTGTTTTTTGGAAGGACCATCCTGCGTGACACTGCAGTGCCACTCCTAGATGGGCCCGGTGTTTGTGTCGGCCACTAGGGTCGCTTATCTTACTCACACAGCTACCTCATTGCGCCTCTTTTTTTCTTTGCGTCATGTGCTGTTTGGGGAGTGTTTTTTGGAAGGGACATCCTGCGTGACACTGCAGTGCCACTCCTAGATGGGCCCGGTGTTTGTGTCGGCCACTAGGGTCGCTTATCTTACTCACACAGCTACCTCATTGCGCCTCTTTTTTTCTTTGCGTCATGTGCTGTTTGGGGAGGGTTTTTTGGAAGGGACATCCTGCGTGACACTGCAGTGCCACTCCTAGATGGGCCCGGTGTTTGTGTCGGCCACTAGGGTCGCTTATCTTACTCACACAGCTACCTCATTGCGCCTCTTTTTTTCTTTGCGTCATGTGCTGTTTGGGGACGGTTTTTTGGAAGGACCATCCTGCGTGACACTGCAGTGCCACTCCTAGATGGGCCCGGTGTTTGTGTCGGCCACTAGGGTCGCTTATCTTACTCACACAGCTACCTCATTGCGCCTCTTTTTTTCTTTGCGTCATGTGCTGTTTGGGGAGGGTTTTTTGGAAGGGACATCCTGCGTGACACTGCAGTGCCACTCCTAGATGGGCCCGGTGTTTGTGTCGGCCACTAGGGTCGCTTATCTTACTCACACAGCTACCTCATTGCGCCTCTTTTTTTCTTTGCGTCATGTGCTGTTTGGGGAGGGTTTTTTGGAAGGGACATCCTGCGTGACACTCCAGTGCCACTCCTAGATGGGCCCGGTGTTTGTGTCGGCCACTAGGGTCGCTTATCTTACTCACACAGCTACCTCATTGCGCCTCTTTTTTTCTTTGCGTCATGTGCTGTTTGGGGACGGTTTTTTGGAAGGGACATCCTGCGTGACACTGCAGTGCCACTCCTAGATGGGCCCGGTGTTTGTGTCGGCCACTAGGGTCGCTTAGCTTAGTCATCCAGCGACCTAGGTGCAAATTTTAGGACTAAAAATAATATTGTGAGGTGTGAGGTATTCAGAATAGACTGAAAATGAGTGTAAATTATGGTTTTTGAGGTTAATAATACTTTGGGATCAAAATGACCCCCAAATTCTATGATTTAAGCTGTTTTTTAGTGTTTTTTAAAAAAAACACCCGAATCCAAAACACACCCGAATCCGACAAAAAAAATTCGGTGAGGTTTTGCCAAAACGCGGTCGAACCCAAAACACGGACGCGGAACCGAACCCAAAACCAAAACACAAAACCCGAAAAATTTCAAGTGCACATCTCTATATCAAACCAATAATTATGACGACACCCAGAATACAAAGGAGAACCTTTCCTACACTTGCAATTACATTCTGTGCCCACTCTCCTAATCCAGAAAACCATTTGAGTGGGTTCAACTATGAGGCCCAGCCGGTCAATTCATTACCCACAGCCGTCAAGGTAAGGTTGTGTTTCCATCGGAACTCCCACTTCAACTGCAAGATCTCGTCCATCTTTTGATCAATGATCTCCGTGTGGTCGTCAGTGCTATTCGTAATATACGTACAGCACTTCACACCATATTGAGTTGCCAGAGTAACACAGTACCTACCTATCACAGCCATGACATAATTAAGGACCATCCTGTGCTGGACCAGCTTCTTCTTGTAGGCTTGTAACTCCCTGCCCGTATACCTGAAGGTGTCATCATACATCTCAGTGATATTATCTATCAAGTTCGCTAGCGCATGGATATACCTATAATTTATAGTTCTTCTGGCAGTACGGGTGATGTCTAATGCGAGAAGAACTTGAATCCCGGTGGATTCATGGATCAAATCAGAGGCTGCGTGCTCTGCCCTATCTATGAGGTGTCTCTTGATTATGTGTTCATAGTGGGTGTGAGTATAAGGAGTCTGAGCCTTGCGGTGAATGTCTTTTATTTTGTCGTGTGCTATGGTCATGACCTCTGTTAGTACTCTCCCAATATAACATAACCCTTCAGAGCTCGGAGTGAGCCACTTGTACGCTTTCCTCCCACATATGAAATATTCATCATCTGGGAGAACATAGGGGACAAAATGCATCAACACCATATCACATATCTTCCTTATAAAGAAACCAATCCCTAGTTCTCTCATTTGCTCAGTACAAGTATCGGGCTGGATGATGTGGGCACAATACCCCTGCAACACTTTTCCGGCCCACATGGTTTTAATCCCACGTGTATACCTATACCGAAAATACTTCCCACTGGTGGCTATCTTACGTACAAGTTCAGAGTCAATAGGTATTCTATCAGCTCTGTGTGAAAAGGTCATTGTCTGGTTATTCCATGTCACTTCCCAATTTCCTGGTTTTCGGAAATTGGACACATTAAAACATAACAGTGACCTATCTACGTGGTACTGGTGGAGCTTCAAGCTAGGGGGCCTAGATATATTGAATTTCTTGTCCACCAGTCTCCCACCCCATAATTCGAGTACCTCATCTATCGTTAAAGGGTATGGCACTAATCCTGACTTACTCTGTCCTTGAGGTACTTGTGAGCACACCCAGCATTCCGTTTGGTTTAAGACCGTACCCACTAATGAGTGGTAATCACTCAAAGGATGTCAGCCAATGTCAATATTACTGCTTGACTGACATCTCTGGATGCACCCATCTTCGACTATATTCTCGCAATGCTTACATATACAATATTCATCAGACAATAACCCCTCACATTGCCTCCGAGCTCCGTGACTACCAGATCTCTTACTGATACCAGCCTTTCCTCGAGCGATATGCTGCTCCTGAGGTCCTACAAATCTGTACTCGCCATCAGAACCCATTCCAGATCCTTGCTCAACGTCTCTGGGACCCTCACAAAAGCAGATTGTCCTGATCAAAAATAGAATCACAAGAAAAAGCCGAAACACAGTCTCATTTCGTTACGGAACAAAAATAGGACGAGAGGAAGAAAAAAGAAAAGAAAAATGCAGTGGGGGGATGGGGTGGAATAAAAATGGTACGACAGCCGTCCTTGATTTTTGTTGTTCTCCTTGCTCAGATGCCGTTCAACAGTCCTGCCTCTCAGCTTTCCCGGAACAGACTCTCTAGTGATATGAGGTTCTCTTCACCTTGCTTTTTGTCACAAGATTTCTCCGGGTCAGCAACCTTCTTGCAGTTGGACGAGTGGACCCAAGTCTCTCTCTCGGCAAAAAAAACTTGATACGGTCCTTCCCACCTGTCTACGAGGCAACCTGAGCGTAACATTTTTTGAATCATCACATAATCCCCAGGCTCAATGTCATGACAATTGCTGCTTGGTACGTCAGGAATCACCAGTTTTAGATTTCTTTGCTGATTTCTCAGTTGCTGGCTCATCCTAACCAAGTATTGCACAGTTATTTCGTTATTGCACTTCAAAGCATCCTGGGGGTCTATCATTACATGGGGTTGTTGACCAAAAAGAACTTCGAAGGGTGATAAGTTAAGCGGTGACCTGGGAGTGGTTCTGATGCTGTACAACACTAGTGGCAAAGCTTCTGGCCACAACAATCCAGTTTCAGACATCACTTTGCTCAGTTTATTCTTAATAGTGCTGTTCATTCTCTCCACCTTTGCACTTGCCTGTGGCCGGTATGGAGTATGCAGCTTGCTATTGATACCCATCAGTTTGCACATGACCTGAAAGACTTCACCTGTAAAATGGGTACCCCTATCACTTTCAATCATTCTAGGGATACCATATCTGCACACAAATTCTTGCACGATTTTCTTTGCAGTGAACACAGCAGTATTTGTGGCAGCGGGGAATGCTTCTACCCAGTTTGAAAAGACATCGGTACAAACTAACACATATTTCAAATTCCTACAGGGTGGTAACTGTATGAAGTCAATTTGTATTACCTGAAAAGGTCCGTCTGTAGGAGGGATATGGGATGGCTCCGTTGGTATTGCCTTACCAATATTCTTCCTCAAGCAAGTAAGACATGTCATTGCTTTCTTACCTGCATGAGAAGAGAACCCTGGTGCACTCCAGTGGGCTCTTACCAGTTTGCACATACCTTCCTCACCTAGATGAGTCAGACCGTGTGCCGCCTTAGCTAGACTTGGGAGATATGCCCTGGGGGCCACTGGGTTACCGTGTCCATCTGTCCAAAGTCCTGAGGACTCCTGACCATACCCCTTCGCCTTCCAGACTGCCTTTTCCTGTAGGGAACACAAATTTTGCATTTCAATTAACTGTTGCATGTTAACTGTGTTAAATGTCATCAGTGGTGTGATGTTAGTTTGTATGGTGGTGCTTGCTGCTGATTTTGCAGCTTCGTCTGCCTGGCTGTTACCAAGTGAAATTGGGTCTTGGTTGTAAGTGTGTGCTTTACACTTGATAACAGCCACTCTGTCCGGTTCCTGTATTGCTGTTTGAAGCCTTTTGATGTAAGACGCATGCGCTACTGGTGTGCCAGTTGCCGTCATTAAATTTCTGAGGCGCCACAGGGCTTCAAAATCAAGCACCACTCCGAAGGCGTACCTAGAATCCGTGTATATATTAGCTGACTTACCCTTTGCCAACTCACATGCTCTGGTCAGTGCTACCAGCTCAGCAGCTTGTGCTGAGTGTGGTGGGCCAAGGGGTTCAGCTTCTATGATACCTTCGTCATCTACAACTGCGTTTCCGGTGCACAGGTCTCCCGATTCCGTCTGTCTGTGGCAACTACCGTCAGTGTAGAAGGTAAAGTCTACTCCTTCCAGTGGGTTGTCACTGATGTCAGGTCTAGCAGTGAAAGTTTGGTTCAGGTATTCCATACAATCATGCGTATCAGTGTCTGCACTAAATCCTCCTTCACCATCGTTCTCATCCTCCACCCTTTGTGCATGACAAGGCACACTTGGCAAGTAAATTGCAGAATGTAGTGAGCTGCACCTCTTATTGGTGATGTTTACAGGGGCCATCAGTGATAGTTCCCAACTTGTAAACCGAGCAGATGAGACATGTCTGGTTTGGGCGGAGTTTAGGAAGGCTGATACTACATGAGGTGTATGGATTGTCAAGTCGTGTCCTAACACTATGTCCTCACTTTTACTTACCAGGAGAGCTATGGCTGCAAAACTTTGCAAGCAAGTGGGGAGGGACCATGCTACAGTGTCCAACTGTACACTGTAGTAGGCTACCGGTCTGCTGGCATCACCATGTTTCTGTGTTAAGACTCCTGCCGCGCACCCAGCACTTTCAGTACTGTACAATTCAAAGGGCTTCTCATAATCTGGCATACCCAATGCTGGTGCTTGCGACAAGCACTGTGTTAGTCTCTCAAACGCCAGTTTGGACTCATCTGTGTGAGAGATCCATTCTGGTTTATTCGAGTTGACCATTTCTTGCAGCGGTAGTGCCAGCATAGAGAACCCTGGAATCCAGTTCCGACAGTACCCACACATTCCAAGGAAAGTGCGGATCTGTTGCTGAGTTTGTGGCAGAGTCATGTCACGGATGGCCTGTATTCGGTCAGTGGTCAGGTGCCTAGGTCCCTGCATCAAGCAATGCCCCAAGTATTTAACCTTAGTCCGACACAACTGCAACTTATCCTTTGAAACCTTGTGTCCTGTCTGGGAGAGATGAAACAAAAGCTGTTTAGTGTCTGCCAAGAACGACTCGAATGAGTCAGAGCACAATAACAAGTCATCAACATATTGTATTAGCACTGACCCACTCTCAGGTTGAAAAGATTGCAAACAGTCATGTACGGCCTCGGAGAAAATACTTGGGCTGTCAATGAAACCTTGGGGAAGATGAGTCCAGGTGTACTGTACTTCCCTGTAAGTGAAGGCAAAGATGTATTGGCTGTCAGGGTGGAGAGGGACAGAAAAGAAAGCAGAACAGAGATCAATGACAGTGAAGAATTTTGAGGTTGAGGGAATCTGCATTAGGATGACAGCTGGATTGGGCACTACAGGGAATTGGCTCTCAACTATCTTGTTTATCCCCCTCAGATCCTGCATTAGCCTGTAACCCCTCCCCCCACTCTTTTTCACAGGGAAGATGGGACTATTGGCTGTGCTGGACGTCCTGACTAGGATGCCCTGCTGTAGCAGCCGTTCTATGACGGGGTACACTCCTAATTCTACCTCTGGCTTCAGAGGATACTGGGGAATGTTTGGAGCTATCCTGACATCTTTTACTTGTACTGCTACTGGGGCTACATTCGCCATCAATCCAGTGTCATGTCCATCTTTGGTCCAAAGGGAACCCAGTATTTGTGAGATCATTTCCTCTACCTTTGATGGACACGTGTCTATAACAGTAGAGTGCAACATTAGCCTTTGAGGGGTGTCTAATATATCTTGTACCTCCTGTGCATGGTTCTCAGGTATATCTAAGAATACACCCTAAGGTAGGGGTGGGCAAAATACGGCCCGCGGGCCGGATGCGGCCCGCAAACCGATCCTGTCCGGCCCACTGCCTCCCACCAGCGAGCAATGACAAGCGGCCCGAACGGCTGAGCTGCTTGTCATTGCTCTGCACTGCAGTACCTCCAAGCTGCCGGCGGCGCCTCTCTCCCCTGCTGCTGCATTGTAGCAGCCTCCTCCTCCAGAGTCCCCAGTGACAATGGCTGGGTTCAGCCGAAAAGGGGCGGAGCTACGTGCCGAGGAGGGGGCGGGGCTACACGGGACAAGAGCCAGACTTGTACAGAATATATCCATCCTTCCTGCCAGCCAGCCAGATCAGTAAAGTTAATGGGAAAAGTGAGTGAGAGAAAGAAAGGTGTGTGTGTGTGTGAGATAGTGTGCGTATATTTGTGTGTGCGGGCAGTGGCGTCAGTCTGTTTTTAGGTTTGGGGGAGAGATCTTTAACTCTCGCTGTACCAACCCCTCCCGTGTTCTGTCACCATGTCACCCCCGTGTTCTGTCACGTATAACCCCCCCCGTGTTCTGTCACCGTGTCACCCCCACCGTGTTCTGTCACCGTGTCACACCCCCCATGTTCTGTCACTGTCACCCCCCGTGTTCTGTCACTGTGTCACACCCCCTGTGTTCTGTCACCTTGTCACCCCCACAGTGTTCTGTCACCGTGTCACACCCACCGTGTTCTGTCACCGTGTCACACCCCCCATGTTCTGTCACTGTCACCCCCCGTGTTCTGTCACTGTGTCACACCCCCTGTGTTCTGTCACCGTGTCACCACCACCGTGTTCTGTCACCGTGTCACACCCACCGTGTTCTGTCACCGTGTCACACCCCCGTGTTCTGTCACCGTGTCACACACCCCAAGTTCTGTCACCGTGTCACACACCCCAAGTTCTGTCACCGTGTCACCCCCCCCATGTTCTGTCACTGTCACACCCCCCGTGTTCTGTCACCATGTCACCCCCACCGTGTTCTGTCACCGTGTCACACCCCCGTGTTCTGTCACCGTGTCACACCCCCGTGTTCTGTCACCGTGTCACCCCCCCGTGTTCTGTCACCGTGTCACCCCCACCGTGTTCTGTCACCGTGTCACACACCCCGAGTTCTGTCACCGTGTCACCCCCTCCCATGTTCTGTCACCGTGTCACCCCCCCCCGTGTTCTGTCACTGTGTCACACCCCCCGTGTTTGTCACAATGTCACCCCCACCGTGTTCTGTCACCGTGTCACACCCACCGTGTTCTGTCACTGTGTCACACCCTCCGTGTTCTGTCACCGTGTCACACCCCCGTGTTCTGTCACCGTGTCACACACCCAAAGTTCTGTCACCGTGTCACCCCCCATGTCCTGTCACTGTCACCCCCCCGTGTTCTGTCACTGTGTCACACCCCCCGTGTTCTGTCACCATGTCACCCCCACCGTGTTCTGTCACCGTGTCACAACCCCGTGTTCTGTCACCGTGTCACACCCCCGTGTTCTGTCACCGTGTCACCCCCCCCGTGTTCTGTCACCGTGTCACCCCCACCGTGTTCTGTCACCGCGTCACACACCCCGAGTTCTGTCACCGTGTCACCCCCCCATGTTCTGTCACTGTCACCCCCCCGTGTTCTGTCACTGTGTCACACCCCCCGTGTTCTGTCACCATGTCACCCCCACCGTGTTCTGTCACCGTGTCACACCCACCGTGTTCTGTCACTGTGTCACCCCCCCGTGTTCTGTCACCGTGTCACACCCCCGTGTTCTGTCACCATGTCACCCCCCCATGTTCTGTCACCGTGTCACACCCCCGTGTTCTGTCACCGTGTCACCCCCCCGTGTTCTGTCACCGTGTCACCCCCCCGTGTTCTGTCACCGTGTCACCCCCCGTGTTCTGTCACTGTGTCACACACCCCGAGTTCTGTCACCATGTAACTCCTGCCGTGTTCTGTCACCGTGTCACCCCCCCCATGTTCTGTCACTGTCACCCCCCCGTGTTCTGTCACTGTGTCACACCCCCCGTGTTCTGTCACCATGTCACCCCCACCGTGTTCTGTCACCGTGTCACACACCCCGTGTTCTGTCACCCCCACCGTGTTCTGTCACTGTCACCCCCCCCCTCCCCGTGTTCTGTCACTGTGTCACACCCCCCGTGTTCTGTCACCATGTCACCCCCACCGTGTTCTGTCACCGTGTCACACCCACCGTGTTCTGTCACTGTGTCACCCCCCCGTGTTCTGTCACCGTGTCACCCCCCGTGTTCTGTCACTGTGTCACACACCCCGAGTTCTGTCACCGTGTAACTCCCGCCGTGTTCTGTCACCGTGTCACACCCCCCATGTTCTGTCACTGTCACCCCCCCCCCGTGTTCTGTCACTGTGTCACACCCCCCGTGTTCTGTCACCATGTCACCCCCACCGTGTTCTGTCACCGTGTCACACACCCCGTGTTCTGTCACCCCCACCGTGTTCTGTCACTGTCACCCCCCCCTCCCCGTGTTCTGTCACTGTGTCACACCCCCCGTGTTCTGTCACCATGTCACCCCCACCGTGTTCTGTCACCGTGTCACACCCACCGTGTTCTGTCACTGTGTCACCCCCCCGTGTTCTGTCACCGTGTCACACCCCCGTGTTCTGTCACCATGTCACACCCCCCATGTTCTGTCACCGTGTCACACCCCCGTGTTCTGTCACCGTGTCACCCCCCCGTGTTCTGTCACCGTGTCACCCCCCCGTGTTCTGTCACCGTGTCACCCCCCGTGTTCTGTCACTGTGTCACACACCCCGAGTTCTGTCACCGTGTAACTCCCGCCGTGTTCTGTCACCGTGTCACCCCCCCCATGTTCTGTCACTGTCACCCCCCCCGTGTTCTGTCACTGTGTCACCCCCACCGTGTTCTGTCACCGTGTCACCCCCACCGTGTTCTGTCACCGTGTCACACACCCCGTGTTCTGTCACCCCCACCGTGTTCTGTCACTGTCACCCCCCCCCCCCGTCCCCGTGTTCTGTCACTGTGTCACACCTTTCCCCAGGGGCCATAAGACACTGGATAATTTGCTTGCTGCACAATAATTATCCTAAATAAAATGTTAATGTGTAAAAGGGGGCTCTACCTGCTGTAATGTGTAAAAGGGGCTCTACCTTCCATACTGTGTAAAAGGGGCTCTATCTGGTGTAATGTGTGTAAGTGGCGCTGTGTGGCGCAATTTGAATAATGGAAACTATTGTGCAGCCTAATATGAATCTGTATTATTTTTTGCCCACACCCCTTCCACATGAAGCACGTCCCTATATTTTTGGCAAGTGGGGGGAGCTGCTATTTTGTATGTGGCCTTCGGATACTGACAGGAAATGTCAAGTGGCCCCTCAGCTGAAATAATTGCCCACCCCTGCCCTAAGGGGTACAGTATACGACACACCGCATTTTACACAACAGATCTCTGCCAAGTAGATTAGTCGGAACCGATGCAGCCAGCAGAAAAGAATGTTTGGTTTGCAAGGGCCCGATCGTAATCTCTGCAGGTCTACTCAAAGGGTATTGTTGCACCTTTCCTGTTACTCCCATTGCCGAACTTTTTTTCTCCCATGGTCGTTACACCTGTGGTGGAGTTTAATACTGATCTGGACGCCCCTGTATCTACAAGGAAAGGTAATGATACACCAGCTACATCAACCATGACCTCAGGTTCACTACCAAGGCCAGCAATCAATTTCCCTGGCTGCAGACTACAGGTGTGGCCTAACCTCTATTGTGTAGTGGGACTCTCCCGCTGGGCATTGGCAGCTACCATATGTGCGGGGGATAACTGAGTTTTCGGGGGCCTGCCAGTCCCTCCTGGGTGGGTACCTCCTTGTTTCCCCTCTATGCGGCTCATAATCTCTTCTGTGTGTTCCCTGTTCCCAACTATGTGTCTGGTAACGTGGATCGTATTCATGTCTAGGGGGGTCTATATACGTTATGTGTCCCGTTACTTCTGCACTCTTTTGCAAAATGCCCTTCTTTCTTGCAAAAATAACATATTATTGGCTTTGACTTACCATCAGGGGTCTGGGGATTAGGCTGATGGGACTTCCCTGTAAGAGCCTGTATGCTCACCATCATCAGCTTATCCCCTTGTGACTCCCTGTGTTTAGTAATATTACGATCATGCTCGATGGCAGACTCTCAGCGAAGCTACCGAAATACCTCTCCAATTTGGTAGAGAGGTTTGCACCCTCGTTCTCAGTGCCTCCTTTAATACATCCATTAATACAGAGACAGCTACCTCCCTGTGGTTGGCATTCTCCTTAATATCCTCTATCCCAGTGTATCTAGCCATTTCCTGCTTACTAATACCCACTTACTGTAGATTTCAGATTTCCACAGGGAAACCATTTTTTTTTTTTTTGGTACTTGTTTGTTCTTTTTTCAAACAAACATTTACAGATATCTTTACAGTGTTAACTTAAGCAGGATAGAACAGCATTATTTGTATGTCTATTTTCTGATTCTGCACATTTGGAATGTAAAAAAAAATCACAGTCTCTGAGAAAAGAGCGAATACATTAAATTCTCTTGCTGAAAAGGGAAATTAGTCAATAGAGTGTGATAGTGATCTGGATTAACAGCAATATATCATAGTTTCCTGTGTAGGGCCCTGAATTGCCCCATTATACCTAATACTAACAAGTATTTATATTATTTTATTCTTATGTGTGACAAGTGGAACAGACACTGCTCATATTGGGCCTAAATTAGAGCTAGGAGTAAAACCAGCTCTTGAGTGCGATATTTGTGTTACCTGAACAATGTGCAACATGATTTAGAGTTGCAGGGCCAGAAGTTGTGGCCATCATACAAAATATGCTTAGCTACTTCCCTGATCTATTCACTGGGAGAGCAGGGGAATGGGAGTTTTGAATCACCTCATAACAGCCACACCCTTTGGCGTATCTATAATGGGTGCAAGGTGTGAACCCTACACACACATAAGTATACTTACCCCTCCGGGGCCACTTGATGACTGGTGCTGCAGACAGAAATCACCAGGAAAATGGCGCAGTAACCATTTTTCCAGTGATTTGGGCAAGTGCTATAGAGATGTCCCTGGGAACAAGACACAAAGCCAGAGTCTACTGCGCTGTGAGAGACGAGGTGGCCCACATGTAGCCACCACATGAGCCCTCTCATCTCTTAAACTGCCCCCGGTCCCACTCCCATGAAGGCATAATTCATAGGAAATTCCAAATTCATGGCCACCTCCTCACCATCTCATTCACCAGAGAAGTGGCGGAATGCAGGAGGGATCTCCATATCTTGGAAGATGGGAGAGATCTCTAATAATACAGGAGTCTCCAAGGAATTCTGGGAGAGTGGGCAAGTATGATACAAGAGCATGCAGTACTTGCCCTGTATGTAACTCGTACTAAATGTTTGCATTTGCACCCCAAATTCTGTTATATTTGCCTCTATATCAGCCACATCATGTGCGAGATCTAGCCCTGCCAGTACCATCCATAGGGCATCGCTCTTACTATTGTGAGTGTGGATGCATGAGGGGGTCCTCAAAACTGCCATCAAACCCAACTTGACTTATTCAGGCTTTATACTGGAAGACTGTATGTCACAAATTCACAAACTCATGGCAGCTGCCACCCTGAGCCTTTTCTTTTATTAACCTCAATTCTCCATATCAGGGACTCTTTAAGTGAGTTAATTAAGAGGAATGGTACTGCAGCGCCTCAAAATGTAATACCACTAGAAATACAATTATTATGCGCGATAGAATCCTTTCAGTCATAGTTCAGACGCTTCCCATGGAGCAGGCCGGTTAAGGGTTTAATTGTCTAGGTCCTATACACTGAAGTGACTAGAAAGTAGACTTCTAAAAATTACTGAGATCACCATTAATGTAAATCCGTTTTGCCTATCCCCTCACTGTCACCTCTTCTAAGAGCACTCAATGAATTTTAATGCATATCACACTAGGCGAAATGAATCACACACACACCCTTTCGAACCCCATTGAGATTACATTTGCCTAGCACACATCAAATAGGGATTAATCTCCATTAATGGCTGGTCTGCTGTGTGCACGACCCAAAAATCTCTTTAATGAACAAAAGGTATTTTTCCTGATTTACCTATGCCGGTTCAGAGGGATTTGGATAAAGTGCTATTGGAATTATTTGGAGCAACAATTTGAAAGGATTATAGACATTTTGGTCTTTTTACTTTCATTTTTTTATTTAAATCTGCCAAGTCTGTGGTTTTATTCAGTGAATAGCATTAGAAGGATTTTATTGCAAGGAAATTATTCGGTTTATATGACAGCAGCAGAAATACTTAGCCAAGAGCTATTTACACCAAATCCAGGCTGTGTTTCATTCTTTTGTCAGTATTCTTCTATAACCCCTCGCTCTCTTATTTTCAGAATAATGTTGTTGGCATTTCTTCACCCACCTCCTCCAATTTCTTTCCTTGATGTATTGCAGTATTTTACAATTAAACATAGACTAAACTAAAGTACACAAAGCTGCAGTGTCCCTTTTTGGAACAGAGCAGAGTGTAATGGAATATAAAGATCAGAGCAGAGTTAACCTCTGCAATTTCAGAGGTGAAGGAGGATTTGCTGCACAGAGGAAACAAACAGCACAACATGCTGCATGGTAGTTTTTAATCTCGTTACCAAGCATGCATGTCCTTGCTCGACCACCAAATTTGCCTGCCGGACAGTTTAAGAAAATAGAGGGCCCATGTACAGGCTCCGTGCAGCCCCCCTTCTCGCTGCCAGCAAACTAGACTTTGGCTTGGAAGACTCTGACTTGGTGAATGTGCAGGTCTCCAGGAACATGGCACCCATGCCATGTTCCTGGTGACTTCTGTACTGCGCATGCAGAAATCTCTGGGAAAATGGTCATCATGCCATTTTCCTGGTGACTTCTGCTGCTCTGCAGCACCGGCTGCCGCGGGACTCTAGAGTAATAAGTATAATTATATGGGTGAAGGGTGTGCGGTGTGGGTGCCCAAAGGAGACCACACTGCATATCATGCAAAGGTAAACTGATGAGCTGAAAAATGAATACCAATGTTTGCAAATTATCCTATAAACTAAATTAGTGGAAGTCATTGTTTTTATAACATTGACCACTAATAAGGGCCATGATGTGTTACCTGAAAAGGGGTGTAGAGAAATAATGAAAGCAATGTCAAGCTAATGTCATGCAGTGACATGGACACTGCACTGGCTCTGTCCATAGAGAGACATGACTTCAATGAGAGCTTCTGTATCGCCTTCATCAAAAACAGACTGAAGGAGGAGAAACATATGCAAATCATTAGTGTAGGGAATGGTATCGGGACCCCTGCACTTAGGATGTCGGCAGTCAAATACTAACAGCAGCATCCCGATGCTCAGGATCCCGAAACCTAGCACGTAACTATGCTACCCCTAATCCATAACCTCCCTAACCCTCTTTACCCTCAGCCTGACACTAACCCTCCCCCCCTCCACAGCCTAACCCTAACCCTCCCCAGTGATCCCTAACCCTCCTTCTAAGCCCACCCCCAGACTCCTAAGAAGCTAAATACAAAACAGATTGACTCAGCGCTTAATCAACAAAATATGAAACACCCGTTATTCTAGCTGCTGTTAATCAAGGGATACTCAACTCTCAAAAATCAAAGACAAAGCAAAAAGGAAAAATAACAGGGCATAGAAACCAATATTTATACCATAGAAAATGTAATTAAAACATACAGAATACATGCACTGACTGGTGATTCAATAATTCATATAAAATATATCATAGACATATATATTAATTTCACACTCTAAAACATTACAGCATCTCTCTTCTAAGAGTTGCCATACTTCTAGCACTTATTTTAGCGGTGCCTCTGATTATTAAAAAGAGCTAATAAGCAATGTTGACAATAACAACTGTTTATGCAGATATTATTGCACTGTAGCAGACGACCAAAAAGATGATGGTTTAGATGATCCAGAATAATAGAAGATGTTATTGCAAACGTTGTTACACTATGTTTCAGATGTTATTCATAAAAAAGATACTGGGCCAGATGTAATGTCGCCTGTATTCGGTGGCCGTGTGGGATGCCGGCTAAACTCTGACTTTTTTTAAAAGGGCAATCACTTACAAGGCAAAACCATATTTTGTAAGTGATTGCCCCTTTAAAAAAAGTCATCCCGCACAGCCGCCAAATTCTGCCGGCATTACATCCGACCCAGTGTGTCTGTGGTGTGGTCCGGGAACACTTAAGACTGAATTCCAACACAAAGATGGCAAAATTTAGTAGCAAAAATGTAAAAAAATTAGGAATTTTATTTCTAAAGTAGCTGGAGTACCCGGCGTTGCCCGGGATTTTAAGAATGTCTGTTTACATAAATAAGTTTAAATATTAAACACACAGTAAAAATTACATTGTAGATAGCAGAATACCCGTGCTTCGCTACGTGATGATGATGGTAAATTAGAATGATAGTTGTTTGTTAATTTACGTTAGTTGGAGATCTAGTATATAGGCATATCTGGCTTCCCTGACACACTTTGTGTAGTGGTCGGACCCCTTTTTGGTCCCCCAAGGGACCCTGTTCTTCCCACTATACAACTCTCAGTCTGTGGCTTCCTACTGCCTCCATTGCCCTCCTCACATCATGTCAGTGCCCCTGTGAAATTATCGATTTTTTTTTACAGTTTCTTATATAGTGCAGCACATTATGTATCTCCTGATATACTCTGTGCTGCTGGGGGACCGTGCTACTTCCACTATATAACTCTGTGTGTGGGTTTATGCTACCTGCATTCCCCTCCTCACATCATGTCACTGGCCCTGTCACATGCTGCCCTGTCATCATTGACATATCACGCATGTCCTGATATAGTCTGTGCTGCTGGCCCACCCCTAGGGGTGCTAGTGGTGTGTTACCCTCACAGTGTTTGTTCCCAGAGTATAAGTCATATGTGTAGAAAGTTTGGTGTAAATTGCTCCAGGCATTCCAGAGTTATGCTGTCTGCTGAAAAATTCTGTGCTGCTGCCTCACCCCTAGGGGTGCTAGGGGTGTCTTACCCCCACAGTGTTTGTTCCCAGCTTGTAAATTGGTCCAGGCATTCGGGAGTTATGCTGTCTCCTGAAATACTCTGTGCTGCTGTACCACTGCTAGGGGTGTCTAACCCCCACAGAGTTTGTTCCCAGATTGTAAGTCAGATGTGTACCAAGTTTTGTGTAAATTGCTCCAGGCCTTCCACAGTTATGCGGTCTGCTGACATACTCTGTGCTGCTGTCCCACCCCTAGGGGTGCTAGGGGTGTCTGACCCCCACAGTGATTGTTTCCAGAGTGAAAGTCATATGTGTACTAAGTTTGTTGTAAATTGCTGCAGGTATTCCAGAGTTATGCTGTCTGCTGAAATACTCAGTGCTGCTGCCTCACCCCTAGGGGTGCTAGGGGTACCCCCCCCCCCCCTCCACAGTGTTTGTTTCCAGATTGTAAGGCATATGTGTATCAATTTTTGAGTACATTGCTCCAGCAATTCCGGAGTTATGCTGTCTCCTGATATACTCTGTGCTGCTGTCTCCCCCCTAGGGGTGCTAGGAATTTCTAATTGTTTTTGTTGCCTCCGCCATGTTTTAATATGTGCGTATAGAAAATGTCACGATCTTCGCTTGTAAACTGTGGATTTGTATAGAAAGACAGAAGGACAGATTTTCGCTTTTATATAGTAGATGGATGAAGTTCTGCAAATCACGGTGGGCACATTTTTTATTTCTTCTTCAGGTGTAAAATTTTCCAAGTCTAATGGAAATATCTGAGGAGAGCATGGTGCTACAGTATTATTTACTGTCTATTTGGTTTACCTTTGGATTGAACGCATTAGGTTTATTCAAACTGTATATAAAATAAAGAATGTATATCAATTTGTTTCTTTTATTTATATGCTATGCTCCACAAATTTGTTATTTGTTATTAGAAAGTTATTGCTACTGTAACTTATTTATTTCCCGCTCATTACAAAATCAATATAGATGATTACAGTCGGAGGAGATTACGTTAGGGCAAAGTAAATCATCTACCTCCTTAAGTACTGTACATTCAGCTGCAAATTACAGTATGAACATCATAGTTTGGTTTGCTTGCTACAGTAAATGAATAGAAAGCTGGGCAGATCATCATCATCATCATCATCATCATCATCATCATCATCATCATCATCAATTTACATGAGAACAGATGTATCAGTAAAAGAATACTGAGTACTGATTATTCTCAAAGTGTGGCCCTCAGAGGTGCTTCTAGAGAGGAGGAGGCCTGTGTGCAGGCTCTGTCACTAGAGTCACTAGGGGACCATAGCGTTGTCCCAGAGTCTACTGCACATGTGCAGGTCTCTGGAAAAATGGCACAGCAACCATTTTCCCAGTGATGTTCTTACTGCGCATGCGTAAAACGCTGGGTAAATGGCCACAGCACCATTTTTGGTGATTTCTGCAAAGCTACTGCTGTCAACGCGGTACTCTGAAGGGTAAGTATTGAAAAAAAATGGGTACAGTGAGTGTGCGGTTTGCCACCCTAGACCCTGGAGGCCCATGTGCACACTGCACCCATTATAAATATGTCAGTGCTGCCCCTATACTGGAGAATGTGATGTAGTCATAATGTCAACCTTTACATGTCGATATTCATAATGTAGACACTACAAATTTGACAGTTATTATTAAATGTCGACATGTTCACAATGTCAACATGTGAAATGCCGACATTTGGCATGGACTGGCAGTGGAGGATGAGGATTAGGCTACAGAAGGCGCGGTTTAGGGTTAGGTATTTAGGGAATGATTATAGTTAGGTAAGGGAAGGGGAAGTTAAAGTTAGGCACCAGAGGAAGTACTAGGGGTTTGGATTAGTCATACTGTACTTGCCGCCAGAAGCAGCATCACAAGGATGTCATTGCTCTTCCTGAAAGACACTGCTGGAGCCGCCAGACACACCATGTCAGGTAAGTCACCACAAGGCCACCACGGTCATTTTGTTGAAGTTTCATTGGTGTCAATATGTTTAATGTCAACATACCAAAACATGTCGATGAGGTCAATATCGACATGCCAAGCATGTCAACATTATGACCAAGTCAAAATTCTCATGTTGACACAATATACCACTCTTCTGGAGAACACACTTTTGGGAAATACTTCTGTTTCTTACTGTTTCCATTGTTTCAGTAAAACAGTACCAGAAAATGTAGAGTGTAAGCTTACGAGCAGGGCTCTCTTGCCTGTTTGTATGTATGTCTGTTATTGCCCTGTCTTGTTTTATTATTGTTTTGTTCCCAATTGTAAAGTGCGACGGAATAGGCTGGCACTAGTGTCTCCAGTTCATATTATGTCTCATTACAGTGCCTCCAATTCATGGTGCATTGTACACTATAGTGCCTCACTTTATATTATGTAATATTATAATGCCCTCCAGTTCATTTTAAACATTACAATGAGCAGGTGCATGGGTATAACTAGATATATTGTAGGCCCCATGGCAAATGACTGTAAGGCACCCAATTGTAAAAAATATAAATTACACACCAAAGGTAACTATGCCCTTGTTTGTGGGGGCCCCAGGGCAACCAACTTGCGGGTTCCCCTTCCAATAAATGTGTCAATAAATGTGTTGGCAATACTATTAAAAAGTATGTGTGAATACTCCCAGCAGCACAAACATGTTAAACATCCCTCCCAACTGTCCCGATTTTCGTGGGACAGTCCAGTTTTTTGGGTCTGTCCCGCTCTCTCCCTTGGGCCGCAGTGTCCCGCAGTGGGAGGGTGGGGGTGGGGGGTCAGTGTGGAGGATCCCTGTCACTCGCTGCTCTGCTCAGTTGAGAGCAGACCAGCGGTGAATAGACAGTGTCTATTCCTGGGAGGCAGAGGGACTGGGGGCATGACCAGCAGCTCACAGAGCGCTGCCCGTGCCCCCATTGTGATGGATGTGGGAGGCATGGCATGTGATCGCGTCATTCACGTGAAGCAATGCCCCATTTTCAACAGGTCACACCCCCTTTTCGGTGCCGCGCATGAAGTCACAGGTTGAAGCATTAAGATGTTGGGAGGTATGTGTTAAATACTGTAGTGCCCTTGGTTCACATTATGCTACACAGAAATCGCGGTTCACATATGCACAATGTTCCCCAAGACTGGTGATGTAGCTATTTGTTTGGGTCCCTGGGCAACTGCCCCAGCCGCCCGATACCTAATCTGGTTCTGCCCAGACATCTGACAGTTACCCTTAAAGAGACACAGACTCCCCATCCTTTACTGAAGTGTATATGCAACTGCTTGAAAATTATGTGAACATCACAGCGATTCATGTCCTTCATTTTCATAATATGCCAAGCCCATAAAACCACATTACAAGAGGAACACAGTTTCAGGATTACGCACTGTATAAAAGTATAACATTAACTGAGACTTTGGGAGTAATTCAGACCTGATCTAGCGTTTTTGCAGCACTGCGATCAGGTCAGAACTGCGCATGCGTATGCACCGCAATGCGCAGGCGCGTCACACAGGTTCAAAGCGTTTCATTGCTCTGCAATTGGTTTGTGCGAAGAATCCATTCGCGTGGGCGATCGCAAGGTGATTGACAGGAAGAAGGCATTTGTGGGTGTCAATTGACCGTTTTTTGGGAGTGGTTAGAAAAATGCAGACATTCCCAAGCGTTTGCAGGGCGGGTGTCTGATGTCAATTCCGGTCTCGGACAGGCTGAAGTGAGTCCTGGGCTATTCAGAAACTGCACAAAATCTTTTTGTACTGCTTGGCTGCACATGCGATTGCACACTTGCACAGCTAAAATACAATCCCCAGTGGGCGGCGACTATGTAAGTGCAGGAAAACAGCTAGCGAGCGATAAGGTCTGAATGACCCCCTTAGTTCAGTCCTAGCAAGTCAGCACTACTTCTTTGGGAACTTGCTGTAGCAATTGCAGGCCTTTGTGTCTTATTTTATAAAAGAATACATGGTGACATGACCACTACATGTCCCACGTGCCTCAATTAATGTTTTAAACATGTAATTTTCTCGCCAATTACACAAGTGCTGGTTTCTACAATCAAATGTAATGGTTACATTTTTTTTAATTAGCCTTACTAAAATTAAACTGTAATTGCTACAGTCTGTACTCAAGCAGATGGCACTATGGTGCAAGAAAAACAAACGATATAAAAAGGGGAAAAATATATTTGTATAAAAGCACTTAGTTCCAGTATGATAGGTAAATGCTTTTGTTTTGGGATATTAACTGTGTATTTGTACAATAGAGAAACTAAGGTGGATTCGTAGCAAGCACAAACTCAACGACTGCTGAGAAAATTCCTTCAGCAATAGGGATTCTGCTATGAGATCAGCTATACAAGTGAAAAGCAAAACATGACTGTTATAACTAAGTCACAAGTGCAAGGATGACCCAGTGTTATAAGATGGCATGCCTGCAACATGATAGGGGGGCAGATGTATTAAGCCTTAGAAGAGAGTGATCAGATGAAGAGAGATTAAGTACCAGACAATCAGCTCCTAACTGCCATCTTACAGGCTTTGTTTGAAAAATGACAGAAGCTGATTGGTTGGTACTTTATCTCTCTCCAAACTTTGATAAATCTCCCCCTGATTGTTCTTTTTCAAATATCACCTGCTAAAAACAAAAACAATGGAGGTCATTCCGAGTTGTTCGCTCGGTAAATTTCTTCGCATCGCAGCGATTTTCCGCTTAGTGCGCATGCGCAATGTTCGCACTGCGACTGCGCCAAGTAAATTTGCTATGAAGTTAGGAATTTTACACACGGCTTTTTCATCGTTCAGGCGATCGTAATGTGATTGACAGGAAGTGGGTGTTTCTGGGCGGAAACTGGCCGTTTTATGGGTGTGTGTGAAAAAACGCTACCGTTTCTGGGAAAAACGCGGGAGTGGCTGGAGAAACGGAGGAGTGTCTGGGCGAACGCTGGGTGTGTTTATGACGTCAAACCAGGAACGACAAGCACTGAACTGATCGCAGATGCCGAGTAAGGTTGAAGCTACTCAGAAACTGCTAAGAGGTGTGTAATCGCAATTTTGAGAATCTTTCGTTCGCAATTTTAAGATGCTAAGATTCACTCCCAGTAGGCGGCGGCTTAGCGTGAGTAAATCTGCTAAAAACAGCTTGCGAGCGAACAACTCGAAATGAGGGCCAATATTTAAATCTAATAAACTGAGGCACGTTGTGCAAATTGGTGCAATGATGCTCTCTAGCTCTGTACCACTACCATGATTGTCATGCAAATCACATATAATTATGACTACATGAATGTATGCAGATTGCACAGTATAATTTGCATATTTGGGCAGAGTGAGACATGCTTCATGCATAATGAGACAGCCTCAACTATGCACTGGATTAAGCATTTAGCCTCATTTGTCAAGATTCTATTTTCCTATTGATTGTAGGTTTGCCAGCAGATCTCTCTTAGGGGCAGATGTACTAAGCTTTGGAGAGATATTGGTGTATTTATCATGGGTGCACTGTCTGCGGTACACATGGGCCCCCAGGGGCCAGCGGGGCCCACACGGCACACCCTACACCCATTATTTTTAATACTTATGCTTCCGAGTCCTGCAATGCAGTAACAGCGCTGCAGAAATCACTGGGATAATGGAGAGGCGTCATTTTCCCGGTGTTTTGCGCATTAACAGTAGGAAAATCACTGAGAAAATGGCCATCCCCGCGATTTTCCCAGAAATCTGCGCATGCGCTCTAGGGTCTGGGACAGCACTAGGGTCCCCTTTGGACCCCAGTGCCCAGAACTACAGCTGCTAGAGAGGAGGGGGCCCAGATGGAGCCTGCACACGGACATCCTCCTCTCTAGATACGCCCCTGGAGAGAGATAAAGTACCAACCAGCTCCTAACTGTCAATTTCCAAACACAGCCTGTAACATGGCAGTTAGGAGATGATTAGCTGGTACTTTATCTCTCTCCACTTCATCTCTCTCACCAAGAAGGCTTAGTACATCTGAACCTATGTTATTTGTCTGCTTCATAATGCCCAATCTTGCTTTATTACTCAGTATGTCCCCAATTATAAAGCTCTACTTCATTATAATCAGATGTCAGAGATGACATTGTGTTCTGCACATGAATATTAAATGAGCTGTTCTTGATTTTGGGAGCTTGACACATTTAGACACCAATTATATACTACTTTTCTATGCATTTTAGCTACTTTCTTTGCTTTAAGTTCCCTATACTATAGGGCAGGTGCATCAGACTGTTAACCCATTGATTTACATTGTTAAAGTGAACAGTATAACATTAAAAACATTGTTATCCTAGACATCTTATTTTCCTGAGTTGCAGTTAAATAAGTGGGGAATAACATTATGGGCCTCATTCCAAGTTTCAAATGTAGCTGCATTCTGAATGCAAGTGGATTCCAAATTAAATGCTAATGCGATTATACACATGTACTTAACGGCGGCTCCTACTTACATTTAGTAGGGGGGTTGTCGCTACCCCCATTCCCGGAGAGGAAACAGCTAGCCAGCCTCGGGTCCCGGCACCTGTGCAATGGATCCGGCAGGTTGCG
Source organism: Pseudophryne corroboree (assembly GCF_028390025.1). NCBI lineage: Eukaryota > Metazoa > Chordata > Amphibia > Anura > Myobatrachidae > Pseudophryne > Pseudophryne corroboree. The sequence continues at coordinate 574,256,390 of NC_086446.1, forward strand.
GGACGGGCGCAGACAATGTGGTGCGACTATGCATACGCAAACCCCTGGCTTCTATGGACTGTACCGACTGCAGCCAAATATGTGTGAACAAGTCATTAAACTGTATGACTACCTTATTGTCATTCCAGTAGTGCTGTATAGATTAATTAATTATATATTAGCTCTAATTGTGCTGGTTGTTATATTTATTTAAATTCTCAAGGTCCTTTCAAAAACCTCATAATGATTTCAGCTCTCCATCCACAGAACTGACATGATGGATGACTATAGTAAGTGCAGAGATTTTTACATTGCTGGGAAAAAAAATTGCATTAATATATGACAAGTGACATACATAAAAAAGTCAAACTGCAACCTTCCTAAAATTGGCAACCCCAAGTAATGCATAGATGCCAGGTAACCAGGAGAGTTGTATGGTTCAATAACTTAGCCCTTCATCTTTACATTATGCCAAAATTTATTGAGCATCTTGCAAAAAACAAGACCCCAGAGAAGTCATCTCATCGATTTTGTATTGTTTTTTTTTATTTTTATCCTATACCACTCACTCTTCCCTTCTCCTTCTCCTCCTCCTCCTCCCCCTTCTCCTCAAAGACCATTCTCAAGAATAATGATACAGTATGTACATTCTCATACATAGAAACACACAACTACTTGGACCATCTAGTCTGACCCTTACGATAAACGCAACCCTATTTGATCCTCAGTTCTTTGTAAGGACAGCTTCATGTCTAGCTCAATCATGTTTTAATTGCTCTACTGTATTTGCCTGTACCACCTCTGATGAAAGGCTATTCCACTTGTCCACTACCCATTCTGTGAAGTAACTCTTCCTCTAATTTTCCCTGAACTTACCTCCCTCCAGTTTCAGTGCATGTCCTTGTGTTGTAATACTTCTCTTCCTTTGAAGAATGTTTCCCTCCTGTACCTTGCTAAGACCTTTGATGTATTTGAAAGTGTCTATCATGTCCATCCCTTTCTATTCTCTGCTCCAAACTATACAGTACAGCTAAAGGTATGCATTCTGAGGCTGATGCAGAGTTGAATAGAACTTGGGCGTACCTGTGTGCATAGAAAAATGTGCATATTTATTACATGTACTTGTGTGTGACTTGTGATTCAAGTCCTCCCTTTGTGTATGCTTGGTTTGCAACTAGTCTTCATTATCAGTGTGCACTTGCACCATTCTCTGTACTAGGTGCAAAAAATATATCCTGCATGCATATTTACGCTCATATCCAGATCTGCATTATCCACACTTCTGTCGGCTTCCCCTCTCTTAATGTAGCCTATGTGAGAACATCCTGTTACAGACATAGGCATATTTATAATGGGTGTATGTTGTGCAGTGCATGCGGGCCCCAGGTGGGCCCGCACACCCTGCACCCAGAGTATACCTACTTGATAACCTCTTTGGAAAGATGGTGCCATGCAGTGAAAGTAAAGTCTTGTGTGCATGCGCCATTTTCCAGGATATCACTGGACAACAGATAGTATGTGGAGGGGCGGGGGTAAGGGTGAATCCAGGGGACTGTTTTCCAGCAGTGGCAGTAGGTGAGGGAATGGGGGAAATAGCACTGATTGTCCTCGCCCTTGCTGGATCAGCCACTGGGTGGGGGCCCACTGCTCAGAGCATGCGGCCCACTTCACATGTGCCCGCTCCGGAATTAATACTCCCCTGATTACAGTCATAAGTGTAGATGTGATCCGATATGCTCTCACACATACTGAAGTGCACTCAGGTCCCAAAATTTTTCTGGGATAACGTGTGAAAATATGCAAGATAAGCTCCACCAACAGGCATACACTCAAGTCTGGAGTCACAAATAGTAGGAGGCACAACCAGAGCTGCCATAATATTTTGGCAGAGACTTATAGTGGTATACAGTAGGTATATCCAGTATATACGCTGATTCCAATTTACAAATGTAATGCATACATAATAACCTTATATGCATATGTAGATGTAGTAACTGAAATCGGCATAAGCTCCTCTATTATTATTAAAATATTAATATTTTCTGCATCTAAGTTATTTCTTAAAAAAACATTATTATTGCTGTAATGTTGTTTTATTTTACGACCAAGAAGTAATCCAATAGCATCTATAGAATTCCACGCCTTGCTGCTAATGGCATTATTAGTAATCAAAAGGCAGTATTTAGAAATAGTGCACTGACAGTGGTTTGTAGTGAACACAGAAGGAAAGATCCTTTCTGTACAGTTATACAAAAACTACTGTAATATTCCTTGATCTTCCTTAATCTACATTGATTGAACATAAATAAATCTTTGATTTCCCTATTGAAGTTTGAGCTGAAGAAGTGGTTGTTATAGAAACCACCAATCCCATAATGCACTGCTTCAATGGCAAATGGAGCCATTAAATAAAATTGGTCTTTTTGCCTTTCAATAGTGGTGTATTCATAACAGAGACACAGAAGAAGGTAACCTCATTCTGGTGCACTGATTGGACATAAGGCACTTCTTTGTATTTTATAAAAATTAGCATCATAAAGTAAAATAATAAAAACTGTAAAAATAAAAAAATAAAAACTAACATATAACAAACAAAACAGAAATGGGCAGTACGGATGGTGTAATGGTTAGCATTACTGCCTCACAGCACTGAGGTCATAGGTTCAATTCCCACCATGGCCCTAACTGTGTGGAGTTTGTATATTGTCCCCGTACTTGCGTGGGTATCCTCCAGGTACTCCGCTTTCCTCCCTCAAACCAAAAATAGACTGGTAGGTCAATTGGCACCCAACAAAATTAACCCTAGTGTGAATGTGTGTGCGTGTACATGTGGTAGGGAACATAGATTGCAAGCTCCACTGGAGCAGGGACTGATGTGAATGGGCAAATATTCTCTCAGTAAAGCGCTGTGGAATATGTGTGCGCTAGGTAAATTACTGGTAATCAATAAATGTAAAGTCAATTAAGCAAAAAAATAATAATTATAATATCCCCATCATCAAATTTTTCTCCCCAATGTAGCATATTTAAAACTCTATTATCATGGACCCCATTTTTGCATCTATTCTTAACATGATGTAAATGTAACAAAATAAACACCCTATGCGATTTGCTGCGAAATTATGGGGTCTACTCTATGCAAAGCCATGAAATACCCTTCACCAGTAGTGTAGAGCTTCATTGGAAGGCTCCATGGCATTCATGCATCAACTTAATTGAGCATACATGGGACAGAGAGGCTTTGCTTACCTGTTATAAAAAAAGATTTCATGAAATAAAAACTGTGCATGTGTGAGCCAATAGGTATCCGGATGATAGATAGACAGTGTCTAGTTAGACAGCCAATAGATAGACACCACATGTTAGACAAACATTAGGTCGACATGGTCAAAAGGTTGCCATAAAAAAAGGTAGACAGGACAAAATGTCGACCGGGGTCAAAAAGTAGACAGGATTAAAAGGTCGACATGAAAATGACGATCATAAAAAAGGTAGACACAGGGTTTTCTTTAAATTTTACATGTTTTTGGACTTTTTCATACCTTCTTTATCCATGTCGGCATAGAGTTGGTTATGAACCTTGTGGCGAGCCCAGCGAGCCACTGAGTCTGAAGCATGGTGAGCAAAGCAAGCCCCATGAGGGGATGCCTTTCTACAATTGGTGGTCCCAGATGACAAATCTATTCACAGAAACCCCAAAAATGAAAAGAAAATGACTATCTTTTTTATGTTGACCATTTTCATGTCTACCTTTTGACCTGTCGACCTTTTGTACTGTCTACTTTTTCATTTCTACCTTTTGACCCTGTCGACCTTTTGACTGTCTAATGTGGTGTCTATCTATTGATTGTCTAACTAGACACTGTCTAACTAGACGCTGTCTATCTGTTATACCACACACGAGCCAATAAGACCATTCATGTTTTTCTTACCCATGTGGAAGTCAATAATGGCATGCTTGCCTAGTGAAAACTTATCATTTTCGATGTACTGCACATGTGCGATCAGTAAAGGTCATGCAAGCATTGTATTTCTTAAGAGGGCTCAACGCACTGTCCAGGAATGTAAGTATGTTACAGTAACTCCATGGTGAGATGGCGTCAGAGCATAGGCATTTCTATAATGGGTGCAGTGTGTGCGGTGCACATGGGCCCACGTCGCACGCACTGCACCCATAGAGTACAGAGGGAATCTTTGCTGAGGAAGATGCCCGACTTTGCGGTCACAGGGGTAGGCTGCTGCCTCTGCAAGTTAAAAGGTCACTGCACACAGAGCGGGAACCTGTTCATTTTGAATTTAAGGTGCTAGTTGTGTCATCTAGCCACCACTTTTATTATACACGATGACAGCATTTTCTCTGTTACCTAGTTGAGTGTCATAGTCAGGGGCGTAGCCAGAAATGTGTGGGCCCATAGCAACATTTTGAAGGGGCCCCTGTCACAATGCTTCTAGAGCGACACCTCTCCACAGCTGTTGTTTATTTTAACAACTGCCCTAATAGTGCCCTAGTTCATTTTCTGAACCATAGTAGAGCCTTATTTATTATTATACCCCATAGTAGTACCCTATTTAATTTTGTGAACCATAGTAGTGCCTTAGGGGGTCATTCTGACCTGATTGCACGCTGCCATCTTTCGCAATGCAGTGATCAGGTCACTAATGCGCATGCGTATGCACCGCAATGTGCAGGCGCGTCGTATGGGTACAAAGCGGATCATTGCTGTGCGATGGATTTAACAAAGAATCCATTTGCACAGCCGATCGCAAGGAGATTGACAGGAAGAAGGCGTTTGTGGGTGTTAACTGACCGTTTTCTGGGAGTGTTTGGAAAAACGCAGGCGGGTCCAAGCGTCTGCAGGGCGGGTGTCTGGCGTCAATTCCGGGACCGAACAGGCTGAAGTTATCGCAAGGACTGAGTAAGTTCTGGGCTACTCAGAAACTGCACACACTATTTTTGTACCGCTCGGCTGCACATGTGATCGCTCCCTTGCACAGCAAATATACACTCCCCAAAGGGCGGCGACTATGCGTTTGCACGGCTGCAAAAAGTAGCTAGCGAGCGATCAACTCGGAATGACCTCCTTAGTTCACATTATGTCACATTATAAGCTGCCAGTGCCAATACACATTATGCCACATATTACCCCCAATTCACATTATGACATACAGTGTCTCCACCTCATATTCATATTGCATGAATGTGTCTATGTGTACATGTGGTAAGGAATATAGATTGTAAGCTCCACTGGGGCAGGGACTGATGTGAATGGCCAAATTTTCTCTGTAAAGCGCTGCGGAATATGTGTGCGCTATATAAATAACTGGTAATAAATAAAATAAAAAATATTCTGCCACATTACACTTCCCAAGTTCATATTATGTAACATTATAATGCCCTCCCTTTCATTTTACACTATATTACAATGAGAAGGTCCAGCGACATAACTAGATATATTGCAAGCCCCAAGGCAAAAGTTTATAAGGGCCCCAATGCATCACCCAATGGTTAAAAATGTATATAACACATGTAACTTTGGCAGGGAACATGGCCCCCCTCAGCTCTGGGTCCCATAGCAGCTGCACTCCCTGCACCTATGGTAGCTACACCCTTGGTCATAGGGGGTCATTCCGAGTTGTTCGCTCGCTGCCGTTTTTAGCAGAATTGCGATCAGGCTAAAAACCGGCATTTCTGCGCATGCGTACGGGCCGCAGGGCGCACGCGCTAAGTACTTTCACACAAAACTATGCAATTTTACACAGGACCGAGCGACGCTTTTCAGTCGCTCTGCTGATCGGTGAGTGATTGACAGGAAGTGGGTGTTTCTGGGTGGTCTAAGAGAAAATAGGGTGACAATTCTTAGCGCTCTTTACAAACAGAAGTAAGGTGACAGCCTTCAAATGACAAATAAAGAATACCACCGTTCTTTCAAATACAAACTTTCCAAAGACACAATATGTCAAATGAAAAAATGGCGCTCCTTTCTGTTCGTATTGTTCCTCAAAAAGAAATAAATAAATATATCATAGTGTAGTATGTTAATGACATTTCCACTTTTTGTGTAAAAAAAAAGGGGAATTTTATTTGAAGTCGGGAGTGAGTGATAGCAAATCCGTTATACCCGTGTGGATCACCTTATGGTAATACAATTACCTTTATATACACCTCAAACAAATGAGGTATATACGTATACGTATAGGTATTATACCCGGCAGAGTCGGGAACACTTCAATTTCTTAAAAACAGATTACTCAAAGATAAATAGGTATGTTGATCCCCTTTAGGTAGTCTAATTACCTTTATATACCCCTCAAAATAATGAGGTGTTTCTGGGTGGTAACTGAGCGTTTTCCGGGAGTGTGCTAAAAAACGCAGGCGTGCCAGCCAAAAACGCAGGAGTGGCTGGGGAAACGGGGGAGTGGCTGGCCGAACGCAGGGCGTGTTTGTGACGTCAAACCAGGAACCAAACAGTCTGCAGTCATCGCTAGCTAGGAGTAGGTCTGGAGCTACTCAGAAGCTGCAGGGAAATATTTAATAACAGAACTGCTAATCTTTCGTTAGCAATTCTGCTAAGCTAAGATACACTCCCAGAGGGCGGCGGCCTAGCGTTTGCAATGCTGCTAAAAGCAGCTAGCGAGCGAAACAACTCGGAATGAGGGCCATAGTTAAAAGTACTTTCCACAATAAATAACCTGGTCACATGAACAGAAGAATAATGCGCTTATCAGTAATTCTTCCAGCATCACCGTCAGCCTCTGATGTAGATAGTAAGGATCCCGATGTTAATGAGAGTCTTGTTGAGGAGACTGTGGGTCTGATGTTGTTTCGTTTTTTTCTTGCATTGTTGGAACTAGACATAGGCCCTCATTCTGAGTTGATCGCTCGCTGCCGATTTTCGCAGCATAGCGATCTGGTTGAAAAACTGCATTTTTGCGCATGCGCATGGTACGCAGCGCGCATGCGCTAAGTACTTTCACACAAAACATTGTAGTTTTACACAAGCTCGATCAATGCTTTTCAGTCGCTCGAGTGTTCGTAGTATGATTGACAGGAAGTGGGTGTTTCTGGGCGGCAACCCAGCATTTTCAGGGAGTGTGCTAAAAAAAGCAGGCGCACCAGGTAAAAACGCAGGAAATTTCTTTTTGTCTTCATAGTTCGTGAACAGTCCCTAAAAGTATATTTCTCAGCAAAAATGTATTTATTTATTTATGTATTTATTAACCGTTTCTTATATAGCGCATCAAATTCCATTGCACTTTACAAATGGAAACAGTGATAACTCAAAACAAAACAATTGCAAATTTATATGCACATGGGGCCTGATTCAGAGTTGATCGCAGCAGCAAATTTGTTAGCAGTTGGGCAAAACCATGTGCACTGCAGGGGAGGCAGATATAACATGTGCACGTCCGACCCTGCAGGCATGGCTGGGATCGCCCAGGATCGCCCAAGATACATTGTATGCAAAAGGACAGCATACATTGTATCTTGGGCGATCCTGATCCCCGGGAGGCTGCTGGGGTGATCGCCTGCGACATGTCAGACGGACATGTCGCAGAAATGTATGGGGCCCTTTACTCAGCCGCTGCAAAGGATCTTCTTGGAGCTGACGTCAGGATCCCTCCCTGCAAATGGCCGGACACGCCTGCGTTTTCTTCGTCACTCCCAGAAAACGGTGAGTTGACACCCCCGGCCGGCCTCTTCCTGTCAACCTTCTTGCGTTTACCGCTGCAAATGCTTTCTTCATTCTTCTTGGCGCTGCCCGTCGCCAGGCAACGACATGCCTGCGCATTGCGGCACGCACGCATGCACTGTTGTGACACAATTGCACGGCTACAAAAAACTGCAGCATGCAATCGGGTCGGAATGACCCCATGGTTTTGCCCAACTGCTAACAAATTTGCTGCTGCGATCATCTCTGAATTACCCCCATAGTCATTTGTACATGAGGGGGTAAATTTACTAAGGTGGGAGTTCTATTTAAGATGGGATTTTGCCCATAGCAACCAATCAGATTCCAGGTATTATCTTCTAGAAGGTGCTAGATAAATGAGAAGTAGAATCTGATTGGTTGCTATGGGCAACATCCCATCTTAAATAGAACTCCCATCTTAGTAAATGTACCCCGAGGAGCCTGCAGACTGCACACGCCGACTGTCAATCATCTGGTTCTTCCTTTATTGCTCCTCTCTCTGATGTCACATAAAAATCATACATTCCTCAGTTTCTGTATAGGTCACTAAGCTATACAATAATGAAAAAGCCATCCAGTTCATCCAGTAGTTTTTGTGCGATGCCTGAACGAACAGACAAACAAAAATTACATCTTTATTATATATATTGATTCTTAAAAAAAACTAACAGGTTCCAATCATATTTTGTTTCATCATTACTCATGTTATAAAACACAGTAACTTTGCCCATAGGGGATTACTCAATCGCTGGTTGCTAAAAAGTAGTTTTAAAAAGTTTAGTTGAATAACACATTGTATAGGAAAAGGCAGAAATACAGTAAATAATTTTTTTTTAATGAACAGTATAATGTGAATCATTTACATTATGAAGAACTTTTATTACCATCAAAATATTTTTTTAAAGTGCATTTTCTGTAAAAGACTTGTAAACCAATTCACTGAACATGGCAATGTTTGTATAATGCAGGGTCACTTTTAGCTGATTGGTCTGGAAATGAAAGTGAACTGACCTCTTTTAATGAGTTAATTGTGCAGAGTTGCACTGAATAGAAAATGATTAATGTCGCCCTTTGGAGGGCATTCCTTTAGTCTTTTTATTTACTTTTCAGATTGCTTGTTTAAAAGGAACATTGCTCCAATTGTAATAATAAAGGGGGGTACACAGAGCGATAATCTAAGCAATCTGAATAGATTGCTTAGATTTTCAGCAAGATCGCTCCATGTGTAGCCCTAACAGCGATGGCGATGCGCAGTCCCGCGCATCGCTATCGCTGGTGCTAGATTGGCCTGCCATGCAGGCCAATCTAGCGGGTCGCTCACTTCACCCGCTGGGTGAAGTGAGCGCCCCCCCCGTCTCCCCCCGCACGCTCAGCACAGATCGCGCTGTGCTGAGCGGCGGGAGAGATGTGTGCTGAGCGGTTCGCTCAGCACACATCTCTCCCGTATCGGCCCGTCTATATGGGCCTTAACAGTACTCAACAGCTTTTTTGTATCTGACATGATATATATCAATTCCCATATAAATTTGTGCGTAGAAACCAAATATACCATCATGCATACGGAGCTGCATCTTTAATGCGTATGGGACTACAGGTGCAGGCAGCATCACGTCCCAAATACGGGTGCAATACTCCTGCATTTTGCCATCATTCCCCATTACCTCCCCCACACGGTACCTTCATGCCAATCACTTTGCGAATGTATCCTCACTGCGAGCGACTACAATAATGGACTTTGATGCACGTGCAATGTGACTAAGACACTTGCACGGTTGGTTGATAATCGCTTATTTGTGAAAATATCGGCATAGCATATATTTCTGAAGCAGGCCCCGTATTCTTATATTCTTAAGAGGACAATATAAAACTGTGAACTATTAAGTGCTTTCTGAGTACTGTACCATATGCCATCTTGACTGAAGTGTAAACGGATAGGACATGCACATACAGCCACTGCATGCTTCCTACTTAGTAAATGTGTATACATAATTAAAAATTAATAATGTCATAGTGTCTTTTTTTATTATTCCATTAAACTGGTTATCATCAAATGAGGGCTTATAATCGATCTTTTAAAAATAATAAAATTAGGCAGAAGGGGCAACCATTACTGTTGTGCCTAGGGGATGCCCTCACCCCTAAATCCGCCGCTGGAGACAGGTAGATTTGATGGGAAAAATCCTTTTATAAGAATAAGTACTTCACTACATTTTAGCAACGCATTAGGAAAATTGTTATTGACAACAATTTAGTGACCACTCAGCCTCTGTTCTCAGCCTGATTAAAGTAGCACCGTGAAGGCTGTGCAATGGAATTCTCTTCCCTTTGTTTTATCAACCTATTAGCAAAATATGGGCAGCATGTTTTATTAGCCATGGCTTGCCTCCAGTGTGCCTTGCTTCAAGTGTGTTTGCTAAGATTCTCAGAAGTGATTACATAGCAGCGGCAATTTATTTTGCCAGTTTTCAGCGCACATAAAAAAACATAAAACCTGAAGATAAAAAGGGCAGCTTGGCCTTGGACGGGAGCCAAGACACACTGTGACACTGCAACAGAAGCAGACACCGTGACTGAGGGCTGTATCGGCACAAATATATTCAGGCTTGTAAAGTCTCTTATATGTTGTCCTAGTTTCACGCCTATGGGAAGTGTTCTGCATCTATGATACCGAGAGTATTCTCTAATTCTCTGTGCAACATTTTACAGTACATTTAGCAACAGCAGTGCTTTTTATTCTACTCACCTAAAAGAGTTTCCATACCCTGGGTACTTGGGCAGATACTTATTTTATTATTTCCTGAAATATTTAATTGGTTGGATCTGGAACTAGTTACAGTATAAGAATTAAAACTTAGACCATTAATAAAAAACAAGCCAGAAACCCTAAACATTCCCTATGTATACCTTTCTGGCCTGGGGCAATCCTTTATTCCCCAAGCCCTGCACAAGTACACATACTTCCATTAGAAGTCAAAAGGTATAAGAACAACTGCAGACATATCTGACCCAGGAAAAAAACCTCTATTCTTTTCAGTCTCTTCGGGAAAAAAAAATGGGTTGCTGGGATTGTGAAAGGACCCATATTTTATATATACCTACAGATCGAACCCTTTGTAATATCTATTCCTAATACTATGCCATCCCCCAAAAGTTCCTGATTCTTTGATTTCCTTATCCTCATTTATCTCTTGTAATACTGTACGTATTGTACAAATATATTTAGATATTACTAGAGATGAGCGGGTTCGGTTTCTCTGAATCCGAACCCGCCCGAACTTCATGTTTTTTTACACGGGTCCGAGCGACTCGGATCTTCCCGCCTTGCTCGGTTAACCCGAGCGCGCCCGAACGTCATCATCACGCTGTCGGATTCTCGCGAGGCTCGGATTCTATCGCGAGACTCGGATTCTATATAAGGAGCCGCGCGTCGCGGCCATTTTCACACGTGCATTGAGATTGATAGGGAGAGGACGTGGCTGGCGTCCTCTCCGTTTAGAAATTAAAATAGATAGGAGAGTGAGAGTGAGACACTTCATTTACTTACTGGAGCTTAGGAGGAGTTATACTAGTGACTGATGACCAGTGACCTGACCACCAGTGCAGTTTTATAATTTATTATTATTTAATAATCCGTTCTGTTCTTGTTCTCTGCCTGAAAAAAACGATACACAGTGACTCAGTCACACTCACATACCATATCTGTGCTCAGCCCAGTGTGCTGCATCATCTATGTATAATATCTGACTGTGCTCACACAGCTTAATTGTGGGGGAGACTGGGGAGCAGTTATAGGTTATAGCAGGAGCCAGGAGTACATATTAAACAGTGCACACTTTTGCTGCCAGAGTGCCACTGCCAGTGTGACTGACCACTGACCACTGTGACCAGTGACCTGACCACACTGACCACCAGTATAGTATATTGTGATTGAATGTCTGCCTGAAAAAGTACACTCGTCGTGTGACTTGTGTGGTGTTTTTTTATTCTATAAAAATTAAAAAACTCATTCTGCTGACAGACAGTGTCCACTCCAGCAGGTCCGTCATTATATAATATATACCTGTCCGGCTGCAGTAGTGATATATATATATTTTTTATATCATTATTTATCATCCAGTCTACTAGCAGCAGACACAGTATGGTAGTTCACGGCTGTAGCTACCTCTGTGTCGGCACTCGGCAGTCCATCCATAATTGTATACCACCTACCCGTGGTTTTTTTTTCTTTCTTCTTTATACATACTACATCTCATTATCATCCAGTCTATATTAGCAGCAGACACAGTACAGTACGGTAGTCCACGGCTGTAGCTACCTCTGTGTCGGCACTCGGCAGTCCATCCATAATTGTATACCACCTACCCGTGTTTTTTCTTTCTTTCTTCTTTATACATACTACATCTCATTATCAACCAGTCTATATTAGCAGCAGACACAGTACGGTAGTTCACGGCTGTAGCTACCTCTGTGTCGGCACTCGGCAGTCCATCCATAATTGTATACCACCTACCCGTGGTTTTTTTTTTCTTTCTTCTTTATACATACATACTACATCTCATTATCATCCAGTCTATATTAGCAGCAGACACAGTACAGTACGGTAGTCCACGGCTGTAGCTACCTCTGTGTCGGCACTCGGCAGTCCATCCATAATTGTGTACCACCTACCCGTGGTTTTTTTTTTCTTTCTTCTTTATACATACTACATCTCATTATCATCCAGTCTATATTAGCAGCAGACACAGTACAGTACGGTAGTCCACGGCTGTAGCTACCTCTGTGTCGGCACTCGGCAGTCCATCCATAATTGTATACCACCTACCCGTGTTTTTTTTTCTTTCTTCTTTATACATACTACATCTCATTATCAACCAGTCTATATTAGCAGCAGACACAGTATGGTAGTTCACGGCTGTAGCTACCTCTGTGTCGGCACTCGGCAGTCCATCCATAATTGTATACCACCTACCCGTGGTTTTTTCTTTCTTTCTTCTTTATACATACATACTACAGCTCATTATCATCCAGTCTATATTAGCAGCAGACACAGTACAGTACGGTAGTCCACGGCTGTAGCTACCTCTGTGTCGGCACTCGGCAGTCCATCCATAATTGTATACCACCTACCCGTGGTTTTTTTTTTCTTTCTTCTTTATACATACTACATCTCATTATCATCCAGTCTATATTAGCAGCAGACACAGTACAGTACGGTAGTCCACGGCTGTAGCTACCTCTGTGTCGGCACTCGGCAGTCCATCCATAATTGTATACCACCTACCCGTGGTTTTTCTTTTCTTTCTTCTTTATACATACTACATCTCATTATCATCCAGTCTATATTAGCAGCAGACACTGTACAGTACGGTAGTCCACGGCTGTAGCTACCTCTGTGTCGGCACTCGGCAGTCCATCCATAATTGTATACCACCTACCTGTGGTTTTTTTTTCTTTCTTCTTTATACATACTACATCTCATTATCAACCAGTCTATATTAGTAGCAGACACAGTACGGTAGTTCACGGCTGTAGCTACCTCTGTGTCGGCACTCGGCAGTCCATCCATAATTGTATACCACCTACCCGTGGTTTTTTTTTCTTTTTTCTTTATACATACATACTACATCTCATTATCATCCAGTCTATATTAGCAGCAGACACAGTACAGTACGGTAGTCCACGGCTGTAGCTACCTCTGTGTCGGCACTCGGCAGTCCATCCATAATTGTATAACACCTACCCGTGGTTTTTTTTTCTTTCTTCTTTATACATACTACATCTCATTATCATCCAGTCTATATTAGCAGCAGACACAGTACAGTACGGTAGTCCACGGCTGTAGCTACCTCTGTGTCGGCACTCGGCAGTCCATCCATAAGTATACTAGTATCCATCCATCTCCATTGTTTACCTGAGGTGCCTTTTAGTTGTGCCTATTAAAATATGGAGAACAAAAATGTTGAGGTTCCAAAATTAGGGAAAGATCAAGATCCACTTCCACCTCGTGCTGAAGCTGCTGCCACTAGTCATGGCCGAGACGATGAAATGCCAGCAACGTCGTCTGCCAAGGCCGATGCCCAATGTCATAGTACAGAGCATGTCAAATCCAAAACACCAAATATCAGTAAAAAAAGGACTCCAAAACCTAAAATAAAATTGTCGGAGGAGAAGCGTAAACTTGCCAATATGCCATTTACCACACGGAGTGGCAAGGAACGGCTGAGGCCCTGGCCTATGTTCATGGCTAGTGGTTCAGCTTCACATGAGGATGGAAGCACTCAGCCTCTCGCTAGAAAACTGAAAAGACTCAAGCTGGCAAAAGCACCGCAAAGAACTGTGCGTTCTTCGAAATCCCAAATCCACAAGGAGAGTCCAATTGTGTCGGTTGCGATGCCTGACCTTCCCAACACTGGACGTGAAGAGCATGCGCCTTCCACCATTTGCACGCCCCCTGCAAGTGCTGGAAGGAGCACCCGCAGTCCAGTTCCTGATAGTCAGATTGAAGATGTCAGTGTTGAAGTACACCAGGATGAGGAGGATATGGGTGTTGCTGGCGCTGGGGAGGAAATTGACCAGGAGGATTCTGATGGTGAGGTGGTTTGTTTAAGTCAGGCACCCGGGGAGACACCTGTTGTCCGTGGGAGGAATATGGCCGTTGACATGCCTGGTGAAAATACCCAAAAAATCAGCTCTTCAGTGTGGAGGTATTTCAACAGAAAAGTGGACAACAGGTGTCAAGCCGTGTGTTGCCTTTGTCAAGCTGTAATAAGTAGGGGTAAGGACGTTAACCACCTCGGAACATCCTCCCTTATACGTCACCTGCAGCGCATTCATAATAAGTCAGTGACAAGTTCAAAAACTTTGGGCGACAGCGGAAGCAGTCCACTGACCAGTAAATCCCTTCCTCTTGTAACCAAGCTCACGCAAACCACCCCACCAACTCCCTCAGTGTCAATTTCCTCCTTCCCCAGGAATGCCAATAGTCCTGCAGGCCATGTCACTGGCAATTCTGACGAGTCCTCTCCTGCCTGGGATTCCTCCGATGCATCCTTGCGTGTAACGCCTACTGCTGCTGGCGCTGCTGTTGTTGCTGCTGGGAGTCGATGGTCATCCCAGAGGGGAAGTCGTAAGCCCACTTGTACTACTTCCAGTAAGCAATTGACTGTCCAACAGTCCTTTGCGAGGAAGATGAAATATCACAGCAGTCATCCTGCTGCAAAGCGGATAACTGAGGCCTTGACAACTATGTTGGTGTTAGACGTGCGTCCGGTATCCGCCGTTAGTTCACAGGGAACTAGACAATTTATTGAGGCAGTGTGCCCCCGTTACCAAATACCATCTAGGTTCCACTTCTCTAGGCAGGCGATACCGAGAATGTACACGGACGTCAGAAAAAGACTCACCAGTGTCCTAAAAAATGCAGTTGTACCCAATGTCCACTTAACCACGGACATGTGGACAAGTGGAGCAGGGCAGGGTCAGGACTATATGACTGTGACAGCCCACTGGGTAGATGTATGGACTCCCGCCGCAAGAACAGCAGCGGCGGCACCAGTAGCAGCATCTCGCAAACGCCAACTCTTTCCTAGGCAGGCTACGCTTTGTATCACCGGTTTCCAGAATACGCACACAGCTGAAAACCTCTTACGGCAACTGAGGAAGATCATCGCGGAATGGCTTACCCCAATTGGACTCTCCTGTGGATTTGTGGCATCGGACAACGCCAGCAATATTGTGTGTGCATTAAATATGGGCAAATTCCAGCACGTCCCATGTTTTGCACATACCTTGAATTTGGTGGTGCAGAATTTTTAAAAAAACGACAGGGGCGTGCAAGAGATGCTGTCGGTGGCCAGAAGAATTGCGGGACACTTTCGGCGTACAGGCACCACGTACAGAAGACTGGAGCACCACCAAAAACTACTGAACCTGCCCTGCCATCATCTGAAGCAAGAAGTGGTAACGAGGTGGAATTCAACCCTCTATATGCTTCAGAGGTTGGAGGAGCAGCAAAAGGCCATTCAAGCCTATACAATTGAGCACGATATAGGAGGTGGAATGCACCTGTCTCAAGTGCAGTGGAGAATGATTTCAACGTTGTGCAAGGTTCTGATGCCCTTTGAACTTGCCACACGTGAAGTCAGTTCAGACACTGCCAGCCTGAGTCAGGTCATTCCCCTCATCAGGCTTTTGCAGAAGAAGCTGGAGACATTGAAGGAGGAGCTAACACGGAGCGATTCCGCTAGGCATGTGGGACTTGTGGATGGAGCCCTTAATTCGCTTAACAAGGATTCACGGGTGGTCAATCTGTTGAAATCAGAGCACTACATTTTGGCCACCGTGCTCGATCCTAGATTTAAAGCCTACCTTGGATCTCTCTTTCCGGCAGACACAAGTCTGCTGGGGTTGAAAGACCTGCTGGTGAGAAAATTGTCAAGTCAAGCGGAACGCGACCTGTCAACATCTCCTCCTTCACATTCTCCCGCAACTGGGGGTGCGAGGAAAAGGCTCAGAATTCCGAGCCCACCCGCTGGCGGTGATGCAGGGCAGTCTGGAGCGACTGCTGATGCTGACATCTGGTCCGGACTGAAGGACCTGACAACGATTACGGACATGTCGTCTACTGTCACTGCATATGATTCTCTCACCATTGAAAGAATGGTGGAGGATTATATGAGTGACCGCATCCAAGTAGGCACGTCACACAGTCCGTACTTATACTGGCAGGAAAAAGAGGCAATTTGGAGGCCCTTGCACAAACTGGCTTTATTCTACCTAAGTTGCCCTCCCACAAGTGTGTACTCCGAAAGAGTGTTTAGTGCCGCCGCTCACCTTGTCAGCAATCGGCGTACGAGGTTACATCCAGAAAATGTGGAGAAGATGATGTTCATTAAAATGAATTATAATCAATTCCTCCGTGGAGACATTGACCAGCAGCAATTGCCTCCACAAAGTACACAGGGAGCTGAGATGGTGGATTCCAGTGGGGACGAATTGATAATCTGTGAGGAGGGGGATGTACACGGTGATATATCGGAGGATGATGATGAGGTGGACATCTTGCCTCTGTAGAGCCAGTTTGTGCAAGGAGAGATTAATTGCTTCTTTTTTGGTGGGGGTCCAAACCAACCCGTCATTTCAGTCACAGTCGTGTGGCAGACCCTGTCACTGAAATGATGGGTTGGTTAAAGTGTGCATGTCCTGTTTATACAACATAAGGGTGGGTGGGAGGGCCCAAGGACAATTCCATCTTGCACCTCTTTTTTCTTTAATTTTTCTTTGCGTCATGTGCTGTTTGGGGAGGGTTTTTTGGAAGGGACATCCTGCGTGACACTGCAGTGCCACTCCTAGATGGGCCCGGTGTTTGTGTCGGCCACTAGGGTCGCTTATCTTACTCACACAGCTACCTCATTGCGCCTCTTTTTTTCTTTGCGTCATGTGCTGCTTGGGGAGGGTTTTTTGGAAGGGACATCCTGCGTGACACTGCAGTGCCACTCCTAGATGGGCCCGGTGTTTGTGTCGGCCACTAGGGTCGCTTATCTTACTCACACAGCTACCTCATTGCGCCTCTTTTTTTCTTTGCGTCATGTGCTGTTTGGGGAGGGTTTTTTGGAAGGGACATCCTGCGTGACACTGCAGTGCCACTCCTAGATGGGCCCGGTGTTTGTGTCGGCCACTAGGGTCGCTTAGCTTAGTCATCCAGCGACCTAGGTGCAAATTTTAGGACTAAAAATAATATTGTGAGGTGTGAGGTATTCAGAATAGACTGAAAATGAGTGTAAATTATGGTTTTTGAGGTTAATAATACTTTGGGATCAAAATGACCCCCAAATTCTATGATTTAAGCTGTTTTTTAAAAAAAACACCCGAATCCAAAACACACCCGAATCCGACAAAAAAAATTCGGTGAGGTTTTGCCAAAACGCGGTCGAACCCAAAACACGGCCGCGGAACCGAACCCAAAACCAAAACACAAAACCCGAAAAATTTCCGGCGCTCATCTCTAGATATTACACACCCTGATGTTAATAAAACATGGTCTCACACTTTTAATGCATTGTACCGTGCCATAACTGCAGTGGTTGATTATTAGAAAATTGTTCGAGAACACTCGTATAGTTCTTTCCCTTTGGATATCTCTGTCAACCTTCTCATAAGATTTATGTTACACTTACAGTATACAACTGATCGTAAATGTTTATTTTGCATGTTGTTAGGTGTTTCGTTAACCAATACTCTTTTTATTCCACTGGCTGGGCTGTGTTTCTCTTTGTGAAAAAAATAAAATAAAAATATATAACAAAGAAACAAAATAAACATTAACTGGTGCTAGTGTGACAAACCAGGTAAGTATCGGGTTTGGACGGATATGATGATTGGTGGAGTTACCTTTTTATTCCTGCTGCCTGGACCTTTAGCAGTATAGAACTTTGCTGAGAGGTGTGTCGGACAACTCCTAAGAAATAACCGTTGCCTTTAGTTGCTTAGAATTAATTTCAATTTATTGATATAGCAATGGTGCTTAAGAAATTCCTGGTAAGTTAAATAAGTATTAATTCGATAAACCATCACAATACGGTTTCATTGTCAACAGAATAATTAACTTTACAGTTAGTAACCGTGTTTCTTACACTACTCCGTGCTGTCAATTCCGCCTGTAAACAAATGGATACCCAACTTTCTCTAATAACATGCCGGTTATAAGTGAATACAAGCATAAAACATTTGGTAAAGCTCTAACAGACCAGTATTGCTGGTTAAACGTACGTACTACAACTTTGTAAGATTAGTACATGAATCACGTCCCCGGTACTCCCCAAGTCTTACTTCACAATGCAGTTCAATTGGGTACTACTTTTATCATGTTAATTGAACTTGTCCTTAACGATGGACGAATACAGTTACCACTTTAATATGGGTGGCGTCCCTCAGTGGATCTATCACAATTAATTCCCGTCCAAGCTATAGTCTCTCGTTCAGAATTTACTGTTGAGATCTGTAAAACGCCCTGTTACTCTAAATGACTGTGAGTGCCTTAATGAAGGTATGTATTAGTCACTCCATTACCAAGTCACTGGTATTCCTCTCTCACTGGGTGGACATGCACATCTATGTAACTTGACGGATTCAGTTCATTCTCCTGACTTTAGGACGCTTTACACTGACTCCCTCTCTTTGTTGTTAGCATTGTAGGGTAGCAGAGGCTTGATTCCTGACGGAAATGTGATAGCTCTTAACTGCGATACAATCTTCTCTCCTATCGACGCTTACTAGTTGTGTCGATTGCTGCCTCCGGACTACTATATGAACGTGTTGAATCAATGCTGAATTACACTGCAGGGTGTCTTTTACTACTTTTCAGTCTGTTTAATAAGTGCAAGAAGGTAGAGGGGATACAATTCTTAGAATTGTATCCCCTCTACCTTCTTGTACTTATTGTTTGTGTGGGAGTGTGGTGATACTCCAAGGGGGGACACAGTTCAGGGCAGCTTGTAGGCGCCATTTATGATAGGAGTCTCCATTTTCTTTTTTTTCTCTGTTTAATAAGTGCACTTATTGCTATTTGCAGGTAGCTTGACTCTCTGTGTGGTGTGCCTGCGTGGAGTTGTAGGATTAATAAAGTTAAGGTACCTTTCCTATACTCTCAGCTGTGGCTGACTCTTTGTTTCTTTTTATTATAGATGGCTCCGCCTCCCTTGCCGTCACTCACCAACAGGCCGCTCCTCTCCTCTCCCTCCGGATCTCTGCGTCACTGTCAGCCGCCTCAGCTCAGCTCCTCACCACCGCCGCTGGAGGCTTGCGTCCCGGGTCCCGCCGGCGTGGATTTTCCGCTCACTGCTGCCGAGGGAGAGCTCACATCGCTACAGCTGCTTGGTGCCAAACACCGGGTGAGAGTCGCTGATCGCGAAGGGAGACCAAACCCTGTCCTCAAGCTCCGTTGCCTAAAGGTGGGTACACACTATTAGATATATCTGCAGATCAATTGATCTGCAGATATATCTATGTACGGATCGGGCAGTGTGCTGTGCATACACACAGCCCGATCCGTCGGGGGACTGACGTCATGAACTGGGCGGGCGGGCGCGAGCGCCCGCCCAGTTCACCTGTCAATCACCGCCGGCCGCCGCAGCATGTGTACGGGCGGTCGTACGACCGCCCCGTACACACACAGCGACGCGCCAATATATCGTTAGATATATTGGCTGTCGGCTGTGCTGCGCGGCCGACGCGATACGTCTGTGAACGACGGAGTTCACAGACGTATCGCCCGTACACACTGGCCGACGGTTCCGCGATGTATCGGCCGTTCAAGAGAACGGCCGATACATCGACCAGTGTGTACGGGCCTTTACAGCGCTTCCCCCGCTTCGTTAGCTCAGTCCCTCTCTCATCCGTTGCTCAACTGTCAACCGACCAGTCCTCACTCCACTTAACCTCCTTTCCCCGAGTCCCCGTATCCTTCCGCCGGGACCCAACAGTTTTATTCTCGTGCAGGGCCAGTTTCTCTCCATATCCCCCACGTGCGGGTCCCCCCAGACTATTGTTCATGCAGCACAGATTTTTAGATACAATAAATTCAATACAATAAATACTGTACAATAAATTTAGATACAATAAATTCACTGCCCAGTGGGTGACAACAATACCACTATATTTACTACCGTGGTGCACAATTATCATCTTCACGGCAGTGGGGCACCACACTAGTACTGTGTACCCCAGGGTAACACCACAAAAAAAAGCATTGGACACCACTAAGTCATCTGGACTTTGCCTGTCATTTAATCATTTTCCTGAGGTTTTCCCTGTAGATTTAGTTAATTAACAGTATGGAGGCTGATGTAGTTAGATCATTGTGTGTCTGTTTACATTTCTCTGACGTCCTAGTGGATGCTGGGACTCCGTCAGGACCATGGGGAATAGCGGCTCCGCAGGAGACAGGGCACAAAAGTAAAAGCTTTAGGATCAGGTGGTGTGCACTGGCTCCTCCCCCCATGACCCTCCTCCAAGCCTCAGTTAGGTTTTTGTGCCCGTCCGAGCAGGGTGCAATCAAGGTGGCTCTCATAAAGAGCTGCTTAGAGTAAAAGTTTTGATAGGTTTCTTATTTTCAGTGAGTCCTGCTGGCAACAGGCTCACTGCAACGAGGGACCTAGGGGAGAAGGAGTGAACTCACCTGCGTGCAGGATGGATTTGCTTCTTAGGCTACTGGACACTAGCTCCAGAGGGACGATCACAGGTACAGCCTGGATGGGTCACCGGAGCCGCGCCGCCGACCCCCTTGCAGATGCCGAAGTAAGAAGAGGTCCAGAAACCGGCGGCTGAAGGCTTTTCAGTCTTCATGAGGTAGCGCACAGCACTGCAGCTGTGCGCCATTGCGCTCAGGCACACTTCACACCGGCGGTCACTGAGGGTGCAGGGCGCTGGGGGGGGCGCCCTGGGCAGCAATGAGATTACCTTTCTGGCTAAAAAGAATACATCACATATAGTCCCTGAGGCTATATGGATGTATTTCACCCCTGCCAGGTCTCAGAAAAACCGGGAGAAGAGCCCGCCGTAATAGGGGGCGGGGCCTATCTCCTCAGCACACAGCGCCATTTTCCCTCACAGAACTGCTGGTGGGAAGGCTCCCAGGCTCTCCCCTGCACTGCACTACAGAAACAGGGTTAAAACAGAGAGGGGGGCACTTATTTGGCGATATGATTATATATTAAGATGCTATAAGGGAAAACACTTATATAAAGGTTGTCCCTGTATAATTATAACGTTTTGGTGTGTGCTGGCAAACTCTCCCTCTGTCTCCCCAAAGGGCTAGTGGGGTCCTGTCCTCTATCAAAGCATTCCCTGTGTGTGTGCTGTGTGTCGGTACGTGTGTGTCGACATGTATGAGGACGATGTTGGTGAGGAGGCGGAGCAATTGCCTGTAATGGTGATGTCACTCTCTAGGGAGTCGACACCGGAATGGATGGCTTATTTAAGGAATTACGGGATACTGTCAACACGCTTCAAGGTCGGTTGACGACATGAGACGGCCGGCAAACAAATTAGTACCTGTCCAGGCGTCTCAAACACCGTCAGGGGCTTTAAAACGCCCATTTACCTCAGTCGGTCGACATAGACACAGACACGGACACTGACTCCAGTGTCGACGGTGAAGAAACAAACGTATTTTCCTTTAGGGCCACACGTTACATGTTAAGGGCAATGAAGGAGGTGTTACATATTTCTGATACTACAAGTACCACAAAAAAGGGTATTATGTGGGTGTGAAAAAACTACATGTAGTTTTTCCTGAATCAGATAAATTAAATGAAGTGTGTGATGATGCGTGGGTTTCCCCCGATAGAAAATTATTGGCGGTATACCCTTTCCCGCCAGAAGTTAGGGCGCGTTGGGAAACACCCCTTAGGGTGGATAAGGCGCTCACACGCTTATCAAAACAAGTGGCGTTACCGTCTCCAGATACGGCCGCCCTCAAGGAACCAGCTGATAGGAGGCTGGAAAATATCCTAAAAAGTATATACACACATACTGGTGTTATACTGCGACCAGCTATCGCCTCAGCCTGGATGTGCAGCGCTGGGGTGGCTTGGTCGGATTCCCTGACTGAAAATATTGATACCCTTGACAGGGACAGTATTTTATTGACTATAGAGCACAGAGAGATATTTGCACTCTGGCATCAAGAGTAAGTGCGATGTCCATATCTGCCAGAAGATGTTTATGGACACGACAGTGGTCAGGTGATGCAGATTCCAAACGGCAATTGCCGTATAAAGGGGAGGAGTTATTTGGGGTCGGTCCATCGGATTTGGTGGCCACGGCAACAGCTGGAAAATCCACCTTTTTTACCCTAAGTCACATCTAAGCAGAAAAAGACACCGTCTTTTCAGCCTCAGTCCTTTCGTCCCCATAAGGGCAAGCGGGCAAAAGGCCAGTCATATCTGCCCAGGGATAGAGGAAAGGGAAGAAGACTGCAGCAGGCAGCCCATTCCCAAGAACAGAAGCCCTCCACCGCTTCTGCCAAGTCCTCAGCATGACGCTGGGGCCGTACAGGACCCATGGATCCTACAAGTAGTATCCCAGGGGTACAGATTGGAAATTCGAGACGTCTCCTCCTCGCAGGTTCCTGAAGTCTGCTTTACCAACGTCTCCCTCCGACAGGGAGGCAGTGTTGGAAACAATTCACAAGCTGTATTCCCAGCAGGTGATAATCAAAGTACTCCTCCTACAACAAGGAAAGGGGTATTATTCCACACTATATTGTGGTACTGAAGCCAGACGGCTCGGTGAGACCTATTCTAAATCTGAAATATTTGAACACTTACATACAAAGGTTCAAATCAAGATGGAGTCACTCAGAGCAGTGATAGCGAACCAGGAAGAAGGGGACTATATGGTGTCCCGGGACATCAGGGATGCTTCCTCCATGTCCCAATTTGCCCTTCTCACCAAGGGTACCTCAGGTTCGTGGTACAGAACTGTCACTATCAGTTTCAGACGATGCCGGTTGGATTGTCCACGGCACCCCGGTTCTTTACCAAGGTAATGGCCGAAATGATGATTCTTCTTCAAAGAAAATGGACGATATCCTGATAAGGGCAAGGTCCAGAGAACAGTTGGAGGTCGGAGTAGCACTATCTCAAGTAGTTCTACGACAGCATGGGTGGATTCTAAATATTCCAAAACCGCAGCTGTTTCCGACGACAATTTGCTGTTCCTAGGGATGATTCTGGACACAGTCCAGAAAAGGGTGTTTCTCCCGGAGAAGAAAGCAAGGGAGTTATCCGAGCTAGTCAGGAACCTCCTAAAACCAGGCCAGGTGTCAGTGCATCATTGCACAAGGGTCCTGGGAAAAATGGTGGCTTCTTACGAAGCGATTCCATTCGGCAGATTTCACGCAAGAACTTTTCAGTGGGATCTGCTGGAAAAATGGTCCGGATCGCATCTTCAGATGCATCAGCGGATAACCCTGTCTCCAAGGACAAGGGTGTTTCTTCTGCGGTGGCTGCAGAGTGCTCATCTACTAAAGGGCTGCAGATTCGGCATTCAGGACTGGGTCCTGGTGACCACGGATGCCAGCCAGAGAGGCTGGGGAGCAGTCACACAGGGAAAAAATTTCCAGGGAGTGTGATCAAGTCTGGAGACTTCTCTCCACATAAAACAATGCTCTAAGCTTAGCAAGACCTCTGCTTCAAGGTCAGCCGGTATTGATCCAGTGGGACAACATCACGGCAGTCGCCCACGTAAACAGACAGGGCGGCACAAGAAGCAGGAGGGAAATGGCAGAAACTGCAAAGATTCTTCGCTGGGCGGAAAATCATGGGATAGCACTGTCAGCAGTGTTCATTCCGGGAGTGGACAACTGGGAAGCAGACTTCCTCAGCAGGCACGACCTCCACCCGGGAGAGTGGGGACTTCATCGGGAAGTCTTCCACATGATTGTGAACCGTTGGGAAAGACCAAAGGTGGACATGATGGCGTCCCGCCTGAACAAAAAACTGGACAGGTATTGCGCCAGGTCAAGAGACCCTCAGGCAATAGCTGTGGACGTTCTGGTAACACAGTGGGTGTACCAGTCGGTGTATGTGTTCCCTCCTCTGCTTCTCATACCCAAGGTACTGAGAATTATAAGACGTAGAGGAGTAAGAACTATACTCGTGGCTCCGGATTGCCCAAGAAGGACTTGGTACCCGGAACTTCAAGAAATGCTCACAGAGGACTCATGGCCTCTGCCGCTAAGAAGGGACTTGCTTCAGCAAGTACCATGTCTGTTCCAAGACTTACCGCGGCTGCGTTTGACGGCATGGCGGTGGAACGCCGGATCCTAAGGGAAAAAGGCATTCCGGAAGAGGTCATTCCTACCCTAGTCAAAGCCAGGAAGGAGGTGACCGCACAACATTATCACCACATGTGGCGAAAATATGTTGCGTGGTGTGAGGCCAGGAAGGCCCCACGAAGAAATTTCAACTCGGTCGATTCCTGCATTTCCTGCAAACAGGAGTGTCTATGGGCCTCAAATTGGGGTCCATTAAGGTTCAAATTTCGGCCCTGTCAATTTTCTTCCAGAAAGAATTGGCTTCACTTCCTGAAGTCCAGAAGTTTGTCAAGGGAGTACTGCATATACAACCCCCTTTTGTGCCTCCAGTGGCACTGTGGGATCTCAACGTAATTTGGGATTCCTCAAATCACATTTTAAACCGCTCAAATCTGTGGATTTGAAATATCTCACATGAAAAGTGACCATGCGGTTGGCCCTGGCCTCGGCCAGGTGAGTGTCAGAATTGGTGGCTTTGTCTCACAAAAGCCCATATCTGATTGTCCATTCGGACAGGGCAGAGCTGCGACTCATCCCCAGTTTCTCCCTAAGGTGGTGTCAGCGTTTCACCTGAACCAGTTTATTGTGGTACCTGCGGCTATTAGGGACTTGGAGGACTCCAAGTTGCTAGATGTTGTCAGGGCCCTGAAAATATAGGTTTCCAGGACGGCTGGAGTCAGGAAAACTGACTTGCTGTTATCCTGTATGCACCCAACAAACTGGGTGCTCTTGCTTCTAAGCAGACGATTGCTAGTTGGATGTGTAGTACAATTCAGCTTGCACATTCTGTGGCAGGCCTGCCACAGCCAAAATATGTAAATGCCCATTTCACAAGGAAGGTGGGCTCATCTTGGGCGGCTGCCCGAGGGGTCTCGGCTTTACAACTTTGCCGAGCTGCTACTTGGTCAGGAGCAAACACGTTTGCAAAATTCTACAAATTTGATACCCTGGCTGAGGAGGACCTGGAGTTCTCTCATTCGGTGCTGCAGAGTCATCCGCACTCTCCCGCCCGTTTGGGAGCTTTGGTATAATCCCCATGGTCCTGGCGGAGTCCCAGCATCCACTAGGACGTCAGAGAAAATAAGAATTTACTTACCGATAATTCTATTTCTCGTAGTCCGTAGTGGATGCTGGGCGCCCATCCCAAGTGCGGATCGTCTGCAATACTTGTACATAGTTATTGTTACAAAAATCGGGTTATTATTGTTGTGAGCCATCTTTTCAGAGGCTCCGCTGTTATCATGCTGTTAACTGGGTTCAGATCACAGGTTGTACAGTGTGATTGGTGTGGCTGGTATGAGTCTTACCCGGGATTCAAAATCCTTCCTTATTGTGTACGCTCGTCCGGGCACAGTATCCTAACTGAGGCTTGGAGGAGGGTCATGGGGGGAGGAGCCAGTGCACACCACCTGATCCTAAAGCTTTTACTTTTGTGCCCTGTCTCCTGCGGAGCCGCTATTCCCCATGGTCCTGACGGAGTCCCAGCATCCACTACGGACTACGAGAAATAGAATTATCGGTAAGTAAATTCTTATTATATGGTGCGTGTTTGCTGACTTCCAGAGGGGTGACGCCAAGGTTGGAGGTAGCTCAGTAAATTGTGTGGATGCAGCCCCATGTACACGGAGGAGGAGGATATGCAGGTCAGCAGAAAAGTGTGCAAATGATGGCAAAGATGTCAGGAGTTTCAAGACTGGGTGGTTATTAATGATGTTAAATGGGTTGCTGGGATTGTGAAAGGACAGTATTCTAAGATTTAGTTAGGCATTTGTAGTGGTGGAAGTCCATTTTGAATTGAGACTTCTGTAGTGGCGCTTAACAGTTTGGAACAAAAAGGTAGCCAGATCAATGCAAGAAGAGGTGACTTCTAGGCATAATGAGTAGTGTTAATGAAGATGAGAATTGGAATGGGGAGAGATTATTTATATATTAATGTGTTTGTGTGCTTATAGGTGCAGATGGCTGAGCAAGAGACAAGGGGAGGCTGAAGTAAAGATGGTTTTGGTTGAAGATCTGGAAGACCAAGGGCAGTTTGTACTAATGTTAAAATGCGATCATAACTCTGAAAACTGCTGGTTTAATCACATTTACCATATGTACAAGGCTCAGGAAAGTGAAACACTCCAGATCTTGTCTCCGATAGGCAACACCATCTATAGCTGGCATTGCCTAATAGAAGCCTATGGCCTTCTTTTTGCAAAATTCCTAGAGAGAGATTCAATAGGATCCCTCACTTTTTCCCCGTGGCACGCACATGTATTGGCTGATTGCCTCGCATGCACAGAAGGACTCCCCGGTCATTAACCTGGAAGTTCTCTCATCACAAAGGACAGCTTTTTTTGGAAGAGTTGTCCTTTGCAATTTTGATCGTTGCTATGCATGCAATCAGTGGTGGGATGTATGCAATGCTTGCTACACCCGCTCCAAGTTTGAGAAGCTAGAGATGGCGAAGAAGCAGGTGAAAACAATAAAAGGGAGTGTCTATCAAAGTGGGTGGGGGATAAAGCACAATCGTGTAGACCAGTGATCTCCAACCCGTAGTTCGCGAGCTACCGGTAGCTCGCCATAGTATTTTCGGTAGCTCACAGAGCGCACAGGCTTGGGCAGTCACTGGCACTCCTCCTCCCTTCATTTTTAATATGGTGCCGGCCGTCAGCCAATCAGAGCACGTGGACTGGCAGTGGTGGCGCCTGATTGGCTGCCGGACCGCAAGTTTTGATCAGCTCACTTACCGGCACCATATTTTAAATGCCCGCTGCCGCCGGAGACTCTGTCACCCTCACCACAGCCGCTCTCCGGACTTCACAGTAGTGGCGTGCGCTGCACTCTCTTCCCCTTACGTCCCTCATACAGGATGAGCAGCACCGGCGGCAGTAGAAGAAGCCAGCAAGGGTTAGCTCTGTGTGGGGCACTGTATCGGACACTGTGGGGGGGCATTTTAAATGGCACTGCGGGGGGAATTGTATCTGGCACTGGTGGGGCCATTGTATCTGACACTGCTGTGGGGGCATTATTTGTGTACCTGGCACTGCTGGCGGCATTATTTGTGTATCTGGCACTGCTGGGAGACATTATTTGTATACCTGGCACTGCTGAGGGGCATTATTTGTGTATCTGGCACTGCTGAGGGGCATTATTTGTGTATCTGGCACTACGCAGGGGGCATTACTAGTAGTTGTGAGGACACACCCACTTTTGTGAGGCCACACCCACATTGGGGGGTAGCACCTTCAGAGGTTTTATTTTCCGAAAGTAGCTCACACCCCAATTAAGGTTGGAGACAGTGCCGTAACTAGACATTTTAGCGCTGTGTGCAAGATACAGCATCAGCGCCCCCCCTATACAAAATGGGGCCAGTGCGCGCTGTAGGCAGGCAGAGTCCCCCTTTTTACATGGTGGGCAGGCAGAATCCCCATTTTTACACATTAGGCAGGCAGAATCCCCATTTTTACACATAAGACAGGCAGTCCCCCTTTTTATACATTAGACAGACAGAATCCCCATTTTTCCACATTAGACAGGCAGAGGCCCCATTTTTCCACATTAGACAGGAAGAGTCCTCATTTTTACACATTAGACAGGTGTGGACTACCTTTTTACACATTAGACAGGCAGATTCCCCCATTTTTAGACATTAGACAGGCAGTCCCCCATTTTTAGACATTAGACAGGTAGTCCCTCATTTTTTTTTTTACACAGGCAGAGAGAGAGAGACAGCGAGAGAGAGAGAGCGCGAAAGAGAGAGAGAGAGGGAAAGAGAGAGAGAGAGGGAAAGAGAGAGAGAGAGAGAGAGGGAAAGAGAGAAAGAGAGAAAGAGAGAGAAAGAGAGAGAAAGAAAGAAAGAAAGAAAGAGAGAGACTTGCCTGCTGTCGGGGGAGCCGCCACTCTTCCTGGGAGCCCACAGCACGGAGGAAGTCACCTCTCTGCTCCTAGATGCCACCGCGGGATAACAGCGTGGGGGGGGGAGCGTTGGAGCAGCTACGCCATCCTTCAACAGCGCCAGGGAGACCACAGCGTGGAGACAACAAGCTACAGCGCCCAGCGGCCAGTCTATATTACACGCTGACAGGGTTGCCGGGTGCTGCAGCTTGTCGGCTGCACGCCGGTTTCTCTTGTGCGGCGCAGCCCTGTGCGACGTGTGTGGATCAGCAGATGCGCTGTGGGCAATGCACCGTTGGCCCACACATAGTTACGGCACTGGTTGGTGACCACTGGTGTAGACCAAAAGAAGAAGAAAGCTTATGTTTTTATGGCAGGAAAAACATTAGGATTGTCAATGAGAATATTAAAATCACGTAGTATAAAGGACAGGAAATAACTGATCCAGGAAAGTTAAGATACTGGGTAATTGAGCAACAGAGAGAATTGACTGATCATGTGAACTTCAAAGAAATAGAATAGGAAAAACGTTGCCCTTTTTTGCGGGGGTGGGGGGTATAACTCTTTAGGTTTTAGGTGCAGTATGGAAAAAGTAGGATGACTCCACCCCAACCTTCTCTGTCTCCGTGTTTGGCAGGGTGACTGAGACAGAGTCCCTCATAGAATATAACTGCAGAGGGTGTAGGCTATTAGAAGGAGGTCGGGAAAGAGTACATGCGAGGGTGATTTGTATGTATATGTTTTATTTCTACATGTCTAGGCCATCGGGAGATGGCTAGAGGAAACAAAGCAGTTCATGGGTGCAAATTACTTATGAGGGTTGTAGAAATATGAAGTTAGGAAGAGGAGTTTGGATAGTAGTGTGGTGAAAGCGAGTTGAAGATAGAAGTTAAATTGTGTATGTCCATGGTGGAGTGATGTAAGATTTGTGATGAATGTGGATTAGTCAATCTAAGCATTGAAAGTATGGGGTGGAATAATTGGACCCAGTTGTGCAGGACAGTGGAGGAGGTGAGGGCTCATTTGCAAGCCGGACGGTGTAATGGTTAGCATTACTGCCTCACAGCACTGAGGTCATGGGTTCGATTCCCAGCATGGCCCTAACTGTGTGGAATTTGTATATTCTACCCGTGCTTGCGTGGGTTTCCTCCGGGTGCTCCGGTTTTCTCCCACACTCCAAAAATATACAAAATTAACCCTAGCATGAATGTGTCTGTGTGTACATGTGGTAGGGAATATAGAATGTAAGCTCCACTGGGGCAGGGACTGATGTAAATGGCCAAATATTCTCTATAAAGCGCTGTGGAATATGTGTGCACTATATAAATAACTGGTAATAAATAATAAATAAATAAGATAGCCTCCTTTGGTTGAATACTGTGGTCCAGGGCACTGACAGTTGTATTCAGTGTGTCCGGTAGCCAGAGATAGAAATCCAGCTCAGTGGATCCAGTATGGGGATAGCAGCAGTGTCTTTTGAGCTTATAGTCTGGCAGATGAGTATATCAGTCTTATTTATGGTGTGATGGTGTGATGACATGCCTCAGAGCTGCTGTGTCATTTACCAGCACTTTCCACATTTCCACAAATGTTTTATGTATTATATATTTGTAGGAGGTTGATCAATGAGCTGGGCTGATAAGCAGCTATATCTAACTGCCTTATTTAACTCCAGTGAAATGATCCATATGTATCCTACACTTTGTACCGCTATAGCATTATGGATATTAAATAGCATGTAATATATGTAGAGATGAGCGGGTTCAGTTTTACTCGGTTTTACTCGGATTTACTCGGTTATCAAAATGGCATCTTATTGGCTCACGGATGTCTCTTGTTTTGGATAGCCAATAAGATGTCGTTTTGAGAACCAAGTAAATCCGAGTAAAACCGTGTAAAACCCGAACCTGCTCATCTCTAAAAATTTGCGTCAACTATTTTTATTTTCTGGATAAACAAACTGAAAACTGAAACACTTCAATGTGTGGAAGTGGAAAGCCATGTTTTCTATGGCATTTTTTCTAAATTTTGTGCAAACAAAACTAACAGAGCAGAACAGTGAATAGAAACCCCGCAAAAATAAGAAATTACTTACCGATAATTCTATTTCTCGGAGTCCGTAGTGGATGCTGGGGTTCCTGAAAGGACCATGGGGAATAGCGGCTCCGCAGGAGACAGGGCACAAAAAGTAAAGCTTTAGGATCAGGTGGTGTGCACTGGCTCCTCCCCCTATGACCCTCCTCCAAGCCTCAGTTAGGATACTGTGCCCGGACGAGCGTACACAATAAGGAAGGATTTATGAATCCCGGGTAAGACTCATACCAGCCACACCAATCACACTGTACAACCTGTGATCTGAACCCAGTTAACAGTATGATAACAGCGGAGCCTCTGAAAGATGGCTCACAACAATAATAACCCGATTTTTGTAACTATGTACAAGTATTGCAGATAATCCGCACTTGGGATGGGCGCCCAGCATCCACTACGGACTCCGAGAAATAGAATTATCGGTAAGTAAATTCTTATTTTCTCTATCGTCCTAGTGGATGCTGGGGTTCCTGAAAGGACCATAGGGATTATACCAAAGCTCCCAAACGGGCGGGAGAGTGCGGATGACTCTGCAGCACCGAATGAGAGAACTCCAGGTCCTCCTTAGCCAGGTTATCAAATTTGTAGGATTTTACAAACGTGTTTGCCCCTGACTAAATAGCCGCTCGGCAAAGTTGTAAAGCCGAGACCCCTCGGGCAGCCGCCCAAGATGAGCCCACCTTCCTTGTGGAATGGGCATTTACATATTTTGGCTGTGGCAGGCCTGCCACAGAATGTGCAAGCTGAATTGTATTACACATCCAACTAGCAAAAGTCTGCTTAGAAGCAAGAGCACCCAGTTTGTTGGGTGCATACAGGATAACAGCAAGTCAGTTTTCCTGACTCCAGCCGTCCTGGAACCTATATTTTCAGGGCCCTGACCACATCTAGCAACTTGGAGTCCTCCAAGTCCCTAGTAGGCGCAAGACACCACAATAAGCTGGTTCAGGTGAAACACTGACACCACCTTAGGGAGAGAACTGGGGACGAGTCCGCAGCTCTGCCCTGTCCGAATGGACAAACAGATATGGGCTTTTTTGAGAAAAAACAACCACCAATTTGACACTCGCCTGGTCCAGGCCAGGTCCAAGAGCATGTTCACTTTTCATGTGAGATGCTTCAAATCCACAGATTTGACTGGTTTTAAACCAATGTGTTTTGAGGAATCCCAGAACTACGTTGAGATCCCACAGTGCCACTGGAGGCACAAAAGGGGGTTGTATATGCAATACTCCCTTGACAAACTTCTGGACTTCAGGAACTGAAGCCAATTCTTTCTGGAAGAAAAATCGACAGGGCCGAAATTTGAACCTTAATGGACCCCAATTTGAGGCCCATAGACACTCCTGTTTGCAGGAAATGCAGGAATCGACCGAGTTGAAATTTCTTCGTGGGGCCTTCCTGGCCTCACACCACGCAACATATTTTCGCCACATGTGGTGATAATGTTGTGCGGTCACCTCCTTTCTGGCTTTGACCAGGGTAGGAATGACCTCTTCCTGAATGCCTTTTCCCTTAGGATCCGGCGTTCCACCGCCATGCCGTCAAACGCAGCTGCGGTAAGTCTTGGAACAGACATGGTACTTGCTGAAACAAGTCCCTTCTTAGCGGCAGAGGCCATAAGTCCTCTGTGAGCATCTCTTGAAGTTCCGGGTACCAAGTCCTTCTTGGCCAATCCGGAGCCATGAGTATAGTTCTTACTCCTCTACGTCTTATACCTTAGGTATGAAAAGCAGAGGATGGAACACATACACCGACTGGTACACCCACGGTGTTACCAGAACGTCCACAGCTATTGCCTGAGGGTCTCTTAACCTGGCGCAATACCTGTCCCGTTTTTTGTTCAGACGGGACGCCATCATGTCCACCTTTGGTAATTCCCAACGGTTTACAATCATGTGGAAAACTTCCCCATGAAGTTCCCACTCTGCCGGGTGGAGGTCGTGCCTACTGAGGAAGTCTGCTTCCCAGTTTCCATTCCCGGAATGAAACACTGCTGACAGTGCTATCACATGATATTCCGCCCAGCGAAAAGTCCTTGCAGTTTTTGCCACTGCCCTCCTGCTTCTTGTGCCGCCCTGTCTATTTACGTGGGCGACTGCCGTGATGTTTTATCCCACTGGATCAATACCGGCTGACCTTGAAGCAGAGGTCTTGCTAAGCTTAGAGCATTATAAATTTACCCTTAGCTATATTTATGTGGAGAAAAGTCTCCAGACTTGATCACACTCCCTGGAAATTTTTTCCTTGTGTGACTGCTCCCCAGCCTCTCGGGCTGGCCTCCGTGGTCACCAACATCCAAAACTGAATGCCGAATCTGCGGCCCTCTAGAAGATGAGCACTCTGTAACCACCACAGGAGAGACACCCTTGTCCTTGGATATAGGGTTATCCGCTGATGCATCTGAAGATGCGATCCGGACCATTTGTCCAGCAGATCCCACTGAAAAGTTCTTGCATGAAATCTGCCGACTGGAATTGCTTCGAAGGAAGTCACCATTTTTTTTACCATGGCCCTTGTGCAATGATGCACTGATTTTAGGAGGTTCCTGACTAGCTCGGATAACTCCCTGGCTTTCTCTTCCGGGAGAAACACCTTTTTCTGGACTGTGTCCAGAATCATCCCTAAGCACAGGAGACTTCTTGTCGGGATCAGCTGCGATTTTGGAATATTTAGAATCCACCCCTGCTGTTGTAACAGTATCCGAGATAGTGCTACTCCGACCTACAACTGTTCCCTGGACTTTGCCCTTATCAAGAGATCGTCCAAGTAAGGGATAATTAAGACGCCTTTTCTTCGAAGAAGAACCATCATTTCGGCCATTACCTTGGTAAAGACCCGGGGTGCCGTGGACAATCCAAACGGCAGCGTCTGAAACTGATAGTGACAGTTCTGTACCACGAACCTGAGGTACCCTTAGTGATAAGGGCAAATTTGGGACATGGAGGTAAGCATCCCTGATGTCTCGGGACACCATATAGTCCCCTTCTTCCCGGTTCGTTATCACTGCTCTGAGTGACTCCATCTTGATTTGAACCTTTGTAAGTGTTCAAATTTTTTTAGATTTAGAATAGGTCTCACCTAGCCTTCTGGCTTCAGTACCACAATATAGTGTGGAATAATACCCCTTTTCTTGTTGTAGGAGGGGTAATTTAATTATCACCTGCTGGGAATACAGCTCGTGAATTGTTTCCCATACTGCCTCCTTGTCGGAGGGAGACCTTGGTAAAGCAGACTTCAGGAGCCTGCGCAGGGGAAACGTCTCGACATTCCAATCTGTACCCCTGGGATACTACTTGTAGGATCCAGGGGTCCTGTACGGTCTCAGCGTCATGCTGAGAGCTTGTCAGAAGCGGTGGAACGCTTCTGTTCCTGGGAATGGGCTGCCTGCTGCAGTCTTCTTCCCTTTCCTCTATCCCTGGGCAGATATGACTCTTATAGGGACGAAAGGACTGAGGCTGAAAAGACGGTGTCTTTTTCTGCAGAGATGTGACTTAGGGTAAAAAACGGTGGATTTTCCAGCAGTTGCCGTGGCCACCAGGTCCGATGGACCGACCCCAAATAACTCCTCTTCCTTTATACGGCAATACACCTTTGTGCCGTTTGGAATCTGCATCACCTGACCACTGTCGTGTCCATAAACATCTTCTGGCAGATATGGACATCGCACTTACTCTTGATGCCAGAGTGCAAATATCCCTCTGTGCATCTTGCATATATAGAAATGCATCCTTTAAATGCTCTATAGTCAATAAAATACTGTCCCTGTCAAGGGTATCAATATTTTTAGTCAGGGAATCCGACCAAGCCACCCCAGCTCTGCACATCCAGGCTGAGGCGATCGCTGGTCGCAGTATAACACCAGTATGTGTGTATATACTTTTTATGATATTTTCCAGCCTCCTGTCAGCTGGCTCCTTGAGGACGGCCCTATCTATAGACGGTACCGCCACTTGTTCTGATAAGCGTGTGAGCGCCTTATCCACCCTAAGGGGTGTTTCCCAACGCGCCCTAACTTCTGGCGGGAAAGGGTATACCGCCCATATTTTCTATCGGGGGGAACCCACGCATCATCACACACTTCATTTAATTTATCTGATTCAGGAAAAACTACGGTAGTTTTTTCACATCCCACATAATACCCTCTTTTGTGGTACTTGTAGTATCAGAAATATGTAACACCTCCTTCATTGCCCTTAACGTGTGGCCCTAATAAGGAATACGTTTGTTTATTCACCGTCGACACTGGATTCAGTGTCCCTGTCTGTGTCTGTGTCGACCGACTAAAGTAAACGGGCGTTTTAAAACCCCTGACGGTGTTTTTGAGACGTCTGGACCGATACTAATTGTTTGTCGGCCGTCTCATGTCGTCAACCGACCTTGCCGCGTGTTGACATTATCACGTAATTCCCTAAATAAGCCATCCATTCCGGTGTCGACTCCCTAGAGAGTGACATCACCATTACAGGCAATTGCTCCGCCTCCTCACCAACATCGTCCTCATACATGTCGACACACACGTACCGACACACAGCACACACACAGGGAATGCTCTGATAGAGGACAGGACCTACTAGCCCTTTGGAGAGACAGAGGGAGAGTTTGCCAGCACACACCAAAAACGCTATAATTATATAGGGACAACCTTATATAAGTGTTTTCCCTTATAGCATCTTTTTTATATATTTCTAACGCCAAATTAGTGCCCCCCCTCTCTGTTTTAACCCTGTTTCTGTAGTGCAGTGCAGGGGAGAGCCTGGGAGCCTTCCCTCCAGCCTTTCTGTGAGGGAAAATGGCGCTGTGTGCTGAGGAGATAGGCCCCGCCCCTTTTTCGGCGGCCTCGTCTCCCGCTCTTAACGGATTCTGGCAGGGGTTAAATATCTCCATATAGCCCCCGGAGGCTATATGTGAGGTATTTTTAGCCAAAAATAGGTTTTCATTGCCTCCCAGGGCGCCCCCCTTCCAGCGCCCTGCACCCTCAGTGACTGCCGTGTGAAGTGTGCTGAGAGGAAATGGCGCACAGCTGCAGTGCTGTGCGCTACCTTAAGAAGACTGAGGAGTCTTCATGCCGCCGATTCTGGACCTTCTTCTTGTTTCAGCATCTGCAAGGGGGCCGGCGGCGAGGCTCCGGTGACCATCCAGGCTGTACCTGTGATCGTCCCTCTGGAGCTAATGTCCAGTAGCCAAAGAAGCCAATCCATCCTGCACGCAGGTGAGTTCACTTCTTCTCCCCTAAGTCCCTCGTTGCAGTGATCCTGTTGCCAGCAGGACTCACTGTAAAATAAAAAACCTAAGCTAAAACTTTTCTAAGCAGCTCTTTAGGAGAGCCACCTAGATTGCACCCTTCTCGGCCGGGCACAAAAATCTAACTGAGGCTTGGA
Source organism: Pseudophryne corroboree (assembly GCF_028390025.1). Lineage (NCBI taxonomy): Eukaryota > Metazoa > Chordata > Amphibia > Anura > Myobatrachidae > Pseudophryne > Pseudophryne corroboree. The sequence continues at coordinate 574,292,227 of NC_086446.1, forward strand.
GGAGGGTCATAGGGGGAGGAGCCAGTGCACACCACCTGATCCTAAAGCTTTACTTTTTGTGCCCTGTCTCCTGCGGAGCCGCTATTCCCCATGGTCCTTTCAGGAACCCCAGCATCCACTAGGACGATAGAGAAATAACAATACATAGCATGAGAGTTTATCAGACATACAGATGAATAAGATAACGGTTTTACTATTGCCCATTCATTGTATAATAATAATGAATACAATGCTTTGCAATCTACAGTAGTGTGTCCTTCTCCAATGTAGATTGCATCATGTTTCAGCCATATGCTCCTATACTAACACCACAAGCAGTAATGAAGTATCAGGTATCCATACCATTCCTTTAATGCTCTGTGTTCATTCATTTGAGCTTCACAATATGACAGCTTCAGCCAGCTGTTCTATGAAGTAATGTAATCAGCCTGTACACAGAGACATAGGAAAGTCAGTAAGAGCATGCCGGCCGCACTGTAGATGAAGTAAAACACAGGTGCCATGTGCATTGTTTCCCACTGTTATAATAACACACTAACACAAGCATCTACCCACTAATGGCGTACATTTATTTAACTAGTGCTCAGGGCCGGTGCTAGGGTGTCCGGCGCCCCCCTGCAAACTATAAATTTGCGCCCTCCCATACTTTACAAAGGGACAGCACACAATGCTTTTACACATAATTCTCCCTGTAGTAGTGACGCTTACACACATAACGCCCCCTGTGGTAGTTCCACTTATACACAACGTCCACTGTAGTAGTGGCACTTACACACGTAACTCCCCCTACAGCAGTGACGCTTACACACAAAACACCCCCTGCAACAGTGACGCTTACATACGTAACGCCTACTGTACCAGTGACACTTACACATGCAATGCCCCTTGTACCAGTGCCGCTTACACACGTAACGCCCCTTGTACCAGTGCCGCTTACACACGTAACGCCCCCTGTACCAGTGCCGCTTACACACGTAACGCCCCGTGTACCAGTGCCGCTTACACGCGTAACGCCCCCTGTACCAGTGCCGCTTACACACGTAACGCCCCGTGTACCAGTGTCGCTTACACACGTAACGCCCCCTGTACCAGTGCCGCTTACACATGTAACACCCCCTGTACCAGTGACACTTATAGAAGATGCAACGCCCCCTGTACCAGTGACACTTACACACGTAACGCCCCTTGTACCAGTGCCGCTTACACACGTAACGCCCCCTGTACCAGTGCCACTTACACACGTAACGCCCCCTGTACCAGTGCCGCTTACACGCGTAACGCCCCCTGTACCAGTGCCGCTTACACATGTAACGCCCCCTGTACCAGTGCCGCTTACACACGTAACGGCCCCTGTACCAGTGCCACTTACACATGTAACGCCCCGTGTACCAGTGTTGCTTACACACGTAACGCCCCCTGTACCAGTGCTGCTTACACACGTAACGCCCCCTGTAGCAGTGACGCTTATAGAAGATGCAACGCCCCCTGTACCAGTGACACTTACACATGTAACGCCCCGTGTACCAGTGTCGCTTACACACGTAACGCCCCCTGTACCAGTGCCACTTACACACGTAACGCCTCCTGTACCAGTGCCACTTACACACGTAACGCCCCGTGTACCAGTGCCGCTTACACGCGTAACGCCCCCTGTACCAGTGCCACTTACACACGTAACGCCTCCTGTACCAGTGCCACTTACACACGTAACGCCCCGTGTACCAGTGCCGCTTACACGCGTAACGCCCCCTGTACCAGTGCCGCTTACACACGTAACGCCCCGTGTACCAGTGCCGCTTACACGCGTAACGCCCCCTGTACCAGTGCCGCTTATAGAAGATGCAACGCCCCCTGTACCAGTGACGCTTACACACATATACACAGTGCCCCCACATTACACCCAGCACATGACATTATACACAGCCCCCCCATATTGCACCCAGCACATGACATTATACACAGCCCCCCCATATTGCACCCAGCACATGACATTATACACAGCCCTCCCATATTACACCCAGCACATGGCATTAGACACAGCCCCCCCCCATATTACACCCTACACATGACTCTATACACAGCACACATACCCCCCCTCCCCTATATTACACTCTGTACCAGCTTACATATTATTATACACAGCCCCCCCCCCCTTCCATATTACACCCAGTGCCACAGTACATAGAGCTGACCTGAGGACAGTGTGGGAGGGAACACCCAGTGAGAGCCGAGGAGCTGCTGCTGCTGGGCTGATGATACACACTGCTGAGTGTGGTGGGAGGGGCCAGCCACAGGGAAGCAAAGCCCTGCTTCAGACTAGTGATGGGAAATCTAGTTCACTTTGGTGATTAGTTCATTATGATCTAGTTCATGTAGAGATGTGCCCTGTGGGCACATCTGTGGTGCGGTCACTGGCTGGGGACAGCGCTGGGGCAGCTTGTCTGTCCCCAGCGCTGGGTGCGTAGCGGCGGCGGCGGGTGTCCGGTGCAGGGATTACCCTTTTCCCTGCACCGGACCGGAGGCTGCAGAGGGCTTTGAATGTTGGCGCCCTCCGGGAGCCAATCGCGGCTCCCGGAGCGGTGGCCAATCAGAGAGGGATGCGGCGAGCCAATCGGCGCTCGCCGCGTCATAGGCCCCGCCCCCGGCGTCTGACGTCAGACGCCGGGCGGGAGCCGAAGACACCGCGCGCGCGGAAGAGCGCGAAGAGAAAAGCAGCCGGGTCCTGGAGAAGAGGGTCGGCGCGCCGGAGCGGAGAAGAGAGTCCGGCGCGGAGAAGAAGACGGCGGATGCTGAAGAGGCCAGAAGACGTCGGGCTCCTGAAGGAAGATGTCCAGCGGCGGCTGGACGCGGAGCAGCGGAGGCGACGCCGCTGGCCAGGACGGGTCAGCGACAGAAGAGGGCACCGGAGATCCCTGGATCAGGTGAGGCCTCAGTGAGGCTACCCTCACCCCCTCGCTTTTTCCTCCCTAGACCATCAGGGACGGGCATTAGGCCCGAGGGCACAATTCGGGCACTAGGCCTGGGCGCAGATAGGAGGTTGGGGGTCATCATTGCCTTAGGTGGTTTGGGCATTAGGCCCAAGCTACCAGGAAGCGGCGCAGTAGGCGGGCACCAGGCCCGGGGGCAATTCAGGCAATAGGCCTGTGGGAACATTAGAGGGCATTAGGCCCTAGTGTATTTGGGCAGTAGGTACATATAAGGTGACCCTGGGTACAAGGCCCAGGTCACCCAACGGGCAACAAGTTAGGCGGGCGCTAGGCCCGTGGGTGAAGTCAGGCCTCTGGCCTGTGTGCAGCTAGGGGGCGCTAGGCCCAGTGAATAAGACCCCTGAGGTGAATAAAGGTGGCACTGGGCGCTAGGCCCAGGCCACCCTGAGGTATTTAGGTAGGCAGGCCTGGAGCCCACATAAGGGAAGGTACAAGAGGTGGGTAGGCCGTGCGGCGCCCACCCCCTTTCCAGCGGGTGGGATTTAAAGGGACAGCACCGTGTGATCTGGTATTCCGATATTGTGATGTATGTTGTTACCGTGCAGGGCAAAGTGTATGCGTTGTTTAAGTTGTGCATAGTTGTGTTGCACCACCCACACGAGCTAGTTTGAGGGCTCTGTTTATGTAGCTAGTGTAGCGGACGCACACTAGGGTAGTTCTTGGCCCTGCACGGCTGTTTCTCTTTGCCTCCTTATAGGGACCTGTAAGTGGAGAAGATCGGAGTGCAAGACTTGTGACGGTGAGTAGCATCCATGTACGTTTGTCCCTTGTCTGTCCCCGAGCGCCGGAGTCGGGATTGCTCACGGACGTGAGAATCCTTTTCATCACACTACGTGCGAGAGCGCGAGTGTGTGAAATCTGGGTGGCTGAGGCTTTGTGCCAGTGATGACCTTTCACCCAACCGGTGAAGGTCGCGGTCACCCCTGGGGTATCCCCTTTTCCCGTGGAGGAAGGGTTGATACCCCCTTTAAGGTAAACTATTCTCTCCTCAGCTCGGTCGTCGGTCAGCTCCGAGAGGGAATCGCCGTGTCCGGATCCGACGGAAGAGTTGCCAGGTCCGTTGAAGGTTCCGGTACCTGAAGGTGAGAGAGAGCGGCGCCTGGTGAGTACCGAAAATACACCTGCACGGCAGCAGGCACCACCGCACCGCAGCCGCACCTCTTACATTTACTCAAAAGATTAGTTCAGAAGATTAGTTCATGTAGTTCATTTAGTTCATCATTTCACTCGCTGACTCTGAGACTGAAAGGAGTGATTAGGTTTAGAACGAGTCTAGACTACTACACATAGAGTAGGTATTTCTAATACTAGCTCATTGTAGGAGTTATAATCTTTTTCAAATGATCAGATATGTTTAAAATGTCAGATTTTTTTTATTTTTAAGAAAAGCAATAAGTTATATAGCAACCTTATAGTGACATATGTAGCTCTGCAATATTAATCCCATTGTTGGTACTCCTTTTTACTTCATAATATGCAAGTGAAATACCCAAATTCAGTGTAATGTCATAAGTCACTTTTTTTCTGCTTTTAAAATACAATAATTAAAAGAAAAAAAAGTCCCTTTGCCCCAATGTAACAGACCTTAGAGAGAGATAAAGTGGAGCTGTTGTAAAGTAACCAATCAGCTTCTGTCATTTATCTTCAACAGTATATAAAGTGACAGAAGCTGATTGGTTGCTAGGGGCAACTGCTCTACTTTATGTCACTTGAAGGTTCATAGTACATATCCTCCTGTGTCTTCTGTGGAGTAATCCTACCCTACAGGATAGTATGCAGCACTCAGCACTGTGTCTTTAGCTGATTGGGAGTGTAGCTTGTCACCTAATATACTGGGGGAATGAATCATGGCTATATGCAGTTCAGCATCAGCTCCATACAATGCATATGCCTGTGCACAGCAGTGCCACACATGGTAGCTTAGAAGTACTGTACTGACTCGTATGGCTGTATGAGTCATTGAGTCAGTGAACTGATCAGTGATCTGTAATGAATCACTGAACTACTGAACTACTTGCAAGGAGAGTGACTCATGAGTCATCAGGACAATGCAGTTCACTCAGCTCCACAGAGTCCACTGACTCCATGAGCACAGCAGTGACCCCTGTGGCAGCTGAGGTAAACTGACTCATGAGTATTCAGTATACACACACACACACACACACACACACACACACACACACACACACACACACACACACACACACTCTCTCTGATTGGTTGCTATGGGCAACATCTCCACTTCTATAGAACTACCTAAGTATATGTACCATCATATTTTAATTATTTAAAGTCTGAAGGTTCATCAGACAAACATACATATCCCCCTATGTCTTGTGTAGAGTAATCAGACCCTACAGGATAGAATGCAGCACTCAGAACTGTGTCTTTGGCTGATTGGGAGTGACAGTGGGGCAGATGTATTAACCTGGAGAAGGCATAAAGAAGTGATAAACCAGTGATATGTGCAAGGTGATAAAGGCACTAGCCAATCAGCTCCAATATGTAAATGAACAGTTAGAATCTGATTGGCTGGTTCCTTTATCACCTTGCACATATCACTGGTTTATCACTTTCTTCTGCCTTCTCCAGGTTAATACATCTGCCCCAGTGTACCTTGTGATCACCTAATATGCTAGGTCAGGGGTGGCCAACCAGTCAGAGACAAAGAGTCAAGAAATCTAGTTAGGTACATCAAAGAGCCGACTTCGAGCCGAAGGCGCACTTGCAAAAAAGGGGTGTGACCTTCTGCCTGCTAGGCCACGCCCCTGGTATAAAATACATTGAAAAAGCTGGATCCAACATAAAATACAATGAAAAAGCCACTTTTACATCAAATAATTGAAAAAGCCAGATCCGCATAAATATATTGAAAAGCCAGATTAATTTAACACACTTCAGTTTCCCCATGTGTCACTCCAGCCAGCTCCCCCATGTGTATTTGGCTCCCACAGTTCTCAGTCTACGTAGTGCTGCTGCATGTCTGGCTGGAGTGCAGCGGTTTACAGATCTCTTGTGGTCACGTGAGTGTTGGGAGCCACATTTGAATGAAGAAAGAGCCGCATGTGGCTCAAGAGCCACGCGTTGGCCACCACTGTGCTAGGTGAATTAATGATGGCTATAAGCAGTTCAGTATCAGCTCCATACAATGCATATGCCTGTGCACAGCAGTGCCACACATGGTAGCTTAGAAGTACTGCACTGACTCGTATGGCTTTATGAGTCATTGAGTCAGTGAACTGATCAGTGAACTGTAATGAATCACTGAACTACTGAACTACTTGCAAGGAGAATGACTCATGAGTCGTCAGGACAATGTAACTCAATCAGCTCCACAGAGTGAGTCCACTCCATGGGGTAAATTTACTAAGATTCGTATTTTCCCGTTTCAGGTCAAAGTTCAATCACGAATGACATCGAAAGTGTAAAACTGCAACTTTTTGAATTTGTTACGATGGATTTACTAAGCTGTCGTATTCGGGTTTTTCTTTTCTTCCGATGTCGATGTCATTCGTGTTTTTTTTGTGTTTTTTACGGCAGTGATTAGCAAAACACTGCCGACTTTTTTACAATTAATCTCGGCCGGATCTGTGTGATCCGTGCTGGGGTTCTATTTTTTTTTTTTTTTAGTTAAACACTGTAAAATTTAAAAAAAAAATTGCGTGGGGTCCCCCCTCCTAAGCATAACCAGCCTCGGGCTCTTTGAGCCGATCCTGGTTGCCGAAATATGGGAAAAAAAATGACAGGGGTTCCCCCATATTTAAGCAACCAGCATCGGGCTCTGCGCCTGGTCCTGGTCCCAAAAATACGGGGGACAAAAAGAGTAGGGGTCCCCCGTATTTTTAAAACCAGCACCGGGCTCCACTAGCTGGACAGATAATGCCACAGCCGGGGGTCACTTTTATATAGTGCCCTGCGGCCGTGGCATCAAAAATCCAACTAGTCACTCCTGGCCGGGGTACCCTGGGGGAGTGGGGACCCCTTCAATCAAGGGGTCCCCCCCCAGCCACCCAAGGGCCAGGGGTGAAGCCCGAGGCTGTCCCCCCCCATCCAATGGGCTGCGGATGGGGAGGCTGATAGCCTTTGTTGTAAAAGAAAATATATTGTTTTTAGTAGCAGTACTACAAGGCCCAGCAAGCCTCCCCCGCATGCTGGTACTTGGAGAACCACAAGTACCAGCATGCGACGGAAAAACGGGCCCGCTGGTACCTGTAGTACTACTACTAAAAAAATACCCAAAAAAAGACAAGACACACACACCGTGAAAGTATAATTTTATTACATACATACATACACACATACATACATACTTACCTTAAGTTCCCACGCAGGTCGGTCCTCTTCTCCAGTAGAATCCAAGGGGTACCTGTTGAAGAAATTATACTCACGAGATCCAGGGGTCCAGGCTCCTCGGGAAATCCAGGGGTAATCCACGTACTTGAAAAAAATAACAAAACGGTGTCCCGACCACGAACTGAAAGGGGACCCATGTTTGCACATGGGTCACCTTTCCACGAATGCCAGAAACCCACTTTGACTTCTGTCTAAGTGGGTTTCTTCAGCCAATCAGGGAGCGCCACGTTGTAGCACTCTCCTGATCAGCTGTGTGCTCCTGTCCTCACTGACAGGCAGCACACGGCAGTGTTACAATGTAGCGCCTATGCGCTACATTGTAACCAATGATGGGAACTTTCTGCCCTGCGGTTGACCTAAAGTGACGTCACCGCTGAGCAGAAAGTTCCCAGCATTGGTTACAATGGAGCGCATAGGCGCAACATTGTAACACTGCCGTGTGCCGCCTGTCACTCAGTACAGGAGCACACAGCCGATCAGGAGAGTGCTACAACGTGGCACTCCCTGATTGGCTGTAGAAACCCACTTAGACATCAGTCAGATTGGGTTTCTGGCAGTCGGGAAAAGGGGATCCATGTGCAAACATGGGTCCCCTTTTAGTGCGTGGCTCGGCTCTGCGTTTTTTTTTTTTTTCAAGTACGTGGATTACACCTGGATTCCCCGAGGACCCTGGACCCCTGGATCTCGTGAGTATAATTTCTTCAACAGGTACCCCTTGGATTCTACTGGAGAAGAGGACCGACCTGCGTGGGAACATAAGGTAAGTATGTATGTATGTATGTGTGTATGTATGTAATAAAATTATACTTTCACGGTGTGTGTGTCTTGTGTTTTTTTGGGTATTTTTTTAGTAGTAGTACTACAGGTACCAGCGGGCCCGTTTTTCCGCCGCATGCTGGTACTTGTGGTTCTCCAAGTACCAGCATGCGGGGGAGGCTTGCTGGGACTTGTAGTACTGCTACTAAAAACAATATCTTTTCTTTTACAACAAAGGCTATCAGCCCCCCCATCCGCAGCCCATTGGATGGGGGGGGACAGCCTCGGGCTTCACCCCTGGCCCTTGGGTGGCTGGGGGGGGGGACCCCTTGATTGAAGGGGTCCCCACTCCCCCAGGGTACCCCGGCCAGGGGTGACTAGTTGGATTTTTGATGCCACGGCCGCAGGGCACTATATAAAAGTGACCCCCGGCTGTGGCATTATCTGTCCAGCTAGTGGAGCCCGGTGCTGGTTTTAAAAATACGGGGGACCCCTACTCTTTTTGTCCCCCGTATTTTTGGAACCAGGACCAGGCGCAGAGCCCGATGCTGGTTGCTTAAATATGGGGGAACCCCTGTCAATTTTTTCCCCATATTTCTGCAACCAGGATCGGCTCAAAGAGCCCGAGGCTGGTTATGCTTAGGAGGGGGGACCCCACGCAAATTTTTTTTTAAAAATAAGCACTTTCCCACCCCTTCCCACTGATATACATGCACGGATCTCATGGATCCGTGCATGCCTATCCAATCACGAATAAAAAAAAAAGGTCTGGTTTTTTTTAGCACTTTTTTACGAGTTGTAATTTTTCACGGCAGTGTTTGGTTTTTTTTTGCTTTGCACTTCTTAGTAAATGACCGAGATTCATACTTAAACAGCCGCGTTTTGACCGATGGTGTATTCATTCGTAATTTTTTTCTTGGACTTGCAAAAAATTACGAATGCCCTCATCACTGCCGTGATTATTGCTTAGTAAATTACCGAGATGACACTTTGATGAAAAAACGGCATCTCGGTCAAAATCGGGAGCTTAGTAAATTTCCCCCCATGTCTGAGCACAGCAGTGACCCCTGTGGCAGCAGAGATGTACTGACTCATGAGTATTGCTGAGTGAGAGCTGAATAACAACAGTGCTGCTGCTGCACCTACACAACACCCAGCAGAAGATTAAGCACAGCAGTATGCACAGAAGCCAGTAGTACCAGAAGTAGCAGCAAGTGTTTGGATATCTGGACTAATAGGACAGTGATTATATCACAGAAAGGTGAGCAGCATGACCACACATGCTCACTCACAGACACACATAGACTTTGGCTAGGCAGTGCAGATTATATTTTTTTTATTAGATCTGGATTGCTGGGCTGTGTTGTACTTTTAACTTTCATTTTACAGCATCAGATTCAGGAAGTAAAAATCAAGTGAAGTGAATGAGACAGTGAGAAGCCTAATGCAGCTGCTGGCTCTATTCTGTCTGAGTCTGTGTCTGACTCCTCCTTCCTGATGAACTAATCTTTGCCAAAGCTGTGAACTGAACGAACTAGTTCACTTTGAAGATTAGTTCATTTTGAACTAATCATTCATGAACTACCCATCACTACTTCAGACGGCATCTCACTCAGTGTGCACACAGGCTGCCTTGAAGTCTCCCGTGAAGGCCCCGCCCCCCGGCCTCTCCGGACTTGTAGCGAGAGGGGTGACAAGGTTTGCGACACACACCTACTGTCGGGGGGGGGGGGAAGCATCATGCTGCCGGCGCCGCTGCCTGTCAAACAGTGTGACAGGCACAGCAGCCGGCAGCAGCAGTAGGGGCCCAGGCGCAGCAGCGGGGATGCAAAGCAGGTAGGCGCCTCTCCAACCCTGGCGCCTACCTGCTTTGCATCCCTTTGCTGAGCGGGTGGCGCCGGGCCTGTTAGTGCTCTAGAAACTGGGTGTAAGCAGATCAACCCTCTCAGGTATTTGCTTTAGGAATCAGCAACATACAGTACCTCACAACTGTCCTGATAGTAATAGTACATTCCTAGTTTGTGGTTGTATGTATGTCCCAACTCACAGGGAGTTAGCAGGTATGCCTACTGCTCACCATGGTGAGAGGGTGCCTCGCATAAAGAGGCAGGTGCCCCTGGTCTGTGTAGCAATGTAAGGGTGTTTTAAAGCGAGGAGAGGGGTGCATGCCTCTGTCAATCCTAACATGATGCAGTTTTGTCCTCTTATCTGGACATACATTTTGTGTCATATACACATGCAGGACCTTATTCAGAAATGAACACAGATCGTTGCATATGCTGCCAAGTCTGCGGTCATCTCCTCACATGCTGGGGGCCGCCTAGCACAGGGCAAGGCCACCCAGCATGTGTGAGGCAGCCACCCAATGCATCCGCAAATAGATTGTGGATGCCTCGGAACTAAGGTTGAACCCTGGCAATGCAGCCTGGCTGTGCTGGATGCGGCCGCAATGTGTAAGGTCGCACACGTGCGCAATGGCTGGTGCATATGCACAGACCACCGGGTTGCAGCCGCTGCGTATGAATGCGCAGCTGCGTCCAGGTCTGATTAACCCCAACAGTAGTGTAAAAAAGCATAAGGCTCGATTCTATTGGCTGCAAATTACTTGTGGTCGCAAGTAAGTGTGGCTTTATGCCGCACTTATGGTAGCCCACTAGGGATACGTACCCAAATCAGCTAGATTGGGGCAATATTTGGCCACAAGGGTGCGAGTTCCGCTGCCGTTGTCGGTATATTTACACTGTTGCAAAAGCAACTGGCCTACTTCGAAGTGGATCTCACTGAATTGAGCCTGTAGAGTACAAAGAGGAAGATGTATCAAAGTTTGGATTGAGATAAAAAAGAGAGAGATAAAGTACCAACCAATCAGCTCCTGTCGTTTTTAAAACAAAGCCTGTAACATGGCAGTTAGATGGTGATTGGCTGGCACTTTATCTCCAGTAGCGGACTGGAGTATGAAGGGCAAACCAGGGCAATACAGTGGTAGAGGCACCTGCTTAGGGGTGTGGCCAGCCTCAGAGGGGAGTGGCCATCCACCACAGACACTTGGCTTACCATTAGTCTGGACCCTTTATAAATATATAGGGATCTATTCATGAAGCAGTGAAACGTGTGGAGAAGTGAGACAGTGGAGAAGTTGTCCAAGGCAACCAATCAGCTGCTAAGTATAATTTTATAGAATGCACTTTATAATTGTTACCTCAACACTGATTGGTTGCCATGGGCACCTTCTCCTCTGGCTCACTTCTCCACACTTTTCACTGCTTCATGTACAGACCCCATAGAGAGTAAATACTGCTAGTGCATGCATGATAAATGTACCATATTAATAACAGCTATGCAATGTAGAATATACACCATAGTCCTGTGCAGTATAATGTAACACATGTATAATGAAGATGCTGTAAGCATCCCGGCAGTTGGGATGCCGGCGGTAATGTGACCGATCCTGGAATCCTGCTGCCGGAATACCGACTACCGACATCCCGAAGTAAGTATGGAGTGACGGTTAGGGTTAGGGCTAGGCACTAGAGTGGGGTTAGCCCTAGCCGCAACCCCCCTGAGTCTTAGCCCTAGCCACCACCCCTGGTGTCTTTTCCCTAGCCGCCACCCCAGACGAGTTATAGTTAGACTATGGGGCAGGGGATGGGTAAAATAATTACCCCGTCCCCTGTCGGCATTCTAATTATTGGGATACCGGTGTCAGTCGTGACCGCCAGCATCCCAACTGCCGGTATAATGTATAATTCAAGTGCACAGTCTGGAGCCTGATCAATAGAGGAGGGGCTGGGCCCTCAGACAGTGGGTCCTACCAGGGGTTTCCCCTGTACCCATGTGTTGCCAGTCCGACCGTGTTTTTTTCTCTCCACTGTTTGATACATCTACCCCTAAGGGCTCAATGATGCACCATCTAAATTAACACAAAGTATAAATGAGGGCATAATTTGCCCTCATTTCCCATTTAGGTATGGTGTGAGCAGGTGACTTTCTGAAGAGGTGAATCCTTTACACATACCTTCCAACATGACGCTCTCCAGGTGGCACAAAATACTGTGTTCCTGGACTTTAAATTTATGATTGCCGGCACCTGTTTTGAACAGGTTAATGGATAAGAAAGGTGTTTCAGCACAGGTGATGGCAATCATAAATTAAGGGGGAAATCCAGGAGCAGAGTATTCTGTCCCTCCTGGAGAGGGTCATGTTGGGAGGTATGCTTTACGGTAGAATCATTTAGGGTGTGGTAGAGGAAGTTTAAATTTGTATTTAAACTTTTAGCTGATAGCATAGTTTCTCTTCCACGCTTGGCCAGGCAATTGATACTTTCCTCCCTGACCTAAAGAGGAAGTGACCGGTAGTTGTATTGTGTGATTGCCATTCAGTTCCTTCTCTAAGCAATGTGTTAGCATGCACACGGAACCATTCAACTGAGAGGGAAAACCTCAACCTAAGAGCAGGGTTGTCGCTGGTCACAGGAGTGATAAATTGCTGAGAAGCTGCATTCTATATTGTTGTTATATGCAGCAATACAGAATGCAGCTACTGACCCACCAATGAGAAATAGGCTCCACTGCATTCTATAACATTTGTGCACTATGGGGGTAATTCCAAGTTGATCGCAGCAGGAAATTTTTTTTAGCAGTTGGGCAAAACCATGTGCACTGCAGGGGAGGCAGATATGACATGTGCAGAGAGAGATAGATTTGGGTGTGGTGAGTTCAATCTGCAATCTAAATTGCAGTGTAAAAATAAAGCAGCCAGTATTTACCCTGCACAGAAACAAAATAACCCACCCAAATCTAACTCTCTCTCAACCCTGCTGCACAGCCGACGGCCAATATATCTACCGATATATTGGCGCGTCGCTGTGTGTGGCCGACCGCCCGTACACATGCTGCGGCGGCCGGCGGTGATTGACAGCTGAACTGGGTGGGCGTGTGTACACACCCGCCCAGTTCATGACGTCAGTCCCCGACGGATCGGGCAGTGTGTATGCACAGCACACTGCCCGATCCGTCCATAGATACATCTGCAGATCAATTGATCTGCAGATATATCTTTCTAGTGTGTACCCACCTTAAGAATGTACTTTTCTAAAAGTCAGGTCTGGAGCAGCACCTTCTAAGACCTTGACACTGATCTATGGTTTTCATCCTGACAAACCATGTATGAGACACACAAAATATTGATATGTTGGAGTATAGGTGAGTCAATAGGATGGAGCTGAAATGCCGACAGTGGGGAAGGCAATGGTCAAAATAGTGACCACATCATCCCTATGTTTAGCATCATCACAGAGGTCAGATAAGGATGCTAACCCTCTCCCCTAACCCTAACTTACCGCAGCCTAATCCTTACCTTCCAACCTCGCAGCCTAACCCTAACCCTCTGGTAGTGCCTAAACCTAACCCCCCCCCCTTCCCGCAGCCTACACCTAACTCTTTCCCCCCTGTAGCCCAACCCTAGCTCTCTCCAGGGGAGCCTAAACCTAACCCCCCCTTCCCGCAACCTACACCTAACCCTTTCCCCCCTGCAGCCCAACACTAACTCTCTCCAGGGGAGCCTAAACCTAACCCCCCTTCCAGCAGCCTAACACTATTTATCTCCCCCGCAGTTTAAACCTAAACCCCACCCCCTCCCGCTGCTTACCTCTCTGGGGGGCCTAGCAGTCTTTAGGGATCCTGGCTGTCGGGATGCTGGTGCTGGGATTGTGATTTAATTCAGGATGCTGGCACCAATGAGCAATGTCGGGATTCCAGCATCGGTATTTTGATTGCCGGGATCCCTACGATCAGGATCCTGACCGATTCCCAAGTCAATAGGACTCATTGGGTGAAATTCAATTGCTTGAAAAGTCGGTTGGGTGCCTGTTTTTTCCTGTCTATTGAATAGGAAAAAACAGACACCCAACTGACTTTTCAAACAATTAAATACCCCACCAGTCATTTTCATTCTCATGCCAGAGATTTGTTAATCTGTGTACTGTTAGGAGAACTATACCACAGTTCTCTATGCGCATAAAGTGCATCTCTGCCAAGTAGAGACGTTTAGATTTGTAATAGTATTTCATAGAGATATACTGACAATCATTGCCCAATCAATAGTATAATTTTCATCCTATTGTGTCACAAAAAATAACATGCAAAAGAAACAAAACATGTCTAATACATCAGCAGCGCAATCAAAAGGATTTAGAAGACTTTAGAAAATATAGTTATAGACAATCACACATAATTAAATGTTATTATCTTTTAAAAAGTATTTTATTTTATCTTCTCTACTGGTCTAGAAATTGTAGATATAGTCAAATATAATTTTTGATGTTGCTACTGATTAGCATCAACTATATGATAAAGCATTAAGATATCTTTTTAGAACATATCTATAGTTCGGCTGTTAGATTATTATGTACATGCTGTAAGGCTGTTCTAGGAAATAAAAAGCCAACCAGTGTAGTTTTATCTTTTTTCTCAACACTGACAATAATGTATTGCTCCAACAACAAATATTTATGTGCTAGCATTTGTTGGTACAGCAAGCCATTGGTTTGAAATGTTACTTTGTTTGCTATTTAATAATTAAAAGCAATTACATTTCATTTGTTGCAGCTTAGGTCAGGTTTTGCTTTCAGATGGAGAAACAATTCCAACCACAAAGTAGAGGAATAGTACATAACTAGGCACTGCCATAATATCCCTTTAATCCGGGACACCTACAAGGTACACAGGTTCTATGGCTGCATTCACATGGTTTTAATCAGCCCTAGAACCTGTGTAAATCATAGGTGATCAGGATTAAAGTGATATTATGTCAAGCCTATACTGTACATAACAGAATTGCACCAAAGGTAACGAGGCTCTTCTACAAAAATGCTGCTTTGTGGCATAATGCATGATTTATGAACAAATGGATTTACATGGACTTGCAGATCAAGATGGGGTGTTCATTTTTCATTGTCAATCTGAGCTAGAATGACAAGTGCTGAATATGGCTTTGAAATACAAATTTGCGAAAATACATTATTTAGATGTGATTTATTCACATGACAAGCAAGAACATATAGGGGGTCATTCCGAGTTGATTGTAGCTGTGGTAAATTTAGCACAGCTACGATCATCTTCCCTGACATGCGGGGGGACGCCCAGCACAGGGCTAGTCCGCCCCACATGTCAGTCGCCCCCCCCCCCCCCCGCACAAATACAAAAGCATCGCACAGCGGCGATGCTTATGTATTTGTGGAGTAACTCCCGGCCAGCGCAGCTCCTGCGGCTGGCCGGGAGTTGATCGTCGCTGCCACTGGCCGCAGCGGCTGTGTGAGATGACACGTAGCTGCCGCGGCCCGCCCCCCTTTATGGTCCGGCCACGCCTGCGTTGGCCAGACCGCGCCCCCTAAACGGCAGCTTAACGCCGCCGTCCAGCCCCCTCCCGCCCTGCGACCGCCTCTGCCTGTCAATCAGGCAGAGGTGATCGCTACTGAACGACGGCCTTCGGCTGTCCTGCATGCGCCGGCGCACTCCGGTGCATGCGCAATTCCGACCCGATCGCTGTGCTGCGATAAACTGCAGCGAGCGATCGGGTTGGAATGACCCCCAATACTTTTTGTTGTTGAAAAATGTAGATGTTATAGTTACCTTGAATTTAGGTCTTGCCACAGTAATACTTGAACTATAGGGAGGAGAAATGCCAATGAAGATTTTTTTTTGAAAATATGTTTATTGGAAAACTCACAGGTCAAAGCAACATCTGAAAATACAATACCAAACGTTGTGTAATAGACAGTCAGGAGGTGTTCCAGCTATCCCCCAAGAAGTGCAAATCAGGTCAGTATATAATGTAATACACAGAGAGGTCTATTCTTGAAGCAATGAAAAGAGTGGAGACGTGAGCCACTGGAGAAGTTGCCCATAGCAACCAATCAGCTATTAAGTAACATTTGTCAAGTTCAATCTATAAAATTATACGTAGCTGCTGATTGGTTGCCATGGGCAACTTCTCCACTGGCTCACTTCTCCACTCTTTTCACTGCTTCATAAATAGATCCCATAGTCAATAACAACAATAATGTAAACCCTATAGCAAGCAGGAAAGAGAAATGTGAGAATAAGAAATCACAGGTCCAATAACATTTAAACAAAAGAAACACCTTGGTCAGTGTTTCAAAGTTGTACCAAGATGTCAACTTGACCGCTTGTTGGGTGCATTCTCGAGTAGATAGTGTCAGAGTATATAAATAGAGGAGTCAAATCGCAAAAAAAAGTCTCAGCCCTGCCCTCAACATCTAGTGAACATTCTATCCAATCCATTTGCTTTATGAATGTAAATCTATGGAACATCAATGAAAAAGATATTTCCTTTACAGTGACACACTGGTATAATCAGGGCCTGATTAAGGGTTCCAGCCGCCCTAGGCTAATACAGAAGTGGCCGCCCCCCACCACCAAGTTTTTTGCTCATATTCAGCTAAAAATCTGTAAATAGGTGTCAAAATTTACCACAGATTCAATTATTGTTTGCGGATACAAATTGTATTTTTTTTGTTATTCTATAGGAGCATAGACTAATGACAATAATATAAAATTATACTTAAAATATAGTCATCAAACTCACCGTTTACATCAACAGTTTACATCAAAATCCTTTTTCTTGCTTTAGAAGCTTTAAATGTTTCGATTATCCCGATGGCCCTTTCAGCGTCCTGGAGTGGAATGTCTAGTGTGCATGTCAGATTCTCTGTCATCGCACAGCAGCGTAATCAGGACGGAGTGAGGAGGGGCCAGATGCAAAAGACGCTGCAGCTCAGGCAGTGCTCAGCAGCGATGATGACTGAATCAGTCATTGCTGCAATGCAGACTGTCTGCAGCAGTGAGTGGGTGAGTGGCACAGACAATTACGGTGCCAGCGTTAGGCGCAGCTGCACTGCTGCAGGATCGCACAGTAAAAAAAAGAAAAAAAGAAAGAAAGCTAATTAATCTATTGTGTCAGCGCTGCGCCCCCACAGGACCCAGTGCTTCAGGCTGCAGCCTAAACAGCCTATTGGTTGATCAGGCCCTGGATATAATAGGGGTCATTCCGAGTTGATCACTAGCTGCCGTTGTTCGCAGCACAGCGATCAGGCTAAAAATCTGCATTTCTGCGCATGCGTATGCACCGCAATGCGCCCACGCGACGTACGGGTACAAAGGCTTTTGTGGATGTGCACAGGTTCGAGCGAAGTTTTCAGTCACACTGGCGGCCGCAACAAGATTGACAGGAAGGGGGTGTTTCTGGGTGTCAACTGACCATTTTCAGGGAGTGTTTGCAAAAACAGGCGTGTCTGAAAAAACGAAGGCGTGGCTGGGCGTTCGCTGGGCGGGTGTATGACGTCAAATCCGGACACGAATAGGCTGAAGTGATCGCAAGTGCTGAGTAGGTTCAGAGCTACTCAGAAACTGCACAAACTCCTTTTGCTGCGCGTGGCTGCACAGGCGTTCGCACTTCTGCGAAGCAAAAATACACTGCCCCGTGGGCGGCGACTATGCGTTTGCACGGCTGCTAAAAACAGCTAGCAAGCGATCAACTCGGAATGACCCCCAATATCATTTTCTTAGAGGCTGCCACGATATAAGCCAAGAGCATGGCTGTGTGTTTTAAATAGTGACGCTTGAAGGAGGAGGTACAAATATCACACAATGCCTATGGCATGTTAATAGAAAATATTATGCCCAGATTCCGTTTTATGTAATTTTGGACCATTAGTCATAAATCCCAAAGCTTGTTACAGGACCACAGTCAATGCCGAAGTACGGCATCAGGTTGAGCGCAGTTAAAACACTTTGAGTCAGCGAAGACACCCTTCAATCATCTTATATCAGGAGTATAGTAAGCTCTGTGAAATAGTATATAGTGCATCTCAGCATTTGACAAGGACACCAGTTGAAAGTTGAAGTAGTGAAAGGTAAATTAGAAAGGTAGGATGGGGCCCCAGGAGCCTAAACCATTGGGTGCTATCTAGTGGACAGGTCAGTGCAAGTGATGGTATATGGGATAGTCAGGTTATATAACTTTGTATCTGAAAATATGCAAATGGGGCGCATTCTTTACACGAGGGTACCTGTCTTTAAATTGGGAGAAAGTAAGGACAGAGTAATAATCACAATCCATAAACTGCAAGACTGGATGCAACTCCTGGAGATGACAAGAATGCACCACACCCCACTATCCCCATCTTGAAAATCAGGATTAGAGTAGCTGGGTAGGAATAGAGAGTGGGAGGCAAGTAAGTGGAGCCGCTTCTGTAGAGTGCACAAAGCAAAGCAGGTGGCGGCAATGCGCAGGTTATTCAAAAGAGCAGGTGACAGTCAGCTAGGATATCCATGAACAGATTAAATTAATATGGGGCTAAACTCCTGCTAACGGGCCTGGTTCACAAAGTTACCACCCCCTCTAATTCAATCCAAAGGAGGAATGGTGCAGCTGCGTGGGAGGTGCTGCAGGGCAGCAACCACATTCATTCAGCATGAATTGTGTCAGCCAGCTGCCCAGACTGCACACTTACTCGGGAAGTGGGTGGGGACGGTCAAACCGAGGCGGTCTGGTAGCCTTACCTACTCCTCCCAGAGTTCAGGAGGGTAGGCACATGGGTACAAGTGAGGTATGACAAGATGCTTATATTGTCAAGTTTTCCAACATACTCCTAATAAAGTCCTTCTGTCACAATGGAGTCTTGTAACATACTTAAATATGGTTTGGATTTTAACTCTTTATATTTCATTGCCCCTTAAGTACATAGATTTTAGGATCAAACCTTTAAGAAACATAACCAGCTACAGTATGTAAACACAGGCAGGGCCTGATTCATGTATCCAGCTGTCCTAGAATAATACACCTGTAGCACCTCTAGCACATCCCACATTATAGTGTCTATGTCATCCCCTGGTCTGTGTCATGCCCCACACTGTGTTGCATCACCCATACTATAGTTTCCCCCACTGCCCACATCCTAGTATCTTCCCCTGTTCCTCTAGCCTTTAGCCACCAGCCCTGCTATCAAAGCAAACTGAGCTCTTGTCATCAAGTTACAACAAATGTGAAGGCCACTATGCAGTTGTGCAGTCATGGTGGGGAGCAGTGGTAAGTCCCCAAACTTACTTCAGCAGAGATAAGGACAGAAGTCTAACTGACAAACAATAAACCATAAGGGGGCATCCTCAGTGGATGATGACAATCACCCATGCCCTTTATGTTGATATTGCACATTACAATAGGACTTGATAACACTATATGCATTACAATTAAAAGCAATATAAAAGTTAAACAGCCATTATCCTAAATCATAAACATACAGTATAAACTCTGATATGTCTGTGGGACGTTGGTGACCACTCATCACTTTTGTAGCTGAAGACCATAATGTGACAGTGTGACATCATAGTACACCGTAACAGAACACATTAGTGACCAGTAGCCTGAGCATCACCTCCAGGCTGTCATCGGACCACAGGTTCACTTCCACTCCTCCTTGAATTAAATCAAATGCTGCATTTGTACTAAGCATACACACAGGTGATCGTCCACTGCTGTGTGCTCTCAGATTAGCTATGTAATGTCAGTCCCTTGTGGTTGCTCTTTCCAGTTTCTCTGGACATTGTGACAGCTTCACAGTGTCATTAGAAGGGGTCTGTGACCCAAAAAGCTCACTCTATGAGGAAGCTCCGATTAGGAGCGAAACGCGTCAGAGAAGCTGCCCTTTGGGGACCCAGTGGACTTTATCTGTTGCTGCAAATCACTGTGAAAACATGTGCACCGCTGCTGTGAGGCAGAATATCATGATGCGGAGGACGCTATATGCGGCGTCTGGAAGACGGGAGCTCGCTTGGCTAAAGGCACCTGCGGTGTGCCGGGCCCTGGAGCAGGACTCAATCCTCCGAGGTCGGAGGGACACCTCTCCTATGTCCTCAGGACCAACTACCTTGCTGGGAGCACACGAAAATCATATGTGTTGGTAAAGATCACATTAATTCTTATCCCTATTGCTTACCATTATTACTAACGGGACAATACTTACCAAACTATACGAGACTGTCCTATACAGGAATCTGGACAGTATTTCAATAATACAGATGACAGTGAAGTCCGCTCTGGATAATGTTATGTGTTTAGCTATATGATCCATCTCTTATGCCTATATAGATTTTTTTGATATGTTATTTTGGTTAATTTTGATGTATTATATTGTTTTTTATATGAGATTAGTCATTTGAAGATTAAAACTCATTATAAATAGATTTGTGCATCAAGTATATTTATGTCCTGTTGCTTCATTTTAATTAAATAGTGCAGAGGAAAAACTCTGGTTCTTTGTTTGTTCTACACTTGATTATATCAGGTGAATTTTGGCTTTATCCACAAGCCAATTATTCCTTTGCTGCTTTATATAAATATCTGAACAATTGGTGTTTAAAATATTAGAGTTACTATTGGTATGGATATATATATATATATTATTATATAGTATTATTATTATTACCCTATTACTGTTACTATTGTGCACAATTGCATACACCCGCTTTGTGTTTTAACGAGTTTTGAATTGCACTAGCACTTTAGTATTATGTACTGATTACCATTGACCCTTAAGGTCATCTTATCATTGATTGTTTTACGAGCAACTGTTTGTTGTTATTGGTTTCACAGCAACAGCGTTGCCATGGTCGCACGGCTGTCTTCCGCGACGTCACTTCCAGTATCGCTGAGGCGCCCAGGGGTGCCGGGCGGAAGCACAGATGACGCGGCCAGCCGGAGATGGTGATGTGAGTGATTGCATGCTTGTGGGGGGTAAGTGATTCTAAGTCCATTTAAACTTGTTTGCTTGTCACTGTATGTTATCCTGAAGAAGGGGAATAGGTCCCGAAACGTTGATGCCACCTTTTGCACAATTATACTTTTGAATATAAAGTCTCTGAGTGCCGCCTCGTTCATTACCGGAATATTCAGCGGAGATTTTCTCTGCTGGGGAGGGCACCTGAGCATCGTCAGTCCAGCCATGGATTTTGCAGAGTGCTGGAGCAGCTGCGAGTATATATATATATATACAGGATGGTCATAGTTCAATTTCTTTAATGCAGGTCAAAGGTGATGCCTTTTAGGTCGACGTTTCGGTCCAATTATGGGCCTTTCTCAAGACAGGCAATTCGTAATATCTACAACGTAATAAATTCAAGTCGTAAGGGTACAATATAATGAAAATACATGGTCACAAGCTCCACCATCGCCAATGCCTCCCAGGCCCCTAAAACAGAATTGACATAACCACTATAAAAGTAATTTCAAGCCACCACCTGAGAATAGACAACAGGTGCTTACCAGTCAGTCATAAAACGGGATCACATGTACCACACACATAACTGACAAAAGCCTCGGGATTAAATTCATACCTAAAATGAGAGTGGCCAAAAAGCAGGATGCAGCTGTCATATCATCTGGTAATGCCACACGATGTCGATATACTATCAAAACAATGCACAATGGAGGAACTCCTAAGTACAGCAGGCAATTATCATCATAAAAATGAAGTCAAATAAAGCCAAATACTCACAAAGTCAGTTCAACAAGGGCACCAGACAGCTGCATGTCATCCTTAGCAGCCGCTGGCTATTTATGTCCCCTGGACCGGAAGTGCTCATTAGCGCCGTTCAACAACAAACCGTATAATAAACTATTCACAATACACTACACACACAGAGGCAAGTGAAGCGTGTGGAACCCCTATAACAAGGGGATGAATAAGAAGAAATAAAATGTTTAAACAGTAACTGCCGCTGCCGCTCGGCAGGGCGCTTCCGCGTGTCATCTCCCGGAAACGGATGCGCTCCAAATACCGGAAGTGACGCGGGCTGACTGGGCGAGACGGCGGGCGGCTAAACTCAGTAAAGCAGGCTACAGCTTGCGTTCCAGTGACGCCTAGCCCTGCGTTCCACTGCACCACCAATGTATAATAAGATAAACACAGAGAGAGTAAGTCTTCAACACGCTGAGGAAATATCAGACCCACGTTGTCCCTAATACTTAGCGTTATCAATACCAACCATAAAGATACTAAATACTGAACACACTCAGTGTATTTCTAATATTACACCAAAAGAATATTAGGAAAATATGCTAATTAGGGTACAAAGTAAAATCCGAACTACCTTCTTATTTCTGTTAGGGACCTGGGAGAATAACCATCCAAGAGCAACGATCTATCTAAACATAAATAAAAAATAAATAAATAAATAAATAAATAAAAACAGACCGGACAAATAAACAGAAATTAGTAACATACAATATATACAGTGAAAAAATATTAAGTGGCCCTTATTGGAGGCATTAGAATGAGAACATACAACAAAATTGAAACCTAATGGAAGTCCCCTAAATGAAAATATTGAGGGGATTGGCCTCGTTGAGGCCCTTGGGTGCCACTGTATTCAGTTTATGAATCCAAAAGCTTTCTTTTTGTTTAAGTAATAGCAACCGATCACCCCCTTGAGCAGAGGGGGGAACCCAGTAAATAAGATGACATTTAAGGGTGGCAACCTGATGCTTGGCTGTCAAAAAATGCCGAGCCATTGGTTTATCTGTTTTACCTGATTCGAGGGCTATATGGATAGTAGACCTATGATTGGCCATGCGGTCTCTAAAAGGACGGGAGGTCATTCCAACGTAACACAGTCCACAAGGACATTTTAAGATATAAATTACAAAGTCTAATCTGCAATGCAAGTGATATTTAATGCAGATCTTCTTCCCAGTATCAGTCATCATAGTTCTACACGTGGTACACCCTCCACACGAGAAACTGCCGGGTTTCGCCTGCATAAGTTACATATGCGACATCCGGGGCTTGGGAAACATAGTGGGTCTCATCAACAATTGTTTTAAATTGGCCCCCCGGCGATATGCCATCATAGGGGCCGCTACCCCCTTAAAGGGTAAACTAGTATCAGAAGTAATAATAGGCCAATGCTTTCTGAGAGCTTTCCTAGTAGCATCAACAGAGCCATCATTACTTGATGTCTATTAGGGCGACCATTACCATTAAAGATACGAGTTGCCTTCATCAGGCACTGCGTCAGTGTAGATCTGGAGTACCCTCGTTCCAAGAAATGTGCTGTAATTTCAGTACATTGTTCATTTCTTTTGTCTGAATTCGAATTTATTCTCATGGCTCTTAAAAATTTTGAAATAGGATTACTTTGTTTTAAAGCAGGTGGATGGTGACTAGTGGCCAAAAGCGTCAGGTTGCGGTCTGTTGGTTTACGGTATAAAGTAGTATCCAATGTATTGTCTGTTTTCATGATCGTAACATCTAAAAAATTAATAGAAGTATCAGATATAGAGTGAGTTAACCGAATGGGATTATTTAATGAATTTAAATAGTGTATCATGTCAGTTTGTTCACCTTCAGTACCTGACCACAAAAGGCAGATGTCATCTATAAAGCATTTAAAAAATAAAATCTTATGCCCATATTGTGGTAGAATATAGGTGTTTTCATAATTATCCATGAAAAGATTGGCATACGAAGGGGCCAAATTAGACCCCATCGCAGTTCCTGCAATTTGCAGGAAATAATCATTTTTATAGACAAAATGGTTGCAGGTAAGGACCAATGATGTTAGTTCCAATAAAAATTCAGTGGGGAAATCTATACATGCTGAATCTGTGAGGACAGACCGTAAAACATTCAACCCCTGCTGGTGTGGTATTATAGTATACATAGAACACACATCCATCGGGACTAACAGAGTGTGCTCATTCACATTCTGAAAGTTCCTCAGATGAGTCAAAAAATCCCCAGTATCTCTGAGGTAACTGCTGGTATTAAGAACTAATGGTTGTAGAATACTATCTATGAATATAGCAATAGGTTGCAGGAGAGAACCTTCCGCAGCGATGATGGGTCGCCCTGGTGGATGAACTAAGGTTTTATGAACCTTGGGTATTGTATAGAGAATTGGGCACTTAGGATTGTTAACCGTAAGATATTTCAAAAGGTTTTCACTGAGAAATCCCTGCTCAAATCCCAACCTCAAAGTATTATCAATTCTGGCTTTTATCTGGGGCATAGGGTTAAAAGTCAATAATTGATAGGTGGAGCTGTCTGCCAACTGTCTATTGATTTCACTATCATAGTCAGTCCAATTTTGGACCACGACGGCTCCACCTTTATCCGCCGGGCGGATAACCAGGTGAGGGGACTCTCGTAATTTCTTTAGGGCCTTTCTTTCCGGGGCCGATAAGTTATCAAACATTTTCCTAGGAGGACTAACCTCCGAATATTTTTGCACCAATCTCAAAAAGTTTTTTATGCTGGAGTTGGAGGAGGGCGGATCAAAGAGGGATTTGGGTTTAAATTCAGGTTTTACTTCTTGTGCGGGTTTGCTAGCAAAAAATTCACGTAAACGGAGTGAACGCCCAAATTTATAGTGATCAATAGATCTCTTAAATGAGTTGGTCCGACAAGTAGGTACAAAAGACAAACCACGTGCTAGTAATTTCATTTCGTTCTCACTCAATTCAGTGCTAGACAGATTAAACACTGTATTTACTTGCGTCTCCGCCGACCTCGTCTCCCGGTGTTGCCCTCTCCGTGGGTGCGGTCTATGCCGCTTCTTAATACCCTTGTATGTATAGGGGGTATATTGCCTCCAGTGTCTAAAAAACGCATAGAATCTGTCGTTCCATCATTATATTCGGTGTCAGAGGTTGAGTCATCCCGCGTCACTTCCGGTATTTGGAGCGCATCCATTTCCGGGAGATGACACGCGGAAGCGCCCTGCCGAGCGGCAGTGGCGGTTACTGTTTAAACATTTTATTTCTTCTTATTCATCCCCTTGTTATAGGGGTTCCACACGCTTCACTGGCCTCTGTGTGTGTAGTGTATTGTGAATAGTTTATTATACGGTTTGTTGTTGAACGGCGCTAATGAGCACTTCCGGTCCAGGGGTCATAAATAGCCAGCAGCTGCTAAGGATGACATGCAGCTGTCTGGTGCCCTTGTTGAACTGACTTTGTGAGTATTTGGCTTTATTTGACTTCATTTTTATGATGATAATTGCCTGCTGTACTTAGGAGTTCCTCCATTGTGCATTGTTTTGATAGTATATCGACATCGTGTGGCATTACCAGATGATATGACAGCTGCATCCTGCTTTTTGGCCACTCTCATTTTAGGTATGAATTTAATCCTGAGGCCTTTGTCAGTTATGTGTGTGGTACATGTGATCCTGTTTTATGACTGATTGGGTTCATTTATTTTAGTGGTCAGCGACTATTGGACCATTCTTTCTACATTGTTATGATTCGTCCTGATTGCCCTATATATGCTTTGTTTAGGTAATTCCTTAAGTATATTGACTTGGGTGTATAGTCTATCTCACGATATTACCTTTCCATCCTTGGTAAGCACCTGTTGTCTATTCTCAGGTGGTGGCTTGACCTTACTTTTATAGTGGTTATGTCATTTCTGTTTTAGGGGCCTGGGAGGCATTGGTGATGGTGGAGCTTGTGACCATGTATTTTCATTATATTGTACCCTTACAACTTGATTTTATTACGTTGTAGACATTACGAATTGCCTGTCTTGAGAAAGGCCCATAATTGGACCGAAACGTCGACCTAAAAGGCATCACCTTTGACCTGCATTAAAGAAATTGAACTACGACCATCATGTATGGACTTATTTCTAGCGAGAGTGCACTTTCCACAGTTGTGGTAGATGCAGTGTATGTGTGTGGCCCCACAAGGTCACTGGTAGCACCCGCATTTTTTATGCTGTTGAATTGATGTGAGTGCGGGATTCTCTGCGGATATATATATATATATATATATATATTTATTTATTTATGTATATTTTACAATTTAGCACCAGGCACTGGTGGTTGTTCTAAAAAGCTAATAGAGCCAGGTAGGCTATTGTAACTATAGCTAGAACCCCCCCCCCCCCCCCTCCCTCCATGACATAGTACCTTAACCTGCAGTATAAGGAGCCTAATGGTTGGTCAGGTACTGAACACTGGTATTTTAGTCATGTTTCTACATTCCATAATAAAGATCGCCATCATGGATTCCACACCACTATCCAAAGTTTATGATAGACTCAAAGGGTTTGCAATTGTGAGGTCTACTGCATTTCAGATTTGGTATAGAATCCATAAGGTCCTGAATAGTAATTTAAAAAAATATAGCTTTTTAGTTAAATTAATTAACAAAAATAAAACAACAACAAACAAAACAAAACACTTTTTATAATTACGGCTGCTGTTTGAAGGCTCTCTTGTTTTTTAGAAGTGTATTTGAGTGTAACTTTTATTTCTGTAGCACCCTACCCATCTATAGTATGGTGTAGCTAGCTACATACTGTACTCCTTAGGGCACATATTTTGTAGGTTGTTTTACTTGCCACCTAGTCTAGGTACAGTATTTATTTATTATTATTTATTACCAGTTATTTATATAGCGCACACATATTCCGCAGCACTGTACAGAAAATATTTGCCCATTCACATCAGTCCCTGCCCCAGTGGAGCTTACAATCTATATTCCCTATCACATGTACACACAGACACATTCATGCTAGGGTTAATTTTTCTGTTGGGAGCCAATTAACCTACCAGTATATTTTTGGATTGTTGGAGGAAACCCACACAAGTACAGGGAGAATATACTAACTCCGCACAGTTAGGGCCATGGTGGGAATTGAACCCATGACCTCACTGCTATGAGTCAGTAATGCTAACCATTACACCATCTGTACTAGGTACAGTATGTCCTCTTCCATACCAGGAAGCAGAGGGACAAGTCAAGTGACTCTACGTTAGTGTCGGGGAGACAGCCATAGTGGTGCAGTTACCTTATTGATGTTAAATGAATGGGCACTAGTCACCAGACCCTCTCTTTCTGATAAAATAAACCTAACAACTCACTTTTATGGCATATTCTGTTTCCAATCTGATTCTAAGTTGCATATATTAAAAATAATGTATCATATAATTAATCACAGAGATGACTCTTGCTTAGAAGTGCTTCTTTTTTTCTTACTTTCCAAACTACTACTAGGGTCATTCAAACTACTACTAGGTTTACCAGGACCCTACTCTCACATTAGTATGGGGTATCTCATCCCATTAGCTATTGTGTCCTGCCACACCGGGTGCTCTCTAATGGAAAGTCATTAAATATACAGCTGCCAGGTTCCCCTCACACCACAAATCTATGCTACTCAGCTCTTTAGCAAGTAAGCTCATTACTGATGCTACTGTAGTCTTCAAAACAGATTGGGATTAGAAGGTCCATCTCAGTGAAGGAAAATGTTTCCTTGGTGCTCCCTTCAGAAAATAGAGAGAACTACAGTAATTAACCACAAACATACTATGTGATTCTATTTGCCATCCCATCCCTCCCTCAACACTTTTGGCTCTATGCAGCAAGCAGTCCTCCCTGAGCACTCTGCTGCTACTTATTATAGCCCTCAGTCATCATTCATTTTTAAAAGGCATCTCGCTTGCAACAATTCACACTAAAATAATATTGTAACACAAGATGTCTCTTTAAATGGTTTGCAAGGGTCGGGAGGGCATGCATCATATTTGTAAATGTATTTGTCACCAAAGCTTTTACCATTTATTTCAATAGGGTTTTTACAAATAGTTAACATGCAGGTAATACCACTGAAATGAATGGGTCATTGAAATGGAAAAGTTAATAGATATTTAAAATATCACTGGTGAAACCATGTTTTTTTTTTTTTTATTACGCCAATTTTTACAAATTTAATTTAATTCAAATTTTTAAGAAAATAGTTTTACAGATCAAAGGGGGGACATTAAATAATTTTTGGTTATTTGTACTGATTTTTATCATTTCAAAATAGATGCTATTGTCATCCAAGTTTAGTGGCTACGTGTGAGCATCCAGGTGTAATTTCATTCAAATTATTTAAATATTCTCTATTCTGATTACAACACAAAATAGTCTGCCAATATGTGAGGCCATAAGTTATTTTAATGTACTGTATTCTAGTTGTAACAGAAAATGCTCTGTTTTATAAATACATCTTTTTTACTTAAATAAAAAGCACAGTAGACATAGTCGAAGTCAGTTTCATATGAGCAATATATTCAATAGAACAAAATTCAATTTACTCATACATATAAATAAAATGTTTCTATAACTTACAAAAACATACAGTTTTAGGCTTTGAAAGGTATGACACAAAAGTACCTGCCATTCAAAACAGAGTCTCATTTAGAAAAATCAGGTGTATCCTATTTTCTCAGTGAAATATAAATTACTCTATGTGGCGTTTGATGGCTCAGTTAACGGTATTCTGAAAAAATTAAGTGACTATACAAAGATGTATATATGTAGAGCAGATGCATTGGAATATAGCGGTCAATTGGCCTATTCATGTTTAGAAGTATTAATGATTAATTCCTTGATGAAACCATGTAAAAGCTATCACTGTAATATATCTTTTCTGTCAAGGATCCAATAGCATATCCAGTAAGAAACCCGTCACACTCTCTGGAGACTTATCAATATTATTTATGGCACAAAAAGTTGGTGCATATACCTTACTCGTATGCTAAGAAGGCTATGTTATATTCCATTTCCTATTTTGTATGTAGTTGTTGTAGTTGTTCTCATACATGTACTTGTCTCTCACAATAATGTTATAACTCTTATTACATATCTTGATGTTAATTTCATGATTTTCTCAAGTTCCCTCTTAAAGCCTAGCTTTCCACTATATATAAATGATTGTTGTCTTTCGAAAACTCCAATATTCAACTTCCCATAGTCTTCTGTCTGGATAACCTCAATGAGCTTCAGTATGCTACATCACATGGTTTAAGATCCTCTATCAATTATTTATTTGCCTTCTACCCAAGTGACTGGAAACAGCAATAAATGTTGGGGTCTATCCAAGATAGCGGTTGAAGAAAACATTTTACTGGCTTAGAAATAAGATGCATTGCATCTTAGAAATAAGATACATTGCCCGCAGAAGGGAAATACCCTCTAGTGCTTTTTTTGTAACACTCGAATGTAGACTAAAATGTAGTAGCCCTGCATATCCTATGGTTTCTCACTGAGATGTTACAAGGGTAAACATTTCTAACTTACTTCTGCTTCGTGTCTTATATTTTTTGGCACATGGAACGAGCATGCTCTTTTCCTACTTTATTTACAAACATTCCTAAACCCATCTTTCATCTAAAAGGGATATTTAAGTATCCCTAAGGCCTCACTTTGAGTGAAAACTTGGTCACTAACACAATCATCTTCATTAAAAATGGTGAATCTCATCAAAAGGTCAACAGAAGGATAAAGCACAGCTTCCAATACACTGTTTCTTCTATTTGTTCTGGACATGGACACTTCTGTAAATGTGTGTTACCTGCTCTCTCCATCTTTCAAGCTCTTATTGTCCTTAGGGGACAGGCTCAATGCCAGGAAATATTTTAAGCTTCCTGTAATTCCATGCTTGAGCAGATTGAGAGAAGGCTTTAGAGATTTGGAACATCTGTTCTTAACAAATAGTTTCAATCTTTTTTCAGTGGAAAGGAGTAAGACTCACTACACGCACTTGCTAACTCTGAACCTTCCTCTCATTTCTCAATATCTGGTAATATTCTTAAAGAGAAAAAATGGGGTTTATACATAGCACATTGCTACAAGGTTTTTTAAGGGTAGTTCCATGATCTAGACTAAATTTGTGTGGCCAGTATAGACTGTGATATTTGGCCTATTTCAGACCCGATCGCACCTCTGCAAATTTGCATAGGTTTGCAATCAGATAGTTGCCACCCAGACAGAGTGAAAATCCACCCCATGCAAGTCTGCGTATGCCATGTGAAAAGTTTTGCAAACGCCGGCAAATCCGTTCGCAACTCACTCACCATCAAATGATTTTTCCAGTCTGTGTATAGCCCAGGACCTACTCCTACAGAACAAAAGAAATAGGCTGTTCAGGGCCAGAGCTGATGTCACACACCCTCCCTGAAAATGTTTAGGAAAGCTTGCGTTTTTCCTGACACTCCCATAAAGTGGCCAGTTACCACCCCCAAATGTCCGCTTCCTGTCAATCAACTTGCGTATCCCTAGTGATCAAAAAACATGCAGGATTTTTTCGCAGTTCGGCCTCGTGTGTGCACACTACAATCTTTACGTGTGCACAGTTGATCGATAATCGTCCACCTTGCGATTTCGCACAACAGTGATCAGGTCTGAATTACCCCCATTTACTCTACCAATGTTTCGAATTGTGCTGGAGTAATTTAACTCACCCTTCACCTAAAAGAAAGTCACTCAACCAATTTCCTGGTTAATGGTGCTGGACAATACTGCCTCAGACTTTGTTCCAATATAATGTGTAACTGGATCTGGGGACTGAAAAGGAGACAAAGTGGATATCATCAATTTAACGCCCATCATACCATTAGTTAACCACATGTGCTGCATGGATGATGGTGTTATCACCCTTTAAGACACCTCATACCATTTGAAAGCTGTGCCAACATAGTACAACATTGGGAAATGATGATCTGTACAGTACCATGAAGCAGTAATTAACATTGACCTTGACTTCTAAAAGAACACCTGTAACCAAACCGTGCCATGAAAATGAGATATTAGTAGTAAAAACTCTTCAACCTGACTACAGTTTCAGGCTCTGTGGTGTTTTCAGTAGACCATTCTTGATTTAATTCACTAGCTGCTCCACAGAATCAGCTGATTTACCGTTGTTGACCTGTTTAGACTTTCACTTTGAGTAGGTAGTTCCATCAACTATATCCTTTTGCTGATGATGTTTTTCCATGAGTTACAGTACATACTAACATCAAACAAGACAGAATTAATCAGGAAAGCTTTAGTATGTTAAGATGTCCTATGCTGATGGGCTGACCAATCCAATAATTTAGTAAGGTCCCTGTACAACCAATATGTGCATACACTCTTACCAATCCAACATGCCTGACCAGAGGAACTGGTAGTGATGTCATTGTCGTAGGCTCCTGTGTCCGGCATATGGGTCGGTCGGTTGGTAGCCCGTATCTGCAAGATATATTGGCACCTGCATTGCTGCACAGCTGACATGATATGTCTGTGAACAACCTTGTTCTGGTTTGCACGCGAACTGACAGCCAGGAGGGATGTAGTTAAAATGGCACCGAATGGCATAGAAATACCGATACCGGAATCCCGACCAGGGGCATAATAACGGCGACAAAATCCCATTGGAGCTTGGGATCCCAGCGTCAAAATAATGATGCCCGGAATCCCAAACCTTCTTCCAGCGGGACTCACTAGCGTCCTACCGTACAGGTGGGGGGTTAGGTTTAGGCATTAGAAGGGGGATTAGGGTGCAGGGACGCGATGGTATGCTTAGGTACCGGGGAGAGGAATTTAGTGTTAGGCACTTGGAAGGGGAAGTTAGGGTTAGGCACTAAGAGGGAAGGTTTAGGGTTAGGCCGAGGGGAGGGTTAGGGTTAAGCACCACGGGGGAGGGTTAGGGACCACTGGGGAGGGTTAGTATTAGGCACCCATATGGCAGGGTTAGGGTAAGGGGCAGAGTTGGGTTAGGGTACTTTTGGAGGGGCTGTCGGGATTCTGGTGGCCGGGATGCCGCTGTCGGGATATCATGCTGATCCCAGCCAGGATGATATATTGTTCATCGGCTGTACAAAAAATATATTCCATAGTGTGTACCCAGCCTAAGTCCCTGAAATGCTTGTCACACACATGTACTAACAATCACCCCTCTTGCTAGCCAAAATTATAGGCAATCAGTGCAGTCCTGCCTTCTTATACATGACTCTGACCATGGTATGAAATCATCTACTTTGACTTCAGTATGATTGGGGTATCTGTTTTGTCCAGATGTGTCCACTTTTTGTCCACTCCCTTATCTGTCCTATACCTTTCATGAAAACTGACTTGTATGATGGTCAGCATAGACTCTCTAACTTGCCTGATTTTGGAATAAAGAAGTGACTGTGGGGAAGTACACACTATTTTTAATTTTCTTAAGTATGAGTATTTTTGGTGGCCGTCTCCTGAGTTGAAAAATGCTGTACAAATTGGTGGACTCAAATTCAGGATCAGCATTTAATAAATTGAAAAACTGCAGCTCTGTGAAAGTAGAGTTCATAAGTACTGTATACCAGTGCCGTAAATAGGTATTTTAGTGCTGTGTGCAAGAAGCGGCATTGGCGCCCCCATGCAAGATAGGGGCAGTGCGCGCCGTAGGCGCGTGAAAACATATAGGGGCGTGGCTTCATGGGGAAGGGGCGTGGCCACAAAATAATACCAATTCATACTACGGTGCACAGTAGTCTCCATTATTCAAATTACGCTGCACAGTAGCACTACTACACCAGGTAGAGCCCCTTTTACACATTACAGCAGACAGTCCCCCTTTTTACACATTATGGCAGACAGCGTCCCCTGTTTTTACACATTACAGCAGACAGCGTCCCCTTTTTTACACATTAAGGCAGACAGCGTCCCCTTTTTTACACATTATGGCAGACAGAGTCCCCTTTTTACACATTACGGCAGACAGCGTCCCCTTTTTACACATTACGCAGACAGTGTCCCCTTTTTACACATTACGGCAGACAACGTCCCCCTTTTTACACATTACGGCAGACAATGTCCCCCTTTTTACACATTACGGCAGACAACGTCCCCTTTTTACACGTTATGGCAGACAGCGTCCCCTTTTTTACACATTATGGCAGACAGCGTCCCCCTTTTTACACATTACGGCAGACAGTGTCCCCTTTTTACACATTACGGCAGACAGCGTCCCCCTTTTTACATATTACAGCAGACAGCGTCCTCTTTTTTACACATTATGGCAGACACCGTCCTTTTTACAGATTACGGCAGACAGCATCCCCTTTTTACACATTACGGCAGGCAGCGTCCCCTTTTTTACACATTACGGCAGCCAGTCCCCCTTTTTACACATTGCGGGATACAGCGTCCCCTTTTTACACATTACAGCAGGCAGCGTCCCTTTTTTACACATTACGGCAGCCAGTCCCCCTTTTTACACATTGCGGCAGACAGCGTCCCCTTTTTACACATTACGGCAGCCAGCGCCCCCCTTTTTACACATTGCGGCAGGCAGGATTGAGAAATAAAGAGAGAGAGACAGACAGAGAGATATACTTACCATCTCTCCCTGCTGGCAGTCAGGCTCCTCGTGCTGGCAGCTCCGGATGCAGGCAGGGCCGTCTTAACAGCAGTGTGGGCCCCTGGGCACAGCAATGTACTGGGGCCCCTACCCATCCTCCAGGGGGGGGGCTATCAGCGGCAGCTTTGATGTCCTGCGGGGGTAGGGGGGTTCTATCTTCCGCACAGCATGTAGGACCTGGAGCAGTAATTTCTACTAATTACTCCTTTACTGCACAGATGGGGCAGGATGGAGAACACTAAACTGCAGAAGGAGGCTTTGGGCTGAATGAAGGGGCCCAGTACATAACCTCCAGGGTGGCAGGGAGTGTTTAATACACAGGGGAGGTGTGGATAGCGGAGTGGGCTTAATATTCATCGTTTTCTGGTCAGAGCCATCTTAACAGCAGTGTAGGCCCCTGGGCACAGCAATGCACTGGGGCCCCTACCCACCCATCAGCGGTAGGGGTGGGAAGTGCTATCAGTGGCAGCTTTGATGTCCTGCGGGTGGTAGGGGGGTTCTATCTTTCGTTCAGCATGTAGGACATGGAGAAATAATTTATGCTAATTACTCCTTTACTGCACAGATGTGGCGGGAGGGAGAACACTAAACTGTGGAAGGGGACATTGGGCTGAATGAAGGGGCCAGGGTACATGACTTCCAGGGTGGTAGGGGGTGTTTAATACGCAGAGGAGGGGTCGATAGTGGAGAGGGCTTAATATTCATAATTTTCTGGTGGGAGGGCAGTATGCTTGACTGCAGATATCTTCGGTTCCTGGAAGTAGATTTCTTAGTTTTAATGGGATAAAAATAACTAGAGAGTCCCATCTTTCAGGAGATCCTGGGGACTTGGGGATCAGAGTTCAGAAGCCAGAGCAATCCACCAATGAAAATATAAAACTGCATACCAGGCATGTGGAGCTGGAGCAGGGAGCAGCTGCTGGAAGGCTGATATCTCTGGTTCTGGGCATAGTAGAGACAAGCTGCCAGTGTTCGCTGAAAGGGGAGAGTCACGGCTTTTGGAGTATAGCATCAGAAAAACTTTAAGTCAGACAGAACCAGAGATATCTGGCTGGGAAGAACAATTAACAGGCTTGGATGGGGACCACTGCTTTCAAGTCAGATATCTCCAGTTTCCCATGGCCGATTTTAAAAAATCTGGTACCCCTGGAAAGAGGGGACCCTCAGCTATCAGCCTAGGGCCCTTTTACTCCTGGGGCCCTTGGGCAAGAGCCCATTGAGCCCATACGAAAAGACGGCCCTGGATGCAGGGGGGAAGGAGGAGGAGGGAGGGGGACTGGAGCCGCAGCAGCGCTATGTAATTGGTAGTAGCACCGCTGCAGCAGTCCCATCTCCTTCCGTATTGGCTGCCCGGCGCTGCTGTGAATGCTGGGATGGAGGAACCGCATTCCAGCATTCATAGCAGCGCCGGGCAGCCAATACGGAAGGAGAGGGGACAGCTGCAGTGGCGCTGCTACCAATTACATAGTGCTGCTGCGGCTGCAGTCCCCCTCCCTCCTCCTCCTTCTCCGCTGTCTACGGCGGCTGCTCTCTCCTCAGCGTGGCCGCGGCGCACACAGCAGAGGCGGCATGTAATGAGTCAATTTGACTCATTACATGCTGCTGGCCGTTGCGCCCTCAGGACAACTGCGCTGTGTGCCAGGCACACCTGACACACACGAAGTTACGGCCCTGCTGTATACAGTGATGCCGAGCAGTGCCGGATTTCCCACTAGGCAAGTTAGGCATGTGCCTAGGGGCGACATAGCAGGTTCCCCCCCACCACTGCCAGACACTGACCAGTCACCCCACGGCTGCTACTGACTGTCCACACCTCCCGCCGCTGCCCACAGCATGTATCCCAGTGGCAAACGCAGGATTTGCATGGAGGGGTTTCCAGAACTGGGCGGAGCCAATCACGGGGGTGCGGACTGAGGTGACCCAGTATATGCTGGGTCCATAAAACTAGTGCGTCTGTGTGTGTGTGTGTATATATATATATATATATATATATACACACACATATATCTACACACATATATATATATATATATATATATACATACACATACATATACACATATACATAGCATATTAAACATGCATATATATATATATGTACATACACACACACACACACAATACACATATATATATATACATGTATATATATATCTATCATGTGTGTGTGTGTGTGTGTGTGTGTGTGTGTGTGTGTGTGTTTATATGTATGTATGTATGTATGTATGTATATACATGTGTATATATGTATGCACATGGATATATATGTACTATAATTAAAATAAAGAAAACTTTTATTGTACTTACAAGTGCCACCAGGAAGACAGCAGGCTGCAGAGGACGCTAGACAGCCATTAATAATACTCATGCAGCTAAAAAAAAATAAAATATATTTTTTTTTTAGTGGAGGGGGGTTTCTGGGTGATCGGAAACCCCCCCTGGGTGCGCCACTGTATCCTCACTGCCCGCATCCATGTCAGTCACAGATCTCCCACCATCTGCCAATGGTCGCCCCCATGACATAGCCCCTCCAACCTGGCTGTCCACAGAAAGAAGAGGGGTGGTATAGGATTTGTAGTTTAATTTTTACTGCTCAAATTATGAGCAGTAAAAAAAAAATACAAATCCCATGATGCATTGCACAATCTAAAGATGGCTGCCACTGAAACAGGACGGCATTTGAGTTTTGTATGTGCGAGTTTTGTGTGTGTGTGTTTTGCTATATGTGGTAAAGAGGTGTGTGTGTGTGTGTGCGCGTGTGCCAGTGTGCTGGGTGGGATGGATGGCAGCTGATTTGGGACTGGTTTGGATCTGAGTTGCCTGGGACTGGTTTGGATCTTAGATGCCTGGGACTGGTTTGAATCTGAGTTGCCTGGAACTGGTTGTGTTGGCAAGTGGTGCTGGACTGCCTGAGATTTTAGCTGCTAGAGATTGAATCGATGGGAGCTACTAGGACTGGTAAGCAAGGACCATATGTGACAGGGACATGTTCTGGGCTGTGGCGGAGATGGTGTGCTGAGAGACAACACAGATGGAGATACAGTAGCTACAGAGGAAACTCAGAGTGATAGGGAATACTGATTTATATTCCTTCATATTGACAGATTCAGCTGCAAATGCCGCCATCATGCTTAAAAGTGTTGACTTGGTCCTATGAGTTCTGACCCGAACACTGGGGGTTATTCGGTAAGGATTGCAAATTCCGATTTTTAGCAGAATTTGCAATCCTTTGAATTGTGTGCAAATGGCCTCCAAACGCAGCAGCGCAAGGCCGCCCAGCATGCAGCCCACTTCCCACCCACTGCGATCATTCTGAAATTGCCATCCTGCTGAAGCCTTGTGGATGCCCCCTGCTAGCACAGCCTGGCTGTGCTGACAGCAGTCCCGCCACCATTTTTTAGTTTGGAGCGGCTGCGTGTGATGACACACAGCCACCCCGAAAACGCAGATGACACGCCACCATGCCCTGCATTAGTTTTAGTGCCGCCTCCTCAATGCTCCGTTTCCGCCTAGAAAACAAAGCGTTGCCGTCCCGCAGAGGCATTTGCAATTACTTCGGGTCGCCCTCATTAATTGTGGGCACATGGGCAGGATGGGACCTGTGCATGCGTGCGCTGGTCCTGATGCTAATTTTGCTGTCGCACCTGAATCAGCCCCTCTGTTTGGATTCTGCTCCCATGTTACCCTGACCTTGGCCTGTTATTGGATTCACTCTTTCACTTTGTCTGTCCTTTCACTGGATTTTGCTAGAGATGTGCAGCGGGCACTTTTCGTGTTTTGTGTTTTGGTTCTGATCCATGCTCGTGTTTTGGATCTGGATTGGTTTTGCCAAAACCATCCTTTCGTGTTTTGGTTTTGGTTTTGGATCTGGATGATTTTTGAAAAAACAAACAAAAAAACAGCTAAAATCACAAAATTTGGGGGTAACTTTGATCCTACGGTTCAAAATATTTTTATCTGATATTAGTCAAGCATAAAGCTCACACCAAATCAGAAAAGTAACCCGCACCAAGATAAATTAATTCAGTTTATGTTACAAGGTTGGGGTGCCTTACATGATGTGTATTTCAACCCTTATTATAAAATCTCATGTGTATATATGAGATATAGGGATAAAGGCTCATAAGGTGCTACCAACTGGTTTAAACAAGGATATAAAATCAATTCCCCGAAGGGAGGGGAAGGAGAAAAAGAAACCAGGTACAATTTAAGGTGCACTCAACCCAACCTGCAAGTTTTACTGTATTATTTTCAAAAAGTGTATGTCCACACTGTAATGTCAAATAAAGGCTCAAATGCCCATTAACTAATTAGTACTGAGAATTATTTTTGTTTGAGGGACTGAGACATGTCCTTTATTAATAATAGAGCGAAATATTAAAATCTAACAAAAAAGAAAAAGTTTGTGACAGAAATTAACAAATTGTGAATAAAGATTAAAAACAAGGCTGATGTGTCATTCCCATAATATATATCCTTAAGAATTATTCCAAATGTACATGAATGTGCATGTATTTATGCAGCACTGTACCAGTGCTAATTATAATAGAGATCTGTACTTCATGTATTAACTGGGGCTTAAATCATATGCCACAGAGGGAGATATATTATTTGGCTGTTTGAATCACAAGTTGTTACTGTACATTGCAACAGTGGTGAGTAAAATGTTACGTAGTGTTGTGATTGAAACTAGAAGAAAGACTGTTGCTAAATATATGATTCACACATTTAGATACAAATCACCATGTGGTAGAGAGAGCTAATAAGGGAAATATCTGGCTACAATAGCATTTGTAAAGTAGTGTGCAAATGCATCAATGGATATCCTATATATAGTATCAATCTTGGGTAATATGCTGCCTTATTACACTGTATTGAAATATGATTATTTAATAAATCACAACAGCATAGGATATCTATAAATCCTGTTAACGATATATATATATAAAGAGGGTAGATTAGTATTTGCTGTATCATATAGATGCACAATGATTGATAATTATGCCGCACTAGATTAGATTGTATCAAATCCGTGTCTCACAATAGCACTGTCTATACGTTCTCAGTGCTTATGATATATCGTTCTTCAAAGATCTTTTAATGTGCAAAAATGCCCTATAAATATATAGGGTACATGCAACCCACTTATTTATGCATGGCCTATATATATGGGTCTGTGATGTATAACACAAATCAGCAGTGATTATATCCCGTGCCGTATGATATTATATAGTGCCTATACAGGACATATAAACTGCCCTTGACGATCACTGATCGTGTTTAAATGTGCACATTCATATAACACTAAAAATGGCTACTGGAAGACACTGTCCCTGTGTATATATCGACACAGAGAGAAGATTTGTATATATATATATATATGCAACACTGTATATCATAAGTGTGTGATTGCAAAGAAATAACCTGTTAAATTGAATGGTTGCCAGGCATAAAAATAGCGTGGCATAAACCTCAGTGTTTAATATTAAGGTTACATTTCCTTATGGTGGTATGAAATACACACAATTTCTAGAGTAGAGAGCACGTTGTTATCTTTTATATTTAATACATTTCCCTGCTATCTCTCTTATAAAGCCTTTGAAAAATCGTGATTCACAGCATATATAAAAAGATGCTAATACAGATAGGAAACGTGATCATAAATCCCTCTGTACTTTAGGCATATTCAGCTCCTAATAGACCCTCTCAAATCTCTAATATATGCATGTTTCATTCGTATATTGGAATATTATTTAGTAATACGGGGACACAAAGCGCAAGCCTATGCGCATTTCACTCCTAATAGAGCTTCCTCAGGGCACTAATAGGGGATTTAAGCCCCAGTTAATACATGAAGTACAGATCTCTATTATAATTAGCACTGGTACAGTGCTGCATAAATACATGCACATTCATGTACATTTGGAATAATTCTTAAGGATATATATTATGGGAATGACACATCAGCGTTGTTTTTAATCTTTATTCACAATTTGTTAATTTCTGTCACAAACTTTTTCTTTTTTGTTAGATTTTAATATTTCGCTCTATTATTAATAAAGGACATGTCTCAGTCCCTCAAACAAAAATAATTCTCAGTACTAATCTTAGTTAATGGGCATTTGAGCCTTTATTTGACATTACAGTGTGGACATACACTTTTTGAAAATAATACAGTAAAACTTGCTGGTTGGGTTGAGTGCACCTTAAATTGTACCTAGTTTCTTTTTCTCCTTCCCCTCCCTTTGATCCTACGGTATTATTAACCTCAATAACATTCATTTCCACTCATTTCCAGTCTGTTCTAAACACCTCACAATATTGTTCTTAGGCCAAAAGGTTGCACCGGGGTGGCTGGATGACTAAGCTAAGCGACACAAGTGTGCGGCACAACCACCTGGCCCATCTAGGAGTGGCACTGCAGTGGCAGACAGGACGGCACTTAAAAAAAACTAGTCCACAAACAGCACATGATGCAAAGAAGCAAAAGAGGTGCAATGAGGTGGCTGTATGACTAAGCTAAGCGACACAAGTGTGCGGCACAAACACCTGGTCCATCTAAGAGTGGCACTGCAGAGGAAGACAGGATGGCAGACTTAAAAACTAGTCCCTAAACAGCACATCATGCAAAGAAGAAAAGAGGTAGCTGTATGACTAAGCTAAGCGACACAAGTGTGCGGCACAAACAACATGAGACGTGCTGGAATTTGCCCAGATGTAATACACGCACAATATTGGTGGCACAGGAGAGGGTACCCCTAAACCACACACACACGGCAAAGCCTGTAAAATTAATTTGGATAATAATAACCCTTTTATTTGGAGCTGTTATAATAATATGCAGCACAGGCGAGCATACCCCTACACCACAAAGGGCAAACCCTGTAAAAATTATTTGGATAATAACATAAGTAATGTATATAACCCTTTCTATTTGGAGTAAATAATATACAGAACAGGAGTCTACCAATGGACTTATGGCAGCAAAAGACACCACCACTGGACTGATGCAGCACAAGACAGCATCACTGGACTGGACTTATACGGCACAACCCCTGGGCTTATACGGCAGTGACAAACATTTAGGATACCACTGATTAAGCGCTGTGCGAAGATCAGGAATCAATTCACATTCATATAATCTCTTTTTCTTCAGTCCATTAGACCGGAAAAGAAAAGAGAAACATAGAACATAGTGCAGTATCTCTGGTTAAAAATTTAATGACATACAATACACATGAACATAAAATATCCTGGATAGCGATACTAAGAGTAAAATGACAGCTTGCGCTGTATAGGCATTCAAAGTAGTGGAAAACCCGACACGGATACAGGTAGTGGGTAATTACCAGAACAAGGTGGAAACTAGCGTGTATAGTTCCTTAGGTGTGCTGACATCAAGGCTCGTCCAGCTGCAGCAGGAGTTGTCTTTCTGGTGTCAGTTCAGCCCTCTTGGTCTGGCATTGATGATACCACGTCCCTCTCCGGTTGGTAAAGTCCACTGGGGCACCCACGCGTTCCGACCCTGCCTGGGTCTTTCTCAAGGTTTTGCTCCGTTTGTGAATGCCTCACTTGCATATTGGTCCGGTTTAAAAATCCCACCCTCCACTGTGATTGGTCCCGGCACAGCTGGTCTCTATACATAGTGTACCTAATTGTCTCTGACACTCGTGCGCCGGGTACCTCCTCCCTGTCACACTCCCCCCGACTGTAACCAATCAAGATAATGCAGTCCGGAATCAGTCCGGTCACGTGATCTCCACTGGCGTCACGTGATTCTCTCCTTAGGTTTTCATATGCGGAAGCTTTAGTAGTTTGTTACCATGGTCCCGTGAAGACGCGCTTATCATCACGTCATCACGTTTTTCCGTCATCAAGTTTTTCCGTAACCATGACGACCGTTTGTTTCCGTCATTACATAATTACGTCATTCCGTCTTCGGGTTTGTTATTGTCACGGCAACCATTTACTTGGTGATTCCCGTGACTTCTATGATTATCATGGAGACCAGACCCCGCATTAGATATCGGACTGTTTTATAGGAAGCTGATAGTGTAACGGATGGTGGTCAATCACTTTCTGTATGAATACAGAGATATAAAGAAAAACGGTGGTTAGAAGCAAATTCATAATTAAAAAGACAAACTTAACCACAGTTCAGGGAAAAGGGGACATCTATCTTGCTAGAGTTGAATATCACACAAACCACTTCACCTCAAAGTCTAGGTTTAACCCTCCAGGTTGGAGGGTACCCATATCATATATGAGACGCATCTCGGCTTTTGCTAATTGGGTGGAGAAATCACGTCTTCTCCATTGTCCCTGTACCCATTGTAGGCCTACAAATCGAGTGATAGCTGATATTGAACATCCATGCACCTTCTTAAAATGGTTAGAAAGTGCGTGGGTTTCCAAACCCTTTTTTATGTTTCTGATGTGTTCCCCTAGTCTAACTTTTAGCGGTCTTGAGGTCCGCCCTATGTAGACTAGGTTACATTCACATTCCACAGCATAAATCACGTTTTTTGTTGCACACGTTATAAATTGCTTAATTTCCAAGGATTTTTTATTAATCATCATTTGGCTTGTTTTACTTTGGTTTGGCATTTTAATTTCTTTACAAGCCATGCAGGATATGCATCTATAGAAACCCTTAGATTTAATTCTCGAGGGGTCTTTTACTGGTGGACATGCACTCCTTACAAGAGTGTTACCTATATTTGGTGCCT
The DNA here is from genome assembly GCF_028390025.1 of Pseudophryne corroboree. Taxonomy (NCBI): domain Eukaryota; kingdom Metazoa; phylum Chordata; class Amphibia; order Anura; family Myobatrachidae; genus Pseudophryne; species Pseudophryne corroboree. Next base: position 574,334,280 of record NC_086446.1, read on the forward strand.
TGCGGTATATACACACCGGTTTAGAGGGTAGGGCTGATCCCAGGATTGGGTCCTTTTTTAGAACTCCCCAATGTCGGGTCATGATCTTTTCAATTGACTTGTATTGATCGTTATAAGTAGTTACAAATGCCCATCCAAATTCTTTTTTGTTAGGGTCGGTATTCTTAGGGTCCCTATTTTTGTCTGCCAATAAAACCCCTCTTTCAAGCCCCTCTATTTCTGTGGTGGCTTTCTCTATCCAATTCTTATTATAACCGCAGGCCATAAAATTCTCCCGCATCTTTCCTGCCTGTCTGTGGTAAAGTTCATTCTTTGAGCAATTTCTTTTTACTCTTTTCAATTGCCCTGCAGGTATAGATCGGAGCCAGTTGGGATGGTGACAACTGGCCGCATTGATGTAACTCAAGGAGTCTGTATTTTTGGTGTATGTTTTTGTGTGTAAATTATTATCTTCCACATATATGGTGATATCTAGGAAATTGATCGTTTCTCGACTTCTAGTAAAGGAAAACTCTATGTTTAGAGTGTTATTATTCAAATATGTGGAGAACTCATCAAGAGATCTATCATCTCCCCGCCTGTTCTTTTGGCGGGGAGATGATAGATCTCTTGATGAGTTCTCCACATATTTGAATAATAACACTCTAAACATAGAGTTTTCCTTTACTAGAAGTCGAGAAACGATCAATTTCCTAGATATCACCATATATGTGGAAGATAATAATTTACACACAAAAACATACACCAAAAATACAGACTCCTTGAGTTACATCAATGCGGCCAGTTGTCACCATCCCAACTGGCTCCGATCTATACCTGCAGGGCAATTGAAAAGAGTAAAAAGAAATTGCTCAAAGAATGAACTTTACCACAGACAGGCAGGAAAGATGCGGGAGAATTTTATGGCCTGCGGTTATAATAAGAATTGGATAGAGAAAGCCACCACAGAAATAGAGGGGCTTGAAAGAGGGGTTTTATTGGCAGACAAAAATAGGGACCCTAAGAATACCGACCCTAACAAAAAAGAATTTGGATGGGCATTTGTAACTACTTATAACGATCAATACAAGTCAATTGAAAAGATCATGACCCGACATTGGGGAGTTCTAAAAAAGGACCCAATCCTGGGATCAGCCCTACCCTCTAAACCGGTGTGTATATACCGCAAGGCACCAAATATAGGTAACACTCTTGTAAGGAGTGCATGTCCACCAGTAAAAGACCCCTCGAGAATTAAATCTAAGGGTTTCTATAGATGCATGTCCTGCATGGCTTGTAAAGAAATTAAAATGCCAAACCAAAGTAAAACAAGCCAAATGATGATTAATAAAAAATCCTTGGAAATTAAGCAATTTATAACGTGTGCAACAAAAAACGTGATTTATGCTGTGGAATGTGAATGTAACCTAGTCTACATAGGGCGGACCTCAAGACCGCTAAAAGTTAGACTAGGGGAACACATCAGAAACATAAAAAAGGGTTTGGAAACCCACGCACTTTCTAACCATTTTAAGAAGGTGCATGGATGTTCAATATCAGCTATCACTCGATTTGTAGGCCTACAATGGGTACAGGGACAATGGAGAAGACGTGATATCTCCACCCAATTAGCAAAAGCCGAGATGCGTCTCATATATGATATGGGTACCCTCCAACCTGGAGGGTTAAACCTAGACTTTGAGGTGAAGTGGTTTGTGTGATATTCAACTCTAGCAAGATAGATGTCCCCTTTTCCCTGAACTGTGGTTAAGTTTGTCTTTTTAATTATGAATTTGCTTCTAACCACCGTTTTTCTTTATATCTCTGTATTCATACAGAAAGTGATTGACCACCATCCGTTACACTATCAGCTTCCTATAAAACAGTCCGATATCTAATGCGGGGTCTGGTCTCCATGATAATCATAGAAGTCACGGGAATCACCAAGTAAATGGTTGCCGTGACAATAACAAACCCGAAGACGGAATGACGTAATTATGTAATGACGGAAACAAACGGTCGTCATGGTTACGGAAAAACGTGATGACGGAAAAACGTGATGACGTGATGATAAGCGCGTCTTCACGGGACCATGGTAACAAACTACTAAAGCTTCCGCATATGAAAACCTAAGGAGAGAATCACGTGACGCCAGTGGAGATCACGTGACCGGACTGATTCCGGACTGCATTATCTTGATTGGTTACAGTCGGGGGGAGTGTGACAGGGAGGAGGTACCCGGCGCACGAGTGTCAGAGACAATTAGGTACACTATGTATAGAGACCAGCTGTGCCGGGACCAATCACAGTGGAGGGTGGGATTTTTAAACCGGACCAATATGCAAGTGAGGCATTCACAAACGGAGCAAAACCTTGAGAAAGACCCAGGCAGGGTCGGAACGCGTGGGTGCCCCAGTGGACTTTACCAACCGGAGAGGGACGTGGTATCATCAATGCCAGACCAAGAGGGCTGAACTGACACCAGAAAGACAACTCCTGCTGCAGCTGGACGAGCCTTGATGTCAGCACACCTAAGGAACTATACACGCTAGTTTCCACCTTGTTCTGGTAATTACCCACTACCTGTATCCGTGTCGGGTTTTCCACTACTTTGAATGCCTATACAGCGCAAGCTGTCATTTTACTCTTAGTATCGCTATCCAGGATATTTTATGTTCATGTGTATTGTATGTCATTAAATTTTTAACCAGAGATACTGCACTATGTTCTATGTTTCTCTTTTCTTTTCCGGTCTAATGGACTGAAGAAAAAGAGATTATATGAATGTGAATTGATTCCTGATCTTCGCACAGCGCTTAATCAGTGGTATCCTAAATGTTTGTCAATGTCTATGCAATTTGAGGGTGGAGAAACCTCGTTAGGAATACCCGTATTAGCAGCTGTAGACAGCGCACAGATATCCAACCAATTTGTGGTTTTTCTATTGGCTTTATACGGCAGTACCTCTGGTAAAATAAAGCCAGATTGTGCAGAGGCATCCAAATTGCCTCTTTTTCCTGCCAGTATACATACGGAATGTCTGACATGCCTACCTGGATGCTGTCACTCATATAATCCTCCACCATTCTTTCAATGGTGACAGAATCATATGCAGTGACAGTAGACATGTCAGTAATCGTTGGCAGGACCTTCAGTCTGGACCAGATGTCAGCACTCGCTCCTGACTACTCGGCATCACTGCCAGTGGGTGGGCTAGGAAATGTTATCCTTTTCCTCGCAGCCCCAGTTGTGGGAGAAAATGAAGGAGGAGCTGTTGACGGGTCACGTTCCACCTGAGTTGACAATTTTCTCACTAGCAGGTCTTTGAACCTCTGCAGACTTGTGTCTGCTGGAAAGAGAGATACAACGTAAGCTTTAAACCTAGGATCGAACACAGTGGCCAAAATGTAGTGCTCTGATTTCAACAAATTGACCACCCTTGAATCCTAGCAAAGCGAATGAAGGGCTCCATCCACAAGTCTCACATACTTAACGGAATAGCTCCGTCTTAGCTCCTCCTTCATTTTTCTCCAGCTGCTTCTGCAAAAGCCTGATGAGGGGAATGACCTGACTCAAGCTGGCAGTATCTGAACTGACTTCCCGTGTGGCAAGTTCGAAGGGTTGGAGAACCTTGCACATGATGGAAATAATTTTCAAAGCGCTTGAGTCAGGTGCATTCCCCCTCCTTTGCTTATATCATAGGTGGATGTATAGGCTTGAATGGCATTTGCTGCTCCTCCATCCTCTGAAGCATATAGAGGGTTGAATTCCACCTCTTTACCACCTCTTGCTTCAGGTGATTGCAGGGCAGGTTCAGGAGTGTTTGCTGGTGCTCCAGTCTTCGGCACACAGTGGCTGAATGTCGAAAGTGGCCCACAATTTTTCAGCCACTGCCAGCATCTCCTGCATGCCCCTGTCATTTTTCTAAAATTTCTGCACCACCAAATTAATTGTATGTGCAAAACATGGGATGTGCTGGAATTTGCCCAGATTTAATACACAAACAATATTGGTGGCATTGTCCGATATCACAAATTCCCTGGAGAGTCTAAGTGGGGTAAGCCATTGTGCAATGATGTCCCTCAGTTTCCGTAAGAGGTTGTCAGCGGTGTGCCTCTTATGGAAAGTGTAGACTGCCTAGGAACGAGTTGTCATTTGATAGATGCTGCTACTGGTGCCGCTGCTGTTGTTGTTGCTGCGGGAGGCCATACATCTACCCAGTGGGCTGTCACAGTCATATAGTCCTTACTCTGCCCTGCTCCACTTGTCAACATGTCCGTGGTTAAGTGGACAGCCGGTACAACTGCATGTTTTAGGACACTGAGGACACTTTTTCTGACGTCTGTGTACATTCTTGGTATCGCCTGCCTAGTGAAGTGGAATCTAGATGGGATTTGGTACCGGGGACACACTACCTCCATCAATTCTCAAGTCATCACTTGAACTTCATTTAATCAATTCCATCAATTCATCAAGTCCCACTGAACTTATGGTGGATACCGGATGCACATCTAACACCAACATAGCTGTCAAGGCCTCAGTTATCCGCTTTGCAACAGGATGACTGCTGTCATATTTCATCTTCCTCGCAAAGGACTGTTGGACAGTCAATTGCTTTGTTGAAGTAGTACAAGTGATCTTCCAACTTCCCCTCTGGGATGACAATCAACTCCCAGCAGCAACAACAGCAGCAGCAGTAGGCATAACACGCAAGGATCCTCCGGAGGAATTCCGGTTAGGAGAGGACTCCTCAGTCTTGCTAGTGATATGGCCTGCAGGACTACTGATGTTCCTGACTGAGAAGGAAGTTGACGTTGAGGGAGTTGGTGGTGTGGCTTGCAGGAGCTTGGGTATTAGAGAAAGAAGGAATTTAGGTGTCGGTGGACTGCTTACACTCTTACCCAAAGTTTCTGAACTTGACAATGACTTCTGATGAATGCACAGCAGGTGACATACAAGGGTGGATGCTCCTAGGTGGTTAACGTCCTTACCCCTACTTATTACGGATTGACAGAGGCAACACATGGCTTGACACCTGTTGTCCGGATTTGTGGAGAAATAATTCCACACCAAAGAGGTATCTTTTTTTGTATTTTGCCCCGGCATCACAATGGGCTTATTCATCCCATGGACAACAACTGTCTCCCCCGGTGCCTGGTTTAATTAAACCACATTTACCATCAGAATCCTCATCGTCAACTTCCTCCTCAGCGCCAACAACACCCATATACTCATCCTAGTGTACTTCAACAGTGACATCTTCAATTTGAATATCAGAAACTGGACTGTGGGTGCTACTTCCAGCACTTGCAGAGGACATGCAAATGGTGGAAGGAGCTACCTCTTCCCGTCCAATGTTGGGAAGGTCAGGCACTGCAACCGCAGACACACTTGGACTCTCCTTGGGGATTTGTGATACCATCTTAGAATGCACATTTCTTTGCTGTGCTTTTGCCAGCTTAACTCTTATCATTTTTCTAGCGGGAGGATGAGGTCTTCCATCATCATGTGAAGCTGGACCACTAGTCATGAACATAGGCCCGGGCCTTAGCCGTTCCCTGCCACTCCGTGTCATAAATGGCATATAGGCAAGTTTACGTTTCTCCTCAGACCATTTAAATATATTTTTTTGGGTCTTTTTACTGAACTTTGGCTTTTTGGATTTTACCTGCCCTCTACTCACAGCCTTGGCAGATGACATTGATGGCATTTCATCATCTATGTCATGACTAGTGGCATCAGTTTCAGCACAAGCGGAAGTGGTTCTTAATCTTTCCCTATATTATCCTCCAAATTTTTGTTCTCCATTATTTTTCTGGAGTTATATAACACAATATGCGGCAAAGGAGAGCATATTATTTGGATTAAATATTAATAACCTTTTTATTTGGAGTAAATAATATACAGCACAGGACAGTACCACTGGATTTATACGGCAGTACCACTGGACTGGATTTATACATCAGTACTGGACTGGATTTATATGGCAGGATCACTGGACTTATACTGCAGTATCACTGGAATTATGCGGCAGTACCACTGGATTTATATGGCAATACCACTGGATTTATACTGGAATTATACTGCAGTATAACTGGATTTATACGGCAATATCACTGGAATAATACGTCAGTATCACTGGAATTATACAGCAGTATCACTGGAATTATACGGCAGTACCACTGGACTGGATTTATATGGCAGTGTCACTGGACTTATACATAAGTACAACTGTAATTATATGGCAATGTCACTGGAATTATATAGCAGTATCACTGGACTTATTCACCAGTACCACTGAAGTAATACGGCAGTATCACTGGATTTATACGGCAGTATCACTGGAGTTATACGGCAGTATCACTGGAATTATGTGGCAGTACCACTGCACTTATACGCAGCACCACTCGACTGGATTTATACGGCAGTATCATTGAACTTATACGCCAGTACCACTGGACTGGATTAATACGGCAGTACCACTGGAGTCATACGGCAGTATCACTGGACTTATACGTCAGTACCACTGGAAATATACAGCAGTATCACTGGATTTATACGCCAGTATCACTGGAATTTTACAGCAGTACCACTGGAATTTTACAGCAGTACCACTGGACTTATACGCCAGTACCACTGGACTTATACGCCAGTACCACTGGACTTATATGCCAGTATCACTGGACTTATACGCCAGTATCACTGGACTTATACGCCAGTACCACTGGACTTATACGCCAGTACCACTGGACTTATACGGCAGTACCACTGGATTTATACGGCAGTACCACTGGATTTATACAGCAGTACCACTGGACTGGATTCATACGGCAGTATCACTGGATTTGTAAGCCAGTACCACTGGATTTATATGGCAGTATCACTGGATTTATATGGCAGTATCACTGGATGTATACAGCAGTAACACTGGGCTGGATTTATACGGCAGTATCACAGGAATTATACAGCAGTACCACTGGATTTTTATGCCAGTACCACTGTAATTATATGGCAGTATCACTAGAATTTTACAGCAGTACCACTGGATTTATACGCCAGTACCACTGGACTTATACGCCAGTACCACTGGACTTATACGGCAGTACCACTGGACTTATACGGCAGTACCACTGGACTTATACGGCAGTACCACTGGATTTATACGGCAGTACCACTGGATTTATACGGCAGTACCACTGGACTGGATTCATACGGCAGTATCCCTGGATTTGTAAGGCAGTACCACTGGAATTATATGGTAGTATATCACTGGATTTATATGGCAGTATCACTGGATGTATACGGCACTAACACTGGACTGATTTTATATGGCAGTATCACTGGAATTATACGGCAGTACCACTGGATTTATATGCCAGTACCACTAGAATTATACGGCAGTATCACTGGAATTAAACAGCAGTATCACTGGAAATATTCGGCAGTACCGCTGGATTTATACGGCAGTACCACTGGACTTATACGGAAGTACCACTGGACTTATACGGAAGTACCACTGGACTGGATTTATACGGCAACATCACTGGACTTATACACCAGTAGTACTGGAATTATACGGCAGTATCACTGGACTTTTATGGCAGTATCACTGGAATTATACGGCAGTACCACTGGACTTATACGGCAGTACCACTGGACTGGATTTATACAGCAGTATCATTGGACTTATACGCCAGTACCACTGGACGGGATTTATATGGCAGTACCACTGGATTTTTACGGCAGTTCCATTGGAATTATACAGCAGTATCAGTGGAATTATATGGCAGTACCACTGGATTTATACGCTAGTACCACTGGAATTACACAGCAGTATCACTGGATTTATACACCAGTATCACTGGAATTATACGGCAGTATCACTGGAATTATACAGCAGTATAACTGGAATTATACCGCAGTATCATTGGAGTTATATGGCAGTATCACTGAAATTATATGGCCGTACCACTGGACATATACAGCAGTATCACTGGACATATACAGCAGTATCCCTGGACTGGATTTATATGCCAGTACCAGTGGATTTATATGGCAGTATCACTGGACATATACGGCAGTACCACTGGACATATACATCAGCACAGGGACACCACCACTGGACTGATGCACGACAACACAGCACCACTGCAATGGACTGGACTTATACAGCAGCACTGGACACCACCCCTGTGACTGGAATGATGCAGCACAGGACACCACCACTGTGACTGGAATGATGCAGCACAGGACACCACCACTGTGACTGGACTGATGCAGCACAAGACACTACTACTGTACTGATGCAGGACAACACAGCTCCACTGCACTGGACTTATACAGCTATACTGGACATATGGCAGCAGAGGACATCACCACTGTGACTGACTGATGCAGCATAAGACACTAAACTGGACTGAGCAGTACAAGACAGCACTAGAATCGCCACGCCACTTTGCCTCCCGCACAGACACTGAGGACGGAGGCACATCCTCTCGCTACACTCTCCAGGACTGGAGTGAAAATGGCAGTGACGCGCGGCTCCTTATATGGAATCCAAAACCTGCAAGAATCCAACAGCGGGATGATGACGTTTTGCCTCGTTCTGGTTTCCGAGTCTGGCAGGAAAACCCAAGCCAGGCTCGGATTCGGGCTCGGGTACTGTAGTCCGGTAGGGTTAGGGTCTCAGGGAACTGAACCCGCTCATCTTTAGATTTTGCTTTGCCTGTGTCTGTCCTGACATCAGTGTGTTAATTGGACTATGCCTTGCTTATAACCTGCCAATGACTTCAGATTGTTACATGATTCTCCTAATGCTCGATTCCTGCCTATGACCTGCTCTTGATTGCTTCTTGCCCCATCCTTTGATCATGTGCTTTACTACACACTGCATTTCTGTCATCTTCATACCTGTTCTTTCTGTTTCCATCACCAATGCATCTATTCCTGTACTAAGGTATTGCCCTAAGATATGTCACATTTAATAAACACATTCACACACATCACTTACTGCTGAAAAGGCCTTTTTAAGGAAAATCAAAAAGTTTTCCTCTATGATTACTTTCAATTCTTCTTACAGCTACTGTACTTGCTTTTCAGTAAAACATTTTACTAAAGCAGTTCGGCTCATTCTCCAATGTACAAAGGTTTGTCGGAAATGCTGTTTGTTATGACATGCTCCTAATTTTGCCCAAATGCTTATGGCAAATACATTGAATACAAAAAGATGTTTTCAGAAAACTATGCTATAACATACATGCAATACATCTAAAGGCATTATTGTTATTACAGAACCACCCTTTTCTACAGTGCATCATTCCCTATCACAGAAATATACATACATACCCACACGTGTATGTGTTTATCACTGTTGGACTGGGGCATTGAAGGGCCCTCCAGGGGAATGTATTAATAGGGGCCCATGCTTAAAGGTTATGGCCAATTACCATAGAGGGTGTGGCTAGCCCCCGCAAAGGCCTGCCATTGCACAAATAAAATAAAAATAATTAATTAATTACAATCTATTAAAATCTTCTGTCAGTGGCCAGTACAGCCACACAGCATACCTTTTTCCGAGTCAGTGGTTTTGGCTCAGCAGGACACTGGGCACCTCATGATCACAAAGAAGAGTAGGCCCAGTCTGCCTTCACTGTGTTTGGCTGCCGCTTCTGGTGTGGCAGTACATATGTGATAGGGCCTAATTCAGCATACAACTCATTCCACTAACTTGCGAGGTGCTGTCCGGCACAGGTAAAGGCCATCCTGCATCCCGGGGACCCCTTGCCACCTTGTTGAAATGTGAGCATTCACATATTAAGGGTAACCCTCTATAGACTGCGTACCGCCATGCTTTGGGTCGCAGCGGCTGTGTTTACATCGGGCAAGCTTCCACAGACTGCCCCGCAAATGGTCCAGACATACTTCTGTTGCGTTCCATACTGAGGAGGCATGGAGACAGTATGCAGTACATGGAGGACATGTGAAGTCATCCACTGCTCCACAGTTTGTTCTACAGTATGCTTCAGCAGCTGATCTCATGCCTGTCCAAGTGGGTGGGGAGTGGTTTTGGGTGGAGTTTAGGTGAGCAGGGTCTCGGACGACAGCTGATTGCTGGTAAAAGTAAAACAAATTGCTGTCTACAGCAGGATAGCAAGGGTGAGCAGATCCTATGGGCCTATTTTGAAGGAGGGCCTGGAGCCAGGGACATTGAGATATCCACAGGGCCCAAGTACTGAGTGATTGTGTCCAAAATTCTATAGACTTTGCCATGCCACCACCAAAAAAATAAAAAATTAAAACTCTGCAAATGGGAACATTACCCCCCCTTCCCCCTCAGCAGATAATAATAATTAATAATAATAATTTTATTTATATAGCGCTCTTTCTCCAATAGGACTCAAGGCGCTTAACAGATACATAGCATAATATAGTACAGTAAATAATGAAGTACATTTTCATAAAATACAGAAGCATGAAGATACTAAAAGGGACATTATGGAAATGCTTGAGTAAACAGAAAAGTCTTGAGTCTTCTTTTGAAGGATTCTATAGTTGGGGCCTCTCGCACTGTGCGGGGAAGTGAGTTCCATAGAGTCGGAGCCGCATGACTAAAAGCTCGACCCCCAGATGAATTACGGTAGATTATAGGTACTGCTAAAAGTCCTTCATCTACAGATCGCAGTAATCGAGTGGGGCAGTATGGGGTCAGAAGCTGTTTCAGGTACCTTGGGCCTTGGTCATGTAATGCTTTGAAACTCAGTAAGCCAATCTTGAAGATGATTCGCCATCGTACAGGCAGCCAGTGAAGGGAGTAGAGGATGGGTGTTATGTGGCTAGAACGGGGCTGGTTGGTTAATTGCCTGGCAGCTGTGTTTTACACCAGCTGTAAGCGCTGCAATTCTTTTGCTGGTAGACCAAGGTAGAGGGCATTACAGTAGTCTAAACGAGATGATACAAATGCATGTATGACTTTTGGCATATCATCTGAGGGAATTAAGTGCTTGATTCTGGCTATGTTCCTCAGGTGAAAGAATGAGGATTTGATTGTGGCTGATATCTGCTGTTTAAGTGTCAAGCCACCATCCAGGACAACGCCAAGATTCCGCACACGATCACTGGTCTGTAATTCTGAATCCCCGAGTGTAAGTCCAGTTGGTTGGCTATGCTGCAGTCTTGTCCTTTGATGTTGCGGTCGTATCATAAGGACCTCTGTTTTATCCGGGTTCAGTCGCAGCCAACTGGTGCTCATCCACTCCTGTAGTTCAGCTAGACAGCCATTTAGGGTTGCTATTGGGTTATCAGTGCCCGGAGCAAAGGACAAGTACAGTTGTGTATCATCTGCATAGCAGTGGTAGACCAGGCCATGGCGCCTGATTATTTCGCCCAATGGGAGCATGTATACTGCAAAAAGCATGGGGGATAGTATAGAACCTTGTGGGACACCACATGGCAATGGCACTGGTGGTGATGAGTATAATCCAGATGATACTCTCTGTGACCTGCCTGTGAGAAATGATTTGAACCAGCTTAGGACTGTGCCATCCAGATGACAGAAATGTATCAGTCGCTCAATCAGAAGCCCATGGTCCACGGTATCAAATGCTGTCGAGAGATCCAGAAGGATTAATATTGAACAGTCACCTCTGTCTTTTGCCATCAGAAGATCATTTAACACACACACACACACACACACACACACGCACACACACACACACACACACACACACACACACACACACACACACACACCAGGGCTGTTTCAGTGTTATGTCTTCTCCTGAATCCTGATTGAAATGGATCATAAATATCATGGGTTGTCAGGTGGGTTTCCAGTTGATTTGCAACAACTTTCTCAATAACCTTTCCTAGGAAAGGAAGGTTTGATACCGGTCTGTAGTTGGTCATGCAGTCGGGATCTAAATTAGGTTTTTTAAGAAGCGGTCTAACAATTGCTTCCTTTAGGGGTCCAGGAAAAATGCCTGTCTGCAAAGAGCATTGAACAATTTTTGTAAAGACAGGACCAATTATAGCCATACAACCTATTAGAAGCTTGGTTGAGGCTGGGTCCAGATCACAGGTGGTGGGACGCAAAATCCGAGCAATTTCAGCAGTGTCCTTTACATCCACTGGATCAAAGCTGGTCCATGAAGGCAGGTAGCTTATATTGGCAGGCTTTTTAGTTTGACACTCCTTTGATGGCACTGTGGAGATTCCAGCCCGGATGGTGGATATTTTATCTGCAAAGAAGTTTGCAAACTCGTTGCATCTTGCCTGGGAGAGGGTCTCATCAGTCTGCAGACATGCTGGCTTGCAAAGCATCTCCACTGTGCGGAAAAGTTGAGCTGGCCTATTGTTTGCTGCTGTGATCTCATTTGACAGAACTGTGCTTTCTGTCGATTGATATTCTTCGTTATGCTTTATTAGTTTTATTTTGTCATCCACTAGGTTAGTCTTCCTCCATCGTCTTTCTAGTCTACGCCCCCTTTTCTTGAGCTCACTAACACTGTTGTCGAACCATGGAGCTTGACGTTGTGGTTTACGAGGTCTTAAACGCACAGGGGCGATAATATCAATTGCAGCCATAACATCCCTATTATAATAACGGACTAGGGAACAGGGATCTTCACAGGCACCCAGTATAGCAGAGAGATCCAGATTTGCTGCAAGAGCCTGGGGAGTCATACCCCTCCTTGGACGATACCTGGTCAACTCCACGGGCAGAGATCTTAATTGAGGGGTTGCAACTGAGAACCAGAGGGAGTAGTGGTCTGACCAGATGACTGGGTTTATTTTTAGGTCAGTGACTTCTAATCCAATCTGAAAGACAAGGTCGAGAGTATGACCACTTTTATGTGTGGCAGAGGGAATGACCTGTGTGAAGCCCAGACCATTCATTGTGCACAGGAGGTCTTGGCCAAGGCGTGAGAGCTCATCATCCACCCATGCATTGAACATGGGCCCTAGCCAGGCTCCCCAACAGGTATGGGCCGAGGTAATTATAACCCACCTCTCAGCACCACTGTCCAAGCTATAACAAAAAAATGAAGGGAGCTGGATAGGGAATTCTGTGGCGCTTAATGTATTTAAAAAGACATCTATAACAAAATGTACAAAAAATATCGGCTTTGTTATAACTAAACATATTTTTTTTTCTATTTGGATATTGTTAAATATCTGAAAAGGAAAAACAAGATATCAATCAGAATTTGGTTAATCCTCCTATGCTCTGGGCATAACTGGCTTTAGAATTCTAATCAGGCAGTTTTGTTGTCAGATTTGTCAAGTTTCTAGTCAGAATTCTAAAGCCAGCAATGCATTCAGTACAGGAGTTTCCACAGAACTTTGATTAATAGCCACTTTGAGATATTAAACAATGACCACATTAAAAAATATTGTTTAGCTGTTATAAAGCTGTTATTATTTTTTCTATAGTCGTTCCTTAAGGTCCACGTCTTCTGCGGAAAACAATGGTAATTATAAATGCCATTACTCTTACTTTGGTTTAGTTATACTTTTACGCAAGAAAAATGTTTTCTTTTATAAATTAAATATTAAGTTATGTTTTCTATAACTGAAATACTGAGTAGCTGATTCAGAGTTGCGAGTAAAGCAAAAAAAGTACTTTTGCACCTGTACAAACCATATTGCAGTGCAAAAGGTGGAAATAATCTTTATTTTGTTTTATTGCATGCAGGGTAAATATTGTCTGCTTTTGATCAGGGCTGGGGCATTAGCATGACATCATCTCCTAGTGATTCAGCTATTACAGCGAGGCCAGCACCAAGTACTGTTAGGAGGTCTTGCAATGAGTCATACACGTAAGCAGGTTAGACCTGTGGGCCGCTAGCGTGTTGATTTAATATGATTGCACCTGGGGTTGGAGGATCTAAGTAGAGCTCAAACTTTACTTTATTTAGGTGCCATGTCTTTGTGGCACTGCATCTACCCATATCTCCAAAATGTGGAATTTTTGAGGGATAGTTTTGTGGAGGTTTCTACCTCCCTATTCAGGCTGACGTGTGAGTGAGGACTCTTCAAATATTGCATTCTGCGTACAAATTTCTGAAGATTTGGGAGAAAGCACAAAAGGAGATACTATTGCCCTGAAGCACAAACAGAATATCACAACATCTACCATCGGTTACTCATAATCACATGGAAATTCATGCTGCTGAAGCCGGTGATGCTGCCTCCAAGGTCGCAGCACCTGGCTTCAGCACGCCCAGAAAAAGAGGCTTACACACTTACTGTATGTATTCTGCAACTCTAGCTGTCGCTGTCGTCAATTGCATTTGGGGCACTTCCCCAGATCTGCACATCATGCATAGTGCAGCTTGTTTCCTTAATTCTGCTTTTGACCTTGATGTTTGGATAATTTGTTCTGTTTTTTTTTTTTTTTTTTTTTGGCCTATATTACTCCACTATATTTATCTTCTAAACAGGACAACTGACTGATGGTAAATTATCCATTGATTCTTTCAGCTTTCCGCTATTAATAATTATTCATTTAGTTAGTAATGTTCTCACATCTTGTACATCTTTGGTTTCAGACTGGATAGTGTGATGGAAGTGTGGTCTTTTAATCTAATAGTATTCCTCTGCAGGTTTGGCACTGTAAAAACAATAATGTGGCCATTGGCTCAGGAGACGGTAATGTTGTAGTGGGACGTAAAAGTCTTGAGCTTTGGAGGTGTTGTAGGTAGACATCTGATGAGGCTCATCTTTACAGGCCAGATGGAGTACACCTAAATGCAGATGGGGTGTTCTTTTTTGTTAAAGACTTGGCTTCTGGGTTTTAGGTTTATGTAGGTTTTCAGTAATGTGGAGGTAGCGGTTCCTTATTGGAACCTTTGTTGGTGGCAAAGAATGGTAGCAGTGGCTATATTGATGTAAGTCTTGAGGTGCTCTCCCTGCCAATACATGGGTTAGCTTGAATCTAACTTATGGGGGCCAGTCAGTGTCACCACCAGTTCAGCTAGCCTTCTTGTGAATAGTTGGGAGTGGATTTTAGAAGTTGTTGGTGATGTGCTGGTAGTTAGCTCCATCTAGGCATTGAGTTGATGATGAATATCCGGCAGTTGGCTTCCATCTAGGTCTTGATGAGTTATGTCATGGGCTGGCAGTTGGCTGCTACATAGCCTATTTGACCAAGCAGACAGTCTGCATGGGCCATTCTTTCTCCATCACCTTACATTCACCTCCTTTTTCCTAAATAAATCAAGCTGACTCTTTTCTTTTTCTAATATGTGTCACAGATATGTTCATCTGCCGAACCGAACTAGAGGTCTTGGCTGGAGCGTAGTTAGAGGTAGTTGGAGATAAACTGGGAGGTCTAATACAGTTCTTATTAATACGTAAGTAGAGACGTATCAGTACAGAGTAGCATTGGTGGAATAGGACTGATCCGAATAATTCTGCAAACAGCAGGGACACAGGCATGACAGTCCTAGGTGGGAGAGATACTAGACAAAAGGACTGAACCAGAAAGTACTGGACCTTGGAATTGAACTGGAAGGCACTGGACTCTGGGACTGAACTGGAAGACTCTGAACAACGAGATTGAACCGGAACATACTGGAGCCAGAATTATACTGGAATGCACTTGACACTGGAGATATAATGGAAGACTCTGTATACCGGAATGGATCCAGAATGTATGAAGCCGGAAATGAACTGGAATGGACTGGGCATCGGGATTGAACCAGAATGTACTGGACACCGGGATTGAATTGGAATGTAATGGAGTCAGTAGCAATGAAGATACCCATTGCACTGAAACTAAGGGGGTCATTCCGGGTTGATTGCTAGCTGCCGTTGTTCGCTGCGTAACGATCAGTGAAAAAATGGCTAATTTGGGCATGCGTATGCACCGCAATGCGCACGCGCGTCGTATGGGTACAAAGTCCTTTGTGGTTTTGCACTGGTTCTAGCGACAATTCCAATCGCACAGCCGAACGCAAGGAGATTGACAGGAAGTGGGAGTTTCTGGGTGACAAATGACCATTTTCTGGGAGTGTTTGGAAAAACGCAGGCGTGGCCGGGCGTTTGCTGGGTGGGTATCTGACGTCATTTCCATGTCACTCGTCGCAGCAATCATCGCTCAGAATAAGTAACTGCAGGGCTGTTCTTGTTCTGCACAAAATGTGTTTGCTGCAGCGCGGCTGCACAGGTGTTCGCACTTCTGCAAAGCGAAAATACACTCCCCCGTGGGCGGCGAATATGCATTTGAACAGCTGCTAAAAGTAGCTAGCAACCGATCAACTCGGAATGAGGGCCCAAGTCTCTATGCTTGAAGTAGTAACCGCAGGTCATCACAAGTGCCGAAGACAACATTGCACTGGCGTATGCTGTATGCAGGGAAGATCCTGTTCCTTAGTGATTGGCTGAGATCACTTCTGGGAAGAGTCCTGAATACTCAATTTGCGATTCAGCAACCAGCCAACCTACTCCAACATGGCAGCGCCCATCGCGCCGCTCATGGATGCTGGGATCCCAGCTGAAAGAGAAGGAGCCAGTGATGCTGCGACCGGGACAGAGCAGCAAAAAAATACAATTGCATGCATAAATATGTGTTTACGAATTTAGGGACACTAGTGTGGTCGTAGTTTGTGTAATTGAAGTGCATCCTATAGGATGCATAGTAGTTTATCAACATAACACGTAATTTCTAAATCCTACAATAGCATGTAATTCATGTCAATCCTTAACTTTATATTAGCTTGTTTTATAATAGGATATTAAGAGAGGAATTGCATAATAATGTAAAATGTATTTAAGCCTTCCATGTGATTACATTCAGATCTTTAAAATAATTTTGAGGTAACGTTTGTAGCTTATATCATTAAAGAAAATGTGAGAAAAAAATGTTCTACTGTATATCACCTATCAAGGACACGACCTTGCTCAAAATATAAGTATATTTATATTTCTCTTTTCCAAACCTATTACATAAAGTGTGCAAAGTGTCACTATAAGGCAGCTTAACAGACACCTTGTCACTGGCCTAGACTGAGGGTGTTGTGAACTCGGGGATTCTTCCGATGGTTGGGAAGAGGAACCACAACTGAGCTGGAAAAGGGAAGGCCTGATATAGGATTTCCTCATACAGGACGCTGACAGTGGAGTTTGATAAAATATTAAAGAGCTTTATTGCAGAGGAAAACAACTTAAAGTCAAATGCCAAAAAGGAATAAATGAAGGAAATGTCCAGACCCACTGAAGGGTTTTGTGAGCAGTATTAGGGATGCTGGTAATTAAAGAAACTGTGAGTGATGTTTAAAAGTCACTGATAACTTGTGGAACTTATGAATGATGATTAATAGCACAGATGGTTGAAGAACTTGTGAGCGGTGACAGAGACGCTGATGATGTGAGGAACTGAAGTGCAGGGGTTTTAGACGCTGTGGATTTGTAGAACTTGAAAACGGAGACTGAGACGCTGATGATGTGAGGAATTGAAGTGCAGGGGTTTTAGACGCTGTGGATTTGTAGAACTTGAGAACGGAGACTGAGACGCTGATGATGTGAGGAACTGAAGTGCAGAGGTTTTAGACGCTGTGGATTTGTAGAACTTGAGAACAGAGACTGAGACGCTGATGATGTGAGGAACTGAAGTGCAGGGGTTTAAGACGCTGTTGATTCGTAGAACTTGAGAACGATGGTTTAGGCCCGCAGCCACGCTGATTCCTAGGAGCACTGGTGACTGGAACGCAGAGAGATATACCGGTCGCTGAGTACACTGGAACCGGTGCAGCGAACTGGCAGCTGGAAATGCCGGAGACACTGGAGTACAACTGCAGAGATCCTTGCCGGAAACAAGAGCACTGGCATCTACGTCAGGGAAAGACGACACTCAGGCACTGAAGCTCTGTCCGGCATCTGACTTTGAATCACCCGCCAGCGCTGGATTGGCGGAGCAGTCTGATGACGTCACCTGCCCCCCGTCCACTTGATGCCGGGTGTCATGGCGGCGCCCATGCCCTGGAGAACCAACGGGAGCTGCGCCAGCCAGACGCCGGAGCCCGCGGCCCACCGAAGACAATGGCCGCAACACCGACCAGCAGACATGCAGGGGTAAGCGCTGCGAACGCCGCCTCTGATGTGTGACAGTACCCCCTCCTCCAGGAGTGGCCCCTGGACACTTTCCAGGTTTTGTTGGATGTCTGGAATGGAACATCCGTACCAGTCGGGGAGCCGTAACTTCTGTAGCTTTGACCTAGCTCCTTTCCTCAGGGCCAAAACCTTTCCATTCCACCAAATACTGTAGATTCTTGTGGAGATAGCGAGAATCAAGAATGGCTTTGATCTCAAAGTCCGTACCCTCTTCAGCCTCTGCAGAGGTTGGCCTTGGGGACTTGGAATGAAATCGGTTCAAAACAAGAGGGCGAAGAAGAGAGACATGGAAGGAATTTGGTATCCGGAGATGGGAAGGCAATCCCAATTTGCAGGCAACCGGATTCAAGACTTGTAACACGGGATAAGGACCAATGAACCTTGGAGCGAACTTCATAGTGGGCACCTTTAAACGGAGATTGCGGGTAGAGAGCCATACCCTGTCACCAACCTTGTATTGAGGAGCTGCTCGTCGCTTCCTATCCGCAAAGAACTTATAGCGACCGGAAACTCTCTTGAGGTTGGCATGAACTCGACTCCAGATTTGACTGAAATGCCGGAGAGTAGAGGCTGCAGCAGGAACTTCTTCTGGAGGACAAATGGGTAATTCCGGAATTTGAGGATGAAATCCGTAATTAATGAAAAATAGAGACTCACCAGTCGAGGAGTGATATAGATGATTATGGGCGAACTCGGCCCAAGGCAACAACTCCACCCAATTATCTTGTGAGGGGGAGAGGTAAACACGGAGAAAAGTCTCTAAATCTTGATTGACGCGTTCAGTTTGCCCATTGGTCTGTGGATGGTAAGCAGATGAAAACTTGAGTTTTATTTGTAGAGCCGTGCAGAGTGCTCTCCAGAATCTTGCCGTAAACTGTACCCCCCGATCCGAGACTATTTCCAGAGGTACCCGTGCAGGCGGAAGTGTTCCCGAATGAATAACAAAGCCAACTTAGAAGCTGATGGTAATCCGGTTAACGGAACAAAATGTGCCATCTTAGAGAATCGGTCAATAATCACCCAGACGGTGTTATGACCCTTAGAGAGAGGTAGTTCAGTAACAAAGTCCATAGAGATATGAGTCCAAGGCCTCTTAGGAATGGACAGTGGGTGCAACAATCCTGCAGGAGGCAGACGTAGAGTTTTGTGCTGAGCACATTGAGGACACGAGCTGACATACTCTTGAACGTCCTTCTTCATAGTGTCCCACCAGTAAGATCTTCGTAGAAATTCCCACATCTTTTGAACTCCCAGATGGCCAGAAAACTTGGAAACGTGACATCTGTAAACTCCCGATAAGCCTCTGGAATAAGCTCAACTTCCGACTTAGAAGATGCACGGAGTGGGTAGACAGGAGTAAGACAATTCGAGTGACAGAAAGGACTCCAAGAAATTATCTGTGTCGACCTCCAGTCGACGTGAGGGTTGTGAAGCTTGAGCCAGGGAAGACCAAGGACGAGATCGTGAGACATCTCCTG
This sequence comes from Pseudophryne corroboree, assembly GCF_028390025.1. NCBI lineage: Eukaryota > Metazoa > Chordata > Amphibia > Anura > Myobatrachidae > Pseudophryne > Pseudophryne corroboree. The sequence continues at coordinate 574,353,848 of NC_086446.1, forward strand.
AATCACAAGGAACTCCAGATGTTCTTGGTGCAAAGCTCCCACTTGCAGCTTGATTGACATAGTATGACTTGTAATCAGAGCATTAGGAATTTGGGTACCATTAATAGCAGTTATCGTAATAGGTCGTTCGACCGACTGTAATGTCAAACCCAAATTCTGGGCGCAGGAAAGGGAAATAAAATTCCCTGCAGCTCCTGAGTCCAACAGTGCCTTAACGGTTTTGACTTCAGACTCAGAAAACAAAGATACTGAAAGTAGACAGTCCACTGCCGGAGAAGATTGAGAAACAACCCCTAGCTTGAATTCTCCAGAACAAGCTAGGACTGCCCGTTTCCCGGGCGAGACTTGCAAGACTTGAGGAAATGATCCGCGGCTCCACAGAAGAGGCAAAGTCTACCCTCACGCCGACGCTGACGCTCTACTGGGGACAGCCGAGACCGATTAATCTGCATGGGTTCGTCTGGACTGGAATTAACTGTCTGCTTAGAAGGAAGAGATCGGAGCCTCGACCGGTCAGACCGACTACGTTCACCACCTCGTTCCTGCATACGAAGATCCACCTTTACACAGAGTGAGATCAACTGTTCCAAGGAATCTGGCAGATCTCTAGTAATCAATTCGCCTTTTAAACGATCCGAGAGCCCGTTCCAAAAAGCAGCCCGAAGGGCATCATTATTCCAGCTCAGTTCAGAAGCTATAGTTTGAAAGTGAATTACATACTGTCCCACTGTACGAGAGCCTTGTCGAACTCGGAGCAAGTCAGCTGAGGCAGCAGTCGTCCTGCCAGGCTCATCAAAGATCCTTCGGAATGACGCCAAGAAGTTGGTATAACTAGAAACTAACGGATCTAATCGCTCCCACAACGGTGACACCCACTCCAACGCTGAACCCTCAAGTAACGAGATAATGTATGCTACTTTAGACCGATCAGTAGGGAAGTTGTGTGAGAGGAGTTCGAAATGTACCTCACACTGATTGAGGAATCCACGGCAATTTTTTGGATTCCCATTATAACGAGGAGGAGTGGGAAGCTGAAGGCGTGACCTGGTTCCAGACAAGGAGGAAACATTGCCAGAGACAACCACTGGAGCGGATACTGGAACTGGAGCTGGAACCACTAAAGCCAGCGAAGTCTGGATTTGATCCAGCCGGCCAGATAACTCCTGGAGATAATGCATCACCTGATTCTGTGCTGCTTCCTGACTCTGTACTCGGGAAACTAGGTCCTGCATGGCGCTTGCCTCTGGGTTCCGATTCCCCGGGTCCATGTGGCCTGAGTATACTGTCACTGGCCTAGACTGAGGGTGTTGTGAACTCGGGGATTCTTCCGATGGTTGGGAAGAGGAACCACAACTGAGCTGGAAAAGGGAAGGCCTGATATAGGATTTCCTCATACAGGACGCTGACAGTGGAGTTTGATGAAATATTAAAGAGCTTTATTGCAGAGGAGAACAACTTAAAGTCAAATGCCAAAATGGAATAAATGAAGGAAATGTCCAGACCCACTGAAGGGTTTTGTGAGCAGTATTAGGGATGCTGGTAATTAAAGAAACTGTGAGTGATGTTTAAAAGTCACTGATAACTTGTGGAACTTATGAATGATGATTAATAGCATAGATGGTTGAAGAACTTGTGAGCGGTGACAGAGACGCTGATGATGTGAGGAACTGAAGTGCAGGGGTTTTAGACGCTGTGGATTTGTAGAACTTGAGAACGGAGACTGAGACGCTGATGATGTGAGGAACTGAAATGCAGGGGTTTTAGACGCTGTGGATTTGTAGAACTTGAGAACAGACTGAGACGCTGATGATGTGAGGAACTGAAGTGCAGGGGTTTAAGACGCTGTTGATTCGCAGAACTTGAGAACGATGGTTTCCTAGGAGCACTGGTGACTGGAACGCAGAGAGATATACCGGTCGCTGAGTACACTGGAACCGGTGCAGCGAACTGGCAGCTGGAAATGCCGGAGACACTGGAGTACAACTGCAGAGATCCTTGCCGGAAACAAGAGCACTGGCATCTACGTCAGGGAAAGACGACACTCAGGCACTGAAGCTCTGTCCGGCATCTGACTTTGAATCTCCCGCCAGCGCTGGATTGGCGGAGCAGTCTGATGACGTCACCTTCCCCCCGTCCACGTGATGCCGGGTGTCATGGCGGCGCCCATGCCCCGGAGAACCGACGGGAGCCACGCCAGCCAGACGCCGGAGCCCGCGGCCCACCGAAGACAAAGGCCGCAACACCGACCAGCAGACACGCAGGGGTAAGCGCGGCGAACGCCGCCTCTGATGTGTGACACACCTGTTTCCATCATTTCTTAATGGTTCACAAAGTGAACTCATCTTTAAAAATGCAGATCCAGCAAAGTAACGAAATTGAAACCACATAAAACCTAATGCTTTTTTTCCTCAGAAAGCTACTGAATTATTAAGTACATCTAGTTTTCTGTATTCATTCTAAATATGCTCTGCTGAAACCTGCAGAAGAGAGCATTTAGTAATGTTGATGAAAAGTTTACTTACCTATGCCTGTGTGCTGAGCTCTGTACCGTTTCCTTGCTGGTGAATGGTGTTCACATGTGAAGCAAAACAAATAAAAAAATTACTGGAAATAACAGATTATGAAAGCAAGATGCAATATTTTTTACTACCTTAGTCCTTTTTTTTTGTTCTCTGAACAGTCATGTTTGGTATCCATTTTCAGTAGCACACGCAGGGGAAGGGGGGGGTTCTGGTTACCCAGAACCCCCCACCCCGATGGGCCAAATTATTTTTTTTAGAGACAGAGAGAGCTGTGTCTCCGTCTCAACACAAAAGCGCGATTGCAACCGCTGCCGCGATCGGGATAACAGCTACTGCTGCTACAGCAGGGAGCTCTCATCTACTGAGCTCCCTGCACATGGGACTGAGCTCCATCAGCTTCGTAAAGTACCGTGGCCACCAGTCTCCTCTTTACAGCCATGGGTATGTCTGCTAGTTCATGTATGTACATATGTTTGTATTGTATGATATTTATAGTATGTATGCAGAATTTTATGCATGTTTGCATGTATATATGCATGTATGTATGTATTTATGTATGTGGAGTGTGTGTGTTTGATATATATAGTGGCCACATTTATATATATATATATATATATATATATATATATTTTTTTTTTTTATATACAAACAAATCTAGAAAACCACAGCACTGACCACCCCAGAAGCGGGGTGCAATATCTGCACTCACCACTCATAGGGTAGGGTGCATGCAGCCCATGGCCACCAACCCAAATATATACAAACAGAAAGTTCAGCACTCACCATAGCAAGCTAACTTATCCTCACAACATCAATAAATAAATGATGGGGGTTTAGTTAGTGAATTGGCCAATGCACGGAAGCCTGCATACCACTCGCCAAGGTACCCCACCTTCATGCAGGTCCTACACTATCACAAAGTCTCAAAAATTAAAACCTGGCAACTGTATCACACATAATATACTGCACACATGCCCACTAGGTTTAATGTGTATCTGCCATGCATCTTATGGCTTTTAAAGGTACACTAGCCACCTGACACTGGCTGATAAATTACTAAGGAGCAGCTGACACAGGTTTAGAACAAGTGAGATTACACAGGGGTGCATGAAAAGGCCTGTGACCACGGTTAATAAGAGTTAACCAAAGATTAACCCAGTAATATACAAAGAAATCTAGAAAACCACAGCACTCGCCACCCCAGAGGCGGGGTGCAATATCTGCACTCAACACTCATAGGGTGGGGTGCATGCAGCCCATGGCCACCAACCCAAATATATACAAGCAGAAAGTTCAGCACTCACCATAGCAAGCTCACTTATCCTCACAACATCAATAAATAAATTATGGGGGTTTAGTTAGTGAATTGGCCAATGCACGGAAGCCTGCATACCGCTCGCCAAGGTACCCCACCTTCATTAAACCTAGTGGGCATGTGTGCAGTATATTATGTGTGATACAGTTGCCAGGTTTTAATTTTTGAGACTTTGTGATAGTGTAGGACCTGCATGAAGGTGGGGTACCTTGGCGAGCGGTATGCAGGCTTCCGTGCATTGGCCAATTCACTAACTAAACCCCCATCATTTATTTATTGATGTTGTGAGGATAAGTGAGCTTGCTATGGTGAGTGCTGAACTTTCTGATTGTGTATATATATATATATATATATATATACAGTGGTATAATACACACATACTAAATATATATATATATATATATATATATATATGGAAAGAATAAGTCCGGCACTCACTGGTATACAGCTGGTGGTGTAAAACGCTCCGGTGCCCTCCATCCAGGCCTGCAGCCCGTGTATGCAAAGAAGTTGAAATAAGGCGGCACTCAGGAGACTTAAAAGCGGTGAAATCAAAGGGTGCTTTAGTCAACGTTTCGGGGATCGTGACCCCGTCTTCAGGACACACATAGTGAACACATTGTGAAAATAAACATTAAATACCTTACCTGGCGCCTCCCCGGCCGTCCTCGCCACGCCGATGGTCAGTTTCCGGGATCCCGGCTTCCGGACTCCAGCGCGATCACATGACCGGAAGCCTGCTCACCAGGCTGTCATTCAGGGGCGTGGGTTTCGTTGCAAGGTTACGCCTGTCAACAATAACAAAGTACATCACGTATAGTGCAGAAAATAAACCAATGTGTCAAATAACTGATTATAAGACAGGCTAGTGCAATCACTGCCTGAACGAACATCTGTGATAATAATACAATGTGAAAGTGCACTACATATTAATAATATACATATTCCAGTGAAAACAGACAAATATACAATATTAAAAACAACATATATAGCAGCATAGTGTTGTGTCTTAACGTTATACACCTGATGGGTATAAGAGACCCTAAAGGTCTGTGTTTCAGCTTAACTAGTATTTGCCATCTCTGGCTTTTAAGGCATATTTGCCCTATGGCTTACACCTCAGTCCTATCATTAGCTTATAATTATATATCAAAGGACCGGGTGATTGGGCTGAATGTGCTATATGTCATGGGATCCACCGACCCATCTACTATACTAGTGTACACACATATATAGCTCCATTATTGCAGTCCCTTAAATAAAATTGCTCATACCCAGAGACTCATTTAGACCTCTGGGGCTGAGTGTATTGAGAGTCAGGATCCATCTGGTTTCCAGCTGTAATAAATATTTGGCCCTGTCGCCACCCCGTATAGAAAACGGGGCCTGATCTATGATTCGGTATCGGACGGTGGCAAGGCTGTGTCTGGCATTGGCAAAGTGCCTGGCTACAGGCTGTTCGCTTGTGCCCGAAATCAAAGCCGCCCTAATGGCGGACCTGTGCTGCGTCATTCGAACCTTGAAACTGCATTCAGTTTTCCCTACGTAATGTTGTCCGCAAGGGCACTTGAGCAGATATACTACAAACTTAGAGTTGCAGTTAACTGACACCTTGATGTTGATCTTCTTTCCAGTGTATGGATGCTGGAAAGAATCTCCCGGGATCAGGAAGTTGCATGTGGTGCATCCACATTTGTAGCAACCGTATCTCTGTTTTAAGAAATGTGAAGTGGTTGTTGATTTTTTAGACACATCAGTCTTGACCACTAGGCTCCTGATGTTTTTACTTCTCGTATAGCTAGGCATTAATCTACTATTTTTAAACATCCAGAGCTCAGGGTCCGACTGAATGATGGGCCAGAGTTCCTTAGCTTTTTTGGTAGTATATATACTCGCTGTGTTATATTGATTAACCCATGGAATGACATCACTGCTGGATTTTTTGGTTTTAGTCTCCAGCAGGCACTGTCGAGGCTGGCTAAGTGCTTTCTGTCGAGCCTGTGTCAACAGCTCTGTGGGATAGCCTCTATCTTGAAATTTAGATATCATTGCTTCAAGTTGTGTGTCACGTGTCTCAGGGTCACTATTGATCCTGCACACCCTGAGCATCTGGGAATATGGAAGACCATAGATGGTGGATTTAGGGTGAAAGCTGTCAAACCTGAGTATAGTGTTACGATCTGTCTCTTTTGTATACATAGATGTACAGATAGCCCCATTATTAATGGAAATCTGGACATCCAAGAAATTTATCTGTTGAGTATCCATGACCATCGTGAGTTTCACCGGACTGGAGGACTCATTCTGTGTATTGATGAGTTCCTCAAGCACATTTTGAGGTCCTGACCGCATTACTAGTAAATCATCTATATACCTTGTGTATAAGATGATATATTGGGAAATGGTCCCCTGTGATAGGAACAAATCTTTGTCTAATTCCCACATAAATGTATTAGCAAACGACGGGGCCACACAGGACCCCATCGCACACCCGGTGAGCTGTAAATAAAATTTGTTATCGTGCACAAAGTAATTATGAGTAAGTGTGAATTCAAGCAAAGACAAAAAGAAATTTACATCCGGACCAGTATAAAGAGGGTTGTTAGTAATCAAAGACCTTACTGCCTGTATTCCCTGGGAATGGGGAATACAGGTGTATAAACTTGAAACATCGATAGTGGCCAGGATTGTTGGAACCGGGACAGATTTCAAGTTTTCCAGTTTCCTCAACAATGCTGACGTATCTTTAAGATGTGTCTGTGTAGCTTGTATACAAGGCTGCAGAAACGCATCTAGGTAGACTGCTAACGGTTCACAAAGTGACCCCTTGGCAGAGATGATGGGTCTGCCGGGGGGATTGTGAACATCTTTGTGAATTTTAGGGATGACATAGAAGATCCAAAGAAGATCGCCCCCAAATCACAGTTTGAACCTATGTCTGTGAATCCGTCTATTAAAACATTTACTCGGATGTTGGAATCCTCTCTGGAGCATCCAGGTATGAAACAACATTCTAATTTGACCAGAAGTGAACACCTGGCGCTAAAGGAATTAAAGACCAGAGATGATATAGTCATACGGGGAGCCGACAAAGGAGGGGCCATAGTTGTCATGGACATGGACAAATATAAAGCTGAATGTTCCAGATTGTTGGGTGACACCTCGACATACAGATGCCTAAGTCTGGACCCTACTAACAGTTATCAGACTGAACTGAATGAGTTGTTGTCTGAGGCCCTTACAGACGGCACCATCACAACAACAGTATACAGGGCATTGAATAGGACGAGTCCGGTGACACCCCTGTTCTATGTCATCCCTAAAATTCACAAAGATGTTCACAATCCCCCCGGCAGACCCATCATCTCTGCCAAGGGGTCACTTTGTGAACCGTTAGCAGTCTACCTAGATGCGTTTCTGCAGCCTTGTATACAAGCTACACAGACACATCTTAAAGATACGTCAGCATTGTTGAGGAAACTGGAAAACTTGAAATCTGTCCCGGTTCCAACAATCCTGGCCACTATCGATGTTTCAAGTTTATACACCTGTATTCCCCATTCCCAGGGAATACAGGCAGTAAGGTCTTTGATTACTAACAACCCTCTTTATACTGGTCCGGATGTAAATTTCTTTTTGTCTTTGCTTGAATTCACACTTACTCATAATTACTTTGTGCACGATAACAAATTTTATTTACAGCTCACCGGGTGTGCGATGGGGTCCTGTGTGGCCCCGTCGTTTGCTAATACATTTATGTGGGAATTAGACAAAGATTTGTTCCTATCACAGGGGACCATTTCCCAATATATCATCTTATACACAAGGTATATAGATGATTTACTAGTAATGTGGTCAGGACCTCAAAATGTGCTTGAGGAACTCATCAATACACAGAATGAGTCCTCCAGTCCGGTGAAACTCACGATGGTCATGGATACTCAACAGATAAATTTCTTGGATGTCCAGATTTCCATTAATAATGGGGCTATCTGTACATCTATGTATACAAAAGAGACAGATCGTAACACTATACTCAGGTTTGACAGCTTTCACCCTAAATCCACCATCTATGGTCTTCCATATTCCCAGATGCTCAGGGTGTGCAGGATCAATAGTGACCCTGAGACACGTGACACACATCTTGAAGCAATGATATCTAAATTTCAAGATAGAGGCTATCCCACAGAGCTGTTGACACAGGCTCGACAGAAAGCACTTAGCCAGCCTCGACAGTGCCTGCTGGAGACTAAAACCAAAAAATCCAGCAGTGATGTCATTCCATGGGTTAATCAATATAACACAGCGAGTATATATACTACCAAAAAAGCTAAGGAACTCTGGCCCATCATTCAGTCGGACCCTGAGCTCTGGATGTTTAAAAATAGTAGATTAATGCCTAGCTATACGAGAAGTAAAAACATCAGGAGCCTAGTGGTCAAGACTGATGTGTCTAAAAAATCAACACCCACTTCACATTTCTTAAAACAGAGATACGGTTGCTACAAATGTGGATGCACCACATGCAACTTCCTGATCCCGGGAGATTCTTTCCAGCATCCATACACTGGAAAGAAGATCAACATCAAAGTATCAGTTAACTGCAACTCTAAGTTTGTAGTATATCTGCTCAAGTGCCCTTGCGGACAACATTACGTAGGGAAAACTGAATGCAGTTTCAAGGTTCGAATGACGCAGCACAGGTCCGCCATTAGGGCGGCTTTGATTTCGGGCACAAGCGAACAGCCTGTAGCCAGGCACTTTGCCAATGCTAGACACAGCCTTGCCACCGTCCGATACCGAATCATAGATCAGGCCCCGTTTTCTACACGGGGTGGCGACAGCGCCAAATATTTATTACAGCTGGAAACCAGATGGATCCTGACTCTCAATACACTCAGCCCCAGAGGTCTAAATGAGTCTCTGGGTATGAGCAATTTTATTTAAGGGACTGCAATAATGGAGCTATATATGTGTGTACACTAGTATAGTAGATGGGTCGGTGGATCCCATGACATATAGCACATTCAGCCCAATCACCCGGTCCTTTGATATATAATTATAAGCTAATGATAGGACTGAGGTGTAAGCCATAGGGCAAATATGCTGAGAATGCTAAATTCCTTTGTCGTATAAACAACCCTTTATGAAGCTAAGAACACTGTACGCTGTTTACTTAAGAAGTACCGTAATGGTACGCTAGTTGCGTAACGATCGCTCAGCCGTAGGCGAGACGCTCAGGCGTCACGTTCGCTCACGGCCCAGGGATCACAGGACACGTTATTGGTTATGTCTAGGAGAATGATTCGCTGTAGCGTAGCATACGCTCGAGACCACGAGGAGGTCACCAGCGATGCAGACGCTTACAACACTATACCTTTATGATTAAACCTTATACCAATGAAATACACTGAATACCTTAATGTGAGTACAGGGTGTAAGTGCAACCTTGTGTAACCTGACTAACTACAAAGCTGCTTGAGCGTCACCGACGCTCAAGTGAACACTTAACACTATAGGAAATACACAGATGCTGGTTTAGGTTCCAAAGCCTATTAACTGTATTATATCTAATATACTTGTAAAAGGGGATAACAGTACAAATGATACACTACAATATAACAGAGACTTCCTAACCACAGAACTAAACAATAAATACAAAAAGACAATACTACACTGACCTAAATGCAATACAATACAATACTATCTAATACAATACAATACAATACTAGCCTAGTCTAGGGGAGATATGAGAGAACAGAACAGAGAGCGAGAGAGAGAGAGAGAGAGAGAGAGAGAGAGATGAGATGAGAGAAATTGGCTCACAGAAAGACAATGATAACGGAGAGAAACTTACGCACAAGGGGAAACGATCGCATGCGCCTGGACATCCAGCTCCCGGCTATCAGCAGATAACCGTTGATGAGAGAGTGAGCGCTGGATGTGGTCGGCCTGCCTATTTATGCCCCACACACAATGTAATCTCCTGGTCCTACAATCCCATTGTCCATTGGCCGAAGGAATTCGGCCCTGTATCATAACAAAAGGTCATAGGGTGATTCATACAGGTGGGCTGTGACGATTTCCAACAGCTCAGGTGGGTGGGAAACTGGGTTTCCCGCCGCATACCTGAGTATGTGTAAATAATAGAAATGGACATAAACTTCTTATGTCCATAACTATTCGCACGAGCGATTAATACGCTCCAAACCAACACCGGAATATTGCTAATTAAATACTCTTCCGATGGGTACCAAACACTGCTGTATGATTCCTGTCAGACCCTTCGTACGATACAAAGAGGGATTCCTCAGCTCTGGGACATTGTATTTTAACCAAACTTTCAGAATCTATCAAAGGGACCATGATCTATAAACTACATTAATTGTGAACATTTGTAACTAATGAGTCGCACGCTACGATCACATAAACTCTACCGTAAATGCGCATACTGCGCGTGCGAGTGCACGCTATTGCGGGTATGCGCTTCCACGGGAGAGCGTACGCATGCGCAGCACGGACCAGTGTGCGGTGCAAATATGGCAACGTGCATTGAGACATTTTTCTGACTTTGACAGTCCACCCTTTGGCAGTCAATAATAACTGCCACAAAACATTTAAGGAGAAAAATGTAAGTCAGGGGTTAATTGATTTCCATGGTTGGGTAGGGGAGGAGAGAGGAGAAGGTGTGAAGAGGGTATGACCTAGTGAGAAAGCAGAAGCATGTGTGTATGAGTCCATGTTTGGAGGGTCATGTATCATCGTGCCGTACGTGTGGTAAATCAAGCTTCGAGGTATTGCGAAGTATACATTTGAATTCCTTCTTATCCTGTGGTACAGGTCTGTGGATGGGCTGTCAAACTTTACCGAGCTCATTTCGGCTGTGGTTGTAACAAAATGGGGATGCACATTTTAGTTGATGATACATGAATGGGGGAGGTATGTGGTTGCTGCTATCTGTGCCTGTATTCCCTATCGTCTATGTGTGTCGTTACCTGGGGGTTGCAGAGATGAAGATAAAGAACACTTACGAAAATGCAATGGTATTCTATGTCAGGGAAATGTACATTCGTCGATTGAGGTCTTGATTGGTGTCGGTTGATTGGAGTCTTCTTCTTTGTGCTTTTGCTCATAAATCGTGAGTAAAGCAAACAACGTCCATGGATTTACAAAAATGTTGGGCTAGCGTGATTTTAAAGTTCCTAGGGAAACTGGGGTACCCATGGCATTGTCCATCAAAATCTTGTATATCAGGTCGTCTGCTCTTCTTCTTTCCATCTTTCCGTTGTCGGCCCCTTGGCTCATCAAATCCTTCGTCTACGTGGGTCTTTGTACCTCGGAGGAAAACATAGAAATGGGTGAAAGACGGACCGTATACTCATTACATCATTACGTCATGGTTTCTAGCATTGGGTCATAAATCAAATCCAGGTTAATTACAGTTTCCTCACTCCTCAAGCTCATCACTTTCGTACTTTGTTTACACCTCATCAAAGCCTGCCCGCATCTAAATATCAATCCAAACGATATAACGACACCCAAAATACACAGTAGAAACTTTCCAACATCCATTATGACTCCTTGAGCCCACTCTCCCAAACCGGAGAACCAATTTCGCGGGTTCAACCATGACACCCAACCAGTCAGCTCATTACCTACAGCAGCAAGGGTGAGATTGTGTTTTCGACGAAATTCCCACTTTAATTGCAGAATATCATCCATCTTTTGGTCTATGACCTCTACCGGATCCTCGGTGCTATTGGTGATATACGTGCAACACTTTATGCCGTACTGTGTTGCCAATGTAACACAATATCCGCCTGTTACTGCTGTAAGATAATTAAGAACCATCCTATGCTGAACTAGTTCTGTTTTGTAAGCTTGAAGTTCTCTTCCAGTGTATCTAAACGTGTCATCATACATTTCAGTGATATTATCTAACAAATTGGCGAGTGCGGAAATGTATTTATAATTCATCACTCCTCGAGCGGTACGAGTGAAATCTAACGCTACCAGAACCTGAATCCCGGTGGATTCATGGATAAGATCAGAGGCCGGATGCTCTAACCTTTCTGACAGTTGTCTTTTAACTCGGTGTTCGTAATGAGTGTGAGTATAAGGAGCTTGGGCACCACGGTGTATGTCCTACATTTTGTCATGTGTAACAGTCATCACTTCAGGCAATACTTTTCCAATATAACACAATCCTTCAGAGTTTGGGGCAAGCCACTTGTACGCCTTTCTCCTGCATATGAAATATGCATCATCGGGGAGAACATAAGGGACGGAGAAGGACATGACCATGTTACAAACCTTCCAGGTGAAATCTCCTGACCCTAATTCTTCCAACTGCTTAATGCACGTATCGGTTTGTACGATATGAGCACAGTATCCTGGTGATACCTCTCCAACTCTAGTAATCCTATTCCCTAAGGTATATCGATACCGAAAAGATTTTCCTCTACTGGCTATGTGGCGTACGAGCTCTGTATCTGTAGGCATTCTATCTGCTCTGTGTGAAAAGGTCATGGTAAGGTTGCTCCATGACACTTCCCAATTTCCCGGTTTTCTGGGATTGGAGATGTTAAAACATATGAGGGACCTATCCACATGGTATTGGTGGAGCTTCAAACTAGGAGGGCTGGAGATATTAAACCTCCTGTCCACCGGTCTCCCACCACTTAGCTCAAGTACCTCCCCTAACGTTAAAGGAAATGGTACTAGCCCTGATTTACTATGACCCTGAGGTACTTGAGAGCATACCCAACAATCAGTTTTATTTAACACACTACCCACTAAGGAGTGATAGTCACTCAATGGATGCCGGTCCATATGGATATTAAGACTGGATTGGCATTTCTTTGTTACAGAGCCTACAGATACAACTTTCTTTTTGAACTAACATTCCTTCACAGTTGTTTACAAATAACATGGTTGTTAGATCGTGCCCGGTACTCGCCTTTGCTTGGTGATTGGGTTGCTATTGGAAATTTACACCTCCGTCTCAGTCATCAGGACCTTTCTGGATCCTTTCTCGACCTCACTGGTACTCTCACCGAAACAGACTGCTCTGGTCAACATCATGGTTAGCGGGAAAATCCATGTCACAGTCTCTTGGGGCAAGTCCATCTTACAGGAGGAGAAAAGAAGAAATTTGTAAAGGGGGTATAAGAAAATCAGTTTGAGGGGGAGAGAACTCGTTACGATAATAAGTTCTCTCGTTTTGTTGTTCTTTTTGTTCTGCTGTCCTCTCAAAAGGTGCTGTCTCTTCAGTCTTCCGAATGAACCTTCTGGTGATGTAATCTTTCTTCCTAACTAGCGATCTTTCTGTGTGGAGCAAAAATCTGGCATTACCATTGGTCCAACTGAGGGATGACATACCATCTTTAAACCATGGAAACATGAGTGGGAAGAGAGAGACAACAAAAAAACAAAAGAGATAGAGAACAATTCATGTGCATATATACATTACATAACTCGACAATAACCACCAATGAGAAAAGAGAAACAAAAACATTTTTAAACATTGTCAACATTAAGAAAACATTGTTAGCATTAGAAAAACATTGTCAGACTATTTGGCTGTCGTATCTACGTGTCTAATGGTTTCCTTGAGCAGTCCCTCCCCACCAGCACTTGCATTATTCCACTGTCTGTATCTGGCCAGAATACATTGTGGTGGATAGGTCATGCTGGGGTTTGGTAGACTTCTGCAAGGACCAAGCGAATATGCAATGTTTGAATTCTTACCAATAATCGTCAGAGATGGGGATAGAGAGAGAAAGAAAGAACATTTTTCACAAATACATTTACAACGTTTAACCTGGTCATTCCTGTGTCTTCAGTGAATGACCTCCCAATTTACTAACCGTTACCTCAGGCTTGCCTTCATTCCTAATAATCACCTTTCCTGCCTATGTGATCCTTGATTATAATGGTGTGTATTGTAATTTTGCTCATTTCTTGGTCTAGGGGGTCTAACTTCATGTGTGTTATTACAGTTGCTGGCATAATGCCCTTCTCTCCTACAATGGTAACAAATCCTGGGCTCCCTCCACGTGTCAATGACCTGAGGTTTTGGTTGATTTGATGCCTCCTCAAACGCTCGGATGCTCATCATCATCAATCGTTTCCCCTGTACTTCCCTGGTTCCTTGGATACCATGATTATGTCGTTGTCTTTCTCTTGATCTACAATCTCTTGCAATGTGTCCCTTTTTATGACAATGGTAACAGACTACCATATCTGGGTTTCTCGCAGGGGTGTGGGGCTTTTGTTGGGGTGGTCTTGTGGTTTGGGCCTGTATATTTGCTGCCATTAACTTATCTCTTTGTGACTCTCTGTACCTGGTGATATTCTGGTCATGATTAATGACGGCCTCTCTTAGTGCGGCCACCGAGATCTCTCTCCAGTTTGGGTTGGTGGTCTGTACCCTTGTTTTTAATTCATCCTTTAAACCATTCATTAATACCTTAACCGCTATTCCTTTATGTTGTGCATTTGTCTTGATGTCTGCGATCCCAGTGTTCCTAGCCATTATTTGCAGTGCTCGATTGAAATAATTAGAAACATTTTCCTTTTCGTTTTGCCTTATGGAGAAAATTTCACTCCACTTGACAGTGGTTGGGAAATATATTCCTAACTGTCGGTTAATCTGCCTAATACATTCCTGATTGTGTTCCTCCATACAGGGTACCTCCATGTTTAATTTACAATCAGCAATGAATTTTTCAGGGTCAACCCTGGAGGGCAAACATGCCCTCAGCACTGTCCGCCACTCTTTGTTGGTGGGTTCTGTGGCGTTTCCTAGTTCTTTAATAAACCTTTGACATTTGGCTAGATTTTTCCCAGGATCAGGAAATTCGGACATAATTGATCTCAATTCGGTCCGGGACAAGAGACAGCGCATTGCACTGTCCTTGACGGGAATGATTCCCTGATCGTCAGTCTTCCCATTGGGGACTGAGATCACCCTGGCCAGATCGAGCTCAGTTACATCATCTTGTGTTGGTCTTACAATATGGGGTACATCTGTTTGTGCGTGATATGAAACATTGTACGTACCTGTGGACACGACCTCACCTGACCCTCTGTTAGGGGGTTCGATTATTGCCTTTACCAATTTGGTCGTGTCCACCTGGATGTCTTGTAGGATGGCTTCTGGAAGAGGTGCCGACATCGTTCTGGGCTCACTTTCTTGTTTGTATTCCTGAGGGAGGTTTGACATGGGGTGCAGCTTGCACAGGTTAATAGTTGTACATTCAACAGTATTACAATAATCATGGTTACATTTATTACACTTATCCTTATAATCTATATTACAGTTGCTAAGGGCGTTTTTATTGTTCCATTTTTGTGCTTTTCTCTCCGCAATCAACTCCTCTCCTGCTGCCATATCTCTCCTCTCAAGATAAGAGTCAGAAAAGTCAATAGACTCTTTTTGTAATTCACTTTCCTGTTGCCATAACTGTAAATATTCATAATGTTTATTTTGTCTCTTCGTTGGTTCAACGAGACTTATCCTCCTCCTTAAATTTTGTAACACTACTGGACTGAAGCTACCTATTCTTGGGAATTTGTCCCTGTCTTGTACAGTCATTCTCTCCCATTCATCACATAAAACTTCAGCGTGATTTCCATATTTCTTACACATCACATATCGTGCCGACCCGATGGATCGGTTCTCTGAATCAACCCGAACCGAGGTTGATCGCCCCCTACCTGAACAAATGGCCCCCATAATCTGCAGGCGTTGCCTATTCCTCCTTGAATATCAAGGCTTTCAGCGAACCCTTACAAACAAACCAAGATGTCCTTGGGCAGGCCGGCGGTGGTGGTTTATCAAGTACCCCACTTACTTCTCGCCCACGTTGGCCTGTGCTGCAATCACTGTAGCCAGAGCTGCTGTACCCAACTTAGGGCCCCTGTGAACCTTTATTTACTGGGGCGTGCTGGACCTACCAGTCCCCAGTAAGTATCGGTTGTTGGATAGTTCCCGAGTGACCAGCGAACTTCCCTTCCAAAAATAAAAAATTACACAAATCACGTCAGAATGTACAGATAGCGTTTGTGACCACTTTACTCTAATGGTATTAGGTCAGATTACTAACTACTGCACACAATAACGTGCGGTCCAATCGTTCAGTATACGAGCACTACTTGTCATGTACTGAAAGATCAATGGAATCTATGTTTCCGGCTGCGATTCCTTCAGCCAGAGCTTGTATGGCCTATATGGGTTCTGCACCAACACCCCAGGCGTTGTGCCACTGGACTTTTATAGCGGACCTCTTTGTTACCTTATGACCTCCTGGTCTTGTTACCTTATGACCTCCTGGTCTTGTTACCTTATGGTCCGCTATACTCTAATGCTCAAATATTATTTAACCAGGGATGCCTCCCTAGCCACCGTATATGTCACTTACACGTATGTCCCTTGACGAGTACCCGGCTTTCCTTTTGGTTCCACCTTAAAGTTATATAAACTTTTGTATACAAAACACACTCACTCAACACATGTACACTTTGTTTCTATATCTATTTCTGCGCAGAAATTGTCTTCAGGCCAAGAGTGTTACCAATTAGGAGCAGGATCTGTTAAACTAAATTTCAGATTTTTCCAAAAATAGATTTGCGTTATTTTCCGCTTCGCGTTATCTACCGCTGTGCGTTAATTATCGCCTTTGCGTTACTTCACTTTATCACAACTTGAGCTACGTGGGCGTAACCGGACGCTACGTTGCGTAATGAACGCTGCGTGCGTCTGCCTTTTGGATTGCGTACGCTAGTCTTTGTTAGCGACACGTGTACGCAATGCAAAGGATCCACCGTAACACAATATATTTTTATCAATGTAAATGATCCCTGATCATCTACCGCAATCCACACTGACTGCCTTGTATCTCAGACAAACCGTGTGTTTGTTCTATACTTTAACTATCACCTCTACTATGAAATAACAGCAAATCTCTTTTTAGCACTTTCTATCAACTATAAAATTGGCAAACAGGAATAGTGATATACGAAAATGAAACAGAAATGCAGATATATGCGTGCGTACGCAAGACAAAAGAAAAATAAACAGTTTTAAAAAGACACAAGCGTTTTGTTCTTACTTCCGGTTACCGGGTTCCTTCAGCACTCTTTATCTAAGCGAAGCAGACGCTTATCCCGCCAGCACTATGAGACAACCTCCCACCCTTTGCTGGAGGGATAATGTCTGCTGATCTACCTAGTGCAGATGTGAGAAGTATAGGACGAGCCCGCAATTGAGAATGCTAAATTCCTTTGTCGTATAAACAACCCTTTATGAAGCTAAGAACACTGTACGCTGTTTACTTAAGAAGTACCGTAATGGTACGCTAGTTGCGTAACGATCGCTCAGCCGTAGGCGAGACGCTCAGGCGTCACGTTCGCTCACGGCCCAGGGATCACAGGACACGTTATTGGTTATGTCTAGGAGAATGATTCGCTGTAGCGTAGCATACGCTCGAGACCACGAGGAGGTCACCAGCGATGCAGACGCTTACAACACTATACCTTTATGATTAAACCTTATACCAATGAAATACACTGAATACCTTAATGTGAGTACAGGGTGTAAGTGCAACCTTGTGTAACCTGACTAACTACAAAGCTGCTTGAGCGTCACCGACGCTCAAGTGAACACTTAACACTATAGGAAATACACAGATGCTGGTTTAGGTTCCAAAGCCTATTAACTGTATTATATCTAATATACTTGTAAAAGGGGATAACAGTACAAATGATACACTACAATATAACAGAGACTTCCTAACCACAGAACTAAACAATAAATACAAAAAGACAATACTACACTGACCTAAATGCAATACAATACAATACTATCTAATACAATACAATACAATACTAGCCTAGTCTAGGGGAGATATGAGAGAACAGAACAGAGAGAGAGAGAGAGAGAGAGAGAGAGAGAGAGAGAGAGAGAGAGATGAGATGAGAGAAATTGGCTCACAGAAAGACAATGATAACGGAGAGAAACTTACGCACAAGGGGAAACGATCGCATGCGCCTGGACATCCAGCTCCCGGCTATCAGCAGATAACCGTTGATGAGAGAGTGAGCGCTGGATGTGGTCGGCCTGCCTATTTATGCCCCACACACAATGTAATCTCCTGGTCCTACAATCCCATTGTCCATTGGCCGAAGGAATTCGGCCCTGTATCATAACAAAATGTCATAGGGTGATTCATACAGGTGGGCTGTGACGATTTCCAACAGCTCAGGTGGGTGGGAAACTGGGTTTCCCGCCGCATACCTGAGTATGTGTAAATAATAGAAATGGACATAAACTTCTTATGTCCATAACTATTCGCACGAGCGATTAATACGCTCCAAACCAACACCGGAATATTGCTAATTAAATACTCTTCCGATGGGTACCAAACACTGCTGTATGATTCCTGTCAGACCCTTCGTACGATACAAAGAGGGATTCCTCAGCTCTGGGACATTGTATTTTAACCAAACTTTCAGAATCTATCAAAGGGACCATGATCTATAAACTACATTAATTGTGAACATTTGTAACTAATGAGTCGCACGCTACGATCACATAAACTCTACCGTAAATGCGCATACTGCGCGTGCGAGTGCACGCTATTGCGGGTATGCGCTTCCACGGGAGAGCGTACGCATGCGCAGCACGGACCAGTGTGCGGTGCAAATATGGCAACGTGCATTGAGACATTTTTCTGACTTTGACAATGCCTTAAAAGCCAGAGATGGCAAATACTAGTTAAGCTGAAACACAGACCTTTAGGGTCTCTTATACCCATCAGGTGTATAACGTTAAGACACAACACTATGCTGCTATATATGTTGTTTTTAATATTGTATATTTGTCTGTTTTCACTGGAATATGTATATTATTAATATGTAGTGCACTTTCACATTGTATTATTATCACAGATGTTCGTTCAGGCAGTGATTGCACTAGCCTGTCTTATAATCAGTTATTTGACACATTGGTTTATTTTCTGCACTATACGTGATGTACTTTGTTATTGTTGACAGGCGTAACCTGGCAATGATCCCCCACGCCCCTGAATGACAGCCTGGTGAGCAGGCTTCCGGTCATGTGATCGCGCTGGAGTCCGGAAGCCGGGATCCCGGAAACTGACCATCGGCGTGGCGAGGACGGCCGGGGAGGCGCCAGGTAAGGTATTTAATGTTTATTTTCACAATGTGTTCACTATGTGTGTCCTGAAGACGGGGTCACGATCCCCGAAACGTTGACTAAAGCACCCTTTGATTTCACCGCTTTTAAGTCTCCTGAGTGCCGCCTTTATTTCAACTTCTTTATATATATATATATATATGTATATATATCACAATAAATTCTTTAGGTGCGCCAGTATACTCAGGATATATTTTAAAATTATCCTCTATGGACCTGCAGTCCCTTTTCTTCAAACACCAATGTCTATATATTTTTAAAATGTATTCAAGTGTACATGTAAAATCATTTACATAAAACCCGAACAGCATAATACAATGAATAATATCAACAAGACCTGTCTATTACAGAGGCTAGATGTTCATGCGCTTTATCCTTATGGGAGTGCGCTCACAAAAGAAGATCCACTGTATATTTTCAGGTCGTTTAGATCACCCAACGCGTTTCGTCCTTTTGGTTGGACTTCTTCAGGGGTATATAGCTTTCAAAAAACAATTGTACAACATATTTAGAATCAATAAAATACATAATACAACATATCACAGACATTTGGTGTTTTTACTTGCTCCATCAAGATGTTCAATAATGATTGTACTACATTTTACAGTATATAATAGGAGGGATTTAGAAAAAACAATTGTAACAGCCGGTTACCATAACATAAGTCAAAGGGGATATTGACTATAACAACTTGAACAAATATTTGTGTTGTATCATTTGATTATTTTGAGATTTTTAATTATAACATCTGATTAATATAAGTATACATACCAATGTTAAGATGTATTGAGGGTAGATCTGTTTCTACATAAAAATATTCATAATAATCGTGGATTCTGATAGGAAACTCTCTATGGTCCTGATTTGTAAAATAACATCATCAGTATTATTCTCTACATAAATATACGTATATAAACATTAAACCAAAAAAGGAGGAGAAGCCTACCGTTTTGGTGTCTTATCTCTAATCGTAAATTATAGATGAATTACTCCATAGCCAGAAATCACCGTTGACTTGATTTCTAAAGAATATATAATTTCTAATTTTTAATTATAGTTTAATGATGCCAATCTTTTTCATATAGCTTTAATTGTAAAAATAGAAGACTATTGTTGATGGATCTAGTATTGCTAAATTGGTACATACCTAATCAGACATTTCTAGTATTAAGGAATGATCAGTTTCCATCAACAGATATAGCAATGTTGTCCTAATTAGAACAGTGCAGATAAAGGGGGGGGGGGGCTGTAGTACTGCAAGATAGAACATCATATATACAAGAAGCAAATAGAATATTGGGAGACACGTCCACCTATATTAGATTAACTTCTAATCCTACAGTGGCATATCAAGATGAATTATACACCTTACTTGATGAAGCTAAAAAGTTGAATCTAATCTGTAAAGAGCAATTCGAGTACCTATTTGTAAAACATCCTGTTGTACCGATATTTTATCATATCCCAAAGGTACATAAAAATAAAGAAAATCCACCAGGGAGAGCGATTATATCAGGAGTAGAGTCTCTCACGGCCAACTTGTCTCATTATATAGACCTCAAATTACAGCCTTATGTAAAAAATGTAAAATCATATCTAAAGGACTCCTCCAGTTTGCTCAGAATACTAGAAGAAAAATATTGGTCGAATGATAAAATGTGGGTTACTATAGATGTAGAGGCTCTTTATTCCTTGATCCCTCATGAGAAGGGATTAGAGGCAGTAAGGACAGTATTAGGAAAGGATCCTACAAAAACAGCATTAGAAATTAAATTCATCATAGATAGCATTAGATTTATTCTAAAGCATAATTATTTTAAGTTTAATGATTCCTATTTCCTCCAGCAGCAGGGAACGGCGATGGGGACCAAATTTTCCCCATCATACGCAAACCTGCTGATGGGGTAATGGGAAGAAAAATTCATTTATAATACTGAGTATGAGATGGAATGTATAGACCTATATTATAGGTACATTGATGATCTCATAATAATTTGGAAGGGTGACCTTTCAATGTTGGACAATTTTATGACCTATCTACAAAGAAACGATTACAACTTGTGGTTCACCTATATTTCACATGCTAAAAAGATTAATTACCTCGATCTACTGATTGAGATTAATGAAGAAGAAAAAATTACTACTCGAACATACTTTAAAACGACAGATGCGAATAGCTGTCACCATCCATCATGGATCAACAATGTTCCACCAGCACAGTTTTTAAGAATATGAAAGAACTGTAGTTCTGATATTGATTATGTTGAACAGTCAGCAAAGATTAAACAACAATTTGTAGAGAAAGGTTATGATACTGATAAAATAGAAAATGATAGAACTATGGCGCTACATAGAGATAGAAAAAGTTTATTGGGTGATAAGATCTCCACATCTAAACAGTGGGACCAGAAACCATTTATTACGCAATATAGTAAGGAAAGTAACAACATAAAAAGAATATTGGAAAAACATTGGAATTTGCTCCAAAAGGACCCTATTTTGGGTCCACATATCCCAGAAAAACCCTGCCTTGTATATAGACGTGCAAGAAATTTAAAAACTATTGTAGCCCCTAGCAGATTAAAAACATTAGAATCTAAAAATACACAAGATACTTTTATTCCGAAAAAAGAAGGGTGCTACCCATGCAACAAATGTATATGCTGCAAATTTTTGACATAAAAACAGTATAGTTATAAAATGGGTAATGGGTATAATTATACTATGAAAGATGTAGTCACGTGTAACACCACTTATGTGATTTACATGATATCATGTAATTGTGGTTTAGCTTATATCGGAAAGACGACCAGAAGTATAAAAATACGCATACAAGAACATCTTAGAAATATTAAGAACAGGCTGAAGATACATAGTGTCCCCAGGCATTTTGAAGAAAGACACGGGTCGAATACATATGATTTTAAATTCACTGTTATAGAGTACATAAAACTTAACCCGAGAGGGGGAAATAGGGAGCTACTTTTATCCAAAAGGGAGACCTTTTGGACATATTCACTTAATACCCTTACACCGAGAGGCCTGAACGAAGGGATAGATGTAGTCTCTTTTTTGTAGAAAATTGAGTAGGGATATGTGAACTTGCCACTTTAAGTTTCAGCAAATATGAATTAAGTGGGGCAATTATTTGTAATGTTTCTTGCCAGCTATATTTAATTACGATGTACTATGTTTATAATGGACACGTATAGGAGTGTGAAGAATACCATATGAAAATATTTTTTGTCACTATATAAATATGATTGTAAGATCAAAAGTATTCACAAAATGAAATTGTTTCACTATAGTTTATTACAATAAGTAAGATTAAGGTATATATAGGGGTTCCATATATTAATTGGGTATGTACTATTACTAATAATTATAATTATAATGGTTTAATACACTAATCAATTAATTAGGTTATACCATTAATAGAAGTAAATATATTCTCATATTTCAAGATGAAAATAATTTATTTTAAAATTCTATACATTTAGAGACCACTAGTAGAGATATTCCACATTACTTGTAATTATTATTAACTATAAGCACTTTATAAATATTTAATAATACTTAAACTTTATATCCGTTTTTCTAGCATTGTAAATGGAACACTATTTAGATTCCAATAGAACAGTCTAAGTCCCGGGTAGCGGCTTGTGGCGGTTTCTATGGTTACAAGTGTGTAAGGATAGAGACACCACATTGGTTGCTAGGCGCCGCTCGGAGCGCGGACGGAAGACAGAAGACCACGCCGCTGTACGCGGCTAATAGGAAGCGCCATGTGGTCCACACGGCGGAAGTGAACGCTGTGCGTTCCACGCGGCGGAAGTGAGCACTGTTATGTGCTCCACACAGCTAACAGAAGCGCAATGCGCTCCATACGGTGGAATTGAGCCTCAATGATAGGAAGCATGTTTCCTATACAGCTGATGTGAATTGCAGGGTTGGTGCTAAAGCTATAAGTGCCAGCTGCATTCATTAGTAAATGCCATAGCTGATAGTTAAACTAATTAATATTGTTATTCATATACAGATGGGTTATATGGAGTTAAAGAACATCCCATTAAGTTTAAAAACATCTTAATAAGTTAGTATATTAATCTGACAATGAACATTATCCACCATAATGTCTATAATAGTATATAGATTTATAATGTTTATTTGGGCCTTATTATCCAATTAAGGAAGTGATGTAATAGTGTGTCCCTATAAAAATCTAGGAAGTAATCACACCTAACATGCAGCATTTTGCTAGAAAGACAGATTCTGACCCAGTGATTACAATTAAGTAAAGCAGCCTTTTGTGGATATTTTTGGTCAATCTTTTTTGTATCAATTGTATTATAAAAATTGTACATGGCTTAAAGAACTTTGTTTCTAAGAAATTGGCATTGCAAAGTACGATAGTCTATTAAGAACCTTATATGAGAACTATATAGGAATCACTTTAGTGGTATAACAATTATATAGCAGTGAATTCCTTTGTAATCATATATAGTATATAATATTACATAGAAGGTTATGTGTGGGAGATGTGTTATTTTAATAGTATATGCAAATTAGAGTAATACATCCCAAATGTCTGTATGTTCTAATTGGGACAACATTGCTATATCTGTGGATGGAAACTGATCATTCCTTAATACTAGAAACGTCTGATTAGGTATGTACCAATTTTGCAATACTAGATCCATCAGCAATAGTCTTCTATTTGTACAATTAAAGCTATATGAAAAAGATTGGCATCATTAAACTATAATTAAAAATTATTTATTTTCTAGAGATCAAGTCTACAATGATTTCTGGCTATGGAGTAATTCATCTATAATTTACGTTTAGAGATAAGACACCAAAACGGTAGGCTTCTCCTCCTTTTTTGGTTTAATGTTTATATACGTATATTTATGTAGAGAATAATACTGTTGATGTTATTTTACAAATCAGGACCATAGAGAGTTTCCTATCAGAATCCACGATTATTATGAATATTTTTATGTAGAAACAGATCTACCCTCAATATATCTTAACATTGGTATGTATACTTATATTAATCAGATGTTATAATTAAAAATCTCAAAATAGTCAGATGATACAACACAAATTTTTGTTCAAGTTGTTATAGTCAATATCCCCTTTGACTTATGTTATGGTAACCGGCTGTTACAATTGTTTTTTCTAAATCCCTCCTATTATATACTGTAAAATGTAGTACGATCATTATTGAACATCTTGATGGAGCAAGTAAAAACACCAAATGTCTCTGATATGTCATATTATGTATTTTATTGATTCTAAATATGTTGTATAATTGTTTTTTGAAAGCTATATACCCCTGAAGAAGTCCAACCTAAAGGACGAAACGCGTTGGGTGATCTAAACGACCTGAAAATATATAGTGGATCTTCTTTTGTAAGCCCACTCCCGTAAGGGTAAAGCGCATGAACATCTAGCCTCTGTATTAATAGACAGGTCTTGTTGATATTTTTCATTGTATTATGCTGTTTGGGTTTTATGTAAATGATTTTGCATGCACACTTGAATAAATTTTAAAAATATAAAATATATAGACATTGGTGTTTGAAGAAAAGGGACAGCAGGTCCATAGAGGATAATTTTTAAATATATCCTGAGTATATTGGCGCACCTAAAGAATTTATTGTGATTGTTATTATTTGACCTCCACTAGCAGGTGATCTATTTTAGGTTGCAGCCTCATTTATCCAAGCGCAATTAATAGGGTATTTTTTGGTATATATATATATACAGAGAGAGAGAGAGAGAGACATGCATACATACGTGTGTGTCTGTCTGTCTGTCTGTCTATATATATATATATATATATATATAGACACACACACACACACACACACACGGAAACCCCTCCCAATAAATCCTGCGTTTGCCCCTGATTTTCTCCTTACAGATTATGGATCTATATTGCAAATTCCATATCACTGTCATTTACTGTATGCTCCGTTTTTGTATTTTGTATTTTGGGCCTGATTCATGTTTGTAAGTAAAACAAAAAAGCAAGCAACTGGGCAACACCATTTTGCACTGTAAGTGTGGTAGACAGGTGTATAGAGATTTAGGGGTACATTTACTAAAATGGGAGTTTTATTTAAGACGGGATATTGCCCATAGCAACCAATCAGATTATACTTCTCATTTATCTAGCACCTTCTAGAAGATACCTTTTTTATCAGGCGCTAATATCAAATGCTATAAAAAACCCTTTTGGATAAAATAACAATCAGCTGCAAAAAGTTAATGACCTGGGATTAGCAGGTCAATCAAATTGCACTGGGCCACCCAAGTGCAATTAACCACAAAACTCCAATTGTTAGAAACTTTTGCGCTATATTATAAATTTATATGATATGGCTGACAAAAATAACAGACTCCTATTGAATTAAAAATATTTAATAATATATGAATAATCACAAATCATAAAACAAGACCGGTCTTAGTAGTTTAAACATCTAAGATGACAAGTATATAATATATATACTTTCCAATAAAAGGAGGTGGACTTAAGCATATTCTGTGCACAGAGGTGTAAAAACTAGCTTTATAGCTAAATGACTTGATTTACAAAGTCAAAAAAATATAGATCAAGTGTAGCTGCTGGTAGAACCCGTATAATAGATGTTTCCAATAGACAGTCACTTTGTATCAAAGTTCCTTTGAATGTAATAATCCAACATAGGTCAGTAAAATGAAATGAGAGCCGTTTTCAACCGGAATCTTGCGTGAGGTGTGAGCAAGTAGTATCAGCAGGAGTACATCCCGACGTCCACCACACTGGCTTCTAGCTGCGGGGAAAACGGCACCTGCACTGGCGCCTGCTACAACCTATCCTGCTCGGTCTGAATGCTCCACAGGTCTCCACCTCTACGTGCCGTTTGCGGGCACCGGTGAGCGGCTCCTCTCCACTCAAGAATAAACAACCAGCAGATGAATGCTGCGGCCGGTATGTACTACGGGTCTAACTCCAGCTAGGGTCCAACAGTTCAGCCTCTAACGCGTTTCGCTCCTCCCACAGGGGCTTCCTCAAAGAATGAATACATGTAGTCCAAGGACCCTTTTTATAAGGATGATGTCAAATACCATTGGTAAATTGGGTAATGAATTTGCAACACCTGTTATCACACCTGCTCAGCCACCTCCTAGTCCAACCTCCTTAATTGAGACTGCTAAGAATCCTATTAACCCAATGTATAATGGGTATATACCTAACACAGGGAATCATTTAAACTAGTAAATGCAATCCAATGTACATAATAGATACACTCATATACTCGCAAACATACAAGTCTCAAAGCTCGCTTTATAC
The DNA here is from genome assembly GCF_028390025.1 of Pseudophryne corroboree. Taxonomy (NCBI): domain Eukaryota; kingdom Metazoa; phylum Chordata; class Amphibia; order Anura; family Myobatrachidae; genus Pseudophryne; species Pseudophryne corroboree. The sequence goes on from NC_086446.1 coordinate 574,380,247, forward strand.
AAACTAAGACATTTTACATAATAGTTCAAAAGTACAAATTATATTACACTTAATCCATCCACTATTAAAATAAATAAATAAATAAATATATAACCATTAGATCTACATGATGAATCGAACCAGCAACCTCCTCCTTCATATACCATTGCGTTACCACTACTCTATCGCCTCTCTTCGTTCTAATTAAGCTGTAATTTAGACTATATGAATATAATCCCTCATCGGTGGTAAAAACCCCTACTACGTACATTGATAAATATAAGAGAATCTCTACACCAAATGTTTTTTGTACATAGAAATATCAAATTGTTAGATATCAATGTTCGTCTCAAATAAAGCAATAGATGTAAAAAATGTTATATGAAATCTACATTACTAATACCCATACAAACCAAATTAAACTTCCCACTTATGGATAGAACCCCCGACCCCACGATTCATAGTCTGATTTTCTACCGATCTGCCATCATCCAACTTTAATAGCCAATTGATAATCTATCCAACCCAGGAATCGCCAATTTACATGCTAAATGGTCATTCTCCAATTAAACTCACAACCTCTACTATCATTTCTAATACATCTTTGCAATGGCACTGGACTCCGGTAGATTCACTAAATACGATGTCAACATCAGGAATGATATGATTTTACAACCTATCCACATACTATTAGGTGTTCTAACAACCATTCTAACCCACTTATTTTGGACTAATATCCATTTTTCTAATTAGTGAACCCCCCTCCATCCCTCTATACTTTATACATCAATTACAGTAATAATGATAATAATAAATATGGGGCGCACAACCCTCTAAATTTAACATTATATACAATATAATAGCTATAATAAGACCGTAAATGCCTCTAATAACTAGACACCCCCGGCTCCCTCCCCACCCCCCAATCAAGCTCTCCAACATTTTCACCTATAAGTGACTTATCTCAATGATTACTGAGGTTCCTAGCTCCTAGGGAACCTACTAAGCAAAGGACTCAAATTCTAAACTCTCATTCAATCCCTGAGGTGACAACGTATTCAGCCGAAAAATCCACAGAGCTTCTTTTTTGCATAGATTTCTGAATCGATCCCCCCCTCTATCGGTCCTCTTAACCTCATCAATGCAATCCTCTGGGTCTTACAGTTGTGGGGGTCCATCAGGTTAAGAGGACCGATAGAGGGGGGGATCGATTCAGAAATCTATGCAAAAAAGAAGCTCTGTGGATTTTTCGGCTGAATACGTTGTCACCTCAGGGATTGAATGAGAGTTTAGAATTTGAGTCCTTTGCTTAGTAGGTTCCCTAGGAGCTAGGAACCTCAGTAATCATTGAGATAAGTCACTTATAGGTGAAAATGTTGGAGAGCTTGATTGGGGGGTGGGGGGGGGGGGGTGGAGCCGGGGGTGTCTAGTTATTAGAGGCATTTACGGTCTCATAGCTATTATTATATTGTATATAATGTTAAATTTAGAGGGTTGTGCGCCCCATATTTATTATTATCATTATTACTGTAATTGATGTATAAAGTATAGAGGGATGGAGGGGGGTTCACTAATTAGAAAAATGGATATTAGTCCAAAATAAGTGGGTTAGAATGGTTGTTAGAATACCTAACAGTATGTGGATAGGTTGTAAAATCATATCATTCCTGATGTTGACATCGTATTTAGTGAATCTACCGGAGTCCAGTGCCATTGCAAAGATGTATTAGAAATGATAGTAGAGGTTGTGAGTTTAATTGGAGAATGACCGTTTAGCATGTAAATTGGAGATTCCTGGGTTGGATAGATTATCAATTGGCTATTAAAGTTGGATGGTGGCAGATCGGTAGAAAATCAGACTATGAATCGTGGGGTCAGGGGTTCTATCCATAAGTGGGAAGTTTAATTTGGTTTGTATGGGTATTAGTAATGTAGATTTCATATAACATTTTTTACATCTATTGCTTTATTTGAGACGAACATTGATATCTAACAATTTGATATTTCTATGTACAAAACACATTTGGTGTAGAGATTCTCTTATATTTATCAATGTACGTAGTAGGGTTTTTTTACCACCGATGAGGGATTATATTCATATAGTCTAAATTACAGCTTAATTAGAATGAAGAGAGGCGATAGAGTAGTGGTAACGCAACGGTATATGAAGGAGGAGGTTGCTGGTTCGATTCATCATGTAGATCTAATGGTTATATGTTTATTTATTTTAATAGTGGATGGATTAAGTGTAATATAATTTGTACTTTTGAACTATTATGTAAAATGTCTTAGTTTGTATAAAGCGAGCTTTGAGACTTGTATGTTTGCGAGTATATGAGTGTATCTATTATGTACATTGGATTGCATTTACTAGTTTAAATGATTCCCTGTGTAAGGTATATACCCATTATACATTGGGTTAATAGGATTCTTAGCAGTCTCAATTAAGGAGGTTGGACTAGGAGGTGGCTGAGCAGGTGTGATAACAGGTGTTGCAAATTCATTACCCAATTTACCAATAGTATTTGACATCATCCTTATAAAAAGGGTCCTTGGACTACATGTATTCATTCTTTGAGGAAGCCCCTGTGGGAGGAGCGAAACGCGTCAGAAGCTGAACTGTTGGACCCTAGCTGGAGTTAGACCCGTAGTACATACCGGCCGCAGCATTCATCTGCTGGTTGTTTATTCTTGAGTGGAGAGGAGCCGCTCACCGGTGCCCGCAAACGGCACGTAGAGGTGGAGACCTGTGGAGCATTCAGACCGAGCAGGATAGGTTGTAGCAGGCGCCAGTGCAGGTGCCGTTTTCCCCGCAGCTAGAAGCCAGTGTGGTGGACGTCGGGATGTACTCCTGCTGATACTACTTGCTCACACCTCACGTAAGATTCCGGTTGAAAACGGCTCTCATTTAATTTTACTGACCTATGTTGGATTATTACATTCAAAGGAACTTTGATACAAAGTGACTGTCTATTGGAAATATTTATTATACGGGTTCTACCAGCAGCTACACTTGATCTATATTTTTTTGACTTTGTAAATCAAGTCATTTAGCTATAAAGCTAGTTTTTACACCTCTGTGCACAGAAAATGCTTAAGTCCACCTCTTTTTATTGGAAAGTATATATACTTGTCATCTTAGATGTTTAAACTACTAAGACCGGTCTTGTTTTATGATTTGTGATTATTCATATATTATTAAATATTTTTAATTCAATAGGAGTCTGTTATTTTTGTCAGCCATATCATATAAATTTATAATATAGCGCAAAAGTTTCTAACAATTGGACCTTCTAGAAGATAACACCTGGAATCTGACTGGTTGTTATGGCCAACATCCCATCTTAAATAGAACTCCCATCTAAGTAAATTTACCCCTTAGAGTTGGGTGGGGGTGTTCAAACTGAAATCTAAATTGCTGTTTAAAAATAAATCTGTCTAACATTTTGTGGGCTACATGCAAAAGCAGTCATTGTTTACCCTGTATTGGGACAGGGGCCCTTCAAAATGTTGTTATGGGGCCAACAAAGTTCTGGCTATACCTGTGCACTGGAGTAAATATATAATCAAAACACAAAATGCTCAGCATCCATTCATTGTTCCCCAAAAACATTTTTGGCATGTAGTAGATCCTAGGCTGTCAAACTGCGGTACTTGAGTAACCTCAGATAGATTCAGTGGGTACATTAGTCTGTCAAAAACACATAAAATAAAAAATAAAACAAATATAGTATAAAACTAATCATGAGTGGCTTGGTATCAATGTAATTAGAGTTAGGAGTCATTTTAATTATTATCACATAAAGCAAGTACATATTACAGTATAAGACACTTTAGAAGATAATTGCTAAACATTTCTCCTATTGTAAAAAAAATTAGAGGAACTCTTTGGTAATGAATAGCAAAGCATTCTTTAAAGGTGAGGGGACATGTTACTTGCAAAATCATTCAGACGTTGTTATATGTCTGTGAAATTCTGTCTTAGAAACATAGAAACAAATGTAGTCGTTTCTATTCATGTAATCTAAAATGTGGTGATATAGGGAATTGGTTACGCTTAATAGATGTATAGACCCACCCCTATATTCGTATAAATGTATATAGTTATATTTCTCCTTCCATTTATATATGGTTACAGTAGTGTCCTTATGTTATATGATAATACCATAAGTGATGAGGAAGAATTGAGCATGCCATGAGGTATTTTCCGGACAATTATACCTAATAGTACCTCAATTTTATTTGAGAAACATTACCTCTATCTGAAATGACCCCTTTCATCATTTAATATATATATATGTGTATATAATCTGCAGTACAAATGGATCTTTATGGGGACTGTATATAGATTTTCTTTAACTATGATAGTGCCTCATCAAATAGCAGGGCACGAGGAACCTTTGAAAACAGCTCGTGCTGTCGGCGGGAAAGAGGAGACTTCACGAGGACAGGGGCTGGTCTCGTGGCCCCTGGGGCTCCTGTATAAAAAGGGGAGCTGAAGCGCTGAAAAGGGACTTGTGTGTGCGCCTCTGGGAGAGACACACCTGCCTCTACCTGCCCGCCACTAAGAGCTGTGCTGTGAACATTGGCGGCGCAGTGGAGGTAGTGTGGCTCGCTAACGAGCGATAGCACACTGAACAGGATCCGATCCCCAGCGGCTAGCAGGAGCCGTAACGAAGCGGAGAGACGGGGAAATCCAAGACCGGAGCGGCTAGCAAGAGCCGTGAAGCTCCGTGAGCTGGGGGAGCAGCAGCAGTGATCGGCTGAGCGGTGGTGATGCAGCAGCGGCCGAAGGAGCCGTGAAGAAGAGAGCCGGGTGAGCGGTGACTGTCCTGATCATCGGCGGCCGGCGGAGCCGTGAAGAAGAAAGCCTGGCGATGCAGCGGCGGCCGGCGGAGCCGTGAAGAAGAAAGCCTGGTGATGCAGCGGCGGCCGGCGGAGCCGTGAAGAAGAAAGCCTGGTGATGCAGCGGCGGCTGGCGGAGCCGTGAAGAAGAAAGCCTGGTGAGCAGCGGCGGCTGGCGGAGCCGTGAAGAAGAAAGCCTGGTGAGCAGCGGCGGCTGACTGAGCCGGGAAGAAGAGAGCCAAGTCAGCGGTGACCGTCATGAGCAGCGGCGGCTTACGGAGCCGTGAAGATGACAAGCGCTGGCAGAGCAGTATCTCCAATTGGTAACTAAGCCTGCATCCAATCCTTAAGGCACTGTCCACCCATAAGAGGCTAGGTGGGCGGAGCTATCCTCCTCCGATAATTTTGAGTGTCTGGAGACATTCATGGAAAACACCTGAGGTCTGTAACAGTTAATTATTTATCTGCACCTATTCACTATAGACATTAAGACAGGCACACGAGACTGCTATATAGCTACCAGATATACTTTTGACTTTAGTATCAGTTATCATTGTGGATACTGCTCTGAACTAAATTAACTCTTTACAGTGCAGATTAATACTACCATCCATCATACTGGAGCTACACTACCCTCTGTTGGGAAGATAAATATTTAGACTTTTAACAAACACAGATGGATAGCTTCAGTTATAGTGATTTCTTATAAACTATGGTACAACGATAACAGCTCAGGAGGATTTAACAACTGCAAAGAACAGATTTTAAACACCCAGATGACACTGGCAAGTCTAGACAGAGAGGATACAGTTTAAGTCTTTTATGGCAACATTATAACCACATACTGTTTCCTGGACAAGTGGGTTACACTGCCAGAGGAAAAGTTTTAATAGCTTGCGGATTCATTCTATTCAAGGGATTATTTAGCTACAGTTACAAAATATTACTTTACAACAAGCTTGGTAATAGAATCTGTTACATAATAGGGGCAGCTGGATATATTTAATGCAAAGAAGACAGGGATATTTCTAAGATACTTCTACCATCCCCAGGATATATTTATATAAGCGATTCTGTACAGAAAACAATCAGAAACTGTTATATATGCATATATAATTCACCTAATAATATGAAAGGAAGAAGGATTTAGGATATATAATCTTGGCATTGAGAAGAAGCCACAACTCTATGTGGACCCTATTTATTTGTTTGACTAGCATGGTATATATAGATATATGTGGTTGTTTATGTATATGTATGTCTATGGATATATATATATATATATAACTAAAAGTTGTAATCGTACATGAAATATTGTTAACTGCAATGTTATGTACTTTGGTCGGTATATTTAAAGTAATGAATTGTAGGAATGTATATGAAATATAAATTAATGTTTAAATAGTATATTATAGTATTAATATATATATATATATATTTATTTAATTTCATATGAGTTGTTATATATATATATGTAAACCTTATACTTACTTGAAAATATGGAGTAAAATACTTACCGTCTAATCTTGTGTGATAATTGATAAGGCGATTAACCACGGATCCTTTCCATCAATCTGCAAAACAAAGAGAACGAATGTATGAAGAAGGATTGGGTAATTAGTATATTCAGATATAAATCGATCTATAAATAAATTGTTAGACAGGGTGTTCCCAAGTTTACCTTAACCTAATTCAAAGTTATTGGATAGAAAAAAATACTTGGGTGGAGGCACAATATTCTAAGCACTATACATAGGACTCAATATAGTCAAATAAAACCCCAGTTGATCAGGGTTACATTTGGAGGCACTGCTGAGATCGGAATCAATAGATGAAAATGGAGCTTATAAAAGGAGAAGATATATATAGCTGGTGTAGAAGCAAAGGTGTAGATGTACAGAAAAGTGTCAGCATTTTGGGAAATTTTATGGAAATATTAGATGAAGATATTGTCAGTGAAGTAAAGAAAATGTATGGAACCAAACAACCATATATAGTAGATAAATGGAAAGGAGTTAATGATGAAATATGTGCCATTTTAATTAGTAATGATAATCCGCTGGATGCTTCTGTAATCCCAGCTAATATTTTAATTGAAAAGGCCCCTGGTAAGAAATGGAAAGTAATGTGGCCTGTGGAGAGATATGCGGAAGGAGGAGAGAAGGCCATAGTGAAGGAGGATAGTAAAGGAGAGAGTACTAGTGCGGGATGTTATAATAATAACAGTCAGACAGCTGGAGAAGAGTCTGGAAGTAAAGAGAAAATAGATCCTCAAGTTGAGAATGTGATGGATAAAGTGGTTAGTCATTTTGAACGCTGGCATTATGAAGGGGGTTATAGGAGATTGAGAATATTTTCGGGAGTAAGTCCTGTTCCTACAGGAGAAGAGAGCTATGAAGTATGGAGAGAGGCCGCTATACAACATTCAGAGGAATGGAGATGTCCAGAGCATATTAAACAACAAAGAATTGTGGAAAGTTTGAGGGGACCAGCAATGGGAATAATTCATGCTACTAGGAGGAGTAACCCAAAATCAACTCTGAAAGATTATTTTGAAGCCCTGGACTATTCTTTTGGAACTCTGGAAGATGTAGGGGACCTTTTATCCAAATTAAATCAAACTTATCAAGAGCCACATGAAACTCTCACCAATTATATTTACCGATTAGACAAAATCCTCTACAAACTTTTGGACAAAGGAGGGATTAATCCACATGAAATTGATGAGAGGAGATTGAAGCATATTTTGAGAGGGGCTTTGACTACGAATCCTGTAGCACAACGTTTAAGGTGTAGCTTGCCACGGGTGCCTGCCCCAACTTTAGGTGAATTAATAAAAGAAGTCAAACTAGAAGAAGTACAAATTGAAAACAGAGAGAAAAACTTAAAGCGGGTTAAAGTGATTGTTCCTACCCCTGAAGTTTCTTCAGTTAATGATCAATTATTAAAGCTAATAGAGGAACAAAATAAGAAATTAGATCAGCTTATTTCTTTACAAAATACCTCATCGGCCATGTCAAGAAGTCCTTCGTCTGGTCGGGGCAGAGGATTCAGTAGGAGACCTGTGGATAATTCTAATATCACTTGTTTCAAATGTGGACAATTAGGACATAGGTCCTATGAATGTAGTCAAGGCAGAAATTTCCTTTCAATCCCAGATACCATTGATAGACATCAGCATGGACCGTCGGAAAACGTCGAAGGGAGGTCGATGAACCCCGCACCGACTCCCAACCCATAATAGTCTGCACAATGGGGAGTACTCAGTGGCCTACTCTTATTCCCGATGGAATGATGGGACAGGCCCCTCTGATGACTGTAGTAATAAATGGACAACCGTGTACTGCTTTGCTTGATAGTGGATCTCAAGTTTCCATTATTTTTGAAAGCTGGTATGCTCAATATCTATATGACGTTCCTTTGATGCCTTTTGATGGATTAACTATTTGGGGATTAAGTGAACAGAAGTATCCCTATCTGGGATATGTAATTACTCAAATAGAATTCCCTCAAAAGCACTCTGGTTCTAATGACCCCTTACCTTTTTTGGCATTAGTGTGTCCTGACTCCCCTGGAGATAAAGGAGTAATATCAGTAATTGTGGGCACTAATTCAAATTTGTTTAAAATGCTATCTGATTGGTGTTTGGCGCAACAACAGATATATACTCCAGCCTCAATTGGTGTCCATGAGCTAGATTCTGGGAAAGTACGCCGGGTGGAGTGTGATGTAAACCCCACTACCTCAGTAATACCTGCTACTTTTTGTGAACCTGAAACGGAATTTATTAATAGAGTTTCCCAGTGTTTTCAGAACAGTGATATTACTATGGATGAAAAGAATCAATTACTTTTTCAATTATTAACTAGAAAGCCTGTTTTTTCTCTCCATGAATGGGATTTGGGAACCGCCATTGGAATAGAACATCGCATACACCTGACCAATGAAGCCCCTTTTAGAGAAAGATCTCGCCGTTTGGCTCCCGCTGATTTTGATGACGTCCGGCAGCATTTGAAAGGGTTAGTGGAAAATCAAGTTATAGCTGATTCGGATAGTCCTTATGCATCTCCCATTGTAGTAGCTCGAAAGAAGAATGGAGATATAAGATTATGCGTGGACTATCGCACCTTAAACAATCGTACCATTCCTGATCAGTATACCGTACCCAAAGTGGAGGAAGCTTTAGATTGTTTGCAGGGGAGTAAATGGTTTTCTGTCCTGGATATGAGAAGTGGTTATTATCAGATACCGATGCATCCTGATGACCAATCTAAAACGGCTTTTATTTGCCCCATTGGCTTCTTCGAGTTTCTAAAGATGCCACAAGGGATAAAGGGAGCCCCGGCCACTTTCCAGAGAACTATGGAACAAACCGTCGGGGACATGTGCTATAGAGAAGTCCTTGTATATTTAGATGACCTTATTGTATTTGGACGAACTTTGGAAGAACATAACCAGCGATTGTTGAAAGTTCTAGACCGGCTACAGAAAAGAGGCTTAAAATTATCTGTCGACAAATGCAAATTTTGCCAAACCACCGTGAAATATTTGGGCCATGTTGTTAGTCGTGATGGAATATCAACTGATCCTGATAAGGTTGCGGCTGTACAGAATTGGCTGCGACCCAATACTTTAAAAGACCTTCGATCCTTTCTAGGCTTTTGTGGGTACTACAGGAGGTTTGTGCCACAGTATTCCAGAATTGCTCGTGCTTTAAATGATTTAACCAAAGGATATCCATCTAAACACCATCGACAACCCAAGAATACTGGAAACAATCCAAAAGACTATCACAGGCCAAAAGAAGTTTTTGGTGATAGATGGACGCCGACATGTGAAGAAGCCTTTGAAAAATTAAAATTTCATCTAACCCATTCTCCTGTTCTGGCTTATGCAAATCCTGAACTGCCGTATGAATTACATGTTGATGCCTCATTTGAAGGAATAGGGGGAGTTTTATACCAACTACAAGAAACGGAGTTAAAACCCATTGCCTATGTTAGCCGTGGTTTATCCACAAGCGAGAAAAACTATGCTGTCCATAAATTAGAGTTTTTAGCGTTAAAATGGGCGGTAGTGGATAAGTTCCATGATTATTTGTATGGTGTACATTTTACTGTGCTCACAGACAATAATCCTTTAACATACATTAATACTACAGCTAAATTGGACGCCACCGGGCATAGGTGGTTAGCCGCTCTTTCTAATTACCAGTTTTCATTAAAATATAAACCAGGCAATCAGAATATCGATGCTGATGCTCTATCCCGACTGCCTCATCCTCTTGTTGTGAGTACAAATGATGATTGGGTGGAAATACCGGCTCCTGCTTTTCAAGGATTGTGTCATCAAATTAGGTTACTACCCAGTAGTTCTTCTGGAGCAGTACACTCATTGGGAGCTACTGAAAATTCAATTCCTTCCATGTATTGTAGGATTAACACTCCTGAGTTAGAAGATTTACCACTCATTTCTAAAGAACAACTGAAACAAGATCAACATCAAGACCCAGATATTGCTATTGTAATGGAGTATTTAAAAAATTCTAAAAGAACCTTGGGAGATAATGTTTCTTTCATAAGCAAAGCTCTCCTGCGGCAGAGAAAGAGATTAGTCTTCAAGCAAGGAATTCTATTTAGAAAAACTATTACCAGAGAGGGGTATGATAAATATCAACTGATTCTTCCCAATATTCATATTCCTATGATTCTCCATTCGCTGCATGATAAACATGGACATTTGGGTATGGATAAGACCTTACACTTAGTACAAGAGAGAGTATATTGGCCTTATATGAGTAAGGATATTGAATACTATTGTAAAACTTGTAAGAATTGTGTTCTGAGAAAAACATTACCTACCCCTACAGCAGCTATGGTCAATTTAAGTAGCTCTGGGCCTATGGAATTGATTTGCATTGACTATCTATCATTAGAAGGGCCCAATGGGAGGGAAAGTAATATTTTGGTAATCACCGATCATTTCACACGTTATGCCCAGGCCTATGTTACTCGGGATCAAAAAGCGTTGACAGTAGCCAAGACTCTTTGGGATCATTTCTTTGTGCATTATGGACTTCCTGCCCGCATTCATACAGATCAAGGAAGGGACTTTGAAAGTAAGCTGATTAAAGAGTTATGCATCTGTTGCGGGATAAAGAAGTCAAGAACATCACCTTATCATCCACAAGGGGATCCGCAACCGGAGCGATTCAACAGAACGCTGCTCAATATGTTGGGAACCTTGAATCCCAAACACAAGCTTCAATGGAAACGTTACATCAATCAACTTGTTCATGCCTATAATTGTACTCGAAATGAATCGACTGGGTATTCACCTTATTCCCTTATGTTCGGACGGGAAGCACGATTGCCTATAGACATTTCTTTAGGCCTCTCTGTATCTTCAAAGAACCCGTCTACTTATAATACTTATGTCAACAATTTAAGGAAGGAGTTAAAAGCTGCTCATGAAGTCGCTCAAAGAGCATCTCAAAGACATGGTGATAAGAATAAACAGCGGTATGATGCTAAAGTTAAAGAACACGTGTTAATTCCTGGTGATCGAGTTCTCTTGAGACGACTGGGGACTCCTAGAAGACAAAAATTATCTAATCGATGGAAAGAAATTCCCTACAGAGTACTAAAGCAATTACCTAACATTCCGGTTTATCAACTGGTACCTGAGGATAAAGATGGGCCCATACTAACATACCACCGTCAACATTTGTTACCCATAAGTCAAGACATTTCTTTCAATGTGGAACAAGAGATTGTGACACCTCATGAAATAAAAGAATCAAGTTCTACAGTCTATCCTTCTACTGAGTCCCCACTCCTTGAATGGTCTGATAGATCAAGACAAGATCCAGGATTCTTCTACCAAGAGGTTCCCGTTCTCTCAAGTGGAGGCAGAGAGGATACCCGAGATAATCCTTCTCAACCCTCTGAATCTATAATTAATTTGAGAACAGAGCCATGGAATATACATGAACCCGATGATCCTCCATGGGAGGATGACTCTTTTTATAACAGCCCTGAGGTTGAAGTACCTACTCCTTTTAGTACTATGGAAATTGATGAACACACCCGACCACGAAGGGAATGTAAACCCCCTATGATCCTCACTTATGACCAGCTGGGGCATTCATGTAATGAGCCTAGAGTAGTTTGTCCTAGCATTATATCTACTTGGCCTTACTTTGGGTACTTGGGAAGTCAAACAATCCCTATGTTTTAAATTTTAAAGTGGTTATTCGAATTTATAGTACCAATTAATTCGGATTACCAGGGGGAGAAATGTAGTCGTTTCTATTCATGTAATCTAAAATGTGGTGATATAGGGAATTGGTTACGCTTAATAGATGTATAGACCCACCCCTATATTCGTATAAATGTATATAGTTATATTTCTCCTTCCATTTATATATGGTTACAGTAGTGTCCTTATGTTATATGATAATACCATAAGTGATGAGGAAGAATTGAGCATGCCATGAGGTATTTTCCGGACAATTATACCTAATAGTACCTCAATTTTATTTGAGAAACATTACCTCTATCTGAAATGACCCCTTTCATCATTTAATATATATATATGTGTATATAATCTGCAGTACAAATGGATCTTTATGGGGACTGTATATAGATTTTCTTTAACTATGATAGTGCCTCATCAAATAGCAGGGCACGAGGAACCTTTGAAAACAGCTCGTGCTGTCGGCGGGAAAGAGGAGACTTCACGAGGACAGGGGCTGGTCTCGTGGCCCCTGGGGCTCCTGTATAAAAAGGGGAGCTGAAGCGCTGAAAAGGGACTTGTGTGTGCGCCTCTGGGAGAGACACACCTGCCTCTACCTGCCCGCCACTAAGAGCTGTGCTGTGAACATTGGCGGCGCAGTGGAGGTAGTGTGGCTCGCTAACGAGCGATAGCACACTGAACAGGATCCGATCCCCAGCGGCTAGCAGGAGCCGTAACGAAGCGGAGAGACGGGGAAATCCAAGACCGGAGCGGCTAGCAAGAGCCGTGAAGCTCCGTGAGCTGGGGGAGCAGCAGCAGTGATCGGCTGAGCGGTGGTGATGCAGCAGCGGCCGAAGGAGCCGTGAAGAAGAGAGCCGGGTGAGCGGTGACTGTCCTGATCATCGGCGGCCGGCGGAGCCGTGAAGAAGAAAGCCTGGCGATGCAGCGGCGGCCGGCGGAGCCGTGAAGAAGAAAGCCTGGTGATGCAGCGGCGGCCGGCGGAGCCGTGAAGAAGAAAGCCTGGTGATGCAGCGGCGGCTGGCGGAGCCGTGAAGAAGAAAGCCTGGTGAGCAGCGGCGGCTGGCGGAGCCGTGAAGAAGAAAGCCTGGTGAGCAGCGGCGGCTGACTGAGCCGGGAAGAAGAGAGCCAAGTCAGCGGTGACCGTCATGAGCAGCGGCGGCTTACGGAGCCGTGAAGATGACAAGCGCTGGCAGAGCAGTATCTCCAATTGGTAACTAAGCCTGCATCCAATCCTTAAGGCACTGTCCACCCATAAGAGGCTAGGTGGGCGGAGCTATCCTCCTCCGATAATTTTGAGTGTCTGGAGACATTCATGGAAAACACCTGAGGTCTGTAACAGTTAATTATTTATCTGCACCTATTCACTATAGACATTAAGACAGGCACACGAGACTGCTATATAGCTACCAGATATACTTTTGACTTTAGTATCAGTTATCATTGTGGATACTGCTCTGAACTAAATTAACTCTTTACAGTGCAGATTAATACTACCATCCATCATACTGGAGCTACACTACCCTCTGTTGGGAAGATAAATATTTAGACTTTTAACAAACACAGATGGATAGCTTCAGTTATAGTGATTTCTTATAAACTATGGTACAACGATAACAGCTCAGGAGGATTTAACAACTGCAAAGAACAGATTTTAAACACCCAGATGACACTGGCAAGTCTAGACAGAGAGGATACAGTTTAAGTCTTTTATGGCAACATTATAACCACATACTGTTTCCTGGACAAGTGGGTTACACTGCCAGAGGAAAAGTTTTAATAGCTTGCGGATTCATTCTATTCAAGGGATTATTTAGCTACAGTTACAAAATATTACTTTACAACAAGCTTGGTAATAGAATCTGTTACATAATAGGGGCAGCTGGATATATTTAATGCAAAGAAGACAGGGATATTTCTAAGATACTTCTACCATCCCCAGGATATATTTATATAAGCGATTCTGTACAGAAAACAATCAGAAACTGTTATATATGCATATATAATTCACCTAATAATATGAAAGGAAGAAGGATTTAGGATATATAATCTTGGCATTGAGAAGAAGCCACAACTCTATGTGGACCCTATTTATTTGTTTGACTAGCATGGTATATATAGATATATGTGGTTGTTTATGTATATGTATGTCTATGGATATATATATATATATAACTAAAAGTTGTAATCGTACATGAAATATTGTTAACTGCAATGTTATGTACTTTGGTCGGTATATTTAAAGTAATGAATTGTAGGAATGTATATGAAATATAAATTAATGTTTAAATAGTATATTATAGTATTAATATATATATATATATTTATTTAATTTCATATGAGTTGTTATATATATATATGTAAACCTTATACTTACTTGAAAATATGGAGTAAAATACTTACCGTCTAATCTTGTGTGATAATTGATAAGGCGATTAACCACGGATCCTTTCCATCAATCTGCAAAACAAAGAGAACGAATGTATGAAGAAGGATTGGGTAATTAGTATATTCAGATATAAATCGATCTATAAATAAATTGTTAGACAGGGTGTTCCCAAGTTTACCTTAACCTAATTCAAAGTTATTGGATAGAAAAAAATACTTGGGTGGAGGCACAATATTCTAAGCACTATACATAGGACTCAATATAGTCAAATAAAACCCCAGTTGATCAGGGTTACACATAGAAACATAGAATTTGACGGCAGATAAGAACCACTTGGCCCATCTAGTCTGCCCCTTTTTTATTTTATCCTTTAGGCAATCTCAACCCTTTTTTAACCTTGATTCTTTGTAAGGATATTCATATGCCTGTCCCAAGCATGTTTAAATTGCCCTACAGTCTTAGCCTCTACCACCTCTGATGGGAGGCTATTCCACTTATCCACTACCCTTTCTGTGAAGTAATTTTTCCTTAAATTTCCCCTGAACCTCCCCCCCTCCAGTCTCAATGTATGCCCTCGAGTTCTAATACTTCTTTTCCTTTGAAGAATGTTTCCCTCCTGAACTTTGTTAAGACCCTTTATATATTTGAAAGTTTCTATCATGTCTCCCCTTTCCCTTCTCTCCTCCAAACTATACATGTTAAGATCTTTTAGCCTTTCCGGGTAAGTTTTGTGATGTAGGCCATGCACCATTTTAGTTGCCCTTCTTTGTACACTCTCTAATGTATTTATATCCTTCTGGAGATAGGGTCTCCAGAACTGGACACAGTATTCCAGATGGGGCCTTACCAATGACCTATACAGTGGCATTATCACTTCTTTTTTCCTGCTACTGATTCCTCTCCCTATGCAACCAAGCATCTGACTTGCCTTTCTCATTGCTTTGTTGCATTGCTTTCCTGCCTTCAAGTCACTTGAAATAGTGACTCCTAAATCTCTTTCCTCCTCAGTAGTTTCCATTATAGTATCCTTGATACTATACTTAGCCTTTGGGTTTTTGAGACCCAAGTGCATGATTTTGCATTTTTTAGCATTAAACTGTAGTTGCCACGTTCTTGACCATTTCTCAAGCCTACCTAGGTCATCAATCATTTGATCCTTTATCCTACATTGCTAATCATTGTCTTAGACTAATACTGTATTAGTCTAAGACAATGATATATCATATATAATGATATAGTTGACCCCTTAAGCTCTTGGTCATATACTGTAGCATAGAAAACAGACAAAAAGAGTAATTCTATTCTATTATCACACCATTTTCTTTGCTCCCAACATAATCATCTACCACACACTGTATATTATCGTGGACGCCCCCAGACAGCAATTGCAGAAATAATAAAACTTAAAATCAAATGAATTGCTTTATATGAATTGCTTATGAACTCTTTTAGTCTCTTTTATAGAGAAAAGTTGTTATAGGAGTGTAAATATTTCATTTTGAACAGGGTAACAAGTTCAGGTTTGATGATATTTTTATTTCAAAATTGTTCTGTATCAGGAACAAGTTACAATATTACAAACAGGAGTTCTAAGTTCAGAAAATTGTGAATAATTTAATTATGAGAATCTAAAAGAAAAAAACAATGCAAATCAAGTAAATTTATAATAAAATGCTAAATTAAATCTAAATTTAAACTAGGCACTTGCTTTCCTTAATTCTGGGTGGATAGTATTTTACAAAAAAATGGTGAACTGCTCAATCAGATAGTGATGTCACTCAGGTGCTAAAAGGGAGGGGTAATTCTGTGAAGGAAAAAACAATGGTTCCCTAATGCACACTGAGTGAATAATATTCCTACATAATAGTCAGATAATACGGAGATCTTGGTTGCGTATATCTGCAGATATAGGGTTAAGCCCCCAGGCCGATCGACAAGGCCTCTCCGTCACTGGGGGTCCCTAATATTAGGTATGGGTCCGGGGTGCAGGACCCCATAATGTCGGCACAGGCCGGCTACCCCAGGTCAGCACACAGGTGAGAGTTAATAGGGTTAATAAGAAGCACAGAAGTGCTATGTGAGTGGTGTGATTAAAATAATACAAAAATATATACAAAGTGATAGGGAAACTCATAAGTGTTAATAAAGTGTTAGGGTGTGCCGACCTGAAGCAGCCCAGCGATACCGACACAGGGGCCACCACACCCCACACCCACCCCATAAATAATTCCAAATATGTCTGGGTTGAATTCCCAGTGTAAGGCCACATGGTAATGGCTCCTACAGCATCTGAGAGCCAGCTTACCTGGGGATACCCCTGACTTCCCCCTATGGCAGTCTAGAGTCAGCAATCCCTCCTAATGCTGACCCGTTCATGCCTCTCAATACAATGCAAAAAAATGGTGAACTGCTCAATCAGATAGTGATGTCACTCAGGTGCTAAAAGGGAGGGGTAATTCTGTGAAGGAAAAAACAATGGTTCCCTAATGCACACTGAGTGAATAATATTCCTACATAATAGTCAGATAATACGGAGATCTTGGTTGCGTATATCTGCAGATATAGGGTTAAGCCCCCAGGCCGATCGACAAGGCCTCTCCGTCACTGGGGGTCCCTAATATTAGGTATGGGTCCGGGGTGCAGGACCCCATAATGTCGGCACAGGCCGGCTACCCCAGGTCAGCACACAGGTGAGAGTTAATAGGGTTAATAAGAAGCACAGAAGTGCTATGTGAGTGGTGTGATTAAAATAATACAAAAATATATACAAAGTGATAGGGAAACTCATAAGTGTTAATAAAGTGTTAGGGTGTGCCGACCTGAAGCAGCCCAGCGATACCGACACAGGGGCCACCACACCCCACACCCACCCCATAAATAATTCCAAATATGTCTGGGTTGAATTCCCAGTGTAAGGCCACATGGTAATGGCTCCTACAGCATCTGAGAGCCAGCTTACCTGGGGATACCCCTGACTTCCCCCTATGGCAGTCTAGAGTCAGCAATCCCTCCTAATGCTGACCCGTTCATGCCTCTCAATACAATGCAAAAAAATGGTGAACTGCTCAATCAGATAGTGATGTCACTCAGGTGCTAAAAGGGAGGGGTAATTCTGTGAAGGAAAAAACAATGGTTCCCTAATGCACACTGAGTGAATAATATTCCTACATAATAGTCAGATAATACGGAGATCTTGGTTGCGTATATCTGCAGATATAGGGTTAAGCCCCCAGGCCGATCGACAAGGCCTCTCCGTCACTGGGGGTCCCTAATATTAGGTATGGGTCCGGGGTGCAGGACCCCATAATGTCGGCACAGGCCGGCTACCCCAGGTCAGCACACAGGTGAGAGTTAATAGGGTTAATAAGAAGCACAGAAGTGCTATGTGAGTGGTGTGATTAAAATAATACAAAAATATATACAAAGTGATAGGGAAACTCATAAGTGTTAATAAAGTGTTAGGGTGTGCCGACCTGAAGCAGCCCAGCGATACCGACACAGGGGCCACCACACCCCACACCCACCCCATAAATAATTCCAAATATGTCTGGGTTGAATTCCCAGTGTAAGGCCACATGGTAATGGCTCCTACAGCATCTGAGAGCCAGCTTACCTGGGGATACCCCTGACTTCCCCCTATGGCAGTCTAGAGTCAGCAATCCCTCCTAATGCTGACCCGTTCATGCCTCTCAATACAATGCAAAAAAATGGTGAACTGCTCAATCAGATAGTGATGTCACTCAGGTGCTAAAAGGGAGGGGTAATTCTGTGAAGGAAAAAACAATGGTTCCCTAATGCACACTGAGTGAATAATATTCCTACATAATAGTCAGATAATACGGAGATCTTGGTTGCGTATATCTGCAGATATAGGGTTAAGCCCCCAGGCCGATCGACAAGGCCTCTCCGTCACTGGGGGTCCCTAATATTAGGTATGGGTCCGGGGTGCAGGACCCCATAATGTCGGCACAGGCCGGCTACCCCAGGTCAGCACACAGGTGAGAGTTAATAGGGTTAATAAGAAGCACAGAAGTGCTATGTGAGTGGTGTGATTAAAATAATACAAAAATATATACAAAGTGATAGGGAAACTCATAAGTGTTAATAAAGTGTTAGGGTGTGCCGACCTGAAGCAGCCCAGCGATACCGACACAGGGGCCACCACACCCCACACCCACCCCATAAATAATTCCAAATATGTCTGGGTTGAATTCCCAGTGTAAGGCCACATGGTAATGGCTCCTACAGCATCTGAGAGCCAGCTTACCTGGGGATACCCCTGACTTCCCCCTATGGCAGTCTAGAGTCAGCAATCCCTCCTAATGCTGACCCGTTCATGCCTCTCAATACAATGCAAAAAAATGGTGAACTGCTCAATCAGATAGTGATGTCACTCAGGTGCTAAAAGGGAGGGGTAATTCTGTGAAGGAAAAAACAATGGTTCCCTAATGCACACTGAGTGAATAATATTCCTACATAATAGTCAGATAATACGGAGATCTTGGTTGCGTATATCTGCAGATATAGGGTTAAGCCCCCAGGCCGATCGACAAGGCCTCTCCGTCACTGGGGGTCCCTAATATTAGGTATGGGTCCGGGGTGCAGGACCCCATAATGTCGGCACAGGCCGGCTACCCCAGGTCAGCACACAGGTGAGAGTTAATAGGGTTAATAAGAAGCACAGAAGTGCTATGTGAGTGGTGTGATTAAAATAATACAAAAATATATACAAAGTGATAGGGAAACTCATAAGTGTTAATAAAGTGTTAGGGTGTGCCGACCTGAAGCAGCCCAGCGATACCGACACAGGGGCCACCACACCCCACACCCACCCCATAAATAATTCCAAATATGTCTGGGTTGAATTCCCAGTGTAAGGCCACATGGTAATGGCTCCTACAGCATCTGAGAGCCAGCTTACCTGGGGATACCCCTGACTTCCCCCTATGGCAGTCTAGAGTCAGCAATCCCTCCTAATGCTGACCCGTTCATGCCTCTCAATACAATGCAAAAAAATGGTGAACTGCTCAATCAGATAGTGATGTCACTCAGGTGCTAAAAGGGAGGGGTAATTCTGTGAAGGAAAAAACAATGGTTCCCTAATGCACACTGAGTGAATAATATTCCTACATAATAGTCAGATAATACGGAGATCTTGGTTGCGTATATCTGCAGATATAGGGTTAAGCCCCCAGGCCGATCGACAAGGCCTCTCCGTCACTGGGGGTCCCTAATATTAGGTATGGGTCCGGGGTGCAGGACCCCATAATGTCGGCACAGGCCGGCTACCCCAGGTCAGCACACAGGTGAGAGTTAATAGGGTTAATAAGAAGCACAGAAGAGTTTCCCTATCACTTTGTATATATTTTTGTATTATTTTAATCACACCACTCACATAGCACTTCTGTGCTTCTTATTAACCCTATTAACTCTCACCTGTGTGCTGACCTGGGGTAGCCGGCCTGTGCCGACATTATGGGGTCCTGCACCCCGGACCCATACCTAATATTAGGGACCCCCAGTGACGGAGAGGCCTTGTCGATCGGCCTGGGGGCTTAACCCTATATCTGCAGATATACGCAACCAAGATCTCCGTATTATCTGACTATTATGTAGGAATATTATTCACTCAGTGTGCATTAGGGAACCATTGTTTTTTCCTTCACAGAATTACCCCTCCCTTTTAGCACCTGAGTGACATCACTATCTGATTGAGCAGTTCACCATTTTTTTGCATTGTATTGAGAGGCATGAACGGGTCAGCATTAGGAGGGATTGCTGACTCTAGACTGCCATAGGGGGAAGTCAGGGGTATCCCCAGGTAAGCTGGCTCTCAGATGCTGTAGGAGCCATTACCATGTGGCCTTACACTGGGAATTCAACCCAGACATATTTGGAATTATTTATGGGGTGGGTGTGGGGTGTGGTGGCCCCTGTGTCGGTATCGCTGGGCTGCTTCAGGTCGGCACACCCTAACACTTTATTAACACTTATGAGTTTCCCTATCACTTTGTATATATTTTTGTATTATTTTAATCACACCACTCACATAGCACTTCTGTGCTTCTTATTAACCCTATTAACTCTCACCTGTGTGCTGACCTGGGGTAGCCGGCCTGTGCCGACATTATGGGGTCCTGCACCCCGGACCCATACCTAATATTAGGGACCCCCAGTGACGGAGAGGCCTTGTCGATCGGCCTGGGGGCTTAACCCTATATCTGCAGATATACGCAACCAAGATCTCCGTATTATCTGACTATTATGTAGGAATATTATTCACTCAGTGTGCATTAGGGAACCATTGTTTTTTCCTTCACAGAATTACCCCTCCCTTTTAGCACCTGAGTGACATCACTATCTGATTGAGCAGTTCACCATTTTTTTGCATTGTATTGAGAGGCATGAACGGGTCAGCATTAGGAGGGATTGCTGACTCTAGACTGCCATAGGGGGAAGTCAGGGGTATCCCCAGGTAAGCTGGCTCTCAGATGCTGTAGGAGCCATTACCATGTGGCCTTACACTGGGAATTCAACCCAGACATATTTGGAATTATTTATGGGGTGGGTGTGGGGTGTGGTGGCCCCTGTGTCGGTATCGCTGGGCTGCTTCAGGTCGGCACACCCTAACACTTTATTAACACTTATGAGTTTCCCTATCACTTTGTATATATTTTTGTATTATTTTAATCACACCACTCACATAGCACTTCTGTGCTTCTTATTAACCCTATTAACTCTCACCTGTGTGCTGACCTGGGGTAGCCGGCCTGTGCCGACATTATGGGGTCCTGCACCCCGGACCCATACCTAATATTAGGGACCCCCAGTGACGGAGAGGCCTTGTCGATCGGCCTGGGGGCTTAACCCTATATCTGCAGATATACGCAACCAAGATCTCCGTATTATCTGACTATTATGTAGGAATATTATTCACTCAGTGTGCATTAGGGAACCATTGTTTTTTCCTTCACAGAATTACCCCTCCCTTTTAGCACCTGAGTGACATCACTATCTGATTGAGCAGTTCACCATTTTTTTGCATTGTATTGAGAGGCATGAACGGGTCAGCATTAGGAGGGATTGCTGACTCTAGACTGCCATAGGGGGAAGTCAGGGGTATCCCCAGGTAAGCTGGCTCTCAGATGCTGTAGGAGCCATTACCATGTGGCCTTACACTGGGAATTCAACCCAGACATATTTGGAATTATTTATGGGGTGGGTGTGGGGTGTGGTGGCCCCTGTGTCGGTATCGCTGGGCTGCTTCAGGTCGGCACACCCTAACACTTTATTAACACTTATGAGTTTCCCTATCACTTTGTATATATTTTTGTATTATTTTAATCACACCACTCACATAGCACTTCTGTGCTTCTTATTAACCCTATTAACTCTCACCTGTGTGCTGACCTGGGGTAGCCGGCCTGTGCCGACATTATGGGGTCCTGCACCCCGGACCCATACCTAATATTAGGGACCCCCAGTGACGGAGAGGCCTTGTCGATCGGCCTGGGGGCTTAACCCTATATCTGCAGATATACGCAACCAAGATCTCCGTATTATCTGACTATTATGTAGGAATATTATTCACTCAGTGTGCATTAGGGAACCATTGTTTTTTCCTTCACAGAATTACCCCTCCCTTTTAGCACCTGAGTGACATCACTATCTGATTGAGCAGTTCACCATTTTTTTGCATTGTATTGAGAGGCATGAACGGGTCAGCATTAGGAGGGATTGCTGACTCTAGACTGCCATAGGGGGAAGTCAGGGGTATCCCCAGGTAAGCTGGCTCTCAGATGCTGTAGGAGCCATTACCATGTGGCCTTACACTGGGAATTCAACCCAGACATATTTGGAATTATTTATGGGGTGGGTGTGGGGTGTGGTGGCCCCTGTGTCGGTATCGCTGGGCTGCTTCAGGTCGGCACACCCTAACACTTTATTAACACTTATGAGTTTCCCTATCACTTTGTATATATTTTTGTATTATTTTAATCACACCACTCACATAGCACTTCTGTGCTTCTTATTAACCCTATTAACTCTCACCTGTGTGCTGACCTGGGGTAGCCGGCCTGTGCCGACATTATGGGGTCCTGCACCCCGGACCCATACCTAATATTAGGGACCCCCAGTGACGGAGAGGCCTTGTCGATCGGCCTGGGGGCTTAACCCTATATCTGCAGATATACGCAACCAAGATCTCCGTATTATCTGACTATTATGTAGGAATATTATTCACTCAGTGTGCATTAGGGAACCATTGTTTTTTCCTTCACAGAATTACCCCTCCCTTTTAGCACCTGAGTGACATCACTATCTGATTGAGCAGTTCACCATTTTTTTGCATTGTATTGAGAGGCATGAACGGGTCAGCATTAGGAGGGATTGCTGACTCTAGACTGCCATAGGGGGAAGTCAGGGGTATCCCCAGGTAAGCTGGCTCTCAGATGCTGTAGGAGCCATTACCATGTGGCCTTACACTGGGAATTCAACCCAGACATATTTGGAATTATTTATGGGGTGGGTGTGGGGTGTGGTGGCCCCTGTGTCGGTATCGCTGGGCTGCTTCAGGTCGGCACACCCTAACACTTTATTAACACTTATGAGTTTCCCTATCACTTTGTATATATTTTTGTATTATTTTAATCACACCACTCACATAGCACTTCTGTGCTTCTTATTAACCCTATTAACTCTCACCTGTGTGCTGACCTGGGGTAGCCGGCCTGTGCCGACATTATGGGGTCCTGCACCCCGGACCCATACCTAATATTAGGGACCCCCAGTGACGGAGAGGCCTTGTCGATCGGCCTGGGGGCTTAACCCTATATCTGCAGATATACGCAACCAAGATCTCCGTATTATCTGACTATTATGTAGGAATATTATTCACTCAGTGTGCATTAGGGAACCATTGTTTTTTCCTTCACAGAATTACCCCTCCCTTTTAGCACCTGAGTGACATCACTATCTGATTGAGCAGTTCACCATTTTTTTGCATTGTATTGAGAGGCATGAACGGGTCAGCATTAGGAGGGATTGCTGACTCTAGACTGCCATAGGGGGAAGTCAGGGGTATCCCCAGGTAAGCTGGCTCTCAGATGCTGTAGGAGCCATTACCATGTGGCCTTACACTGGGAATTCAACCCAGACATATTTGGAATTATTTATGGGGTGGGTGTGGGGTGTGGTGGCCCCTGTGTCGGTATCGCTGGGCTGCTTCAGGTCGGCACACCCTAACACTTTATTAACACTTATGAGTTTCCCTATCACTTTGTATATATTTTTGTATTATTTTAATCACACCACTCACATAGCACTTCTGTGCTTCTTATTAACCCTATTAACTCTCACCTGTGTGCTGACCTGGGGTAGCCGGCCTGTGCCGACATTATGGGGTCCTGCACCCCGGACCCATACCTAATATTAGGGACCCCCAGTGACGGAGAGGCCTTGTCGATCGGCCTGGGGGCTTAACCCTATATCTGCAGATATACGCAACCAAGATCTCCGTATTATCTGACTATTATGTAGGAATATTATTCACTCAGTGTGCATTAGGGAACCATTGTTTTTTCCTTCACAGAATTACCCCTCCCTTTTAGCACCTGAGTGACATCACTATCTGATTGAGCAGTTCACCATTTTTTTGCATTGTATTGAGAGGCATGAACGGGTCAGCATTAGGAGGGATTGCTGACTCTAGACTGCCATAGGGGGAAGTCAGGGGTATCCCCAGGTAAGCTGGCTCTCAGATGCTGTAGGAGCCATTACCATGTGGCCTTACACTGGGAATTCAACCCAGACATATTTGGAATTATTTATGGGGTGGGTGTGGGGTGTGGTGGCCCCTGTGTCGGTATCGCTGGGCTGCTTCAGGTCGGCACACCCTAACACTTTATTAACACTTATGAGTTTCCCTATCACTTTGTATATATTTTTGTATTATTTTAATCACACCACTCACATAGCACTTCTGTGCTTCTTATTAACCCTATTAACTCTCACCTGTGTGCTGACCTGGGGTAGCCGGCCTGTGCCGACATTATGGGGTCCTGCACCCCGGACCCATACCTAATATTAGGGACCCCCAGTGACGGAGAGGCCTTGTCGATCGGCCTGGGGGCTTAACCCTATATCTGCAGATATACGCAACCAAGATCTCCGTATTATCTGACTATTATGTAGGAATATTATTCACTCAGTGTGCATTAGGGAACCATTGTTTTTTCCTTCACAGAATTACCCCTCCCTTTTAGCACCTGAGTGACATCACTATCTGATTGAGCAGTTCACCATTTTTTTGCATTGTATTGAGAGGCATGAACGGGTCAGCATTAGGAGGGATTGCTGACTCTAGACTGCCATAGGGGGAAGTCAGGGGTATCCCCAGGTAAGCTGGCTCTCAGATGCTGTAGGAGCCATTACCATGTGGCCTTACACTGGGAATTCAACCCAGACATATTTGGAATTATTTATGGGGTGGGTGTGGGGTGTGGTGGCCCCTGTGTCGGTATCGCTGGGCTGCTTCAGGTCGGCACACCCTAACACTTTATTAACACTTATGAGTTTCCCTATCACTTTGTATATATTTTTGTATTATTTTAATCACACCACTCACATAGCACTTCTGTGCTTCTTATTAACCCTATTAACTCTCACCTGTGTGCTGACCTGGGGTAGCCGGCCTGTGCCGACATTATGGGGTCCTGCACCCCGGACCCATACCTAATATTAGGGACCCCCAGTGACGGAGAGGCCTTGTCGATCGGCCTGGGGGCTTAACCCTATATCTGCAGATATACGCAACCAAGATCTCCGTATTATCTGACTATTATGTAGGAATATTATTCACTCAGTGTGCATTAGGGAACCATTGTTTTTTCCTTCACAGAATTACCCCTCCCTTTTAGCACCTGAGTGACATCACTATCTGATTGAGCAGTTCACCATTTTTTTGCATTGTATTGAGAGGCATGAACGGGTCAGCATTAGGAGGGATTGCTGACTCTAGACTGCCATAGGGGGAAGTCAGGGGTATCCCCAGGTAAGCTGGCTCTCAGATGCTGTAGGAGCCATTACCATGTGGCCTTACACTGGGAATTCAACCCAGACATATTTGGAATTATTTATGGGGTGGGTGTGGGGTGTGGTGGCCCCTGTGTCGGTATCGCTGGGCTGCTTCAGGTCGGCACACCCTAACACTTTATTAACACTTATGAGTTTCCCTATCACTTTGTATATATTTTTGTATTATTTTAATCACACCACTCACATAGCACTTCTGTGCTTCTTATTAACCCTATTAACTCTCACCTGTGTGCTGACCTGGGGTAGCCGGCCTGTGCCGACATTATGGGGTCCTGCACCCCGGACCCATACCTAATATTAGGGACCCCCAGTGACGGAGAGGCCTTGTCGATCGGCCTGGGGGCTTAACCCTATATCTGCAGATATACGCAACCAAGATCTCCGTATTATCTGACTATTATGTAGGAATATTATTCACTCAGTGTGCATTAGGGAACCATTGTTTTTTCCTGGATAGTATTTTAAGCATGTTCTAGCTAAAGTACCAAGTCATTTTTTTTATTACATTATCTTCTAAATGTTGCATCTCTTACAAGATATGAACAATATTTACTAACTTCATATTTCTATTAGAGATGTGCACCGGTTTTGGTCTTGGATTCGGTTCCGCGGCTGTTTTTTGGATTCGGACGCATTTTGGCAAAGCCTCCCTGAAAATTTTTTGTCGGATTCGGGTGTTTTTTTTCAAAAACCCCTCAAAAACAGCTTAAATCATAGAATTTGGGGGTAATTTTGCTCCTATAGTATTATTAACCATAAGTTACACTCATTTCCAGTCTATTCTGAACACCTCACACCTCACAATATTACTTTTAGTCCTAAAATTTGCACCGAGGTCGCTGGATGACTAAGCTAAGCGACCCAAGTGGACGGCACAAACACCTGGCCCATCTAGGAGTGGCACTGCAGTGTCAGACAGGATGGCACTTAAAAAAAATAGTCCCCAAACAGCACATGATGCAAAGATAAAAAAAGAAAGAGGTGCAAGATGGAATTGTCCTTGGGCCCTCCCACCCACCCTTATGTTGGATAAACAGGACATGCACACTTTAACAAACCCATCATTTCCGCCACAGGGTCTGCCACATGACTGTGGCTGAAATGACTGGTTAGTTTGGGCCCCCACCAAAAAAGAAGCAATCTCTCCTTGCACAAACTGGCTCTACAGAGGCAAGATGTCGACCTCATCATCATCCTCCGATTCCTCACCCCTTTCAGTGTGTACATCCCCCTCCTCACAGAGTATTAATTCGTCCCCACTGGAATCCACCATCTCAGGTCCCTGTGTACTTTCTGGAGGCAATTGCTGGTGAATGTCTCCACGGAGGAATTGATTATAATTCATTTTGATGAACATCATCTTCTCCACATTTTAGTGGAAGTAACCTCGTACGCCGATTGCTGACAAGGTGACCGGCTGCACTAAACACTCTTTCGGAGTACACACTGGAGGAAGGGGGGGCAACTTAGGTAAAATAAAGCCAGTTTGTGCAAGGCACTCCAAATTGCCTCTTTTTCCTGCCAGTATACGTACGGACTGTCTGACGTGCCTACTTGGATGCTGTCACTCATATAATCCTCCACCATTCTTTCAATGGTGACAGAATCATATGCAGTGACAGTGGACAACATGTCAGTAATCGTTGGCAGGTCCTTCATTCCGGACCAGTATCACTGCCAGCGGGTGGTTTTGGAAATCTGATCCTTTTCCTGGAAGCTCCAGTGGCGGGGGAAAATGAAGGAGGAGCTGTTGGCGGGTCACATTCCGCTTGACTTGACAAGTGTCTCACCAGCAGGTCTTTGAACATGTGCAGACTTGTGTCTGCCGGAAAGAGAGATACAACGTAGGCTTTAATCCTAGGATCGAGCACGGTGGCCAAAATGTAGTGCTCTAATTTCAACAGATTGACCACCTGTGTATCCTGGTTAAGCGAATGAAGGGCTCCATCCACAAGTCCCACATGCCTAGCGGAATCGCTCCGTTTTAGCTCCTCCTTCAATCTCTCCAGTTGCTTCTGCAAAAGCCTGATGAGGGGAATGACCTGACTCAGGCTGGCAGTGTCTGAACTGACTTCACGTGTGGCAAGTTCAAAGGAATGCAGAACCTTGCACAACGTTGAAATCATTCTCCACTGCGCTTGAGTCAGGTGCATTCCCCCTCCTTTGCCTATATCGTAGGCAGATGTATAGGCTTGAATGGCCTTTTGCTGCTCCTCCATCCTCTGAAGCATATAGAGGGTTGAATTCCACATCGTTACCACCTCTTGCTTCAGATGATGGTGAGGCAGGTTCAGGAGTGTTTGCTGGTGCTCCAGTCTTCAGCATGCGGTGGCTGAATGCCAAAAGTGGCCCGCAATTCTTCGGGCCACCGACAGCATCTCTTGCAGGCCCCTGTCGTTTAAAAAAAAATTCTGCAACACCATATTCAATGTATGTGCAAAACATGGGACGTGCTGGAATTTGCCCACATGTAATGCATGCACAATATTGGTGGCGTTGTCCGATGTCACAAATCCCTAGGAGAGTCCAATTGGGGTAAGCCAATCTGCGATAATGTTCCTCAGTTTCCGTAAGAGGTAGTCAGCTGTGTGCCTCTTATGGAACTCGGTGATACAAAGCGTAGCCTGCCTAGGAACGAGTTGGTGTTTGCGAGATGCTGCTACTGGTGCCGCCGCTGCTGTTCTTGCTGCGGGAGGCAATACATCTACCCAGTGGGCTGTCACAGTCATATAGTCCTGAGTCTGCCCTGCTCCATTTGTCCACATGTCCGTGGTTAAGTGGACATTGGGTACAACTGCATTTTTTAGGACACTGGTGACTCTTTTTCTAACGTCTGTGTACATTCTCGGTATCGCCTGCCTAGAGAAGTGGAACGTAGATGGTATTTGGTAACGGGGACACACTACCTCAAGAAATTCTCTAAGTCCCTGTGAACTAATGGTGGATACCGGTCGCACGTCTAACACCAACACAGCTGCCAAGGCCTGAGTTATCCGCTTTGCAACAGGATGACTGCTGTGATATTTCATCTTCCTCGCAAAGGAATGTTGGACAGTCAATTGCTTACTGGAAGTAATACAAGTGGTCTTCCGACTTCCCCTCTGGGATGATGATCGACTCCCAGCAGCAACAACAGCAGCGCCAGTAGCAGTAGACGTTACACTCAAGGATCCATCGGAGGAATCCCAGTCAGGAGAGGACTCGTCAGACTTGCCAGTGACATGGCCTGCAGGACTATTGGCTTTCCTGACTAAGGAGGAAATTAACATTGAGGGAGTTGGTGGTGTGGTTTGCAGGAGCTTGGGTACAAGAGGAAGGGATTTAATTGTCAGTGGACTGCTTCCGCAGTCACCCAAAGTTTTTGAACTTGTCAATGACTTCTGATGAATGCGCTCCAGGTGACGTATAAGGGAGGATGTTCCTTGGTGGTTAACGTCCTTACCCCTACTTATTACAGCTTGACAAAGGCAACACATGGCTTGACACCAGTTGTCCGCATTTCTGTTGAAATAATTCCACACCGAAGAGGTGATTTTTTTTGGTATTTTGACCAGGCATGTTAATGGCCTTATTCATCCCACGGCCAACAGGTGTCTCCCCGGGTGCCTGACTTAAACAAACCACCTCACCATCAGATTCCTCCTTGTCAATTTCCTCCTCAGCACCAGCAACACCCATTTCCTCATCCTGGTGTACTTCAAAAGTGACATCTTCAATTTGACTATCAGGAACTAGACTGTGGGTGCTCCTTCCAGCACTTGCAGGGGGCGTGCAAATGGTGGAAGGAGCCACCTCTTCTCGTCCAGTGTTGGGAAGGTCAGGCATCGCAACCGACACAATTGGACTCTCCTTGGGGATTTGTGATTTAGAAGAACGCACAGTTCTTTGCTGTGCTGTTGCCAGCTTAACTCTTTTCATTTTTTCTAGCGGGAGGATGAGTGCTTCCATCCTCATGTGAAGCTGAACCACTAGCCATGAACGCAGGCCAGGGCCTCAGCCGTTCCTTGCCACTCCGTGTCGTAAATGGCACATTGGCAAGTTTACGCTTCTCCTCAGATGCTTTTAATTTAGATTTTTGAATCATTTTACTGAACTTTTGCTTTTTTGGATTTTACACGCTCTCTACTATGACATTGGGCATCGGCCTTGGCAGACGACGTTGATGGCATTTCATCGTCTCTGCCATGAATAATGGCAGCAGCTTCAGCACTAGGTGGAAGTGGATCTTGTTCTTTCTCTATTTCACCCTCCACATTTTTGTTCTCCATTTTTTAATGTGTGGAATTATATTATACTACTGCACTGTACTACTATATACTGCTTACAACAATGCAGCACAGATATAGATACTTGCAATGACACGGAGCTGGAAAATACAGCAATGGCCTACTGTACTGTACAACTATATACTGTTGGTCACCAAAATGCTGCACCGTACTACTATATATACTGCTCACAACAATGCAGCACAGATATGGATACTTGAAGTGACACGGAGCTGCAAGATACAGCAATGGCCTACTGTACTGTACAACTATATACTGTTGGTCACCAAAATGCTGCACTGTACTACTATGTATACTGCTCACAACAATGCAGAACAGATATGGATACTTGAAGTGACACGGAGCTGCAAGATACAGCAATGGCCTACTGTATTGTACAACTATATACTGTTGGTCAACAAAATGCTGCACTGTACTACTATATATACTGCTCACAACAATGCAGCACAGATATGGATACTTGAAGTGACACGGAGCTGCAAGATACAGCAATGGCCTACTGTACTGTACAACTATATACTGTTGGTCACCAAAATGCTGTACTGTACTACTATATATACTGCTCACAACAATGCAGCACAGATATGGATACTTGAAGTGACACGGAGCTGCAAGATACAGCAATGGCCTACTGTACTGTACAGCTATATACTGTTGGTCACCAAAATGCTGCACTGTATTACTATATATACTGCTCACAACAATGCAGCATAGATATGGATACTTGAAGTTACATGGAGCTGCAAGATACAGCAATGACCTACTGTACTGTACTACTCCGGGATGGGACGCTTCCGGTTCTGCAATCAATTATCTCTGTATTTTAAGTTATCAGGGATTTAGAAATGCTCTTTCGGGACTATATAAATTTAAATCATATTAATGTATTAGGCAAAATCACCTGTGCCTGAATAGAGTACCTGAAAAGGATATAAAAAGGGCTAATTCAACCCGTGACCTCACTTCCTGTGTGAAGCATCAGTTTGGTATAAATTCCAACACATGGCTCCCAGTCTGCATGCCTTGAAAAAGATCTCCTGGAGAGATCGAAACGCGTTGGTTGCAGACAGGAGCTAATCATTTCTTTGGATTGCCTGGTCTCCCCTTTTGGATCTGGACTCTGGAGGCCTTGAACTGGTGGGATATTCCGGAATCCAACTTTTCAGGGGTTCGAACACCAGTAGCCTATTTCCCTGGGTGAGACCATGCCACTATGCTCTCTGTAATTTTTTATATATATTTTATATGTTTTTATGGACTTTTTTTGCACCCCCTTTTTCTCTGTTAAACCTATTTGGGGTACATCTTCTATGGAATAAATACATTGGACTTTTTCCCACTGGTCAGTCTTTTTTGGATATCTAAAGAAACCGTTATATGCTTACGAAAATCAACTGAATTGTGAGTTGGGGTACGCTGTCCTTTCTTGCCACCTCAAAAAAGAAACCTTTATGTGATTTATTAATCGCCATTTTCTGTGAGTTGGGGTACGCCCACTAAATACAGTTTCATTGGGGATATATCCGGTCAAAGATACCTTTATATGTTTGAAAATAAACATCTTACCTGTGAGTTGGGGTATGCATACCTGAAATTAACCTCCTGATTAAAGGAAAGTTATTGAAGCTGTGGTGAAGGACCTGCACTTGTCCCCTAAACTTCAGATTTTATCACTCGGGTGCAATATTACTTGGTATAGACATACTACACTATTGTATTGTCCTATTCCTTTTCATGTACCATCTTCATTGAGAGTGGAAGGAGAAACCATCTTTTGTGAAGTAGAAAGGATTATTCTCTACAGAGTTCCCCACATCTAAGGGAAGTTTTTCTGGCGCTTGATGTTTTATGTTGACATTCATTCTGTATTGTTGATCATTTGTTTGGAGAGGGGTGTTCTCTCTATTGTCATACATTACTCAGCAGCTGGGGGCGCCTGAGAGAGATCCAATCCGTTTTAGTTTACTGTACTGTACTACTATATACTGGTGGTCACCAAAATGCTGCACTGTACTACTATATATATATATATATACTGCTCACAACAATGCAGCACAGATATGGATACTTGCAGTGACACGGAGCTGTAAGATACAGCAATGGCCTACTGTACTGTACAACTATATGCTGTTGGTCACCAAAATGCTGCACTGTACTACTATATATACACTGCTCACAACAATGCAGCACAGATATGGATACTTGAAGTGACACGGAGCTGCAAGATACAGCAATTGCCTACTATACTTTACAACTATATACTGTTGGTCACCAAAATGCTGCACTGAACTATATATATATATATATATATATATATATTTATTGCTCACAACAATGCAGCACAGATATGGATCCTTGAAGTGACACGGAGCTGCAAGATACAGCAATGGCCTACTGTACTGTACTACTATACTGGTGGTCACCAAAATGCTGCACTGTACTACTGTATATATATATATATATATATATATAGTATATACTGGTCACACAACAATGCAGCAGATATTGAGCACTGATGATCAGGATACTGTCTAGAACTGAGTCTGACACGGAGCTGCAATATACAGCAATGGCCTACTGTACTGTACTACTATAATTATATACTGGTGGTCCCCACAATGCAGCACACTGAGCACAGATATTTGCAGCACACTGAGCACAGATATTTGTAGCACACTGAGCACAGATATTTGCAGCACACTGAGCACAGATATTTGCAGCACACTGAGCACAGATATGGAGCTTTTCAGGCAGAGAACGTAGCCACATCCACTCCGTTCAATCTCCAATGCATGAGTGAAAATGGCGGCGACGCGCGGCTCTTTATATAGAATACGAATCTCGCAAGAATCCGACAGCGGGATGATGACGTTTGGCCTCGTTCGCGTTAACCGAGCAAGGCGGGAAGATTCAAGGCTGCCTCGGACCCGTGTAAAATAGGTGAAGTTCGGGGGGATTCGGATCTAGGCGAACCGAACCCGCTCATCTCTAATTTCTATAAACTAACCCATGTATTTTATGTATAAATACTGAATATTGTTTTTAAAATATTATCAAATATTATATAATAACAATATTTCTATTTAGATCTTTATAGAAATACAGTAATGAGTTGGATAAGTTCTGCCAGACCATTATATGATACAATTAATATATTTTACAGTATTTAATCTGTACAATTATACACTATTTTATGGACTTTTATACAACGTGTATCTATTTGAATGTGTTTCAATATCATTATGATTTTTGGTATCTTTGTGCCTCCACAGCTTCAGTAGCCTTGTAAGGATGCAACATCTACTTGGGAGGACTTTCATTTATAGACCATGCCGTGTGCCATCAGGCCCGCAGGTTGAGACAGATTGTTTAATATTCAGTATCTTCTCTACCTAGCTAATGTCTAGAAAGGTCCAAAAATAGCAACGGTTGCAAACATATTTGCGGTACAAGTTTCATTAGACCATTATCTGATTTTGTAGTTCTGAACTGATGGCATTTGTTGATGGTTTTCTATTCATATCTGCCATTGAGGTTCATTACATTAAAAACATTTTTTTTTTAATCTATCAATTTAAAAAAATTATACAAGCCTTTTCACACGTTTGAACACGTTCAAACAATGTTGATCCTTTGTGACTTGCTCGGATCTATCATGATATTTTTTAGTTATCTCAATTTCAAAATTTCCATATTAGTGCCTTACTCTGTCTGAAGCTTATTCATTAGCTTATTAAATATTTTTTGCTTTTATTGCCACTTGTATAGAATTTACAGCTTGTATGAGACTGGTGTGTATGTTGAAGCCTGGGATTCCTTCATCACAGATGTTGCGACAAGCCTATAGGCCAGGTACTGTGCAATTGCAAACAGATTCAGATCCACATAGAAATGCATGTTAGCCTGTCAGTAGCATTTGTTTTTTCACTCTATAGGGAATAGTTAATCCTGATGTATTTGAGATTTGCTTTTAATGTTGTTCAAACCTAATAACACATGCTTATTTAGGTATCAAAACAAATATTTTAAACAAATTGTCTTTAGTGCTGTATGTATTTCTGATCTATGCCAGATGTAAATCTGGCACATATGTTACTGGTACAGAGATCCACCACTCTTGCAATTGATCCAACTTTGCATATTGTGTTTGTGAACACATTTTATGTCTTTTTTTTTATGCAAACGCATTCAAACTCAGCCACTTTGTAACTATTTCACTTGTCCAGTTACCCAGTGGGGAGAAATAAGTAACTAAATAAATACATATGATTAAGTCACCACCTTTTAATTCTCAATGTATTAAGTCAAGGAAATATATGATACAGTACTTTCCTTTTAGAACTTTAGAGACTTAAATACCACAACTATAAACACTATTTATTCCATATATCCTTTACTGCAGAATGTCTCTTTTTTACACCCCCAAAGGACTGAGAATACCCTGCCAAAGAGCTGATGGATTTATCTTGTTCATCCTAAAATAGTCAGATGGAATTTCAAGGTCACAGATCACATAAGACTCTCCACCTTGACCAGCTAGACTTGGTGTTGAGGGATAGTACTCTAGGGACAACTAAGATATCTTGTCCAAGACATTAGAATGTAGGAGGAAATAGTTGTCAGGGTGTGCAGTTACATTTATTAGCAATACATCCTATAACATTTTGTGGATTTTAACCCAGTCAATTATTTCATAATGAATATATTTCCATTTACTTAATTAACTAATAATGTGTGAGGAATGCATGGCAGGCATCGAGCAATTACTTCTAGCATTAGTGGAAAGCAGCCCCAACCTTCCACGTTGCACACAGAATTATAATTGCATCCTGTGTTGGTTCTGCAAGTTAAAGGCTTGTTTGTTTAGATTATGATATTATACGAAATACAAAAGTTACAGATCATAGTAAATTAATTATAATATCACATACAAATATCCTTTTTCACCACACTAACACAAGCAGCATGCAGGATGTATTAATTATTTTTATATAGAGGTGAGTTAGATGTCACAATTGCATACTGTATACATGTTAGGGTCTCCTGCCCTGTGCTGCCACGTCGTCATGGCAACCGGGAGACAAGTGCTAGTGGAGTAACCTGAGCGCAGCTGATACTCCGGTTCGGGTCTTTTGCTGTGCAGTGGTTATAGGCTCTGTGCACGGCAGGGATTCCGGTGCTGGTTTTTGTGCTCACAGTCTGTGAGGTCTGAGTGGGGCGTGGACAGCACCTGCTTTATAAGGCCTCTTTTCAGGGTAAGCAGATGCTGCTGAATCTCTGTTGGTTAGTCAGTTCATGAAAGTTAGCCAGTACTGTGTAGCTTTGTATTTGTTTGTTGCTTACTGCAAATAGGCCTGGGGATTTGGTATTACACTCTGCCAATCCAGACCTAGCAGTAAGACTGGAGTCAGTCGTTTAGCTTGCTGGGGTTCTGTTATTACTCTGTGAACTTAGCAAGTTTGCGGCTGTATTCTAACACTTGCCTGTCTAATCCTGTCTCACTGTGCTAGGTGTCAGGGGTCAGTTTAGTGGCAGTAAGCTTAAACCTGTGCACTGCAAGTGAGAATCAGGATTGTGGAGGCTCTCCTTGTGTCTATCATTCCATCTCTGACCAAGGAGTTTACTGCCACACCCGTTGGTAACCCTTTAGGGTTTTGCTGTTGCCCTTAGCAACAGCATTTCGGGTTCTCTACGTATTAAAACACAACATCTTGCTTTTTACATCTGAGCAGTTCTAATACAAGGGAGATACCCAGTTCCTTAGCCTCTGGGCTTCTCTGTTCACTGTGTGTGTATTTTGTTACCCTATCACCTTCTGTGTACGTTATGTCATATTCCCCAGTTTGTCTGTGAGTCCATTTGGAGTGCATAACAGTTCAAACACCAGTACATTCCTGCAGACACTGGAGTGCATAACATATTCAGCAGCCTAATACTCCTGTTGAAATTTTGTGGGAATATGGAGCATACCCCTCAAAATACGTTGCAACAGGTGGTCGATCAGGTGCAGGTCCTGACTCGACAATTTAATGATTTGTCCATTAAAATGCACACCTCCCAGGCTGCTGGCGGAGCTCCCGCAGCAGCAGCACCTGCAGGGGTTAAGGAGCCGAAAGTAAATCTCCCGGATCGTTTTTCTGGAGATCGCTCGCAGTTCTTTTGTTTCAAGGAGAGCTGCAAGCTATACTTCCGGCTTAGGCCTCAGTCTTCTGGGTCGGAGATTCAGCGGGTGGGCATAGTGATTTCCTTGCTACAAGGAGACCCACAGGTCTGGGCATATGGGTTGCAGCCTGACTGTCCGTCGCTTAAAAGTGTTGATGCTTTTTTTACGGCACTGGGCATGTTGTATGATGACCCTGACAAGACGGCCTCAGCCGAGGCTCAGATTTCGATCCTTAAGCAAGGGCGAAGGCCAGTTGAGGTTTACTGTACGGAGTTTCGGAGGTTGGCCCATGATACCCAGTGGAATGACCCAGCCCTGAGACACCAGTACCGAAGAGGTCTTTCTAACCAGATAAAGGACCAACTGGTACAATATCCCTTGCCTGATAGCTTGGATCAGCTCATGCAGTTATCCATCCGGGTGGATAGACGGCTGAGAGAGCGTAGGCTTGAAAGGGAGACTGAGATTTCCTTCCTTCCCAAGGGAACCTCAGACTCTGAGGAATTTTCTGAGGAGCCTATGCAGATTGGGGCTACCCGCCTCTCCTCGCGTGAGAAGACGCGGAGGAGACAGCAGGGGTTGTGTTTGTACTGTGGGAATAAAGGTCATGTGGTAGTATCATGCCCAGAAAAGCCGGAAAACTTCAGGGCCTGAGGGTGATGGGAAATATCCTGTCAGGCCAGAAGTCAGAATTTCCCAAGAAGACTTTTATCATTCCGGTGACCTTGAAGATCCTCGGTCAAACTGTCAAGACTGAGGCCTTTGTGGACAGTGGGGCCGACGGGGTTTTTATGGACCGCCAATTCGCCCTAAAACACTCTGTTCCCTTAGTACCCTTGGCATCGGAAATTGAGATTTGTGGGTTAAACGGGGAACCATTATCCCAAGGTAAAATTACCTCTTGCACTAGCCAGATTTCTTTGTTTATTGGAGCCACACACTCTGAAAAATTGTCCTTTTATGTGACTGTCTGTACTTTTGCCCCATTGGTGTTGGGGTTACCCTGGTTAAGGGCCCACAATCCTCAATTTGACTGGGTCTCTGGGGAGATTCTTAGTTGGGGTACTGATTGTTTCAGGAGTTGCTTGAGCCTTCCAGTCAGGCTCTCGCAGCTAAGTTTGCCAGGATTGCCAGGGTGTTATGCAGATTTTGCGGACGTGTTCTCCAAAAAAGTTGCAGAGGTACTACCTCCCCATCGCCCCTATGACTGTGCCATTGATTTGTTGCCAAATGCTAAGCTTCCCAAGAGCAGGTTGTACTCCCTGTCACGTCCTGAGACTCAGGCTATGGCAGAGTACATTCAGGAGAACTTGGCTAAGGGATTTATCAGACCTTCACAGTCTCCAGTTGGGTCGGGGTTCTTCTTCGTGGGTAAAAAGGACGGTTCGTTGCGACCCTGCATCGACTTCAGGGAATTGAACCGTATCACGATTAAAAACTCATACCCACTGCCTCTCATTTCGGTCTTGTTTGACCAGCTTCGTACTGCCACCATTTTTTCTAAGATTGACCTACGCGGTGCGTACAATCTAATCCGAATAAGAGAGGGGGATGAATGGAAGACTGCCTTTAATACCCACTCAGGGCATTATGAATATTTGGTGATGCCTTTTGGGCTCTGTAATGCCCCGGCAGTCTTCCAGGATTTCATGAATGATGTGCTCAGGGAATATTTGGATAGATTCTTAGTTGTATACTTAGATGACATCCTAATCTTCTCCCATTCCCTGGAGGAACATCGGAAGCATGTACGCTTAGTCCTCCAGAAACTCAGAGACCACCGGCTTGGGGCGAAGCTGGAGAAGTGCGAATTTGAAGTTCAGCAAATCGCATTTCTAGGATATATTATCTCCCCAGAAGGTTTCCAAATGGAGGGTTCCAAGGTACAGGCAGTCCTGGATTGGGTGCAGCCCACTAGTTTGAAGGCGCTTCAGCGTTTCCTGGGCTTTGCGAATTTTTATAGACGATTTATCGCTGGATTTTCGTCTATAGTGGCGCCCTTGGTGGCACTCACTAAGAAAGGGGCGGATGTTGCTCACTGGTCTTGTGAGGCTAAAGCGGCTTTTGCCCGTCTCAAAAGGGCATTTGTTTCGGCCAAGGTGCTGCGACACCCAGATCCAGAGCGTCCTTTTGTGGTGGAGGTGGATGCCTCTGAGATGGGTATTGGGGCAGTGCTTTCTCAGATGGGAGTGTCTGATAATCGCCTTCATCCCTGTGCTTACTTTTCCCGTAAATTTTCGCCTGCCGAGATGAATTATGACGTGGGTAACCGGGAATTGTTGGCTATTAAGGATGCACTCGAGGAGTGGAGACACTGGCTTGAGGGGGCTAAGTTTGTGGTCTCAATTCTCACTGACCATAAGAATCTGGCATATTTAGAGTCAGCGAAGCGTCTCAATGCCAGGCAGGCACGATGGGCTTTGTTTTTTGCTCGCTTTAATTTTTTGATAACATATCGCCCTGGGTCAAAAAACATCAAGGCTGATGCGCTCTCGCGGAGTTTTGCTCCAATCCAGGAGACCACCAAGGAGCCGTTGCCCATTGTTTCCCCATCATGTATTAAAGTGGGCATTACCCAGGACCTCTTATCATTAGTCCTTAGAGCACAGGAGCAGGCTCCTCCAGACCTTCCGGTAGGTCTTTTGTTTGTGCCTCCTAGGTTAAGACAGCGAGTGTTCCTGGAATTCCATGCCAAGAAGTCGGCAGGTCACCCGGGTATTGCCAGAACTCGGGAGTTGCTATCTAGGGCGGTGTGGTGGCCCTCGGTGGCTAAGGATGTGGATCAGTGGGTTCGGGCATGTGACATCTGTGCCCGAAATAAGACTCCTAGAGGGGTTCCTGTTGGCCCATTACATCCACTCTCTATCCCATCTAAGCCATGGACCCACATTTCAATGGATTTTGTGGTGGACTTGCCCAAATCCTCGGGGATGACAGCCATCTGGGTTGTCGTTGACAGGTTTTCGAAGATGGCGCACTTCGTTCCACTGGTTGGGCTGCCATCAGCCAGACGCCTGTCTGAATTATTTATGCTGCATGTTGTGCGTCTCCACGGGTTGCCACTTGATGTGGTCTCTGACCGCGGATCCCAGTTTGTGGCCAAATTCTGGAGGGCATTTTGTTCCGATCTCCAGATTTCTGTCAGCTTGTCGTCAGGCTACCATCCGCAGTCTAATGGGCAGACTGAAAGGGTGAACCAGTCCTTGGAGCAGTTCCTCAGGTGTTATGTCTCCAAGTGTCAGACTGACTGGGTTGCTCATCTGTCCATGGCGGAGTTTGCCTATAACAACGCGGCTCACTCTGCTACAGGGATCTCTCCCTTCCTTTGTGTGTATGGGCATCATCCTAAGGCCAATTCTTTTGACCCCCTGGACTCCACGCCTGGTGGTTCCTCTGTGGTTTCGGTCCTTAGAGGTATTTGGCGGAAAGTGAAGAAAGCCCTTGTGTCTGTGTCATTAGTGACCAAAAGGGTTTTTGATAAGCGGAAAAGACCCTGCAGCTTCAAATTAGGAGACTTCGTCTGGTTGTCTACCAAGAATTTGAAGTTGAGACAGCCATCTCATAAGTTAGGGCCCCGGTTCATCGGCCCTTATAAGATCACCAGGGTTATCAATCCGGTGGCATTTCAGTTAGATCTGCCCCGTTCTTTGGGTATCAATAAAACATTTCATTGTTCCCTTTTAAAACGGGCGATTAGTAATCCTTCTTCCAGTGGAAGACCTTCCCCTCTTCTGATACGTGGCCAGAGGGAGTTTGTTGTTGAAAGGATTCTTGACTCCAAGGTGGTTCGGGGTCGGCTGTCATTTTTGGTGCACTGGAAGGGGTATGGCCCGGAGGAGCGGTCGTGGGTGCGCAGTTGTGATCTTCATGCCCCCAGACTGATACGCTCTTTCTTCTCGCAGTTCCCCGATAAACCCGGTGGTAGGGGTTCTTTGACCCCTCGTCAGAGGGGGGGTACTGTTAGGGTCTCCTGCCCTGTGCTGCCACGTCGTCATGGCAACCGGGAGACAAGTGCTAGTGGAGTAACCTGAGCGCAGCTGATACTCCGGTTCGGGTCTTTTGCTGTGCAGTGGTTATAGGCTCTGTGCACGGCAGGGGATCCGGTGCTGGTTTTTGTGCTCACAGTCTGTGAGGTCTGAGTGGGGCGTGGACAGCACCTGCTTTATAAGGCCTCTTTTCAGGGTAAGCAGATGCTGCTGAATCTCTGTTGGTTAGTCAGTTCATGAAAGTTAGCCAGTACTGTGTAGCTTTGTATTTGTTTGTTGCTTACTGCAAATAGGCCTGGGGATTTGGTATTACACTCTGCCAATCCAGACCTAGCAGTAAGACTGGAGTCAGTCGTTTAGCTTGCTGGGGTTCTGTTATTACTCTGTGAACTTAGCAAGTTTGCGGCTGTATTCTAACACTTGCCTGTCTAATCCTGTCTCACTGTGCTAGGTGTCAGGGGTCAGTTTAGTGGCAGTAAGCTTAAACCTGTGCACTGCAAGTGAGAATCAGGATTGTGGAGGCTCTCCTTGTGTCTATCATTCCATCTCTGACCAAGGAGTTTACTGCCACACCCGTTGGTAACCCTTTAGGGTTTTGCTGTTGCCCTTAGCAACAGCATTTCGGGTTCTCTACGTATTAAAACACAACATCTTGCTTTTTACATCTGAGCAGTTCTAATACAAGGGAGATACCCAGTTCCTTAGCCTCTGGGCTTCTCTGTTCACTGTGTGTGTATTTTGTTACCCTATCACCTTCTGTGTACGTTATGTCATATTCCCCAGTTTGTCTGTGAGTCCATTTGGAGTGCATAACAGTTCAAACACCAGTACATTCCTGCAGACACTGGAGTGCATAACATATTCAGCAGCCTAATACTCCTGTTGAAATTTTGTGGGAATATGGAGCATACCCCTCAAAATACGTTGCAACAGGTGGTCGATCAGGTGCAGGTCCTGACTCGACAATTTAATGATTTGTCCATTAAAATGCACACCTCCCAGGCTGCTGGCGGAGCTCCCGCAGCAGCAGCACCTGCAGGGGTTAAGGAGCCGAAAGTAAATCTCCCGGATCGTTTTTCTGGAGATCGCTCGCAGTTCTTTTGTTTCAAGGAGAGCTGCAAGCTATACTTCCGGCTTAGGCCTCAGTCTTCTGGGTCGGAGATTCAGCGGGTGGGCATAGTGATTTCCTTGCTACAAGGAGACCCACAGGTCTGGGC
Organism: Pseudophryne corroboree; assembly: GCF_028390025.1. Taxonomy (NCBI): domain Eukaryota; kingdom Metazoa; phylum Chordata; class Amphibia; order Anura; family Myobatrachidae; genus Pseudophryne; species Pseudophryne corroboree. The sequence continues at coordinate 574,421,463 of NC_086446.1, forward strand.
ATATGGGTTGCAGCCTGACTGTCCGTCGCTTAAAAGTGTTGATGCTTTTTTTACGGCACTGGGCATGTTGTATGATGACCCTGACAAGACGGCCTCAGCCGAGGCTCAGATTTCGATCCTTAAGCAAGGGCGAAGGCCAGTTGAGGTTTACTGTACGGAGTTTCGGAGGTTGGCCCATGATACCCAGTGGAATGACCCAGCCCTGAGACACCAGTACCGAAGAGGTCTTTCTAACCAGATAAAGGACCAACTGGTACAATATCCCTTGCCTGATAGCTTGGATCAGCTCATGCAGTTATCCATCCGGGTGGATAGACGGCTGAGAGAGCGTAGGCTTGAAAGGGAGACTGAGATTTCCTTCCTTCCCAAGGGAACCTCAGACTCTGAGGAATTTTCTGAGGAGCCTATGCAGATTGGGGCTACCCGCCTCTCCTCGCGTGAGAAGACGCGGAGGAGACAGCAGGGGTTGTGTTTGTACTGTGGGAATAAAGGTCATGTGGTAGTATCATGCCCAGAAAAGCCGGAAAACTTCAGGGCCTGAGGGTGATGGGAAATATCCTGTCAGGCCAGAAGTCAGAATTTCCCAAGAAGACTTTTATCATTCCGGTGACCTTGAAGATCCTCGGTCAAACTGTCAAGACTGAGGCCTTTGTGGACAGTGGGGCTGACGGGGTTTTTATGGACCGCCAATTCGCCCTAAAACACTCTGTTCCCTTAGTACCCTTGGCATCGGAAATTGAGATTTGTGGGTTAAACGGGGAACCATTATCCCAAGGTAAAATTACCTCTTGCACTAGCCAGATTTCTTTGTTTATTGGAGCCACACACTCTGAAAAATTGTCCTTTTATGTGACTGTCTGTACTTTTGCCCCATTGGTGTTGGGGTTACCCTGGTTAAGGGCCCACAATCCTCAATTTGACTGGGTCTCTGGGGAGATTCTTAGTTGGGGTACTGATTGTTTCAGGAGTTGCTTGAGCCTTCCAGTCAGGCTCTCGCAGCTAAGTTTGCCAGGATTGCCAGGGTGTTATGCAGATTTTGCGGACGTGTTCTCCAAAAAAGTTGCAGAGGTACTACCTCCCCATCGCCCCTATGACTGTGCCATTGATTTGTTGCCAAATGCTAAGCTTCCCAAGAGCAGGTTGTACTCCCTGTCACGTCCTGAGACTCAGGCTATGGCAGAGTACATTCAGGAGAACTTGGCTAAGGGATTTATCAGACCTTCACAGTCTCCAGTTGGGTCGGGGTTCTTCTTCGTGGGTAAAAAGGACGGTTCGTTGCGACCCTGCATCGACTTCAGGGAATTGAACCGTATCACGATTAAAAACTCATACCCACTGCCTCTCATTTCGGTCTTGTTTGACCAGCTTCGTACTGCCACCATTTTTTCTAAGATTGACCTACGCGGTGCGTACAATCTAATCCGAATAAGAGAGGGGGATGAATGGAAGACTGCCTTTAATACCCACTCAGGGCATTATGAATATTTGGTGATGCCTTTTGGGCTCTGTAATGCCCCGGCAGTCTTCCAGGATTTCATGAATGATGTGCTCAGGGAATATTTGGATAGATTCTTAGTTGTATACTTAGATGACATCCTAATCTTCTCCCATTCCCTGGAGGAACATCGGAAGCATGTACGCTTAGTCCTCCAGAAACTCAGAGACCACCGGCTTGGGGCGAAGCTGGAGAAGTGCGAATTTGAAGTTCAGCAAATCGCATTTCTAGGATATATTATCTCCCCAGAAGGTTTCCAAATGGAGGGTTCCAAGGTACAGGCAGTCCTGGATTGGGTGCAGCCCACTAGTTTGAAGGCGCTTCAGCGTTTCCTGGGCTTTGCGAATTTTTATAGACGATTTATCGCTGGATTTTCGTCTATAGTGGCGCCCTTGGTGGCACTCACTAAGAAAGGGGCGGATGTTGCTCACTGGTCTTGTGAGGCTAAAGCGGCTTTTGCCCGTCTCAAAAGGGCATTTGTTTCGGCCAAGGTGCTGCGACACCCAGATCCAGAGCGTCCTTTTGTGGTGGAGGTGGATGCCTCTGAGATGGGTATTGGGGCAGTGCTTTCTCAGATGGGAGTGTCTGATAATCGCCTTCATCCCTGTGCTTACTTTTCCCGTAAATTTTCGCCTGCCGAGATGAATTATGACGTGGGTAACCGGGAATTGTTGGCTATTAAGGATGCACTCGAGGAGTGGAGACACTGGCTTGAGGGGGCTAAGTTTGTGGTCTCAATTCTCACTGACCATAAGAATCTGGCATATTTAGAGTCAGCGAAGCGTCTCAATGCCAGGCAGGCACGATGGGCTTTGTTTTTTGCTCGCTTTAATTTTTTGATAACATATCGCCCTGGGTCAAAAAACATCAAGGCTGATGCGCTCTCGCGGAGTTTTGCTCCAATCCAGGAGACCACCGAGGAGCCGTTGCCCATTGTTTCCCCATCATGTATTAAAGTGGGCATTACCCAGGACCTCTTATCATTAGTCCTTAGAGCACAGGAGCAGGCTCCTCCAGACCTTCCGGTAGGTCTTTTGTTTGTGCCTCCTAGGTTAAGACAGCGAGTGTTCCTGGAATTCCATGCCAAGAAGTCGGCAGGTCACCCGGGTATTTCCAGAACTCGGGAGTTGCTATCTAGGGCGGTGTGGTGGCCCTCGGTGGCTAAGGATGTGGATCAGTGGGTTCGGGCATGTGACATCTGTGCCCGAAATAAGACTCCTAGAGGGGTTCCTGTTGGCCCATTACATCCACTCTCTATCCCATCTAAGCCATGGACCCACATTTCAATGGATTTTGTGGTGGACTTGCCCAAATCCTCGGGGATGACAGCCATCTGGGTTGTCGTTGACAGGTTTTCGAAGATGGCGCACTTCGTTCCACTGGTTGGGCTGCCATCAGCCAGACGCCTGTCTGAATTATTTATGCTGCATGTTGTGCGTCTCCACGGGTTGCCACTTGATGTGGTCTCTGACCGCGGATCCCAGTTTGTGGCCAAATTCTGGAGGGCATTTTGTTCCGATCTCCAGATTTCTGTCAGCTTGTCGTCAGGCTACCATCCGCAGTCTAATGGGCAGACTGAAAGGGTGAACCAGTCCTTGGAGCAGTTCCTCAGGTGTTATGTCTCCAAGTGTCAGACTGACTGGGTTGCTCATCTGTCCATGGCGGAGTTTGCCTATAACAACGCGGCTCACTCTGCTACAGGGATCTCTCCCTTCCTTTGTGTGTATGGGCATCATCCTAAGGCCAATTCTTTTGACCCCCTGGACTCCACGCCTGGTGGTTCCTCTGTGGTTTCGGTCCTTAGAGGTATTTGGCGGAAAGTGAAGAAAGCCCTTGTGTCTGTGTCATTAGTGACCAAAAGGGTTTTTGATAAGCGGAAAAGACCCTGCAGCTTCAAATTAGGAGACTTCGTCTGGTTGTCTACCAAGAATTTGAAGTTGAGACAGCCATCTCATAAGTTAGGGCCCCGGTTCATCGGCCCTTATAAGATCACCAGGGTTATCAATCCGGTGGCATTTCAGTTAGATCTGCCCCGTTCTTTGGGTATCAATAAAACATTTCATTGTTCCCTTTTAAAACGGGCGATTAGTAATCCTTCTTCCAGTGGAAGACCTTCCCCTCTTCTGATACGTGGCCAGAGGGAGTTTGTTGTTGAAAGGATTCTTGACTCCAAGGTGGTTCGGGGTCGGCTGTCATTTTTGGTGCACTGGAAGGGGTATGGCCCGGAGGAGCGGTCGTGGGTGCGCAGTTGTGATCTTCATGCCCCCAGACTGATACGCTCTTTCTTCTCGCAGTTCCCCGATAAACCCGGTGGTAGGGGTTCTTTGACCCCTCGTCAGAGGGGGGGTACTGTTAGGGTCTCCTGCCCTGTGCTGCCACGTCGTCATGGCAACCGGGAGACAAGTGCTAGTGGAGTAACCTGAGCGCAGCTGATACTCCGGTTCGGGTCTTTTGCTGTGCAGTGGTTATAGGCTCTGTGCACGGCAGGGGATCCGGTGCTGGTTTTTGTGCTCACAGTCTGTGAGGTCTGAGTGGGGCGTGGACAGCACCTGCTTTATAAGGCCTCTTTTCAGGGTAAGCAGATGCTGCTGAATCTCTGTTGGTTAGTCAGTTCATGAAAGTTAGCCAGTACTGTGTAGCTTTGTATTTGTTTGTTGCTTACTGCAAATAGGCCTGGGGATTTGGTATTACACTCTGCCAATCCAGACCTAGCAGTAAGACTGGAGTCAGTCGTTTAGCTTGCTGGGGTTCTGTTATTACTCTGTGAACTTAGCAAGTTTGCGGCTGTATTCTAACACTTGCCTGTCTAATCCTGTCTCACTGTGCTAGGTGTCAGGGGTCAGTTTAGTGGCAGTAAGCTTAAACCTGTGCACTGCAAGTGAGAATCAGGATTGTGGAGGCTCTCCTTGTGTCTATCATTCCATCTCTGACCAAGGAGTTTACTGCCACACCCGTTGGTAACCCTTTAGGGTTTTGCTGTTGCCCTTAGCAACAGCATTTCGGGTTCTCTACGTATTAAAACACAACATCTTGCTTTTTACATCTGAGCAGTTCTAATACAAGGGAGATACCCAGTTCCTTAGCCTCTGGGCTTCTCTGTTCACTGTGTGTGTATTTTGTTACCCTATCACCTTCTGTGTACGTTATGTCATATTCCCCAGTTTGTCTGTGAGTCCATTTGGAGTGCATAACAGTTCAAACACCAGTACATTCCTGCAGACACTGGAGTGCATAACAATACATATTACAATGTTTGTGACGGCATCTGCTACATTTTTGAGGCCAATATTAGTAGAGGTAGGGATGTTAGCCATCTAGGCACCTTTCCATGTTATGTCATTTGCGGTGAGTTCATTACATTTATTTTACAAGATTATAATGTAATTAACACTCTCATCATCATCCTCCTCATTAGTGATCAGAGGTAGTACTTTCAAAAAATTATTTTGTAGGGGCCCAAACAAACCAAGCACTTAAGCCACAAAAGTGGCACTCGCGCAAGTGCTTGGTTTGTTAAACTGTGCATATAAAACCAAAAGGGAGTAGTCCAAAAGCACTGCTAGTAATCTATAATAGTCTTTCTTATCAGTCCCCAGGAGGTTCTGTATGGATGTCCTATATTCTCCACAGGATTAAAAAAAGAGAACAGGGAAATAGCTTCAATGACATATGCATGCTAGTTTTTCCATAAAGTGTCCTGGAACCTTTCAAGATAAAAACTGCGGTAGTGGTATAAATGGCCGACATGATTTGTTCTATACTACACCCTGAAGAAGGAAAAAAATTCCGAAATGCGTTGGTGTTGTAGTTGGAGTTCCCAAGTTTGATATAAAGTAATTCCACAGACATATACCACATTTTGGGCTGTGTGCTGGTAAACCTCCCCCGGAGAGAATTCCTCAAAGGGGTTGATGGTTACCAAAGCCCCTAAGGGTATAGAGTGGAACAAACCATAGACAGCAGGGGCACTACCACTATTTTAGTATTTTTTATGTGTTTTTATTGTGGATTTATTACTTTTATGTATGAATAAAACCTTTTTGGACATTTTTCAACTCGCTGTGGAATTCTGCATGGGTGATATGGTACATTGTGGTATAACGTGGAGAGCGTTACCATAGAAGATCTTGTGTAAAGATACCTTTCAGTGAACATAGGGCATGTCCCTTAGGTGAGTGTCTTTCTTATGGGCTATAACATCATATGACGTAGCCCTGTGAATTAGGATATGTGCATGAAGACCTAAAGAAACCTTTTGATAAATGCATCGTATTAGAGATGTGCACCGGACACTTTTCGGGTTTTGTGTTTTGGTTTTGGATCTGGATCTCCGTTCGTGTTTTGGATCTGGATTGGTTTTGCCAAAACCACCCTTTCAGGTTATGGTTGTGGATCTGGAATTTTTTGAAAATAACATGAATCAGCTAAAATCACAGAATTTTTTGTTGTTGTTGATCCTACAGTATTGTTTATTAACCTTAATAAAATTTATTTCCACTCATTTTCAGTCTATTCTGAACACCTCACAACTCACAATATTGTTTTTAGGCCAAAAGGTTGCACAGAGGTAGCTGGATGACTAAGTTAAACGACACAAGTGGGCAGCACAAACACGTGGCCCATCTAGGAGTGGCACTGCAGTGGCAGACAGGATGGCAGTTTTAAAAACTAGGCCTGAAAGAGCACATAATGCAAAGAAAAAAAAAAAAGAGGTGCAAGATGGAATTGTCTTTGGGGCCTCCTACCCACCTTTATGTCACTTTCACCTCCCCTCCTATCTTGGTGTGGAACAGAAAGGAATTTAACCAAGCAAATATATAATTACCACATTACTGGACAAACTGAAAATTAGGGGCCAAAGACTCCGAATTTGTACCCCCTTTTCTATTTTCAGGGATTACGATAATCTCAGATTTAATGCTGGAATGCAAGTAAACTGGTGTATACCACAGGATCAATGGCCCTTATTCTGAGTTGATCGCTCACTAGCTACTTTTAGCAGCCGTGCAAATGCATAGTTGCACACACGGGGGAGTGTATTTTCGCTTTGCAAGTGTGCGAATGCGTGTGCAGCTGAGCGGGATGAAAACATTTTTTGCAAATTCTGTTAGGTGGGTATCCACCCTATAAGTATGAATTTTCACTTTTTCTACAATTTCCTCCTTTCACAAATACACTTTTTTTTACCCAGACAGTTTTTTATCCCCTGAAGAAGTCCGTTAAGGATGAAATGCGTAGGGTTCATCGATCACTGTACACTATCCTTTTGCTTCGAGTGTCCTCCTTAGAGCTCACACCATCTAGGTGAGGAGGTCACTCTTGTTTCAACATCATAGCAATTTCATGTGTGTTCAATTGGTCGTAATGTTTTTAAAAAAGTGATTACGTTGTATGAAACTTTGTATTAAAAACTTTTAAACAAAAGTTCTGATATTAATCTGTTGTTTTCTGTTGGGTGAATATTTCTTGTGAGTGGGATTCTCTATAGGGCCCAATTGGGAAGGCTTTGAGATGAACAGACCTCAAGAGAACCTACTTTTACGTGGATGAATTGATTATCACTCAAACATTGTATACATCAGCGCACTCTGTTTTTTCTGTATATATATATATATATATATATATATATATATATATACAAACATAAAGTTCAGCACTCACCATAGCAAGCTCACTTATCCTCACAACATCAATAAATAAATGATGGGGGTTTAGTTAGTGAATTGTCCAATGCACGGAAGCCTGCATACCGCTCGCCAAGGTACCCCACCTTCATGCAGGTCCTACACTATCACAAAGTCTCAAAAATTAAAACCTGGCAACTGTATCACACATAATATACTGCACACATGCCCACTAGGTTTAATGTGTATCTGCCATGCATCTTATGGCTTTTAAAGGTACACTAGTCACCTGACACTGGCTGATAAATTACTAAGGAGCAGCTGACACAGGTTTAGAACAAGTGAGATTACACAGGGGTGCATGAAAAGGCCTGTGACCACGGTTAATAAGAGTTAACCAAAGATTAACCCCGTAATATACAAACAAATCTAGAAACCCACAGCACTCGCCACCCCAGAAGCGGGGTGCAATATCTGCACTCACCACTCATAGGGTGGGGTGCATGCAGCCCATGGCCACCAACCCAAATATATACAAACAGAAAGTTCAGCACTCACCATAGCAAGCTCACTTATCCTCACAACATCAATAAAGAAATTATGGGGGTTTAATTAGTGAATTGGCCAAAGCACGGAAGCCTGCCTACCGCTCGCCAAGGTACCCCAATTAATCTCTTCTTGCACAAACTGGCTCTACAGAGGCAAGATGTCGTCCTCATCCTCATACTCCAATTCCTCACCCCCTTCAGTATTTACATCCTCATCCTCACAGAGAAATAATTCTACACCAAAGAGGTGAGTGTTTACATCCTCATCCTCACAGAGAAATAATTCTAACCCGAAGAGGTGGATTTTTTGGTATTTTGCCCAAGCATGACAATGGGCTTTTTCATCCCATGGCCAACAACTGTCTCTACTGGTGCCTTATTCAAACAAGTGTTAGGAGCCTCCTTTTCCCATACAGTCTTGGGAAGGTCAGGTCTAGATATTGTAACCGCGGACACACTTGGACTCTCCTTGGGGATTTGTTATATCTCTGAATGCACAGTTGTTTTTTCCTGTGCTTTAACAAGCTTTATTTTTTTATTTTTTCCAGAGGGAGGAGGGCTTCCATCTTCACGAGAAGCTGAAACACCAGTCATGAACATAGGTCAAGGCCTTTCCTTGCCACTTTGTGTTGTGAATGGCATATTACATTTCTCATCAGATAATTTCTTTTTTTTGGGGGGTTATTTATTTTTGCTTCTTGGATTTCACATGCCCTCTATGACATTTGGCATCGGCCTTAGCAGACGACGTTGATGGAATTGCATTGTCAATGTCATGACTGGTGGCAGCAGCAGCTTCAGCACTAGTAGTAGGAACTGGAAGTGGTTACTGATCTCTCACTATTTTTTCCTCTAAAATTTTGTGCTCCATTTCACAGGACAGCACCCCTTTATTATTACAGAACACAGAACAGTGCCCCTTTATTTTCACAGCACCCCTGTATTTTAACAACACCCTGTTTTTTTACAGCACAAAGGACAGGACCAGTGTACCTTTATTTTCACAACACCCCTGCATTTTTACAGCACACAGGACAAAGCCAGTGTACCTTTTTTTTATCAACACCCCTGTACTTTTACAGCATACAGGACCGGACCAGCACCCCTGTATTTTAACAGCACCCCCGTATTTTTACATCATACAGGACAGGACCAGCACCCTTGTATTTTCACAGCACCCCAGTATTTTTACAGCATACAGGACAGGGCCAGTGTACATTTATTTTAACAACAACCCTGTATTTACAGCATACAGGACATTACCAGCACCCCTGTATTGTAACAACAATGCCCCTGTGATTTGACAGCATACAGGACAGGACCAGCACCTCTGTTTTTTAACAACACCCCTGTAATTTTACAGCACACAAGATGGGGCCAGTGTACCTTTATTTATACAACATGCCTATATATTTTACAGCATACAGGACAGTACCAGCATCCCTATATTTTCACAGCACCCTTGTATTTTTACAGCATACAGGACAGGGTGTTACATTCACTGTACTCGGTACTCAAGGAACAGGGTGGACAAGCTCTGAGTACAGGAACGTAATGCTGCAGTTGGAACGCTGTTCAGCAGCAACCCCTACGGAAAACCTGACTCCGTTGTCTCACACACGTGGTCAGTCTACGCCTGCGAGACTATGTTTGCTTGGGCCCATGGCAGCCACGTTTGAAGGGCGGATTAGGTCTGCCCAACTCCGATGCCCCCCAGTCTTAGTTGGAGACCAGGCGTAAACTGAGATGGGGCGAAAACAAGGGGAACCTCTAACTAAACAGAAACACAGAGTTAGGGGCAGATACTGAACACTAACTTCACGCAGGTGAACCGGAACCCCAAGGCCGCAGACACTGGCACACAGGACTGGAAAGCTGGACAGATTCCAATGAACAGGCTCCGGACACCAGGACTCATGACTACTGGATCACAGGATAACAGGATCACAGGATAAAGACACTCCAGGGCAGGAAGCAGCTCCACAAGAAGCTTGACAGATTCTCACAGGAACATACAGGTATCCTAACAAACTTCTATCACCAGCACTAGACTGCAGGGCTAGCTGGGTAATGAGGGAACACGCCCCAATCAGGATGGCTGGAAGTCAGGTACAAGGTAATGGCAAAAAATACAAGCAGATGAGGTACACAGACAAGAGCCAGACTGCAGTACAGAGACTCACCACATAATAACCAAATATATGACAGGTGAGACTTAACACATAGAAACAGGCTGCAGTTACACAGTTACACCACCAGCGGCCAACAAGAGTCTTCTAAACCAGTACCATAGAAATCCTGGCATGCAAACAGAACTATAACATGAAATTAATAAACAGAAAGCAAACAGGAATGAACCACTGCTTGTGGTTCATAACAGTACCCCCTCCTTAAGGGTGGACTCCGGACACACCATAAAAGCCAAGGGGAACAGAAACAGAAGAATAACATAAAATACATAACCAAAATGCAAAATAGGAATGAGCCACTGCCGTGGCTCATAACAGTACCCCCCCCCTTGAGGAGTCAACGGACCCCAAATTTCAGGTTTTTCAAAACAAGGGATACATTAAAAAACCTGACACACTGGTAAAACAGACAATGACAAGTAAACAGAAACAAGCTGTGGCAACAGCTTGTAACAGTGCCCCGCCTTGACGGTGGCCACTGGACACGACAAGAAAAAAAAATATTATTATTTTTTTTAACAAGGCAAGAGTCAGCAATTTTTTCTTTTTCTTCTTCTTTTTTTACATGGTTCTTGAGGTCTGACCAAAGTAATTCCCCAAACATTGTCTGAACTGATGGTACCTTCCAGCAAGGCTGGGTTTAACCCAGAGATTGGTTTTCTAAGCTTGGGGGCTGAACTTTCAGAAGAAGTACTGCTAGAAGATAGAAAAGCACATCCCGCAGTCAAAACAATAGGCTGAGATTTTTGTGCCGAGTTTATAGTATTCGGTGGACTCTCAGCAGATAAGACGGGTGACTTAGAGGAACCTGAACCAATTTCTTTGGAACCATATCTCTTAATAACTGCATCACTGAATGCCAGGGGATCCTGAAGAATGGGATTTTCAGTTTCCATTAAGTTGGATGCCCATTCAAAAGGCTCCCCTCTAAAGGAATATATCAGATAGAGCACAAAGTTCTCTGAAGTGATGCCCAAAAATGGTCTAGACAGCATAATGGTGAAGTAGTGTTTGGTGAGCGCAAGAAATTGGACTAAGTCCCCATCAAAGACTATAGATGTTGAGATATCAAAAGAGGCAGGATCCGCTACCTTCCCATCTGACTGACTGGAGTGCATTGCTGGGACCAGGTCGCTACTGACCTTACTCAAGGCTGTGGCCTTCAGGACCCCCTCTGGGGCAATGGCCTTCGGGACCCCCTCTGGGGCAGTGGCCTACGGGACTCCCTCTGGGACCGAACCATCGGACCCCCTCTCTGGGACTGGACCATCGGACTCCCTCTCTGGGACCGGACCATCGGACTGCCTCTCTGGGACCGGACCATCGGACTCCCTCTCTGGGACCGGACCATCAGACTCCCTCTCTGGGACCGGACCATCTGACTCCCTCTCTGGGATCGGACCATCAGACTCCCTCTCTGGGACCAGACCATCGGACTCCCTCTCTGGGTCAAAAATTATCGAGACTTCTCCCGGGGTTATGGCCTCCGGGACTTTTGCTGAAGCTATGACCTTCAGAATCTCCACTAAAGCTATGCCTCTTGAGACCTTTCCTGGGGAAGCGACCTCTAGGACCCCACCTGGGGATATTGTTTCAAAGATCCCTTCTGGGGTTTTGCTTTTCGAGTTCCCTTCTGGAGCTATGGTTTTAGATACCCTTTCTAGGGTTGCGCTTTTCAAGTCCCTACCTGGGGTAACAGCTTCTGAGACCCCTTCTATCATTGACACCTGAACCATTATATCTGATGCCCCTCTTGGACCCTGAGCATCGGGCACCGCTCCAAGACCCTGAGCATCGGGCACTACTCCAAGACCCTGAGCATCGGGCACTACTCCAAGACCCTGAGCATCGGGCACCGCTCTAAGACCCTGAGCATCGGGCACTTCTCCAAGATTCTGAGCATCGGGCACCGCTCCCAGACCCTGAGCATCAGGCACCGCTCCAAGACCCTGAGCATCAGGCACCGCTCCAAGACACTGAGCATTGGGCACCGCTCCAAGACCCTGGGCATCGGGCACCACTCCAGGACTCAGAGATTCCACTACTGGGGATTGCAACTCTGATTCAACAGGAAAGTCAAGAGATGAGAGAAACATTCTCCTTTGATTCCTGAATCTATAATGGGGCTCCCTAGCCCAAGGACCCCAATTATAGGACTGAGTGCTTTTTAGTGTGGGTTTCATGACAAGTACCTCTGCCACAGTTGAGACAGGAGTAGGTCTTGAATCCTGATTCAACTTGGCCAGAGGGCAGGACTTGTCACCACATTTTGGCTTGCGAAACTCACAGGTCTGCAGGTAGTGGCCTAAACCCCACCATATAGGCACAAATTCAAGTTTCTGCGCCGCTGATGCTCCTCCTCTGAGAGCCTGGGCCACAAGAAACTTTTAAACCTTTTCTCTCCAACCAAATCTGAAGATTCTCTTGTCAAAACACTGGGAGCAAGTGTCTCTTCAGAGATAGAACTCTCTACAAATTAAGGCAAGATAAGCAAAATTTTAGTCAGTTGCTTTAAGGATTGCTGCAAAACTTCCAGCCGCTCAGGTTTCAAGGCACTGAAAGCAGAGTTCAGGGCTGAGGGAGACGCCTGCAGGGCTTGCATAGTAGGCACAGGAGGATTTCAGGCTAGACAAGACTAGACTGGATTCTGCACTAGACAAGGCAAGGCTGGACTGGACAGGATTCTGCACTAAACAAGGCAAGGCTGGACTGGACTGGATTCTGGACTGGACAAGACAAGACTGGACTGGATTCTGGACAGAACACTGGACTGGATTCTGGACAGAACACTGGACTGGATACTGGACAGAACACTGGACTGTATACTGGACAGAACACTGGACTGGATACTGGACAGAACACTGGACTGGATACTGGACAGAACATTGGACTGGACACTGGACAGAACACTGGACACTGGACAGAACACTTTTCTGGACACTGGACTGAACACTGGACTGGATACTGGACTGAACACTGGACTGAACTAGACTGAACCAAAAAAGAAAAAACTACTTTAGCTTTGTTTCTTTTTTGTTGTATGGCTGGTGATAATGTTATGTTCTCAAGGAACAGGGTGGACAAGCTCCGAGTACAGGAACATAATGCTGCAGTTGGAACGGAGTTCAGCAGCAACCCCTACGGAAAACCCGACTCCGTTGTCTCACCCACGTGGTCAGTCTACGCCTGCGAGACTATGTTTGCTTGGGCCCACGGCAGCCGCGTTTGAAGCACAGATTAGGTCTGCCCAACTCCGATGCCCCCCGGACTTAGTTGGAGGCAAGGCGTAAACCGAGATGGGGCGAGAACAAGAGTAACCTCTAACTAAAACAGAAACACAGAGTTAGGGGCAGATACTGAACACTAACAACAAAAGTATGTGTGGCGCGGCCGCATAGACAAACGGTAACAAAAGCAACGCTGTCCAGACACTAAACACGGCACCGTCGTATTTCGGCGAGGACAGCTATAGCGGAAACCTCTGCAGAAAACACCAAAGCAAAACAAAGAGAATGATACGGCCTCAGCCAAACAGTGCGGCAAAGCCGCTACTCACAACACCGGTAAAGGTGCACGCAGGCGAACAGGAACCCCAAGGCCGCAGACAATGGCACACAGGACTGGAAAGCTGGACAGATTCCAATGAACAGGCTCCAGACACCAGGACTCAGGACTACTGGATCACAGGATAACAGGATCACAGGATAACAGTATCACAGGATAAAGACACTCCAGTGCAGGAAGCAGCTCCATAAGAAGCTTGACAGATTCTCACAGGAACATACAGGTATCCTAACAAACTTCTATCACCAGCACTAGACTGCAGGGCTAGCTGGGTAATAAGGGAACACACCCCAATTAGGATGGCTGGAAGCCAGGTACAAGGTAATGGCAAAAAATACAAGCAGGTGAGGTAAACAGACAAGAGCCAGACTGCAGTACAGAGACTAACCACATAATGACCAAATATCTGACAGGTGAGGCTTAACACATAGAAACAGACTCACCACCGGCGGCCAACAAGAGTCTTCTAAACCAGTACCATAGAAATCCTGGCATGTAAACAGAACTATAACATGAAATTAATAGACAGAAAGCAAACAGGAATGAACCAATGCTTGTGGTTCATAACACAGGGCCAGTGTACATTTATTTTAACAACACCCCTGTATTTACAGCATACAGGACAGGACCAGCACCCCTGTATTTTAATAACAACACCCCTTTTCTTTTACAGCATACAGGACAGGGCCAGCACGCCTGTATTTTAACAACACCCCTGTCATTTTACAGCATTCAAGACAGGGCCAGTGCACCTTTATTTATACAACACCCCTGTATTTTTTACAGCATACAGGACAGTGCCCCCGTACAGCACATTGACAGGACAGCAACACCCATGTACAGCACCCCTAACAGCACAGGACAGCACCCCTAACAGGACACAGGACAGCACGCCTAAAGAGCACACACTGACCTCACCCGACGCCACCACCCACAGAGAGACAGAGGTCTGTCTCCCTCACTCTCCAAGTCCGGAGTGAAAACGGAGGCAATGCGCGGTTCCTTATAAAGAATACAAAACCCGTGAAAATCCGACAGCGGCATAATGATGTTTTGCCTCGTTTTGGTATCCTTGTCTGGCGGGAAGTCCCGAGCCGGACTCGGTTCCCGTCTCGGATTGTTAGATCTCTGAGATCCGAACCCGCTCAACTCTAATTTTAATGAGGTCAATTGAAAGGTTCCAGATGCTATATGGAAAAAACGAACATCATACTGTATATCATTGATGCTATTTCTCGGTTCTCTTTTTTGATTCCTGTGGGGAATATAGGACATCCGTACAGAACGTCTTGGTGACTGATAATGAAAGACTATTATACATTACTAGCAACACTTCTACACTACTCCCTTTTGGGTTTACATATTGTCTTAGACTTGGAGCTCTTGAGAGTCGGTACTGAGCAGCAGCTAGGGCTCAAGTTACTTTTTCACCATTTATGTTAAACTGTGCATGTCTTTTTTAATATCCAACATAAGGGTGATTGGGAGAGCCCAAGGACAATTCCATCTTGCACCACTTTTCTTTTCTGTCATTACTGTGTGGCAAGGTTTCATAGATCGACTGGAAATTAATGTTATCGAGGTTATTAATACTGTAGGAACAAAAAAAATGCCCAAATTATTAGATATTCAATTTTTTGAAAATTTTTGAAAATAAAAAACCAAAACTAGTCACAGCGTTTGGGCAAAACCAAAACCGGATGGATATGTAGAAGCCACCAAAAATGACCGACACACATCTCTAATTTATAGCAGGCTTGCAGGCGGGAGTTACAGAGGAAAAGTATTTTATTATTTTTTCAGTGTTTTAAAACAAATACAAAAATTAACCATTTCACACCTTTTAAGAGCCCCAGATACTCTGTTTTTCATCACTACTAGACTCACACTGTTTTCAAATAATATCTTTTTGGAGTGCAGGCTAATTTCCTGATTTTTCCTCACACTTGAAGTGAATGACATCATAGAAAATTACTGTGCGACCGCTGGGATAAGCCTTTCCCAATTGAATTGCGCATTAAGTGGGACACATACAGATGTGATAAGTGAAATTGCAGCATGACAAGTGCATTAGTTCAAGCTGCAGTAAACAAAAGTTTTACTGCAGATATTTGAATCTGCCCCATTGTTTGCAGAAAGTGTGATGGTATGCAGTGGCGCACGCAGGGGGGGTTTCTGAGTACCTGGAAACTTCCCCCCCTGATGAGCCAACATGTAAATTTTTGAGACGGAGACAGCAATGTCTTAGTGGAGATATTAATTCATTAATTACTATGAGGCCTAGTTTTTATCTAAGCTCTGTTTTAGTGCTGTATAATATAATAAATTTGTATAATATTTTTTATAACTGCCTTGTCCCACTACAATTTTTTATGCACCATTGGTCGCTCTAAATACCTCACCCCTTCTTTACAAATTTTATCTGTAGGTGCTTATACCAGCACCTTAATATACCTGAGGTAAACAGCTGACGCCCTGCGAACCCGCAGGGAGTGCTTTATAGGCAGGTTCTAAGTAATTTTTAAACATCTTTTTACGATTGTCCAGGCACTAGTGTTTTTATTCTGGATACTGCATCTGTGGCGCTGCTAGCTTTCTCGGTACACACACATATATATATATATATATATATATACACACAAATGTGTGTGTGTGTGTGTATATATATATATATATATATATATATATATATACAGAAAAAGCAAAAAACTGTGGCACTCAGGGACTGGTAAATGTCAATGTATTAGTCAAAGGATTATACCCGTATA
Organism: Pseudophryne corroboree; assembly: GCF_028390025.1. NCBI lineage: Eukaryota > Metazoa > Chordata > Amphibia > Anura > Myobatrachidae > Pseudophryne > Pseudophryne corroboree. The sequence continues at coordinate 574,437,651 of NC_086446.1, forward strand.
TATATATGTACTCACACATACACACGGAAACCCCACCGACTAAATCCTGCGTTTGCCTCTGTATCTATTCTCTGACCCAGACATAGACTTCTTATATCAGTGTAGGGCAGTGGTTCTTAAATTGTGTGCCGTGGCACCCTGGACTGCCTCGGGACACATTCTGGGGTGCCTTGGATTGGTGGTCCATGATCAATTCAAATTATTTATGGTCAATGTAATAGGCAAAACCAGTGCCAGTGGCTGTCAATAATATAATATGTGGACAGACAGAAGCAAATCTTGTCCCTCACCACACAAAAAGGGCTGATACCTCATCCCTTTAATTCTGGATACATATTAATTACACAGGTTCTGTGGCTGGCTGACTTCAAGACTCCATGTCACCTGGTTTTAATCAGCCACAGAACCTGTGTAATTAATATGTGTCCAGAATTAAAGGGATGAGGAGGCTACCCTACACACAACTGAACCTAAGGAAGACATATAAACACAAATTAATTTAATATTTCTTTCTAAATTTCTCAATAACATTTGGCCTAGGGCTGCCGTCAAACAAATTCTGATACTCTAGGTCTCTGTGATTTCAAAAAGTTTAGGAGCCACTGGTGTAGGGCCTTATATTACAAGCTATGGTACAAATAGGCAGGCGACAGAGGGCACCCATATTTGGTGACTCTGTGGATTAAAATGAATCAGAGATAAAACCATTCACATAGATACAAGCCATGGGATTATGCTAAAGTAGTTTAACCAAGTTTTAAACTAGAGATGAGCGGGTTCGGTTCTCAGAGAATCGAACCCTACCGGACTTCACCATTCGAGCCCGGATCCAAGTCAGGCTCGGGTTTTCCCGCCTGACTCGGAAACCAGAACAAGGCAAAATGTCATCATCCCACTGTTGGATTTTCGCGGGGTTTGGATTCCATATAAGGAGCCGCGCGTCGCCACCATTTTCACTCTGGCATTAGAGAGTGTAGAGAGAGGATGTGTCTCCATTCTCTCAGTGTCTGTGTCTTGTGCTGTATTTGTCCAGTCACAGTGGTTGTGTCCTCTTGCTGCCATATGTCCAGTGCAGCTGTATAAGTCCGGCCCAGTGGTGCTGTGTTGTGCTGCATCAGTTCAGTGGTGGTGTATTGTGCTGCATCAGTCCACTGGTAGTGTCCTGTGCATCAGCCATCAGTCATTCCAGTGACCAGTCACAGTGGTATACGCTGCTGCTATATGTCCAGTGCTGCTGTATAATAATTAATGACAAGTCCCTTACAGTGTTGCTGTGTTGTCCTGCATCAGGCCAGTGGTAGTGTCCTGTGCATCAGCCATCAGTCATTCCAGTGACTAGGCAGTCACAGTGGTGTACTCTGCTGCCATATGTCCAGTGCTGCTCTATAATAAATAATAATTAATAACAAGTCCCTTACAGTGTTGCTGTCTTGTCCTGCATCAGGCCAGTGGTAGTGTCCTGTGCATCAGCCATCAGTCATTCCAGTGACCAGGCAGTCACAGTGGTATACTCTGCTGCTATATGTCCAGTGCTGCTCTATAATAAATAATAATGAATAATAAGTCCCTTACAGTGTTGCTGTGTTGTCTTGCATCAGACCAGTGGTAGTGTCCTGTGCATCAGCCATCAGTCATTCCAGTGACCAGTAACAGTGGTGTACTCTGCTGCCATATGTCCAGTGCTGCTGTATTATAATTAGAGATGTGCACCGGAAATTTTTCAGGTTTTGAGTTTTGGTTTTGGATTCGGATGCGTTTTGGCAAAACCTCCCTGAATTTTTTTTGTCGGATTCGGGTGTTTTTTTTCAAAAACCCCTCAAAAACAGCTTAAATCATAGAATTTGGGGGTCATTTTGATCCCATAGTATTATTAACCTCAATAACCATAATTTCCACTCATTTCCAGTCAATTCTGAACATCTCACACCTCACAATATTATTTGTAGTCCTAAAATTTGCACCAAGGTCGCTGGGATGACTAAGCTAAGCGACCCAAGTGGCCGGCACAAACACCTGGCCCATCTAGGAGTGGCACTGCAGTGTCAGACAGGATGGCACTTAAAAAATTGTCCCCAAACCAATTTTGCAAAGATAAATTAAAGAAAAAAGAGGTGCAAGATGGAATTGTCCTTGGGCCCTCCCACCCACCCTTATGTTGTATAAACAGGACATGCACACTTTAACAAACCCATCATTTCAGTGACAGAGTCTGCCACATGATTGTGGCTGAAATGACTGGTTGGTTTGGGCCCCCACCAAAAAAGAAGCAATCAATCTCTCCTTGAACAAACTGGCTCAACAGAGGCAAGATGTCCACCTCCTCCTCATCGTCCGATTCCTCACCCCTTTCACTGTGTACATCCCCTTCCTCACAGATTATTAATTCGTTGCCACTGAAATCCACCATCTCAGGTCCCTGTGTACTTTCTGGAGGCAATTGCTGGTGAATGTCTCCACGGAGGAATTGATTATAATTCATTTTGATGAACATCATCCTCTCCACATTTTCTGGAAGTAACCTCGTACGCCGATTGCTGACAAGGTGACCGGCTGCACTAAATACTCTTTCGGAGTACACACTGGAGGGGGGGCAACTTAGGTAAAATAAAGCCAGTTTGTGCAAGGCACTCAAAATTGCCTCTTATTCCTGCCAGTATACGTACGGACTGTCTGACGTGCCTACTTGGATGCTGTCACTCATATAATCCTCCACCATTCTTTCAATGGTGACAGAATCATATGCAGTGACAGTAGACGACATGTCAGTAATCGTTGGCAGGTCCTTCAGTCCGGACCAGATGTCAGCACTTGTTCCAGACTGCCCTGCATTACCGCCAGCGGGTGGGCTCGCAATTCTTAGCCTTTTCCTCGCAGCCCCAGTTGCGGGAGAATGTGAAGGAGGAGATGTTGACGGGTCACGTTCTGCTTGAGTTGACAAGTGTCTCATTAGCAGGTCTTTGAACCTCTGCAGACTTGTGTCTGCCGGAAAGAGAGATACAACGTAGGTTTTAAATCTAGGATCGAGCACAGTGGCCAAAATGTAGTGCTCTGATTTCAACAGATTGACCACCCGTGAATCCTGGTTAAGCGAATTAAGGGCTCCATCCACAAGTCCCACATGCCTAGCGGAATCGCTCCGTTTTAGCTCCTCCTTCAATCTCTCCAGCTTCTTCTGCAAAAGCCTGATGAGGGGAATGACCTGACTCAGGCTGGCAGTGTCTGAACTGACTTCACGTGTGGAAAGTTCAAAGGGTTGCAGAACCTTGCACAATGTTGAAATCATTCTCCACTGCGCTTGAGTCAGGTGCATTCCCCCTCCTATGCCTATATCGTAGGTAGCTGTATAGGCTTGAATGGCCTTTTGCTGCTCCTCCATCCTCTGAAGCATATAGAGGGTTGAATTCCACCTCGTTAACACCTCTTGCTTCAGATGATGTCGGAGCAGGTTCAGGAGTGTTTGCTGGTGCTCCAGTCTTCAGCACGCGGTGGCTGAATGCCGAAAGTGGCCCGCAATTCTTCAGGCCACCAACAGCATCTCTTGCACGCCCCTGTCTTTTTTTTTTTTTATTCTGCACCACCAAATTCAATGTATGTGCAAAACATGGGACGTGCTGGAATTTGCCCAGATGTAATGCACGTATAATATTGGAGGCGTTGTCCGATGTCACAAATCCCCAGGAGAGTCCAATTGGGGTAAGCCATTCTGCGATGATGTTCCTCAGTTTCCGTAAGAGGTTGTCAGCTGTGTGCCTCTTATGGAAAGCGATGATACAAAGCGTAGCCTGCCTAGGAACGAGTTGGCGTTTGCGAGATGCTGCTACTGGTACCGCCGCTGCTGCTCTTGCTGCGGGAGGCAACACATCTACCCAGTGGGCTGTCACAGTCATATAGTCCTGAGTCTGCCCTGCTCCACTTGTCCACATGTCCGTGGTTAAGTGGACATTGGGTACAACTGCATTTTTTGGGACACTGGTGACTCTTTTTCTGACGTCTGTGTACATTCTCGGTATCGCCTGCCTAGAGAAGTGGAACATAGATGGTATTTGGTACCGGGGACACACTAACTCAATAAATTGTCTAATTCCCTGTGAATTTACGGTGGATACCGGACACACGTTTAACACCACCACAGCTGCCAAGGCCTGAGTTATCTGCTTTGCAGCAGGATGACTGCTGTGATATTTCATCTTCCTCGCAAAGAACTGTTGGACAGTCAATTGCTTACTGGAAGTAGTACAAGTGGTCTTCCAACTTCCCCTCTGGGATGATGATTGACTCCCAGCAGCAACAACAGCAGCGCCAGCAGCAGTAGACGTTACACTCAAGGATGCATCGGAGGAATCCCAGGCAGGAGAGGACTCGTCAGACTTGCCAGTGACATGGCCTGCAGGACTATTGGCTTTCCTGTCTAAGGAGGAAATTGACACTGAGGGAGTTGGTGGTGTGGTTTGCAGGAGCTTGGGTACAAGAGGAAGGGATTTAGTTGTCAGTGGACTGCTTCCGCTGTCACCCAAAGTTTTTGAAAAATGACTTCTGATGAATGCGCTGCAGGTGACGTATAAGGGAGGATATTCCTAGGTGGTTAACATCCTTACCCCTACTTTTTACAGCTTGACAAAGGCAACACACGGCTTGACACCTGTTGTCCGCATTTCTGTTAAAATAATTCCACACCGAAGAGGTGATTTTTTTTGTAATTTGACCAGGCATGTCAATGGCCATATTCGTCCCACGGACAACAGGTGTCTCCCCGGGTGCCTGACTTAAACAAACCACCTCACCATCAGAATCCTCCTTGTCAATTTCCTCCTCAGCGCCAGCAACACCCATATCCTCATCCTGATGTACTTCAACAGTGACATCTTCAATTTGACTATCAGGAACTGGACTGCGGGTGCTCCTTCCAGCACTTGCAGGGGGCGTGCAAATGGTGGAAGGCGCAACCTCTTCCCGTCCAGTGTTGGGAAGGTCAGGCATCGCAACCGACACAATTGGACACTCCTTGGGGATTTGTGATTTAGAAGAACGCACAGTTCTTTGCTGTGCTTTTGCCAGCTTAAGTCTTTTAATTTTTCTAGCGGGAGGATGAGTGCTTCCATCCTCATGTGAATCTGAACCACTAGCCATGAACATAGGCCAGGGCCTCAGCCATTCCTTGCCACTCCGTGTCGTAAATGGCAAATTGGCAAGTTTACGCTTCTCATCAGACGCTTTTAAGTTTGATTTTTGGGTCATTTTACTGAACTTTTGTTTTTTGGATTTTACATGCTCTCTACTATGACATTTGGCATCGGCCTTGGCAGACGACGTTGATAGCATTTCATCGTCTCGGGCCATGACTAGTGGCAGCAGCTTCAGCACGAGGTGGAAGTGGATCTTGATCTTTCCCTATTTTACCCTCCACATTTTTGTTCTCCATTTTTTAATGTGTGGAATTATATGCCAGTAAATATCAATAGCAATGGCCTACTGTACCGTACTGCTATATATATATATATATATATACATACATATATATACTGGTGGTCAGCAAACTTCTGCACTGTCCTCCTACTATATACTGCGCACAACTACAATGCAGCACAGGTATGGATTGTATACTTGACGAAACAGAGGTAGAGCAATGGACTACTGTACCATACTGCTATATATATACTGGTGGTCAGCAAAATTCTGCACTGTCCTACTACTATATACTGCACACAACTACAATGCAGCACATGTATGGATTGTATACATGACACAGAGGTAGAGCAATGGACTACTGTACTGTACTGCTATATATATATACTGGTGGTCAGTGAAATTCTGCACTGTCCTCCTACTATATACTGTGCACAACTACAATGCAGCACAGGTATGGATTTTATACTTGACGACACAGAGGTAGAGCAATGGACTACTGTACCGTACTGCTATATATATACTGGTGGTCAGCAAAATTCTGCAATGTCCTCCTACTATATACTGCGCACAACTACAATGCAGCACAGGTATGGATTATATACTTGACGACACAGAGGTAGAGCAATGGCATACTGTACCGTACTGCTATATATATACTGGTGGTCAGCAAAATTCTGCACTGTCCTCCTACTATACACTGCGCACAACTGCAATGCAGCACAGATATGGATAGTATACTTGATGGCACAGAGGTAGAGGAATGGACTACTGTACTGCTATATATATATATATATATATATATATATACTGGTGGTAAGCAAAATTCTGCACTGTCCTCCTACTATATACTGCGCACAACTACAATGCAGCACATATATGGATAGTATACTTGACGACACAAAGGTAGAGCACTGGACTACTGTACCGTACTGCTATATATATATACTGGTGGTCAGCAAAATTCTGCACTGTCCTCCTACTATATACTGCGCACAACTACAATGCAGCACATAATAAGAATTTACTTACCGATAATTCTATTTCTCGGAGTCCGTAGTGGATGCTGGGGTTCCTGAAAGGACCATGGGGAATAGCGGCTCCGCAGGAGACAGGGCACAAAAAGTAAAGCTTTAGGATCAGGTGGTGTGCACTGGCTCCTCCCCCTATGACCCTCCTCCAAGCCTCAGTTAGGTACTGTGCCCGGACGAGCGTACACAATAAGGAAGGATTTATGAATCCCGGGTAAGACTCATACCAGCCACACCAATCACACTGTACAACCTGTGATCTGAACCCAGTTAACAGTATGATAACAGCGGAGCCTCTGAAAAGATGGCTCACAACAATAATAACCCGATTTTTGTAACTATGTACAAGTAATGCAGATAATCCGCACTTGGGATGGGCGCCCAGCATCCACTACGGACTCCGAGAAATAGAATTATCGGTAAGTAAATTCTTATTTTCTCTATCGTCCTAGTGGATGCTGGGGTTCCTGAAAGGACCATGGGGATTATACCAAAGCTCCCAAACGGGCGGGAGAGTGCGGATGACTCTGCAGCACCGAATGAGAGAACTCCAGGTCCTCCTTAGCCAGGGTATCAAATTTGTAGGATTTTACAAACGTGTTTGCCCCTGACTAAATAGCCGCTCGGCAAAGTTGTAAAGCCGAGACCCCTCGGGCAGCCGCCCAAGATGAGCCCACCTTCCTTGTGGAATGGGCATTTACATATTTTGGCTGTGGCAGGCCTGCCACAGAATGTGCAAGCTGAATTGTATTACACATCCAACTAGCAAAAGTCTGCTTAAAAGCAAGAGCACCCAGTTTGTTGGGTGCATACAGGATAACAGCAAGTCAGTTTTCCTGACTCCAGCCGTCCTGGAACCTATATTTTCAGGGCCCTGACCACATCTAGCAACTTGGAGTCCTCCAAGTCCCTAGTAGGCGCAAGACACCACAATAAGCTGGTTCAGGTGAAACACTGACACCACCTTAGGGAGAGAACTGGGGACGAGTCCGCAGCTCTGCCCTGTCCGAATGGACAAACAGATATGGGCTTTTTTGAGAAAAAAACCACCAATTTGTCACTCGCCTGGTCCAGGCCAGGTCCAAGAGCATGTTCACTTTTCATGTGAGATGCTTCAAATCCACAGATTTGACTGGTTTTAAACCAATGTGTTTTGAGGAATCCCAGAACTACGTTGAGATCCCACAGTGCCACTGGAGGCACAAAAGAGGGTTGTATATGCAATACTCCCTTGACAAACTTCTGGACTTCAGGAACTGAAGCCACTTCTTTCTGGAAGAAAAATCAACAGGGCCGAAATTTGAACGTTAATGGACCCCAATTTGAGGCCCATAGACACTCCTGTTTGCAAGAAATGCAGGAATCGACCGAGTTGAAATTTCTTCGTGGGGCCTTCCTGGCCTCACACCACGCAACATATTTTCGCCACATGTGGTGATAATGTTGTGCGGTCACCTCCTTTCTGGCTTTGACCAGGGTAGGAATGACCTCTTCCTGAATGCCTTTTCCCTTAGGATCCGGCGTTCCACCGCCATGCCGTCAAACGCTGCTGCGGTAAGTCTTGGAACAGACATGGTACTTGCTGAAACAAGTCCCTTCTTAGCGGCAGAGGCCATAAGTCCTCTGTGAGCATCTCTTGAAGTTCCGGGTACCAAGTCCTTCTTGGCCAATCCGGAGCCATGAGTATAGTTCTTACTCCTCTACGTCTTATACCTTAGGTATGAAAAGCAGAGGATGGAACACATACACCGACTGGTACACCCACGGTGTTACCAGAACGTCCACAGCTATTGCCTGAGGGTCTCTTAACCTGGCGCAATACCTGTCCCGTTTTTTTTTCAGACGGGACGCCATCATGTCCACCTTTGGTAATTCCCAACGGTTTACAATTATGTGGAAAACTTCCCCATGAAGTTCCCACTCTGCCGGGTGGAGGTCGTGCCTACTGAGGAAGTCTGCTTCCCAGTTTCCATTCCCGGAATGAAACACTGCTGACAGTGCTATCACATGATTTTCCGCCCAGCGAAAAGTCCTTGCAGTTTTTGCCACTGCCCTCCTGCTTCTTGTGCCGCCCTGTCTATTTACGTGGGCGACTGCCGTGATGTTTTATCCCACTGGATCAATACCGGCTGACCTTGAAGCAGAGGTCTTGCTAAGCTTAGAGCATTATAAATTTACCCTTAGCTATATTTATGTGGAGAAAAATCTCCAGACTTGATCACACTCCCTGGAAATTTTTTCCTTGTGTGACTGCTCCCCAGCCTCTCGGGCTGGCCTCCGTGGTCACCAACATCCAAAACTGAATGCCGAATCTGCGGCCCTCTAGAAGATGAGCACTCTGTAACCACCACAGGAGAGACACCCTTGTCCTTGGATATAGGGTTATCCGCTGATGCATCTGAAGATGCGATCCGGACCATTTGTCCAGCAGATCCCACTGAAAAGTTCTTGCATGAAATCTGCCGACTGGAATTGCTTCGAAGGAAGTCACCATTTTTTTTACCATGGCCCTTGTGCAATGATGCACTGATTTTAGGAGGTTCCTGACTAGCTCGGATAACTCCCTGGCTTTCTCTTCCGGGAGAAACACCTTTTTCTGGACTGTGTCCAGACTCATCCCTAAGCACAGGAGACTTGTTGTCGGGATCAGCTGCGATTTTGGAATCTTTAGAATCCACCCCTGCTGTTGTAACAGTATCCGAGATAGTGCTACTCCGACCTCCAACTGTTCCCTGGACTTTGCCCTTATCAGGAGATCGTCCAAGTAAGGGATAATTAAGACGCCTTTTCTTCGAAGAAGAACCATCATTTCGGCCATTACCTTGGTAAAGACCCGGGGTGCCGTAGACAATCCAAACGGCAGCGTCTGAAACTGATAGTGACAGTTCTGTACCACGAACCTGAGGTACCCTTAGTGATAAGGGCAAATTTGGGACATGGAGGTAAGCATCCCTGATGTCTCGGGACACCAGATAGTCCCCTTCTTCCCGGTTCGTTATCACTGCTCTGAGTGACTCCATCTTGATTTGAACCTTTGTAAGTGTTCCAATTTTTTTAGATTTAGAATAGGTCTCACCTAGCCTTCTGGCTTCAGTACCACAATATAGTGTGGAATAATACCCCTTTTCTTGTTGTAGGAGGGGTAATTTAATTATCACCTGCTGGGAATACAGCTCGTGAATTTTTTCCCATACTGCCTCTTTGTCGGAGGGAGACCTTGGTAAAGCAGCCTTCAGGAGCCTGCGCAGGGGAAACGTCTCGACATTCCAAACTGTACCCCTGGGATACTACTTGTAGGATCCAGGGGTCCTGTACGGTCTCAGCGTCATGCTGAGAGCTTGTCAGAAGGGTTGGAACGCTTCTGTTCCTGGGAATGGGCTGCCTGCTGCAGTCTTCTTCCCTTTCCTCTATCCCTGGGCAGATATGACTCTTATAGGGACGAAAGGACTGAAGCTGAAAAGACGGTGTCTTTTTCTGCAGAGATGTGACTTAGGGTAAAAACGGTGGATTTTCCAGCAGTTGCCGTGGCCACCAGGTCCGATGGACCGACCCCAAATAACTCCTCTTCCTTTATACGGCAATACACCTTTGTGCCGTTTGGAATCTGCATCACCTGACCACTGTCGTGTCCATAAACATCTTCTGGCAGATATGGACATCGCACTTACTCTTGATGCCAGAGTGCAAATATCCCTCTGTGCATCTCGCATATATAGAAATACATCCTTTAAATGCTCTATAGTCAATAAAATACTGTCCCTGTCAAGGGTATCAATATTTTTAGTCAGGGAATCCGACCAAGCCACCCCAGCTCTGCACATCCAGGCTGAGGCGATCGCTGGTCGCAGTATAACACCAGTATGTGTGTATATACTTTTTATGATATTTTTCCAGCCTCCTGTCAGCTGGCTCCTTGTGGACGGCCCTATCTATAGACGGTACCGCCACTTGTTCTGATAAGCGTGTGAGCGCCTTATCCACCCTAAGGGGTGTTTCCCAACGCGCCCTAACTTCTGGCGGGAAAGGGTATACCGCCCATATTTTCTATCGGGGGGAACCCACGCATCATCACACACTTCATTTAATTTATCTGATTCAGGAAAAACTACGGTAGTTTTTTCACATCCCACATAATACCCTCTTTTGTGGTACTTGTAGTATCAGAAATATGTAACACCTCCTTCATTGCCCTTAACGTGTGGCCCTAATAAGGAATACGTTTGTTTATTCACCGTCGACACTGGATTCAGTGTCCCTGTCTGTGTCTGTGTCGACCGACTAAAGTAAACGGGCGTTTTAAAACCCCTGACGGTGTTTTTGAGACGTCTGGACCGGTACTAATTGTTTGTCGGCCGTCTCATGTCGTCAACCGACCTTGGCGCGTGTTGACATTATCACGTAATTCCCTAAATAAGCCATCCATTCCGGTGTCGACTCCCTAGAGAGTGACATCACCATTACAGGCAATTGCTCCGCCTCCTCACCAACATCGTCCTCATACATGTCGACACACACGTACCGACACACAGCACACACACAGGGAATGCTCTGATAGAGGACAGGACCTACTAGCCCTTTGGAGAGACAGAGGGAGAGTTTGCCAGCACACACCAAAAACGCTATAATTATATAGGGACAACCTTATATAAGTGTTTTCCCTTATAGCATCTTTTTTATATATTTCTAACGCCAAATTAGTGCCCCCCCTCTCTGTTTTAACCCTGTTTCTGTAGTGCAGTGCAGGGGAGAGCCTGGGAGCCTTCCCTCCAGCCTTTCTGTGAGGGAAAATGGCGCTGTGTGCTGAGGAGATAGGCCCCGCCCCTTTTTCGGCGGCCTCGTCTCCCGCTCTTAACGGATTCTGGCAGGGGTTAAATATCTCCATATAGCCCCCGGAGGCTATATGTGAGGTATTTTTAGCCTAAAAAAGGTTTTCATTTGCCTCCCAGGGCGCCCCCCTCCTAGCGCCCTGCACCCTCAGTGACTGCCGTGTGAAGTGTGCTGAGAGGAAAATGGCGCACAGCTGCAGTGCTGTGCGCTACCTTAAGAAGACTGAGGAGTCTTCTGCCGCCAATTCTGGACCTCTTCTCGTTTCAGCATCTGCAAGGGGGCCGGCGGCGAGGCTCCGGTGACCATCCAGGCTGTACCTGTGATCGTCCCTCTGGAGCTAATGTCCAGTAGCCAAGAAGCCAATCCATCCTGCACGCAGGTGAGTTCACTTCTTCTCCCCTAAGTCCCTCGTTGCAGTGATCCTGTTGCCAGCAGGACTCACTGTAAAATAAAAAACCTAAGCTAAACTTTTCTAAGCAGCTCTTTAGGAGAGCCACCTAGATTGTACCCTTCTCGGCCGGGCACAAAAATCTAACTGAGGCTTGGAGGAGGGTCATAGGGGGAGGAGCCAGTGCACACCACCTGATCCTAAAGCTTTACTTTTTGTGCCCTGTCTCCTGCGGAGCCGCTATTCCCCATGGTCCTTTCAGGAACCCCAGCATCCACTAGGACGATAGAGAAATATGGATAGTATACTTGATGACACAGAGGTAGAGCAATGGACTACTGTACCGTACTGCTATATATATATATATATATACTGGTGGTCAGCAAAATTCTGCACTGTCCTCCTACTATATACTGCGCACAACTACAATGCAGCACAGATATGGATAGTATACTTGACGACACAGAGGTAGAGCAATGGCCTACTGTACCGTACTGCTATATATATATATACTAGTGGTCCGCAAAATTCTGCACTGTCCTCCTACAATGCAGCACAGATATGGAGCGTTTTCAGGCAGAGAACATAGATATTTGCAGCACACTGAGCACAGATATTTGCAGCACACTCAGCACAGATATTTGCAGCACACTGAACAGTGAACACAGAAACTGAGAGAACGCAGCCACGTCCTCTCGCTATCATCTCCAAAGCACGAGTGAAAATGGCGGCGACGCGCGGCTCCTTATATAGAATACGAATCTCGCGAGAATACGACAGCGGGATGATGACGTTCGGGCACGCTCGGGTTAACCGAGCAAGGCGGGAAGATCCGAGGCTGCCTCGGAACCGTGTAAAATAGGTGAAGTTCGGGGGGGTTCGGATCTCGAAGAAACCGAACCCGCTCATCTCTAATTATAATTAATAACAAGTCCCTTACAGTGTTGCTGTGTTGTCCTGCATCAGACCAGTGGTAGTGTCCTGTGCATCAGCCAACAGTCATTCCTGTGCCACATATTGTGTTATATAACTCCAGAAAAATAATGGAGAACAACAATCTGGAGGATAAAATAGGGAAAGATCAAGAACCACTTCCTCCTAGTGCTGAAGCTGCTGCCACTAGTCATGACATAGACGTTGAAATGCCATCAATGTCGTCTGCCAAGGCCGATGCCCTATGTGATAGTAGAGGGCATGTAAAATACAAAAAGCCAAAGTTCAGTAAAAAATTTAAATTGTCTGAGGAGAAACGTAAACTTGCCAATATGCCACTTACGAAATGGAGTGGCAAGGAACGGCTAAGGCCCTGGCCTATGTTCATGACTAGTGGTTCAGCTTCACGTGATGATGGAACCCTCATCCTTCCGCTATAAAAATGATGAGATAAGCTGGCAAAAGCATAGCAAAGAACTGTGCGTTCTACGATGGTATGACAACTCTCAAAGGAGAGTCCAAGTGTGTCAACGGTTGCGATGCCTGACCTTTCCAACACTGGAAGGGAAGAGGTGGCTCCTTTCACCATTTGCACACCTTCTGCAAGTGCTGGAAGGAGCACCCACAATTCAGTTTCTGATATTCAAATTGAAGATAGCACTGTTGAAGTGATATGGGTGTTGCTGGTGCTGAGGAGGAAGTTGACAATGAGGATTCTGATGGTGATGTGGTTTGTTTAAATCAGGCACCGGGTGAGACAGTTGTTGTCCGTGGGATGAATAAGCCCATTGTCATGCCTGGGCAAAATACCAAAAAAGCCACCTCTTCAGTGTGGAATTATTTCTCCACAAAGCCGGACAACAGGTGTCAAGCCGTTTGTTGCCTCTGTCAATCCGTAATAAGTAGGGGTAAGGACGTTAACCACCTATGAACATCCTTCCTTATACGTCACCTGCAGCGCATTCATCAGAAGTCAGTGTCAAGTTCAGAACCTTTGGGTAAGAGCGTAAGCAGTCCACCGATACCTAAATCCCTTCTTCCTCTTGTACCCAAGCTCCTGCAAGCCACACCACCAAATCCCTCAACGTCAATCTCCTCCTAAGTCAGGAACATCAGTAGTCCTGCAGGCCATGTCCCTGGCATGACTGACGAGTCCTTTTCTAACCGGGATTCCTCCGGAGGATTCTTGAGTGGTATGCTTACAGCTGCTGCTGCTACTGTTGTTGCTGCTGGGAGTCGATCGTCATCCCAGAGGGGAAGTAGGAAGACTACTTGTACTACTTCAACTAAGCAATTGACTGTCCAACAGTCCTTTGCGAGGAAGATGAAATATGACAGCAGTCATCCTGTTGCAAAGCGGATAACTGAGGCCTTGACAGCTATGTTGGTGTTAGACATGCATCCGGTGTCCGCCATTGGTGCAGTGGGATTTAGACAATTGATGGAGGTAGTGTGTTCTCGGTATCATATCCCATCTACTGTAGATTCCACTTCACTAGGAAAACGATTCCCGGACTGTACAGGGACATTAAGAAAAGTGTCCTCAGTGTCCTGAAAAATGCGGTTGTACCCTGTGTCCACTTAACCATGGACATGTGGACAAGTGGAACAGGGCAGACTAAGGACTATATGACTGTGACAGCCCACTGGGTAGATGTATTGCCTCTCGCAGCAACAACAGCAGCAGCGCCAAAAGCAGCATCTCACAAATGCCAGCTCATTCCTAGGCAGGCTACGCTGTATATCACCGGTTTCCATAAGAGGCACACCACTGACAACCTCTTACGGAAAATGAAATACATCATCGCACAATGGCTTACTTCACTTAGACTCTCCTGGGGATTTGTGATATCGGACAACGCCACCAATATTGTGCGTGCATTACATCTGGGCAAATTCCAGCACGTCTCATGTTTTGCACATTCAATTAATTTGGTGGTGCAGAATTTTTTTTAAAATGACAGGGATGTGCAAGAGATGCTTTCGGTGGCCCGAAAAATTGCGGGCCACTTTCGGCATTCAGCCACCGCATGCCGAAGACTGGAGCACCATCAAACACTCCTGAACCTGCCATCATCTGAAGCAAGAGGTGGTAACGAGGTGGAATTCAATGCTCTACATGCTTCAGAGGATGGAGGCCATTCAAGCCTACACATCCACCTATGATATAGCAAAGGAGGGGGAATGCACCTGACTCAGGCGCAGTGTAGAATGATTTCCGTCTTATGCAAGATTCTCCAACCCTTCAAACTTGCCACACGTGAAATCAGTTCAGACACTGACAGCTTGAATCAGGTCATTCCCCTCATCAGGCTTTTGCAGAAGCAGCTGGAGGAACTGAAGGAGGAGCTAAGACAGAGCGATTCTGCTATGTATATGGGACTTGTGGATGGAGCCCTTCATTCGCTTTGCCAGGATTCAAGGGTGGTCTGTTGAAATCAGAGCACTACATTTTGTCCACCGTGTTCGATCCTAGGTTTAAAGTCTACATTGTATCTCTCTTTCTGGCAGACACAAGTCTGCAGAGGTTCAAAGACCTGCTGGTGAGACAGCTGTCAACTCAAGCGGAACGTGACCCATCAACAGCTCCTCCTTTATTTTCTCCCGCAACTGGGGCTGTGAGGAAAAAGATAAGATTTCCTAGCCCACCCGCTGGCGGTGATCGAGGGCAGTCAGGAGCAAGTGCTGACATCTGGTCTGGACTGATGGACCTGCTAATGATCACTGACATGTCTACTGTCACTGCATATGATGCTGTCACCATTGAAAGAATGGTGGAGGATTATATGGGAGACAGCAACTAAGGGGGTCATTCCGTTGTTTGCAGCGCAGTGATCAGGCAAAAAATCGGCATTTCTGCGCATTTCACAACTGCCAACGTAGTTTCACACAAGGTCTAGCGATGCTTTTCAGTCGCACTGCTGATCGTTGAGTGATTGACAGGAAGTGGGTGTTTCTGGGTGGTAACTGACCGTTTTCAGGGAGTGTGCTGAAAAACGCAGGTGTGCCAGATAAAAACGCAGGAGTGGCTGCAGAAACGGATGAGTGGCTGGCCAAAAGCAGGGCGTGTTCATGACGTCAAAACAGGAACTAAACAGTCTGCAGTGATCGCAAGGTAGGAGTAAGTTTCGAGCTACTCTGAAACTGCACAATCTTTTTTTGTAGCAGCGCTGCGATCCTTTCGTTCGCACTTCTGCTAAGTTAAGATACACTCCCAGAGGGTGGCTGCTTAGCGTTTGCACTGCTGCTAAAAACAGCTAGCGAGCGAACAACTCGGAATGAGGGCCTAAGTAAGCATGTCAGACAGTTTGTATGTAAACTGGTAGGAATAAGAGGCAATTTGGAGGCCCTTGCACAAACTGCCTTTATTTTATCTAAGTTGCCCCCCTTCCAGTGTGTACTCCAAAAGAGTGTTTAGTGCAGCCGGTCACCTTGTCAGCGATCGGCGTAGGAGGTTACTTCCACAAAATGTGGAGAAGATGATGTTCACAAAATGAATTGTAAATTCCTCCAGGAAGATATTTACCAGCAATTGCCTCCAGAAAGTACACAGGGACCTGTGATGGTGGATTTCAGTGGGGATGAATTAATAATCTATGATGAGGAGGAGGATGAACATGCTGAAAGGGGTGAGGAATCGGAGGATGAGGACGACATCTTGCTTCTGTAGAGCCAGTTTGTGTAAGGTGAGATGAATTGCTTCTTTTTTGGTGGGGGCCCAAACAAACCAATAATTTCAGCCACAGTCGCGTGGCAGACCCTGTCGCTGAAATGATGGATTTGTTAAAGTGTGCAAGGACAATTCCATCTTGCACCTCTTATTTTTTCTTTGCATCATGTGCTCTTTGGGGCCTAGTTTTAAAAACTGCCATCCTGTCTGACACTGAAGTGCCACACCTAGATGGGCCAGGTGTTTGTGCCGCACACTTGTGTCGCTTAGCTTAGTCACACAGCACCCCGGTGCACCTCTTTTTTCTTTGCATTATGTGCTCTTTGGGACCTAATTTTTAAGAGTGCCATCCTGTCTGCCACTGCAGTGCCACTCCTAGATGGACCAGGTGTTTGATCCGCTCACTTGTGTCGCTTAGCATAGTCACCCAGCGACCTTGGTGAACCCCTTTTTTTCTTTGCATTATGTGCTCTTTGGTGCATAGTTTATAAAACTGCCATCCTGTCTGCCACTGCAGCGCCACTCCTAGATGGGACAGGTGTTTGTGCCGCCCACTTGGGTCGCTTAGCTTAGTCATCAAGCTATCTTGGTGCAACCTTTTGGCCTAAAAACAATTTTGTGAGGTGTGAGGTGTTCAGAATAGACTGTAAATGTTTGGAAATGAATGCTATTGAGGTTAATAATACCGTAGGATCAAAATTACCCCCAAATTCTGTGATTTTAGCTGTTATTATGTTTTTTCCAAAAATCATTCAGATCCAAAACTAAAACCACAACCCGAAAGGGTGGTTTTGGCATATACTAGGTGATTCATTGTGCCTTATGGGTGCTCTTCCCACCGTCATAAAAGGTTACGCCCCCTTAACCTTTGCACGCGTGTAATATTTTTATTATATGGAGTATTACCTCCAATCATAATTGTGTAAGTTTTTAAATATTGCAAGGACAAAGGGCGATTGTTAATCGGTCGTAGCCCCTTGCAACGACATGAACAGTGCATGCAGGGCCTGATGAATCACCTAGTAGGTGATGTGGTTGTGGGAGTGGTGGGTGCGGGGGAGACGAGGATGAGGTAGGGGGTCCAGGGGAGACGCGGGTGGGGAAGGGGCTTGTGCGGTGGTGCCGCGGGTGGGGGAGGAGGTCTGGAGCCACCGCAGGTGGGGAAAGAGCGGTTGCAGGGTTGCTGAGGGTAGGGAGGGGCGGGTGCAGGGTGCCGCGGGTGGGGTAGGGGGTTTGGAGTCACCACGGGAGGTGGTGGGGGGTGTGCAGCAGATGGGGTCCGGAGGTACTGCGAGTGGGGGAGGGGTGGATAATGCTTCTCCTACTTCTCCGTGAAAGCAGCTAAGCTTCTGTACTGTCTTTGGCAGTGGCTCTCCCGGAGACTCGCACAGCAGCCAAGCAGCCAGTCACTTTTGTTAGCGCCAGTGTCCCAACGTGTCCCAACGTGTCCCAGTGTCCCAACGTGCCGCCTTACCGGGAAGAAGATGCACTCAATAAACTACAGCTCCCAGTAGCCCTAAGCGCCGGAATGCTTCGGCGCTAAGGGCTGCTGGGAGCTGTAGTTTAATTAGTGCATCTACTTCCCTGTAATGTGGCGCGTTGGGACACCGGCGCTAACAATAGTGACTGGCTGGCAGAACTGACTGACTGGCTGAATCAATGTAAAAGGTGAGTGCTGTGCAGTGTTAGTGACACTGCACACCCACTGCACTGCACAGCACTGTCACCTTTTACATTGATTCAGCGTCCAGACATTACCCTCCGCAATATCACCCACCCTATCCGTTAGATTAGCCATCTCGGGGCTTCAAGGCCAGCAGCCCAGGTGCTGTGTTGCGGAGTCAGGGCCTCTGGGGATCTGGGTGCGGCTGTGGCGGGGAGGCACTTCTGTGACATCACGCGCAGAGGAGGCTCTGGGGCATAGAGAGTATGCGGCCAGGGAGAGCTATAAAAACCTTCAGCTGCGCCGCTTTCATACACATCTATGCCAGTGGCCGCAGCAGCTTTTGTTCCACCTGGGCTGTAGCTAGGGAGTGGGGATTGTTGATGCCGGAGGGGGCAGGTGGACTGGCAGCAAGACATAGGACGCTGCAGTAAAAGGATTTTTTCCCCCCCTATCTACAGAGCAGAGACTTGCTGCAGATGCAGTGGCATACCCTCCAACTGTAACTTTTTGGCAGGTACAGTACCTTTTTTTTATGGTCTGTACCGATTTTTGGCTCTCCAAACTTCCATTGAAAGTATAGAAACAGCCCTTTTCGAATTTGTACTGATTTGTATGTGTAAATTGTTGGAGGGTATGTTGCTGCAGATGCAGTGGGCCTATTTTGGGGTGTGGACCTGGAGCTGCAGCTCCATCAGCCCCATTGTTAATCCTGCTCTGTGAACACACAGCAGCCAAAGGGCAGAACCTCCCATTGGGTGTAACCTGTGTGGGAGGGCGTTTCTCGCCCAATCAGCTGTGGGTTGGGTGTGATAGACCTGCTGCTAACCCAATGAGAGCTCCTTGCCACGCCCAGCGTTATACACACAGGCACAGAGTCACAGATCTGGGCTATTATATAGGAGATATATATATTAAAAAACAATGGTAACCAGTGTTCTGTGCATTTGATTAAATCTGTATTATTTTGGTGGCGAGTAGCATAAGTTCTGGTCTACACCTGTGCCTTTCAATCATCTGGTTATTTGGGAAGGGAGTGAGCAACCTACCACTCACCCACTGCAGGCCAAACACAAGATGCCTCCTGTGGCTTTTGATTGTTTTGCACAGCGGCTGCGTAGAAAGACACAGCAATGGTGAAATTTGTGTCCTATCAGATGCAGTGGTGTTACTGTACACATAAAGCCGTATGGAGGCTCATATTATGGTAGAAAATATCACTGCCATGGTCATCCGCAGATTCCGTACTTGCATATGCTTTGTGTCTGAATGAGGCCTAATAGGAGTGATAGAGGAAACAGGTGAACTGTGGGGGTAATTCTGAGTTGATCGCAGCAGGAACTTTGTTAGCAGTTGGACAAAACCATGTGCACTGCAGGGGAGGCAGATATAACATGTGCAGAGAGAGTTAGATTTGGGTGTGGTGTGTTCAATCTGCAATCTAAATTGCAGTGTAAAAATAAAGCAGCCAGTATTTACCCTGTGTTTTGTTCATATGTTTGTAAATCCAGTCATCAGGACACAGAGACATGTGAGTTCACTGCTATGCTGTTTTATTCCATCACCAACTCCAGACACACTGCACACTGGACCACCCACTTCCCAGCATCCCCCTGCTCCCAGGGACCATCACTGAAGATTCAGGCTTACACATATTAGTAAGGGACTGTCTACAAATATTAAGCATTCTAATACACTAACATCACATCCTCTTTTCTTTAAAGATAAGCCCTGTACGCTGCAATGCAACAATTAACAACGTCATATTAAGAACATCATCTAACACGTTTCAATGAGTCTCTCAGGTCTGCGTATTTCCCTTTTGGGTCTTTCATACACAGTCTGTGTTTCATCGACCATGTTGCACCTTTCTAGAATCATAGTTTGTTCACCATTATGAGGATCATCATACATGTCAGATGAAGGGTATTCTTCAGTCATGTTGTCTTCATTATGGTTAGGTTGAGATCTTAAATCCACCCGATTTCTTCTTACTTCCGTTCCACGCTCTGTACGTATAGTATAAGATCTTGGTGCTACTTGTGCTTGCACAATACCTTTCTGCACCCAAATACCTTTCTCGTGATCTCTGAGACGGACTTGGTCACCCGATTTTAGATCAGATAAGCTTTTTGCTCGCCTGTCATGGAACAGTTTCTGTTTCGCCTGTTGACGTTCCTTACTCAGTCTGACCAATGCTGAGTTATGTGTATTAAGCAGTTCATCGTGTATCGGGAGATTTGCTCTAATCCTCCTTCCCATCAGCATTTGTGCAGAAGAAAGTCCATTCTGTAAAGGTGTACTGCGGTAGATTAAAAGACTTTTATAGAAATCTTCTTTACCTTCTTGAGACTCTTTACAGTTTTTACTGAACTTTCCACCAACCCATTTGAGCGTGGATAGTGGGGACTTGACGTAGTATGGACAAATTCCCACTTATCAGCAAATTGTCTAAATTCAGCACTGGAAAACTGAGGACCATTGTCAGTGAACACTTCCATAGGAACACCATGCCTTGCAAAGATTGACTTCATGCAATTGATTACGGCTTTACTAGTAGTTGTATGTAGTGTCTTCACCTCAGGGTAGTTAGAGTAATAATCAGTCACGACAATGTACGTTTTCCCATTACATTCAAACAAATCTGCGCCAACTTTCTGGTACGGTCTCTCTGGCACTGCGTGAGGACTCAGTGGCTCGACTTGCTGTTTCGGTCTATATGTAAGACATAATTCACATGTAGCTGTAGTCTGTGCTATGTCTTGGTTCATTCTTGGCCAATACATAACTTCACGCGCTCTCCGCTTACATTTTTCTTCTCCTAAGTGGCCTTCATGTATCTTGCACAGCATAATTTTTCTTAGTTGTGCAGGTATGACAAACCTATTGTCTTTGTAAACAATACCATCGACAACTGTAAGGTCACTGCGGTACATCCAATAATCATGGATAGACAGCGGGCACGCATGTTTTTCTGCTGGCCAAACTTTCAGAATGATATCTTTCAACACTTTCATTGTGTCATCTGTCTCAGTTTCTTTCCTAATCTGTTCTTGTCTTGCAAGAGACACTGGTAGAGAAGCTACGATCAAATTAACATAGGCTTCTATCTCTTCATCCATCAGACTTTTGGAACCTTCACTTTTGTCCACAGCACGAGAAAGTGTATCAGCAAAGTACATGTATTTGCCGGGACAGTACAGCAAGTGTACATCATATTTCTGTAGTCTGATAAGCATTCGTTGAATTCTCATGGGACAGTCATGTAATGATTTAGTCATGATAGCTACCAATGGCTTGTGGTCAGTTTCCACTGTAAATGTTTGACCATACACAAACTGATGAAATCGCTCACATGCATATGTGATCGCTAGAAGTTCTTTTTCTATCTGAGCATACCTTGTTTCAGCACTTGTCAGTGCTCTTGATGAATAGATTACTGGTTGCCATGTATCCTCATGTTCTTGTAACAGCACTGAGCCTAGGCCAAATTGCGAAGCATCTGCTGAAATTCTTATTCTTTTCGCAGGATCAAAGAATTTTAGCACTGGTTGCTCTGTAATGATCTGTTTCAAGTTTTGCCAACTTTCTTCTTGTTCATGTGACCAAATCCACTTGTTATCTTTGTCCAACAACCATCTAAGAGAGGCTGTTCGTTCAGAGAGTTGAGAAATAAACTTTCCTAAGTAAGTAATCATTCCTAGGAATCTTCTGACGTCGTCTTTGTTGTTAGGACGTTCCATGTTCACTATGGCTGATATTTTCCTTGGGTCTGGTTTTACACCTTGATCCGAGACCACGTTGCCCATAAAGGTAAGTGTATTCACGCCAAATTCACATTTGTCCTTGTTTAGCTTTAGATTCACTTTCTTGACAAGTTCCATTACTTGTCTCAATCTAGAATCATGTTCTTCCTTTGTAGATCCCCAGACAATAATGTCATCCATCATTGTTTCAACACCTGGAATATGTTAAAAAATCATGTGTATCTTTTTGTGATATACTTCTGGAGCAGACAATATTCCATATGGTAGTCAAAGAAATCTGTATCGACCTTCTGGTGTATTAAATGTACAAAGCTTTGAGCTGGCCTCATCTAGCTTCATTTGCCAGAATCCTGAAGATGCGTCCAATTTACTGAACCATTTTGCTCCCGCAAATTGCGACATGATTTCATCTCTGGTTGGTAGTTTGAAATGTTCTCGTTTAATAGCTTTGTTTAAATCTCTGGGGTCTAGACATATTCTGAGTTGTCCATTTTTCTTTTCAACAATTACTAAGGAGCTTACCCATTCAATAGGCTCATCAACTTTCTGTATCACACCAAAGGCTTCTATGCAATTTAACTCTTGTTTCAGTTTTTCTCTCAGCGCAAACGGCACTTTTCTACAGGGGTGTATCACCGAAGAAACTTGCGTGTCTATATTTATTTTATGCTCTCCAGGCAAACAACCTAGACCTTCAAACAAGTGTCTGTATTCTGTAAACATCGATTTGCAGTCATCTTCTACTTGTGATGTCACCATAAAAACTTTCTTTAGCAAGCATAGTTTCTCACAGGAACTTAATCCTAGAATCGGTTGCACATTTTTATCCATAATCAGTAGAGATGTTTTAAACTGTTGTCCCTTATATTTCAGTGTCACTAAGCATGTACCTTTCACAGGAATTTCCTCCCCAGTGTACCCTGTAACTTTCACTTTGGCTGGATGAATTTTAGGTTTTACTCTAAAAGTCTTATGAAACAATATTAAATTCACCTGCGCGCCAGTATCATTCACAGTTATAGGGAAAATCCTTTCTTTCCTATCTGCACTGCAAAGTTCAATGCAATCCACAAAGAATTCCTCTGTTTAACAGCAGGCACATTGGTTGTTTAACTTTTCATTTTACAGCATTTGGCAAAGTGATTAAGTCTACCACATTTCATGCAGGTTTCATGCACATTTTAGGATTGTGAGCATTTCCACATCTACACATTTCCTTATTAGACTGTGGCTTAGACTGCTTCATTCTTGAGAATGGAGGTTTGCTTGGCTCTGTTTTCTGCACTACATGTACATCAGCTTCCTTGTGTAATGTTTTGGCTTGAAATCTAGTTATTTCTGCAGATCTACACATAGTCACTGCCTTGTCTAGTGTTAGGTCTTGCTCTCTCAGCAGTCTCTCTCTGAGTCCATTATCAGGTATTCCACAGACAATACAATCTCTAATCAGTGAATCCTTTAAATCCCCAAACTCACAGGTTTTACTGAGTGATTGCAGCTCTGTAACATACTGATCAAAACCATCTACAGACTTCTGATCACATGTGAAAAACTTATATCTTTCATATGTCACATTTTTCCTTGGCACAAAGCAATCTTCAAACTTTTGCATTATAGAAGATAGCACGATATTCTGCCCCTCGGCAAACTGAAAACCATTATAAATGTCCAGCACATCCTCTCCTATCACATGGAGGAAAATGGATGCCTAAGTTTTGTCAGCCTCTGTATCAGCTCCACATGCAGCAAGATATATATTAAACCTTTGCTTAAATCTTTTCCAGTTTTCAGACAAGTTACCAGACTTCAGCATGCCAGTTGGAGGAGCTAGTTTATCCATGGTTACTCACTGTTTGAAGAGAGGAGCACACGGCAGGCTTTGCAGACACTGAGTATCACAGCCTTACAGACTTCTGCAAGATTCTTTCACACTCTGAGAGCACTAGCAGTCCAAGTTAAACTTCTTCTGACACCATGTTTTGTTCATATGTTTGTAAATCCAGTCATAAGGATACAGAGACATGTGAGTTCACTGCTGTGCTGTTTATTCCATCACCAACTCCAGACACACTGCACACTGGACCACCCACTTCCCAGCATCCCCCTGGTCCCAGGGACAATCACTGAAGATTCAGGCTTACACATATTAGTAAGGGAATGTCTACAAATATTAAGCATTCTAATACACTAACATCACACCCTGCACAGAAACAAAATAACCCACCCAAATCTAACTCTCTCTGCACATGTTATATCTGCCTCTCCTGAAGTGCACATGGTTTTGCCCAACTGCTAACAAAGTTCCTGCTGCGATCAACTCAGAATTACCCCCTATAAGAGGGACAAGTCAGATAAACAGAGGAGATAATAAAAACGTAAAAGATATATTTTAGATTAGAGACACTCAAAGGATTAGCAGAAGGCACAAAAAAATAGACAGTGGTTAACATTAAGGGGCATATGTGCTAATAAGCAGGTCCTAAACCTGATAATTATAATGTCTTATCACCACAGGGTTAGTCCCTGCGTTGTGTAAAAGTAAAAGTGACTGCATCATTGATCACTTTGCTTTACTTAAGGTGACCACACACTGAGCGATATCAGGGCAGATTTTGCTAAAAACTATACATTGGGGGTAATTCTGAGTTGATCGCAGCAGGAACTTTGTTAGCAGTTGGGCAAAACCGTGTGCACTGCAGGGGAGGCAGATATAACATGTGCAGAGAGAGATAGATTTGGGTGTGGTGAGTTCAATCTGCAATCTAAATTGCAGTGTAAAAATAAAGCAGCCAGTATTTACCCTGCACAGAAACAAAATAACCCACCCAAATCTGTCTCTCTCTGCTCATGTTATATCTGCGCCCCCTGCAGTGCACATGGTTTTGCCCAACTGCTAAAAAATTTCCTGCTGCGATCAACTTGGAATTACCCCCATTGTAACGATACGTCATTTGCAAAAGTGAAAATTGTTTGTTGTCCACGAGCGATTACGATCTGATGCTCATCCCTGCTGCTTGTTTGACGTATCCTCTGATCTTCCCCGCTGCAGTCAAGATCTGAAGCTATCATTAACGACAGCATGATCCTAGATGTAGCCACTCCCAGATCTGTGTATTGTACTATATTGTTTGCCCAGGATTGCCGAGGAGCTGCCGGGGGAGTTCAAGGGAAATCGTTAACGATATTACATCGTTTGCAAATCTCTCAGTGTGTGGGCACCTTTAGTGGGCTGCTGCACTACTGCGCATGTGTGGTTTGCTGGTGAGTGCTCCTATTTTGATAAATAAGTCCCTAACAAGCAATACAGGAGTTAGTAAAATAAGGTACTGTCATACCACTGAAATACAGCTTAGAAAAAAGAGAGCTACTGTAACAGACAATATGGTTAAAAAGGAAAGGAACTAAGAGTTAATAAAGAGGAGGGAAGCATGGAGATAAGAGTTGAAGAAGAGGAACTACAGTACATCTAAGAGAAAGCTAATAATAGATACATTAAAGTGGAAGCTAGATTGGAAGAAATGTAATAATTTTGTTAAAAGAAACTGAATAATAGGACAATCCTTAGAAGTTAGTGAGTAGCAAGAAGTAGTGATCAGAGTAGGGATAAACGGCTGCAGCTTCTTAAATGTACTAAAATAATATTTGAGATGTCACTGACCCTCATCCAGTTCTTGGGGATCAGTGTCTCTACTGATGAAACATCTAGACCAGATAGCCCTCCAATGGCAGCAGCAATGTGACTTTGACCTTTCCTGTTTTCATTGTTTTAGTTCAATAAAATTGCATTAATATTTTCCATATGCCAATTTGCAATTTGTTTTTTTTTTTATACAATAAGCATTGGGACATGGTTGGTATATTATTTAGAGAGTCAGAACGTTGGCATTCATGTTCATGAACATTCAACATGTTTATGATGTCAACATTGACCATGTTGAGATTTAGCGAGACGGATATTATGTTAACAATGTTATTATGCCGACCTGCAGGTTCTTTCTTCTTACTGTCCCTAACCCTAAACATAATGACAACCCTAGGGTTGCCCTAGTCCAAAGGGCAACCCTAAGCCTAACCCTAAGGGCAACCCTAGGCCTTAACCTAACCCTAATGACAATGATGCTAACATTTTAACAATATTGACATCATTAATGTTGACATTCTGCTGTCGATGTTGACAATGTAGACTTCTTAACTGCTGGCATAGTGACCGGAACTTATTTTGTCATATTAATCTCTGTCTAATAACATTCTGTCTTTGTTTTATTGTTTTTTTTTATATAATACATGTGCATATACAGTAGGCTTGTTTTTCTATGAATGATACTATTTGGTTTACTGTATCTCTCTCTGAATGTACAGTGTGTTTAGTAGCAAATGTTAGATATCATTTTTGAGTATTTGTCATTTTTAGACGGAACTTGATTTCATTAACCCATTTATATCTGCGTTCCATGGTGATATATAGGGAGGAATAATGTTGGGAGCAAGATTTAGTGAGATAAAAACCCTTGCTTACCTTGTGCCCAATTTTGGATTACCACAGGTATGCACGGTCCCAATACCCGTGGTATCCAATAAAAAAAAAATGGTTGAAAAAAATAATACAAAAAGATACTCTCCTGTTCAGAGCTCCCCGGTGGTCTCTGTGGCTTATGATAGTCTCCCTTCTTCCCACTGGGAGGCTCCAGGACTGCTGGGAGATGCAGTTCTCCCAGCAGATGGCTCCCTATGGGGGTGGGGGGAATACACTTCATGAGGGGGGGTCACACACATACACACTTGCACACTCTCACATACTCACCCTGCTGCAGAGGACCCGGCTTCCAGCGCTGTATGCAGAAGACACCACTTCAGAAGGTGAGTAATTATAGACTAATTAAGCTTATGGGGAACTTCCAATTTCTCACTTAGGGGTCTTTTTACTAAGCCTTGGATGGCAATAAATCCGACGGAGATAAAGTTCCAGCCAATCGCCTCCCACCTGCCATGTCACAGGCTGGGTTTGAAAAATGACAGTTAGGAGCTGACTGGCTGGGACTTTATCTCCGTCGGATTTATCTCCATTCAAGGCTTAGTAAATAGACCCCTTTGTCCGGGAGGAGGAAGGGGGGTGGGGGGAGGTAGTGGTTTTGTGTGTGTGTGTGTGTGTGTGTGTGTGTGTGTGTGGGGGGGGGGGGGGTTTGGGGCAAGGTTGCCAGAGCAAGTTCCAGTGATTTCTCATAAATGCAACTTTTTTATGAAAAATCAAACTTGCTGTGGAGGTGCGAGAAAAAGAAGAAGCGGTGATTACTATAGAAATCTCTGCATCCCATTTTCAGTATTCTAACTTTATAGCAAAACCCCGCTGCTGCAGAAAAAAACCTGTGCCATGGGGTTTATTGAATTTCCAGTTGACAATTGATTTCCTCCATAGATTCCTGTAGGTAACCAGTAATAAAATGCTGTTGGTGCAGTGTGTATTATGCCATAATCACAGTAGAAAAATATATGGCCGAGATGCATCAGTGCAAATGGTTTTCTAAGGTTTTTTTTTGTTTCATCCAGAAAGCCCAAAAATTAGAGAAATGTATTATTGCTTTGTTCTTTTAGTGTGACACATAGTCATGATCACTATCATACCAGTGCAGGGTCGGACTGGCCCACAGGGGAACAGGGGAAACCACCGGTGGGCCCTACTGCCTGTGGGTCCTCCTCCTCCTTTAGGGATCAAGTTCCAGACTATCCTAGTGCATTGGATTTATGCATTATACATATGTTACATTATACTTCACAATAATTTGGTTTATTATATATTTACCAAGGGGCACAGACCATGTAATGGTTAGCCAAACCTCTGTGGCGGCTGGCCACGTCCCCACTGGAACCTGGCTACGCCTTTAAGCATGGGCCCCTACATCAGCATTCCCCCGGTGAGCCCTTCATGCCCCAGTCCGACACTGTACCAGTGTGCCTTTGTACAGCTACTATGAGGAACTGTATACGTTCAAGATACTGGTTGTCTGGATCCTAACGATGGAATCCCAAAGGTAAATATTGCCGGGAGAGTTAGGGTTTGGCTGCTGGGGTGTGTGTATTAAGCTTAGGTGCCATCTGGGGCTGCGGATGGAGGGGGGGGGGGGGGTTAGGGATAGGCTGTGAGGCGGGGTGCCACTGGGGGGTGGGTTTATGTTTAGGCACTTTGGGTGGAGGATCAGGCTGTGGAAGGGGTTAGGCACCACAGGGAGTGGGGCGGGGGGTTATGTTTAGGCACTAAGGAGGGAGGGTCAGGCTGCGGATTGAGAGGGGGGCTTAGGTTTAGGCACAAAGTGGGAGTTTAGGGCACTAGGGGGGAGGTTAGGGTTAGGCTGTGGTTAGGGATAGGGGGGTAGTTTCAATACTTACCTCGCCCCTGTCAGGATCTTGACCATCGGGAAGCCGGCATTGGACCGCCGGGATTGCATACTGATCCCTGAGGAACACTGACAAAGAATGTAAGAAGGAGGCTGTTGGAGAGATGAGTGATTTTAAAATGTCATTTAGTAAATTTTATGCAAACACTATCTGTCTCTCTCTTTCTCCTTCTCTGTACAGTAGATTGCGCCTTTGATATGAGTACAGGCACGAAAAAGGTTGTATTAGGAACAATCTCTCAAAGATTTAGCATCTTCCAAACAAATCTAGCAGCTTTCAGCAAAGTGTTAATACACTTTCATTGTAATTAATATGTGGATCTCCAATTTTTATCTAATAAGCACATCAGGGTGGATAATCAGGGATCAGAAATACACTTCCAAAGTCTGATCAAAGGATTCATAAATATTTCAGTATGTTCCTTTGTGCGAGGTGACAGTATGACACGCTGTCTCCGTCAGTCATTCTCTGCCCTCCAGAGATTTGTGTCTCATTTTTGATGCTTGATGGACGATGTTATAAACTGACTTGAATAGGTGCAGTTCCACGTAGAACCAAATTGAACTAATGACTGGAATCGTGAATATAAAGCAGGTTTAGTTATCAGCTAAGGTCGACGCAGCATCATACCCTATTACAGTCATTTGCAACAATATAAAGCATACACAATGGTTATTTATTTCACTGAATCTAACAGTTAATTGTGAAGACACAAAAGGTACTTGCTTTACAGTCTTATTTTAAGATCCAGTAGCCATATACTGTATATGATCTTAAATACACAGCAAATCACATATCCAGTGCTTATTGCGTCACTGTTCATGACATTCATCTAAAGCAGTGATTCTCAGTCATTTGCCTCTAAAACCATCTTTTCTTATATACTGTATCTGATGTTTTCATTTGTCTCTGACTTCATTTTTTACACCTCCAAAAATGTTGGTCTACAGCTGTGATCCTATCTTTAAAGCAGATTCCTTTCTGCTACATAGACTGCTGAACATACACACACCTGCCTCCTGTATCAGCGGATACAGTGTGTAATATGTAATACTTTAACTTTCAAGGCCAGGAAACCGTGCAGTGTGCCCAATATGGCTGCCTCACCTGGGGCCAGATGTACTAAGCCTGAAAAGTGATAAATATCACTGTGATAAAGCACCAGCCAATCGGCTCCTAACTGTCATTTTTCAAACACAGCCTGTAACATGGCAGTTAGGAGCCGATTGGCTGGTGCTTTATCACAGTGATGTTTATCACTTTTCAGGCTTAGTACATCTCCCCCTCGGTATTCTCTTGTGTAGGATGAACAATGCATGGTTTTGCAAGGATAGTTGGCCATGCATTGAATTTTTAATCTCCTACTTTATGTGTAACCTCTTACAAGCACTGTCTATTCTGGCCAGGGATAGATTTTTCATATTGTTATCAGTGTCCTACTGTGATGCATGGGGCTACAGAGATCCATAGGAAACTGCTTTAACTAAGGGCCTAATTTTGAGTTGATCGCAGCAGCACATTTGTTAGCAGTTGGGCAAAACCATGGGGGTAATTCCAAGTTGATCGCAGCAGGATTTTTGTTAGCAATTGAACAAAACCATGGGGGTCATTCCGAGTTGTTCGCTCGTTGCCGATTTTCGCTATACTGCGATTAGTCGCAAGGTTCACATAGCGCATGCGCTTAGTTGTTTTACACAAAAGTTAGGTATTTTACTCACGGCATAACAAAGCTTTTTCATCGCTGTGCTGATCGTAGTGTGATTGACAGGAAGTGGGTGTTTCTGGGCGGAAACTGGCCGTTTTATGGGAGTGTGCGGAAAAACGCAGGCGTTCGAGTTGCAAAACGCAGAAGTGGCTGGAGAAACGGGGGAGAGGCTGGGCAAACGCTGGGTGTGTTTGTGACGTCAAACCAGGAACGAAAAGGACTGAGCTGGTCGCAATGGCTGAGTAAGTCTGGAGCTACTCAGAAACTGCGGGGTAATCGTTACGAGAAAATTAGCGAAGCTTTCGTTCGCAATTCTGCTATGTTAAGACACACTCCCAGTAGGCGGCGGCTTAGCGTGTGCAATGCTGCTAAAACCAGCTAGCGAGCGAACAACTCGGACTCACCCCCCATGTGCACTGCAGGGGAGGCAGATATAACATGTGCAGAGAGAGTTAGATTTGGGTGGGGTGTGTTCAATCTGCAATCTAATTTGCAGTGTAAAAATAAAGCAGCCAGTATTTACCCTGCACAGAAATAAAATAACTAGTGATGAGCGGGTTCGGTTCCTCGGAAACCGAACCCCCCCGAACTTCACCCATTTTACACGGGTCCGAGGCATACTCGGATTCTCCCGTATGGCTCGGTTAATCCGAGCGCGCCCGAACGTCATCATCCCGCTGTCGGATTCTCGCGAGATTCGGATTCTATATAAGCAGCCGCGCGTCGCCGCCATTTTCACTCGTGCATTGGAAATGTTAGGGAGAGGACGTGGCTGGCGTCCTCTCCGTTTATTAATCTTGAATTCTTGATGCAAAAATATTTGTGCTTATTGCTTAATTGTGGGGACTGGGGAGCTGTATTATATAGGAGGAGTACAGTGCAGAGTTTTGCTGACCAGTGACCACCAGTATACGTTGTCTGCCTGAAAAACACTCCATATCTGTGCTCAGTGTGCTGCATATATCTGTGCTCACACTGCTTAATTGTGGGGACTGGGGAGCAGCTGTATTATATAGGAGGAGTACAGTGCAGAGTTTTGCTGACCAGTGACCACCAGTATACGTTGTCTGCCTGAAAAACACTCCATATCTGTGCTCAGTGTGCTGCATATATCTGTGCTCACACTGCTTAATTGTGGGGACTGGGGAGCAGCTGTATTATATAGGAGGAGTACAGTGCAGAGTTTTGCTGACCAGTGACCACCAGTATATATAGCAGTACGGTACGGAAGGCCACTGCTCTACCTACCTCTGTGTCGTCAAGAATACTATCCATCTAGATTCTATACCTGTGGTGCATTGTAGTTTTGCAGTTTGCTGACAGTGACCACCAGTATATATAGCAGTACGGTACGGAAGGCCACTGCTCTACCTACCTCTGTGTCGTCAAGTATACTATCCATCTAGATTCTATACCTGTGGTGCATTTTAGTTTTGCAGTTTGCTGACAGTGACCACCAGTATATAGAGCAGTACGGTACGGAAGGCCACTGCTCTACCTACCTCTGTGTCGTCAAGTATACTATCCATCCATACCTGTGGTGCATTTCAGTTGTGCGCAGTATATATAGTAGTAGGCCATTGCTATTGATACTGGCATATAATTCCACACATTAAAAAATGGAGAACAGAAATGTGGAGGGTAAAATAGGGAAAGATCAAGATCCACTTCCACCTCGTGCTGAAGCTGCTGACACTAGTCATGGCCGAGACGATGAAATGCCATCAACGTCGTCTGCCAAGGCCGATGCCCAATGTCATAGTATAGAGCATGTAAAATCCAAAAAACAAAAGTTCAGTAAAATGACCCAAAAATCAAAATTAAAAGCGTCTGAGGAGAAGCGTAAACTTGCCAATATGCCATTTACGACACGGAGTGGCAAGGAACGGCTGAGGCCCTGGCCTATGTTCATGGCTAGTGGTTCAGCTTCACATGAGGATGGAAGCACTCATCCTCTCGCTAGAAAACTGCAGTGCCACTCCTAGATGGGCCAGGTGTTTGTGTCGGCCACTTGTGTCGCTTAGCTTAGTCACACAGCGACCTTGGTGCGCCTCTTTTTTTCTTTGCATCATGTGCTGTTTGGGGACAATTTTTTTGAAGTCCCATCCTGTCTGACACTGCAGTGCCACTCCTAGATGGGCCAGGTGTTTGTGTCGGCCACTTGTGTCATTTAGCTTAGTCACACAGTGACCTTGGTGCGCCTCTTTTTTTCTTTGCATCATGTGCTGTTTGGGGACAATTTTTTTGAAGTGCCATCCTGTCTGACACTGCAGTGCCACTCCTAGATGGGCCAGGTGTTTGTGTCGGCCACTTGTGTCGCTTAGCTTAGTCACACAGCGACCTTGGTGCGCCTCTTTTTTTTATTTGCATCATGTGCTGTTTGGGGACTATTTTTTTGAAGTGCCATCCTGTCTGACACTGCAGTGCCACTCCTAGATGGGCCAGGTGTTTGTGTCGGCCACTTGTGTCGCTTAGCTTAGTCACACAGCGACCTTGGTGCGCCTCTTTTTTTCTTTGCATCATGTGCTGTTTGGGGACTATTTTTTTGAAGTGCCATCCTGTCTGACACTGCAGTGCCACTCCTAGATGGGCCAGGTGTTTGTGTCGGCCACTTGGGTCGCTTAGCTTAGTCACACAGCTACCTCATTGCGCCTCTTTTTTTCTTTGCATCATGTGCTGTTTGCGGACTATTTTTTTGAAGTGCCATCCTGTCTGACACTGCAGTGCCACTCCTAGATGGGCCAGGTGTTTGTGTCGGCCACTTGGGTCGCTTAGCTTAGTCACAAAGCTACCTCATTGCGCCTCTTTTTTTCTTTGCATCATGTGCTGTTTGGGGACAATTTTTTTGAAGTGCCATCCTGCCTGACACTGCAGTGCCACTCCTAGATGGGCCAGGTGTTTGTGTCGGCCACTTGTGTCATTTAGCTTAGTCACACAGTGACCTTGGTGCGCCTCTTTTTTTCTTTGCATCATGTGCTGTTTGGGGACAATTTTTTTGAAGTGCCATCCTGTCTGACACTGCAGTGCCACTCCTAGATGGGCCAGGTGTTTGTGTCGGCCACTTGTGTCGCTTAGCTTAGTCACACAGCGACCTTGGTGCGCCTCTTTTTTTTATTTGCATCATGTGCTGTTTGGGGACAATTTTTTTGAAGTGCCATCCTGCCTGACACTGCAGTGCCACTCCTAGATGGGCCAGGTGTTTGTGTCGGCCACTTGTGTTGCTTAGCTTAGTCACACAGCGACCTTGGTGCGCCTCTTTTTTTCTTTGCATCATGTGCTGTTTGGGGACAAGTTTTTTGAAGTGCCATCCTGCCTGACACTGCAGTGCCACTCCTAGATGGGCCAGGTGTTTGTGTCGGCCACTTGTGTCGCTTAGCTTAGCCATCCAGCGACCTCGGTGCAAATTTTAGGACTAAAAATAATATTGTGAGGTGTGAGGTGTTCAGAATAGACTGAAAATGAGTGGAAATTATGGTTATTGAGGTTAATAATACTATGGGATCAAAATGACCCCCAAATTCTATGATTTAAGCTGTTTTTGAGGGTTTTTTTGTAAAAAAACACCCGAATCCAAAACACACCCGAATCCGACAAAAAATTTTCAGGGAGGTTTTGCCAAAACGCATCCGAATCCAAAACATGGCCGCGGAACCGAATCCAAAACCAAAACACAAAACCCGAAAAATTTCCGGTGCACATCACTAAAAATAACCCACCCAAATCTAACTCTTTCTGCATATGTTATATCAGCCTCCCCTGCAGTGCATATGGTTTTGCCCAATTGCTATCAAAAATCCTGCTGCGATCAACTTGGAATTACCCCCCATGTGCACTGCAGGGGGGACAGATATAACATGTGCAGAGAGAGTTAGATTTGGGTGGGGTGTATTCAAACTGAAATCTAAATTGCACTGTAAAAATAAAGCAGCCAGTACTTACCCTGCACAGAAACAAAATAACCCACCTAAATCTAACTCTCTCTGCAAATGTTATATCTGCCCCCCCCCTGCAGTGCACATGGGCCCTCATTCCGAGTTGATCGGTCGCAAGGCGAATTTAGCAGAGTTACACACGCTAAGCCGCCGCCTACTGGGAGTGAATCTTAGCTTCTTAAAATTGCGACCGATGTATTCGCAATATTGCGATTACTAACTACTTAGCATTTTCAGAGTAGCTTCAGACTTACTCTGCCTGTGCGATCAGTTCAGTGCTTGTCGTTCCTGTTTGACGTCACAAACACACCCAGCGTTCGCCCAGGCACTCCCACCGTTTCTCCGGCCACTCCTGCGTTTTTTCCGGAAACGGTAGCGTTTTCAGCCACACGCCCCTGAAACGCCGTGTTTCCGCCCAGTAACACCCATTTCCTGTCAATCACATTACGATCGCCGGAGCGATGAAAAAGCCGTGAGTAAAATTACTTTCTACATAGCAAAGTTACTTGGCGCAGTCGCAGTGCGAACATTGCGCATGCGTACTAAGCGGATTTTCATTGCGATGCGATGAAAAATACCGAGCGAACAATTCGGAATGAGGGCCATGGTTTTGCCCAATTGCTAACAAACTTGCTGCTGCAATCAACTCAGAATTACCCCCTATGGGGGTAATTCCAAGTTGATCGCAGCAGGACATTTTTTAGCAGTTGGGCCATACCATGTGCACTGCAGGGGAGGCAGATATAATATGTGCAGAGAGAGTTAGATTTGTGTGGGGTGTGTTCAATCTGCAATCTAAATTGCAGTGTAAAAATAAAGCAGCCAGTATTTACCCTGCACAGAAACAAAATAACCCACCTAAACCTAACTCTCTCTGCAAATGTTATATTTGTCCCCCCTGCAATGCACATAGGGGGTAATTCCAAGTTGATCGCAGCAGGAAATTTTTTTAGCAGTTGGGCAAAACCATGTGCACTGCAGGGGAGGCAGATATAACATTTGCAGAGAGAGTTAGATTTGGGTGGGTTATTTTATTTCTGTGCAGGGTAAATGCTGGCTGCTTTATTTTTACACTGCAAATTAGATTGCAGATTGAACACACCACACCTAAATCTAACTCTCTCTGCACATGTTATATCTGCCTCCCCTGCAGTGCACATGGTTTTGCCCAATTGCTAACAGAATTCCTGCTGCGATCAACTCAGAATTACCCCCATGGTTTTGACCAACTGCTAAAAAATTTCCTGCTGCGATCAACTTGAAATTACCCCCTATGTGTTTAATAAACATATGGATGTCCTATCCCATCCCACTCCAAATGTTTCACATCACAGCGAGAACCCCCGGGTTAAGAACCACTGATATAACTAGATGAGTGGAAGCTGAAATGTTGTGAATAATTAAAAATTGGATTGCAGGTATCGTTAAAGCTGCACTAGCATGTAGTAAAAGTTTCAACAGAGGTACCAATCACACCCCTATGCCATTTTTATATTGGGTAGCAAAATAAATTTTCTGGTCCTTTGCTAGAGAGTCAGGAACAACAGCTGCATGTAGCAGCTCACTGGTTGGCTGGGGGTCTTTCACTGTCAACTTTCACAAAGTGGCATTACAGCTTTAAAGACTTGAATATAATTTGATGATACGATTTGCTGGTGACTGTCACACATCAGGTTCTTAGCCCCACTTATCATATCTGGTGATGCTATCTCATGGTCATCCCTGACTTTCCAGCATGGGTGTGGCCATACTGGATTCAGGTGATCACTCCAGTCCATTTGGATCCCAGGAGATGCGCTCACATGTTCAGTTCACCCAAAAGGCACTGGGAACATCCTATTAAAACCTGCTCCTGAGTCGAGTTCATTGACAGAACAACTTACTACCTTTTTTGAGGATAGTTCTCTGGCTCCAGGTGTCAGCAGTTTCAAGCACTGCTCCTGTGTCATTTGCAAAATACTGCACAATCTGTGTGCCTGCGTTATGTGTGTTATTCGGTCTTTAGGTCAACAGTAAAAAGGTTGACAGTCAATAGAACAATCACTAATGGTCGACATGCATTAGGTTGACATGGTCAAAATGTCGACATGACAATGGTCGACACAGCATGTGGGTCACATTAGTTTTTTATGTTTTCAAATTTTTCATACTTTACCATCTCTGTGAACTACGACTGGGAATAGTAACCTGTGCTGAGAGCATCGATAGTGGAATGAGGCACCTTGCCCGCAGCATGATGAGTGAAGCGGTGCACTAATTGGGGTTCTCGGTTATTTTACGGAATAAACAACACCAAAAAAAACATAAAAAACCTCATGTTGACCTTTTCCTGTGTTATGCTTTTCCGTGTCAATCTTTTGTCCATGTTGAACTTGTCCATGTTGACCTTTTGGGGTTGACCTAGACACTGTCAACCTTTTCACTGCTGACCTAATGATCCACACCCATTATCTGCATGCCCCTAGTGCTTGTATTTTATACAAGAATCCCATACTCTCCTAGTGCTTGTGCTTTCAGCAGTGGCTCTGCTAAGTGTTCAGTTTCCAGATCTCCAACAGCACTCTTCTATATTCCGTATCTGATCTCCAACAGCACTCTGCTATATTCCGTATCTGATCTCCAACAGCACTCTGCTACATTCAGTATCTGATCTCCAACAGCACTCTGCTTCATTCAGTATCTGATCTCCAACAGCACTCTGCTACATTCAGTATCTGATCTCCAACAGCACTCTGCTACATTCAGTATCTGATATCCAACAGCACTCTGCACCATTCAGTATCTGATCTCCACCAGCACTCTGCTACATTCAGTATCTGATCTCCAACAGCACTCTGCTACATTCAGTATCTGATCTCCAACAGCACTCTGCTACATTCAGTATCTGATATCCAACAGCACTCTGCTACATTCAGTATCTGATCTCCAACAGCACTCTGCTTCATTCAGTATCTGATCTCCAACAGCACTCTGCTACATTCAGTATCTGATATCCAACAGCACTCTGCACCATTCAGTATCTGATCTCCAACAGCACTCTGCTACATTCAGTATCTGATCTCCAACAGCACTCTGCTACATTCAGTATCTGATCTCCAACAGCACTCTGCTACATTCAGTATCTGATATCCAACAGCACTCTGCTACATTCAGTATCTGATCTCCAACAGCACTCTGCTTCATTCAGTATCTGATCTCCAACAGCACTCTGCTTCATTCAGTATCTGATCTCCAACAGCACTCTGCTTCATTCAGTATCTGATCTCCAACAGCACTCTGCTACATTCAGTATCTGATCTCCAACAGCACTCTGCTACATTCAGTATCTGATCTCCAACAGCACTCTGCTATATTCCGTATCTGATCTCCAACAGCACTCTGCTACATTCAGTATCTGATCTCCAACAGCACTCTGCTACATTCAGTATCTGATCTCCAACAGCACTCTGCTACATTCAGTATCTGATCTCCAACAGCACTCTGCTACATTCAGTATCTGATCTCCAACAGCACTCTGCTACATTTAGTATCTGATCTCCAACAGCACTCTGCTACATTCAGTATCTGATCTCCAACAGCACTCTGCTTCATTCAGTATCTGATCTCCAACAGCACTCTGCACCATTCAGTATCTGATCTCCACCAGCACTCTGCTACATTCAGTATCTGATCTCCAACAGCACTCTGCTACATTCAGTATCTGATCTCCAACAGCACTCTGCTACATTCAGTATCTGATATCCAACAGCACTCTGCTACATTCAGTATCTGATCTCCAACAGCACTCTGCTTCATTCAGTATCTGATCTCCAACAGCACTCTGCTACATTCAGTATCTGATATCCAACAGCACTCTGCACCATTCAGTATCTGATCTCCAACAGCACTCTGCTACATTCAGTATCTGATCTCCAACAGCACTCTGCTACATTCAGTATCTGATCTCCAACAGCACTCTGCTACATTCAGTATCTGATATCCAACAGCACTCTGCTACATTCAGTATCTGATCTCCAACAGCACTCTGCTTCATTCAGTATCTGATCTCCAACAGCACTCTGCTTCATTCAGTATCTGATCTCCAACAGCACTCTGCTTCATTCAGTATCTGATCTCCAACAGCACTCTGCTACATTCAGTATCTGATCTCCAACAGCACTCTGCTACATTCAGTATCTGATCTCCAACAGCACTCTGCTATATTCCGTATCTGATCTCCAACAGCACTCTGCTACATTCAGTATCTGATCTCCAACAGCACTCTGCTACATTCAGTATCTGATCTCCAACAGCACTCTGCTACATTCAGTATCTGATCTCCAACAGCACTCTGCTACATTCAGTATCTGATCTCCAACAGCACTCTGCTACATTTAGTATCTGATCTCCAACAGCACTCTGCTACATTCAGTATCTGATCTCCAACAGCACTCTGCTTCATTCAGTATCTGATCTCCAACAGCACTCTGCTACATTCAGTATCTGATCTCCAACAGCACTCTGCTACATTCAGTATCTGATCTCCAACAGCACTCTGCTACATTCAGTATCTGATCTCCAACAGCACTCTGCTACATTTAGTATCTGATCTCCAACAGCACTCTGCTACATTCAGTATCTGATCTCCAACAGCACTCTGCTTCATTCAGTATCTGATCTCCAACAGCACTCTGCTACATTCAGTATCTGATCTCCAACAGCACTCTGCTACATTCAGTATCTGATCTCCAACAGCACTCTGCACCATTCAGTATCTGATCTCCAACAGCACTCTGCTACATTCAGTATCTGATCTCCAACAGCACTCTGCTACATTCAGTATCTGATCTCCAACAGCACTCTGCTACATTCAGTATCTGATCTCCAACAGCACTCTGCTTCATTCAGTATCTGATCTCCAACAGCACTCTGCTTCATTCAGTATCTGATCTCCAACAGCACTCTGCTTCATTCAGTATCTGATCTCCAACAGCACTCTGCTTCATTCAGTATCTGATCTCCAACAGCACTCTGCTTCATTCATTATCTTATCTCCAACATCACTCTGCTATATTCCGTATCTGATCTCCAACAGCACTCTGCTATATTCCGTATCTGATCTCCAACAGCTCTCTGCTACATTCAGTATCTGATCTCCAACAGCACTCTTCTATATTCCGTATCTGATCTCCAACAGCACTCTGCTATATTCCGTATCTGATCTCCAACAGCACTCTGCTACATTCAGTATCTGATCTCCAACAGCACTCTGCTTCATTCAGTATCTGATCTCCAACAGCACTCTGCTACATTCAGTATCTGATCTCCAACAGCACTCTGCTATATTCCGTATCTCATCTCCAACAGCACTCTGCTTCATTCAGTATCTGATCTCCAACAGCACTCTGCTATATTCCTGTTAGGATCTCCTGCTCTGTGCTGCCACGTCGCCATGGCAACCGGGAGGCAAGTGTTAGCGAAGTAACCTGAGCGCAGCTGATACTCCGGTCCGGGTTTTTACTGTGTAGTGGTTACAGGCTCTGTGCACGGCAGGGAATCCGGCGCTGGTTTTGTGCTCACAGTCTGTGAGGTCTGAGTGGGGCGTGGACAGCACCTGCTATATAAACCATCCTCTCAGGCTAGGCAAATGCTGCTGAATCTTTGTTTGTTAGTCAGTTCCAGAGAGTTAGCTAGTACTGTGTGACTTTGTATTTACTTGTTGCTTACTGCGAATAGGCCTTGGGATTCGGTACTTCATTCTGCCAATACGGACCTAGCAGTAAGACTGGAGTCAGTTGTTTGACCTGCTGGGGTTCTTTTGCTATTCTGTGAACCCAGCAGGTTTGCGGCTGTACTCTCAGACCTGCTTGCTTAATCCTCCCTCACTGTGCAGGGCGTGCAGGTGTCAGTTTAGTGGTAGTAAGCTGAACCTGTGCCCTGCAAGTGGGGGTTAGGATTGTGGATACTCTCCTTGTGTCTATATTTCTATCTCTGACCAAGGAGTTTATTCCCACACCCGTTGGTAACCCTTTGGGGTTTTTTCTGTTGCTCTTAGCAACATAATTTCAGGTGCTCCACATGTTAAATCACTACACCTCGCTTCATTGTCCGCTCTATTCCATCTGAGCATTCCTGACACTAGGGAGACACCCTATTCCTGAGCCTTTGGGCTTCTCTGTTCACTTTGTGTTTATTAATTATTCCATCACCTCCTGTGTATGTTATGTTATACTGTCTGTGAGTTCGTTTGCTTCGCTTCCCTCTCTGTTCATACACCGGTATACTCCTGTTAGCACTGGTGTGTGTAACATATTCAGCAGCCCTACTTCCGTTGAAATTTTGTGGGAATATGGAGCATACCCCTCAAAATACTTTGCAACAGGTGGTCGATCAGGTGCAGGTCCTGACTCGACAATTTAATGAGATGTCCATTAAAATGAACACCCCACAGGCCGCTAGCGGAGCTCCCGCAGCAGCAGCGGCAAGTTCAGGGGTTAAGGAGCCGAAAGTAAATCTCCCGGATCGTTTTTCTGGAGATCGCTCGCAGTTCTTTTGTTTCAAGGAGAGCTGTAAGCTATATTTCAGGCTTAGGCCCCAGTCTTCTGGGTCGGAGATTCAGCGGGTGGGCATGGTGATTTCCTTGCTACAAGGAGACCCACAGGTCTGGGCATATGGGTTACAGCCTGACTGTCCGTCGCTTAAAAGTGTTGATGCTTTTTTTACGGCACTGGGCATTTTGTATGATGACCCTGACAAGATGGCTTTAGCCGAGGCTCAGATTACGGTTCTTAAGCAAGGGCGACGGCCAGCTGAGGTTTATAGTACGGAGTTTCGGAGGTTGGCTCATGATACTTAGTGGAATGACCCAGCCCTGAGAAACCAGTACCGAAGGGGCCTTTCTGGCCAGATAAAGGACCAACTGGTACAATATCCCTCGCCTGATAGCTTAGATCAGCTCATGCAGTTATCCATCCGGGTGGATAGACGGCTGAGAGAGCGTAGGCTTGAAAGGGAGACCACAGTTTCCTTTTTTCCCAAGGGAACCTCAG
Source organism: Pseudophryne corroboree (assembly GCF_028390025.1). Lineage (NCBI taxonomy): Eukaryota > Metazoa > Chordata > Amphibia > Anura > Myobatrachidae > Pseudophryne > Pseudophryne corroboree. Next base: position 574,478,388 of record NC_086446.1, read on the forward strand.
ACTCTGAGGAACATTCCGAGGAGCCTATGCAGATTGGGGCTACCCGCCTCTCCTCGCGTGAGAAGACGCGGAGGAGACAGCAGGGTTTGTGTTTGTACTGTGGGAATAAAGGTCATGTTGTAGTATCATGCCCAGAAAAACCGGAAAACTTCAGGGCCTGAGGGTGATGGGAAATATCCTGTCAGGCCAGAAGTCAGAATTTCCCCAAAAGACTTTTCTCATTCCGGTGACTTTGGAGATCCTCGGTCAAACTGTCAAGACTGAGGCCTTTGTTGACAGTGGGGCCGATGGGGTTTTCATGGACCGTCAATTCGCCCTGGAACACTCTGTTCCCTCAGTACCTTTGGCATCAGAGATTGAGATCTGTGGGTTAAACGGGGAACCATTGTCCCAGGGTAAAATTACCTCCTGCACCAGCCAAATTCCTTTGTTTATTGGAGCCACACACTCTGAAAAATTGTCTTTTTATGTGACTGTCTGTTCTTTTGCCCCATTGGTTTTGGGGTTACCCTGGTTAAGGGCCCATAACCCTCAATTTGACTGGGTCTCTGGGGAGATTCTTAGTTGGGGTAGTGATTGTTTCAGGAGTTGCTTGAGCCTTCCAGTCAGGCTCTCGCAGCTAAGTTTGCCAGGATTGCCAGGATGTTATGTAGATTTTGCGGATGTGTTCTCCAAAAAAGTTGCGGAGGTACTACCTCCCCATCGCCCCTATGACTGTGCCATTGATTTGTTGCTGGATGCTAAGCTTCCCAAGAGCAGGTTGTACTCCCTGTCACGTCCTGAGACTCAGGCTATGGCAGAGTACATTCAGGAGAACTTGGCTAAGGGATTTATCAGACCCTCACAGTCCCCAGTTGGGTCGGGGTTCTTCTTCGTGGGTAAAAAGGACGGTTCGTTGCGACCCTGCATCGACTTCAGGGAATTGAACCGTATCACGATTAAAAACTCGTACCCACTGCCTCTCATTTCGGTTTTGTTTGACCAGCTTCGTACTGCCACCATTTTTTCTAAGATTGACCTACGCTGTGCTTACAATCTAATCCGAATAAGAGAGGGGGATGAATGGAAGACTGCCTTTAATACCCACTCAGGGCATTATGAATATTTGGTGATGCCTTTTGGGCTCTCTAATGCCCCGGCAGTCTTCCAGGAATTCATGAACGATGTACTCAGGGAATATTTGGATAGATTCTTAGTTGTTTATCTAGATGACATCCTAATCTTCTCTCATTCCCTGGAGGAACATCGGAAGCATGTACGCTTAGTCCTCCAGAAACTCAGAGACCACCAGCTTGGGGCGAAGCTGGAGAAGTGCGAGTTTGAAGTCCAGCAAATCGCATTTATAGGGTATATTATCTCCTCAGAAGGTTTCCAAATGGAGGGTTCTAAGGTACAGGCAGTCCTGGATTGGGTGCAGCCCACTAGTTTGAAGGCGCTTCAGCGTTTTCTGGGCTTTGCGAATTTTTATAGACGGTTTATCGCTGGATTTTCGTCTATAGTGGCCCCCTTGGTGGCACTCACTAAGAAAGGGGCGGATGTTGCTCACTGGTCTTGTGAGGCCAAAGCGGCATTTGCCCGTCTCAAAAGGGCATTTGTCTCGGCCAAGGTGCTGCGACACCCAGATCCAGAGCGTCCTTTTGTAGTAGAAGTGGATGCCTCTGAGATAGGTATTGGGGCAGTGCTCTCTCAGATGGGGGTGTCTGATAATCGCCTTCATCCCTGTTCTTACTTTTCCCGTAAAGTTTCCTCTGCTGAGATGAATTATGATGTGGGTAACCGGGAATTGTTGGCTATAAAGGATGCACTCGGGGAGTGGAGACACTGGCTTGAGGGGGCTAAGTTTGTGGTCTCAATTCTCACCGACCATAAGAATCTGGCATATTTAGAGTCAGCGAAGCGGCTCAATGCCAGGCAGGCACGATGGGCTTTGTTTTTTGCTCGCTTTAATTTTTTGATAACATATCGCCCTGGGTCAAAAAACATCAAGGCTGATACGCTCTCGCGGAGTTTTGCTCCAGTTCAAGAGACCACCGAGGAGCCATTGCCCATTGTGTCCCCATCATGTATTAAAGTGGGCATTACCCAGGACCTCTTGTCATTAGTCCTTAGAGCACAGGAGCAGGCTCCTCCAGACCTTCCAGTAGGTCTCTTGTTTGTGCCTCCTAGGTTAAGACAGCGAGTGTTCCTGGAATTCCATGCCAAGAGGTCGGCAGGGCATCCGGGTATTGCCAGAACTCGGGAGTTGCTGTCTAGGGCGGTGTGGTGGCCCTCGGTGGCTAGGGATGTGGATCAGTGGGTTCGGGCATGTGACGTTTGTGCCCGAAATAAAACTCCTAGAGGGGTTCCTGTCGGCCCATTACATCCACTCTCTATTCCGTCTAAGCCAAGGACCCACATTTCCATGGATTTTGTGGTGGACTTGCCCAAATCCTCGGGGATGACAGCCATTTGGGTTGTCGTTGACAGGTTTTCGAAGATGGCGCATTTCGTTCCACTGGTTGGGTTGCCATCGGCCAGACGCCTGTCTGAGTTATTTATGCAGCATGTTGTGCGCCTCCACGGGTTGCCACTTGATGTGGTCTCTGACCGTGGATCCCAGTTTGTGGCCAAATTCTGGAGGGCATTTTGTTCTGTGAGCTTGTCGTCAGGCTACCATGCACAGTCTAATGGGCAGACTGAGAGGGTGAACCAGTCCTTGGAGCAGTTCCTCAGGTGTTATGTCTCCAAGTGTCATACTGACTGGGTTGCTCATCTGTCCATGGCGGAGTTTGCCTATAACAAATGGCTCACTCTGCTACAGGGATCTCTCCCTTCCTTTATGTGTATGGGCATCATCCTAAGGCCAATTCTTTTGACCCCCTGGATTCCACGCCTGGTGGTTCCTCTGTTGTTTCGGTCCTTAGGGGTATTTGGAGGAAAGTGAAGAAAGCCCTTGTGTCTGTGTCATTAGTGACCAAAAGGGTTTTTGATAAGCGGAGAAGACCCTGCAGCTTCAAATTAGGGGACTTCGTCTGGTTGTCCACCAAGAATTTGAAGTTGAGACAGCCATCTCATAAGTTAGGCCCCCGGTTCATCGGCCCTTATAAGATCACCAGGGTTATCAATTTCAGTTAGATCTGCCCCGTTCTTTGGGTATCAATAAAACATTTCATTGTTCCCTTTTAAAACTGGCGGTTAGTAATCCTTCTTCCAGTGGAAGACCTTCTCCTCTTCTGATATGGGGTCAGAGGGAGTTTGTGGTTGAAAGGGTTCTTGACTACAAGATGGTTCGGGGTCGTCTGTCATTTTTGGTGCACTGGAAGGGGTATGGCCCGGAGGAGCGGTCGTGGGTGCGCAGTTGTGATCTTCATGCCCCCAGACTGATATGCTCTTTCTTCTCGCAGTTCCCCGATAAACCCGGTGGTAGGGGTTCTTTGACCCCTCGTCAGAGGGGGGGTACTGTTAGGATCTCCTGCTCTGTGCTGCCACGTCGCCATGGCAACCGGGAGGCAAGTGTTAGCGAAGTAACCTGAGCGCAGCTGATACTCCGGTCCGGGTTTTTACTGTGTAGTGGTTACAGGCTCTGTGCACGGCAGGGAATCCGGCGCTGGTTTTGTGCTCACAGTCTGTGAGGTCTGAGTGGGGCGTGGACAGCACCTGCTATATAAACCATCCTCTCAGGCTAGGCAAATGCTGCTGAATCTTTGTTTGTTAGTCAGATCCAGAGAGTTAGCTAGTACTGTGTGACTTTGTATTTACTTGTTGCTTACTGCGAATAGGCCTTGGGATTCGGTACTTCATTCTGCCAATACGGACCTAGCAGTAAGACTGGAGTCAGTTGTTTGACCTGCTGGGGTTCTTTTGCTATTCTGTGAACCCAGCAGGTTTGCGGCTGTACTCTCAGACCTGCTTGCTTAATCCTCCCTCACTGTGCTGGGCGTCCAGGTGTCAGTTTAGTGGCAGTAAGCTGAACCTGTGCCCTGCAAGTGGGGGTTAGGATTGTGGATACTCTCCTTGTGTCTATATTTCTATCTCTGACCAAGGAGTTTATTCCCACACCCGTTGGTAACCCTTTGGGGTTTTTTCTGTTGCTCTTAGCAACATAATTTCAGGTGCTCCACATGTTAAATCACTACACCTCGCTTCATTGTCCGCTCTATTCCATCTGAGCATTCCTGACACTAGGGAGACACCCTATTCCTGAGCCTTTGGGCTTCTCCGTTCACTTTGTGTTTATTAATTATTCCATCACCTCCTGTGTATGTTATGTTATACTGTCTGTGAGTTCGTTTGCTTCGCTTCCCTCTCTGTTCATACACCGGTATACTCCTGTTAGCACTGGTGTGTGTAACAATTCCGTATCTGATCTCCAACAGCACTCTGCTACATTCAGTATCTGATCTCCAACAGCACTCTGCTATATTCCGTATCTCATCTCCAACAGCACTCTGCTATATTCCATATCTGATCTCCAACAGCACATTCTGCTACAGATGGAGCCACGCTCCTCTAGGCTTCTCTGCTGCGCCTAGGTGCAACAAGATTTATTAGGATAAGCCTTTCATATATTGTGCTCAGCTGCAATACAGAGAGAACAATACTTCAGGGTATTAAGTCATTACAGCAGGGGATTAAGGGGGTCATTCCGATCCCATCGCATGCCACTCTTTTTCGCAGCCGTGCAATCTGGTCGGAACTGCACATGCGCTGCGGCCACAATGCACAGGTGCGTCATTACCCAGCGATGGCCATCGCTGAGCAACGACAAGAACTATGAAGAAAGACTTCGCAGCGGCGAACGCAAGAAGACTGACAGGCAGAAGGCGGATCCGGGCGTCAACTGACTGTTTTCTGGGAGTGGTGAGTCCAACGCAGGCGTGTCGAGGCATTTGGAGGGCGGATGTCTGACGTCAATTCCGGGACCTGACAGGCTGAAGTGATCGCAGTGGGTAAGTAAGTCCAGAACTACTCCTAAACTGCACAAAATGTTTTTGCATAGCTCGGCTGCACAAGCGAACGCTGCCTTGCTATGCAAAAATACACTCCCCCATAGGCGGCGACTATCTGATCGCACGGCAGCTAAAAACAGCTACCGTGCCATCAACTCAGAATGAGGGCCCTAGTCCGACTGCCCTGGCTCAGTTAATCCTATTAAAAGGATAGATGAGGAGGGCTCCATCTGTACAATCAGTATCTGATCTCCAAAGGCACATTCTGCTACATTCTGCTCCTAAACTCCAGTTGTACTCTGCAGCTGAACTCCAGCATTATCTGCATCGCCATCTAACCTGTGCTCAGCTGGTTCTCAGCTTTTATCTAACACCTGCTTCACTACTAGAGCCTCAAGTATCTGGATCTCCTGATAGCATACCATTAGTTACAGGTGTCTGGCCTCTGAGTTCTGGGTTTCTGGTAGCTGTAGCTAAAGCATAGTTGGCGACAACCTGGCTGTTCTCTCCGGTAAAAAGCAGCCAAATCGGCTCAGCAGGGGGTTGGGAGCAGAGTTATGATGCGTCAAGGAGGCAGGGTGGAGGAAGAATGAGGAGTCGTTACCACAATCATACCATTGTAGCCATGCCCCCTTATTAATGCAGAGATTAGCGGCATTATACTACAGTGGACATGGCTATTAATGATGCAATTCAGCAAAAATAGCGTCATTGACTACCCGGACCACCCACTTTACTCACTAAGTGGGCTGCCAATAGGGGGGAACATACAAAATCAGGAGACTTGTCTGTTCTTCCAGGGGGCTGGTAGGGCCACCAATTTTTGAAAGCCTCCCTGCCATTCTGGGAAAGTAGGGAAGGTTGGGCTAAAGCTGACTTTCAGGTTCCAAATCCAGTTCTGCATATCAGTTAGATACAGTATGTGCGGTGGGCACTTTTCATGTTTTGTGTTTTGGTTCTAATTCCCCGCTCGTGTTTTGGTTTTGGCTTGGTTTTGCTCAAACCATCCTTTTGTGTTTTGGTCTTGGATCTGGATGATTTTTGAAAAAAAAACATAAAAACAGCTAAAATCACAGAATTTGGGGGTAATGTGACACTACGGTATTATTAACCTTAATAACATTAATTTCCACTCATTTCCAGTCTATTCTGAACACCTCACACCTCACAATATTGTTATTAGGCATAAAAGCTGCACAGAGGTAACTGTATGACTAAGCTAAGCGACACAGGTGTGCGGCACAAACACCTGGCCCATCTAGGAGTGGAACTGCAGTGGCAGACAGGAGGGCAGATATAAAAAAAGGCCCCAAACAGCACATCATGCAAAGATGTAAAAGAAGTTCACCGAGGTAGCTGTATGACTAAGCTAAGCGACACAAACAATTGGCCCATCTAGGAGTTTCACTGCAGTGTCAGACAGGAGGGCAGATATAAAAAAAAGGCCCCAAATAGAACATCATGCAAAGATAAAAAAGAGGTGCAATGAGGTAGCTGTATGACTAAGCTAAGCGACACAAGTGTTCGGCACAAACACCTGGCCCATCTAGAGTTGGCACTGCAGTCCCACTGCACTAATGGCGGATACCGGACCTATGTCTAACACCAGCATAGTTGTTATAGCCTCAGTAATCCGCTTTGCAACAGGGTATATATATATATATATATATATATATATATATACGGCAGTATCACTGGAATTACATGGCTGTACCACTAGACATATACGGCAGGATCACTGTACTGGATTTATACGCCAGTACCACTGGAATTATATGGCAGGATCACTGGAATTATGCGCAGTGCCACTGGACTAGATTTATACGCCAGTATCACTGGAATTATACGGCAATATCACTAAAATTATACGCCAGTATCACAGGAATTATATGCCAGTATCACAGGAATTATACACCAGTATCACAGGAATTATATGCCAGTATCACAGGAATTATACAGCAATATCACTGGAATTATATGCTAGTATCACAGGAATTATACAGCAATATCACTGGAATTATACGGCAGTATCACTGGAATTATACGGCATTATCACAGGAATTTTACGCCAGTATCACAGGAATTATACGGCAATATCACTGGAATTATATGGCAATATCACGGGAATTATATGGCAATATCACAGTAATTATATGCCAGTATCCCGAGAATTATACTGCAATATCACTGTAATTATACGCCAGTATCATGGTAATTATACGGTAATATCATGGGAATTATACGGCAATATAACTGGTATTATACGCCAGTAACACTGGATATATGGCAGCAGAGGACGCCACCACTGTGACTGGTCACTGGACTGATGCTGCACAAGAGAGACACTACCCCTGGTCTGATGCAAGACAACACAGCAAAACTGCAAGGGACTTATACAGCAGCACTGGGGACATATACAGGGCCGGCGCTACCATTAGGCAGCTTTAGGCAGCTGCCTATGGGCGCTGGCCACTGGAGGGCGGCATGCTCCAATTAAATATATTTTACAAAAAAAAATATTTTGATAAGTAAGCCCAGACCAGGGGCGGCCGCGGCGAGGGTCTAAGCCTGCCACAGCCGCCAGTCACCTCACCGGCGCCAGTGTATTGATTTCCCTGCTCCATGTCTCTAACAGAAATAGACGGAGCTGCGCGTATGAGAGAGCAGGTCAGGAGACGGGCGCCGCCCACACTGACAGCCTAACACGCATCCTAGGCGCCGTCAGCACGAACATGCCGTGCGCTTGTGCGGCGCCCGTCTCCTGACCTGCTCTCTCATATGCGCAGCTCCGTCTATTTCTGTTAGAGACATGGAGCAGGGAAATCAACACACTGGCGTAGGTGAGGTGACTGACGGCTGTGGCAGGCTAGACCCTCGCCGCGGCCGCCCCTGGTCTGGGCTTACTTATCAAAATATTTGTTTTTTTTGTAAAATATATTTAATTGGAGCATTTGAAAGGCAAGAGAAGTCTCCCTGTCCCCTCCCTCCCTGCCGCCCCGCGCCTCCCTATCCCCTCCCTCCCTGCCGCCCCGCGTCTCCCTATCCTCTCCCTCCCACGTCTCACTATCCCCTCACTGCCGCCCCGCGTCTCGCTATCCCCTCCCTCCCCGCCGCCCCGCTCCTCCCTATCCCCTCCCTCCCTGCCGCCCCGCGTCTCCCTATCCTCTCCCTCCCACCCCGCGTCTCACTATCCCCTCACTGCCGCCCCGCGTCTCGCTATCCCCTCCCTCACGCCGCCCCGCGCCTCCCTATCCCCTCCCTCCCTGCCGCCCCGCGTCTCCCTATCCTCTCCCTCCCACCCCGCGTCTCACTATCCCCTCACTGCCGCCCGCGTCTCGCTATCCCCTCCCTCCCCGCCGCCCCACGCCTCCCTATCCCCTCCCTCCCTGCCGCCCCGCGCCTCCCTATCCCCTCCCTCCCTGCCGCCCCGCGTCTCCCTATCCCCTCCCTCCCACCCCGCATCTCACTATCCCCTCACTGCCGCCCCGCGTCTCGCTATCCCCTCCCTCCCCGCCACCCCGCGCCTCCCTATCCCCTCCCTCCCTGCCGCCCCGCGCCTCCCTATCCCCTCCCTCCCTGCCGCCCCGCGTCTCCCTATCCCCTCCCTCGCACCCCGCGTCTCACTATCCCCTCCCTGCCGCCCCATGTCTCGCTATCCCCTCCCTCCCTGCCGCCCCGCGCCTCCCTATCTCCTCCCTCCCACCCCGCATCTCCCTATCCCCTCCCTTCCACCCCGCGTCTTCCTATCCCCTCCCTCCCACCCCACGTCTCCCTATCCCCTCCCTCCCTGCCGCCCCGCGTCTCCCTATCCCCTCCCTTGCACCCCACGTCTCACTATCCCCTCCCTGCCGCCCCGCGTCTCGCTATCCCCTCCCTCCCTGCCGCCCCGCGCCTCCCTATCTCCTCCCTCCCACCCTGCATCTCCCTATCCCCTCCCTTCCACCCCGCGTCTCCCTATCCCCTCCCTTCCACCCCACGTCTCCCTATCCCCTCCCTCCCTGCCGCCCCGCGTCTCCCTATCCCCTCCCTCCCACCCCACGTCTCCCTATCCCCTCCCTCCCTGCCGCCCCGCGCCTCCCGATGTTGGAGTTGCCTACAGCAGCGGCAGCTCCGGAGACAACAGGCAGCGCTGTTACCTCTATTTCCGTGCCCTCAGCATCTCCGGCAGCATCTGCTTCCTCCGGGACTGAGGAACCAGGACCACTAAGGCGAGGGGGGGGGGGGAGTTGTGCTTGGTGGCAAGTGTCTGGGCAGCTCACCCCCAGATCACTTGGACTGCAGCTCCCCCCCTTGTGATCTGGGGGCGAGCTGCAGTCCAAGTGATCTGGGGGTGAGCTGCAGTCCAAGTGATCTGGGGGTGAGCTGCAGTTCAAGTGATCTGGGCAAGATCACTTGGACTCCAGCTCACCCCCAGATCACTTGGACGCAGGGACAGGGAAAAATAAATAAAATAAATGTAAAAAAATGATATATTTATATCACAGCTGCCCGCCTCCCACCGCTGACCAGCGCTCACTTCTGCACGCTGCACCGCCATTGAAAGCTGACCACCGCAGACCACAACTGGCGGTGGTCAGAGGGACATCAACGCCTCAGCGAAGAAGGACAGCTTAGTACCGCCGCATCCCCCGCAGACCATGGGCTCATCGGTCACCGACAACCACAGTCCCTTCCGCACCTCCGCTGCACATATCAGGTAATGTTACCCTATGTCCCTGCTGTCACGCTCTCAGTCCCTGCTGTCACTCTCTCAGTCCCTGCTGTCACTCTCTCAGTCCTTGCTGTCACTCTCTCTCCCTGTCCCTGATTTGTGGGTCATACCGTTTGCTATAATGTGAATTTCGGCTCATACCATGTGCTATAATGTGAATTTCGGCTCATACCATGTGGTAAAATCAGAATTTTGGCTCATACCGTATGCTGTAATGTGAATTTCGGGTCATACCGTGTGCTATAATATGAATTTCGGCTCATACAGTGTGGTAAAATCTGAAACTTTGGGTCATAGCGTGTTCTGTAACGTGAATTTCGGCTCATACCGTGTGCTGTAATGTGAATTTCGGCTCATACTGTGTAGTAAAATATGAATTTTGGCTCATACTGTGTGCTGTAATGTGAATTTCGGCTCATACTGTGTGCTGTAATGTGAATTTCGGCTCATACCGTGTGCTGTAATGTGAATTTCGGCTCATACCGTGTGCTGTAATGTGAATTTCGGCTCATACTGTGTGCTGTAATGTGAATTTCGGCTCATACGGTGTGCTGTAATGTGAATTTCGGCTCATACTGTGTGGTAAAATATGAATTTCGGATCATACCATGTGCTGTAGTGTGAATTTTGGCTCATACCATGTGCTGTAGTGTGAATTTCGGCTCATTCCGTGTGCTGTAATGTGAATTTCTAGATAGTATAAAAATTTCTAGATAGTATAAGGGGTCCTAATACACTGAAGGACACACCCCCATTTGAGTGGCCACACCCCCTCTTCCGGAGGCTCGCGCATAATTGCAACCTTCACTTTTCCATACCCCCACTTCAAAATGTCCACTTCGACCACTGTATATGTATGTGTGTGTGTATATGTATATATATATATATATATATATATTATATATAAAATCTCAGTGCCTCCCCAGCCAATGACCTCACCGCACGTCACTGCCACAAAGTTCTAGTTACAACCCTGGTGCCTATCTATAATACTGTATAAAACTACAGACTGTGGTATTATACTATATATGGATGTGGGGCTGGATGCTTTTTAACTTGTGTGCATTTAATATAATATTTGTCAGGTTATCTTTTGCTGTTATTTGGCTGCTTCAGGAGGATCAACATACTGTTAACACAGCCTCTAGATAACGTGATCACTCCACTGTTCAAGCAACAGGGGAAGGGGAGGGCCGGGAGGTGGGGATGACGGGGGGTGGGGGGAGGGGGGGGTGTAGGCAGAAATTTTGCCTAGGGTGCCGAGAAACCTTGCACCGGCCCTGGACATATAGCTGCAGAGGATACCACCACTGTGACTGGTCACTGGACTGATGCAGCACAAGAAACACATTACCCCTGGTCTGATGCAAAACAACACAGCAAAACTGCAAGGGACTATACAGCAGCCAGCAGCACTGGGGACATATAGCAGCAGAGGACACCAACACTGTGACTGGCTGGACTGATGCAGCACAAGAAACACATTACCCCTGGTCTGATGCAAAACAACACAGCAAAACTGCTAGGGACTTATACAGCAGCCAGCAGCACTGGGGACATATAGCAGCAGAGGACACCAACACTGTGACTGGCTGGACTGATGCAGCATAAGACACTGATTACACTGGACTGAGCAGCACAAGTCAGCACTAGAATCGCCACCCCACTTTCCCACCCACACACAGACACTGAGGACGGAGACACGTCCTCTTACTACACTCTCCGAGACTGGAGTAGAAAAAAGCCGCGACGCGTGGCTCCTTATATGGTATACAAATCCAAAGAGAATCCAACAGCGGGATGATGACGTTTTGCCTCGTTCTGGTTTCCGAGTCAGACGGGAAAAACCCGAGCCTGACTCGGATCCGGGCTCGTGACATGAAGTCCGGTAGGGTTCGGTTCTCTGAGAACCAAACCCGCTCATCTCTAAGTGTACTAGTTCCAGGTCTGAGTTTTTTATTACAGAGGGGGTCATTCTGACCTGATCGTAGCTGTGCCAAATTTAGCACAGCCACGATCACTTACACTGACATGCGGGGGGACGCCCAGCACAGGGCTAGTCCGCCCCGCATGTCAGGCCGCCCCCTCCAAAAGTACAAAAGCATTGATCAGCGGCGGTGCTTTTGCACTTGAAGAATAACTCCCAGCCAGCGTAGCTCCTGTGGCTGGCCGGAGGTTACTCGTCACTAACCACAGGCCCATCACTCGTCACTGCCCGCAGGCCCATCCCCCGCACAGTCCAGCCATGCCTGCGTTGGCCGGACTGCGCCCACAAAACGGCGGCCAAACGCTACTGTGCTGCCCCCTCCTGCCCAGCGACCGCCTCTGCCTGTCAATCAGGCAGAGGCAATCGCTAGGCAATAACAGCCGTCGGCTGTCAGCCATGTGCCGGCACACTGCGGCGCCGGCGCATCCGCAGTTCTGACCTGATCGCTGCGATGAACTGCAGCGAGCGATCAGGTCATAATAACCCTCCGAATATAGTCCTGAGTTCGTAATTTCTGATTCCAATTCTGAGTTTCAAGTTTTTGACTCCAGTTTTAACCTACTCCAGTTCTAAGTCTCCATTACCCATATGCTTCTGATTAAATGATATAAATTGGGGATGATTATATTCATTGCAAGATATAGGGCCTAATTCAGACCTAATCGTATCAGCAACTTAGGCCCTCATTCCGAGTTGATCGCTAGCTGCTTTCGTTCGCAGCGCAGCGATCAGGCAAAAAAACTGAAATTATGCGCATGCGTATGGAGCGCACTGCGCACGCGCGACGTACTTTCACAAAAGCTGATGCAGTTTTACACAAGCTCTAGCGACGCTTTTCAGTCGCACTGCTGGCCGCAGAGTGATTGACAGAAAGTGGGTGTTTCTAGGTGGTAACTGGCCGTTTTCGGGGAGTGTGTGAAAAAACGCAGGCGTGCCAGATAAAAACGCAGGAGTGGCTGGGGAAACGTAGGCGTGGCAGGCCAAACGCAGGGCGTGTTCGTGACGTCAAAACAGGAACTAAATAGTCTGAAATGATCGCAAGCTAGGAGTAGGTCTTGAGCTACTCAGAAACTGCACAATCTTTTCGTTCGCACTTCGGCTAAGCAAAGATACACTCCCAGAGGGCGGCGGCTTAGAGTTTGCACGGCTGCTAAAAGCAGCTAGCAAGCGAACAACTCGGAATGAGGGCCTTTGTTAGCAGATGGGCAGGGGTGCAGATATGACATGTGCAGACAGAGTTAGATTTGGGTGTGGTGTGTTCAAACTAAAATCTAAATTGCAGTGTAAAAATAAAGCAGCCAGTATTTACCCTGCACAGAAATAATATTGCCCACCCAAATCTAACTCTCTCTGCACATGTTATATTTGCCCCTCCCCGCAGTGCACATGGTTTTGCCCATCTGCTAACAAAGGGGGTAATTCCAAGTTGATCGCAGCAGGACATTTTTTTAGCAGTTGGGCAAAACCATGTGCACTGCAGGGGGGGCAGATATAACATTTGCAGAGAGAGTTAGATTTGGGTGGGTTATTTTGTTTCTGTGCAGGGTAAATACTGGCTGCTTTATTTTTACACTGTAATTTAGATTGCAGATTGAACACACCACACCCAAATCTATCTCTCTCTGCACATGTTATATCTGCCTCCCCTGCAGTGCACATGGTTTTGCCCAATTGCTATCAAATTTCCTGCTGCGATCAACTTGGAATTACCCCCAAAGTTGCTGCTACGATCAGATCTGAATTAGGCCCATAGTGCTATATAGTGCTATGCTTATTTTAAAAGGATATATACAGTATATTTGCATATAATGAATAACAAATTATGCAGTTGGTTATCTACTAAATACATTTTAAGCATCTTAGCGGCCTGTTATGAAAATGATCCCCATCCCCATGAAAATCATGTGGAAATGATAGTATTTTTGTCATTTTACAGATGCCTAATGCAGTAGAGATCACAGATTTCTCCTTTGTTAATCAAACTAATGCAGGATATTGGAGTGACAGTCCCTATTATTTGCAATGGATATTGTGGTCTGGTGCAATTTTATCCACCGCCAAAGAACTCTTCAGAGATTGGTCCTGTTAAGTAATGCCATTTTCAGATAGCGTTAGCCGCTTTGTCCCTGTGGAAGTATTATCGCCCCAACAGCGATCTTCTGATCCCTCCCTTACAACCACTATACTCTTCCCCGGCTTGATGATTGCGACAATAAAGATGGGTTCACGGTTATCTTGGCTAGTTTGCTGCGCCTAGGCACAACCTTCATCTATTGTTCTCAGCTGCAATACAATACAGAGAATAATACAGAATAATACAGCAGGGGATTAAGTCATTACAGCAGGGGATTAAATCCGACTGCCCAGTCTCAATTAATCCTATTAAAGGTCAAGATAAAGATGGACCCATCTGTACTTAGGTACCTACTGCCGCCAATGGTAAATATGCCCCTTAGTCTATACGTAATCTGTTATGTTACAAAACATATTGCTTACAAAACATTATGGTTTTGAATCAAATTCCTTCTCACTTTGTTTGATGAGAAAGGTATAAATTTTACTGGGAAACTTTAATAAACAGACTTCATGGATGCTCAGTTGTCTCACACTGTGTTTACCTTTAATTCAAATGGATAGAATCTCAATGGTTTATTTAATCCTGATAGATTTTCTGTTCATATGGAGACATTCGTATAACAGAAGTTTTTGTAAAAGGTTTAGCTTTCTCAAGTGACAGTCAGGCTGAGCAAAAGTTCAAAACTACAATATGTGATTTATTGGTGGCTGCAAAATAGGGAATAGTGCCTCTATGGCATATATTTCTATATTCCTAACTGCACTGGTGTATCTACAATATGTGCAGACTATGCCTACACCACACACCCTGTATCCATATAATTATACTTACCTGTCCAGAGTCCCATGTCAGCTGGCTCTGCAGACAGAAATCTGTGAAATAATTGTGTGGTGGACATATTCAAGGAGATTGGTGCATGCGCAGTGAGAAGTCCTGAGGAAAATAGGGAATAGGACAATAGCATGGACACCATGTTCGTGGAGTCTGCTACACTGCAGAGAGAACGGCGAAAGCACAGGCCTGCTTAGAGGCCTTCTCCTCTCTGAAACATCTTTGCCTGACTGCAGAGCCGGCCATAGGCATAGGCAAACTAGGCAATTGCCTAGGGCATTTGATATGCCTAGGGGCATCAGCAGCTTCTGCTGATTAAAATTATATGCGGCATGCCTATATTCTGTGTGTAGCATCTCTTATACAGATACAGCCACAGTCTCACACAATATATAGGCATGCTGCATATCATTTTAATCAGCAGAATCTGCTTGTGCATCCTAGCTACATAGCAATGCAAATAAGATGGATTTTCATAAAAAAGGTGCTCGACGTTAGCATTGAGGAAAGATATATGAGGACACATCTGTATCCAAGCAGAGGCAGAGGTCACAGTGTTAGTGGAAGTGTGAGTGTTGTGTGCATGTGAGTGGGTTGGTTGTGCAGTAGTGTTCGGAATATGTGTAAGGAGCATTATGTGCGTCATGTAAAAATGCATTAATAATGTGCAACATATGTGTAAGGGGCACTATGTGTGTCATTATGTGTATAAGGGCATTAATAATGTGCGGCATATGTGTAACGGTACTACTGTATGTGTGTCATTATGTGTATAGGGGCACTAGTAATGTGCAGCAAATGTGTAGGGGGCACTATGTGTGTCATTATGTGTATAAGGGCATTAATAATGTACTGCATATATGTAAGAGACATTATGTGTAAAAGGGCATTAATAAAGGTTGTCATAATGTGTAAGGTGCATTATGTTTATAAGGACATTAATAATGTGTAAGGGGCATTACTGTGTGGAATTATGTGTATAAATGCATTACTAATGTGTGGCATTATGTGTATAAGGTGCTCTACTATGTGGCGTTGCGCATAGAAAGGGCACTACTGTGTAGTCTAATATGACTAAAGAGCAATAGGGTGTGGTGTAATGTGAATAAGGAGTAATTCAGTGTGATGTAATGTGAATAAGGGGCTCTACTGTGAGGAGTAATGTTTATAAGGTAAAGTAATACTGCTGTGGACTGTGGGATGTAATATGAATTATGGACACTATTGCATGATCAAATGTGAATAAATTTGCTGTACTGTGTGGCATAATTGGAATTGGGGGTACTATTGTGTGGCCATGCCCCTTGCCAGCAAAAACACCCCCCTTTTTGGGCTGTGCGCCAAATGTGCGAACTGTTCCTATTTAAAATATAGGGGATACAAACACCAAAATAAGGACTGCTATGGGTGAGGGGTGATGGTGCTGGGAAAGAGGTGCAAGGTCAGAGGCGGAACCAGTGGTGGTGCTAGGGGGCACCAGCCAAAATCTTGCCTAGGGCATCATATTGGTTAGGGCCGGCTCTGCCTGACTGCTAGGGCCGGGTTAAAGCTGACTAACTGTGTAGGAGCTCCTCAGCGGGCACTGTTAATGAACAGCTGAGGCACCGAAGGGAGACTTCTACAATTTAAAATGCAGGGTGTGGGAGCCCCTAATGTGTGGGTGACCCGGGATGGTCGCCCTGGTCGCCCCTGCCTTAATTCCGCCCTGCTGAGTGCACTACAAAAGCAGGTGAAGAGTGTGAAACTTGATACCCCACACTGATAAACACACTCCTGTTTTAGGGGGTTATTCAGCTTTGTTAGCAAATAAAAAATGTTAGAAATTGGCAAAACCATGTTGCACTGAAGGTGGGGCAGATGTAACACGTGCAGAGAGAGTTAGATTTGGGTGCGTTATATTGTTTCTGTGCATGGTAAATACTTTGCTTTATTTTTACACTGCAATTTAGATTTCAGTTTGAACACATCCCACCCAAATCTAACTCTCTCTGCACATGTTACATCTGCCCCACCTGCAGTGCAACATGGTTTTGCCCAATTGCAAACTTTTTTGGTTTGCTAACAAACTTTAATAAAGGCCCTAATTCAGTAAGGATAGCAAATTCTGCTAATTAGCTGTTGCAGAGTGTAATGTATATTCTCTCTTAATATATGTTACGAAAGTGAGTACTGTCTAGCATTTAATTGTCAGTGAATACTAATATTATGTATACATGAACATATCATCTTTACTCGTGGACCTAAATTATCATATATTCAATGAGACATACAAATTGTTAATTCCTGTATTTTTAAAGCTCTCTCCTATATGGTAACCCTATTTGGAGAAAGATCTCAGCAGCCCTTGTTGGTGTAATAATAATTACTTGCGTAAATGTCTCTTTGCAGACGGTTGAGCATCTCAGATAATTACTCCGGTCCTATATATTTTACACATACAGTATGTGGAGCACAATGTAATCATCCATACATGTTATGGTCAAAAAGTTGATATTTTTCACATAGTTATCATAGTCATAGAAGGTGTAAAGAAATTCACTGAGCATTTATTCTGGAAACTGGGCAAAATACTGTATTCAGAGTCCTGGTGGTGTGTCCATTCTGCGCAGAACCTATACATGACTGTATGGAGGTGTTAGGCTCATTTCGAGCAATGCAGTTTACATTGTGAAAATATTACAGCCTCTGCCTAAGGCCACATTTTGCATTTGGTATTTAAAGTAGTTTAGGTGAGCAAGGGAGGCCTTGTACAGGGTTAATGCACCAGTCAGAAAGCATTTGTTGGTAGTTGCTCATCTACTGGAGCAAGTTATGCACTGACAAAGATGGCGAGCAACAGCTGCTTCTGATTGGTTTATTGAGCTCCTTCCATTGATAGTATATAAATAATTTGTGTGGCTATTATGTTATGTGAAGTCACGGCCAACTGATGTCAATCTGCTCATCCCAGCATTTACCAGAACCCCAAGATACTAAAACAAAGACACAGGAGATTTAAGTGGTGGGGAGACAGTGCCAGTTTTGTTTCACCAATTAGTATAAGGTATTGTGGCAAAGAAAGAACGTTGAGAACTCAATGAGGACATCTGCAACTACAAACCAAAAATGAGAGTCACCTGCCAGGCCATTGCCAACAACTCGAGGGTTTAGATGGGCGCAAAATGTAATATCATCACTAACAACTCAAGGCTTAGATTGGTACCAACTGACAGCCTATCACCAACAACTCAAGGCTAAGATGGGGACCAACAGCCAGCCCATCACCAACAACTCAAGGCTTAGATGGGGACCAACAGCCAGCCCATCACCAACAACTCAAGGCTGTAATGGGGACCAACAGCCAGCCCATCACCAACAACTCAAGGCTTAGATGGGGACCACCAGCCAGCCCATCACCAACAACTCAAGGCCTAGGCCAGCTACACATCAGAACAATGTGTAACTGGCCAATCCGATGGGCAATGGGACCCCGTATTTGCAAGTGCATACACACTTGAATGATGCAGGGGATGGAAGCGCGATCTAACATGCCATGCTGCATTCGGCAGCATACCATCATTAGCGATGCCGCTAGTGCCGATCAGAAGATGTCGCCTACAAACATGCAAATCGGGCATGCAAATCGGGCATACAAACTTAACAATATGCTCTACAGTATTTGTTGTTTCAATTTGCATGGAAATTACAAATCTGACCAATATCATTCTGGTGTGTACCAATCCTTAAATGGTGTCCAACTGCCAGCCCATCACCAACAACTCAAAGCTTAGATGGCGATAGCTGTCAGCTGATCACCAACTACTAGTCATTCCCACTATAGACTGTTTCAATGAGTCATCGCACCCTACCCAATTTTAAAATGCTAAAATGCATCCTGCCCTTATTGGAGGCGCCCTGCTGAAACAGCCTACTGTGTGCTGTCCCCACCCGCGGGACGCAGTGCAGGCTTGGACTGGCCCACAGGGGTACAGGGGAAACCACCGGTGAGCCCTACTGCCTGGGGGCCCACCTCCTGCTCTAAAGATCAGGTTCCAGACTATGCACTTGAATTCTACATCATGCATATGTTACTTTATACTGGACTATAGTGCATCGCTGTTATTAATCTGGTACATTATCATGCTTACAGCAGCTGAATTTACTGTATATATTTATGAAGGGGCCCAGACGTTGCACTCTCTAATGGTTAGTCAAACCAATGAGGTGGCAGGACACACCCTCTCTGCGGACTGGTCACACCTCTAAAAATGGGCCCCTACCACTGCATTCCCCCGGTGGGCCCTACATGCCCCAGTCCGACACTGATGTAGTGTCCAGCAGGGCAGAAAGTTGCAGTTGAACACTCACCACTGGATAAACAGATGATGTTTGCCTGCACACGGCATCTTTTTACAGTGCTGGGAGAGCTTGGGGGCATCCCTGCATCTCCGTCAGGACTGGGCATGCCCCCTACAGTAACAGAAAATCTGAAGGACATGCCCTCTTTCTGGATGATCACGCCATTTTTTTGGCGTACGAAATGTGGCCTTTATGCAGGTAGGTGCCCTGACCCATTTAAACCCTAGAATGAACAGTAAAGAACTCATCTACCACTCTTCTCAATGACACAAACAATGGTCCTGCCTACTTCAGTAAGGTATAATCAGCTTATTCTGTGTATTTTGGCTGGTAAAGCAGCTCAAGATCTGCTAGCATAAACAGTAATAAGCGATAATTTATGCTACTGTGTACTCCGGGCGTAAGCCTAGACCTTTATGTAAGCCCAGGGTAAAGATTATGGGCCTAATTCAAAGTTGATTGCAAATGCAAAATCTTCCTCTAATGGGCACTGCAGGTGGGTCAAAAATGATATGTGCATAGAGAGTTAGATTTGGGTGGGTTATTTTGTTTCTGTGCAGGGTAAATACTGGCTGCTTTATTTTTACACAGCAATTTAGATTTCAGTTTGAACACACCCCACCCAAATCTAACTCTCTCTGCACATGTTATATCTCCCCCACCTGCAGTGTACATGGTTTTGCCCATTAGAGGAAGATTTTGCTTTTGTAATCAACCTTGAATTAGGTCCTATATCCAAACTAGAATTACAATTTCTTTGACACAGTACAAGCCAAACAATAAATCCGTTTTATTTCCACTGGCACACATTATACCTACAGTAGTGAGATGTGGGATGAATTATGAGATATGAGGTCATGTGAAATGATGCTTACAGTTAGTGAAATCTACTGACCTTCCTTATCAGTCAGCATTCAGTAATATTATAACAATCACATTTGTATTCTGAAGAAATACCAGCTTCAGTTTAATAAGGCAATAAATCCATCAAACTGAACATGCAGATATGGAGTATATTTGCGGTGTCTCATCAAATTACGTTTAATTAACTTGGTATTTGTTCAGAATTCTCATGATGTAACCTCCTAGCAGCCCAAATAAGATCTCACAATAACATCTATGGCAGAGGTTCCCAAACTGTGTGCTGGGGCTCCCTGGGGTGCCTCGGGACACTTGCAGGGGTGCCCTGGGTTGGTGGTCCAGGACCAATTCAAATTATTCATGGTCAATATAATAGGCAAAACCAGTGCTGGTGGCTGCCAGTCATAAAATATGTGGCCAAACAGAAGCAAATCTTGTCCCTCACCACACAACTGACCCTAAGGATGACATATAAGCATAGGCATGCGCAGAACATTTTATTAGGAGGTGCACGGCCGGAGGGGTGTTTAGCACCACCTACTGGGCGTCTCTATCACCGCCTATTGGCACTCAAAGCAATATGCCCCCAGCGGTGCCCCTTACTCAATACCCCCAGCGGTGCCATATACACATATGCCCCCAGCGGTGCCCCTTACTCAATACCCCCAGCGGTGCCATATACACATATGCCCCCAGCGGTACCAGATACACATATGCCCCCAGCGGTGCCAGATACTCAAATGTCCCCAGCGGTGCCAGATACACAAATGCCTCCCGCGGTGCCAGTTACACAAATGCTCCCAGCGGTGCCAGATACACATGCCCCCAGTGGTGCCAGATACATATGCCCCTAGCGGTGCCAGATACACAAATGCCCCCAGTGGTGCCAGATACATATGCCCTCAGCTGTGCCAGATACACATATGCCCCCAGTGGTGCCAGATACATAAGCCCCTAGTGGTGCCAGATACACATGCCCCCAGTGGTGCCAGATACATATGCCCCTAGCGGTGCCAGATACATATGCACCTAGCTGTGCCAGATACACAAATGCCCCAGTGGTGCCAGATAAATATGCCCTCAGCTGTGCCAGATACACATATGCCCCCAGTGGTGCCAGATACATATGCCCCCAGCGGTGCCAGATACATATGCCCCTAGTGGTGCCAGATACACATGCCCCTAGCAGTGCCAGATACATATGCCCCCAGCGATGCCAGATACATATGTGCCCCCATTTGTGCTTACCCTCCTGCTGCCAGTGGCACTGATTCCCATCTCTGACGCCGAGGGGAGGCAAGCGCACCGCGTGTCTCTCCTGCGTCTCACTTCACAGAGTCCCTGTCTCTGGTGGCCATTTGAAATATAGCGCCGGCTTGTGAGCCAAAGTTCACGGGCCGGCAGCCAATCAAGAGCCGGTCCGCGAGCTCTGATTGGCTGACAGCAAGAGACATTTTAAATGACTGCCGGAGATGGGGAAACGGCGGCATCAGCAGGCATGTGTGCGGGGGGGTGGGTGGTGCCGGACAAAAGGGGGTGCCTGTGCGCACCAGGCACCCCCCGTGCGCACGCCTATGCATATAAACGCAATCTACTTAATGTAATATTTATTTCTAAATTTCTCAATAAGAAATTTTTGGCCTACGGGTGCCGTGAAAAAAATTCTGATATTCTAGGGTGCCGTGATTAAAAAAAGTTTGGAAACCACTGATCTATGGGTTGCAGAAAGTCACACTAGAGATATCAGTCAGCTACAATCAGCTTGCTTATCTTTTACAAGAAATGTGCCAAGATGCCTGGCAACAAATTAACACTTTAGGCATATACCACTGTTAATACATTATAGTTTAACTGATCTAACAGTTTGTTCCACAAACTCATGTGCTCATCAATACCTTCCTCGCTAAGTGCATATGTGCAGCAGGCTCTAAATGCCCCCCAACAGAGCTTGTTTAACAGGCAAAGAACAATCTAAAAAAACAGAAAGAATGAGACAAATGACACCATGGCAACTGATTAAAGACACAGTGAGAATACAATAAACCTTATCACAATGCATATAAGAGCTAATCAATCTTTCTGCTGCTCCACAGCAAGGGAAAACAGACAAAAAAGGACATTAAAGAACTGTAAAGATGACAGAAGATAGACTAAGTTTTACCAGCATATCATATTGTTGGATAGATCTGTCTCTGCTGTAGAGATAGAGCTTCGACACCTGTGCTGCTGAACGTTCTTACATTTTATTGCCCTGCATATTGATGTGCTATGCGCTCCTGTCACTTGTGCACACTTCTCCTGCTTCTTACATGGGTGGAAAGCAGCATCAGCACACATAACGGTGCTGATACCGCTTCTCCTCGATAACAACCTGTCATACATCTATCTTTTGTGTAATAGCCATCTTATATCAAATCTTTGATGGTGCAAGTGGGAAAGAACAGTAGCAGTTGCTATCTGTCTGTAGATCTTGGGGTGCTATCCCCTCCAATCAGTGGCATTGGAAAGAGAGGTGCAAGGGGGCAGCATGCCCCCCAAATATGACAGAGGCGCCGGCGCTGGGGTGGGAAAGCGCTTACCTCCAGATCTGTGCTGTGCCTTGTCCTTTACAAAGTCAGCTGCCGCAGCATGCTATGCCATGCGCTGTCCTAGTCGGCTCTTCACTGATGCATTACTGGGAGGAGGCGGAGATATCCAGCAGGCTCAGCATGGCCACGCCTCCTCCCAGTAATGCATCTGTGAAGAGTTGTGACACTTGAGAAGCTTGGTTGTATTCTCGCAGCAAATCAAAGCAATGGGGGTAATTCCGAGTTGATCGCTAGCTGCCGTTGTTCGCAGCGCAGCGATCAAGCTAAAAATTGGCATTTCTGCGCATGCGTATGCACCGCAATTCGCACGCTCGACGTACAGGTACAAAGCCCGTTGTGGTTGTCCCCTGGTTCTAGCAAAATTTTCAGTCGCACTGACGGCCGCAAGAAGATTGACAGGAAGGGCGCATTTCTGGGTGTCAACTGACCGTTTTCAGGGAGTGTTTGCAAAAACGCAGGCGTGTCTGAAAAACGCAGGCGTGTCTGAAAAACGCAGGCGTGGCTGGGCATTCGCTGGGCGGGTGTATGACGTCAAATCTGGACACGAATAGGCTGAAGTGATCGCAAGCGCTGAGTAGGTTTAGAGCTACTCTGAAACTGCACAAACTGTTTTTGCAGTGCTCAGCTGCACATGCGTTTGCACTTCTGCTAAGCTAAAATACACTCCCCAGTGGGCGGCGGCATAGCGTTTGCACGGCTGCTAAACCTAGCTAGCGAGTGATCAACTTAGAATGAGGGCCAATATCTGTAACTGCTTTTGCAGTGACTGGGTCCTGAAACTTCAATTTTAGAGGCCAAGCTGACATTGCCACTCATGACATGACTTTCATCATTATCACGGAATGAGCTCTGTCTCCCATACCTAAGTGTCCATGACCTATGTGCTTTCTCATTATAGGGGAGACATGACCACATCATAGTGGGTGTGGCCACACCTACTGGTCAGCATTTATAGCAAGAAAAACACTTAACTCCATGCTATTCCAACCACCATAGCTTAAGACAATAATTATGCCCATAATAATAATAATAATAATGATAATAATAATAATAATAGTATAAATAGATACCCACAGAATCATCAGTTCCATGGATTATTCATCCCACATACATACCAGGTTGACAACCCTCTTGGGTGCACTACATAGGATACAATGGTTAGAAACAGCAATACATGTAACTACAAAAAAACATGAGGAGATACAAATATGAATACTCAACATACAAACAACAGGATATCGACAGAATAATCATTCCCACAATTTCTACATCCCATCTACACAAGTACATACAGCGGGGTGTACTATAGGGAAAATGCGTTAAAACCCTTTTTTCCGGGGTTTTTATTGCATTTTCAAATGTACTTGGCCACCCGCTTTTTGATGCAGATTGTATCGCCATCTTTTTATGGCGATACCCTATAGAAGGCTATGGGCTTCTTACTACATCCCGCCGCCCCATGCCGCTCACGCCGACCCCCTCACCTGCATCCTTGCAGACTCACAGTGCGCTCCACGGTCCCCCAACCTTCTCCTCCCTTCGCATCACAGCCATTTGTCCTTCCGGCTGCAGGGGGGAGGAGGAGGAGCCCAGGGAATCCTTGCACACGTCATCTTCCGTGGCTTGGAGGTGACGGACCAGACAGAGGCCCCCTGCAAACCCTCTCGCAGGTATCGGAAGGGGCCTCTGTCATCGCATTGTGATGCTAATCGCATATGTTAATACATATGCTATTAGCATCGCTGCGATGGGCGGAGATGTACGTTAGTACATCTCGCTAATAGTGAGGCAGCCATCTTGGGCACACTAAATAGGTTATGCTGGGTGGGATAAGCTATATGTGTGTATTTGACTACACATTGGGGAGTGACAGTGGACAAAATATGATATACAAATAGCAGCCGTCTAGGGTGCACTGCATAAGTTACAATGGGTAGTACAAACAATGCTTGGAAATGTGAAACACATTGAGATTTTTTTAAATACAGAAAGTGAGAAACCAACTCACCAACATCAGAATCATCACATCCAGGGATTGTTTATCCTATCCCCAAATGTATGAGGTGAGGCAGCCATATTGGGTGCACTATATAGGTTATAGTGGGTGGGATAATTGATACTTGGGAGATGTGATACACATTGAGGAACTAGAAAGCACATAAAGTGAGAAGCTGAATAACCAAAACATTAGATCTGAAAATTGTATTTCCCACCCACAAGTATACCAGACGAAGCAACCATCTTGCACACAGCATAGGTTACAGTGGAAGGACCACATGTACTAGAGTTGAAATAGTGTGGCTCAAAGCAATAGCAAGACTCATGGCCACCCTGTACATGCCCTAGCCCCAAACCTGTGATGTCACACGAGGGGGTGGGGTTTCTGGCAGGAGCAGCTGCCCGGATGCTCTGGGTTGCTCTAAACACTGCAGGATGCATGCCAGAATACCCATGCCAGAATATGCATGCCAGAATATCCAAAGGGTGCACCTAGCAGTGCTGCAACAGTGCTACTGGCCACTGTGTACCAATACAGGTACCATGCTAGTGTGAATAGTAGGGTCTTTGACCTGAACTCATGTGGCAGATGCGGCCAATTCAATCATGTCTAATGATGAGGTGATGTGGCTTATAGCCCATAGGGCAGATGCTGTGGTTCCTGATGAATGCCACTGCATAAAGCAGGCAAAAGATCATTTTCACTGATGTCCAGAGTAAGGACACTGGTATGGTAGAGACAGCGAGAGTGTGGCAAGAACACAACAGTAGCAATAGGTTGCACCCAGGATGCAGACAGTGCATAGAACCAAGGAGTTGTCTGTTGGAGTACAAGAATCGCGGTTCTAAGACTGCACCAGTAAATTTGGCAGTGTTGAATAGATATGTATGCAGGAGCATTAGCTTATAAATGGCTTCAAATGCTCCTACAATGGTCAGATTAGAAGGCTGCATCTTATGCCCTACTTAAAAATTGTAAGTACGACCACCAGATCCACAAATAGCTTTGTGTGTACATGGTACAGAGTGGTCTGCACAGTGTGAACCCATTTTAGCTGTATCAATCATCTTACAAAAACAATAACATAAACTGAATTAGGGGAGTATCCAAATATCCGCAGTCAATGGCCGCAGGTAATTCTATCACTGGGGCAATCCTATTAGCCCCGATGCGGTGCGCCACTCTCCCTGATGCTGGCACTTATCGCTGATTAAGCTACGGGTGCCTCAGGCAACACATGGGATCAGGGGCTTATCCCTAATCCCATGTATTTTTGTACAATTGCAGGTCTGTTTTCCGGAGATCAAAACAGATGCTAATTGGATACCGCGATGATGACCATCGGTCAAAAATTGATATTTGGCTATTTTGATCTGCCGAAAACGGATCACACCTAATTGGATACCGGCCTTAGTGTGTGGCACTTCAACACCAGCTGATTGTGTATCAGGTATGAGAATAATAGGTGTTGCTTGTGCAACCTTGGCCATGAGGTGAACGATTTTCGATGAAGCAAGTGGAAAAGTGGAGGGCAGGCACAGAAATTAAAAATACAAAACAATAATAATGTCCTTCATACAGTATGTAAGTATGCTCATAGATCATTTCTAAATACATGACTACAAGTGAAGCGATGTCACAGTTTATAACGGATATACATACACATATTAAATTTGTCATTTTTTTTTCAAGATTCATTTGTATTCAAAACATATATTTGCCATTCTCTGTCTGTAAACCTTGGCTGTCCAAATTGAATCTGTCTGAATGGTGCACTTAAAAGGTTAAATAGTCCAGACAGAACATGCCCGGGAGGTTTTCATACTGCTCCATTAAACCAGAGACATCTCTAGGTTTATGGAATGGCTATAGATCTTGAATTGCTTGGATCAGAGCAAAGCTGGGGACAGAAACATCAGGATTGCTCTGTTACACATCGGGGTAGATTTAATAAAGATGAACAAGGAGGAGATGTGGGTGTCGGGGTCAAACAAATAAGAAAAAAATTTCCGCAGGCAGGAAGCCTCCCAGCTGGCATCAACCAGGGTCACACAAATACATTGCTATAATTTGACAGCAACAGCTCAAATGTCCTTTCACAGCAGTTAACTCAAGGCAATTGTGTCACAATAAAATCAAAGCTGTGAAAAAAAGATGATATACATTTGCAGAGTGCACAATTACTGTGCTAGCACAGAATAATGAAGACTGTCTCTTTTTTGGGGGGATTTGATTTATTTGTTAGAAAAGATCCTTTATAAAAATGGACCTGTCACCTACACATAATGGAAGCGGATATTCTGTCTATCAATCCACAAGGAAGTATTGACATTACTGAGACATGAAGCACGATGTGATGTCTTAGTGATGTCGCTAGCTGCTAGTGAGATAAAAGGTACAGAGCATATTTATATATAGAGACAATCCTTAAATCAGTTAACCATTCATTACAGGGTATCACTGATGGTGGCCATCGGAGGAGCTTACTCGCAAAGCTTCTACATACAAAAGATGGATAAGCTACTTAGTGTATATTTAGGTAGAATGGCTCATAATAATATATATTTTTTAAATTGTATTTTATATTTATATTTTTTGTTCTTAACTGATCTGCAGCTAGAACCCCGAGACTGTGTTTCACAAGTTCAGTGCTCTGCTAGTATTTCCATGGAGCTGACCATTTCTCAGCCTCTCCGGTGATATTTTTTTAATAAATTGACCAGT
This sequence comes from Pseudophryne corroboree, assembly GCF_028390025.1. Classification (NCBI taxonomy): domain Eukaryota; kingdom Metazoa; phylum Chordata; class Amphibia; order Anura; family Myobatrachidae; genus Pseudophryne; species Pseudophryne corroboree. Next base: position 574,505,432 of record NC_086446.1, read on the forward strand.
TTGACAGGGTTGTTTGATAAATGGCTCCCTAAATATTGTTTTAATGAACAAAATACTTACCATAACTGTAGGCCAAGAAAGATGCAGAGGTAATGTTCAGTGAAGGCTAACATCAGTTCGGGAATGTGATATTTATATTGTGTATTATTTAAAAAGAATGATATTGCTTATTAGTAGAGATGAGCGGGTTTGGTTCTCAGAGAACCGAACGGTACCGAACTTCACCATTCGAGTCTGCATCCGAGCCAGGCTCGGGTTTTCCCGCCTGACTCTGAAACCCGAACGAGGCAAAACATCATCATCCCGTTGTCGGATTCTCGCGTGATTTGGATTCCATATAAGGAGCCGCGCGTCCCCGCCATTTTCACTCCGGCATTGGAGAGTGTACAGAGAGGACGTGTCTCCATTCTCTCAGTGTCCTCAGTGTCCGTGGCTTGTGCTGAATCTGTCCAGTCACAGTGCTTGTGTCCTCTGCTGCCATATGTCCAGTGCTGCTGTATAGGGTGCTGTGTTGTGTTGCATCAGTTCAGGGTGGTGTATTGTGCTGCATCAGTCCAGTCACAGTGGTATCCTCTACTGCCATATGTCCAGTGCTGCTGTATAGGGTGCTGTGTTGTGCTGCATCAGTTCAGTGGTGGTGTATTGTGCTGCATCAGTCCAGTCACAGTGGTGGTGTCCTCTGCTGCCATATGTCCAGTGCTGCTGTTTAATAAGTCCCTTACAGTGTTGCTGTGTTGTCCTGCATCAGACCAGTGGTGGTGTATTGTGCTGCATCAGTCCAGTCACAGTGGTGGTGTCCTCTGCTGCCATATGTCCAGTGCTGCTGTTTAATAAGTCCCTTACAGTGTTGCTGTGTTGTCCTGCATCAGACCAGTGGTGGTGTATTGTGCTGCATCAGTCCAGTCACAGTGGTGGTGTCCTCTGCTGCCATATGTCCAGTGCTGCTGTTTAATAAGTCCCTTACAGTGTTGCTGTGTTGTCCTGCATCAGACCAGTGCTAGTGTCCTGGGCATCAGTCAGTCCAGTGACCATTCAACAGTGGTGGTGTCATTTACTGCCATATGCCCAGTGCTGTTGTATAATTATTTGTGTTGTCCTGCATCAGACCAGTACTAGTGTCCTGTGCATCAGTCAGTGCAGTGACCATTCACAGTGGTATATGTCCACTGCTGACGTATAAGGGGGGTAATTCCAAGTTGATCGCAGCAGGAAATTTTTTAGCAGTTGGGCAAAACCATGTGCACTGCAGGGGAGGCTGATATAACATGTGCAGAGAGAGATAGATTTGGGTGTGGTGTGTTCAATCTGCAATCTAAATTGCAGTGTAAAAATAAAGCAGCCAGTATTTACCCTGCACAGAAACAAAATAACCCACCCAAATCTAACTCTCTCTGCAAATGTTATATCTACCCCCCCTGCAGTGCACATGGTTTTGCCCAACTGCTAAAAAATTTCCTGCTGCGATCAACTTGGAATTACCCCCAATATTAATAATAACAACAACAAAAAGTCCCTCACAGTGTTGCTGTGTTGTGCTGCATCACACCAGTGGTAGTGTCCTGTCCATCAGTCATTCCAGTGACGAGGCAGTCACAGTGGTATACGCTGCAGCTACATGTCCACTGCTGATGTATAATATTTATAATAACAACAAGTTCCTCACAGTGTTGCTGTGTTGTGCTGCATCAGACCAGTGGGAGTGTCCTGGCCATCAGTCATTCCAGTGACCAGGCAGTCACAGTGGTATACGCTGCTGCTATATGTCCACTGATGACGTATAATATTAATAACAACAACTAGTGATGAGCGGGTTCGGTTCCTCGGAATCCGAACCCGCCCGAACTTCAGCTTTTTTCTCACGGGTCCGAGCGACTCGGATCCTCCCGCCTTGCTCGGTTAACCTGAGCGCGCCCGAACGTCATCATCCCGCTGTCGGATTCTCGCGAGACTCGGATTCTATATAAGGAGCCGCGCGTCGCCGCCATTTTCACACGTGCATTGAGATTGATAGGGAGAGGACGTGGCTGGCGTCCTCTCCGTTTATAGAGAAGAGACTAGAGTAGAGAGAGACACAGTATTTAGTAATTTTGGGGAGCATTAGGAGTACTACTACTTGCTGAAGTGATAGTGTGACTGTATATCTGACTTGTGGGGGAGACAGTGGGGAGCAGTAAGAGTCTGAGAGCAGGAGTACATATTTTAACGTACAGTGCACACTTTTGCTGCCAGAGTGCCACACTGCCATTGTGACCACACTGACCACCAGTATATTGTGATTGTCTGCTTAGGAGTACTACTTGCAAGTTGCTGATAGTGTGACCAGTGACCTGACCACCAGTTTAATTAATCACCACCAGTTTAATATATATATATATAATTGTATATATATATAATTGTATACCACCTACCCGTGTTTTTTTTTCTTTTCTTTCTTCTTGATACATACTATAGTAGCTTACTGTAGCAGTCTGCGGTGCTGAGCTGACAGTGTCCAGCAGGTCCGTCATCAGTCATTACATAATAAATATATATACCTGTCCGGCTGCAGTACTAGTGATATTATATATATATATATATATATATATATTAATTTCATCTCATTATCATCCAGTCTATATTAGCAGCAGACACAGTACGGTAGTCCACGGCTGTAGCTACCTCTGTGTCGGCAGTCGCTCGTCCATCCATAATTGTATACCACCTACCCGTGGTTTTTTTCTTTCTTTCTTCTTGATACATACTACTATAGTAGCTTACTGTAGCAGTCTGCGGTGCTGAGCTGACAGTGTCCAGCAGGTCCGTCATCAGTCATTACATAATAAATATATATACCTGTCCGGCTGCAGTACTAGTGATATTATATATATATATATATTAATTTCATCTTATTATCATCCAGTCTATATTAGCAGCAGACACAGTACGGTAGTCCACGGCTGTAGCTACCTCTGTGTCGGCAGTCGCTCGTCCATCCATAATTGTATACCACCTACCCGTGGTTTTTTTTTTTCTTTCTTCTTGATGCATACTACTATAGTAGCTTCATGTAGCAGTCTGCGGTGCTGAGCTGACAGTGTCCAGCAGGTCCGTCATTACAAAATAAATATATATACCTGTCCGGCTGCAGTACTAGTGATATTATATATATATTAATTTCATCTCATTATCATCCAGTCTATATTAGCAGCAGACACAGTACGGTAGTCCACAGCTGTAGCTACCTCTGTGTCGGCAGTCGCTCGTCCATCCATAATTGTATACCACCTACCCGTGGTTTTTTTTTTCTTTCTTCTTGATACATACTACTATAGTAGCTTACTGTAGCAGTCTGCGGTGCTGAGCTGACAGTGTCCAGCAGGTCTGTCATCAGTCATTACATAATAAATATATATACCTGTCCGGCTGCAGTACTAGTGATATTATATATATATTAATTTCATCTCATTATCATCCAGTCTATATTAGCAGCAGACACAGTACGGTAGTCCACGGCTGTAGCTACCTCTGTGTCGGCAGTCGCTCGTCCATCCATAATTGTATACCACCTACCCGTGTTTTTTTTCTTTCTTTCTTCTTGATACATACTACTATAGTAGCTTACTGTAGCAGTCTGCGGTGCTGAGCTGACAGTGTCCAGCAGGTCCGTCATCAGTCATTACATAATAAATATATATACCTGTCCGGCTGCAGCACTAGTGATATTATATATATATATATATATATATATATATATTAATTTCATCTCATTATCATCCAGTCTATATTAGCAGCAGACACAGTACGGTAGTCCACGGCTGTAGCTACCTCTGTGTCGGCAGTCGCTCGTCCATCCATAATTGTATACCACCTACCCGTGGTTTTTTTTTTTCTTTCTTCTTGATACATACTACTATAGTATCTTCATGTAGCAGTCTGCGGTGCTGAGCTGACAGTGTCCAGCAGGTCCGTCATTACATAATAAATATATATACCTGTCCGGCTGCAGTACTAGTGATATTATATATATATATATTAATTTCATCTCATTATCATCCAGTCTATATTAGCAGCAGACACAGTACGGTAGTCCACGGCTGTAGCTACCTCTGTGTCGGCAGTCGCTCGTCCATCCATAATTGTATACCACCTACCCGTGTTTTTTTTTTCTTTCTTCTTGATACATACTACTATAGTAGCTTACTGTAGCAGTCTGCGGTGCTGAGCTGACAGTGTCCAGCAGGTCCGTCATCAGTCATTACATAATAAATATATATACCTGTCCGGCTGCAGTACTAGTGATATTATATATATATATATATATATATTAATTTCATCTCATTATCATCCAGTCTATATTAGCAGCAGACACAGTACGGTAGTCCACAGCTGTAGCTACCTCTGTGTCGGCAGTCGCTCGTACATCCATAATTGTATACCACCTACCCGTGGTTTTTTTTTCTTTCTTCTTGATACATACTACTATAGTAGCTTACTGTAGCAGTCTGCGGTGCTGAGCTGACAGTGTCCAGCAGGTCCGTCATCAGTCATTACATAATAAATATATATACCTGTCCGGCTGCAGTACTAGTGATATTATATATATATATATATTAATTTCATCTCATTATCATCCAGTCTATATTAGCAGCAGACACAGTACGGTAGTCCACGGCTGTAGCTACCTCTGTGTCGGCAGTCGCTCGTCCATCCATAATTGTATACCACCTACCCGTGGTTTTTTTTTTCTTTCTTCTTGATACATACTACTATAGTAGCTTACTGTAGCAGTCTGCGGTGCTGAGCTGACAGTGTCCAGCAGGTCCGTCATCAGTCATTACATAATAAATATATATACCTGTCCGGCTGCAGTACTAGTGATATTATATATATATATATATATATTAATTTCATCTCATTATCATCCAGTCTATATTAGCAGCAGACACAGTACGGTAGTCCACGGCTGTAGCTACCTCTGTGTCGGCAGTCGCTCGTCCATCCATAATTGTATACCACCTACCCGTGGTTTTTTTTTCTTTCTTCTTGATACATACTACTATAGTAGCTTCATGTAGCAGTCTGCGGTGCTGAGCTGACAGTGTCCAGCAGGTCCGTCATTACATAATAAATATATATACCTGTCCGGCTGCAGTACTAGTGATATTATATATATATATATATATATATATTAATTTCATCTCATTATCATCCAGTCTATATTAGCAGCAGACACAGTACGGTAGTCCACGGCTGTAGCTACCTCTGTGTCGGCAGTCGCTCGTCCATCCATAATTGTATACCACCTACCCGTGTTTTTTTTTTTCTTTCTTCTTGATACATACTACTATAGTAGCTTACTGTAGCAGTCTGCGGTGCTGAGCTGACAGTGTCCAGCAGGTCCGTCATCAGTCATTACATAATAAATATATATACCTGTCCGGCTGCAGTACTAGTGATATTATATATATATATATATATATATATATTAATTTCATCTCATTATCATCCAGTCTATATTAGCAGCAGACACAGTACGGTAGTCCACGGCTGTAGCTACCTCTGTGTCGGCAGTCGCTCGTCCATCCATAATTGTATACCACCTACCCGTGGTTTTTTTTTCTTCTTCTTGATACATACTACTATAGTAGCTTACTGTAGCAGTCTGCGGTGCTGAGCTGACAGTGTCCAGCAGGTCCGTCATCAGTCATTACATAATAAATATATATACCTGTCCGGCTGCAGTACTAGTGATATTATATATATATATATTAATTTCATCTCATTATCATCCAGTCTATATTAGCAGCAGACACAGTACGGTAGTCCACGGCTGTAGCTACCTCTGTGTCGGCAGTCGCTCGTCCATCCATAATTGTATACCACCTACCCGTGGTTTTTTTTTTCTTTCTTCTTGATACATACTACTATAGTAGCTTCATGTAGCAGTCTGCGGTGCTGAGCTGACAGTGTCCAGCAGGTCCGTCATTACATAATAAATATATATACCTGTCCGGCTGCAGTACTAGTGATATTATATATATATATATTAATTTCATCTCATTATCATCCAGTCTATATTAGCAGCAGACACAGTACGGTAGTCCACGGCTGTAGCTACCTCTGTGTCGGCAGTCGCTCGTCCATCCATAATTGTATACCACCTACCCATGGTTTTTTTTTTCTTTCTTCTTGATACATACTACTATAGTAGCTTACTGTAGCAGTCTGCGGTGCTGAGCTGACAGTGTCCAGCAGGTCCGTCATCAGTCATTACATAATAAATATATATACCTGTCCGGCTGCAGTACTAGTGATATTATATATATATAGATTAATTTCATCTCATTATCATCCAGTCTATATTAGCAGCAGACACAGTACGGTAGTCCACGGCTGTAGCTACCTCTGTGTCGGCAGTCGCTCGTCCATCCATAATTGTATACCACCTACCCGTGGTTTTTTTTTTCTTTCTTCTTGATACATACTACTATAGTAGCTTCATGTAGCAGTCTGCGGTGCTGAGCTGACAGTGTCCAGCAGGTCCGTCATTACAAAATAAATATATATACCTGTCCGGCTGCAGTACTAGTGATATTATATATATATATATTAATTTCATCTCATTATCATCCAGTCTATATTAGCAGCAGACACAGTACGGTAGTCCACGGCTGTAGCTACCTCTGTGTCGGCAGTCGCTCGTCCATCCATAATTGTATACCACCTACCCGTGGTTTTTTTCTTTCTTTCTTCTTGATACATACTACTATAGTAGCTTACTGTAGCAGTCTGCGGTGCTGAGCTGACAGTGTCCAGCAGGTCCGTCATCAGTCATTACATAATAAATATATATACCTGTCCGGCTGCAGTACTAGTGATATTATATATATATATATATATATATATATATATATATTAATTTCATCTCATTATCATCCAGTCTATATTAGCAGTAGACACAGTACGGTAGTCCACGGCTGTAGCTACATCTGTGTCGGCAGTCGCTCGTCCATCCATAATTGTATACCACCTACCCGTGGTTTTTTATTTTTCTTTCTTCTTGATGCATACTACTATAGTAGCTTCATGTAGCAGTCTGCGGTGCTGAGCTGACAGTGTCCAGCAGGTCCGTCATTACAAAATAAATACATATACCTGTCCGGCTGCAGTACTAGTGATATTATATATATATTAATTTCATCTCATTATCATCCAGTCTATATTAGCAGCAGACACAGTACGGTAGTCCACGGCTGTAGCTACCTCTGTGTCGGCAGTCGCTCGTCCATCCATAATTGTATACCACCTACCCGTGGTTTTTTTTTTCTTTCTTCTTGATACATACTACTATAGTAGCTTACTGTAGCAGTCTGCGGTGCTGAGCTGACAGTGTCCAGCAGGTCTGTCATCAGTCATTACATAATAAATATATATACCTGTCCGGCTGCAGTACTAGTGATATTATATATATATTAATTTCAACTCATTATCATCCAGTCTATATTAGCAGCAGACACAGTACGGTAGTCCACGGCTGTAGCTACCTCTGTGTCGGCAGTCGCTCGTCCATCCATAATTGTATACCACCTACCCGTGTTTTTTTTTTCTTTCTTCTTGATACATACTACTATAGTAGCTTACTGTAGCAGTCTGCGGTGCTGAGCTGACAGTGTCCAGCAGGTCCGTCATCAGTCATTACATAATAAATATATATACCTGTCCGGCTGCAGTACTAGTGATATTATATATATATATATATATATTAATTTCATCTCATTATCATCTAGTCTATATTAGCAGCAGACACAGTACGGTAGTCCACGGCTGTAGCTACCTCTGTGTCGGCAGTCGCTCGTCCATCCATAATTGTATACCACCTACCCGTGGTTTTTTTTTTTCTTTCTTCTTGATACATACTACTATAGTAGCTTCATGTAGCAGTCTGCGGTGCTGAGCTGACAGTGTCCAGCAGGTCCGTCATTACATAATAAATATATATACCTGTCCGGCTGCAGTACTAGTGATATTATATATATATATATATTAATTTCATCTCATTATCATTCAGTCTATATTAGCAGCAGACACAGTACGGTAGTCCACGGCTGTAGCTACCTCTGTGTCGGCAGTCGCTCGTCCATCCATAATTGTATACCACCTACCTGTGTTTTTTTTTTTTCTTTCTTCTTGATACATACTACTATAGTAGCTTACTGTAGCAGTCTGCGGTGCTGAGCTGACAGTGTCCAGCAGGTCCGTCATCAGTCATTACATAATAAATATATATACCTGTCCGGCTGCAGTACTAGTGATATTATATATATATATATATTAATTTCATCTCATTATCATCCAGTCTATATTAGCAGCAGACACAGTACGGTAGTCCACAGCTGTAGCTACCTCTGTGTCGGCAGTCGCTCGTACATCCATAATTGTATACCACCTACCCGTGTTTTTTTTTCTTCTTTCTTCTTGATACATACTACTATAGTAGCTTACTGTAGCAGTCTGCGGTGCTGAGCTGACAGTGTCCAGCAGGTCCGTCATCAGTCATTACATAATAAATATATATACCTGTCCGGCTGCAGTACTAGTGATATTATATATATATATATATATTAATTTCATCTCATTATCATCCAGTCTATATTAGCAGCAGACACAGTACGGTAGTCCACGGCTGTAGCTACCTCTGTGTCGGCAGTCGCTCGTCCATCCATAATTGTATACCACCTACCCGTGGTTTTTTCTTTTCTTTCTTCTTGATACATACTACTATAGTAGCTTACTGTAGCAGTCTGCGGTGTTGAGCTGACAGTGTCCAGCAGGTCCGTCATCAGTCATTACATAATAAATATATATACCTGTCCGGCTGCAGTACTAGTGATATTATATATATATATATATTAATTTCATCTTATTATCATCCAGTCTATATTAGCAGCAGACACAGTACGGTAGTCCACGGCTGTAGCTACCTCTGTGTCGGCAGTCGCTCGTCCATCCATAATTGTATACCACCTACCCGTGGTTTTTTTTTTCTTTCTTCTTGATACATACTACTATAGTAGCTTCATGTAGCAGTCTGCGGTGCTGAGCTGACAGTGTCCAGCAGGTCCGTAATTACATAATAAATATATATACCTGTCCGGCTGCAGTACTAGTGATATTATATATATATATATTAATTTCATCTCATTATCATCCAGTCTATATTAGCAGCAGACACAGTACGGTAGTCCACGGCTGTAGCTACCTCTGTGTCGGCAGTCGCTCGTCCATCCATAATTGTATACCACCTACCCGTGGTTTTTTTTTTCTTTCTTCTTGATACATACTACTATAGTAGCTTACTGTAGCAGTCTGCGGTGCTGAGCTGACAGTGTCCAGCAGGTCCGTCATCAGTCATTACATAATAAATATATATACCTGTCCGGCTGCAGTACTAGTGATATTATATATATATATATATATTAATTTCATCTCATTATCATCCAGTCTATATTAGCAGCAGACACAGTACGGTAGTCCACGGCTGTAGCTACCTCTGTGTCGGCAGTCGCTCGTCCATCCATAATTGTATACCACCTACCCGTGGTTTTTTTTTCTTCTTTCTTCTTGATACATACTACTATAGTAGCTTACTGTAGCAGTCTGCGGTGCTGAGCTGACAGTGTCCAGCAGGTCCGTCATCAGTCATTACATAATAAATATATATACCTGTCCGGCTGCAGTACTAGTGATATTATATATATATATATATATATTAATTTCATCTCATTATCATCCAGTCTATATTAGCAGCAGACACAGTACGGTAGTCCACGGCTGTAGCTACCTCTGTGTCGGCAGTCGCTCGTCCATCCATAATTGTATACCACCTACCCGTGGTTTTTTTTTCTTCTTTCTTCTTGATACATACTACTATAGTAGCTTACTGTAGCAGTCTGCGGTGCTGAGCTGACAGTGTCCAGCAGGTCCGTCATCAGTCATTACATAATAAATATATATACCTGTCCGGCTGCAGTACTAGTGATATTATATATATATATTAATTTCATCTCATTATCATCCAGTCTATATTAGCAGCAGACACAGTACGATAGTTCACGGCTGTAGCTACCTCTGTGTCGGCAGTCGCTCGTCCATCCATAATTGTATACCACCTACCCGTGGTTTTTTTTTTCTTTCTTCTTGATACATACTACTATAGTAGCTTCATGTAGCAGTCTGCGGTGCTGAGCTGACAGTGTCCAGCAGGTCCGTCATTACATAATAAATATATATACCTGTCCGGCTGCAGTACTAGTGATATTATATATATATATTAATTTCATCTCATTATCATCCAGTCTATATTAGCAGCAGACACAGTACGGTAGTCCACGGCTGTAGCTACCTCTGTGTCGGCAGTCGCTCGTCCATCCATAATTGTATACCACCTACCCGTGGTTTTTTTTTTCTTTCTTCTTGATACATACTACTATAGTAGCTTACTGTAGCAGTCTGCGGTGCTGAGCTGACAGTGTCCAGCAGGTCCGTCATCAGTCATTACATAATAAATATATATACCTGTCCGGCTGCAGTACTAGTGATATTATATATATATATATATTAATTTCATCTCATTATCATCCAGTCTATATTAGCAGCAGACACAGTACGGTAGTCCACGGCTGTAGCTACCTCTGTGTCGGCAGTCGCTCGTCCATCCATAATTGTATACCACCTACCCGTGGTTTTTTTTTCTTTCTTCTTGATACATACTACTATAGTAGCTTCATGTAGCAGTCTGCGGTGCTGAGCTGACAGTGTCCAGCAGGTCCGTCATTACAAAATAAATATATATACCTGTCCGGCTGCAGTACTAGTGATATTATATATATATATATATTAATTTCATCTCATTATCATCCAGTCTATATTAGCAGCAGACACAGTACGGTAGTCCACGGCTGTAGCTACCTCTGTGTCGGCAGTCGCTCGTCCATCCATAATTGTATACCACCTACCCGTGGTTTTTTTTTTTTCTTTCTTCTTGATACATACTACTATAGTAGCTTACTGTAGCAGTCTGCGGTGCTGAGCTGACAGTGTCCAGCAGGTCCGTCATCAGTCATTACATAATAAATATATATACCTGTCCGGCTGCAGTACTAGTGATATTATATATATATATATATTAATTTCATCTCATTATCATCCAGTCTATATTAGCAGCAGACACAGTACGGTAGTCCACGGCTGTAGCTACCTCTGTGTCGGCAGTCGCTCGTCCATCCATAAGTATACTAGTATCCATCCATCTCCATTGTTTACCTGAGGTGCCTTTTAGTTGTGCCTATTAAAATATGGAGAACAAAAATGTTGAGGTTCCAAAAATAGGGAAAGATCAAGATCCACTTCCACCTCGTGCTGAAGCTGCTGCCACTAGTCATGGCCGAGACGATGAAATGCCATCAACGTCGTCTGCCAAGGCCGATGCCCAATGTCTTAGTACAGAGCATGTAAAATCCAAAACACCAAATATCAGTAAAAAAAGGACTCCAAAATCTAAAATAAAATTGTCGGAGGAGAAGCGTAAACTTGCCAATATGCCATTTACCACACGGAGTGGCAAGGAACGGCTGAGGCCCTGGCCTATGTTCATGGCTAGTGGTTCAGCTTCACATGAGGATGGAAGCACTCAGCCTCTCGCTAGAAAAATGAAAAGACTCAAGCTGGCAAAAGCACCGCAAAGAACTGTGCGTTCTTCGAAATCCCAAATCCACAAGGAGAGTCCAATTGTGTCGGTTGCGATGCCTGACCTTCCCAACACTGGACGTGAAGAGCATGCGCCTTCCACCATTTGCACGCCCCCTGCAAGTGCTGGAAGGAGCACCCACAGTCCAGTTCCTGATAGTCAAATTGAAGATGTCAGTGTTGAAGTACACCAGGATGAGGAGGATATAGGTGTTGCTGGCGCTGGGGAGGAAATTGACAAGGAGGATTCTGATGGTGAGGTGGTTTGTTTAAGTCAGGCACCCGGGGAGACACCTGTTGTCCGTGGGAGGAATATGGCCGTTGACATGCCTGGTGAAAATACCAAAAAAATCAGCTCTTCGGTGTGGAAGTATTTCAACAGAAATGCGGACAACATTTGTCAAGCCGTGTGTTGCCTTTGTCAAGCTGTAATAAGTAGGGGTAAGGACGTTAACCACCTCGGAACATCCTCCCTTATACGTCACCTGCAGCGCATTCATAATAAGTCAGTGACAAGTTCAAAAACTTTGGGCGACAGCGGAAGCAGTCCACTGACCAGTAAATCCCTTCCTCTTGTAACCAAGCTCACGCAAACCACCCCACCAACTCCCTCAGTGTCAATTTCCTCCTTCCCCAGGAATGCCAATAGTCCTGCAGGCCATGTCACTGGCAATTCTGACGAGTCCTCTCCTGCCTGGGATTCCTCCGATGCATCCTTGCGTGTAACGCCTACTGCTGCTGGCGCTGCTGTTGTTGCTGCTGGGAGTCGATGGTCATCCCAGAGGGGAAGTCGTAAGCCCACTTTTACTACTTCCACCAAGCAATTGACTGTCCAACAGTCCTTTGCGAGGAAGATGAAATATCACAGCAGTCATCCTGTTGCAAAGCGGATAACTGAGGCCTTGACAACTATGTTGGTGTTAGACGTGCGTCCGGTATCCGCCGTTAGTTCACAGGGAACTAGACAATTTCTTGAGGTAGTGTGCCCCCGTTACCAAATACCATCTAGGTTCCACTTCTCTAGGCAGGCGATACCGAGAATGTACACGGACGTCAGAAAAAGACTCACCAGTGTCCTAAAAAATGCAGTTGTACCCAATGTCCACTTAACCACGGGCATGTGGACAAATGGAGCAGGGCAGGGTCAGGACTATATGACTGTGACAGCCCACTGGGTAGATGTATGGACTCCCGCCGCAAGAACAGCAGCGGCGGCACCAGTAGCAGCATCTCGCAAACGCCAACTCTTTCCTAGGCAGGCTACGCTTTGTATCACCGGTTTCCAGAATACGCACACAGCTGAAAACCTCTTACGGCAACTGAGGAAGATCATCGCGGAATGGCTTACCCCAATTGGACTCTCCTGTGGATTTGTGGCATCGGACAACGCCAGCAATATTGTGTGTGCATTAAATATGGGCAAATTCCAGCACGTCCCATGTTTTGCACATACCTTGAATTTGGTGGTGCAGAATTTTTAAAAAAACGACAGGGGCGTGCAAGAGATGCTGTCGGTGGCCAGAAGAATTGCGGGACACTTTCGGCGTACAGGCACCACGTAGAGAAGACTGGAGCAACACCAAAAACGCCTGAACCTGCCCTGCCATCATCTGAAGCAAGAAGTGGTAACGAGGTGGAATTCAACCCTATATATGCTTCAGAGCTTGGAGGAGCAGCAAAAGGCCATTCAAGCCTATACAATTCAGCACGATATAGGAGGTGGAATGCACCTGTCTCAAGCGCAGTGGAGAATGATTTCAACGTTGTGCAAGGTTCTGCTGCCCTTTGAACTTGCCACACGTGAAGTCAGTTCAGACACTGCCAGCCTGAGTCAGGTCATTCCCCCCATCAGGCTTTTGCAGAAGAAGCTGGAGACATTGAAGGAGGAGCTAACACGGAGCGATTCCGCTAGGCATGTGGGACTTGTGGATGGAGCCCTTAATTTGCTTAACAAGGATTCACGGGTGGTCAATCTGTTGAAATCAGAGCACTACATTTTGGCCACCGTGCTCGATCCTAGATTTAAAACCTACCTTGGATCTCTCTTTCCGGCACACACAAGTCTGCTGGGGTTCAAAGACCTGCTGGTGAGAAAATTGTCAAGTCAAGCGGAACGCGACCTGTCAACATCTCCTCCTTCACATTCTCCCGCAACTGGGGGTGCGAGGAAAAGGCTCAGAATTCCGAGCCCACCCGCTGGCGGTGATGCAGGGCAGTCTGGAGCGACTGCTGATGCTGACATCTGGTCCGGACTGAAGGACCTGACAACGATTACGGACATGTCGTCTACTGTCACTGCATATGATTCTCTCCCCATTGAAAGAATGGTGGAGGATTATATGAGTGACCGCATCCAAGTAGGCATGTCAGACAGTCTGTACTTATACTGGCAGGAAAAAGAGGCAATTTGGAGGCCCTTGCACAAACTGGCTTTATTCTACCTAAGTTGCCCTCCCACAAGTGTGTACTCCGAAAGAGTGTTTAGTGCCGCCGCTCACCTTGTCAGCAATCGGCGTACAAGGTTACATCCAGAAAATGTGGAGAAGATGATGTTCATTAAAATGAATTATAATCAATTCCTCCGTGGAGACATTGACCAGCAGCAATTGCCTCCACAAAGTACACAGGGAGCTGAGATGGTGGATTCCAGTGGGGACGAATTGATAATCTGTGAGGAGGGGGATGTACACGGTGATATATCGGAGGATGATGATGAGGTGGACATCTTGCCTCTGTAGAGCCAGTTTGTGCAAGGAGAGATTAATTGCTTCTTTTTTGGTGGGGGTCCAAACCAACCCGTCATTTCAGTCACAGTCGTGTGGCAGACCCTGTCACTGAAATGATGGGTTGGTTAAAGTGTGCATGTCCTGTTTATACAACATAAGGGTGGGTGGGAGGGCCCAAGGACAATTCCATCTTGCACCTCTTTTTTCTTTAATTTTTCTTTGCGTCATGTGCTGTTTGGGGAGTATTTTTTGGAAGGGCCATCCTGCGTGACACTGCAGTGCCACTCCTAGATGGGCCAGGTGTTTGTGTCGGCCACTAGGGTCGCTTATCTTACTCACACAGCTACCTCATTGCGCCTCTTTTTTTCTTTGCGTCATGTGCTGTTTGGGGAGTGTTTTTTGGAAGGGCCATCCTGCGTGACACTGCAGTGCCACTCCTAGATGGGCCAGGTGTTTGTGTCGGCCACTAGGGTCGCTTATCTTACTCACACAGCTACCTCGTTGCGCCTCTTTTTTTCTTTGCGTCATGTGCTGTTTGGGGAGTGTTTTTTGGAAGGGCCATCCTGCGTGACACTGCAGTGCCACTCCTAGATGGGCCAGGTGTTTGTGTCGGCCACTAGGGTCGCTTAGCTTACTCACACAGCTACCTCATTGCGCCTCTTTTTTTCTTTGCGTCATGTGCTGTTTGGGGAGTGTTTTTTGGAAGGGCCATCCTGCGTGACACTGCAGTGCCACTCCTAGATGGGCCAGGTGTTTGTGTCGGCCACTAGGGTCGCTTATCTTACTCACACAGCTACCTCATTGCGCCTCTTTTTTTCTTTGCGTCATGTGCTGTTTGGGGAGTGTTTTTTGGAAGGGCCATCCTGCGTGACACTGCAGTGCCACTCCTAGATGGGCCAGGTGTTTGTGTCGGCCACTAGGGTCGCTTAGCTTAGTCATCCAGCGACCTCGGTGCAAATTTTAGGACTAAAAATAATATTGTGAGGTGTGAGGTATTCAGAATAGACTGAAAATGAGTGGAAATTATGGTTTTTGAGGTTAATAATACTTTGGGATCAAAATGACCCCCAAATTCTATGATTTAAGCTGTTTTTTAGTGTTTTTTGAAAAAAACACCCGAATCCAAAACACACCCGAATCCGACAAAAAAAATTCGGTGAGGTTTTGCCAAAACGCGGTTGAACCCAAAACACGGCCGCGGAACCGAACCCAAAACTAAAACACAAAACCCGAAAAATTTCAAGTGCACATCTCTAACAACAACAAGTCCCTCACAGTGTTGCTGTGTTGTGCTGCATCAGACCAGTGGTAGTTTCCTGTCCATCAGTCATTCCAGTGACGAGGCAGTCACAGTGGTATACGCTGCTGCTATATGTCCACTGCTGATGTATAATATTTATAACAACAATAAGTCCCTCACAGTGTTGCTGTGTTGTGCTGCATCAGACCAGTGGCAGTGTCCTGGCCATCAGTCATTCCAGTGACCAGGCAGTCACAGTGGTATACGCTGCTGCTATATGTCCACTGCTGATGTATAATATTAACAACAACAACAAGTCCCTCCCAGTGTTGCTGTGTTGTGCTGCATCAGACCAGTGGTAGTGTCCTGTCCATCAGTCATTCCAGTGACCAGGCAGTCACAGTGGTATACGACGCTGCTATATGTCCACTGTAGATGTATAACGTATAATATTAATAATAACAGACCCTCCAACATGACCCGCCCCACTAGGTACAAAATGCTCTGTCTCTGGATTTCCCTCTTAATTTATGATTGCCCTCACCTGTGTTGAACTAGTTAAATGATAAGAAAGCTGTTTCTTCACAGGTGATGGCAATAATAAATTAAGAGGGAAGTCCAGAAACAGAGCATTTTGTACCTAGTGGGGCGGGTCAGGTTGGAGGGTCTGTAATAACAACAACAAGTCACTCACAGTGTTGCTGTGTTGTGCTGCATCAGACCAGTGGTAGTGTCCTGGCCATCAGTCATTCCTGTGCCGTATATTGGGGGTCATTCCAAGTTCATTGCTAGCTGCATTTGTTCACAACACAGCGATCAGGTTAAAAAACGGCAGTTCTGTGCATGCGTATGCGGCGCAATGCGCACGCGTGTCGTACGGGCACAACGATTGATGTAGTTTTGCATAGGGTCTAGCGATGCATTTCAGGGTATGTGATGTCAAATCCGGAACTGAATCGGCGGAAGTGATCGCAAGCGCTGAGTAGGTTTTGAGCTACTCTGAAACTACACTATTTTTTTTTTGCACGCGCTCTGTGATACAATCGTTTGCATTTCTGCTAAGCTAAAATACACTCCCAGTGGGCGGCAGCATAGCGTTTGCACGGCTGCTAAAAACTGCTAGCGAGTGATCAACTCGGAATAACTCCCATTGTGTTATATAACCCCAGAAAAATAATGGAGAACAAACATTTGGAGGATAAAATAGGAAAAGATCAAGAACCACTTCATCCTAGTGCTGAAGCTGCTACCACTAGCCATGGCATAGACGATGAAATGCTATCAACGTCGTCTGCCAAGGCCGATGCCCATTGTGATAGTAGAGGGCATGTAAAATCCAAAAATCCAAAGTTCAGTAAAAAGACCCAAAAAAAGAAATTGAAATGGTCTGAGGAGAAACGTAAACTTGCCAATATGCCATTTACGACACGGAGTGGCAAGGAACGGCTGAGGCCCTGGCCTATGTTCATGACTAGTAATTCAGCTTCACATGACGATTCATGACACATGACATGACATTCACAAATCCCCAAGTAGAGTCTAAGTGTGTCGGCAGTTGCGATGCCTGACCTTCCCAACACTGGATGGGAAGAGGTGGCTCTTTCCCCCATTTGCACGCCCCCTGCAAGTGCTGGTAGGAGCACCCACAGTCCAGTTCCTGATATTAAAATTGAAGATGTCACTGTTGAAGTACACCAGGATGAGGATATGCGTGTTGCTGGCGCTGAGGAGGAAGTTAACGATCAGGATTCTCAGGGTGATGTGGTTTGTTTAAGTCAGGCACCGGGGGAGACACCTGTTGTCCGTGGGATGAAGAAGCCCATTGTGATGCCTGGGCAAAATCCCAAAAATGCCACCTCTTCGGTGTGGAATTATTTCTCCGCAAATCCGGACAACAGGTGTCAAGCCATCTGTTGCCTCTGTCAATCTGTGATAAGTAGGGGTAAGGATGTTAACCACCTAGGAACATCCTCCCTTATATGTCACCTGCTGCGTATTCATCAGAAGTCAGTGTCAAGTTGTGAAACTTTGGGTAAGAGCGTAAGCAGTCTACTGACACCTAAATCCCTTCTGCCTCCTGTACCCAAGCACCTGCGAGCCACACCACCAACTCCCTCAACGTCAACTTCTTTTCTCAGTCAGGAACATCAGTAGTCCTGCAGGCCATGTCACTGGCAAGACTGAGGAGTCCTCTCCTAACCGGGATTCCTCTGGAGGATCCTTGAGTGGTACGCCTGCTGTTGCTGCTGCTGCTGTTGTTGCTGCTGGGAGTCGATCGTCATCCCAGAAGGGAAGTTAGAAGACCACTTGTACTACTTCCAGTAAGCAATTGACTATCCAACAGTCCTTTGTGAGGAAGATGAAATATGACAGCAGTCATCCTTTTACAAAGCGGATAAATGAGGCCTTGATAGCTATGTTGGTGTTAGACGTGCGTCCGGTATCCACCATTAGTTCAGTGGGACCTAGAGAATTGTTTGAGGTACTGTGTCCCCGGTATAAAATCCCATCTAGGTTCCACTTCTCTAGGCAGGCGATACCGAGAATGTACACAGACGTCAGAAAAAGAGTCACCAGTGTCCTACAAAATGCTGTTGCATCCAGTGTCCACTTAACCACGGACATGTGGACAAGTAGAACAGGGCAGACTAAGGACTATATGACTGTAACAGCCCACTGGGTAGATGTATGGCCTCCCGCAGCAACAACAGCAGCAGCACCAGTAGAAGCATCTCACAAACGCCAGCTCGTTCCTAGGCAGGCTATGCTGTGTATCACCGGTTCCTGTAAGGGTCACACCACTGACAACCTCTTACGGAAACTGAAGTACATCATTGCAGAATGGCTTACCCCAATTGGACTCTCCTGGGGATTTGTGATATCGGACAACACCACCAATATTGTGCGTGCATTATATCTGGGCAAATTCCAGCACGTCCCAAGTTTTGCATATACAATTAATTTGGTGGTGCAGATATTTTTTTAAAATGACACAGGGGCATGCAGGAGATGCTGTCGGTGGCCCGAAAAATTGCGGGCCACTTTTGGCATTCAGCAACCGCGTGCCGAAGACTGGAGCACCATCAAACATGCCTGATCCTGCCCTGCCATCAACTGAAGCAAGAGGTGGTAACGAGGTGGAATTCAACACTATATGCTTCAGAGGATGGAGGAGCAGCAAAAGGCCATTCAAGCCTATACATCCACCTACGATATAGGCAAAGGAGGAGTAATGCACCTGACTCAAGCGCAGTGGAGAATGATTTCCGTCTTGTGTAAGGTTCTCCAACCCTTCGAACTTGCCACACGTGAAATCAGTTCAGACACTGCCAGCTTGATTCAGGTCATTCCCCTCATCAGGCTTTTGCAGAAGCAGCTGGAGAAATTGAAGGAGGGGCTAAGACGGAGCGATTCTGCAAAGTATGTGGGACTTGTGGATGGAGCCCTTAATTCGCTTTGCCAGGATTCAAGGGTGGTCAATCTGTTGAAATCAGAGCACTACATTTTGCCCACCGTGCTTGATCCTAGGTTTAAAGCCTACGTTGTATCTCTCTTTCTGGCAGACACAAGTCTGCAGAGGTGCAAAGACCTGTTGATGAGTAAATTGTCAACTCAAGCGGAACGTGACCCGTCAACAGCTCGTCCTTCAATTTCTCCAGCCACTGGGGCTGCAAGGTAAAAGGTTAAATTTCCTAGCCCACCTGCTGGCGGTGATGCAGGGCAGTCAGGAGTGAAAGCTGACATCTGGTCTGGACTGAAGGACCTGCCAACGATTACTGACATGTCTACTATCACTGCATATGATTCTGTAACCATTGAAACAATGGTGGAGGATTATATGAGTGACAGCATCCAAGTAGGCATGTCAGACAGTCCGTATGTATACTGGCAGGAAAAAGAGGCAATTTGGATGCCCTTGCACAAACTGGCTTTATTTTACCTAAGTTGCCTCCCCTCCATTGTGTACTCCGACAGAGAGTTTAGTGCAGCCGGTAACCTTGTCAGCGATCGGCGTAGGAGGTTACTTCCACAAAATGAATTATAAATTCCTCTGGGAAGACCTTTACCAGCAATTGCCTCCAGAAAGTACACAGGGACCTGTGATGGTGGATTCCAGTGGGGACGAATTAATACTCTGTGAGGAGGAGGATGTACACAGTGAAAAGGGTGAGGAATCGGAGGATGAGGATGAAGTCGACATCTTGCCTCTGTAGAGCCAGTTTGTGCAAGGAGAGATTAATTGCTTCTTTTTTGGTGGGGGCCCAAACAAACCAGTCATGTCAGCCACAGTCGTGTGGCAGACCCTGTCACTGAAATGATTGGTTTGTTAAAGTGTGCATGTCCTTTTTATAGAACATAAGGGTGGGTGGGAGGGCCCAAGGACAATTGCATCTTGCACCTCTTTTTCTTCTTTGCATCATGTGCTGTTTGGGGACTAGTTTTTTTTTTGTGCCATCCTGTGTGTAACTGCAGTGCCACTCCTAGATGGGCCAGGTGTTTGTGCCGCATACTTGTGTCGCTTAGCTTAGTCATCCAGCTACCTCATTGCACCTCTTTTTCTTCTTGGCATGATGTGCTGTTTGGGGCCAATTTTTTAAATCTGCCATCCTGTCTGCCACTGCAGTGCCACTCCTAGATGGGCCAGGTGTTTGTGCTGCACACTTGTGACGCTTAGCTTTGTCATCCTGCTACCTCATTGCACCTCTTTTTCTTCTTTGTATCATGTGCTGTTTGGGGCCTATTTTTTAAATCTGCCCTCCTGTCTGACACAGCAGTGCCACTCCTAGATGGGCCAGGTGTTTGTGTTGCTTAGCTTAGTTATCCAGCAACCTTGGTGCAACCTTTTGGCCTAAAAACAATATTGTGAGGTGTGGGGTGTTCAGAATAGACTGGAAATTAGTGGAAGTGATTGTTATTGAGGTTAATAATTCCATAGGAGCAAAATTACCCCAAAATTCTGTGATTTTAGCTGTTTTTATGTTTTTTTTTTAAAAATCATCCAGATCCAAAAACAAAAACAAAACATGAAAGGGTGGTTTTGGCAAAACCAACCCAAAACCAAAACACGAAAGTGAAATTAGAACCAAAACCAAAACACAAAACACAAGTTTTTTTATTTAGGATATGAAATTACAAGCAATGTTATCCAAACATCTTTGCTCAATGCAGATTTAAATATACTGCACAAATGACACAAAAAACCCATAAAAACGTGTGTTGACCATTTTTCTGTTGATCATTTTCATGTCAACCTGTTGACTCTGTTGGCCTTTTGTACTGTCTGCCTTTTTCATGTCGCTCTTTTAACCCTGTTGACCTTTAGATCCTGTCAACCTTTTGCATGTCGACCTTTTGGGGTTAACTTATTGACTTTCAATCTTTTTACTGTAGATCTATTGAGCCACATACTCCTCAGTCAATAATTCCCAAATATACACAGGCGGTACTCACTGGTTTTCTGGTAAAAATCTGATATAATAAAAGGCTAATACTGCACCTCACCACTATGGGGGAAATTCAAGTGTGTTGCGCACTGTCAGCCATTAGATGGTGCCCACTGAGCAATTCAAGTGTTGCTCCATTGAGTCACGCACAGCCACCGGCGCATGTTATATTATTTTGTAATTTTGACGGGCTGGTAACTAGTTGTATATATAAATTACTACAATATATTTACCAAAGAAATAAAAAGCTTTATTTTAATGTTAATGATAAAGCATTTGCTTCCTCTTGAGATAATGATATCTACTATGAGATGATAGATGGTGGTTCACATTGTCCTTATGAAATAGGCTTCCCTATTCTGTAAATTGAGAAGTTATCACCAAAGCCAGCTTTTGCTGGCTGCAGGTCTTGTTAAATTGGGAGATGGCTTATGATAAATGGACCCCTTAGTTTTATTTAATCATTTATTTTGTCAGCTTCACTTAATATACAGACTATTTAAAGGTCATTATTTCACTTTTATTCTATAATGAGGTCTTGACCCTATAGTACAGAGAGGCTATTGGAGATAATAACAATGCTTGTATTTATTTGGAGAATGCTTGTATTTATTTGGAGAATTAATAAGACCATTCTGAAGTTTACTATATTAAATGTAAGTTATGGTCAGACACTTTTCATAAAGGTTAGCATCACCAAGTGATGCACAAGTGAAAACTGCTATAAAATTGAAAAACTGGAATAATACAGCAAATGAATACTGCCCAGTAGATAATTTGTTTCTCACTTAAGAGCATTAAAATGTTTACTTAACATACCCTTTACAATACATACTGATTAAAAATACTTATTGTGATATTCACAGATGATTAAATAAATGTTGACTTCTCTGATGAAATATTGTAAAAGTTAAACAAAAAAGTTATATACAGAACTAGTAAAAGTATGGTGCGTGTTATGAAGAAAATACAATATGGGGCAATATTTCAGGCTTATAAGAAATTGAGAACGTTCAAAGATCCTTTATTACAATCTAAGGGGGGGGGGGGGGGGGGTTATATTTTAAATATGACTGGAAATATATACATCCAGGTTCCCAAGTGAAGACAACTTTAACACAACATGAAATTCATGGAAATAAGTCATGTTAATGTTTCAGGATGCACAGCATCCTTTCCTCAGGACATACATACAAGAATAACATTGTCAGCTGACTTTCATGTGTATAGTTTTGTTAGTAATACAAATTTTTCTGTAAAAATCCAGTCATTCTGCTTCGATTTCATCGTTTGGAAACCTGGATCTATATCAAACAGACATAAACACAAACAGAGAGCTGGAAGCTGCAGCCTTCCCAGCTCACTGTGACCGGACAGGCCCATCAGTCCTTCTGGCATTTGCCGGAAGAGCCAGATGGGCAGTCCGGACCTGATTGGTGCCAAGATTGCCTCAGTTACAATACTTACTGTGCAGCACAGTTGTTAGATTATTGAGTCTGGCATTTACGAATTCTCTGTTTTCCTTTTGACCAGGCACCTTGCCTTATTCCTTTCCCTTGGTATACCAAGTGTCAGGGATTAATCCTGTAATATTGGCTTAACACCTTGTTTCCTACTTTAGTATTCTTTTGAAGTGATTATTATTACCAGCTTAATCTTAATTGTTCCAAATCTTCAACTGTAATTTTAACTGCTGTTCCTACAATATGCAAACCCCAACATACTTACTACACTGACTCTGCTTCCATGCATTGTTATCTAAACATCAAGTGCTCATATTAAACTCCAAGCATCATCAGAGTGCGGCTTTGAGACCCTTGGGTCTATTAATAATAATAATAATAATAATAATAATCATAATAATTAGAGATGAGAGGGTTCGGTTCTAAGAGAACCGAATTCCCCAACATCCTTTTCCAAGCCAGGATCCGAGTCCGGCTTGGGACTTCCCGCCAGATTCGTAAACCAGAAAGAGGCAAAACGTCATCATCCCGCTGTCGGATTCTTGTGGGTTTTGGATTCCATATAAACAGACGCACGTCGCTGCCATTTTCACTCCGGACTTGGAGAGTGAGGTAGACAGACTTCTGTCTCTCTGTGGGTGGTGGCGTCAGGTAGGGTCAGTGTGTGCTCTGTAGGGGTGCTGTCCTGTCACTGTGGTGTACTTGTGATGCTAGGGGTGCTGTCCTGGCTGTCAGTTGTGTCTCATGTACTGTTAGGGGTGCAGCAGCTGTACATGGGTGTTGTTGCTGTCCTGGCTGTCACTGTGTCCTGGCTGTCACTGTGTTGTACAGGGGGCAGGGGTACTGTCCTCCTGTATGCTGTGAAAATACAGGGGTTCTGGCAGCAAAAAATCTGGGGTGCAGTGAAAATAAAGGTATACTTGCCCTGTCTTGTATGTCGTAAAAAATCTGGGGTGCAGTGAAAATAAATGTAAACTGACCCTGTCTTGTATACTATAAAAAAATCTGGGGTGCAGTGAAAATAAATGTACACTGGCCCTGTCTTGTATGCTGTAATAATAATGTGGTGCAATGAAAATAAATGTACACTGGCCCGGTCTTGTATGCTGTAAAAAATGTGGGGTGCAGTGGAAAAAAAATACACTGGCCCTGTCTTGCATGCTGTAAACATTTGGGGTGCTGGGAAAATAAACGTACACTGGCCCTGTCTTTTATGCTGTAAAAAAATCTGCGGTGCAGTGAAAATAAAGGTACACTGGCCCTGTCTTTTATGCTGTAAAAATCTGGGGTGCAGTGACAATAAATGTACACTGGCCCTGTCTTGTATGCTGTAAAAATTCTGGGGTGCAGTGATAATAAATGTACACTGGCCCTGTCTTCTATGCTGTAAAAAATCTGGGGTGCATTGACAATACATGTAAACTGGCCCTGTCTTGTATGCTTTAAAAAAATCTGTGGTGCAGTGAAAAGAAATATACACTGGCCCTGTCTTGTATGCTGTAAACATTCTGGGGTGCAATGAAAATAAATGTACACTGGCCCTGCCTTGTATGCTGTAAAAAATATGGGGTGCAGTGAAAATAAATATGCACTGGCCCTGTCTTGTATGCTGTAAAAAAATCTGGGGTGCAGTGAAAATAAATGTACACTGACCCTGTCTTGTATGCTATAAAAATACAGGGGTGCTGTTGTTAAAATAAAAGTACACTGGCCCTGTATGCTGTAAAATACAGGGGTGCAGTGAAATAAAAATGTACACTGGCTCTGTCTTGTATGCTGTAAAAATTCAGTGGTGCAGTAATAATAAATGTACACTGGCCCTGTCTTGTATGCTATAAAAATACAGGGGTGCTGTTGTTAAAATAAATGTACACTGGTCCTGTATACTGTAAAAATAGAGGGAGGCTGTTGTTAAAATAAAAGTACACTGGTCCTGTATGCTGTAAAAATACAGGGTTGCTGTTGTTAAAATAAAAGTACACTGGCCCTGTATGCTGTAAAGTACAGGGGTGCAGTGAAAATAAATGTACACTGGCTCTGTCTTGTATGCTATAAAATTACAGGGGTGTTGTGAAAATACAGGGGTGCTGGCACTGTACATGGTTGCGATGTCTAGGCCTGACGGAGGCTCCTACCACCATCTGCAAGTGCTGGGAGGAGCACCGCTCGTCCAGTTGCTGATACTGAGATTGAGGATGTCACTGTAGAAGTACACCAGGATGAGGAGGATATTGGTGTAGTTGGCACTGATGTTGACGATGAGGATTCTGATGATGTGGTTTGTTTGAATAAGGCACCAGTGGAGACAGTTGTTGGCCATGGGATGAAAAAGCCCATTGTCATGCCTGGGCAAAATACCAAAAAAGCCACCTCTTCGCTGTGGAATTATTTCTCCACATATCCGGACAACAGGTGTCAAGCCATCTGTTGCTTTTTTCAATCCATAATAAGTAGGGGTAAGGACGTTAACCATCTAGGAACATCCTCCCTTATACGTCACCTGCAGCGCATTCATCATAAGTCATTGTCAAGTTGAGAAACTTTGGGTAATAGCATAAGCAGTCCACTGACACCTAAATAGAAACATAGAAACATAGAATTTGACGGCAGATAAGAACCACTTGGCCCATCTAGTCTGCCCCCTTTTTTTATCCTTTAGGTAATCTCAACCCTTTTTGAACCTTAATTCTTTGGATGATGATATGGTTTGTTTGAATATTATTTTTATGTGAGGATGAGGATGTAAACACTGAAGGGGGGGCAGGAATCTGAGGATGAGGATGACATCTTGCCTCTGTAGAGCCAGTTTGTGCAAGGAGAGATTAATTGCTTCATTTTATGGTGGGGGCCCAAACAAACCAATCATTTTAGCCACTGTCGTGTGGCAGACCCTGTCGCTCAAATGATTGGTTTGTTAAAGTGGGCCCAAGGACAATTCCATCTTGCACGTCTTTTCATTGCCACATTATTCCATGGGTGATGCCCTATATGGGGTGCTGCCCCTCTGCCCTATCAGTCCAGGGGTGCTGTCCCACTTCTGTTTAAGTCCAGGGGTGCTGTTGCCTGTCTGCTGTGCTATGTAATTCTTCAGGGGTGCTGCCTATGCTGTATAAATCCAGGG
This sequence comes from Pseudophryne corroboree, assembly GCF_028390025.1. NCBI lineage: Eukaryota > Metazoa > Chordata > Amphibia > Anura > Myobatrachidae > Pseudophryne > Pseudophryne corroboree. The sequence goes on from NC_086446.1 coordinate 574,531,150, forward strand.
GTGCGGCCGTAAAATTCCAGGGGTGCTGCTTTACCTGATCCTAGGTTTAAATGAAAGCCTGGAGCAGATATGAAACAAGCTTCAACATAACAAACAGATTTGTGAAAACATAGCCGCAAAGGTGGAAATGGAAATTGCTATTTTGACAAAGTGTTTTTTAATAAAGTGGGGAGAGACTACATTTGTGGCCAAAGTCAGTTTGACTCAGAATAGACGGAATCGTAATCCAGCGCAACTGCCGGAGAGGTAAAAGTGAGATTTTCTGCCGGATCAATAGAGAGAGATTCTTCTCAGTTATTTCATGTTAGAGACTCACTGAAATGAATGGCTCCAATTAGTCAACCTAAGTTTTGATTTATTATTGATGTTTCACATTTTGGGATTATTTATTTAGAAGATGCGCATTTGTTGTACAGTGTTCTTTTCCTAAGGGCTGCGTAGGGATATTGCAAGTCCTCACGGTGTGTGAAGAACAGAGTTTCAGTAATCTTGCATTGCATCAGCTTTCCATTGCACTGCAGCACTAGATGGGCCAGGAGCTCATGTGAGGCACAAACAGTTACTGAATAAGGCCCAGTATGGAGTCTCATGGTGGCTTACAGCCAGGAAGATGTCTGGCTTGCCAGGCTGAGGCATGCTGTGGGCACAGAGGTTAGCACTGCTTCCTCTCACAGTCCTACTTATAGTATGAAATGATTTTTGACTGTAGAGTGGTAAATTCCACTAAGGCAGGGACTCAATAACTAAAAATTCACTGCACAGTCCTGCTTAGTATTGTACCGAACCTACCCAAACTCAACTTGCCCCATCCAGGGCTGCTGTGGGGGTTCAGGAGGGGCTGCTAAAACATATAAGGGGCTGCTTTATTTAAAAATAAAATATGAAAAAAATAAACAAGACACGCACGTATGCTCACATGCGTGTTAATGGGACACACAGGTATGCTCATATGGGTGTAACTGGGAGCTGTTAAAAACAAAAATAAGGCATCTGCCACAAAACATGTAAATAAAAATGCAATAAAAAAAATGGAAAAAAGAAAACCACGAGATTTTCACAAAATAAGTCTCCAGACTCCGTGGAGGGGAAAATTTTCAATCTTGATCCTGTGGTATACACCAGTTTATTTGCATCCCAGCATTACATCCGAAATTATCGTAATCGCTGAACATGGAGAGGCTTTGGCCCCTAGTTTTTCAGTTTGTCCAGTAATGTGGTAATTATATTTTCGATTGGTTAAAGTCCTTTCCATTTGAAAGGTGAAAGCCTGTGTTGTTCCTGATTGCGTGTGCCTCTTTAATTTTTAATCACCTTCTTGACACTGTCCTCTTGCCTTTTCTCATAATGTGAAAAGTCATCAAAGAAGGAGGTGGTATGTTTGTAGCTAGCTATGATTTGGAGAACTTGGTGAGCTTTTTCCATGGGGACCACCTGTCGCTGAAATTATGGGTTTATTAAGCTGTGCGTGTCCTGTTTAAACAACATAAGGGTGGGTGGGAGGGCCCAAACAATTCCATCTTGCACCTCTTTTTTTCCTTTTCACTATATGCTTTTTGGTGCCTAGTTTTTAAAACTGCCATCCTGTCTGCCACTGCAGTGCCACTCCTAGATGGGCCAGGTGTTTGTGCCGCCCACTTGTGTCGCTTAGCTTAGTCATCCAGCTACCTCGGTGCAACCTTTGGGCCTAAAAACAATATTGTGAGGTGTTCAGTGTTCAGAATAGACTGGAAATGAGTGGAAATTAATGTTATTGAGGTTAATAATACTGAAGGATCAAAATTATCCCCAAATTCTGTGATTTTATCTGTTTTTATGTTTTTTTTTTTAAATCATCCAGATCCAAAACCAAAACATAAACCTGAAAGGGTGGTTTTGTCAAAACCAATCCAGATCCAAAACACAAGCGGAGATCCAGATCCATAACCAAATACAGAACCCGAAAAGTGTCCGCCGCACATCTCTAATAATAATAATAATAATAATAATAATAATAATAATAATAATATTTCAACTGCACTAATTATGAAAATTGTCACAGAATAATGTGTCCCTAATACTATGGATTCTGCTGAGGCCCCTTCAGCTTCTGAAAAACATTCTCTGAAACAGACAACCCATGAACTGCAGACATGTAGCCTTTATTGTCACTTGAAGGAGTTGCAAGCAGCTATACCTAGGACCTCCAACATGAAAGTGTAACCCTAAACTAAGTTATCATAACAATTTGGACAAGACTGATCACAGTAAAATGATTTTCTAACTCAGTACAGTTCTGAACTTCTGGAGGTAGGCATGGTTTTAACATTTTACAGAAGGTGAGTAATAAAAATTACTCTGATAGAGAGAACTTATAAAATTTATAAAAAATTCATGATATATTTTGTCCAATCAGGACACAATGATAAAAAACAAGATAACAATAAAAAATATAAGTAAAATATAATATAAAAATATAATTCTCTTTATCCTGCTGTAATAGGTTAACAGGCTCCAGTTCTATAGCCATATGAATGTTAGCCATGGATCCTTAATTTAGCAGACAGTTAAAGTGTAACAATCAAATACAGTTCATCCGCCTGCGGTATGCTACTACCTCCCGCTCACAATCATTAATCTGACTGATTCCTGTTGGAACCCATCCAGAATGTATAGTTGCTTTTAATCCATAAAGCTTGGTTGGCCGTTGGTGAGTATTGCAAGATTTTGAAGCAAGAGGTGGGAGGGAGACCGCAGCTCGTACACTGCTGTCCGTCTCCATGCTATATACCGGCAGTCACCCAGTGGAGAACAGCTGGTAGTAGAGAGTGCCGTCAATCCTTACCAATATGAAAGTGTAACCCTAAACTAAGTTATCATAAAAATTTGGAGAAGACTGATCACAGTAAAATTATTTTCTAACTCAGTACAGCCCTGAACTTCTGGAGGTATGCATAGTTTTAACATAATTTCATAATTCCTTTCCTGCATTTCCGCAATTCATCGGCAGGGTTATTGATGACTGACATTTAGAAGATACTGTGCAGTAGAGTATGAAGTGGATGATTGGTAACTCCTAGTTATTCTTCTGGCCCTCAAAGAATGGATGCATTGGTTAGGGGGAACCAATATTCTAATTGTGATTAGTACTGGCACCTAATATTGGCAGAATCTAAAGGTTGCTAAAATACTGAACTCCCATAAAGCTCTGTGGACCCTCTTCTTAAATTGGTTTAACTTCATTATCACCTATCACCCTGGTTCTTGCGATGTTAATGACTGTTCTCGGTTAGTTTGTGTTCCTTGACTGAAGTCTAGTGTCAGGAATCGACTCACCACGGTGACATCTGTCCGCCGCTGCGGACTCCGTCCTGGGTCCCTGCGTTCATCTGTCATCCGCGTCTCTGCCATCAGACGCCATCCTGGGCCTGGGAGCGCTCCTGTGATAGCGGGCGTGTAGCACGCCGCGTTCCCGCTAGGCCGCGGCATGGGCGCCGCCATGACAGTCTCCAGCAGTCAGCATACGGCGGCCAATCCGGTGCTTGGCCGCACCCACTTTTCCTCACTCCACCAATGACTGTGTAACAAGGGGTATATATGAAGCTGCAGGATCAGTCTGCAGGCATCCTGAACTTTGTGTCACTCCCGCGACTCATGTGTAAGGATCTGGTTCCTGTTTCCTCCGTGTACCTGGATACCTACCTGCTGTTCCGTGTTCCTGGCTATCTACTTAAGACTCTGTACTCCTGGTTACTTCTCACAGCTCCGTGGAACTACAAGCCCCAGCAATACCTGCTTCCATCTACAGGCTTCACACTCACCACCATCTCTGTGTGCTTCAGCCTAGCAGTAGAGACTGACTCCAGGTGTGTTCCATCTCTCCACCTGTGATGCAGCTTGCATGCTGCCAGTGCCTCATCACCTGCACTGTGGACATAGTCAGACTCCTGCCTCTGCTACCAGGTTTGCCATACAACACCATCTCTGCTGGTTCCATGTTTTAATCTGCTCTGGTTCCCATACCAGAATATTCTCTGCCAAGTTATCACTCATCTGTTATCATCACTACCGGTTATCATTTCATCAGTCACCATTCATTCTGTTACCATAGACTTTCAGCTGCCACGCTGTACAATTGACATTTGCATTTCCTACTGTTATTTTCTGCTGCCGTTTTGTGAACCATCTGTCTAATAAATATCATTGCGCTCATGCGCAGAAACATAATCCAGCCTCCTCGTTTTCTCCCATCCACCTCCACTGACCCACTAGCGCCCCCTCCGGGGACACAGACAAAACCAAGTCTGACATCTAGAGTACGAGTTACAGCAATGTCTATGTGCAGAAAGCTGGGTGGCCTAATGAAGTTCCAGTGCATGCAAGGAGCACTTAAATAGTGAGGACAATGCAGAAGGTAGGCCTTGGAGAGAAGTGTAAGAGCAGGAAAATATAGAGTATAGACTAACTATAGAGCTAGAGATTATAAACCGGTCTTGAACCAGCAATGAGTAGCTCTGCAACAGGACTGGGACTGGTATTGTGCAGCTCAGGAATCGGCCTGGGACCAGTAAAATGTATCTCTGGAACCAGGCTTAAACCAGTAATGGGTATCACTGGACTTGGGCTGGGAGCGGTAGTTCGTATCTTTAGAACCAGGCTGGGACAGGAAAAACATAATACTGGAACGGAGCTGTAAGTAATATCATGAAGAATTTGTGGTACTGGAGACTTGGTGGGTAATTCAGAGTTGATCGCAGCAGCAAACTTGTTAGCGGTTGTGCAAAACCATGTGCACTGCAGGGGGGGCAGATATAACATGCGCAGAAAGAGTTAGATTTGGGTGGGTTATTTTGTTTCTGTACAGGGTAAATACTGGCTGCTTTATTTTTACACTGCAATTAGATTTCAGTTTGAACACACCGCACCCAAATCTAATTCTCTCTGCACATGTTATATCTGCTCCCCCCCAACCCCCCACCCCCACCCCTGCAGTACACATGGTTTTGACCAACTGCTAACAAGTTTGCTGCTGTGATCAACTCTGAATTAGGCCCTTGGATAGAACTGGACTTATTCACTGGGCTGGAACTGGTGATGCTGGAGACCATACTTGAACCAGTGATGATGGAGACTGGACTGGAACTGTTAGATTTATTAACCGGGCTGGAAGTGGTGAAGCTGGAGAGCAGATTGGAACATGTTGACATGTTAATCAGACTGGAAGTGGTGACAATGGAGACAGGATTGGAACTGGTAGACTTGTTAATAAGACTGGAACTGGTTATGCTTGAGGCCATAATGGAACAAGTTGACTATGGAATAGAAACAGTGTTAGAACACTGTGAAGTACAGTTTTTAGCCACATGCTGCTGGCAAGAATCGACGTTGCTCTGGCAACCAGCCAGCCCTCCAGGAAGTCTTCTTGCAGGGGCTTCTGGTTGCTGATTGGCCATTTGAGTTAGGTGTCCCTGAAACAGTATTGCATTGGTGGTGCAGTAGTCACCTGACTGGTTGGAACACAGTGGCGTTTAGGTACCGGCACTGGTGGGAACTGCACTGAGGAAGATGCTGGAGCAATCTGCATTATCACAATGCAGACACTGGAGGAGAGCAGCACTGGAGTGACAGGTGGCAGCCAGAGAAGAGAGGACCCCCGGAGACCTCTGCAGCAGCTGTATCAGGACTCGGAGTGGTAAGTATTATGTACTGGGACCGGGTTTGATATGCTGAGCTGTGACATTTAACATAATATAACCCTCGAATTGCTGAACTCCCTAGAAGATCATAGAATATAAACCTCATGATAAATTATTATTGGTGGCTTTTAAATGTACAAAAAGGGCTATCATTATGCTTTTGCATGTCCAGTTTGTGCTCGAGCCAAACCTTCTTTGTTCATTTGGCAGGTGACCAAATTTGGTTATCTACTGAATATTTTAATCTGGGATGCCCATCATCTAAATTGACATACAAATGTATTGGTCCTTTCACTGTAATATTCAGAACAACCCCATCTGTTTTATTTTCCATTAGCTATGTACCATATTAACTAATGTATCTCAAGTCAATCCTACAGTACCGCCTTCATCACACAAGCTGATTCCCCCAGCCATATTCATAAGGAGTTCATCCTGGAAAAAAACTTAGACTCACATATATCTGTTGGGAGATTACAATATCTCATTACATGGAAAACTTTGTAGTAATTTTATATTTATCAAGTATGAGATTGCATAGCAATGTCGTACATAACCTACATGCAGAGGTGAGGCGTGTAGCCACGGAGCCCGGAGCACATGCGTGCTATGGCGCCTCCCCCCAAGTGTGAATGTGGGGTTAAATTAAAGGGGTGTCTCCCCATGGTTTCCAACCCCCCATATCTCGCCAAAGCTGTCTCCCCCCGTGTCTCCCCATAGCTGCCTCACCCCCCTGCGTCTCCCCATGGCTGCCTCACCCAACGTGTCTCCCCATGGCTGCGTTCCCCCTGTGTCTTGTCTCCGTATGGCTTCCTTCCCCCCAAGCCGTATCTCCCCATGTCTGCCTTCCCCCCCTGTGTCTGTCCATGGCTGCCTTCCCCCTGTGTTTTGTCTCCGCATGGCTGCCTGCATCTCCCCATAGCTTCCTCCCCCCTCTGTGTCTTTCCAGCACAACTTTATTGTCCTGGGGGCACCAGGGAGAGCATCCATCTCTCTGCCTCCCGCAATGCAGCCGCTGAGCACTGTGACATGCCACTGGCAGCGCAGTGTTGTAGCTACTGGCGGGACTGTGGCGCCCTTGCCAGAGGCAGGCGCCTGGAGCATGAGCTCCACTGGCGCCGCCCTCGCTACGTCCCTGCCTACATGTCCCTGAAATAGTATTAACAAAAATGAAATAGTATTGACAAAAAGAGTAGTATTCAAATCCTTTCTCCAATAGAAAAAAAAAAAATCAAAATCCCCTTATATAATAATTAAAATGTCTTCCAGATCTTGAGTAGTATACACAGGGAAATTAAATTAATCAATTCAATTCCAAAGCAAGTATTTTCTTTTATTTTTAGATAGTATTGTTGTATAATGAATGGAGAATCTGTTTACTCACTGGCGATTGCATGTGGTGGTAATCTAGCAACAACCACAAAGGTAGGATAAATCTTTGCACTTCTCTTGATCCCTTTGCTGGTCTGGCATTTTTTTTTATAAAGTATCCAAGGCTAATTAGAGACACCTGTTGTTTCATTTTTTTAATGAGCTGATACAATATATTTAAAAAGCTCTTAGTTAAGTAAAATTAATTCATCCAATTTCAAATGTCATAAAATAAATCTATTTTATTGACATAAATATGCATCGTAGATTTTATTCATGTTACAAAAACAGATAAATCTGTATATTCCTATAACTATTTTTTTTGCTTTCTCTAAACTGTAAAATACATTTCTCAAGGAGACAGAGATCTGTAATCAGATGCAATAAGTACGCCTTGTAAGTGCTATCTCACTCAACTCATAAAAACATAAAAATAAATGATGTTCTTTTTCAGGGCATAGCTTCCAGAAGCGTATACAAGGCCGGGTAGTCCATTGTCCATATTGCTTTAATTTACTCAGCGCATAAGTGACCTCCAGAATCATGTACATGGGTTTCATATTGCTTTTACACATGATGTACAAATTTAAGAGTTACATTTTTTATTTTCTTATAACCATATTTGAAAGCATAAAGCTAAATGTTTTTCTGAAGCCAGTTAATAAGATATTGCAGTGATGAAAGCATTCACTTATGAGTAGAGATGTGTGCCGGACCATTTTTGTTGGATTTTGCTCTGATTTGTCATCTGGCTTTGGATTTTGCCTCCCCAAAAAATGTTTTTTTTTTTTTTACCAAATAAGCTAAAATCACATAAATTGGGCCTTTTTTGTTCCTATACTATTAATAACCTCAATAACATTTATTTCCAGTCAGTTTTGACCACCTCACAGGTCACAATATTGTTTTCACCATTATTGGCCAAAGGCTGCAGTGAGCTGGCTGGTTACTAAGCGACAGAGCAGCAGCACAAATACACGGCAATTTACAGTATAGCACATCTATGAAACTTTGCCACACAGCAGTAGCAGAAATGAAAATGGTGCAAGATAGAATTGTCCTTCTCCCCTCCAACCCACCCTTATGTTGGATATAAAAAAGAACATGCACACTTTAACAAACTAAGCACTTTAAAGACAGGAACTGCCAATTTTGTGGCTGAAGTGCTTGCTTTGTTTGGACCCCCATCAAACAAGCTATCAATCGGCCTATGGCAACAGCTCTACAATGGCTAGATGTCTTCGTCATCCCGTGAATCCTGGCAAAGCGAATAAAGGACTTGGGGCTTAATTCATACTGGATCGCTGCAGCAGCAGCAATGACAGTCTGAAGCCCTTTGCAAAGTGCGCTCGGGCACCCCAAGAGCCCAGTGAGATGCTAATAGCATCTCAGGTTAACAGACAGAGGAGGTCACAGGGAAGGAGGGGGCTTGTCAACAGTGTTAGAATGTCATTGGGGGGGTGCGGTCTGCACAACGCAGGCATGTCTGGACCAATGCGGGGGCAGGACACGGTGGCTGCATGATGTCACACGCAGCCGCTGCTACCTGGGACATGGCAGGTAACTGCCTGCCAATGCACAGGAGCTGCGCTGTTAGGGAGCTACTCGCCGGGTGCAAAAGCATCACTGCCATGCAATGCTTTTGCATCTGTGCAGGGAGAGGTGGGGCAGAGCCAGACATGCGGGGCAGGCTATCCCTGTGCTGGGCATCCCCCCCGAATGTCTGAGAAACTGATCTTAGATCAGATCTGAATTAACCCTTGATCTACAAGTCCGGCATACTTTGCACATTCACTTTATTTCATCTCCTCCTTCAATTTCTCCAGCTGATTTTCTAGAAGCCTAATTAGGGAATCACCTTACTCAAGCTAGCAGTGTCAGCACTCACTTCACAGGTGGCTGCTTCAAAGGGTTTCAGCACCTCTCACCAGATAGAAAGTACTCCACTGTGCTAGGCTAAGGTGCATTTCCCTTCTCTTCCAATGTCGTGGCCTGTTGTATAGCTATGGATGACTTTTTGCTATTCCTCAATCTGCTGCAGCATATAAAGGGTGGAGATCCACCTTGTTACCACCTCTTGCTTCAGTTGATGGCAGGGAAAATTTAACTGTTCTTGCAGGTGCTGCAATCTCCTGCATGGTGTTGCTGAATGCCAAAAATGTCCCACAATATTTTGGGCCACAGACAGCATGTCCTGCATGCACTTGTCATTCTTTTAAAAGCCCTGTACCGCTAAGTTGATCATGTGAGCAAAACAGGGGATATGTTGTAGTTCACTCAGCTGTAAAGCTCTCACAATATTTGTGGCATTATAAGATAACAGAAATCTTGAGGAGAGGCCAAGTGGGGTAAGCCATGTTTCTTTGATACCTCTTAGTTTTTTTCTTAGAGGCTGTCAGCAGTATGCCTCTTATTGAATCCGGTGATACACAGAGTAGCCTGCCTCTGAATGAGCTGGCTTTGTTTGTTAGATACTGCTTCTGCTGAAGGCAATTCACCCACCCAGTGGGCTGTTACAGTCATGTAATCTTTAGTTTGCCCACTACCGCTTATCCACATATCTGTGGTTAAGTGGACAGTGGGTACAATGGCATTTTGCAGGCCAATAATTTTTTTTTTTTAACGTCCTGGTACAGCCGAGGATTGGCTTTTCGGCTAAAATAAAACAGAGATGGAATTTGGTACCAGGGACACAGGACCTCAGTTAACTGTGTAAAACCCACTGCATTAATGGTGGATACTGGATGCAGATCTAATACTAGCATAGCTTTGATGGTGTCATTGATCCGCTGTGTGACTGGGTGAGAGCTGTCATACTTGCTTTCCCTTGAAAAGAATTGTTTCACAGTCAATTGATTTTTTTTTACAATTGGCTAGTAGTCTTCTCAGTCCCCTTCTGGGGTGAAGAACCACCCCCAGCAGAAGAAGCAGGCCTTGTGCTAAAGGATTCTTTTGAGAAATCCTGGAATGGGGAAGAGACGTCTAGCCTTACAAATTGGATGCAGTACTACCTCTGATGATTATTGCGGATATTGTGGATGAAGGTATTGGCGGTGGAGATTGCAGGTGCTGGGTTCTTGTGGTTCCACAAAATCTACAGATGGCTTGACAAATGTTGTCAGGATTTAAGTAAAAATAATTGCACACACCCGAGGTGGATTTGTTAGTCCTATGCCCAGGCAAGATAATGGCCATCTTCTTACCTTGGTTAAGAGCTGCCTCCACTGGTGCCTGACTTACACAAACAACATTCACAACAGCCTCATTAGCACCAACCTCAACTAGAAAAATATCCCCCTCATCCTCTTGCAATTCAACAGTGGCATCCTCAATTTATATGTCATCCACTATACTTATGCTGCTCATCCCCACATTTGCAGAGGCAGCAGAAATGGTGGAAGGTGGCTTCTCTACGAGTACAGTATCAGAAAAATCAGGCTCATACATAGGACTCTTGGATACACTTAGACTCTCCTCCGGGATTTGTGAAATTTTCATTTCTGAATGTACAGTTGTTCTACTGCCTTAGTGGTTTTCAGTTATTTTACACCTCTTCTAGGCTCTGAGTGAAAATGCATCTCATGAGAGACAGAAGAAGATGCCTCATTGACAGTTGCAGAACTACCACTCAGAAATAAAGTCCAAGTTCTGAGCCTTTCCTTGCCACTGCGTATGGTGAATGGCATTTTTATGTTTTTCTGCACCAAACCTTCCCTTTATAAGAGGTGTTTTTTCTTTAACACTATACTGGGTTGATTTTACATGTCCTGGCTTAGACCAGCTATGCTCTTGAGCATCAGCTTTAGTAGATGACATTGCTGGACTAG